>NC_064827.1:37273634-38548276 GCF_024166365.1 Elephas maximus indicus | reverse complement strand
GCTTGGCAAAGTTACAGGGTCAGCGGAAAAGAGGAAGACCCTCAACGAGGTGGATTGACACGGTGGCTGCAACAATGAGCTCAAACATAACAACGATTGTAAGGATGGCACAGGATGGGCAATGTTTCGTTCTGTTGTGCATAGGGTCACTATGAGTTGGAACCAACTCAACAGCACCTAACAACAACAACAACAACTTGTGAACTCAGTGGAAAATAAGGATAGCTGGATTAAGTCATCCTGTGGAGACCTCATCAATATTCCTGCATTTGATAAAATTAAACCATAAGCATGTTACATAAGTAAAGCCACAGGTTAACATTTTGCATAGTATACTTTATTAATTTCTACTTAACGTCCCTCACTCAGTAGAAACTTTTCAGAAAAGCCTACTACCAAGTTTTACTAAGTTTTCTGTAAATTCTTCTTGATTTGAGAAAGGTAATATATATGCCAAGAATTGTTTTTTTTCCTGTGTCTAGTTCTTGATCCAGATAATCAGTGCTTTTCTGAGTTCATGACTCCAGCGATGTCAGCTCACCTTGCTGGTTCCACCTGTTGCCTGTTCTCAATACCTCACAGTCCTAAATTTACTTAATCAGACTCGGAGGGACTACGACCAGAATGCTCCCTAGAAGTGAGGATGGCAAGACTTTGTCTTGCTTACTTTGGACACATCATCAGAAAAAACCAATTACGGTTCTAGAAAAGAACATCATGTTTGGTCAAATGGAGTGTCAGTGAAAATGAGGAAACACTCCATGAGGTGGATTGATGCAGTGGCTGAAACAATGGGATCAGACATACCAACAATTGACATAGAACAATGTCTGCTTCAGTTATACATACATATATATATATATATATATATATATATATGTATAATAGAACTCAGATCTGACTCAAGGGCAACTAATGATAACAACATCTTCCTTAAGTCTTCACTGCAAAATTCCATTTCTGCTCTGCTTAGCCTTACCTCATTCATTCATTCACTTATTCCTTCATTCAACAAATATTTGGTTTATAGAGAGAGAACAGTAAACAAGGCCAGGCATTGTTGCTCCTCTCTATTTTTTCTAATTAGCTCTGATATGAGACAACTGAAATTATGTAATTTATTTACACTAGAAACAAAATTCTCAAAGTTGCCAAAAATGAAAAAGATGTAAATTTCAGTGTTCTTAAATTTTCTTCTGATTAATAACGGGTTGGAGAAGACAGTGCTATTAAAAAACAAAAGAAAACTCAAAACCAATTATTTCACAGCATACAGGGAATAAAGTCAGAATGGAAGGGGGAAAAAGGTTGAAAATCATCAAATTAATCTTTTTGAAAACACTTTGATCTGATTAGACTCAGTAGCTTCATTAGTTCCAGGTGCTATTTTTTATTATGGTTACTAGACCGCTTATTTTTCAAAATGCCTAAAATAAGCTCTATTAGGATTAAGTTTAAAAACATCAAGTCAATTTAACACGCTTAAAAATGAAATGCAATTTTGATATAACAAGTTTTATATATTGCTCTAAAAGAGATACATAGCAACATTTAAACCTTCCTGGCATTTTTCTGTGGGCATTCACATTAACGATGACCCTAGTAACAGGCTCTAAACTTTCACATATAATATAGGTACTTAAATGCCTTGAGTATTACAAATACTGTATGAAGGTTTTTTAAAGATTCTGTGTTTCCGGACTCAGTTTCTCTTGTTTATTATGAGTGCCTCCGATCTTTTTTTTTTTTTAAATACTGTCTTAGTTATCTAGTGCTGCCGTAACAAATACCACAAGTGGATGGCTTTAACAAAGAGGACTTTATTTCCTCAGAGTAAAGTAAGCTAAAAGTCCAAATTCAGGGCACCGGCTCCAAGGGAATGCTTTTTCTCTCTGTTGGCTGTGGAGAAGATCCCTTATCATTAGTGGAGAAGATTCCTTATCATCAATCTTCCCCAGTTGAGGAGCTCCTCAGGCGCAGGGACCCCAGGTCCAAAGGACATGCTCTGCTCTTGGTGCTGCTTTCTTGGTGGTATGAGGTCCCCAGCTCTCTGCTTGCTTCCCTTTCCTTTCATCTTTTGAGAGAAAAAAGGTGGCACAGGCCACACCCCAGGGAAATTCCCATTACCTTGGATCAGGGTGGTGACCTGAGTAAAGGTGGTGTAACAATGCCACCCTAATCCTCTTAATATAAAATTACAGTCACAAAATGGAGGAGAACCACACAATACTGGAAATCATAGCCTAATCAAGTTGACACATATTTTTTGGGAGAACACAATTCGATCTATGACAACTACCCTACATGGTATAGCCTTTAATTCCTAGCATTTTGCCAAATTGTAAGTTTAAACCTGTCTCTGATAGGAGCTCAATCTTGCTAAACCTTTCTCTTAACTTACCTAATCAGTTAGTCATCTATGATATACTCAACTTTGGGGCAGGCACTCTAAAGGATACAAAAAAGAAAAATATATATATATATTTTACATCAAGGAGTTGTTTGAAGTTGGCAATTTCTCGTACCTACTTCTTACCTGTATCCTTTTCTTAAATGTAAAATGTTCTCTCTGTTCTTTCTTACGTTCTGCTGTTGAGCATTGGTTGTACTCATTCTGTCCATATTTTAATCATTTTTTTCCAAGCTCTAGCAAACTATGGAAAAATAATACAGGCTGCGAATGCTCAGGAACCTCCAGATATTTCATAAGGTTATACATTTGTACCCTTGATTATGGCAAAGAATATGAACGCTTCTCTTTGAAAATGAAGATCCAGCAATATTGCAGTAGAAATACTAGTTTGGAATCTGAATTTTACTCTCTAGCTCTCCAGATTTAGGTACTATTACAGTTTTTTAACTGGTACAGGTGATTGGCAAGGGTGGCAAACTTAACCTTGCGTGAGTAGCAAAATAATCCAGAGCTTTTTTTTTTTTTTCATAGTCATGGTGAAGGCTTTTCTGCAGACTGTCCAAAAGAATCTGGGATTATATAGGAGATTGTGGAGGTGCTATTTATAGAAGCATTTTTAAAGGAACTGTGAAGGGAGCTTTAGGAATCATGGTCAAATCTTGGTTTCTAAGTTTAAGAACCCTCATGCAAAGGAGGAGAATATATCATAGAAGACATGGAGCTCACCGTATTGAAGGAGAACTTAAGGCACGTGCCTGCTTTGACATACAGAACTGAGTAGAACAGGCCAGTTATTACGGTCCAGAGTGGAGCGGTACTACAACACCCCATCTCTGCTCTTGAGGAAGAGATACAGATTCTCAACAAATGTCATTATAAAAAGACTTCTGTTGTCATTGCTTGTGGATGTAAAAAAGCTGCTCACACTTAAAGACTAGCCCATCCAGTAGTGGTTCCTTTTCTTTGGCATCAAAGCAGGGCGACTTCAGCGAGCTAGTTGTATAAGAGACAGAATGGGCAGTCCTTAATCAAATAATTAGAATAAAATGTAATACATGCTCTAATCAAAATATGAATCAAGTGGTTATGGAAAGAGTAATTGCTGTGCAAGTATGTAGGATACAGTAGAAGCTTGACTCAGGCAGTGCCATTTGTTCTCCTAGGCATTCTCTGGGTAGTTGGGGAGGAGGAGTGTGCTACTTAGGAATACTGGAAGGGTATGGCTCATCAGTGTTCCCACACAGAAAATTTGACTTAAAATATAATAATCATGGGGGATTTGGTTAAAATAATCATAGTTATTATTGTTATCATTACTGTCATTGTATTTTTTTTTTTTTTTTTTTTGGTAAAGTGAGCAAGTGATTTATTTTCTGGAAAATTCCTGGGGGTGTTTATATCATCCCAAAACGCTCTACTGGGCAGATCAAAGAAGTAGATGAAATATACTCCTCATAAGATATCATACTCTGTCAGCCTTGGAATCATTGAACTGAGTTGGATCATTGGTCTAAATCCTGTGTGATATTTCTTTTGTCCTCAAGTTTCACTAAGAAATAGAATTTGAACAAGTGGTATAAGATATTTATGAAACAATATAAAAGACTGCGTAGGTAAAGAAAAATGCCATCTGCAATATTAACTGTGGCAAACAATGCATTTGTTTTCATTATGTCAGATAAATATGAAAGGCAGTACTAATAAGAATGGGTTTCTTTTTAACACCTTGACAACTCCAACTGCTTTTCTTTATTGATATTAATTTACTGCTAAATTGAAAATAATTTGCTAAAAATTAAATATAAATTAACTAAAAGGTTTTCACTTAGCATGAGCAAGTCACAGAGTTCTGAATTAAACAAAAGTATGAAGATGGAATAAGCCAATTTGGAAAGAATATATCATAAAAAACCTTCGTTTTCCTTTAGGTGTTCCTTTCAAGTGTGGAGCTCCTATACTGGTTTTAAAATTCTTTACTGATTTATGTCTAACAGAGGGACAAAATAAATAAATATAAAAATGAAGGTTTATATCAAGGCTGAAAGTTTCCTTCACTATCTGGTTACACTGTAGAAGAAACAAATATCTCTAGGAATGTATCCAGGCTCTTTAATTAGGAATTACTGGGTGAAAGATAACCAGGGCTGTAGTTTTTTAAATATTAATATTATTGATATTGTGGCTTTCCTTTTACTCTTGTCTGCTCATTCAGTCATCCATCCATCCTCTTCTATTCACCTTGACCTATTGCCTGTTTTCCTAATTTTTGTTCTTTCTCATCTTTGCCTGCTCATCCCCCACCACCTTTATACCAATCCACATATATCGCTGCCTTCTAAATTTCAGTCTAGGCTCCTGGTGAACACTTTTGACTGACCTGAGGTTAAATCTGATCTCTACATCTTACTAACTGGACAAGTGATTCACCTTCTCTGAACTACTGGTTTTTGCTCTAAAAATAAAAACAAAGTGAGTGTAATACAAGGTTGTTAGAAGTATTTGATAACTTATGTCCTTGCGTGAGCGTGCTTAGCACCATGTGCCATTTATTCTGTCTGAAAATTTCACTGGTTATGTTCGTTATTATACAGTCTCTATTTTCTTTGATGGGAATTTTTTTTGCACATTTGTTTTATTTTTCCAAGGAAAATTAATACTTCCTGAAGGCTGAAACCAAACCCATTGCCACTGAGTCGATTTCGACTCATAGCGACCCGATAGGACAGAGTAGAACTGCCCCATATGGTTTCCAAGTAGTACCTGGTGGATTCGAACTGCTGACTTTTTGGTTAGCAGCCATAACTCTTAACCACTACACCACCAGGGTTTCCCTTGAAGGCTTGGTTTCTTTTCATTCAGTAGTAAATTTATAATTAACGCAAGTAAATGTGTCAAGCATATATTCCTTTTAAATACTATACATGGCTAGGTCACTGCTTATTTCTTTTTTTGTTTGTTTATTTTTTTCTTGGAGTTGCAGGAAGTGTCTAATTTGTGAAGATTGCAGAGTCCTTTATATCCTGAAAGAAATCCAGCATCATGGTGACCTGGGTCTCTTGTTCTTCTCTTAGCACTGTTAACCCAGTGCTGTAGGGGACGGTCACGTCCTCTGTATTGTGTGTGTGTTTGTGTGTGTGTGTGTGTTTGTGTGTGTGTGTGTGAGGGGACATACGCACCCACATTTGTAAATACAAGAGAGGAGGTATCTGTGATAGCAGTGGTTTGGGTAATGAATCAGGAAGAAAAGGAAGATTTAAAACTTTAGGATCATATGGAATTATTAATCATAGATCCATTATAAATCCAGTCAAACCTACTAATAAAGTATTTTTAATTTATTCCCTCTGGGGATCTGAGTTCTCTTACCTGTACTGTCATATTAGATTCTTAACAGATCTTGCTGCTTCTAACCTTTATGTCTGTCTAACCTGTAATTCATTGAGTGGCCAGAGGTCTCTTCATAAAAGAGTTCTCTTCACTTCATTTCTTGTGTTCAAAGCCTTCAGTGACTCTCAGTTCCTCTAAGGTAAAATTGACACTCCTTAGCAGTAATTACAAGTCATCTACAGTCTGCCTTCAATCCATTTTTACAGCTGTATCCCATATAACGTGCCTCAGCTTGGCCCCGGTAGCACGTATGCGGTATCATAGCTGTATCATCCTATCCTCATTTCCAGAATGAAACCTCATGACTCCCTACACAGTCTTCCATCAGCCCTGGAAGCCAGCGTTCCCTTCCTATTCATTTGTTAAAATGTTACTGGTCT
Source organism: Elephas maximus indicus (assembly GCF_024166365.1). Lineage (NCBI taxonomy): Eukaryota > Metazoa > Chordata > Mammalia > Proboscidea > Elephantidae > Elephas > Elephas maximus. Next base: position 38,542,096 of record NC_064827.1, on the reverse strand, counting down.
TTCAAGACCTAGTAAAATGTCCCTGTCTGTCATCCATTCCAGACCGAATGTGTTATTTCCTCATCTATGGATTTGCAGCACTCTGTTTTTATCTCTATTATAGTGATATGAACTTTTATTTTGGATTTTATGGAAGAGCCTTGATTTTCCTGTTGTCAGACAGTGTTTCACTAGGTTTGGTTCTGAAAATATGCTCCTGATGATTATGACATTTATAGTATGTCTAGTGGGTGTAAGGAAACCCTGGTGGTGTAGCGGTTAAGTGCTACGGCTGCTAACCGAAAGGTCAGCAGTTCGAATCTGCCAGGCGCTCCTTGGAAATGCTATGGGGGCAGTTCTACTCTGTCCTGTAGGGTTGCTGTGAGTCGAAATTGACTCAATGGTAACGGTATTTTTTTTTTTTTTTTAGTGGGTGTACTGTATCTATACAACTACTTTTCTAACTTCTTAAATTTATCTTTGTGGAAAAAATGGAGTGTACAAGTATAGCATTTTTTTGATAAGTCAAATAATTTGCCTTTCCCTTCCTATCCCCCAAATGTAATGTTCTGAATGGTAAGCAGAGGCCCAAGGCCTAGCCTCTATTCTCATTCATTTTCTTTCTTTTTCTTTCTCTCTCTCTCCGTCTATTTCCTCTCATATTAGTCTCTGACAGCACCTAGCCCCATTCATATGCAGAGCAACAACTCAATAAGTATGTGTTGAATTGAAATGAATCAATAAAGTATGAGAAAAAGCCCAGCTGGTTAACTACTTCAGTGATAATGTCCCCAAGGTCCCGTCTTCTGTGAAGAAGCTATATGATTAAAGAAACCCTGAGTGAAAAGCCCTGGCTTCTGTAATGCAAGATTTTTTTTTTTTAAAGTACAATTCTGAGAACAGCATGTGGCCCAAGGCAAAAGTTTATATTATTATTTGAAGGCAGTTATCAGACTGTCTTCCTGTGCAGGGTAGACATCCTTATATGACATGATTTCAAGACCCTTGTTCTGCTCCAAGTTTTCTACATTATTTCTGATTAACTATCCTCCTAAGAGCCCTGGTGGTTAAGTGCTGTGCTGCTAACTGAAAATTGGACTGTTCAAACCCACCACCCACTCCATGGGAGAAAGATGTAGCAGTCTGCTTTGTAAAGATTTAAACCCTTGGAAACCCTATGGGGCAGTTCTACCCTGTCCTACAGGGTCGCTATGAGTCAGAATCAACAGAACAGTGGTAGGCATCTGTATAGGATTGTCCCAAGAATGGGATGACCTCAGTCAGTCACAGTATCCTTGGTATGTGTGTCTAATCAACCCAGAGTTTCATAGAACTGTGTAGAAAAAAAAAAAAAATAGTGCCCTACCTGCCAAGCACTAACCAGAATTTAGCATTTCCTTCAATGGCACATGTAGGCAACAAACCACAGTAGTATTAGCAGTATCTGTGACTTTGAAACTAATAGCAATCACAGATTTTTCATTTCCCATCATAGTTATATATATTTTGAAAGTTTTTATAAACTGACCTCTATCTTAATTTTGGTATTATTATACCTACTGCTAGAACAGAAATGAATAAATCGTAATATTTTAAATATTTTGATAACGATTTTGATATGATTCCTTTTGTAATCCTCTGTATTTTAGTTTATATATTTAAAAACATTATTTTGAGAAGAAATACACTTCACCAGACTGACAAATGGCACAAAAAAGGGTAAGAACACCTGGTCCAGTGGGATTTAGAACATCCAAATAAGAATTTAGCATTTATTTCCATTGATCCATACAGATTGCATTTCCTTATTGTTTTAAATTATTATAAAAATTCTATATATTCATAGTTTTAAAAATGACAGAAAAAGATACAAAATGAAAAGTCAAGTTCTCTTACCTGGCAGCATCAAAGTCCCCGCAAATTAACTACTGTGATTGTATTTTTCCAGATATTGGCTACACATGCATATTCACTTTAAATATATTTATTTATGTGTTTTTTTTTACATATTATATATACATATTCTGCATGTTATACACACACTTATGTTATACACACACACGCACATGCACACACTCACATACAATTCACATTATCTTATACACACTGCTCTTGTTTTGCATTAACTTTTAAATAGCCAGGCCACACTTTTGGCTCACATTGGTCTTGTGGTCAAGAAACTTTCCAAGTCTTTTTACTTCTATTATCTGTAAGCTAAATTTTCTTCCATTATAAATTAAACCAATATTTATAGACTAAAAATTCTTTGGTACAGAACTTTTCTAATTTATTACTGTTAATTTTAATCTTGAGTTTTGTTCAATTGTTTTTATTCAAATTATTTTGAATTCCAAATATGCTTCCCGATATATTAGTTATCACTCTCATAGTTATTAGTTATCACTCTGATTTGTGTTATTGCCAGTTGTCCTTAAATTATTCAACAAACGTATTGAGTGCCTATCATTTCTCAGATACTATTGTAATCACTTTATTTGTATATACTCATTCATATTCCAACAAACTTATGAAATGGATGCTATTATTATCTTCACTTTACAGGCAAAGAAACTGATACGCAGAGGATAAGTAGCTTGTCCAAGGTTTATAGCTAGTAAGTAAACAGCTGTAAACATAAATGAATACAATATCATGTCAAATAGTAAATGAAATTACTGGATATAGCTAGAAACTAAGGATAGGAAGTCAAGAAGGCAAAATCGAGTTTAGTTTAAGGGGGAGTAATTAGAAATGTCTCAAGAATTAATGAGTTCCCTATCCCTCGTTACAAATAAGAAAAACCCGGATGATTGCCTATAATGGATAATGTGAAGGGTTCCTGCTTTAGCCAAGAGACTGGTCTAGATGACCTTTAAATGTCCTTTGACTCTAAGATTCTGTGGAATTCATTTGGATAACAACTTGACATCTTTCTCTCAACAGTGTTGCTATATGTTGTCCCCTTAATTCTTGCTGTTTTATTGAATTGTTAATGTGGCATCACTGGAATTGACACTTCACAAAATCAGTGGTTTAATCCTGTTTTAATCATGCACAGACATTGGAATGCTGATTTAAATAAATTTCCTCAAACGAGTAACCATGGCATCCATGCCACTTTGACTCCTAGAAATGCTTCAATGGAGAAAACGTCATTGGAGCAGTCAGATTCATATCTTCCCTTAGTTGACTCCAAAGATTGCCCTGCTATTATATTGCACCCCCAAATCATGCACTTCAGTGGACTCATATCACAACCAGGCATCTGGTTGAAAACAAAAAGAAGCATTAGTTGAAGTCACAGACTTTGCTGTCTTACTTTCAGTCTGACTTCCCGAATCTGATTTGGCCTGCCCCGTTTTCTTTAGGTCCATGAGCATGGAGGCCAGTGTTTATTAGCAGCATTGAATTGGTCTTCTGGCCAGTTTTATTATAACTGACACAGCCAGCAACAATTCAAGCCAGATTTTCCTTGTACTGGTGCCTAGTCAACAAGACCAAGGCTTTTGGCAAGGCCCCTGGTGTTATTCCTGCAATAGGTTCCCCTAAGTCCTGCAGATTCCTAAATTCAGCTCGCAACAGGGGCACAGGAAAGCCTGGGTTAGTGAGCAGTGGGTAGTGGCTGTGGGAAAGCAAATTGCCTATAGTTTTTCAGCTGTGACCAGTAGCTTTCTTCTCTGTGAGTCGACAGAGGAAGAGATACAGCACTCTTAATTTTGAAGTCTTTTGAAAATTTCCTTTGGTTATTACACAAAGGATCTCCCTGTAACAGCCAATATGATGGTGACATTGATGGTGCTGGAGCAGACAAAAAGAATTTACTCCTGAGTGACCCAATAAGCAGAGCTAATATGCACTAGTCTGGCCATGTAGGTAATTTATATCTACATTCTCTTCTGATTGGTCAGGGTCTTGTTCTAATAGATCAGTGTTCATTTTACCACTTGTTAAATCCTTTAACCATCACTGTTGCTTGCCCAAAGTTAGTTTCTGTTAAAGCAACCAGATCCCCATTCATCCCCATAGATTTGTGTCTTGGCATAATGCAAAATAAGATTGAGACTCTTGGGCTAGAGGAACCATAGGAGATTTTATTAACATATAGTGTACCCATGCCATGAAAGTCAATCGGTGGCATGTTTCAAGTATTACTTAGAGAAAGTCTTTTACTGTACTTATATGGGCCTCAAAGTAAGTTCCTCTGGTTCTTCTCAGATCCTCCTCCTTTCTACTCAGTGGTTTCAGAAGGGATGGTTTTTAGCCACAGTCTTTGACATTTGTTCTAAGAGTTTTTTTTTTCTCCTACCTTCTTCTTATGAACTCCTGGCCTTCTATTATTTTCAACACTGCTTAAGTATTGATCAACCCATGTTGTATTAAACATCTTGGTGCTTTTATCCCTCCTTCTTGTTCATCATTGGCTGAATGAGGGGCAAATAATAAAGATTACATAAAATGGATATGTTCCCTTGGGCAAACATGAAAAGCTAAGTAGATTTAAAAAAAAAAAAAAAAAAACAGACTAGAGAGGTAAACATAACTTAATTCTAGATCAGCTGTTTTCAGACCTTGTTATATAAGATGAAGGACAAGTGTATGCCACTGAAGTCATACAAATTTTTCAGTACTGAAGAGTTTTCTTTCTCTTCCATATTCCTCAGAGATGTATACTGTTTTTATTGTGTTTTACCCACTAAGGAGCTCAGATGTTCCACATATATATATATATATTTTTTCAAATAAAACCATTGGGTAGAATTGACTTCTATCTATTATTAATTTGACTTTTAAAACTTAATTACCTAAAGCTTTCACACAGGTTGGATGAAACAATATCTCATCAGCTGATGTTAGAAAAGGACACAATTTCTTTGAAAATCCTTTGGCATTGTAAACCAAAAAGGACTGATTTTTTCTTAAGAGACAGAATAGGTGATAGAATTTTTCTATGCATGGGAAAATTGTCTCTTTTTAAAATTATACTTTGAAATCATCCAAGTAATGAAAATGTATTTTTTAAACCCAACACACGGCATTATAGAAATACCTTTTGAGGTCTGATGCTTGCTTTGTGATTAAAGGAAGAAAGTATCTGAGTGTTTTTTGTGCAAGATGAAAATTAATGTGCTTTTTACATTTTTTCTAGCTATTCATTGCTTTATTCCAGAATTTTTGGAATCCATTTATAGCCTAAAAAAGGCCTAATAAGCTAATTATGTTATCAATCAACGTATATTTATTTAAAACTATTGAGGGGCCCATACTATAAGTAAAATGTAGGCAGAGAAATAAAAAGCATGCAAAACATTTTTGATACCCTTTGGGGATGAACTTATGATCCAGTGTGGAGAACTCAGGCATCTACAGTTGTCAGAGACACCTGGCAGTTTGATGTGTGATAATTGCCAAATGCATAAGGAGAGAGAGAAAAGCACCTCCAGATGTTCATTCGGAATTGAATGAGCTAAGTCTGAACCACAGAGAGAATTTCAACAGGGGGCTAAGAAGACAAGGCGGATATGAGTCTGAGGCTGGCATAGTGAACATGCTATGAGTAAAGTTGTACAGATGGAAAAGTATACCAAATGGTTTGGAAACATCAAGTAGCTCTATTTTATTACACAGGAAGGTTGCTATAGGATGGTGGCTTTCAAAGTTTTTAACAACATAACACCCTTTCTAAAAAGAACTCTAAAAAGAACAATGTGTGGATATCCCAATTAAAAAAAAAAAAAACATAAAAATGAATTTCTCTGACTGAAACCAAAGCATTAGGATGGCAACTTTTGGGAAGGCAGATGGGAGTTACTGATCTCAGTGTGGATTCATTCAAAAGCTTTTTGATATTTATGCCTTGTTTACCTCTCTGCAATTCGATCTCTGTTGGCTAGACTCTTACCTGGATTCCAGACTTCCAGACTTCTGATTATGACTAATTTCTAGATTTCAGCAGACCACCTGGACCCTTGTTCTAGTCTCCTCAATTCCTGGTTGCTAAGTCTGTCTACCCAATTCTTCTCCATCATTTGTTCTGACTTTGCTTCTTCATAGCTTAGCTTCCCCCAGTCGTATTTATCCACCTTGGCCAAGACCACCCATTTGGAGGATAATGTAGAAATATAAGTATTAGGTAGTAGCATCGAAGCTGAGGAAGCATTGATGGGAACAGAAAAGAAAGGACATTTGCTAGAGACTTTTTATAATAAAAAAAAAATGGAGGGTCAAAAAAAGCACTTGGGACAGATTAGGGATAGAGGGGGAAGGGATTGGAATAAATAAGGTTTAGAGGTCTGGGCCAAAGTAGGAGAAAGATGTGTCATCATAAAATAAGTCTTAGTAACTATTAATATGCATATAGCCTTCATGGTCTACAAAGCATATTCTTATAAGTTCTTTCATACGCCCTCATAATAGCCCTGTTAAGAAGATTTTATTGTGCTACAGAAGAAGAGAGATCAAGTGCTTTGCTCAAGGTCATACTAATGTTAGTTCAGACTACCCATTTAATGCTATTGTTGTAGCTCCAGATCCTTCAACTTGTGGTAAACAGTAAACACTTTCTACTGTAATGGTGTAATTTTGTTTTGCAGTTGCTTTCATACCGGGTCCTGTGATGAGGGCCACGTTTGTAATGTTGCCATTAGTCACATTTAGCACAGGATTAGGGAGTGTGTCATGGTATGCATACCACATAGCCCTTTCTGCACTGGTGGAAGACATCATTCATCAGCCGTCTCAGTCTTCCCTGCTGAGCCTGGATGCTGCCTCACAGCCTTTCTCAACAAATTACCCCAGGCAAGTGCTACTAGTAAATCATGGTTTTCTGAAAGTTGACACCCATTTGCCATTCTGGCACTAGAATCTTGAAGTGACACCTGTGATGCAATACAAAAGTCAATAAAATGTCATGCTGGGTTTTCTAGTCCCTCAGGAGAGGCCTTCCTATTCCCGTATCTGAGGCCAATTGACTTTTTGAGTGTTGGTCAGTCTTGTTGAACTCACCCTAATTATGTGCCTGCTAATTGGGTTTATGGAAACCCTGGTGGCGTTGTAGTTAAGTGCTACAGCTGCTAACCTAAAGGTCAGCAATTCAAATCCACCAGACGCTCATTGGAAACTCTATGAGGCAGTTCTACCCTGTCCTATAGGGTCGCTACGAGTCGGAATCGACTCGACAGCAAGGGTTTTGGAATTGGGTTTATACTTTGACTCCTGGTAGTTTTGACCTAAGGCCTAGAAACAGATGATCTACCTTGTTCCTCATTTATGAAGTCCCATTTCATAAGCCAGTTGCTCCAAGTTGGAGTCTTGTCATTAATTCTCCCCTCTATTCCAAGGGACTAGCGTCCAACACCTGTTCAGTTTCTGTGACTAGATCTCTATATTAGTTATTACTGTAAAACAAACCCCAAACTTCACTGGCTTAAAAAAATAACAAGTATTAAATTTTCCCACAAACCTACATTTTGGGCAAGGTTTTGCAGCAGGAATTGCACCTCTCTGCTATATGTGGTTTTTTTTTTTTTTTTTTAAGTGTTTTCATTGTTGTTGTTTCTGATTGCCAGTTAAATACAGAGTTTTCATCTATAACAGCAATTAAGGATTATACATGGAAATTAATTCAAATATCTATTATTTAAGCCTAAAATAGTTCATGTACACAGCTGAAAGCAATGATAAAGCATGGCCTAATGAATCCTAGAGAGGCTTTCTTTCTTTCTTTCTTTCTTTCTTTTTTTTTTAACCAAAAGAACCGTTTACAAGTGGTAAACTTCATGTTACCACTGAGGGTCCATTTTCAGATGGGTCATTCACATGGCTGGCAATTCGGTGCTGTTTTGGGGCCACAGTTCTTTTCTACGTGGTCATCTCCAAGGCTGTTTAGGCTTACGGCATTGTTGCTGACATCCAAAAGCAAGCATATAAAGAGTGCGTGGCATTTTTATGATCTAATCTCAGAATCACTTCTGCCATAATCTGTTGTTCAAAGCAGTCACAAAGGCGTCCACCCAGGTTCAAGAGGAGGGAACATAGTCTTTACCTCTTGGTACAGGAGTTGCAAAGTTCTAGAAGAGCGTGTGGAGATACCTTTATCTTAATTATCTTATTGTTATCTCTGGGAAAGCGCAGTCTATCACAGTCCTGTTAACTAACCACTGCAAAACTGTTTCCTTTGCTTGTTTAATCACTGCCAGATGGCTTGACCCCTTGCCTGCCCTTGGACTTCCCAGGCACCATCTGCCTAGATCCGTATTTAAATTTTTTTATCATACTTGGGTTGGGTATCATACTGTGGGAAACCCTGGTGGCATAGTAGTTAACTGCTACGGCTGCTAACCAAAACGTCAGCAGTTCGAATCCACCAGTCACTCCTTGAAAACCCTGTGGGGCAGTTCTACTCTGTCCTGTAGGGTTGCTATGAGTCAGAATTGACTCAACAGCAATGGATTTTGGGTTTGGTCATACTGTGGGAGCCCTGGTTACACAGTAGTTAAAAGCTTGGCTGCTCACTGAAAGTTCAGTAGTTTGAATCCACCAGCAGCTCCTTGGAACTCTATAGGGTAGTTCTGCCTTGTCCTATAGAGACGCTACGGGTGGTGATCGACTTGCCAGCAATGGGTTTGTATTTGGTTGGCTTTGGCCATACTTATAATGCTGCTGCCATAATATATCCTTCTATTTATAATTCCTCCTACTGCCAACATTTGGTACTCACCCAGAAGGTCTTTCTGAACTTGAAGTTCCTGTTATCCCATCACCGAGGAAGCCTAGGATGATAAGACGATTCAGAAAAAAAAAATGCGGTTGTCATAGCTGGGTAGACCGAGTTTCAAATCCCAGCTTAATAACTAATCTCTGGGCAGTTTACCTTTCTGAACCTCAATGTTCCTTCCTATCAAATGAGCATACTAGAGTAAAACCTTTGAAAGCTGGAACCTGTTTAAGGCAGAAACCTGTCAGAGAAGGAAAACCCAAATATTTTCGACTAATAAGAGAGCAATAGAAAAGTAGTAAGACTGAACCTTGTCAAAGGTGGAAAACTTGACAGGCTCAGAAAAACAAGGTAGTCCCATCGAGTTCTGGCTTTCACAGATTCCCTGTACAATTTTCATCTCATAACTGTTGTGAGAATTAAATGTGTTACTATAGTAACATGTTTTGTTGAGTAGTCTAAAAAAAAAAAGTCTAAAAGCTATGGAATATTAATATGAAAAGTTTAGCTTTTTTTTTTTTTTAATTATTACTTTGAATGATACTCTGTTATTTACCTCTTCCTTTCCTGAACCAAAAGTCATCTCTGGCATTTTTTTTTTTCTACTTCTGGCATTTCTGATTACTTTTAGTTACTAAAATTTCAATATAGTTAAAACTCCCATCTTGTGCCCAGTTTAAAACCTTCTCCCTACAGTGCAAGCCAAGTTTTTATCTTGAGTAACATGGAATGGGGAGATGGTATGGTCTGTTCTTTTACTGTGCTTTTCTACTTATCAACTAGGAGTGGAGGTGAGGGTGGGGTGAGTGAGCTACGGTTTGGTTCTGAGATTCTTATCTCTCCCCCTTTTCGGAGTGTGGTGTCAATGGAGTTGAAGGACAGAAGGGCCAAGGGAGGTAAGAAAAGAAAGGGTCTGGTTACCTGTGAGTACTTTGGAAACATCAGGCCTCACTTTGGCTAGGCTGGTACGGTCTGGTGCTTGTAGTCTGTATTGATGAGGGGCTTGATTTTGTAGGAGACTGTGTCCAGGTTCATCCAGGGCCCCTCTGCGACTGAGAACCCCTGTAGAGTGGCCAGCTTTGTCTCCAGCCCTCCAATAGTCTATGCCCTCTTCTCTAAAAGCTGTTACCTTGACCAGCCATTGGCCACCTGTGTAGTCCCAAACTATTACATCCTCCTTTATCCTCTACACTTCTTCATGTGAAACCAGAAGGACCACTGAGTCCCTTCAGGAGCCAATTTGGGGCATCATGGAACAGCAGTGGCAATGCTCTCCCATCCTTTTCTCCTTAAGGACTTTACCCCATGAATGATCTCTCTTTACTCTGTGGTATAGGCTACCAAAATAAGTGTACTAGTACCTGCTTTAATAACCCGAAGTTGAGAAGCTGACCCCAGGCCCACTGTTCACAAACTCCAGGGGGTACATGGTATGCTCTCCCAAGCACTCTTTTAGAGTGTTCTGCCTTGATAGCAGCATTGAAGTGGGCCTGTGGCGGCTATAGCTGGAGGCATCCAGCCCCCAGGGTTGAGGTCATCAATTGCTTCATTCCGTAGGCAGCCCTGACCTGTAGCAGTGAATCCCAGAGAACCTTCTCCATCACTTGCCTTTGTTGGGGTGTGCCTGTTACCAGGAGGAACTTTGTTTCCACTCCCCCGTGTTTATTTCTTTTTATAATCTTTCAGCTCAGCTTCTGTGCAGTTCTTTCTTCCTTGCTTCCTATGGGTGGAAAGTCACAGGAAACAAAGACACACAATAGAAGCAGACTCTTTCATAGGAGCAAGTGTTTTGTCTGGGTCTATCAATAATTGGACCAAAATGGAGGCTTCTCCAAGGTGTGCCCCTAGTCAGTGCACCCATGTGATGCTTGCTGCTCTGAACGCCAGGGCTATCTGTCTCTTGTGTAATCAGCATTCTGCTTTTTGGACTTATTTTTCCCAACAAGGGAGGTAAATCATTGCCTGCTCCTATTTAAGTTAGATACTAACAGCTTCCTTAGAGATCCTGGGAGTATTAAATCACTAGCTGTGAAAGCAGCAGTGAAGGAAGCTGTGCATGGTTAATCCTTCCTGTGACAGAGCCATCAAAAAAGCAAGCCTTGAAGGCTTCTTTATGAGCATGGGGTTTCCTCCACCCCTTTCCAAGTCTGTGCGTGGGTATGGGGGTGCCCTTCCTGGCAAGACTGCGGAGCTGCTGGAGCTGTGATGGCTGCTGTTTTTGTGGCAAGCTGATTATTGGCCTTCACTGAATATTCACAGCTCTATTAGCCAAGACCCCCACTGTTTCTCAGAGAGTAAAAACTGGGTAGACTTCCAACTTTCTGTGCCCACTGTGTGCCTTAACAATGGCCCGAGGAATGCTATTTTCAACTGTATCTGGAATGAGAGATCAATATATTCTCCTGTTTATATTTGCCAGCCGTTTTTTTTTCTTTTATTTGCAAATTGTTTTTACAGTGGTCTACCCTCAATTTCAAAATCATCAATGCTAAGGACATATATAATGGAAACCACTTCAGGTGGAATTGAAACCTGTTTCCCATCCCTTGGACCTGATTGGTACTTGACATATGCCAACATATGGGGCTGGGATGACATGCTACTTTTTAAGCTGCTCTGCTAGTTGAATCTTCTTTAGCAGCTGTAATAGAAATTTAAAGTGTTGCATTCAGTAGCCTAAGGTTTCTAATGTCATTTTCATCATCTTCTCTTTTCTACTCACAATTCTCTAAAGGCCCCTTAATTGACTTTCTCAGTGGGGCATGCACAGCTTTCTGCAGTCTCGCCCCTAAGCCTTTTTTCCTTCTATTCTCCAACATATGCCCTTTTTCTCAGCCAGGATCACCCCATTCCGAAATCCTAGAGTGCCCAGGCATTACGCATTTTGGAACTATATTACATACTAGTATGCCTTTCTTGTGACAGTTTCATGAGTTTAGTCTTACCTCCTATCTCCCGTAGGGACATCCCTAGCTAAAATGAGTGATAAATCAGAGTCAACATCATTTTATGAATTAAAATATTGAAAGCAGGAGATGAACATTTGACACAGAAGGAGAGGTTTACTGGTTTGGAGTAATAGTTGGTTTGGTGAGGCAAATTATAAATGTGTTTCTCTTGACTTTTTTTGAGGTCCCTGGGGTGGAACAAACAGTTTTTGCTCAACTACTAACATAACGGTTGGCTAGTCAATCCCATCCAGTGGTGCCATGGAAGAAAGGACTGGAGATCTGCTCCCATCAAGATTACAGCCAAGAAAAGCCTTTGGAGCAGTTCTACTCGGTAACAGATGGGGTTGTCATGGTTTGGAATTGACTCAATAGCAACAGGTTTTTTCCCTTCTTTGCTGAGATGGACCTTTCCAAGAGCAGGACAATAGTTAGGACATGTGATTTCTGTACCCTGAGAGCTATTATGGAAACTTCAGAAAGCCTCCCCTCAAAGAAGCTGTGGAATTGAGCCCATGTCTTCATGATCAATAGTAGGACAATGCATTTCCCCTTTCCCTGCCTCGCTCTCCTCTGTCTTTCCTAAATCTCTTCTCCGTAATATTTATTTTGATCTTTATATGGGAGCAGTGACTGCATTAAAGGGAGAAGTTTCTAAAGCAGCTTTCACCCTAGAAGGAATGTAGTGTGAGTTTCTCTCTGCCATGAGGGTTTCACTCTGAACAGAAGTAGACAGGACCATGGTAGCCCATGACTTCCGTGGAATTAGACAGCTATATTTACTTTGTTTCTCTTTTTCCACAAATAGAATGTAGATTCCTGGATGCGAGAAATTGTGTCTTGTATTTATTTTGTTTTCTGCCTCCCAGTTTCTCCACTGTTTAGACTTTACTCAGTTTGTTCGTTCATTCATTCATCAAACATCTCTGAACCTCTGCTTTATGCAGGAATTGTTCTAAGCTCTGGTAGTATGAAGGTAAACAGGCATAACAACATTCAGATGCCATTTTCGGTCCCTGCAGTGATACAACCTGAAAGTAGCTGCTAGCCACGAATAGCCATTTAAATTTAAATTAGTTAAACTTGAAAATTGAGTATCTCAGTCACATGTGACACATTTCAACTGCTCAATAACCACATGTGGCTAGTGTCGGCCATAGAGGACAGCACAGTTATAGAACATTTCCACCATCACAGAAAGTTCTATTGGGAAGTATAGGTAGACTCTACTGGAAAAAAAAAAAAAAAAAATAGCTGCTGCCTTTTATTGATACGTTGGGTTTTTTATTGGTACAGTGGTTAAATGTTCAGTTGCTAACCAAAAGGTTGGCAGTTCAAATCCAGCAGCCGCTCCTTGGAAAAAGAATGAGGCAGTTCTACTCTGCCCTGTAGGATCACTATGAGTTGGAATCAATTCAAGGGCAATGGGTTTGTTATTGAGCACATATTATGAGTCAGGTACCAAGTTGGGTGTTACACACATTTTATCGTTTACTGTCGTCAAAATTTTGATGAGGTTGAGGGGGTCAGTATCTGCATTTTATAGAAGAAAAAGCTGAAGCATGAAGAGGTTAAAATCTATCTATCTGAAACCATACATCATACACTTAGTACTATATTGCCTGGATTGTAACAACCTTTTAATCATTGGATGAATTCATAGTCATTTGGATCTCATTTTGAGGGAATAAATGAACCTCACATTCAGAGATAAATTAAAGCATTTTGACAATACTAATCTATAAGTAGACCTATCATCTCTGGATAGCCCCAAAATTTGATACCAGTTTATTTTGGCCACTACGTGTAACTCCATACATAATTGTTGATCAGTAGCCACCCCTATGGAACTATACAGTAGCCTCAACAGAAAAATGTTTTCACAGGCCCAGGGCCTAGATTATGACTTTGAAAGGGACCAAATTATTAACTTGCCGAGGGTACCCATGTGTCTTGGTCTAGGGAAAAATTGCTTTTAGAACTTAGTATATTTGATAATTTCATGGCTTGGTGATGTAATTAAGAATTCAGTGCTATTTATTTCCTCATTCAGCAAATAGTTTCTGATGACCTATTATGTCCCAGGCCTGTGTAATAGAGATACAAAGTTGAAGAAATGCCCTTTTCTCAAGGAGCTTACACTCTAGTGATGCACACAGAAAACCACAACATAATAAGTGTGTGGACATTGTTCTGTGGTAGTAAATCTAGGATATGGAATAAGCAGATATGATTTCAAGGAAACTTCTGTCAACTAGGAGAGAGAGAAAACTCACACAAATAAATATAACACAATTTAGAATTAGGAACATGCTGTAGTGGTAGAATATGCAAATGTGCTATATCAAATGCTATGTAATGAAACTTTTTTTATAAATGATGTAGATGCATAGGAGCCCTGGTGGCGCAGTGGTTAAGAACTCAGCTGCTAACCAAAAGGTCAGCAGTTCGAATGCACCAGCCACTCCTTGGAAACCCTGTGAGGCAGTTCTGCTCTGTCTTATAGGGCTGCTATGAGTCAAAATCGACTCAACGGCAACAGGTTTTTAGGTGGATGCATAAGGAGCTCTGGTTGCACAGTGGTGAAAGCACTAGGCTACTAACCAAAAGGTTGATGGTTTGAAACCACCAGCTGCTCCATAAGAGAGCTGTGGCAGTCTGCTTCCATAAAGGTATACAGCCTTGGAAACTCTATGGGGCAGTTGTACTCTGACCTATAGGGTCTCTGTGTGTTGGAATTGACTATAGCAGTGGGTTTTTGTTTTGGTTTTGATGGATGCATAGAGGAAGAAATGTAGCTATCAACCTCCCCTGCCCCCAGGTGGTGATGGGTGGGGATTAGGGAAGGTTTTACAGAAGTGGTAGGAATTGAGCTGGCTTCCAGAATCAAAAAGAATCGGATGAAAGGAAGTCCCGGGCAGAGGCTCAGCAGGAACAAAAGCAAAGAGGTTGGAAAAATCTCCGAAGAATGGTGATGGTCACAGCTGTGGTCACAGCCTGGTTATTGAAGGAAAGTAAGGTCAGGTTATTGAGGACTTAAATTGGTCATGCTGTAGGATTAGGGGCTGGTGAAAGGACAATGAGTGTTTCCATGACATAGAGAGCAGTCAAAATGAAGAGCTTTAGTCTATACACCTCTCTTCATCAAGTAGCAAAAACTGAACATTTATGTATTTTTTTTTAACAATAGCTCTTTTAATTTTCTCATTATGAATAGTTAAAGAATGAATATGGCTAAATTTCTGGGAAAACAAAAACATTTGGAATTAACAAAAATGCTTTTCAGCTTTAACATTCTTTAGTTTGTGAATAGTTCACACCCAGTGAATAATGCACTAACTGCATCCTTTCTACAGTGCCATTCAAAGTGCAAATTAGCAAGTTCATCTCTGTAAGGTTTGAGCTTTTAACTGACAAGTACGGATTCCCAGGAGCCGCAGTTAACATCCTATAAACCGATGCAAGAATGAATTGATGCCTCTAGAAGGGAAAGTTAATATGGTGGGTAAATTGAATTCCCTTCTCTCCAAAGAAAGGATTTTACTTAACTATTACCCTGCAGGATTTATACTTTAGAAATGTCTGGTGCAGAACATATTGCCTCTGCTTCCAGAGCAGCCACCTAACCTTCTCGGCGTTGACTCAGACCCTACTGATGAACTGTAGGACCTGAGTCAATGCTCAGAATGTTTGACTCTGACATGATGAGAATTTATGAACTCACACACACCAGGGCTCAATCCCACCCTGCAAAGAGGTGTGGGTTCTATCATTAAATTTTGCTAGTCCGATCATTACATTTTGAACATATGAAGATTACCTCTTAGAAGGTCCTTCTTCTATGGTCTCAAGGATCATGCATCTCAGGCTTATATCCCTCTTATTCCATCCTAGTTTTTTCCATTCCTTATAACTGGAGAAGTGAAACATGTTAAAGAGGAAAATACTGATGGCTCAGACTAAGGTCAGGTTACTGAGGACATGACTTGGTGATGCTGTAGGATTTGGAGCTTGGACATCCAAATAAAGTGATTGAGAGTCATCTTGTGATTGTATTACATAAAATGGCAAACAAGAAATAGGAATCAGAAAGCCAAATATAGTCATTTCCATACCAGTATTTTTTTTTTTTTTTTATATCTGGCCTGAAGCCTTTTCTCAAATATATTCTCCTCCTTTTAGAACACTATTCTTTCTTTTATCTGTGTATTTCCAGTGCGGGCAACTAATCATAAAGCCCAACTCCCTGGCCACAGTTGATGATTCTGTAATGGGCTTCTGACCCAAGCCTGATCAATCCAAGCCCTTTCTTGAGATTTTTCAAGTTAGATTTAAGAAGAAAAATGGAACAGTTACTTTCTGGTACTGAAAATTTGAAAAGTGATTCTTGGGCTCAGTTAGTAGTTATCTTCCTATGGTGTGGAGGAAGCTGGACTGGGAGAATGAAGTCATCATGCTGAGAAAAGCTGAGACAAGGAATAGAAAGTCCTGGAGGCATTCAAAATGTCTGTGCCATTGACTCTGACAAGCAAAACCTTTGTTCCTGTAAAATTTTATGATACAGCCCAGTATTCAACCAATACATTTTTGTTTGCTTAAGTTAGTTAAGATAGTTTTCTTTTACCTACAACCAAAATATTCTTTTCTAATACAGAAGTATGCTTTTATTTGACCTTTTTGTCTTATCAAATCCTTATATATCGCAGAAATTACTGGCTCTGCATTGAAATTCTTCTTTTTTCGTAAGAACCTCCAACTGATAATAATTCTCTATCTCTTTAATACTTATGGGCTCTTTAATCCTTCAGAAAAAATTGTGAACCTCTAAAATTCCCAAACCTGTAAAATTCCCATGTTGACATCCTGGATAAGGTATGATTTTCTTATTTACTTCATCACATCCACAGACACATTTTTAAAGAATGTTGCCTGGGAGCCTAATGAATTAATAAGCCCTGGGATCTAGTAGCTGAACAAACCACATTGTGGGATAGGAAAAAAAAAGAACATTCTTAAATGCTTCATTGGTTACTATTCATCAGTTCCCATATCTTGCTCTCCATTCTTTATTATATTAGAGCTGATTTTCACAATAACTTATTAATTTTTTTGTATTTAAAATCAGCTCGAGGGATAGTATTTTTTTCTGAGCAAAGCAGATATCTAGTTCATTTTTACAAGGTTTTGATTGTGTATGAGTTCTTTATTAAATCGCCTTTCTTTCTTTGCATTTGTTCTTAACAGTTGCCAGGCAACTCCTATGATACTTGGCAAAAATATTCTTAGAGGATTTTTTTAGAATAAAATTAGTAGAAGCATAGACCCCTTGTAATGATGGATATTACAGTTGTTCAGATGTAAAATTAGCCACTATGAATGAGGATTATTATTTAATATTATACTAAATAGGACTTCCTGTCCAATTGTAAACCAGGATCTCCCACCTACAATTTGTCTAAATTACAAAGAATACCTTAATCCCTGATTTAAAAAGAAAATGAAGTTGATAAAAAATAACAGTGACTCTTTTATTGAGTTTTAAAAGGTGAGTGGTGGTAAATGAGTTTGCCTAAGCATTTTTCTCACTGACTGAGACTACTGCCCCTGGAAAAATGGCTCAGGGCAAAGCAATCTTTTCATTTTAGATTTCCTATTGGGAAAGAATTAGCTAGATCAAAGTGGGGGTTTAGTTCATTTGGGTTTCTTTTTAGAGGCAAAGCCATGGAAGACACATTCTAATAATTTAATTCATACTCAATTGGAACTTTCTAAACAAGGCAGATGGGTGAGAATGATACTATTGGGAAATCCGAATGAGATAAGGTATGTGAAAGTGATTTTGACTCTATACTTCAGGTTCACATTTTTGATGTGTTGGTGCTGGTGCTGGTGGTAGTTGTTACTCTAAAGTTAAGATGGGATCTAGTGTGAGTTTTTTTTTTTTTTTTGATATGACTTCTGTCTCTCTTTTTTTTTTTTTTTTTCCTTCATATGACTTCTGTCTCCTTCATGTCATTCTGGAGCTGGTTGTTAGGCTTGGCCAGTGCAAATGTTTGTGTGATTTGGGGGAGAGGGACCACATTTGTGAGTTAATGGATATACTCACTCATCAGTAAGGTTGATATATTAAAATAATGCTGTTCTATTAGTAATGATGAAGTCCCTGGGAGGTGCGAACAATTAAATCACTCTGCTGGTAACCGAAATTTTGGAAGTTTGAGTCCACCAGAGGCACCTTGGAAGAAAGGCTTGGTGATTGAATTCCAAAAAATCAGTCTTTGAAAACCCTACGGAGTACATTTCTACTCTGACAAGGATGGTTTTTCCATGAGTCTGATCTGAATCAACTCAATGGCAGCTGGTATTAATAACAGCTCCCTTTCACCTCTGCTGTAAATCCAGTTCTGTCTGCCTTCATTTTGAACTATGTTCTATCTTTCTCATATTTTCTATACATTAAATTTCTTCTTCTCAGCTGGAATTTTTCCTTGAGTGTATAAAGCTGTTGTAATTTCTTCTATCTTAAAAATAAAAATTTAAATAAGCAATTATTTATTAATCATATGCCCCTTTAGAGGGATTCCCCTGTGGCTCTCCTTCCTCTGACAACTGAATTTCTTAGCTGTAGGGTATAGCTCTACTTCCTATTTCTCGAACTATTGTTATTTGGTTTCTCCTTCCTGAAGAAGGG
This sequence comes from Elephas maximus indicus, assembly GCF_024166365.1. Lineage (NCBI taxonomy): Eukaryota > Metazoa > Chordata > Mammalia > Proboscidea > Elephantidae > Elephas > Elephas maximus. The sequence continues at coordinate 38,523,765 of NC_064827.1, read as the reverse complement.
GCTTTCTTTAGCAACCTAACTCCGTTGATTTGGACTTTCTACATAATTTGAAACTGTTGACAATTAGGGCCTTCTCAAAATTTCTCTGTATTTTTCAGTCTCTCTGATCCTACTTTCCCTCCAGACTCTTTAAATGATTTTTTATTGACACCTTCTACTCTAGCTATTGTTTAAATATCAGCACTCTGAATATCTAGGCCCTCTAGATATCCTCCGTGAGTCATTTATTCACACTTGAGGTCTCTACAGAATCACTAGTGGTATAATGGTTAAGAGCTATGGCTGCTAACCGAAAAGGTTGGCAGTTCAAATCCATCAGGTGCTCCTTGAAAACTCTATGGGGCAGTTCTATTCTTTCGTATAGGGTTGCTGAGTCAGAATCGACTCGACGGCAATAGGTTTGGATTTTTTTTTGGTTTGCAGATTTCTACAACCATCTATCTGTATTTGCACATAACCCTAAATATGTGTGTGTATGTTTGCGTGTCTGCGCATGTGTGTGTGTGAAAGAGAGAGAAGGAAGGAAAGCGATAGAACAAGAGAGCCAGAGAGAGAGAGGGAATCTCCTACAGGTCTTTCCTTAGGTCTGCAGCTATCCAGCCAAACTCTTGAATTTCCCTAAATCGACAACCTAAAAATACCTAACATTTAACAGGCCCCTAACAAATATTCACATTCTCCCTTTTCCTCTTTCCAGTGAATGACATGGTTGTTCACATAATTTACCAAATCTAAATTCTGACCTCATTCGCTTTCCATCCCTAAAACAATGGGCCATCATCTATGAGAGTATCTGTCTCATAGTGTTCAAATGTCTCCTCCTCTCCAACCCCATTGTCTCTACTATATCACTTTTATAATATCTTCCTTGTTATCTTAATCACATATTTCTCCAAAGTCCAACTTTATGCTGTCATAGCCTTTCATCCTTATATTTGTTTGAATGAGAATATGGCTCTCCTAATGAACTATTAGCAAATGAATGTATTTGAGTAAAAAACCCAAAGGAGGACTACTAAAAAAATACACAGAACATTCCTTTTCAGTGATGTAGAGTGAAGGGTATTTCTATATCCATCTGGTTTTTCAGAACTTAGTTATGGTTCATATACTCACCAAGTCCAAGGAATTAAAAAAATCCCACTAAAGCAAGGCCTGACTTTTAAATGTGATCATCTAAGTGTTCTCGTTTACAGAAGTGGAACGAACTTCCATCTGTTGCCTTCTTGAACAGTTCTGTATTTCTTTCTCCTGCCAGAATTAATTATGAATGATGCCAGAGAGTCTTGGTACCTGGCCTGGGAAGACAAAAGCTGCAGTATTCAACTTCACTTTCTCCCAGACCCTGAATACTTTAGTCGATAAAGGTGTATTGGTGTTGGAGAATTTTGGAGCTTCTCTGGTAATTTGGAACATCTGAGAGAATACATCCTGCTACTAATTGGTGTGACCTCTACTCACCCAGGATTTTTAGTTTGTTGAATAATCATGAAGCGGTAGCGATTCTTGTATTAGCAGCATGTGTGAATTTGCACATAGAGAATTACTGTCATGACAAATTGGGTTTTAAAACAGGAGCAGGCAAATACCAGGAAAAATTTGGGCCCAAAATACCACAGAATATGGCCTATTTTACATTTTCTGTCATCATTCCCTTTTTTTAGAAAAAAAAAAAAAAAGAACAATTCTTGATCAGGTCAACAATTTATTCAGTATAGAATCTAACTCGAAGGCCACAGTTTTTAGTGGAGTTTTTAGTGGGGCTGAGAACAAAGCACAATGGATTAAGAAATGAATAGAAGATGAAAAGATAGAGGCAGTGAGAACAAACCACTCTTTCAAGAAAGTTGGCAGTGAAAGAGCAAGACGGGAAAGTAGCTGGAGAGAAAATGGATGGTTGGGGGAGATTTTATACATAAAAAAAGAAAAACAGATTCTTACACACAAAAAAAAGAAACACTTTTTTAAGACAAGATGATAAACTGTTATTAAAAAGGAGTTAAATTTTAATGTTTTTTCTTTTCTCCACCATACAGCCTTGATGAAAAAAAAAATATATGTATATATACATGTATTTTTGTAATTCTCACATACCCACACCAAGAGTTTGTCCACTGGAGAATTACATTATAAGACATTACATTGTATAGGAAATCTTTGTCCTGTATCTCAAAAGCATTTTTTAAATTTTTAATTCTAAGGATCTAATATCCTTATGAGATCACAGATATGCTTGAACATTTCCTGGAGATTGTCATTTCCTAGAAGGCAAGGAACAAATCCATAATTCATTTGTATCCTCTACAGTATCTGAGCACAACAGTGTGTCTTTAGAATTGAGGAATGGGAGTGAACAAAAGAGGGGAGAATCTGCTCTGTGTCTCTTTCAGGCTCTGTTCTTTTGCCATTTACACATGGCAGTATTTTTAGTCTCCCAAATCAAGAAGGCTTAGCATTTCTGGAGACTTCTCTTCTAATGTTCTTGTTTAATGTGTCAAAATCCATAACAATATCCTTCCATTTTTGTAACACATTAGAGTTTACAAATATTTTTATTGTTATTTCACATGAGCTAGCTGATTCTCAGTGATTTAAATGATAGACTAAACCATATCTTTAATCATTGGTGGACTCAGGATCAAGCCATCAAATGCCCTTTCCACTACACCATGGCTTGACTGTTAAGCACATGCCATAGAACATACCTGTAATATTTTCCAGTTGGTTTAGGGTTTTTTTCTTTCTTATGTTCTTATGGTAAGTATATAGATTCCAAAGAGGATCAAGAATACAGCAGAAAAGGGAGAAAATACAAGCTTGGGTACCCACTGGATGCACTGTACAAGTATGGTTGAGGAGAGCTGATATATAAGAAAGATCTCTCACAAATGAGAGTCATCTGTCCCAGCTTGGCTTCACCAAGGCCCACAAGACTGCCTGGACCATTTCCTTTGACTTATACAGCAGCCAATTCAGTGAGTTGGTGCGAGCTCCCATTTTGATGCCCAGTGTTCTAGGCTGCAATGATAAATGCTTTGGCCTAACTTTGGTTTTAGATTCTCCTCATGGTTGGGTTAAAACATTGTCTATTGGTTCTAACTTTGGTAGTATTTTTTAGTTCTATTCCCTTTATCTAGAATTCTGATAAAATCTCCGGTTTTAAGATTGCTGTCCCAATATTTCAGACCTAGTTTCTTGATTTTATCTCTATTGAGCAGTTCTAGTGTATGAGGTAGGCCAGATGTAATAGTAAGAATTTTTGAGTGTGTTTACCAGATTTTTTTTTTTTTTTTTACCAGAGAAGCTGCTTTATCCTGTAATGCTTTACAAGTCTCCCGATGTAGTTTTTTTTTCTTTAATATTGTTTGTTCCTAGTGGCAAAGTGGTTAAGAGCTCATGGTTACTAATCAAAGGGCTGGCAGTTTGAATCCATCAGCTGCTCCTTGGAAACCCTACAGGACATTTCTACCCTTTCCTATAGTGTCGCTGTGAGTTGGAATTGTTTGTGTGTTTTTCAGTAATCTATCTTTGGCCTACTAAAGTATGCAAGCATAGAATCGTAGAATCTTATAGCTGAAAGAACATTTGTGATCATTGTAGACTTTAATAATAGATGTCCTAAAGTTTATGGCAGTGTCTCAAGATTTGCCTTTGGGGCCCTGGACTCTCTGTCCCTATTTTAAGTAGAGAAGATACAACTTTCTCTGTTTTACTTGTTAAAGTTTCTTTGTGTTAATGTGTTTAAAATAAACACAAAGTGTTCTTCTGTCTTAAGAAAGTAAATGCCAATTTTGAAAACTACAAATTAAGTCCAGCCTTCCATTTTATAAGTGACGCAGGCTCAGGCCATTTAAGTGACTTTCCTGACGTTGTGTGGTCCTGTGTAGAAAACATCTACAAATTCCTGCTTCTATGAGTTTCTTTTTTTTCTTTATAATGTAAAGATTTTTCTTTATAATATAAATATTTCCCAATATGTGCCTCAACCCTGAAGGACCTATATCTGTGTTCATGTTCCCTCTCTGTATTTTTGCTGAATTTTTGTGACTTACAGAGTTTCAAGACAACTGTGGGAGTATGTAATGGTCACTGGAGATAGCATTAGAAGACTTGGACTCTATACTCAAGACTGGCTGCATGTATTATATTGGGTCTGGTCATCTACACTCACTCCTGTACCATATAAGGCTATGGGAAGTGTTTTAGGATGAAATACTCTCTAAAATAATGCTAGGCTTGTTATCAGTACATATAGTATATATATACCCTCTCTAAATCTGGCCCCTGTCTTTGTTTATGACCTTATTTAATATCAGGCTACCCTTGATGACTTTGCTGCAGTCATACTGACCTTTCAGGTCCTTATACTCACTAACATCTTGCATGTCTGGATCTTTCCTGTCTCAGCTCAGAGGACTTCGTGATTGTCTTATTTAAAGTAGACCCTTCCAATTATTATCCCAAACCCTGATTCTTTTATTTATAGCATTTATCATAAAATGTAATTATCTTATTTTTTGTTTGTTTATTTATTATATTTTCCCACAATTGCATGGAGGAAAGGCCTTTTCTGTATTGCTCAGTGATATATCTCCTATGCCACCAACATGATAGATGTTCATGTTGTTAAATATTTGTTAAATGATGGAGGGAGGAAGGTAAAGAGAGAAGGGGAGAGTAAGAAGGGAGGGAGGGAAGAGAAGGAAAGAATGAGTGAAGGAAGGGAGGGAGGGAAGGAAGGAAGGAAGGAAGGCAGGCAGGCAGGCAGGCAGGCAGGAAAGGAAGAAAGGAAGGCAGGCAGGCAGGAAAGGGAAGGAAGGAAGGAAGGAAGGAAAGGCAGGCAGGAAAGGGAAGGAAGGAAGGAAGGAAGGAAGGAAGGAAGGAAGGAAGGAAGGAAGGAAGGAAGGAAGGAAGGAAGGAAGGAAGGAAGGAAGGAAGGAAGGAAGGAAGGAAGGAAGGAAGGAAGGAAGGAAGGAAGGAAGGAAGGAAGGAAGGAAGGAAGGAAGGAAGGAAGGAAGGAAGGAAGGGTTAATTGAAGTTCACATTCCATTTCCCTCTCACATAGCAGTTCTGACTGCTGCCATGTGAAGACATTCGAAGCTTCTTTCCTCCTGTAACATTTACTAGTATCCCAATATAGTTTTATTTTTATAGGGTGTGTTTCTTTCCCTGAAGGCTATCTTTGGCCTACTAAATAACGCAAAGAGAGAATCACAGAGTCTCACACGGCAATGCTCATTGCTACATGTGAAGACACTCAAAATCTAGAGTATTTTTCAGATAATCTAGTAAGTGATGATATCTTCCTAAGTTATTATTCCATGTAGCTGTCTACAAGATTCCAAAACTAGCTTTGGCATAATTGTCCAGGACTCTGTTGATACCAGTTTGCATTCCTGCTTTGTCTATTATCTAGAGCTATTGGAAATATTCATAAACCTAAGTTAGGGTAGAATTGGAAGGTGTGCTTGCTTAGCATAGGAGTCAAGGTTGTCAGTGACACACACCTGTGCTGCAAATCCATTGCAGCAACAGGCTTCTGTATCATTTAAGATTTTTTTTTTTCTCTCCAAGCTTAACATAGGTGGGCTCTCAGCTTATAAGAGCCTGTTTTTTTATTCCACAGACATCAGTATGGTTACTCTTGTCCTGAAGTTTGAATGTAGAGTGATGAGGGGAAGCCATTTCCTGAAAAAAAAAATCCTCCACTCTGACAGTTACTATTTCATTTAATGTATAAGAATCAACTCAAATAATAATATTTCTTTGTTTTTATCTTTGCCTTTGTTGTATGATCTTGGAAATTCTCTTCTGACTCTACAATTATACTTCCTCATCCTGGAGTTTGAACATTTGCCCTGTAAATAAAATAGGTCTCAGGTCTATTAGCAAGTATTTGAATAGTTTTATATAATGGAAATGACATGACTTAAGATACTTAACTTCCTTTCTTCCTGATTTTTTTTATTTTTTATGGAAGTAACGATGGACCTTAATATGAATGCACTCTGGCAGTCACAAGAAAAAAAAAGTAAATGTTGATATTTTAAAGAATAGATAAAGATATTATAACACGAGGCATCGGTTTAGATTGTTGGTGATTGGCCCAAAGAAAAGTTTCTAGGCATATGATAAATTAGAGTAAGCAGGGATAGGTGTGTGTGTGTGTGTGTGTGTGTGTGTGTGTGTGTGCGACTTATGGTAACTCCATGCATGTCGGCTGTAGAACTGTGTATTCGAAGGCTGACTTTTCAGAAGTAGATCACCAAGCCTTTCTTCTGAGGTGATTCTGGGTGGACTGCACCCTCTAACCTTTCAGTTAGAAGACTAGCGTGTTAACTCTTTGCACCAAAGTGGGACTCCACAGAGAAGGTTAGCCTCAAGGAATGGAGAAGGAATGATTAATATGGGACTTGAAAAACTGTGCTAGGAATTTTTTATTTCATCTTCAGTCCAATGGGAAACCATGGAATTAATGGGGGAGTGGTAGGATCTATCTTTAAAACAAAACAAAACAAAACAAAAAATCATACTGTGATAGCTCTATAGAGAATAGATTGGATGTAGGGGGACTTGTTGGAGGGTCTATTATAGTTGTCTTGAAAGAAAAACTTTCTTGAGAGAAATGTTTAGAAGAGATAGAAATGCTGGGGCAGGTGCCAAGCATTATATCAATCCATTTAGTAGGCTAATTACTCCTTCCACCAGTGTTATAAAATACTTTGATTTCTATTAAGAGATTTAGTATATATAAAAGTTACTATATTTTAGAAATAACTGTTCTCTAAATAAATTTTATAAGCTGTTTCAGGGACCAGATCTTTAACTTACCTTACAAATAATTAACAGTTTTAATTAAAGAAATGCTTCTAATTGTCAGATTTGTTTACATCATCAACCAAGCCATGTGCCATAGCTATGTCAATAAATGTCTAAAATACAACAATAAAAAAATAAATACAAAAAATACTGGCAAGACAGAATCATGGTTTAGAGCCAACTCCAGTCTAGGCACTGGATAACCACAGTTTTAGTCCCGATTTTAATTTAAACATTCTCGTTACCTAAGAAATTTTACCTTACAAATGTATTTCCCTTGTCATATTCGGCTCCTCCTCCTTATTAAAATGAAGAGATCCAAGAAGGATTATAATTCCAATTCTCCCTTTGGTGATTTTAAGTCTGATGGCTATTGCTGAGAGGGTGGAATACATTCTCAGCTAACCATCGGTCATTGAATTATATAGCTTTCACTTCATCCCTGAGAGCCCGCTACATCAGTTGAATGGTCCATACCCCATGCTTACAATACTACGATTTTATAACAGTGTAACTTCAGTAAGAAATCAAATCAGGCACTGTGGTCACTGGGTATTCTAAAATGAGAACTTTCCTCAGATACTCACTCTTTTGTTTCACTTTCTGAATCGACAGAAGGAAATACATGCAAAGATGATTTATCCAAAAAGAGATCAGAATGTTTGATCATGCCATTACGGAAACTTTAACATTTAGAGTCAATAATGGCATTGAAAACGTAAGAATATTATTTTTTCAAATCAAAATATACTTCAAAGTGGCATAGTTCGTAAGAATGAAATTTTAAGACTTTTTTTTTGCCTCTTTGTCTTTGTAACAAGGTACACCCAAAATAAGCAGATGGCATTCTGTGGGCTGCAGATGCATTCATGACTAAGGATTCATGATGGCAGGATCATATAACGAGATGATGTGTGATTGATGCACTTAGCTCTAAAAGCTTTTGGTTCTGCAGAATGTTTAAAGCTTTACTGAAACTGCGTTGAGAAAAACTAGAGTAATTCAAAATTAGAATATGATGAAAATTGAGATGTTTTCACTCTCAGGGTTTTTTTTTTTTTTTATTTTGGTCACTGTGATTCTGATAACTGTTACTGCTAAAAGATGTACAATATATCATGATCTGATTAAGATTATAAAGCAAGTATAATCACTGTATTGTTAGACTTCTGAATTTTGTTTTGCTCTTATTCTTCATTCATTATGGATTTATTGAGAGCCTCCTATGTGTCAGACACTGTCTAAGGCCTGGAGTTACCAAGATGAATACTATAAAGTTTCTCCCTTCAAGAGGGCTATAGTCTAGTGGGCTATAACTGGAGTAGAACTGCCTCATAGGGATTTTTAGGCTGTAATCTTTACAGGAAGAGGTTGCCGTGTCTTTCTCCCTCAAAGCTGCTGGGCGGGTTCGAACCACCAACATTTTGGTTAGTAGCTGAGCACTTAACCATTGCACCACCAGGATTGTCTTTAGAACCCAGTATTTCTAACTGAACATACAATTCAGTCGTTAATACCCTATTTGGAACTTCTAGATGACAGAGGAACTGGACAGTAACATACACCTGAAATAGCAGCCAGGGATCCTGAAGGCAGCAGCTTTTCAGATATAGGTGGGCTTTCCTCCATGATTCACATTTATGGGTCATTTAATGCTGACAGGTCATTTTGTTAATGAATCAGGAATAAGTTGGAGCCCTGGTGGCGCAGTGGTTAAAGAGCTCGGCTGCTAACCAAAAGGTCGGCATTCAAATCCACCAGTCGCTCCTTGGAAACCATATGGGACAGTTCTACTCTGTCTTATAGGGTTGCTATGAGTCGGAATTGATTTGATGGCAACAGTTTTGGTTTTTTAAAGTTTTGTGAAAATCACTTGTCCAGTCAGAAATAGAGAAGATGTCTGTAATAGAATTCTATCTTCCTTAGGATATTCGGTGATGAGCACCTACTCAAAGCTGAATTATTGCATTTTGGTCATGCCTTCACCTCAACCCACTGGGAGTTTGACTAACAGATAACTCTGATAACCCAAACATTTCAACAGAATTTGAAGATAATGAATTTTCTAACACATTTTCACATATTTCATTATAGAAAGAACATTGTCAGTTACAATTTTCAGGGATACTTAATCAGTATGTTTATTTGTTTTTAGTTCTTGTTGTGGTTGGGTGCTGCCAAGTAGGTTCTGACTCACTTAAAAATAGAACAACATTGGAAAAATAAAATATATATTATAATTGCTTGTGTGTTTACACTAGAAAATTCTGAAATTTTTTTTCTAAGTCAACGCATATTTACATTGATTACAGTGTTTGTTATTAGGTGCCATCAAGTCAATTTTGACTCATAGTGACCCCACGTGACAGAGTGAACTATGTCCCATTGGCTTTTCTAGGCTGTAATCTTTATGGAAGCAGATCACCAGGTTTTTTTTCCCTGGAACCTCTGGATGGGTTGCAACCACCAACCTTTTGTTTAGCAGCCAAGCACCTTACAATTGCACCACCAAGGCACCTTCATTGCAGTGTTACTATCCCTGAACTACCCTAAAGATTCAATATCTTTAGCATATATACTATAGAAGGGATGTTCAGGGATTAAAATTCCCAGAAAACTGAGCCATATCAGAAGTATGCAATTTTGGGCAAGCTTCAGCATCATTCCTCCATCTTAACCCGATTTTGTCAGTAGATTTTTAATGGAGAAATCAGTATTTTACTACAGTGCCCTTAAAGCAATGCAGTAGCACAAAACAGGCATTAATATAAGGGGATATGACAAATGGACTGTGTGTATACACCACAATCATTTGTAGTCACCAGGGTCCTAGAGCTTAAACTTTCGCTATTCATGGAAATAAAAAGATGTAGAGAAACTATGTGGCAAATACATTTTAGTCACAACCCATTAAAATTACACACAGCAGCTAATTTGTGCCCTGAGTATTTAAGTAGTATCCCTAATGTCAGAAACCCTGGTGGCACAGTGGTTAAGCACTTGGCTGTTAACCAAAAGGCCAGCCATTTGAATGCACCAGTTGCTATGCTGAGAAAGGTATGGCAGTCTGCTTCCGTAAAGATTTATGGCCTTGGAAACCCTTTAGGGCAGTTCTGCTCTGTCTTTCAGGGTCACTGTGAGTCAGAATTGACTCAACAACAGTGGGTTGGGTTTGGTTTTTGATGTCCCTAAGGGCGACTTTGTGCCAAAGGAGGACCTAAAATTCAGGTTTCTGATATTCAATTTACTGTGCTATCATTTAGACCATAAGTTGTACAATACTAAAATGCATATCTACAAAGGAAATGGGTGCAGCAGCTGGTGATGCTTAGAAATATAAATGTAATGTGCCAGAGAAAAATAATGTAATGCTGAATTTCTGAATTATATATCCTTATTAACAGAATCTGAGTATCACACCTCAAGATTTACTCAAGCGCCAAAGGAATCCCTCAATTATTAACAAATTATAGGTTTGAGACAAGTGTTGACAGATCAGAACTTAAAGGACAAATAGCTCTGTGTGTTAAGACAGGCACTGTATAAGGCCTGAATGTTTAAAATAATCTCCATGAAATCTTAATCTTTTCCTACGGAGCTTTCACACAATCAGTTGCCAGCATTTTAAAATTGAAGGCCATCCAAGCACTAAAGCTTGATGAGAATATTAATTATATCCTTTATCTTGAAGCAATCACTAGGAATAACGTTACCGCAATTTCTACCGTAAGAATTATAGAGATGGTCTCTGATTAGCTGGTCGAGGTTCCAGCTGTGCTGTGATTTGATTTAACTGCCGAGACTCTGACCAGTTTAATGATTTACTTTTAAGCCTGTTTATCTTTTAAAAGAATTGAATTTTAAGACCCTATATTTTATCTTAGGATATAGGCACATTACTTAAGGAAAAATAAATACATAAAATTCCTTCTAATTTAAGGCATTTATTAAATCATATCATGCACCACTTTGCTTCAAGTCCTTTCTTGACCCAGAGAACTCCTAAGTACCCCTGGCAACTATTGAAATTTCATTTGAAATAGAAGGAACTAATGCTCCTAGTTCCAGCTCTTTCCTCCTGAACCCTGTAAAGAATATACCAGATTGATTATTTGGAAATCAAATAAAAAATCGTTTCTGAACCCGTAAAATATTCAGGGAAGAGCAGGTTCAATTTGTTCAGGCTGATTGTCACCTCTGTGTATTTCTCAACTGTTCTTTCAATGATGTTTTCTTAATATCTAAACTTTACTTGTATGGATTTCTCAGTTTGTTTTGGTATCATTCCTTTGTGTTTCTCACAGATGATACTTTACACGGCCATCAATTTAGGACCCTGATGAAGAGACAAGATGATGGCCTAGATAACTGTATTTATAAAGGTCTTGTAAAGGCCGATGTTTGCTTATTACCCTTCTTACTTCTCAGACCCCCACCTGTTAAGTCTTAGAATCAAAGATGGCTAAAGATGGGTAGACAGCAGGGATGGAGGAGCAAAGAAAAAAAGAGAAGCAAGAGAATTTCATACAACAGGCCCTGTTCTCCAAACTCTAACCATAGTCCTTCAGATACGGATATAATCTAATGCCTGTTATAGAGATAAACGAGTCACATGATATATCGGAATGAGAGAAGGCATGGGTTCAAACTTCTCTTTGTAAATTCTTGAAAAAAAAATAGGAAACAGATTATTTTTTAAAAATCTAAATTCTTAAGCATCTTGACATTTTGCTAATATTTTAGTTACTGTTGATACAGTTAACTATAATAATCAAGGGTTGATTTTTAGTTAATGCCTATGAACATGACATTATATTACTGATCCGGAGCAAATTTTATATATTTTACACTTCAGTTCCCTTTTATCATCTATTTACAGTGTTTTTATGGTTTTTACATGGCCACCATAGGAGGAATTTCATTGTCTGTACTGCTGGGAAAATAACTGCGCTGGGTGTCAGAATATGCGAGTTTTATCATGCCCAGCATCTAGCTGTATTACTTTATGAAAGTCAGTCAGTCCCTTTTAAATGAAGGGTGAATTAAATAATCATTTAACATCCTTTCCTGATTTCACATGATATGACTTGACAATATACTTTTATCGTCCAAAATAATCATAGTGGTTCATATGCACTGAAAAACCTGCTAGGCATAAACCCTGGTGGTGCAGTGGTTCAGTGCTACAGCTGCTAACCAAAGGGTCGGCAGTTCAAATCCGCCAGGCGCTCCTTGGAAATGCTATGGGGCAGTTCTACTCTGTGCTATAGGGTTGCTATGAGTCAGAATCGACTCAGTGGCACTGGGTTTTTTTTTTTTTTTTTTTAATGTCACCTCCTTGGTCAGAATTAGGACCCCTAAATATAGTTATTTTTTGTAAGAGACTAGAACAGTAGATTTCAAATATTTTTCACTGTGACCCAGAATAAAATATGTATTTTACATTACAATTCAGTAAACACAAACACACATACTCACACACGGAACAAATTATTATGAACCAGTATTTATTCTTGCTACATGTGATGCACTCTGATTTCTTTTTTATTATATTCTGTTTATTTTTTAAAATGTTGTTTGTTAGCTGCTTAATTACCTTACAAATTAAATAGACGGAAGGATTTATATTTATATTGTGATACCTAGGAACAAATTATTGGTAAGACAGCCTGCACAGCCCCTTGTAAGCTCCAAATGCACATTTTAGTATATTTTCTAACTGGCCTATTTAGATCTTAGTTTAATGGGTGATAAATATTAGTGGTCTTAATCTTTCTAAAGTTCCTTCTAACTGTAACGTTCTATGATTCTAAGAGAAAGCAATCTGAGTCCTGAGGCTTAGGAGGAATCACTGACTCCCAGGTCATATGGTGTTTCTTTTCCTCTTTCAATTTTCTTATTGGGGGCTGGTATCATACCTCCCAATAGTGAGAGAATGAGGACCCAAAGAGAGGACAAAAATTAGTGGAAAACAAAAAAAAATGGAACTATAATTGTCCTGCCAGCACTTCATCCTGTGTCTTAGAAATATGCTTTGGACTGTGGGACTTCATGAATAGGCCTGTATGTGTCTATATGTTTTTACATTTTAACATTTAGTGACTCTTTTTTGTTACTCTAGGTAGGTTAGCTGGTAGGTAACATTCTTTGCTATCCAATAAGAACTCTTGAGTTACTTATTTCTCCCATGTTAGAGACAAAATTGGGCTTAACACTGAAATTGCCACCATTCTGACAGAAATCTCTGAAAATATGTCACCTATGTATTTATTCCCATAGATTAATCAGAAAAAAAGGAAAAAAAAATGTAAGCTGGCAGGGTATCTTCATTGGCAATAATGTAGAACAGAGTTCTGATCAAGCCATTTCTCTTTAAACCTCATAGATAACTTCCCATCTTATACAATACAAACTTTTCTGCTTGCCGTTCTTGTCTCCCAAAAATCTGTTTCTAACATGTCTTTTAGAAAACTGTATGTTGAAACTCTTTATTTTAGGTTACAGAAGAACATTTAATTACTTTGGTCTGATTAAATGCCAGCTCTATACTAGGCAGTGTTCCATTTGCTGGCTATATTCCGTTGAAAGAGACAGACAAAACTTTTAATGAATTTATACTCTAGAGGTGGTTCAGAAAAGTCATGGCCTAAGGTATTGCTACCAAGAAAAATTAGCAATGTAGTATTCTTGGTAAGCTCACCTTCTCAAATTAAATTATACATAAGTACACACACACACATAAATACAGAAAAAAGAGAAATACTGAAAGTGAAAATTTAATTTCACAGTGCTTACCCTGGTGACGTAGTGGTTACGTGCTACGGCTGCTAACCAAAGGGTTAGCAGTTTGAATTCGCCAGGCGCTCCTTGGAAACTCTATAGGGCAGTTCTGCTCTGTCCTATAGGGTCGCTATGAGTTGGAATCGACTCGACGGCACTGGGTTTGGTTTTGGTTTTTATTTATGTTGGAATTTTGTGGGAGAAACGTGGCAATCTGCTTCTGTAAAGATTTATAGCCATGGAAACCCTATGGGGCAGTTCTACCCTGTCTTATAGGGTTGCTGTGAGTCGGAATCAACTTGACTGCAATGGGTTATGTTGGAATTGTGGGATTGAAAATGATTTGAATTTAGTTTTTTGGTAGCCTGTATTATATAGATTTCTTCCAGTGAACACAATCTTTTTCATTCTAAAATCAATAAATATTATATATATATGTATATATTCATTTATTTAAGACCACTTCTGGCTCTTCTAGTAAATATATAGCTTCCAAAAACCTGAAACCCTTTTAGCTGATTCTTACGTACCCCACTTCTCAATGTCTAGCACCATTTCTTTACTCAATTAATAGAGGAATTACTTGGAAAAAAAATTATTAACATATCTTCTGCCTAGAAGGAATTTACAGCTAAATGACTGAAACTGATATGTGGACAACTGGAGATTAAACAGTGAGCTGTAATTGGCCTGTGAACTAGGAGAACATTGATAGGGACCACAGAGTAACTCTTAAGTAAAGATGTATGAAGTTGAATTACATAAATAAAGTTTGCATTTATCTAGCCACCCTTAGTTTTGTGGCCATATATTTCATCCCTAAATCAGGTACCATTGTATGACAGAAGCAAGTGGGGACAAGGGGACATACTCTTTGAAATCAAGAAAAGTCTTGAAAAAGGTACACCGATTTGCCTCCTGGTTAGGCTACATCTAAATGATTTCTTGGCATCAGTCTATAAAAATTCTTGGTCGATATACACTATGCTGAGATCTTCAACCAGTTTCCAGTAACAAGCACTACCTTAAAGCTATCAGCTCATCTCCACCCCCAACTCACCCACCCTGAGCAGATTCACAGTGATGTTGGCTTATAAATCTCTAGGCTTTGCCACTGGCAAGAGCTGTGATTATGATGGCAGGAACCAAAGACTCAAGCTTCTCTCATGATCGTTAGCTCCATTTGAGGGCTAATGCTTCCAAATGAGATCCTTTCTTATCTGGCAGTCTGATTAGGAAATGAGTTGGGCCCTCTAATTAGGATTCAGATTTACTGCCTGTTTCTGAGAAAGGTTCGATATGATGGTTACATCTCTGGCCAATCATGCCATATTGTTCAACCTTACAGCACAGCTTATTAGCTGCCCATCTGCTTTTTCATGTGGCTTTCTATCCCATGAAGCAGTTTGAGGGCAAACTTCATGCACTAGATAGCCCTGGAAAATAACTACACATTGTAACATAACCCCATTGTTATTTACAGTTAATTAGAAAAGATGAGTCAGAGTATTCTTGTCTCAATGCATAGAGTAAGATATCATTTTAAGGCTGGCATATTATTTGCTTTCACTTGATGAATGTTTACTGTCATGGCTCAATAAGAGATGAGACTACAGTCTGCTAGTTTTGGCAATGTCTGCTTAGTGGGGATGTTTAGCTTGTCCTCCCGAATTACAGCTCCATTTATTTTATCCAGTTTCATTAATCTTTTGAGTACTTTCATGGCCCATGGTATGGCTACTGCTAGTGCTGAGTGAAGAATTAATTACAAGCAGACCAAAGAAATACATCTATGGGAACTAGACCCCCAAATGATTTGGATGTGATTTTAATTAACACAGAACAGACTTGTAATAGACTGCAGAGTTCTTTGCAAAAGGACAATCTCTAGAGAGAGAGAGCTGAGGGAGGGATTGGAGGGATAAATAGGACTCTCTGGGAAAAGGTAGATTGGGAATATAAATTGAACTTCAAAATAATTTTTTTTCTGGTAGACCATATCAAACAAGGGGGATGTTTCTCCGTTTTTAGTGAAAGGCAATAGATTTCAACTCAGAAGACACATTTTCACATGGAAATGCTAACTACTAACTTGACTTTCTATGGAATGGAAAGAGTTACTTCAGCTGAAAAGAAACTGGGTACTATGTTGATTTAGAAAAAGGCAATGAATCTGAAATTTCTCTTTTATTTCTCACTGCTGACATGTAAAATGTCATTTTGATTCTGCTCATCTTTTCATCAAAAGCATCAACATGTCAAATAACATAGAATCACTGAAACAAAGTCAATAAACCTAAGTTCTAAAGTAAGAAAGAAAATAACTGGCATTGTTCTTAAAAAGAGCTGTTTTGCTAAATGATTTTTCTTTGTAATCGTTCATATTTCTTCATCAATTTACATTATAATTTCAGAGATACATTTCTAGGAAGAAAATTTTGAGTTCTAGAAAATTATGAGGCTTACTCCTAATGTAGGCGGAATCCTTTCAGACTAAGTGATGAGGATGATGATGATAATAGCTGATGTTCATGGTGCACTTAGGTTGGGCCAGGTCCTGGGCTAAGTGCTTTACATCATTAACGTAATTAATCCTCATAACAACTGTATGGCATATTATTACTTCCACTCTTTTATCAGTTATCAAAAGAAAAACAGCACCCCCCACCCCTGTCACTGTCATTTCTCCGGATCTGATTCCCATACAGCTTAGCACATCTATCTTTTTGACTCCATTTCCCACCTCCTGAAATCCTGCTGTTTTACTTCAGTCATCAAATATACATATATAGAGAGAGAGCGCCTTGGTGGCACAGCTTAAGAGCTACTGCTGCTAACCCAAAGTTCGGCAATTCGAATCCACTAGTCACTCCTTGGAAGCCCTATGGGCCAATTCTACCCTGTCCTATAGGGTAGCTATGAGTTGGAATTGACTCGATGGCAATGGGTTTGGTTTTGGGTTTTGGTGTGTGTGTGTGTGTGTGTGTGTGTGTGTGTGTATATATATAAAAAAAATATATACATATATATATATATATGGAAACCCTGTTTGCATAGTGGTTAAGTGCTACGGCTGCAAACCAAAGGGTTGGCAGTTTGAATCTGCCGGGCACTCCTTGGAAACTCTGTGGGGCAGTTCTACTCTGTCCTATAGGGTCGCTATGAGTCAGAATCTACTTGACAGCACTGGGTTTGGTTGGTTTATACATATGTATATATTTACTCCTCCCAGAATATTTTCTTGATAATTTTGATTTCCCCTATTTATTTGCAACCTACCTCTCCCTTGATCACATAAACTCCCATGCATTTTCCTCAAAAGGTGCCTGTTTCACTTTTTCACCCCTCATACCATTTTTTTTTTTTTCATACCATTGGACTTGGATGAGGTATTCCTCATTGCTCCTTATTCTTGTTGCCAGATAATTTTCTTTCCAACCTCTCTAAAAACAACTAACTTTCAATCTTATGACATTGTCGTTTGTTGTTAGATGCCATAGAAACAGTTCCTACTTGTAGCGACCCTATGTTCAATAGAAGGAAACATTGCCCAGTCCTGTGCCATCCGTACAATTGTGGTGATTGTTTGAGCCAATTGTTGAAGACACTGTGTCAATCCATCTCCTCGAGGGTCCTGCTCTTTTTCCCTGAACTTCTACTTTACCAAGCATGATGTCCTTCTCCACGGACTGATTCCTCCTGATAACATGTCCAGAGTACATAGACAAAGTCTCGCCATCCTCACTTCCATGGAGCACTCTGGCTGTATTTCTTCTTAGATAGACTTGTTCATCCTTCTGGCAGTCCATGGTATATTCGATATGCTTCATCAATACCATAATTCAAAGGCATCAGTTCTTCTTCAGTCTTCCTTATTCATTGTCCAACTTTCGCATGCATATGAGAAGATTGAAAATATCATGGCTTGGGTCAGGTACACCTTAGTCCTCAAAGTGACATCTTTGTTTTTTAACACTTTACAGAGGTCTTCTGCAGCAGATTTGTCCAATGCAATACCTCGTTTGATTTCCTGACTGCTGCTTCCAGGGTCATTGATTGTGGATCCAAGCAAAATGAAATCCTTGACAATGTCAATTTTTTCTCCATTTATCATGATGTTGTGTATTTGGTTCAGTTGTGAGAATCTTTGTTTTTTTTTATGATGAGGTGTAACCCATACTGAAGGCTGTGGTCTTTGATCTTCATCAGTAAGTGCTTCAATTCCTCTTTGTTTTTAACAAGGAAAGTTGTGTCATCTACATATCTCAGGTTGTTAATGAGTCTTCCACTAATCTTGATGCCACCATGCATCTGTCAGTTTGTTGAACTGAGGTGGCTTCCATGGTGCTGTGATACTGAAAGCTTTCTCTCTGATGTTTTAAATCATCAGGGTCACTCTTGGTGGATAAGTTTCAGTGGTACTTCTAGATTAAGACAGACTAGGTAGAAGTACCTGGCAGTCTACTCCTGAAGAATTGGCCAGTGAAAACTTATGCCATTAGACCATACTTACTATTGCTTGGATCCCTGATAACTCAGTGGTTAAGATTAGGGCTAGTAACCAAAACGTTGGCAGTTCAAATCCACCAGCTGCTCCTTGGAAACCCTATGGGGGCTCTTCTTCTCTGTCCTATAGGGTCGCTATGAGTTAGAACTGACTCAATGGCACATAACAACAACAAAAACCATTGCTTCTTGTTGCATTCATCACGTACAGCCACCCTGGCCATTCCTCATAAGTTCTTGAAGATGTAAATCCTAGTTCACGGGCACCCTATCCAACACTATTCTTGCCAAGATTCTTAGGCAATCCACAAATGTGTGGATTATTCTTCCAATAAGCTGGTTTCTCAGTTCCTTGACATTCTCTCTGGCAATGAACTTGTCTTCTGTAATATTGTAGCTACTCACTAATCATGGTCATATCATAACCTTATCATTACCAGTAATTGCAGCACTGCATGATTTCAATTTCATCTTCTCCTTTGTGGCCACCACTTTTCCTTCTTCCATTGAATTTTTCTCTCTTTCTTCCTAACACCAGCAATCTTTGATGCTTATTTGAACTACAGTTCATTCATCATATCAAAATTCCCTGTATTTCTCACACCTGTGACTTTATTTTCTTTCTTATCCAGCTTACATTTAATATTCAGTCATTATAACAATTTATTTTATTATCCCTCACTCCCACTTTCCTTTGGTTGCTTTACTTTTAGGGGAAAAAAAAAAAAAAAAAAAAAACACTAGATAAGCCAGCAGTAAACCTATTACGGGCCTCTAACTATGCAGCTGAATATGGCTGGAGGAAAATACTATACATTTTGTTTAAATTGACTAGTTTCAGTTTAGATTTATATCCATAAACTTCAAGTGAATAAATTTATGCTTACACTCTGTCCTGCCCCCTAACCAACAACATATCCTTCTTTCAAATGATAGTTTTAATTATTATTTTAATGAGAAACTAGATGCAATCACAAGAAACAGTTCAGAAGATTACACCACCACATCTGTACACCATCCAGCATCAGTGCTCTTATATTCCACTTTCTCTCCTGTTATAGTAGATAAACTCTTCAGGCTACCAGCTAAGCCCAACCTCTTTACTTGTGTCACTGGAACATAACCCTCTCACCTACTCAACGTTGTTCTTTCAGCAGTTCAACCCTCTTTCTCCACCACTTATTTGTCAGTTTGTTGTACTGTGGTGGTTTGTGTGTTGCTGTGATTCTGGAAGCTATGTCACTGGAATTTCAAATACCAGCAGGGTCACTTATGATGGACAGGTTTCTTCAGAGCTTCCAGACTATCTATCTTAGTTATCTAGTGCTGCTATAACAGAAATACCACAAGTGGATGGCTTTATCAAAGAGAAATTTATTCTCTCACAGGCTAAGAAGTTAGATGTCCAAATTCGGGGCACCAGCTCCATGCGAAGGCTTTCACTCTCTGTAGGCTCTGGGCAAAGTTCCTTATCATTGATCTTCCTCTTGTCTAGGAGCTTCTTAGTGCAGGGACCCCAGGTCCAAAGGACATGCTCTGCTCCCCACTCTGCTTTCTTGGCGGTAGGAGGTCCCCTTGTCTTTCTGCTTACTTTCCTCTTTTATATCTCAAAAGAGATTGACATAAGATACAACCTGATCTTTTATATTGAATCCTGCCTTATTAACATAACTTCTTCTAATAGTGTCTCATTAACATCATAGAGGCAGGATTTATAACACATGGGAAAATCACATCGGATGATAAAATGGTGGACAATCACACAATACTGGGAATCATGGCCTAGCCAAGTTGACACACATTTTGGGGAGGGCACAATTCAATCCAAAACACAGACTAAGTCTAAGAAAAAGGACCTGGCAGTCTACTTCTGAAAAAAAAAAAAAAAAGGCTAGTGAAAGCCTTATGAGTAACAGTGGGACATTGTCTGATGCAGTGCCAGAAAATGAGCCCCTCAGGTTGGAAGGCACTCAAAATAGCACTTGGGAAGAACTACCTCCTCAAAGTGGAGTCTACTTTAATGACGTGGATGGAGTCAAGGTTTGGGGACCTTCATTTGCTGATGTGACACAACTCAAAATCAGAAGAAAAAGCTGCAAACATCCGTTAATAATAGGAATGTGGAATGTACAAAGTATGCATCTAGGAAAATTGTAAGTTGCCAAAACTGAAATGGAACACATAAAGATCGATACACTAGGCATGAGTGAACTGAAATGGACTGGTATTGGCCATTTTGAATCAGACAATCATATGGTCTACTATACTGGGAATGACAAATTGAAGAGGAATGGCATCACATTCATAGTCAAAAAGAACATTTCAAGATCTATCCTGAAATACAACACTGTCAATGGTAGGATAATATCCATACACCTACAAAGAAGACCAGTTAATACGACTGCTGTTCAAATTTCGGCACTAACCACTAAGGTCAAAGATGAAGCTGAAGATTTTTACCAACTTCTGCAGTCTGAAATGGATCAAGCATACAATCAAGATTCATTGATATATACTGGTGATTGGAATGCACAAGTTGGAGACAAAGAATTTGGAAATTATGACCTTGGTGATAGAAATGATGCCAGAGGTCGCATGATAGAATTTGGCAAGCCCAATGACTTCTTCACTGCAGATACCTTTTTTTCAACAACATAAATGGAAGCTACACACATGGACCTTACCAGATGGAATACACAGGAATCAAATTGACTACATTTGTGGAAAGAGACGATGGAAAATCTCAATATCATCAGTCAGAACAAGGCCAGGGGCTGACTGCAGGACCGACCATCAGTTGCTCATATGCAAGTTCAAGTTGAAGCTGAATAAAATTAGAGCAAGTCCGCAAGAGCCAAAATATAACCTCGATTATATCCCACCTGAATTTAGAGGCCATTTCAAGAATAGATTTGATGCACTGAACACTAATGACTGAGGACAAGATGAATCATGGAATGACATCAAGGACATCATACATGACGAAGGCAAGAGGTCATTAAAAAGACAGGAAAGAAAGAAAAGACCAAATACATGTCAGAAGAGACTCTGAAACTTGTTCTTGAACTTCAAATAGGTAAAGCTAACAAAAGAAATGGAGATGTAAAAGGCTGAACAGATCATTTCAAGGCATGGCTTTAGAACACAAAGTAAAGTATTGTAATGAAATTTGCAAACACCTGGAGTTAGAAAAGCTTAAGGGAAGAACACTCTTGGCATTAGTCAAGCTGAAAGAGCTGAAGAAAAAATTCAACTCTCAAGTTCCAATATTGAAGGATTCTATGGGCAAAATACTGAATGACTCAGAATCCATAAAAAGAAGATGGAAAGAATACACAGATTTACTGTACAAACAAGAATTGGCTGATGTTCAACCATTTCAGGAGGTAGCATATGATCAAGAACTGATGGTATTGAAGGAAGAAGTCCAAACTGCACTGAAGGCATTGGCAAGTAACAAGGCTTCAGGAATTGAGGGAATAACAATTGAGATGTTTCACCAAATGCATGCAGCACTGAAGGCGCTGACTTGTCTATGCCAAGAAATTTGGAAGACAGCTTCCTGGCAAACTGACTGAAAGAAATCCATATTTTTGCCTATTGTGAGGAAAGGTGATCCAGCAGAATGTGGAAATTCTTGAAAAATATCATTAATGTCACACGCAAGTAAAATTTTGCTGAAGATCTTTCAAAAGCAGTTGCAGCAGCACATTGACAGGGAACTACCAGGTATTCAAGTCAGATTCAGAAGAAGATGTGGAATAAGGGATATCATTGCCGATGTCAGAAGGATCTTGGCTGCAAGCAGAGAATACTGGAAAGATGTTTATTTTATTGATTATGCAGACATGTTCAACTATGTGAATTATACCAAATTATGAATAACATTGTGAAGAAAGGGAATTCCAGAACACTTAATTTTGTTCCTGAGGAAGATGTACATAGACTAAGAGGCAGTTATTTGCACAGAACAAAGTCAGGAAAAGTGTGCATCAGGGTTGTATTCTTTCACTATACTTATTCAATCTGTATGCTGAGCAAATAGTCAGAGAAACCGGGCTTTATAAAGAAGAGCAAGGCATCAGAATTGGAGGAAGAACCATGAACAACCTGTGATATGCAGATGACACAAACTTGCTTGCTGAAAGCGAAGAGGACTTAAACACTTAATAGTGAAGATCAGAGAACACAGCCTTCAATATGGATTGTACCTCAACATGAATAAAACAAAAATCCTCACAACTGGACCGATCAGCAACATCAAGATAAACAGAGAAGAGACTGAAGTTGTCAAGGATTTCACTTTAATTGGATCCACAATCAATACCCATGAAAGCAGCAGTTAAATCAAATGACTTTGCATCGGGCAATCTGCTTCAAAAGACTTCTTTCAAGTGTTAAAAAGCAAAAATGTCATTTTAAGGACTAAGATGTGCCAGACCCAAGCCATGGTATTTTCAATTGCCTCATATGCATGGGAAAAGTATGGAAGACTGAAGAAGAATTGATGCCTGTCAACTATGGTGTCGGTGAAGTATATTGAATACACCACGGATTGCCAGAAGAACAAACAATTCTGTCTTGGAAGAAATATAACCAGAATGCTCCTTAAAAGTAAGGATGGTGAAACTTTGTGTCATATACTTTGGAGATATTTGAGAAGGGATCTGCCCCTGGAGAAGGACATCATGCTTGGTAAAAGAGAGTGTCAGCAAAAAAGAGGAAGACCATCAAGGAGATCTACTGACACAGTGGCTGCAACAATGGGCTCAAGCGTAACAATGATTGTGGGGATGGCACAGGACCAGGCAGTGTTTCCTTGTGCTGTATATAATGTCGCTATGAGTCCGAACCAACTAGACAGCACCTAACAAAAACCACCCTCTTTATCCTGTATCATCGCTTTTTCCATTGTACTGTATCATTCTGACTTCCAACATACTATTATTTGTATCATTAAAAAAAAAAAACTCTATTTACCTCAATTGCCCCATTTTAGCTACTACTCTGTTCTCTGGTTTCCTTAACAATAAAGCTTTAAGGTATAATCATCTATACTTGCTGCCTCCAATTTCTCTCTCTTGAACCCACTAAAATCAGATATTAGCCTTCCTCATTCAAACACAAAAGATCACTACTGCTAAATCCATTGTTTACTTTTCAGCAATTATCTAACTTTACATATTAGCCAGATCACTCCATCTTTCTTCATTTAGCTTCCAAGATACACATTCTACTGGTTATCCTTGGCCATTCCTTCTCTGTTTCCTTTTCTGGTTTCCCTACAAAGCCCCTAAAGTTTGAGTATCTCTGGTTTCAGACCTTGTATGTTTCCTCTTCTCTCACTACACAATTCCTTGAGTGATATCATCTAGTCTTGTGTTTTGAAATGCTATCCGCTTTCATCCCAACTTTATATCTCTAGCCTTGATGTCTCCTCTGAATTCCAAATGAACATAATCAAGGTTTATTTGAATATCTAATAGACCTAACAAAGAAGGATTTCCAACACTGAACTCTTAATATTCCCTCCCACCTTCAAACATACGATGCACAGAGACCTGCATATGTTAGTTAGTAGCAATTTCATCCTTGTAATGGCTCAAATCAAAATCTTGGGTCATTTTTTATTTCTCTTTCTCTTATATGCATCCTCTAATCTATTAGGAAATGATATGAGTTCAACCTCAATAATAAATCCAGTATCTATAGTGAGACCACATGGCACTGGCTCTACCATGGCCATCTTGGCCTAAGAGATCACCATCTCTCATCTGAATTATTTCAATAACCTTTTAGAGCTCTACTGTTTTCCTTCTTCTACCTTTACAGTGTATTATGCAGATGTACATAAGGTCCTTCATGATATACATACTTTCTGCTTACATTCTGCTCATCAGTGCCTACATCTGTGTCTGAAACATTGCTATTTGATCAATATTTGTTGAGTCCGTAAATTGAGGCTTAGAGCAGTGTTAGGGATTAAATTGTGTCCCCCCAATATATGTGTCAACTTGGTTAGACCATAATTCCCAGTATTGTGTGGCTGTCCTCCATTTTGTGATTGATATCATTTTCCCATATGTTGTAAATCCTATTCTCACCTGTGGTTAGTGAGGCAAGATTGCATTATGTTGAAGAGGATGAGGGTGGGATGTAATACCCTTGGTCAGGTCACATCCTTGGGGGCCGTATCACCTTTTATCTTACAAGGGATAAAAGGAAAGGGAAGTGGGCAAAGAGCTGGGGACCTCATACCACCAAGAAAGCAAAGCCAGGAGTAGAGTGCGTCCTTTGGACCCAGGATTCCTATACAGAGAAACGTCCAGAGGAAGTTTGATGAAAAGGACCTTTCTCTAGACCCAACAAAGAAGGTCTTCCCCTGGAGCTGATGCCCTGAATATGTACTTCTAGCCTACCTGACTGTGCGAGAATAAACTTCTGTTTGTTGAAATCATCTACCTGTGGTATTTCTGTTATGGCAGCACTAGATGATTAAGACAAGCAGTAAAATAACTATCCAAGGACTATGAATGTAGATTCTATGCTCTTCATTAATGTGCTATATTTTCTACATCTTGAATATTCCACTAAAATATTTTCTGTAAACAAAACAAACTTTTAAAAATGTGCATTGTTCATCTCTGAGAAGCAAATCACATTTTACATGTAAAGATGTATAGCCAAAAACACACATAGCTGCAGGCACATGTGTACACAAAAAACCACCACTTTAGAATAAATTCTGGAAAGAAGACCACCTTCCAGATTTAATACATCATTTAACTGACTTTCACCATCAGGAAAAATTTATTTTTTAAGCATCTATTTGTGAATGAAGCTATGCTTATTACAGTTAGAATATTAGATCAATTTTAATATAAGTATTGAGTTCTGTCACCTAAAAAATAATTCTGGAATATAACATTAGGCATTCTTGAAATTAAGTCCATCTTTTAAAGATTTTATGAGTCAGGTAGATTCAAGAATTTATCACCAGCAAGTGATTATGGGCCCATAACCCATTGCCGTCCAGTTGATTTTGACTTATAGCCACCCTACAGGGCAGAGTAGAACAGCCCCATAGTGTTTACAGTGAGCCGCTGGTGGATTCAAACTGCTGGCCTTTTGTTTAGCAGCCATAGTACTTAACCACTGCACCACCGGGGCAGCAGAGTGGTAATGTTCTGTTCTTAGGGTTATCTATTTCCAAATGCATGGAGTACTATGTTGTTATTAGGTTCCAACTCATAGCGACCCTCTGTACAACACAAAAAAACAACATGTTGCCTGGTCGTGCCCCATTCTCACAATCATTGCTATGTTTTAGCCCATTGTTGCAGCCACTATGTCAATCCCCAAGTTGAGGGTCTTCCTCTTTTACACTGACCCTCTACTTTACCAAGCATGATGGGATACTGTAGCTAGTGCCCAATGCATATTTCAGTTGGATGCTCTATGCCTCTTTTGTACCTAAACTGTCAATAAATCAATTTGGGAGCAGTATCTGTCCTCAAAAATAGTGACCAGTCCATTGGTTTTAAGGATTTTTGTACAATGCCAGTTTATTATTTTCCGAATCATCATACAGAATGATTGTTCTCACACAGCTTTTATTCCTAATTTGTATCTGTGTGTGGATGTGTGCATGTGTATATGTGTTTTTAGTACTGATTATCTAGATTTATAATGCCATATACTGAATATTCATTCTTTTTGGTCACATATATTTCCAGTAGATGATCCACATGAATAATAAAAGGACCCCTGAGGTTACAACTAACCATGAGTTTCCCTTCAATTCCTCCTGATATCTTACTAAAACAAAAATTTTTTAATTGTCCTTTAAGTGGAAGTTTACAATTCAAGTCAGTTTCTCATACAAAAACATATACACACATTGTTATGTGACCCTAGTTGCTCTCCCCACAATGTGACAGAACACTCCTCCTCTCCACCCTGTATTTCCCGTGTTCATTCAACCAGCTCCTGTCCCCGTCTGCCTTCTCATCTCGCCTCCAGACAGGAGCTGCCCGCATAGTCTCATGTATCTGCTTGATGAAGGAAGCACATGCCTCACCAGTATCATAAAATGCAGTAATTTTTTTTTAAATAATTACTAAAGAAAAAAGATAACTGAAAAAGGGACAGCAACAAAAATATCTTGAAGATGAAAAAATAGATGAATTCTTGGTAATTGACTTTGTTGCACAGAAAGGATGAAACTAAATTGTAAATGAGGAAATCTTGAAAGACAATCTCAGGAGTAGGCTGATTTATGCCACCAAAGCTCATTGCCGTGGAGTCAATTTTGGCTCATAGCAACCCTATAGGACAGAGTAGAACTGCCCCATAGGGTTTCCAAGGAGCAGCTGGTGGATTCGAACTGTTGACCTTTTGGTTAGCAGTCAAATGCTTAAACACTGCACCACCAGGATGCTCTAAACCTGCAGCAACTAAATGCAACAGACCCTTCTAAAAGGCAGAGGTGATACAACCGAGCATTCAAGATGATTGGTTTAAAGACTCTTTTTAGAAGCAGTTTTTTAAACGTAGGGTCACAGTTCCCTACCCACAAAGCCAAGAAACATCCTCTTATATTCCACTATAAACCAAAGGTGTACTCTGGAGAGATAGAGGTACCAGAGAGGCACTGAGCTCAGGGGCATCCACATGGACAAGGGAAGGTGTACTCAACTGGAATAAGAGGACTGG
The DNA here is from genome assembly GCF_024166365.1 of Elephas maximus indicus. Taxonomy (NCBI): domain Eukaryota; kingdom Metazoa; phylum Chordata; class Mammalia; order Proboscidea; family Elephantidae; genus Elephas; species Elephas maximus. Next base: position 38,496,945 of record NC_064827.1, on the reverse strand, counting down.
TTCATATTGAATGGTGAGAACCTCTAAGAACTCTTTCTTTTCACCTCCAGCTCCCAGAATACTGAGAGTCAGGAGGTAGACATAAGGACCATTCAAAGATGAAAACACCTATAGGTACTGACGTTTGGGGGTTCCTCAAGGAAGGAGCCTACCCAATCATAGTCCAGCCTATCATTCAGCAAGCTCTTTTACTCACATAGGACTTACAATCAGATTTTCAGTACGAGCAGACATTCATTAGGAGCAAATGTGTATTGGAAAGGCTCTAACAACAACAAAAAAACAGTGACCAACTATAAAAAGAGAAACTTGGAAGAAAGAGAAAACAGTGGAGGGAGCTGAAGAAAAAATTGAAAAAAACAAACCCTACTATTAATAACTTGAATATGATCCAACTACATGCTGTCTACAAGAAGTATACTTTAGATTACAAACAACAAATAGGTTGATAGTAAAAGGATATGAAAATATATACCATGCAAGCAATAACCAAAAGAGAGCTGGAATATCAAATAGACTTATATACTAATACCAGACAAAATAGACTTTAGTACAAAAATTGTTACAAGAGACAAGTTCATTTTAAAGTGATAAAATAGTATGTCTATCAAGAAGATATAACAATTATAAACATATACACACCCAAAAAGAGCTTGAAAATATATGAAGCAAAAAGTGACATGATTAAAGGGAGAAAAATATAATTCATCAGTGAGTCTGGGACTTCAATACTCCACTTTCAGTAATGGACAGAACAAGACCAAAGATGAACAAGGAAATAGAAGATTGAACAACACTATAAACCTACTAAACCTAACAGAAATCTACAGACATTCCACCCAACAGCAACACAAGTATACATTCTTCTCAAAGACACATTGTACATTCTTCAGGGTAGACCATATGTTAGGTCATGAGACAAGTCTTAATAAATTTAAAAGAAATGAAATCATACAAAATGTATTCTATCTCCAATTAGAAATCAATAATAGAATGAAATTTGGAAAACTTGCACATATGTGGAAATTAAACAACAGACTAACTAATAAATAACAAGTAAGTAAAAGTAGAAATTACAAGGAAGATTAGAAGATTATTTGAGATGAATAAAATCAGAAACACCATGTACCAAAATTTACAGGATGCAGTAAAAGCAATGCTTAAAGGAATATTTATACAGTCATAGTTTTAAATGGCTGTATGAAAAAAGAAAGATCTCCAATGAATAGCCTCATCTCCCACCTCGGTAAAGTAGATAAAGAAGAGCAGGCTAAATGAAAAGCAAGTATAAGGGAGAAAATAAAAATTAGTATGGAAATAAAGAGAGAAGAGAAAAAAGAATAAAGAAATTCAACAACAGCAAAAGTTAGTTCTTGGAAAAGATCAACACAATTTACATTTAACGTGACTGACTAAGAAAAAGAGAAAAGACTAAAATCAGAAATGAAATGGGGACACTACCAACCTTACAGAAAGAAAAAGGATTATAAGCAACACTGTAAACAATTATGTTAACAGATTAGATAACCTAGATGAAACGGGCAAATTTCAAGACACGAACTACTGAAATTAACTCAAGAACAATTAGAAAACCTGAATAGACCCATAACATGTATAGAGATGCAATTTCAATTTCTAGTAGTTATAATATTTAATTTACAATTTCTATAGTCGCACTTTAGATAGCAATACCATGACTATTTGTGGTTATGACTAGAATCTAGCACTCCTATTTTAGGCTGTTCTTACCATCATGTATTTTTTCCTTTCCTATCATAGGCTGTCATTCTGAAAATGAAGATCTTGCTGGAGGAAAGTGTTTAAGTTCGACTCAATTCAATTATAAACCTATTTAATGAGTAAAAAAAAAAAAAATGAGTACATACCACAAATTAGGACTATACTGGAAATACAGCAATAGCGAAATAGATACAAAGTCCTTGCAATTATGAACCTGCTAACTAAGGGTATAGATACCTTTCCCCATAGAAATGTATCATTCCTGAATTTAATTATTATTATTTTTTTTACCTTTTTTCATTAAATATCCTATCATTCATATACATATTACAAAAAAAAAAAAAAATCTCTGCTGAGAAGGCATTTAGCCAACGCAGGATTTTTGTAATTCAATTCTCGAATGAATCTTACTGGAAATCAGAGAAGAGACATTGTGCACGTGGCTAGTCTTCATAGGAGAATGAGAGTCGCACTCTGCACAGCCATGGAAAGAATAGAGTGCTCAAACTTTCCTAGGGAAGGGAAGCCCCCTTTCTGGAGAGCCAGGACGATATCGTCTAGTGAGACAGCAGTTAAAAATAGAGACATTCAGTGTGTGTCTTCAACTCAGGAGAGCTTGCCGCTGCCTGTATTGATTTGTGGATAAACAAGCTAACTCCCCACAGCTAACTCGATGTTTCCCCTGAAGGAGTAACATAAACTTAGTCTAGTTCAAAATCTATTAATCAGACCAATACGTTTTTTCCTTTTTTTTTTATGAGAGTTGGTGAGGGTAGTGAAGTGAGGTGTTAGGAGAATGGGGATTATTTGTTTTTTGTTTTGACTTGTTCTGCCCTTTTTTTTTTTTTTGGTTGATTATCTGCCAACTGTTTGGAAGTCTTAAGTTACTTAAATGAAATAGACCAGTGCCTCTCAAACTTTAATATGCCTGGGAATCACCTGGGGATCTTTTTAAAATGCAGATTCTGATTACTAGGTCTAGGAGCTTGAAAGTCTGCTTTCCAATAATCTCCCAGGTGATGTATATGTTGCTGGTCCCATGACAACCTCACTTTGAGTAGAAAAGGTATGGAGTAATTTATTAGAACTATTTGTAATATCTCTTGTTCTGGTGTGTTATATTTCTTCTCTCTACAACTTTGACTAGTGGATGGATGAAAGGATTCTGTTTTGTGACGGCTTCCAGAGGTTTCTCACTTTTTTATGTGTAGCTGGGAAGCTGCAATCCACAAAGTAATCTCCCATTAAAATGGTACGCAATTGCACTGTGATATAGAAATCCATCATAGTAAAATTTAGAGGTTGGGCTGATCGGAGAGAAATCTTAAGATTTTCTAGAAGGAAATACTAACAGTTCACCAAAGGCAGGCGATGGGAGCAAAGAGCAGTGAGAGGGGAACTGGACAGATGGTGGGAGATACTGATACAATCTAACATATTAATGGATAAGCTTTTCTAAATGGAGACAAGGCTTTGGTCTAGTCGATTATCTTTAGTAATCCTGCTTGTTATTGTAGCTGTCTACAAATAAGTGAATAAAATACAGACAACTAAATGGCTTATAAAATAAACAAGATAAGTGTGCCTGTGAAGTTTGTCATTTTCTTTGTCGTGATCATTTCGGTGGCACTGATTTTTTTTTTTTTTTGTCATTTGCCTTTTTATTCTTTTTTCCAGTGGTGAAAAATTGTTATTGAAGACTTTTGGATTCTACTTTTGTGAAGAGAATTGATAGCCATAGACTTCCAATGTAAAACAAGTGTAAATTTATCCAGCACTCATTGAAGAAATGACTTTATTATCAGAAGCTTATTAGCTTGTAAGAATGTATAATATGAGGACAATGACTGAACAAAGTATACCTTTTCTTTCTACTCTAAATCTTATTAAGCACTCCAGGTATGTGCCTACCATGGAAATAACTTCTTAAGTCATTTGAATTACTTTAAAGCATTTTGGATAGGTTTAGTTGTTTCTTTTTTTAAGGTAGTATTCAGCTTATTAGTGACCACATATTTATATAAAGTTTTCATGCTAAGGCAGTTATCAGTAGGATCCAATAAATAGCAACACCATCACATAAAAGCTTATTTGGACAATCACTACCTAAAACAAGACAAGCAATACAGTTCTTTATTCATCTTAATCCTCCCTTGCATGTATATCACTAGCGATTGTAGCATCTTGTAGCTGAAGGTAAATAGCGTGTTTACGATCATATTTCATTGCGCTTGGAGATTTTAGAGTGATTCATCATTAGCTCTCAAATGGTTTAAAGCAATGTTTAAATTCTTTGCTGACTAAAAACCAACAAAACCAAACTCACTGCCATAGAGTCGATTCCAACTCATAGTGACCTTATAGGACAGAGTAGAACTGCCCCATAGGGTTTCCAAGGCTATGATCTTTATGGAAACAGACTGTAACGTCTTTCTTCTGTAGAGCAGCAGGTGGATTTGAACTGCCAACCGTTCTGTTAGCAGCCGAGCACTTTAAGCACTACACCACCAGGGCTCCTCGCTCTTTGCTGATTAGCTTTTCTTAAATTATTTTTTTACATAGAGATTTATGGTAAAACTACAAATGAAAACATAATTACCAACTTGTGTTTCCCATCCTTTTTCTTTACAGGGATGAGGTGAATAAGATCTTGGCTTATTCTTCCTCTCACCTTATCCTGGTTCATAGGCCTGCTTATTGTATCATGAATCTCTCTCTCAAATGTATCTGTGCTTATATTATGACTTAAGCAAGGAGATAGGTTTGTTGAGTGATTGCTTGATTCTTGTTTTTAGTTCTGTATTATGTTCTATATATATATAACTCTTGTTTAAGTTATTTTTTCACTTAATGTTTGATGTCATTCATTCAGGTCATTACTATGCTTTCATCTCTAAAAAAATTAAATAAAAGAAATCCGATAAAACTTTAGTCATTTTGGGGTGGATACATTGAACTTACCTTCATCTTTATAATTATTTTGTAATACCACACTCAGTAAAATTGTTATTAATCAAACTGTTCAGATATTTAAGCAGTCTTAATATTTAAGTTATTTTTTAAATAGTTTGTTGAGAGTAAAGCAAAATTCTTTTTCTCTAATTTCAGTTCTTATTACTGAACAAATTTTATAGTACATTTGGTCCTATTCTCACCATAGGAAATACAGTATATTCCAATAATTGAATCATTCTTCAGTGATTTGATATCTTGCAGAGAGTAAGTATTGAGAAGTAGAAAACTTTGGCTTGGGTCATTAGACATGTTTTCAATATCCCCTTCATTGTTTACTAATTGTTTGACATTGGAAAATTTATGTAATCTGTCTTAGGCATATTGAGAAAAAACCAAACCCAGTGCCATTGAGTCAATTCCGACTCATAGAGACCCTATAGGACAGAGTAGAACTGCCCCATAGAGTTTCCAAGGAGTGCCTGGTGGATTCGAACTGCTGATCCTTTAGTTAGCAGCCATAGCATCTCACCACTACACCATCAGGATTTCCATTGAGAAAAAAAAATGTGATAAATACAACTTGTATAATATGCAGATTATAATTAATCAATGCAAAAGGTCTGGCACAGGGTACTCACTGGTCGTTATTATAATTGCTAATGTTCACGATCGCCTAGAGATATAGAAAACACAACAGATAGTTCAATACCAGAATTAGAAACACCTTAGAAATGAAGAATATCCCCAATTTTCAGAGGAGAAATGGAAACACAGAAAAAGTCTACATTCATGAGATTTTAGCACTAGAAGGCAAAATTTAGGTCAACCACCTTTTGTTTAAATAGAATCTCTGTATTTTCAGAACACTATTATAATTTTTGTGTGTTTTCATAAATTCCTTTGTAAGTTCACTTTCTCCACGTTTTCCTATATTCTGCTAAAAAGAGGATATTGACAGCGGGGCAAGGGGGAAATCTAGTTAATCTCAAGCTTATAACAAAAATGTAAACATCCCTCTTCCCTTATCTCAAAATATTGTGATTCTATCAGATAATTCGCTTAAAAAATCAACAGGCTCTTACTTCTTTTCTAACCATCCCAATGTCATAAATACTAAGGAAAAAAACATCATAAATTCTCAAGTTGGTGATATTTTAAAGCTGTGGATATGTATTCTAAACTCATTCAAAATCTAAAATCAATATTTTATTGATGCTATGCCAAAAATCATGAATAAATTTGTCTAGGACTAGATGTATGCCATGCGGTTTAGAGTTTTATTGGTTATCTGATAGTAAAAAATGGATTTATGTTATTATATATTATACAAAAAAAAAAAAAACTTGTTGCCATCGAGCCAATTCCAACTCATATTATTACATATTAGAAGATTCAAATGAGGGGAAAAAATGTTAAGCAGTGCTCTTCTATGTTGCATGTTAGAACTAAACAATGTTCTACTCTTTTGGTTTACCCTCAAATAGCAAATGTTCCCATGCCTGTTAGCTTTCCTACTCTACAAGGCAATAATGCAGAAAGAAAAAAAAAAAAATCCAATAACCTTTCAATCTAGATATTTTTAACGAATTGATCACCAAGCTCTCGACAACATCAGAATGAACCGATTCTGGCCAATAAACATGATTCGCTTAAAAAAAAATATGGTAAAGCTTGTGGGTAATGATCAGAGAACACACTGACACTGTTCACTTAGAGTAGAATTAGTCAGGTTTATTTTTTAGCTCACATAAAAACCCGGAGGCTTAATTGCTAGCTTTATAATGAAATTTAACTGTAAGGTATTTTTACTTGAGTGGTAATTGCATTATGACAAGATTCAATCTTAAAGAAATCTCTATCTTTAGTAGCTTGACATCTTTTTGTTTTGTCTTCATTTCCTTCCAGTTCTCATTCCTTGCTAGATTGCTCAGTGACTTCAGATACAGTTCATCAGGTCTAGGACTACAAAATACCTTTAAGTTTACAATTTATCTGAAAAGAAGTACACATGGTTAGTGAATTTAGATATTGTTTAAAACATTTGTCAAGCCAAGGAGAACATGAGTTTGGTGGTGAGGGCAAAGGGAAACTGTTTTAAAAGAATCAAACATGAATATGCTTACACACAGTACATATACAGCCATCTTTAAAACTCCTCTTTTTATTGAGCTCTAAATAAGAGATTCTGCAATTTTAATCAACATTACTTAGAATGTAGTTGCCCTACTAAAAGCCTCCAATTATTCTAGGAATAGTCATACTAGAGAAAATATTCTGAATATGAAACAATTACTTAGGAACTCCAAGGTAAGAGATACATTTTTCTTCCTTGTTACTGTGGGATGTAAACATTTTCCAAAGTCATTTATTGCTCTAGGTTTTTTTTGACATAAATATTTGTGGTGGTCAGTCATGAACAATTTTTATGGTTGAGGGAATAGACTTTTCTCTGAACTCTTCTCTTTATTTAGCAAATATATGGAAGATTTATCCCACAAGGTGTCAGAATTTCTTCTTTAGAGCCTTTCAAAAACCATACAGAATCTGGTATAAGTATTTGATTGTTTGAGTACATTTGTAAGTCAACACTAGTTGGCAGTTCAAACCCACCAGCTGCTTCGCAGGAGAGAGATGTGACAGTCTACTTCCTTGAAGATGTACAGCCTTGAAACCTTGTGGGGCAGTTTTACTCTGTCCTGTAGCGTTGCTGTGAGTTGGAATTGACTGGACAGCAATGGATATTTTGGTTCATCCAGTGCAACACCATATAAGTTTTCTGAATTTGTTTTAATTTGACTATGTACTGGACAAGATCTCTTCTCCTTACTTATTGTATTATTAGTAAGCTCAGGCATTTTTCAGAAAACGAACGCTAAATTGATTCCTTCTTCTTGTCCTGGCCCTACTTAATTTCTTTATCTACTTTTTTTTTACTTAGGTCCATTCCTTCATTAACACAGCTGTTCAAAATAACATCACCTTTTGGAAATGAAGCAAGAGGACATTGTAATAACACACAAAAACGTTGCCCCTAAGACTTCTTTTTCTTCAAACTACTATTGCTTACTGACAAGAGTCATTCATACATTAGTAACCTAGGCAAGTCTGTTGTAAAACTAGGAGGGAAAATATAAAAGACCCTGAATTCTTAAACTCTAGAGGAGGTGGTTGTTTTTCTGAGCTTTGCCCGGGCTACATGTCTTCTTTGCTAGCTTCATTTTCTTCTCTTGTCACCCCACCTAGAAGCACTTCCACACTTCCCTGTGATTCTGCACCTGTCCCTACAAATTTAGTTGTGATTTTACAGAGATCCTGGCTAAAACTTTGTGGTTTGTCTTAAGCGGTCAGCTATGACAGAGAGGACACATCCTGAGTAGTTTAGATTTGAGTGTTGTAGACAGAATTCACAGCAAAGGAAAGGGAGAAGAAGTGTCAGTTTGTCTTTATTATTTCCAACTCAAGCTCTTTGTTTGGTATCGTGAAGACATACTAGAGTAGTTACACCTGAGCAAGGGATTATTTTCTTTGTTCTTTGGTTTCTTCATCTTTACAATGGAAATGCTATAGCTGTTCAGTTGAGAAACTACTCAAATGGTAATTATATGCTAGGAAATGTTCAGGATGCCAGTAATATAGCAATAATTATTGCTGATACAAATATAGTTCCTTGCTCCTGGAATTTACATCCTGTGAGTTCCCTTTCGCTTTTCCTTACCTCTCATCTGCCCCCTGAAAATATTATTTCAAAACAAAAAAGAACTCAAATGCAGTTATCCTGTCCTTGTAGGAGAGAAGTTTTTATTAATAGTATTAAGAGAAAAAAAAAATTCAGTTACACAGTAACTTCCCTGACAGAAAAGATAATGTGACAACTCCACCCCATAATGCCAAATAGAAAAATGGATTGCCATTAACTGTTAGCTACTATGTATGTATTTACACTGGAGGCCTTGAAAGGTATGATTATCTGGAAGAAGATATCTTATAAAAGTATGATATATGAGTGGCCAGAGAGCTGATATTTGTGAACTCTAGTGAGAGAAGGAGACTATTATAGTATAGATAAATGGACTTGTGACAAAAGGTCACTCATTAAATTATATGAATTTAACATGCATTTTGTCATGAAAAATTAGTCTGGACAAACTCTAGTCCTACAGAGGTAGTAACATAAATATATTGTCCCTTTTTTTACCATACTTGTCACTAATGCCCTACTTTAAGCTTTCCTCATCTCATGTCTGTGCTATTGCAAGAGATTCTAACTGATATTTCTGCTTCTAGGCAAATTCTAAAATATTAGTATGTGTGTGTGGTTGTGTGTGTGTGGAGAGAGAGCAACACACACACTATGTGTCAGAGTGTTCTGTGGCCTGGAAATATTGCTGTAAACTCAAAGAGACAACCTCCCTGTCTCATGGAGTTTACAATCTAGTGAGAGAACAAAACTTCAAATAAACAAACAAAAAAATAAACAAGGTAATTTGTAAACTGTGATGGTATAGAGCAGGAGAGGAAACTTTAGAGGGAAAGATCAGGCAGGGTTGGCCACTCTGAGATGAGTTGATAATGAGGTCTCAGCTATAAGAAGGATCCAGCCTTCTATTTTGTGACATGATCTAGCATTCTACTCTTCTGAGTAGTCCTCATCATGCCTCCACAATAGTGCCTTCAATAGTGCCCTAATGTCCTAGAGGTAGTATCTAAGAACTTTACACTGGTTTCCAAACCTCTTCATATCATAAACTACTTTATACCATGTGTGCTATTACTCATTAACACAAACCTTTTGTTCCAGTTTGAACTATTGTCTTTTGGCTCTCTGCAGCAATAGGACATATGCCTTTTCTAGATACTAAAGTACCCCTTTGAGACCTGTGTTTTCTCCCAAAGGGAATGACCTTTCTTTTTTTATTATTCTCCTAAAAATATCATTTATGCAGGGTAATCCAGTAAACTCTTCCCCGACTTCCCCAATCCACAGCAGACTGACTTTGACATATTTACCATCCATTGTGGGGACACTAAGTTATGGACCATTTTATGTTGCTATTCATTTCTCCCCTGGAACAGTCAGCATAATAAGGGACACGTCTTTTTTTTTTTTCTTCTTTGAGTATAAACTATGTGTCAAAAATCTTATATCGATTTTACTCTTATCTCCACAAATCCCTGAAATACTAAGGCTTAGTATATCCATTGTACTGATGAGGAAATTAATCTGTCTACTTTAAATTGAGGGCAGTGGTGGTTCAGTGGTAGAATTCTCACTTTCCATTCAGGAGACCCAAGGTTGATTCTAGGTCAGTGAACCTCATGCACAGCCACCACCTGTCTACCAGTGGAGGCTTGTGTGTTGCCATGATGTTTGTCTGAGGATGGTTTCTCTAGAGAAGCAAAATCAGTAAAGCCTATAAATATAAATATATAACCCAGTGCCATCGAGAGAGAGATTTATATCAAGGAAACAGCTCACGAGATTGTAGATGCTGGAACGGCCCAAATCCATGAATCAGGATAGAGGCTTCCGCTGAGTCACGTAGCCACAGGGGCTGGCAAACCCAAGATCGGCAGGTTGCAGAGCAGGGCTCTTGCTCACAGGCTGTGAAGATCAACAAATCCCAAGACTGGCAGGTAAGCTGCTAGCTCAAGTCCCTGGAAACAGAGGTCAGACATACAAGAGGAAGCTTTAGGATCCAGAGTGGGCAAAAGTCAGAACATCCACTTATATTTGGATTCAGGCTACACCCCCAAGGAAACTCCCTTTCAACTGATTGGCTACTCACAGCAGATCCCATCATGGGGCTAATCACATATAAACACTAGAATCCTGGCCCAGCCAAGTTGACATACGATCTTAACCATCACAATGTTAAACAAGTTTCAGAGTTTTCTGAATAAGATGGAAGAAAGAGCTGGTGATCTACTTCCAAAAATCAGCCAAGGAAAATGTTATGGATCACAACCATCCATTCATCAATCAATGATGGGGGTGGGGCAGGACCGGGCAGCATTTCCTTCTGCTGTGCGTGGGGTCCCCATAAGTTGGGGGCCTACTTGATAGAAGACAACAGTTTAAATTACTAACATAGGGTCACGTGGACCTCTTGGTGGTGCAGTGGTTAAGAACCCACCTGCTAATCAAAAGGTCGGCAGTTCAAATCTACCAACCGCCCCTTGGAAACACTATGTGGCATTTCTACTCTGTCCTATAGGGTTGCTATAAGTCGGAATTGACTCAATGGCAATGAGTTTTTTTTTTTTTTTTTTGGCTTAAGGTCACAAAGTAAGTAGCTGAACCAGGGCTCAAACTGACTTCTCTTTAACACCAAACACATCTTCTTTCTATTACATCTTATCTTCTCTCTGCAATTAAATGGTTTGATTCTTAGTGGGAAATGCCTAACAATTATTTTATATCCTCTTCAAGATCTAACATATTACTGTGTACATAAAAAAACAAACAAGCAAAAAACGACCAAACCTACTACTGTTGAGTCAACTTCAACTCATAGTGACTCTATAGGACAGAGTTGAACTGCCCCATATGGTTTCCAAGGCTGTAAATCTTTATGGAAACATTGCCATACCTTTCTCCCATGGAACAGCTGGTTGGTTTGAACTGCCAACCTTTTGGTTGTCAGCCAAGTGCTTTAACCACTGCACCACTAGGGCTCCTGTGTACACAATAGGCACTTAATATATTTGTATGAATAAATAAATTAATAAATATATAGAAACACCAATTTATCCTTACATGAAACTGGAAATAGCATTTGCCTCTGCAAAGAAAGTCAAAGGGTGAAAAACAATGGATTTTTCAAAGAACAATTCATTTTCTTTCACACTTTGATTTTGTTTATGGTGTTCCCTCTGTCTAGAATGCCTTTCTTATTCTTACTGCCTTTTGAAATTCTATTTATCTTTCAACTAGTAACCACTATGCTGTCAAGTCAGCTCTGACTAATAGTGACCACATGTGTGTCAGAGTAGAACTGTGATTAATAGAGTTTTCAGTGGCTGAGTTTTTGGAAGGAGATCACCAGGCCTTTCTTCCAAGGTTCCTCTGGGTAGCCCTCCAAACTCTCAGTTACCTAGTGAGTGCATTAATATTTTTCCCCACCCAGGAACTCCTATCCTTCAATGACCTGATCAAATGTCACTTTCTCTGTACAGATTTCACTAGTTTCACCACACCTTGTAGGCAGTGTGTGCCCCATGGATTCTGTTAAATAGTTCTTTATAAACACCCTATTGCAGTAATTGTCCGCATAAAGGCAAGGATCTTATAGTCATTTATCTGGCTCTTAAAAGTGTTTTTAAATGAATCTTCTCAAGTTGAACACCATAAGTTCAATTTTCCTTTTTATATTAAAAGTATGTATATATATATAAAATACTTTTTAAGTTATAGGCAGAAGAATGGACTATTGATATTGATTGTGACACTAGGATGATTTTCACAGAAGGAACAAACTCTCTACTAGGGAAGATAAAACAAGGAGATGTGCATCCACATTTTACTTTTGTGTACCAGAATTCAGTGTACACTACTTATCTGCCTATAACCCTTTGTCCTACTGTTCCACGTAGGGACATTGTAATTAAACATTTAAACACTAAAATTTTCTTGGTACAAGTTGTAAATAGTAATATGAGGCCTACTATCCATGTGCAATCCCTCCCATAGTATTGTTACATAATTTCCTTTTTATCCGGCAGGCCCTTTCTCTGGGCCTAGCCTCTGTACTGTAGCCTCTAGGCCTTCCTCTGGACCTAGACCTTGTCATCTTTGGATCATAGGCCAATGATTTGTAACCTCAGTGTCTAACGGAGCCCAGATGCATAGTAGATGTTCAAAAACTGTTTACTGAATGAATGAAAAAAAGAGAATTAGAAGAAAAACTCTTTTCCATTTGCTCTCCACAATCTAATCCATATTTGGCTTCCAAAGGAAAATTCAACTTCTTTTTACAGTGGAACTAGAGACCCATCAATTCCATGGCCTTACTACCACTGTGTTGAAGAGTCATTTCAGAGTTCACATTTAAAATATGTTGTCAGTAGTTCCATGCCACTGGGATGAGTTTCCAAGATTTGGCTTAGAGATGAGAATTTTAGGAGTTAGTGATGTGTAAGGTACCCAGGGAAATTGAGAAATCAAGCAGGGAGTTGTCAATTCTCTTTTCCTCCTATATTCAAAAAACTAGAATATACCTATAAGTTACTCTAAGAATATTTGAATTCCTTCTGAGGTAATTCAACCTTGGTATTTAAAAATATTTGGCAGGCGTATATTAGTTCTAACACAATTGAAAATGTTCCAAATGCTGCCAGTAAAAAGTGGCTTTGAGGTTTTCATTTATAAGTACTTTTAAACTGGTTTAATATAGCAGGGGATTAAGTGTATTTTTTTTTCTCCGTCTTTTATTGGTAATGTCTGTGAACACCTGCCAGGCGCTAACTACTTTTGTTTGCACACTTCTTGTTCTTTTGCTTCACCAGCTGAATGGAAATGGTTTTTGGCAACAAATACTGCTTTAGCTACATGATGCTGATGAAGTGGAGTCCCCTCTATGCCTCTTACCTTAAAAAAAAATTACCTTACCCATTGTTTATTAGCATCAATGCATACTTCTAAGAGGAAATGGAGTATAGGAAGGGCTGATGACTGATTTTTCTAAAGCAGAAATATTACCAAAGGTAAGGTTGGACAATGAATGATTTTGTCTGTGCTGTTATAACCAAACTCATTGCCGTTAAGTCAACCCTGACTCTTAGTGACCCTTCAGGACAGAGTAGAACTGCCCCATAGGGTTTCCAAGGAGCAGCTGGTGGAGTCAAACTCCTGACGTTTTGGTTAGCAGGCATAGGCTTCAAAAACTTGTTTTGCTTTTAATTTTGCATATACTCAATGTGTATGTCAGAGAGAGAAAAGAGAAAAATCAGATAAAATGATTCAATACTGTGAATCAGTATGAAGTTAAACTGCAATTTGCATCCAGTTTCTAGCTAGATTTCAAATGCTGAAAGCATATTTTGAATGAAAACAATATGTAAATTTAGAAATATCTTCCAATAAAAATAAGTAAAAGCAATCAGGAGAAACCGTGGCTTGCATTCAGTAGTTCTAAAATGTAGCCTAAGATTCACACAAATGACTTTGATAGGTGATACTGTACATTCTTTTATTCTACCCATGCATGTGGTGGCACAATGAGCAGTTCTCTGGTTTATAAACTCATTCAGTCTCTCTCTGGTGAGCCATACTTTCAGAGGAAGTGATGCATATTTTTAAACGCAATGAAAAAATGCAGCTCCAGGGAAAACTCATCGTTTTGTAAAAAAACTCATCAACAGCCCCAGATGTTTTGCATTCTGACCTGAGTAAAGGTAACAAAGCAATAAGCAAAGATCAATTGTTGACCCATCATACCAGACCCTATGGGAGAAAGAGTTTGAGAAGACAGTCGGAAGCATCTAAATTATGTAAACAGCTGCCCAAAATAAAAATTCTAATCCATCATGGAAGTGTATGATAGTTAATAATGGCATGCTTTGTACTTGTCCTGTGGTGGCTACAGATTAAAAAAAAAAAAAGACACAGATTTTTTTTTTTTTAACTGCTGAAGGAAAGCTAGATAGGCCTTGTGTGCATCCTGGTAACCAAACTACCAAACCCTTTGCCTTTAAGTCAATTCCAACTCATACAGGACAGAGTAGAGACCCTGTAGGACAGAGCAGAACTGCCCCACAGGGTTTCCAAGGTGGGGCTGGTGGATTCGAACTGCCGATCCTTTGGTTAGCAGCGGAGCTCTTAACCCCTGCACTACCAGGACTCCATCTTGGTGAAACTAATTGATTTGTTTAGCTTTGTGAACTAAATAACATCATACAACAGAAGCCACTGGCAGCTATTTTGTAACCTTTAAATGTGCGCAGCACATTTTGTAGATAGTACAGTCAAGTGTTTAGAGCTCTGAGAAAAGTGTGCTTTCATTGTTCCTGCTCTGTTCTTATGTGCAATCTCAAGTGAAATTAACTTTATCTTCCATGTGTAGATACAGATTGTCCAGATTCAAAGTATTTACCATCATCTGAGTGAAATGCTTTATTGTAGTCACTGCTTTTAAATGTGTCATTCCTATGTTCTCAATAGATCCCTCTTCTAGCTCAACACTACTTCATATGAAAATGGTAAATTAAAAATTCCTTTTTTACCTACCAAAGAGTTACTTACCAAGAGAATACAGAGACATTTTGTTTTGTTTTTGCAGAGCAAGTTGAAAAATTCTAACCTTGGCCCTAGGGTGCTTCATCAAGAGCAATCTTTAGTAAAAGCTTACGTTCCGCTTTTGAAAAGTAAGATTGTCCCTGTGTTCATGCTGTGGTCTTTCTAAGCGAGTTGAAAATAATGCGTATGCAGTTGCCTGGTTTCTCTTAACTTCTTGCGTTTTGTCAGGATCTATAGTCCAACTTGATGACACTTTTGAGAGAATTAAATTTGGAAAATAACCTTATAGTGTTGACTCATTCTTAGTACCTAGGCGGTGGCTGCATTAAAGGAGAGAGGTAGCAAGAATCCATACTACACTTCCCTTGTTTCCTTGACCAAATACCTTCAACATAAGAAGAGATTTTTTTTCTGAATTATTGATGAAAGAAAATTCACATAGGCTCTTTATTTCGTCCTATTTCTTGTGGTTTATAAATGCCTTACCCAAATCTCAACTAGAGTGGCAAGAGGAAACATTTCAGTAATGTAAAATTTGAAAATAAAATGAATGTATACTAGTTAAAAAGAGAAGGGGAAAATAAATTAACCTAACAAAGGAACTGCTTACTTAAGTAGGAGTCAAAAATGTGGAGTCACAGTCAACCATTCAGTAATGGGTAATTGCTGAAGCAATTAATCTTTATGTGGAGAATACCTCTATGCCACAATCAGTCATATCAGAAAAACCCACATGGACTGTGGGCTACAGAGAAAGGTCCTCATGGTGCCCATCAAAACTTGACATTCATGATTGCTCTCTAATGTAGAAGGAACTGTGGGATGTGCTGTCACAAAGAGATAAATCAGGATTTTAAAATAAAATAAAATGGATTCAATACCTTCAATTTATGAACTTTTCTACATGTGGAAGGTACTATGTTGGCAGCTTATCAGAGAAAGCACAGTTATAGATAGGACTTAATAAGAACAATTCAAACCCTAATGAATCATAAATTTACAATAAACCCATGCCCCACCCCAGGAGATTTCCCTTTCCTCAGCTGTACATCAAACCAAAAAAAAAAAAAAAAAAATCTTTGTGTGAGATCATACTATGCTTGTGCCTACATGGCTCTCCTCCCAGTATAGGGCAGCCTTTGCCTGTGACTTACTAATATTGGAATAGTGAAATCAAAATGGAACTTTCTGGGGAGTTTATGGACAAAAGCTAGGTCACTGCAAAAAAGTCTAGGCTGAAGAAAACTCCTTTTCCTGTTCCTGATCTTGTTTTATCTTCCTATTTTTATCATCACTCGATCTCCTGTTCCGTCTTTCAACAGCTCACAAAATAGAATAGAAATTTTAGTTCTTGTGAACGGAGAGTGATGGCTCAGTATCTGACAATAAGGTCTTGCCTGTCTGCCTTCAGTTTCACCAAGTGCATAAGTCTTGGCCATGCATGAAGCTCTCATCAGTGGAAAGAGTATTTAAACTATCATCTGGGCCTTCATACCCTCCCTTTCTCCTTCAGTGTTGGATGCTTTCATTCAGTGCTCAGTACATATCATTCAAAAAACATTTATTGAGTAACTTTTACTTTTTTTTAAATGTGCTTTAGGTGAACGTTTATAGAGCACATTAATTTCTCATTAAACAACACATGTATTGTTTTGTGACATTGGTTGCCAACGCTTTGATGTGTCAACACTCTCCCCTTCTCAACCTTGGGTTCCCCATTTCCGTTCATCCAGCTTTCCTGTCCCCTCCTGCCTTCTTGTCCTTGCTCCTAGGCTGATGTGCCTATTTAGTCTCGTATATATGGTTGAGCTACGTGTATTATTGTTTGTTTTATAGGCCTGTCTAACCTTTGACTGGGGTGCACCTCAGGAGTAACTTTAGTACTGAGTTAGACGGTTGTCCAGGGGCCATACTCTCAGGGTTTCTCCAGTCTCTGTCAGACCATTAAGTCTGGTCTTTTTTTGTAAGTTTGAATTTTGTTCTACATTCTTCTCTAGCTCTGTCCAGGAGCCTCTATTGTGATCCCTGTCAGAACAGTCAGTGGTGGTAGCTGGGCACTATCTAGTTATGCTGGACTCAGTCTGGTGGAGGCTGTGGTAGTTGTGTTCCATTAGTCCTTTGGACTAATCTTTCCCTTGTGTTTTTGGTTTTCTTCATTCTCCTTTGCTCCAGATTGGATGGGACCAGTAGACATATCTTAGACCACCGCTCACAAGCGTTTAAGACCCCAGATGCTAGTCACCAAAGTAGGATGTAGAATATTTTCCTTATAAACTGTGTTATGCCAATTGAGCTAGATGATCCCCCAAGACCATGGTCCCCAGCCCTCAGCCTAGTAACTCAGCCCCTCAGAGTATTTGAATGTGTTTATGAAACTTCTGGAAACCCTGGTGGCATATGGTTAACTGCTACGGCTGCTAACCAAAGGGTCAGCAGTTTGAATCCTCCAGGCACTCCTTGGAAACTATGGGGCAGTTCTACGCTGTCCTATAGGGTCGCTATGAGTCGGAATCGACTTGATGGCACTGGGTTTGGTTTTATGATGCTTCTGTGACTTTGCCTTGCTCAAGTTGTGCTGATTTCCCCAGTATTGTGTATTATCTTACTCTTCACCAATGTTGCCACTTATCTATTGTCTAGTTAGTGTTTTTCCCTCCACACCCCTCCCCTCCCTCATAACTATCAAAGATTGTTTCTTTCTGTATGTAAACCTTTTCATGAGTTTTTATAATAGTGTTCTCATAGAGAATTTGTCCTTTTTTGATTGTCTTATTTCACTCAGCATAATGCCCTCCAGATTCATCCATGTTGTGAGATATTTCGCAGATTCATCATTGTTCTTCATTGTCATGTAGTATTCCATTGTGTGTATGTACCATAGTTTATCATTCATCTGTCGATGGGCACTTAGGTTGTTTCCATCTTTTTTGCTATTGTGAATAATACTGCAATGAACAGAGGGGTACATGTGTCTATTCATGTGATGGCTGTTATTTCTCTGGGATACATTCCTAGGAGTGGGATTGCTAGCTCATATATTTCTATTTCTGGCTTTCTAGGGAAGCACCATACTGTTTTCCAAAATGGTTGCACCATTTTGCATTCCCACCAGCAGTGCACAAGAGTTCCAGCCTCGTTGCAGCCTCTCCAGCATCTGTTATTTTCTGTTCTTTTTTTTTTTTTTTTGATTCATGCCAGTAATGTGGGGGTAAAATGGTATCTCAGTGGTTTTGATTTACTTTTCTCTAATGGCTGCTGATCACCAGCATTTCCTCATGTGTCTGTTAGCCACCTGAATGTCTTCTTTGGTGAAGTGTCCATTCATATCCCTTGCCCATTTGTTAATTGAGTTATCTGTCTTTTTGTTGTAGAGGTATTGGATTTTCCTGTAGATTTTAGAGATCAGACCTTTGTCAAGCATGTCACGGCCAAAAATTTTTTCCAAGTCTGTAGGTTCTCTTTTTACTCTTTTGATGAAGTCTTTTGATGAGCCTAAGTGTAATTTTTAGGAGCTCCCAGTTATCTAGCTTATCTTCTGGTGTTTTTGTATTGTTAGTTATGATTTGTATCCTACTTATACCATGTATTAGGGCCTCTAGCATTGACCCTATTTTTTATTCTATGATCTTTATAGTTTTTGGTTTTATATTTAGGTCTTTCATCCATTTTGAAATAGTTTCTGTATATGGTGTGAGGTAGGAGTCCTGTTTCATTTTTATGACATACAGTTATTGAGTAACGTCTGTATGACAAGTTGACGGAAAAGAGAAGAAACATCTGTATTACCTGGGTCCCATATACTCTATGCCTCCATTATCACAGCACTAATCTCGCTTCATCATTATTGCTTATTGATTAACGGCATTCTCCCAGTTTTTGTAAACTCTTCAAGGATAGGACATTGCAGCTCACATCAGGCACTTAATTTTTCGTGGAATGAAGAGAAGGGAGAGAGGGTGCATAAAAAGAAAGAGTTTCAGCTGACTTACCTGCTAAAAATATTCACATATATACATATATTTTTCGCTTTGAGAAGGTGTAAATACTCCATGGAAGGGTTTGAGTTCCTTTTTGGTAACTTTACTCCTCTTTCTCCATATATTGGGCACTTATATATTCTCTTATCATAACACACACTAAAGCTTTCTTCTGCACTACAAAAGTCGGGGCTCATTTATGTGTTATATTTTAACCTGTAACAAAAGTGTTCCATAAATTGACTTCTTCATAATCTTCAAACCATGGTCACATTTACACCATTAATAAACAATTCAAGAATATTCCAGTATGTGCAGGTTGAAGCCTACTCTTTCATCTGATAGAGCCATTAAACACATACCCTGAGTGTTTACCATGAGCCTGGTACTGGTGACATGATAATCACTGATCCCTGCCCTTTAGCACTTCAAATATTCCCTGGATTTTGAACCAAAATAAGAGTTATATGATGTTTTAACCTTTTCCTTTTGCTTGTTATAGATAGCAACATCAGGGCCTAATGGTGTAACCTATCAAGTTTACCCAACAAGGAGTGAGGTAACAAAATGTTTTGTTTTTTTTTTACCCCCAAATGCATGAAATATTAGAAATTATTATAAAATTTCAGAAATGCCAGTTTCCTTACATGAATAATTTTTTTTTTCAGTGTCAATGTTATCAGTCATGAAAATTCCTCAGAATGATTCCTATAACACTTCTTAGAAAAACTCAGTTATGTATTTCTTCTTGGACAGGACTCATGTTGACGCACTGAACGTTAAACTTATAGTGTTTGAGACCACATAGCTCAATTATCGCATATAGCATACCGAGAATTTGAGGCTCGAAATTGGTCCATAACTCTTCTTTATGGCATCTAGAACATAAGTAACCAAGAACCTGTATCTCCTAATTTTCAAACCATGTTGGTATTTAAAGAGGCCAGCATGCTCTTTAGGAAGCTGTCAAAGAGTCCATGTATTCTAAAGATCCAGAACCTAAGGAGAGAGAGTTTCCAGTACCCTTGGGGCTGGAAAAGATTCGCAAATATAACTGAGCAAGCCAACAAACTACTTTCTCAAAATTAAGCAGTGGTACAGCTGTGTGATGCTAGGGAGCAATGACAGACAGCCATTAAAACAACCAAAAGCCTCAGAAAGTCTCCTGTGCTAAGAAGCAGAGAATCCAGGGTTAGGTTCAGCAGTCAGTGACTGCTAAGCAGGGCTGCTCTCTGTAAAAACCAGCTCATCAATCTAGTTGATTGTCTCTGGCCCCTTAGATGGCAGCACCAGTATCTGAAAATACCCCACTGCTCTCACCTCTTCTCCCTCTCTCTCTCACTCTTAATTTTTTAATTCCATGGTTGCTCTCCTTTACCTATAGCATGCTTATTCCCACTCATATTGGAAAAAAAAAAAGGTTTACAAATTATTTACTTAATTGCTACTTTGCTCCTATGTGGTCTTTTTAAATGCAAAATACATAAACAGCAAAATTTAAGGTACTATAGCTTCATTTAGAATGTATGTACACAGATGTTATAAATAAGAGAATTAATTTTCTTTATTAATTTAATTCAAAAATCCAGAATTTTATTGATGTACTCCCTTTTTTGGTTCAAATTTCACAATGCTTTATGTTGTAATTTGTATATTCCTGAAAAGAGAGTTTATCAAAAAATCAAAACCAAACTCAGTGCCGTAGAGCCGATTCCGACTCATAGTGACCCTATAGGACAGAGTAGAAATGCCCCATAGAGTTTCCAAGGAGCACCTGGCGGATTCGAACTGCCGACCTTTTGGTTAGCAGCCATAGCACTTAACCACTATGCCACCAGGGTTTCCAGAGAGTTTATATTGGTACTTTATTACTGAGTATTGTAGATTAACTATGCTCCCTCTCTTGTGAATTTTAAAGGAATGCAGTCACTGTACCTGTAATCTGGTTTTAGTGACCTCTAGTGACAGGAAAGTTTAATTTCTCTGCTTTATTTTAGTTCAAGGTGGCAAATTGTCTTTTAAATCAGTTAATGAACAGCAGTGATATCATGTATAAAACAAGACTATCACATTTTTCTTTAACATATGTGTATCTCTCTTGCTCACTCTATATGTGCATGTTGTATATATTATACATACATATGCATACGTGTATAGGCATTTATATGCATATGTAAAATTATGTATATATGCATATGTAATTTTTTCTGTTCAACCAAGCATATGATTTCTATGCTTTGTATCTTGGTACTAGCCAAACAAATTCAACTAAGAGAAAATACAAAACATATATTTCATTTTAGGAGGAACCCACCAGTTTTTTTCCCTTTTCAGAGTAATTTTTTGGGGAAGAGTTATCCAAACTTATTCCAACATGATTTAGATATGTGCATTATGGTGGTATAGAAGAATTTTATGAGAAAAGAAAGTTTTCCTTGCTCATACTGTATTATCAAAATAAAAAATAGAAAGCTCAGGTTCCCAGCTGCTTAGATTTTTTTACGCCTTGAATCTACAAAAATTAATAGCCTAAAATGAGTGCATAGACATACCCAGACACACACATACACACGTGGAATATTTAAAAAATAAACTTTAAATGACATTTTATCTACATGTATAACATTCATTTTAACCTATCGAAAATTTTCAATCTCACTCGTATTCATGAAAATATCATTTATTTTATTATCAAATTGTTTCAAAATTTCCAAGATTGACCAAGATTTCTTTAAAATAAGTGAGTATCCACAGTGTTACAACAAGATGTAGTGTGAGTTCCAGAATTCTTGATGACTGAGAAACATCCTGATTTAACATAAAGCCTTTTTAATTTAATTCTTCAGATTTGATCCTCTCCCCAGTTGAATTACCCTATATGTTCTCATCTCCAGAATCTAATTTTGGTACTTTAACCATTTGCCATGAGTTTTCATTGAGAATGAAATATCATATTATAATTAGGTCAAACAGTGACTAATCAATAGTATTGTACAAACAAGCATCATGAATAGTTGATGAATCTAAAAGCTTGGAAACGTAGACTTCCTGTAATGGGGTTGGAAGAAATTATTCCTGTTCAGCCCACCATTAAATAGGGAACTGTTAAGTTTCAGCACATTAGTAGCAAAATATTCATCATCACTGTCATCATCATCATTATCCATTGTTATCCCACTAATCCTTCTTTTCCTGTGTAAACAGTGCACAGTGTCCCCTCGTTCCTCATAAATACCTATCACTCAGATACTATAGCTTTGAAAATAGGTCAGTTTTGTTGCCTTATAATTATGTCTAGCATGACTGGTCATTCTACATCTATTTGATCTTTTTTTTTTTTTTTAAATAACATTTACTTATTCCTCTCTCAAGGCAACATGATATTATGTTTGATTTCAGTGATACGCCATTGTGGGTTAGTTAGATTAAGGAGGTCTGGGTTAACATTATAGATTAATAGTCTGCCATCTTAAGCATACTGCTTAATTATCTGAACTGCAGAACTCCTCCTTGGTTATCTGTATTAATCTCTATAGGATGTTGTTTTGTCGTTAACTTTTATCTTGAAGTGTCATCTAGAAGGGTGCATGTAGTGTGCTACTGCCATGTACAAAGCCTCTCACTTTCATATAGTGCTGGAGTCCAAAGCAGAGAGTTAAAGAAAATACAAGGCCTAGAAGAAATAGGGTATGCTTTCAGCTCCAATGGACAATTTTCAAGGGCCATTTAGTAATATCAATAACTGCCTAGAGTATGGTTTCCCATTCATTTACTGAAGAATTGCTAAGCTGATGTCTCATTTTATTGCTTATTCATGTGTGCTCAGAAGTAGCCAAAAGTGATACTATGTTACATACATGCAACTGGTCTTCAGCAGAGAGCTGCAGAGTTTCTTGTCTGGGAAGACTGGTTTTCAAAAGGGATGCTAGGAATAGAAAATATGTCAGAGGGAATAAAGCCAGATGATGGCTCAGGCAGTGGCTCCAGAGGCATCTATTTTGAGTACATTACCTGAGTCTGGGCTTTGACTGGATTTTCCAGGATGAGGCACTGGGTCTTATCACTTACTCAAAGGAGACCAAATGTTGGCTTACTTACTCATAATAATCAACCTTACAAGACGCAGATGTATAAACCAGCTGCCAATTAATATAATTTACAAATGAATTATAGTGGGCCTCTACTTGTTATCCAAAATATCCCTTTCTTCATATCTTATAAGAGTAAAGAATATTGTTAATTAATTTACCCACTCACTCAACAAGTAGTCTTTGACTGTCTGCAGAGTGCTGTGCTAGGTATTGAGGAAATGAGTAACTTAGATATATTCCTTGCTCTTCTAGAGCATTCAGTTCGTACATGAATGTGGGCAAGTTAAAAACATAATGTGACAAAAGCTATGATGGTTTGCCCACCTTTCATGATTTTTAAATAGGTCTTTACCTAAATATGTCCTATGGAGATTTCTGAATTCTAAAGATCAAAACTAATAGTGAGTGATAATAGTGAAACATTAAAATACCTAATCTTTACTTAATAGCTGTTGCATGCTGAAATGCCACTACCCACTTTAAATGCATCATAAAATTGAACTTCACACCTTCTGAGTATTATTATTTCCTCTTGAGAAAACTAACGATTAGAGAGATTAAATAAATTTCCTTGGGTCTCACCACTCCTAAGTGGCTTTACTGGGACTCTAACTGAGATTTAGTTGATTCCAAACTTTATACTTTTAACTGTCACATTACCTGCTTATACCAAAAAAAAAAAAAAAAAAAATTAATCAATAGATAAAAATAAAAAGAAAGAAAAAGAAGGGGAAGTAGTAGAGGAATAGGATCTTAATCATAGAAAGACAAAGGCAGATCAGCAACAGATTTCCTAAGTGTGATATTGTGTACTAGAAGACAGTGATGCACTGTCGAAAGAGGTTTAACAGCATTAGTTTTAATGCAGATTATTTCTATAAAAGAGCAATTTTTCCATTTTATGTCTATTCTCATTTTCTCTTTTCTTACTTTAGTTTACAAGGCTGGTCTTTTAATGAATCATAAGTGGGATCCTTCTGGATATATGACCTATATAAACTTGTGAACAGGAATAGAGGAAGAACTTTTAACTTGTGGATGGAAGGGGAAGTAAATCTCTGACAGTGTTTTCTTTTAAAGTGAGACCAGTAAGTAGTTAGGTAGTAAGACTTGATGATAAGATCAGATTGATAGCAAATGGCCTTGAACACTTGACTAATGAGAATACTTCTAGGTAGGTGATCCTTGCCTATGTCTAAAATCAATGTCTTTTAGTTTTACCATTAAACCAGGATAATTTTGAATATATGAAACCTGAGTAAAGAGGCTGAAGATAATGGAGGAAATTTTGTCCTTTGAGCTGACCAACTATGATGTCCTTGAACATCTATCAATTTTTCCTTGTAAAATTCAGTCTAAGAAATGATAATCATAATTCCATTTCCTCCCCTATAAGTCCTATTTTCTCTTAAGCCATACTACATATCAACATTTGTACAAATAATGCTGATTTTAACTTATATCAGTTTATTTATGTTGGTAAAGATTTATGGTTTACAGAGAATTTCTCTATTTAATCAGTCACTTTGTTATTCAATAAATATTTAACTCAGCTCATAGTGTGCTGAGAGATACAATGTGGAATTCTAGGAAGATATAAACTATAGTGGAAGTATACTTCTGAATTCTTGCAAATTCTCATGTAAAAAGAAAGAACAACTACATAGCAGAAATAAGTAAATAAATAAAATCTTGGACAACATTTACAATTAACAGGAAAAGCTAATATACCAGTAGCTACAAGGCCTACATGGCATCAGCATCAGTGCAGCAAGAAGAGGTAAAGACCAAAGGGGAGATTCAGGACCTATAGTAGGAAAACCCACAAAGAGCTGAAGGTATTTCCTGGAAGGCAGAGTAGGCCAATTTGAGAATATATGCTGAAAAGGGATGACCTTTTTTTTTTTTAACCTAATCCAATCACAAATGAGTGGCACATAGGAAGAGGATCTGAAGGGGCCGAAATGAGCAGACTTCAAAACTGAATACCCTTCTCCAACAGTACCCCACACTGAGGAGAAACTGCTGGGTATGGAATCAATATAGAATAGAACCAAAACGATAGAGTCAAAGGGGGGAAAAATCTAGATAAAAGTGAGGGAGGAGAACAGAGCCCAGAAATTTCAGAAAGCAAGCCACCATTTGTTTAACACTACACAAAAATAACAGAAGAGGGAGCTCTGTGCAGTTAGAAAAGCTCTATGGACCAAACCTCCTTCTAAAAGTTCAGAGAAACTAATTTAACATAAAAATGAACAACAGAAAAGTATCAACAATAACAAAATAATAAAAAAATTAAAAAGTGTTAATAACAACGGTTATTATTTTTAAAATAAGAAGCAGAGTAACATCCTTTCAGAAAATAAAAGCATGCCAAAAAGGTTGATGATATTAAAAGATGACCCAACCTATGGATGATGGGAATGCCTGAAGAAGTAAACCAAAGCAGAGGAACAGAACAAGTAATAAGAATTATAGTTCAAGAAAGTGTTCTTAGACAAAAATTATTTGAAATCATTTTGAGAGGATAGAGTGTACATGAGGATGTGACCTCGAATGGTTACCATCAAGATTTTCTAGTAAATTTACTAGACTTTGAAAATAAAACTTTCTTTGGACATTTAGGCAAAAAGAACATTGCACTTAAAAGAAAAATTAAATTAGATTATTATCTGACTTTATTAACAGCAATTCCTGGCAGGAGAAGCATATTTAAAATATTTAAGAAAATATGGGGCAAATATATTTTTATCCAGTAAAACTTACTTTCAAGTATACAGAGCATACAAAATATGTATCAACATGCAAACACTAAAGGAATATTATGTCCATTTGAGTTCTTGAATCTGCTAGAGAATAAGTTTACTATAAGCAAAATACCTAGAGAAACATTTACATTAAGGATTAGCACTGTTGTTAAGTGCCTTCCAGTCAGTTCTGGCTCATAACAACCCTGTATACAACAGAATGGAACACTCCCCCGTCCTGCGCAATCCTCACAGTCATTGCTGTATTGGAGCCCATTGTTGCAGCCATTGTGTCAATCTGTCTTGTTGGGGGCCTTCTTCTTTTTCACTGAACCTCTACTTTACCAAGCACGGTATCTTTCTCCAGGTACTGGACCCTCCTGGTACCATGTCCAAACTATGTGAGAAGTTTCATCATCTTCGCTTCTAAAGAGCATTCCGGCTATGCTTCATCCAAGACAGATTTGTTCATTCTTCTGGCAGCCCATACTAAATTCAGTATTCTTCACCAACACCATAAGTGTCCAAAACCAAACCAAACCCACTGCTGTTGAGTCGATTCTGACTCATAGCGACTCTATAGGACAGAGTAGAACTGCCCCATAGAGTTTCCAAGGAGCGCCTGGCGGATTCAAACTGCCAACCTCTTGGTTAGCAGCCGTAGCACTTAACCACTATGCCACCAGGGTTTCCACCATAAGCGTCAGGAGGGATCAATTCCTGGAGAAGGATATCATGCTTGATAAAGTAGAGGATCAATGAAAAAGAGGGAGACCCTTAACAAGATAGATTGACACAGTGGTTGCAACAATGGGCTCAAGCATAGCAACGATTGTGAGAATGGTGCAGGACCAGGCAGTGTTTTATTCTGTAGGGTCACTATGAGTTGGAGCTGACTCAACAGCACCTAAGAACAACAACAACATACAACTAAGATGAAACGAGGGCTAAAAAGAAACAAATACATACGTAAGGCTCTATATTTTGAAAATGTAGATATAGAGTGATCACTGAATTAAAAAAAAATGGGAGGGAGAATAGGGATAGAATATGCAAAAAAATAATTCTATACATGATTATATAATTGGTGATATTATTATTAGTATCGTTATACTCAGACTGTTGTTTGTAAAAACGGAATAAAAACAACTGAAAAATTATAGGATATCCTAATTCTTTCCCTGTGTCCTTAAGAGCATTTTCAAATGAAAAAAAATAAGTTATTGGTGTAAAAGTAGTATTATACTGAGACTATTATGTATATATTATAGCATTAAATGGAAACCCTGGTGGCGTAGTGGTTAAATGCTACGGCTGCTAACCAAAGGGCTGGCAGTTCGAATCCCCCAGGCTCTCCTTGGAAACTCTATGGGGCAGTTCGACTCTGTCCTATAGGGTCGCTATGAGTCAGAATCGACTCGACGGCACTGGATTTCTGGGTTATTACAATTTTGTCATACTATATATTCATGGAAATTAAGATTCTCAGTGTAGGAGAAAAAATATAGATGCAATATAGAAAAAGTTAAGTAAAAATCATTTAGTACTATACTTCAATTTAAAATATCAGTATAAATCATAAGATAATTTATATTTAAAAATCATACATATATATGCAAGTATTTTTTTTTATGTATACATATGGCGTAATTAATTGTAAATGTGCATGTGTGTTTCTTTGTTCCGTCTACTGAATAGGTCTAGAAATAACAGACAACCTCTTGCAGGTGCTCAGCTTTGTAATTTTGAGATATCATTTTTCACTAAAAGAAAGCAGGGTTTCTTGGATATTAGTTGGTTCTGGCTCTGGGTCAGGACATGTACAAGAGAACCTGGAATATCCTGCCACCCCAGATATCAAAGAATATATCAAAGA
Source organism: Elephas maximus indicus (assembly GCF_024166365.1). NCBI lineage: Eukaryota > Metazoa > Chordata > Mammalia > Proboscidea > Elephantidae > Elephas > Elephas maximus. Next base: position 38,469,325 of record NC_064827.1, on the reverse strand, counting down.
CTACCAGAATAATGTCAAGTATTCAGGAACCAACTCTAAGAGCCTCCCACTGGTTAAAGATGGAACAACTTGACCTTCAATAAAGATACCAATTTCAATTCATAGAAACCTATGAAATATGTTTAAATTCATGAATTCAGAAAGATATTAAAAAGTTAATTGATCACCTTTCAAGGATGACAGAGAACTGATCCATGATCTTGTAAACTGGCAAATAAAGATGAAAACACCAAAATTGTGTTTTCTCCTTCCCATTACCTGTAACTCTGGGTAACCAAATAAGAGAGTTTCTCTTTATAAGAAACATGTCTCTTTATAATATTATTTTGGTAGATTAAATACATTTATAGAATTCCAGCATTATTACTCTGCAACCTCCAATGAATAGATAGTTCTTTAATGAACATCAATGGCTGCTAGCATCACAAAAAGAGAGGTGATTAGATATTATATGCCTCCTGGTGGAAGATCATGACACTCTATAGTCTCATCAAAGGGATTAAACCTGAGTCTGATCAAGTTTCTGGATCTGGCTGTCATTTTACAGAAAATCTAGGGGACAGATTGCATGTTAAACTATACAATGTCTTTGTAATTAAAAAACAAGCAAGCAAACAAACAAACAAGAACAACAGACTGGGAAAAGCTGGTTAAATGGCTTTTGTTCTTTATCAGAATCTGGTAAGAAAAAGGAACAGATGGGGAAACTGTAAATTAAACTTGAAAGATATATTGATTTTTTTAAACGGGCAAAAGTACACTATACTCTCTAAGGATGCAACTTAGGTGACAAAAACCTGAAAGAAACTCAAGGAAATAATTATTCTAAAAGTTAAAGACAAAAAAACAAAAACCGAACCTGTTGCCATTGAGTCAGTTGCAACTCATAGCGGCCCTATACGACAGAGTAGCACTGCCCCGTATGGTTTCCAAGGAGTACCTGGAGGATTTGATCCGCCAACCTTTTGGTTAGCAGCTGTAGCTCTTAACCATTATGCAGGAGAGTGATTATTTTGAAGGGAGGAGGCTCTGATTAGAATTAAGTATCTAGAGGAACTTCTGGAAAGACTGGCAAAGCTCTGTATCTTCACTTCCCTTGTGTATAATGACATTTCTGTTATGATAATTTTCTAAGGTTTGCGTTTGTCTTGTGTCATTTTCTATATCTTCAATTTAGTTTCTAACAGTAAGGTACAAAAATAAAAAAGCAGAAAAGACAGTGAGATAAATTGTAAAACATTAATCATCATAACAAAATATACTGCAGAGTAGGTAATATTATCTTCCCTTTAAAAATGGAGACTCTGTGACCTATTGACAGTTACAAACAGGTGGAAATTAGAATTAGAACTCAGCTCTTTCCTTTCCGAAAACATGTCTCTGTGTCTCTGTGTATATAGTTGAGCTGCCTTATAAATGCATAATGACACTAAAATCCTAACAGTTTCCCCTACCTGGGTATAGGTGTAAATAGGACAATTAAAGAAGAAATAAATAGATATTAAAGGCCATTTAAAAATATTTATATTTCAATCTACCCCAGTCTAAGAGAGTTAACTTTGGTCTTTTTATGCTGGACTTCAGAAAGGAGGAATATCAGTCACTGACATATAAGGATATCAGTAAAAGGTCTTAGTTTTCTTAGAGATATCACTAAAAGATGTCATTTTTCTTATTTTCCTTTGACCAGATTAAACCATGATAATATTATCTTCTTCAGATCATCAGAAGTTGAATTTATGTAACTCTGAAGAGATATTTATTTTTTTATGTGCTTTTAACATTTTTTTTTTCCACCTGACCCTGCCCTTTTCCTATTAAACTTTAAACTCCTCAAGGGCAGGAATCCTGTTGACTTTTTCCTTTGTATTTCCTCAGGGTATCTAGTGCAGCCCTTTCATCCCCAGTGGGTGCTCAATAGCTGTTATTCAGCCAACTGGCAAACTGATTGTAATCTGTAGTGGTTGCTGAGTTGTGGCTATAAATAGAGAAGCAAATAGCAGAAGCTTTGCTTGAGAAATGTCTAAAACCTATTTCCCCTCTCATTTTCTTTTTCTTCTGTTAAAAGCAAATACATCCTAAGATTAATTTATCTTTTTTCCCAGAGATTTTAGCATGAAGTTTTGCTATATTTAAATCAAAATTTGACAGGCCTTTTTTTAGAGAGAGACAATATCACCTAAAGTTTTTTGATGTTGAGTTTCTTAATTGAAAATCTTGTTTCCATTTTTCAGACAGAGCAAAGAAACCTGTGAATAACCCTCAGTGATGATTGATGCCCGGGATGGCTTGGGTAGACCAAATATCTTCAATACTTTTTTGAACAAATTCAGGATAAAGTTGTTACGTTAGGAGACTTCGCTTGACTCATCCGTAGGCATATTAATTAAACCCAGTGCCGTTGAGTCTTAATTAGACTTACTAATTATTACTTTAAAAAAGAATTCCTTTTAACAAGTATTATTCAAATGATTGCTTTGATAAAATAAATACTTCTGATCTTACTTGTGCCCAGAATTTGTATCATAAGTCAGATTCTTCCAGGAACAAAAATATTTCCATTAAGGATTTCAGTACTGATGAAGAACATTTATAACATTGTACACGGGGAGAGTTATCTATACAGTAGGCTCCTTGACGGCAGGAAGTCTGATTTATTCATTTGTATGACCTAGCATGTGACAAACTCCAAATAAATGAGTTGACTCTATCAGTGAATGTGGTTGATGATAGCGTTCTTTATATTGAATAGCAGCTTTTTATGCAGAACTTGATCTTATGGTTTTCCCCCCTGTAGTTTCTCCTAGTCTTCGGAAAGTTCAGATTATTAGAAGGAACAATTCAGTTCTTCACTGTGGAGCCCTATTAGGGCTACCAGGAAACAACTAGGGCTCTGGGCTCAGTATTCCTGAAGCATTGAGGCTATTCTCAGTTCGTTTTGCTGGTTGTCCTGCAAGCCGAGGAGATTCTATAGACAATATTCCCTTCACTGATATACCTAGAATCATTGCTCACCCTCCACCTTCTGCTCTTCTGTGCTAATTGTAAAATAAAGTTACACAGGAGTGCTTTTACCATATTCAAAACGTCTCCTTTACAGCTTCCATATTCCTTGATGCAACACCCGAGGAGCAGCTGGGAGCAGAAAGATTCAAATAAGCAATCAATCATAGTAACACCCATAGAGTCTCTCCCCCAGTATTTGACATTTTGTTGACATGCTATCAGAGCACTTCACACTTGACTGGAAAGCCATGAAAACAATTACTGGATCACTAACAGGAACTGGAAAAAAAAAAAAACTCCTTCTAAAACAACACTCTAAAAATTGCTAAAGCCCTATCATTCTGAAATAAATGGAAGGCTGCATGGTGGGACTCAGTGCTCTATAAAAGCAAAAATATGAAGTAAGGAAAAGAAAATATTTCTAGGATTTGGGAAACGGTCTTGATTCTGGGTGACGAGTAGCATCCATAAATAATTTGATTTCCTTGAAATCTCACTATGTCAGCAGTTAGTAAATGGGTCTAATAAGGAAGCATTATTACATAAATAAAAGTTGATGATACTGTCTATCCTTGGTGACCATATTTTCTGGAGTGGCACATAAATCCAAACTAAATTATAGAAAAACAGGGACCTTAAGGTAAGGTTGACTTGCCACTTTAAGATGCAATCTATCTAAAATTATCCAGATGGTTAGGAGTGAACAGCAGAGGAGAAATGCAGGGAGCCAGGGTGTTAACATAGAAATATACATTGCTTAAAATATTTCCCATAACATGCTCAGTGGGGCAGATGATGGCTTGGAGCAAGGTGGTTAAGGGCAAATTCCACAATACACAATGTATGGACTAGGTAATGGGCTTTATGAGAGAAATTTATGAACCAGGGGCCAGTAAAAAGAGGCATGTACTCCCCCATCTTCTCATGAAGAAGCACATGGGCCTAGACGAAATTAATGGAGTCACATCTGGTTTACATTCTGAGGAAAGCACACCACCTTCTGTGGTCCTTGTATTTCATCGGTGAAATCTGTAAGCATCTTTGCTTGGGATCTAGGGCAAAAGAAACACTTAGGGAGTTAAATTTGCCGTTTATACTCCTGATAATCAAGACATTCCAAAACAATGTTTAAAGTACCGACTTAGAAGGTGATTGTCAAGGTCTACGAGGCTGCTATTATCTCCTCCACCAGTGTAAATGATCAGAAATAGCTGTGAGCTTTAGACCTTTACTGCGATATATAAGAGAGATGCCAGAACCTTAGGACGAGCTCCTTCACTATTCTTCTCTGTTCAAGAGGGTTTGTGGATCTTAAAGCCCTTCTAAGTAGCTGATAATATGAAGGGAGTGATCTCACCCAGAGGCCTTTCTTTCTGGATTAGCAGAGAACCAGAAAACTTTCATGGATTTAGACTTGGCAAAGATGGAGCAGCTAGCTTCTACTGACAAGATAATTGTAGAAGCAACTTAAAATTTTTACAGTTCACTTACACACTATCGTTACAGTTTGTTTCTTTTAATACCTACAAAGAAAACATTAAATGTAACCCCCCCCACAGAGAAAATGTTATTTTGTGTTATTTAGATGGCACCACTAAGGCACAGAGAGGTTAAGTGATTTGCCTAAGGCCACAGATCTACTAAATGGAAAGCTTGAACCTTAATTTATGTCTTCCCATTCCATAGGTTTTGCCCTTTCCACTACTCTATTCTTAGCCCTAATTAAAAATTTACTCATACTTGTCTTTAAAATCCCAGCATCTACGTAAACATTAACATTTCATGTTTTGTGTTCTGTCCTAGTAAAACTATAAAAGTCAATTTGATATGATTGTGTTATTTGTCTTAAATATTTTTATAGTATTCTCTTTTTATGAGATTTGGTGGATATTTTTAATGGCATATTTCCACTTTTCTTTAATATGCAGAATTCATTTTTATATTTACCATTAATTGAATGTTATGGAACCTTTTTGTAGCAAAACAATTCTGTTTATAAGCAATTGTTTAGCAGAAATAAATAAATAAAAGGATCCGAATGGAATGCTAATCTCTGTGTTCTATAATGATGTTTCCCAAATTTTGTTGATGATAGCAATCACCTGGAGAATTCATTAAATGTAGAGCTTCCCTAGGGACCTGTCCTGTAGACTTGAATTTGGTGCATCTGAATGGGACTCCAGAATTTATATTCCTGCAAATATCTTCAGTGATTCTTCTTATCGTGAAAGTTTGGGAATCACTGTTCTATATCAATTTTGGACTGATTTCTGTCCACAAAAAAGCTATGATTTTAGTAGCAAATACATTTGTGTTCCAGTCCAAATGCTAACACTTACCAGGTAAGTGACTTTTGGCAAGAATTTTTCCAGATTAACAATGTCTTCAATGAGAATAATATCCTCCAGGAATAATCTCAGGCGTGAGATAAAAGAAAGCTCCTAGTATGCTGGTCAATAAATTGGCATGCATTGAATGCTTAGTAAATTGTTATTCCCTTTCCTTCATCAGCCTATTAGAATACTTGGGAAATAATCTAAGAGGATAGAGAGAATTTAGATGCCTAGTTTCAGTAGAGCACATTTTATTAACACATGCATGTGTGTGTGTGTGTGTGTGACATGTCCATGTCCATGTGTTCCCATTTAATTAAAGCATGAGACAGCAAAACCCACAGAAAAGTAAGAAATTATTGGAATGTGAAAAAAAAAAATATTCTCAAATTTTACTCTCAAATAATACAAATTTTCTTTTTATTGAATATACATTAAGGGCTGAGTGCTTTAGAAGTATTATCATTCTAACTCGAATGATAGCCCCGTGAAATATTCTTTTCCTGCCTTGGTTGTATATATGCTAGGCATAGAGAGGCTAAGTCATTTGCCAAGTTTACTTACTAATGACACAGCCAGGATTTGGACCCAGCTCTCTTTGACTCAAAAGCAAGTGCTCCTAAGCGGGGTGATATTGTCTCTCCAATGTCTCGTAGCCACATTTCCAAATGCTCTCCTCTTTCCCATTTATGACCCCAAATTCACTTTCCTATTTTGGGTGAATTAAACACAAAGAGCCAGAAATTGAAAGCTTCTTCCATGGCCCCTCAGTCCTCAGGTGTATTGCAGGGTATTCTCAGAGGTATAAGCAGCTTGGACTTAATTGGTATGGAAGATAACTTCTCTGATTTAAGACATAATCTTTCTCTGAAGACTGGCTCTGAAGAAAGTGGCTAATTTGAGTCCTTGATTATACTTGCACCTTTAGCAACCTTGTGTTATCATTGTCCGTTTTTCAGTGAGGTGTGAAGAGCTGGATGAATGGAATACCTTTCTCTGAATGTTAAAAAAAAAAAAAAAGAGGCACTTCTCTTTCAAGTCAAAGGAAGATCTTAGAGAAGGCCTGAGGTTTTAAGCAATACTGCAGCTCCAGATCAAGGGCGCCTTGCTCCCTGGGTTACTTTTCCTGATGTCACTCTTAGAGTGTAAGTGTAGACTGCAAGGGATTTCCTACATCTCTCTCAAGATGTTCACCTGGGGTGTTGTGTTAGCAATCTTCATTTGAGCCATGGGACAGAAAGCTTCCCAACTAATTACTACTGTGAAAAATCAAGTTTCCAGATCACATTCTGTCTCTTCCACTACGTGTTCTGTGTGGCCTGGAAGCATTGATGATTGGTCCCATTTACTGGATACCTACTGTATGCCAGACACAGTGACATTTCCCAAGGAGTATTATCATTTCCATTTTGTATATAGATAAAATGAGGCCTAAAGAGATCAAATAACTTTCTCTAGGCCACAGAGCCAGAAAGTGGTAGAGCAAGGATGCAAAATTAGGGCTGTCATACAACAATATCATGCTCTTTTCATTATAAAGTCCAAACAATCTCTGGTACCTCCTGGTCAAGATGAAGAAGGTTTGGGGCTGTGTGCAGTTGGGGCCAGACTAAAGATTTTCTAAGCATCATCTCAGTTTTTGAATCAATTATGCTCAACTTAGTAAATATGGAAAGAGACTACTGAGCAATAACTTCTGATGTATCCTATGGGGTTTAAAAAACAATCTGGTTATCCTAAGAAGGGTATTTCAAAAAGAAGTTTTTAACAGTAATAAATTTTCTGCTTAAAATATATGCCCAATATTATGAACATGTAGAATTCTGTACAAATATTGTGCCTCTGTGTTCATTTCCCTTTCAGCTGCCACGTGAATTAACATGTGCAGTATCAGACGTTCTCTATCTGCAGCACATTCCTCATCTTCTACTCCCCTGTTTCCTAATGAATTACTACAGAGGTATCTCCCTCTGGCCATTCCCGTTGGTGGGACATCTTCAGACTGCTATACCCAGGGCTTCCAAAGTGCCAGAGCCTTCCTCAGCGCCGCTCCCAGCCAAGGGGGCTGGACTTTTCTCTGCACTGGGAACTGGAACAGGCACAGCATCCATTTTCATAGAAGCTTCCTCTTTTCCTTCCACTTTTCTGTGCTGGGTGTTTTCCTTCCCACTAAAGTTAGGTTTCAGATTGCCTGAGAGGAAATTAGAATCTTAGCTTACTCTGCCTGATTCCTCCATCTGCAGAAGATGGGACTGGGGCTTGTTTTTAAAGGGCACATAGCTTTCTATCTTATAAAACAGATAACTGACTCTTAGCTCCCATACGCATCACTTCCTCTTTTGACAAAACGGGACATTCTAAAATATTCCAATAAGCAAATCCAAGGAATTGATGCCAGAAAAATGAAGAAAAAATATTGTTTTTTGAAGTCAAATAATCCAAGTCGATAATTTCATTCTTTAATTCTCAGCTTGTCCATTAATATAAAGAGAGAGTTGAACTAGATAATCTCTACCTAGTTTTTGTTTTTTCATTTTTTTTTCAATGATGCATTCCAACAACTTCTCATTTCTCTTAGTTGCTTTTTCTTTTCCTTCTCTTCATCTAATTCTAGTTTGACTGTGTAAGAACAATACTAATTATTGTAATTTATGTGAACCTTTTAGCAATTATGACTAATCACACAACACAATAATGGTTGTGCATATCATTAAATATGGATCGCATTAATTTGGTTGTGAGTTTGATTATAACACTAAACCCTTTTCACATATTCATTCTTCACATTCTGTTGCTCATTGTAATATGGTCATCTGCTCACAAATTTAAAACTATTTTGGGTATTTTGCATAGGTTTCTTTACCTTTAAAACAAATGTCGATGGGATAGTTCTTAAAATATCTGCCTTACTGTAGTAATTATCTTTAGATTTGTTGTCTCATGTCCATTTTCTTTCTATATTTTATTTCCATAACTTCTGATTAAAGGACAAAGTTTTATCTGAAAACACGAACTCAAAAATGGAAATATTTCCGTACTCCCAAATAAGGAAGATGTAGAAATTGATATTTATTAGGTAAAAACTGATAAAATATTGCTTCATGAGTTTTGGTAAAAATGACTGCACATCTAAACACAAGAACTTATAACTGGATCAAACAAATGGGGCTCACTCAGAATACTTGACTTTTGGGTTTAAGTGAACACATTTAGCTTACTTTTCAAGTTTGTCCCCTATAGGAGTGGGAATGTAAATTGAAGATTCTAAAATAAAATCCTAGAATCCTGAACACGTAACTCTATATGTGTTTCCAATCCAGATTTTCATGTCAAAATAAACATTCTTACAATAAATTCAGAATGTGCCATATGGGACTAGAAGGCTGGAGATGGTTTTGTAGAACCAGTGTAGGGTTCTGGCCTGGAACATTTTCCAGAAGAGGAGGTTTCTCTCACAGATGTTTGAACACAGCAATGGGTCTGAGGCATGTGGGAAGTGCTGAGGTGAGAAGCCTGACAGAACAGGAGAGGAGTCATGTTGGAGAGAGTGGAAAGTAAAGGTCTCAGGATGAAGTAAGAGAGAGACTACAATGGAAGGCTTTGAAAGACATCTTGGATTTGTAACCTGAAGGCCAGAAATTAATCATTATATCTATATTATTTTTGTGTGATTTTTAGTACACAGGCAAAAAAAGCAAAGATGAGGCTGCACCTCACATTTATAATGAAAATGATGGTTTCTCAAGAATGAGTATACATCAAAACAATTGAATTTGTGCAGAAACTTACAACTACCATATGCTAGATAATTACTTGCACCTAGACCATTATCAATCTCTGTTTTGATTTATTGTTAATCCTATAGTATCTTACATGTTTATGTTTACTTTAGGTAATTTAGTCTATGTTACACCTGAAAGGTTGGAGGAGGCTTTGTTTTAAGAACATAAGTAGACATATGTTGTCCTAATGAGCCCATAAAATTACACAATTTTCTTCAGCATTCAGTTTAAGAACAACAACAACAAACCTTTTAGGAACCTCTCAAACAAATTTGATACTATTCATACAAGGGAGTATCTGATTAGTCCCTGAAAATCCCAGGTTGTTAAGAACAATGTATATTTCAGGATAGCAATTTAGAGAAGTAATGGAAAACACTTGAATGTGCTTTCCCCACTCAGCAAAAACAGTATTTTAGTAATGAATCATTTTCTGACAATGGTTAGTTGTGTCGATATATGTCGAGATTTTTTTTTCCTTTTTTCCTGCAGTTTTGTATTTAACAACATAGATTTTTTTCTTAATAAAAAGAGGCTGTTGGTTGAAAAAATTCTGATTAGCAGAAATTATCCTCATAAAATGAATATCTGCATTTAATTGTTTTTATAATTGTAGTTTATTCAGTTTTCAGAAAATGCACAGTACTGATCAAGTACAGCCTAGGTTAAACACATATAGAGTGCCATCCGCAGAGAATCAAGGACTTAACCAAGGAATGCTTAATTGATTAGTATCCCCAAACATCTAGATTCCTAGCACTAGAGATATCAAGATGTTTAAATTAAGTGGGTTCAATAGCTGGCTTTGGGTCACATACATAATACTTTAAAAAGCTGAGATTTGAGTTGTGGTCTTCTTTCTGCAAAGTGCAGGTTCTTAACTACATTGTCGTTCTACCCTATGTATACCTTCTATAATCTTTAAAAATAAAAAACTCTTTAAAAAACATTCTCACTAAGAAGACAGTGTTGACACATCATGGGGTTGGCAAGCCATCTCACAAAACCATATGTGTATTAATTTTTTAATGAGAAACTAATTTGTTCTGTAAACTTTCACCTAAAACACAATAAAGAAAAAAACTTTACCAATTGAATATAAAATTTTCAGCTCATCTGAAAAACAGTGTTGCCTTCTCTGAATCTATGAACTCCACTAGAACTTCCCTATGATGCCTTGGGAGATATCATTTTTCAAACATTATATATGTGTCAAGAGATATTTGAAGCTAAGTAGGTTAACAAGTAGGCCTTTTGCCTTTTAAAGAATGGCTGCCACCTAGGGGAGAGTTATAAAATTAAAATGAAAAATCATAAAATGTATTTCTTCATTTAGTTTCATTATTAAATAGTAGGAAAATATATGTTTAATTTTACAGATGAACTTAATTGTCAAATTATTTTATGAAACAGTAACAATTATTTGTTAGCACAACTTAATATTTTTCACCCATAATTTTCTCCCAGCAGTAGCTTAGAGCCAGATTCTATAATCAATCATCAATAATGGTTTCCATGAGTCAGAATTGACCCAATGGCAACTAATAACCAGAACAATGATGTTGTTGTCCAAAATAGTTTTCCAATTTGGCTTCTTTGATAGTTTATATCTTCTTGATCTTATATTTAAAGGAAAATGCATGGGCAATTTTGATAAAAATTCATTATATATTGATGTTGAAAGGAATTTTAGCAATGATATAAACCAAATCCATTGAGGAAACTGAGCTATGTAACAAATTGTGGAGCTGACCACTAGAGCTCCTGATCCCCTCTCCAGTGTTTCTTTATCAAGAAAAGAAGGCCGAGATTGTACTTTTGCTAAATGAAGCTCCTTGTTTTCATCATCTTTTTGTTGTCATCATCATCCTCCTCATTTACTCTGTGGTGCCATATAAGAAAGAAATGAGGCAAGGATAGAGTGTAAGGCACTGTGCCTTTGTGATCAAAACAAAATTACCTGAGAAATATTTGGTTTTTTACTTTTATACTGAAAGCTTTAAGAGAAGTCTAAATCCATGCTTTCCAGGAAACCAGCTTTCCTATAAGCTCCAGAATGTTATGTATGTTGTATATATTCACATACAACTTTAAACTATATGAAATAAGAAGTAACTAAGTGAATTATGGAAGTATTTCATGACCACTATAATAAAACACTGTCCAGAAAATCTTAGAACGTAAAGACTAAACTAAACAAAAGGCCTGTGTTTTATTAGTTAGTTCTCTGGGAAAACAACTAAAATGCTGATTAAATAATGGTGTCTACTAATAAGCCAATGGAAAAAAAAAATTTTTTTTTTACTTGTGGATCCAAGTAAAATAAAATCTTTGACAACTTCAGTGTTTTCTCTCTTAACCATGATGTTGCTTATTAGTCCAGTTGTGAGGATTTTTCTTTTCTTTATGTTGAGGTGTAATCCATATTGAAGGCTGTAGTCTTTAATATTCATCAGTAAGTGCTTCAAGTCCTCTTTCAGTAAGCAAGGTTGTGTTACCCGCATATTGTAGGTTGTTAATGAGTCTTCCTCTAATCCTGATGCCACATTCTTCTTCATATTGTCTAGCTTCTAGTTTTATTTGCTCAGCATACAGATTGAATAAGTATGGTGAAAGGATTCAGCCCTCATGCACATCTTTCTTCATTTTAAACCCCACAGTATTATTTTGTTCTATTTGAACAACTACCTCTTATACCAGGAATTAGTATAAAAAAACAAATTTTAGAAGAGATAGAAATTTTTGGATATTAGTGGCAATTGCAGGCTTCCTGTATCAATTAAAATCTAAGACCAAATTGGAATTTTTAGCAATAGAAAAGGTTCCAAGACAGATAGAAGATAGTTTAGTAAGGATGAAGGGAATGGTCCTTGATAGGAAAACCAGGAGTGGTTTTCAACTCTCACTGTTGACCTGCTGGAGGAGAAAGGGCATCCATTATATCCAGTAGGGCTCCTAAACCTAAACCTAACACTAAACATATCAAGTGTTTTTTACTGTCATTTTAAAGTTTATTGACTACTTAGTTGGGTCTGAATATTTCCCTTGTTTCTTCCAGCACCCCTCTAACATATTTATTATTCTCTCCATTGTATAGAAGACCACATATTGTATAATTCTATTTATTTAAAATTTATAGAGATAGAAAGTAGATAGTGATTTTTTTAGATCTTGGCATGTCTTTGGGGGAGAATAGTAAGGGGTAAGGAGTTTCTTCCAGGGGGAGCTAGGGTTGCTATGAGTCGGAATCGACGTGACGTCAGTGGGTTTGGTTTGGGTTAATTTATTCCAAGATTGTATTAATGGATGCACCACACCGTGAATATACCAAAATAAATTGTACACTTTAACTGGTTTGATTGTAAGTATGTGAATTATGTCTCACTAAAGCTATTTTTTAATATTCTTAGACATTTTTCTTAGTGTATACAGGTAGTTCCTGGCTTATGACGTATTTGAGTTATGACGAATCGCCCTTACAACCATCTTTTTTGTTGTTGTTGTTGTTATATCTTATCGTTAGTAATATATACCTCATACAGTGTTGCAGCATGTAATTTGCTGGTGTTATCATTCTCAGATGTTCACTTTCTGAAGTTTAGTGTTACGATTTTAAAGATACTGATAATAAAAGACAATGAAAAACTAAAAAAATGAGGTATTCTCAACTTATGTCAGAACTGACTTAGGACAGAGTAGTCAGAATGGAACCCTGCTGTTAACCTGGGACTACCTGTATTCATGATGGTAGCCTTAGGATAAATCCTTGAAAGTGTAACTGCTAGATAGAAGAATATGTATATACACTAAGGATTTTAACGCAAGTTGGTAAATTCTTCTCTTAGAAGTGCAATTTATATCTTTGCTACAAATAAATTGCACTTTTAACAGTACTCCTAGAACCAATCCAGTACTGGAAATCATTATACCCTTCTCAGTCTGATAAGAGAAAAGAGTTTGTTATTTTTGCACTTCTCTCAGTTCTAGTGAGGCTGAGTCTTTTCAACTATTTTATTGACCATTTTAGTGTCTGCATTCTTGTATATCTGGATCTGTGTGTGTGTTTATGTGTGGATGTTATTATTGTTGTGAGGTGCCATTGAGCAGATTTTCGACTCATAGTGACCCAGTATTGCAGAGTAGAACTGCCCCGTAGGGTTTTCTAGGCTGAACCTTTACAGGAGCAGATTGCCAGGTCTTTCCCAGGAGGAGCTGCTGGAGTTAGCAACTGGGTGCTTAACCATTTTTTGTTAGTGTTTTTTTTTGTTTGTTTTGCTTTTGTTATTGATTTATAAAACTACTTTATGTTAAGGATATTACCCTTTTCTTACATGTGTTTTTACCACATAGATATTTTTCACTTTTATGGATTCTAAGCCAGGCTTCTTTTTTTTTTTTTTTTTTGAATTTACGCTTAGAAAGACAATTCTGACTCCAAGATACATAAATATTGAACTATATATTCCTCTACTCCTTTTTTTTCCTAACTTTTTGATCTTGAATTTCTTTGAAATTTATCCATGTGTAGATATAATGTAGAATTGTAACTTAAATTGTTCCAACCCAATATAATGAAAAAAATCACTTTTTAAATTTTTAATTGGAAGTACCATTTTGTCATGTATTTAAATTAGCTAATATATTGAAACTATATGGAAACCCTGGTGGTATAGTGGTTAAGAGCTACGGCTGGTAACCAAAAAGGTCAGCAGTCCGGATCCACCAGGTGTTCCTTGGAAACCCTGTGGGACAGTTCTGCTCTGTCCTGTAGGGTTGCTATGAGTTGAAATTGACTCAATGGCATCAGGCCTAGGTTTTTTTTGTTTGTTTGTTTTTGAAACTATGTAGACATTCTATTTAGTCTTTTCATCTATACCAACACAACAGTGTATTATTTATTATAATTTTATAGTATTTTAAAGTATGTATAATAAGATTTTCATAATTTTTTTTAAATATGGGAGAAATTTATTCCCTTTATTATTCTAGATATATTTTTATTTGTCCAGTTTCCCCCAGAATTGACTTTTTTGATATTGCAATGCATACATAAATTTTTATAATATTCAGTCTTTTCATTCATAGCTGCCATTTGTTATAAAACTAAATTTTTATTTCAAACAGACTTTGGTTAATTCTCTTGTGTTTCCATTAGACAATCATGTCACATACAAATTGGGATAAATATTGTTTTATCTTTTACAATATTCTTTACTTACTACTTTTTCTTCTCTAATTAAATCAGCTCAGGTTAATAGGAAGATGTTAAATAACAGTAATGCAAGTGGACATTTTTATCTTCTTCCTGAATTCAATAGAGATACCTTCATCTGTTCTAGCACATTTTGTGGAAAACTAATACCTAAGTGGCTTCATGATGAAAAGATACAGTCATCAAGTAAGAAACAGTTTTAGGAACAATTCTATATTCCTTTTGTGACATCACAAACACATTTTGATGTTAAAGAATCTGAAAAGAACCATTAGAACCATCACTTACAAATCAACTGGAATATTGAAATTTGTTTTTTTTTTTTTTACTTTTTAAAAAATTGTGTTTTTGTTGAACATATAGCAAAACATACATCAATTCAGCTCTTTCTACATGTACAATTTAGTAACATTGATTACATTCTTGAAGTTGTGCAACCATTCTCTCCCTCCTTTTCTGAGTTGTTCTTCCCTCATTAACATCAAGTCACTGCCCCCAAGGTTCCCATCTAGTCTTTCAAATTGCTGTTGTTAATTTGATCCCATATAGATAGTTCTTAAAAGAGTATAATGCTCAAGGCAGACATTTTTTGCTAGTTCAGCTAAACTTGTTTGGTTTTAAGATGACTTCAGGGGATATTTTTGGTTTGAATATTAAAGATTATCTTCGGGTAATAGTTTCAGAGGTTCATCCTTATGGCTCCAGAAGTGTGGAGTCCATGAGAATTTTAAATTCTCTTCTGTATTTTCCCTCTTTTGATTATGATTCTTCTATAGAATCTTTTATCAAAATGTTCAGTAATCATAGCCAGGCACCATCCATTTCTGTTTTTATGGCAAAGGAAGCAGTTGTTCATGGAGGCAATTAGCCACACATTCCATATCCCCCTTCTATTCCTGACTCTCTTTTTATTTCTGTTGCTCTGGGTGAATAGAGACCAGCTCTTGTGCCTTGGATGGCTTATTTGCAATAAACTAGGAGGTAGGATGGAATCACTAAACATGTTAGTAGGCCAGATAACTGGGATGTTCCATGAAACTATGACCGTAAAACTCCAAACCAAGGAACCAAATCCCATGAGGTGTTCGGCTGTATGTAAGCAGCCTTAGCAGCTACTTTTTTTTTTTTTTTTTGCCACTGTTATAAATGTATCTATTACATAAGTTTTACCAGGATAATGTTTTACAGGTGTACAACTTATTGACAGCAATTACAATAATTGGGTGTGTAGCCCTACTTTAATCAACGTGATTTTTCTATTACTGTTAACCCCTATTTTCCCCCTCCCTCCCACCTCTGGTAACCACTAATAAACCTTGATTTCTATACATTTGCCTTTTTATATGTGAGGTTGAACAGTATTTGTTCTTTTGTAATTGGATTATTTTGCTTAGCATAATGTCTTAAAGCTCCATCCATACTGTAGCATGATCAAGACTTCATTTCTCCCACTGGCTGAGTGGTATTCCATTGTATGTATGTCCCACATTTAGTTTATCCAGTCATCTGTTGATGGACATTTAGGTTGTTTCCACCTTACATTGGTGTAGAAGCCTCTTTTTGAGTCTCTGATTTCAATTCTTTTGGGTCTATACCCAGGAGTGGAATTGTTGGAGCATATGCTACTTCTGTTTTTAGTTTTTTGAGGACCTGCCATGCTGTTTTCCACAATGCTCCTATCATTTTGCATTCCCACCAGCAATGGATGAGGAGTCCTCACATCCTCATCAACATTTGTTCTTTTCTGTTTTTCATTTTTTTTTGTCTTAGCCATCCTAGAGAGAGTGAAATATCTTGTCGTGGCTTTGATTTGCGTCTTTCTGATGGCTAATGACACTGAGCATCCTTTCATGTGTTTAGTGTCCATTTGAATATTCTCTTTGGTAAAATGTCTATTCTTATTTGTCTTTTTGTTGTCAAATTTTAATGTATTTTTTGGTTATTAGATTCTTGTCAGATATATGGTTTCCGAAGATACTCTCCCAGTTGGTAGCTTGTCTTTTCAGTTTTTTGGTAAAATCTTTTCATGAACAAAAATCTTTAATTTTTTATGAGGTCCCATTTATTTATTGGAATATAGATTTTTTTTATTGCTAGGGTATATTAAGATTAACAAAATACAGTTTGGGAAATGGAGCTTTTATTTTTTTTTTTTAGATTAATATAATTTGTCATGTTAAATTTATTCTTCTCAACTAAGGTTCTTTTTGTTAAACAATGGATGTTAAGTTTTATCAAAGGCTTTTTGCACTCTACTGAAAATATCAAATGTTTGTCTTTTTTTGACCTTTTGATGTGAGACATTATATTAATAGATTTTCTTTTTTACATCTCACCTCCATTCTGGTACTAAACCCATTTTAATCATAGCCTATCATTTTTATAATACACAAATAATTTGATAATATTATATTTAGGATATTTTCTTGCAGGTTCATAAGTGAGATTGATATGCTGTAGATTTTGTTTTTATCGTCATTATTTTCCATTGTCAGATTTTGTTAGCAGGCTTATGCTTGCTTTGTGATATGTGATTCAGTTTTATTTTTAACCAAACATTTCTGAATGCTTGCAAGCAATAGAGACTCATGAATAATGTATGATCTATGAAAAGTTTTGTGAATACTGAATTGTGAACTTATCTGGATGCTTAGATTCAGTTATGGGCTGTTGGTTTGTAGGATTATCGGACTTTAAAAATATATTCAAAAGAATGTGTGTATTAATTTGGTTTCTTTGGTTGCTAGCTTTGACAAGCAAAAGAGAGCCAGTGAGTGAGTGAATGAGTGAGTGGATGTTAATTTGAGGCACATGGGGTGGGTATTTATCTCAGGATTGCAAAGAAGACTGAAGCAGCTGACTTGCAACCAGAGGTCTTGGTGGCTGGAGCTGCTACACAGTCTCACCGAGGCGGGACAAGTGAAATTAATGGATGCCAGCTGTTTTTATTCTTGTCTTCACTGTTCATCACAACTCAGATCCTGAGAAGAAAGTATCTGTTTGCCTCAGCATGAGTTCATGTCTCTCTATATGGTAGAGGAGGCAGGACCACTGGTTTTCAGTTCCTATACCACACATTTTCCATTTGTGACAGGTAATTTTGAAAAAAAGCAAATTGGGATGTTATTGCAAAAGGAGGTAGAATGGATGCCAGGGAGCCAAAATCCAGCAAACTTCCATTAAAATGTGTATACATACAAAGTCTCCCCTTAGGTTATGACTTTTTCTTCATATTACCAATTTTCAGATTTATGGTATAGATAGATAGGTAGACAAATCGATAGAAAGATAGTATATAGGTATTGTACAAGCTTTTATATGACCCTTTGCATTATTTAGTGTATTTTGTTTGAAGCATGACCAATAGAATCCCCAAGAGAAGGAAGAATTTGGGTCAGATGCCATAAAGTAAAGACCGAATGACCCCAAAGCTTGAGATGGAGGCATCTTGTTTTAGAAGTAAAGAAAAATGTGAAAGAAAGACCAGAGAGAGTATTTACTGTGGTGATTGAGTGGGTGGGCTATGAAGCAAGTAGACTTGATGGAATCCCTCCTGTGCCACATATTAGTTGTAAGCTTCAGAAAATGTGTTTAAATTCTCTGTATCTCAGTTTCCTCATCTGTAAAATGGGGATAATAATAGTACATGGGAAATCCTGGTGTGGTAGTGGTTAAGTGCTATAGCTGCTAACTAAAAGGTCAGTAGTTCGAATCCACCAGGTGCTCTTTGGAAACTCTATGGGGCAGTTCTACTCTGTCCTGTAGGTTCACATGAGTCGGAATCAACTCAACAGCAATGTTTTTTTTTTAGATAGTGCATATCTCTCAGGGTACGTAAACCAAGCCAAACCCATCACCATCGAGTCAATTCCAACTCATAGTTAACCTGTAGGACAGAGTAGAACTGCCCCATAGGATTTCCACAGAGTGATTGTTGGATTTGAACTGCCAACCTTTTGGTTAGGAGCTCAGGGTATACATGAGGTAGAAATATAAGGTTAACTATATCAATAAACTATGCCATCAAATTACTACTGTGTAAAAGTCACCCTACAACTTAGTTGCTTAAAACAACCACCACTTATTCATGTTTCTGTAATCCCAGACTCAATTGGATGACGGGGATAGCTGGGGGCTGCCTGGGCCTCTCTCTTTTCTTTTGTCTTTCATCCTGCAGGGTTTCCCTTTCTCTATACATGACCTTTCATATTCAAGGAGAATGCCCAAGTTTCATTGCATGACAGCTTAGGAAAACAAGAGAACAAAAGCAGAAACCATAACCTCTTAAGGAAAAAGTCCAGAACTTCCCCATTGTCATTTCTTCTTCATTCTATTGGTCCAAACAAGTTTAAAGGCAGCCAAGATTCAATGTGGAAAGGGACTACGCAAGGCCTGAATTTAGGAAGGCATGATCCATTGGAGACCGTTTTGCAGAACTTACCACAGGCAGCTAGGGTAGCACCTGACATATCAAAAACACAGAATGCATGTTATCTGTTATTAACAATATTCATTGAGCACCCATTAAGTATTACCTTCATTATATTGTTTAATCACCACAAGAACCACTTGAAGTAAGTGTTTACAAATGAGAAAACTGACACTCAGAGAGACTATATAATGTGTTTACACTGCACGTTACCTAAGAAAAGGATTGTGATTTCAATTCTGTTCTTACTCCTAAGCATATCCTATCACCGTTATAATGGCTTCTGTCTTCATCCTGTATTAGCCTGATCCAGACTAAAACCAAAAAACCCCAAACCTGTTGCCATCAAGTCAATTCTGACTCATGGTGACCCTATAGGACAGAGTAGAGCTGCCCCATAGGGCTTCCAAGGAGTGGCTGTTGGATTTAACAGCTGAGCACTTAACCGCTGTGCCATCAGAAATCCAGACTAAAAACTAGGGCAATCCTGGAATAACTCACAAAATTACAAGGCTCACCTGAGGCGGCAGGAGTGCAGCCTTCTTACCATCATTCACTTTCCTCAGCTTTGGCCTGTGAGGTGTATTTTCACTGTGTGTTCATGAGGAACACACTAGGTAGCTTCTGACAGAACCCAGAGCCTGTTGAGTCCCATGTAATTGCTTTAGCAAGAATAATCTAGCTATCCTGAGATAAACCCAGGGAATTTCTGCTTCAGTGTTCCTTATGCTATGCAATCATTAACTATTGATCCAACTCTTTAAATCCATTATGTCTTTTAATGACATTTTAATTTTTCATATGACGTCCTCTTCTGTGTAGCTGAAAGAGGATAGCAAAACTTGCATCTATTGTGTTACTACAGGAAATACTCTTACACTTCTTATGTGTCATCTGCAGCCCCCTGCCATTGTGATGGATATTTGATTATATTTCTCCTTCAAATACGTGATGGCTTAATATTCCCTGGAAACTCTTTGACAAGTTTTTTTTTCTTTTAGGTAATGAGATTTTTTTTCACCTGTGGTAAGGAGACAGATGTGATAATTAAAAGAATGTTGTTACAGATCATGAATTTTTAAACAATGTTAAAATCACTCTTTTTCAAGATTTTTAAGATATTTTATTATAAGAATATTTATTATTAGAAAGTATGTGCTGTCCAAAAGGAAATACAGATTTTTCTTAACAGTCATGTGATTTTACAATAATTGAAAAAAATTATAATAACTTTATTTGAGGCATATAGAAACCTACATGATACCACCTAGTGGGCATATTCATAATTTGAAAAATTTACTAAGTAGACTTAAGAAAAAGCATTTCTAATTGATAGAGCACTATCAAATATAAAAATCTTAAAAAATTATAATAACTTTATTTGAGGCATATAGAAACCTACATGATACCACCTAGTGGACATATTCATAATTTGAAAAATTTACTAAGTAGACTTAAGAAAAAGCATTTTTAATTGATAGAGCACTATCAAATATAAAAATTTTAAAGGAGTTATTAGTAAAGGAAAAACAAAGTGAAAAATTATATAGTGATTCCAAAACAAGAATACAATTTAATCTTAATTTTTAATATTAACAACTAACTTAAAAAAAAAAAAAAAAAAAAAAACCCAAACCCATTGCCTTCAAGTTGATTCTGACTCGTAGTGACCCTATAGGACAGAGTAGAACTTCCCCACAGAGTTTCCAAGGCGCAGCTCATGGATTCGAACTGCCGACCTTTTGGTTAGCATCTATAGCACTTAACTATTACACCACCAGGGTGTCCAATAACTAATTAAAGAAACTACTAAGTGCGACACTTCGCTTTGACCTGGAGAGCAGTGCACAATAAGAGACCATGCAGATCAGGATGGGAGGATTTTCTCTTTCCATCCAACTTCTCACTTCTCTCTTCTCTGTCTCCACCATTAGATCTTCTATCTCATTTAAGCTCTGCTAAAGAAAAG
Organism: Elephas maximus indicus; assembly: GCF_024166365.1. Lineage (NCBI taxonomy): Eukaryota > Metazoa > Chordata > Mammalia > Proboscidea > Elephantidae > Elephas > Elephas maximus. The sequence goes on along the minus strand of NC_064827.1, from coordinate 38,448,594 downwards.
TGCAGAAAAATGACCTAGTGGAGTAAAATTCTTGGCAAAAATACAGTAAAGATGTTTGGATAGAAGGTAAAAAAAAAAAAAAAAAAAAAAAACAGACCAAAAACTGGAATCAGTCCTGGTGTCCATCCAAAGAAGAATAGATAAACTGCTACGTTTTTTAAATGGATTACTACTCAGCAACATGAAAAAAAATATTAAAAGAATTATGCTGAGTGAAAGAAGCCTTATACAAAAGAGGATGTGCTGTATCATTCCATTTCTGTGAAATTCTACAGCAGGCAAAAAGAATCACGCTGTAAAAATATCAGAGCGTTGTTTGTTAGGGTGGGAGTAGGTGAGAGGGACTGACTGGGGAAAAGTGAACTTTTCTGGAGTGATGGTAATTTTCTATATTTTGGTAGTAGTTTGGGTTACAAAAGGACATTTGTTGAAACTCAGTAAATGTATACTTAAGATTTGTCAATTTCATTTTTTGTAAATTGTATGTCAAAAGAAAAAAAAAAGTGCCCAGATTTTTAAAAAAAAAAAATGCATAGACTTCAGACTTATGTTTGAGTTCTGATTCTACCACTTAGCAACTTTATGACCTTTGGAAAACTACTATACAATACTTCTTGTCTCAGTTCCCTCTTCTGAAAAACTGAAATGACAATATTTACTTCTTAAACTTGCTGTGAAGATAAATGCAGATAATGTGCATAAAGTTCTTATTGTTGTGAGGTGCCGTCCAGTTGGCTCTGACTCCTAGCGACCCTATGTACAACAGAACAAAACACTGCCCAGTCCTGCGCCATCCTCACAGTCGTTGTTATGCTTGAGCCCATTGTTGCAGCCACTGTGTCAATCCATCTCCCTGAGGGTCTTCCTCTTCTTCACTGAAACTCTACTTTACCAAGCACAATGCCCTACTACAGGGACTGATTCCTCCCAATAACATATCCAAAGTATGTGAGATGGACTAAGTCTCATCATCCTTGCTTCTAAAGAGCATTTTGCCTGTATTCTTCCAAAACAGATTTGTTTGTTCTTTTGGCAGTCCATGGTATATTCAATATTCTTCACCAACATCATAATTCAAAGGTGTCAATTGTTCTTTGGTCTTCCTTATTCATTCTGTCCTTTGGCATGCATATGAGGCAATTGAAAGCCCTGTGGCTTCAGTCAGGCTCATCTTAGTCTTCAAGGTGTCATACTTGCTTTTGAACACCTTAAAGAGGTCCTTTGCAACAAATTTGCCCAGTGCAATGCGTCATTTGATTTCTTGACTGCCTCATCCATGGATGTTGATTGTGGATCTGAGTAGAATGAAATCTTTGACACCTTCAATCTTTTCTCCATTTATCATGATGTTGTTTATTGGTCCATTTGTAAGGATTTTTATTTTCTTTATGTTGAGGTGTAATCCATAGTGAAGGCTGTGGTCTTTGAACTTCATTAGTAAGTGCTTCAAGTCCTCTTTATTTTCAGCATGCAAGGTTGTGTTATCTGCATATTGCTGGTTGTTAATGACTCTTCCTCCAATCCTGATGCCCCATTCTTCATATAGCCCATCTTCTCAGATTATTTGCTTAGCATACAGATTGAATAGGCAGAGTGAACGAATACAACCCTGCACACATGTTTGCTAACTTTAAACCACACAGTATCCCCTGGTTCTGTTCGAACGACTGCTTCTTGATCTATGTACAGGTTCCTCATGAGCACAATTAAGTGTTCTGGAATTCCCATAATTTGTTATGATCCACACAGTCCAATGCCTTTGCATAGTCAATAAAACACAGGTAAACATCTTTCTGGTATTCTCTGCTTTCAGCCAGGATCCATCTGACATCGGCAATGATATACCTAGTTCCACGTCCTCTTCTGAATCCAGTTTGAATTTCTGGTGTTTCCCTGTCGATGTGCTGCTGTAGACGCTTTTGAACGATCTTCAGCAAAATTTTACCTGAGTGTGGTATTAATGGTATTGTTCCATAATTTCTGCATTTGTTTGGATCACCTTTCTTTGGAGTAGGCATAAATATAGAACTCTTCCAGTCAGTTGACCAGGCAGCTGTCTTCCAAATTTTTGGCATAGATGAGTGATGACTTCCAGCACTGCCTCCTTTTGTTGAAATATCTAAATTGGTATTCTGTCCATTCCTGGAGCCTTGTTTTTCGCCAATTCCTTCAGTACAGCTTGGACTTCTTCCTTCAGTACTGTCAGTTCCTGATCATAGGCTACTTCCTGAAATGCTTGAACGCCAGCCAATTCTTTTTGGTATAGTGACTGTGTATTCCTTTCATCTTCTTTTGATGCTTCCTGCATCATTCAATATTTTGCCCGTAGAATCCTTCACTATTGCAGTGCGAGTCTTGCATTTTTTCTTCAGTTCTTTCAGCTTGAGAAACTCCAAGCGCGTTCTTCCCTTTTGTTTTCTATCTCCAGGTCTTTGCAAATGTCATTATAATACTTTACTTTGTGTTCTCTAGCCACCCTTTCGAACATTTTGTTCAGTTCTTTTACTTCTTTTGCCTTAGCTGCTGGAAGTTCAAGAGCAAGTTTCAGAGTCTACTCTGACATCTGTTTTGGTCTTTTTTTTCTTTCCTGTTTTTTTAATGACTTTTTGCTTTCTTCATGTGTGATGTCCTTGATGTCATTCCACAACTGCACAACTTGTCTGTTCCTTGGACATTAATGTTCAACGTGTCAAATCTATTCTTGAGTGCCTTCCAACCTGAGGGGCTCATCTTCCAAACTATATCAGACAGCGTTCCACTGCTATTTCATAAATTTTTCACTGGCCTATTCTTTTCTCAGGTAGACCACTAGGTTCTTCTTCATAGTCTGTCTTAGTCTGAAAGCTCAGCTTAAATGTGTCCATGGGTGACTCTGTTGGTATCTGAATACTGGTGGCATAGCTTCCAGAAACACACAAGCCCCCACAGTACGACAAACTGACAGATGCATGGGGGGGTGAAGTTCCTGCTACTTAGTAATTATGTTTAGAACATAGTTGCCACTCTCTAAAGGTTTTCTGCCTTTCCTTTCTTTGCCAGTGAAGAGTAAGAGTTTTGAATGGGTATCTTCAAGTACAGATAGTGAAGTACTAGAGTGTTGCATTCCACCACATTGCAGCAAAAAGCCTTCTGGGAGACAGCTGTGTCATGTGCAGTTCTGACTCTTCAGGGAGAGACAGAGGTTAATATGAATAATGACAGGTATCACAGAAGTAACAGAAAAGAAGGTGGGCCTGTTACTGCAACCCCAGTGGCACTCACAATTTTAAAGGGAAAAGAGAGGAGCCAGTCTCGCAAGATCACCTATCATAATGTGTTAGGCTAGAAAGGGTAGAGCAGATGGACATCCACACTAGCAGTTACCTCTAACCTGAAAATTATGACAGGATTACTAGGGGCCATAGAAGAAGTGCTCATCAAATGTCATAAGTGTATTTAATGGCACCATCAGTTTTCTACAGCATTTTTTGATGTGTGCTTTTTCCAGTAAGTGATATAACCTTAATTCACCTCAGTATATATAAAAAGCCAGTGCAATGTAGCACAGTGGTTAAGAGCTCAGGCTGCTAACCAAAAGGTCAGCAGTTCGAATCCACCAGCTGCTCCTCAGAAATCCTCTATAGGGCAGTTCTACTCTGTCCTATGGGGCTGCTATGAGTTAGAATCAACTCGACGGCAATGTTTTTTTGTTTTTAGTGAAGTGTTATCTCCTTAGATCCAAAGATGATTTAGGTCTCTGTACCTGTGACCTCCATCTCCCAGGTAAACTGGAGCATAAGGGGGAGAAAATATGTGGGAATAGTCGACTTATCTCTCACACCTTTTTTTTTCCTCCAGACACTTAGTCATGCAAAGAGTGGGCAGTGGAAATAATGCTTTTAGCTTTCTAAGGCTGAAGTCACACCTGTGGAGGTTCAGCATGAATAACAAACATATCATCCTGTTTTAAGCAAGATAATATTATTTTATGTGTATTATTAATAGTATCCTAAGGAGCCCTGGTGGTACAGTGGTTAAGCACTTGGCTGCTAACCGAAAGGGCAACAGTTTGAAACCACCAACCTCCTCTTGGAAGAAAGATGTGGCAATTGGCTTCTGTAAAGATTTACAGCCTTGGAAACCCTATGGGGCAGTTCTGCTGTGTCCTATAAGGTCACAATGAGTTGGAATCGACTCGATGGCAATGCGTTTGGTTGGGTGTTAATAGTATCCTAATATTCTTTATCTGAAGGCAAGCTTGTAATCCTTATAGCATATCCTGATAAATGAGGGTTATACATATTTTGTCCAACGTGCTTATAAGCCTGGTAGGTCTTCACTTGAAATACTTAGGCTTTCTGGCTCATGCTGGGCTTCGTACCTGGCCTCTCCATTTTAGCATTAGGCCAGAATATCCCACAATATGGAGTGGGTAAATTGTTTCCTGTCATGACATCAGAAACAATCAGAGATTGACAGATTCAGTTATTATCTGTGGAGGAGTGGAACCAGTGATATCAAGAACAACAACAGTGTGTCTTAGTTTTCTAGTGCTGCTGTAACAGAAATACCACAAGTGGGTAGCTTTATAGAACAGAAATTTGTTTTCTCACAGTTTGGGAGGCTAGAAGCCTGAATTCAGGGCACTGGCTTTATAGGAAGGCTCTCTCTCATTGTCAGCTCTTTAGAAATATTCTTGTCTCTTTGAGCTTTTGTAGCCCTGATATTCCTGGGTTCCTTGGTAATCTTCAGGTGGCATCTATCTTTCCTATTTTGTGCTTGCTTGTCTCTGTGTCTGTGCTTCTTGTTACTCGGAAGTGATTATATTTAGGACATGCCCTCCACTGATAGCACCTCATTCACATAACAAACAAATTCTTGTTTCCAGAACAGGATTACATCCTCAGGTATAGGAGTTAGGATTCTGATACAGTTTAATTCATGACACAGTGTAGTAGGCTTGTTATTAGTTGCACTCCAGGAATTTCAGATCACCTGTCTCCTTTCCCTTTTAGATTTCTCAGCTGAAGTCAGTGCTCAGTTTGCTGTTTCCCCACATTTCTGACACACTTGTCAAGCTCTCCAAATGGTTTCTTGACTTGTCTCTCAAAAGGCTTAAAAGAAAGGTAGGGGAATATATCATACCTCACGCTGCCTTTGTATAGGAGGGAATTTAACTGCATAATAGCAATTCTTTCAATAATTTATTTTTCTAATCTCCAATTCTTTCAGCCTGTCCATCTTCAAGAATTTTTACCCTCAGGGGATGAGAGGCCAGTGGTGACAAAAATGTTTTGTCAAGTTCTGCATAGGAAGGCAGTCTAGCACATACCTTTGGTATGTGGGAGTAATATGTGGGAATACTTGCTACCTATTCATTTGAATAGTTTTGGAGCCTCTGCCAAAACTGACGTCAAGAGTCTAATTTTGATATCTTGTCATTAGATTGTATGTTAGAGTTAATTTAAGTACTTAATCTGTATGTTGAGCAAATAATCCAAGAAGCTGGAGTATATGAAGAAGAACGTGGCAGAAGGATTGGAGGAAGACTCATTAACAACCTGTGATATGCATATGACACAACCTTTTTTGCTGAAATCAAAGAGGACTTGAAGCACGTACTGATGAAGACCAAGGCTACAGCCTTCAGTATGGATTGCACCTCAACATAAAGAAAACAAAAATCCTCACAATTGGACCAATAAGCAACATCATGATAAAGAAAGACAAGTTTGAAGTTGTCAAGGATTTCATTTTACTTGGATTCACAGTCAACACCTATGGAAGCTGTAATCAAGAAATCAAATGATGTATTACATTGGGCCAATCTGCTGCAAAAGCTCTCTTTAAAGTATTAAAAAGCAAAGATGTCACTTTGAGGACTACGGTGCACTTGGCCCCACCAATGGTATCTTCAGTTGCCTCATATGCATGCAAAAGCTGGACAATGAATGAGGGAGATTGAAAGAATTGATGCCTTTAATTACGGCGTTGCCAAAAAATATTGCATAGAGAACGGATTGCAAGAAGAATGAACAAATCTCTCTTGGAAGAAGTACAGCCAGAAGTCTCCTTAGAAGGAAGGACAGCGAGACTTCATCTCATGTACTTTGGACATGTGATCAGGAGGCACCAGTCCCTGGAGAAAGACATCATGCTTGGTAAAGTGGAGGATCAGTGAGAAAAAAGAAGACGCTCAATGAGATGGATTGACACAGTGGCTCAAACATAGCAATGATTGTGAGGATGGCACAGGGCTGGGTAGTGTTTCATTGTTTTACATAAGGCTGCTATGAGTGGGAACTGACTTAACATCTAACAACAACAATATTTTATTATTATTTATGTCATTTGGTATGTGAGTTTTTTTTTTTTTAATTTTCTTATGAGTAAATGCAATAGTTGAGGTTCCAGAAGGAAATAGAATTCCACCCAAATAATTCGAGTGAAGAAACCTAAATGAAAGTACTATTAATAGAGATCTCAGGAGAATTAAGGCTGTTTAGGTACACAGAAACTTGCAAAAATCAAAGAGTGTTACTAGAGTCAGTGAGAACTGACAGAGAACTACCAAGAGGAGACTACAATGTCAAAGAAGAAAAGAGTTGGAATGTTTGAACTATCTCTTTGTCCTCAGACCTCACCAGTATGTCTAGTGGCCAAAAGCCACCCAGACATTTGTAGGATCCAGTGGTGGTAAGAGCACTGGAGTGGGGAGGGGGTATGTGGAAGGGTGGCAAAGGCATGTAACAGGTATATTATTTTCCTACTGTTTCCACTTCTAATATTAAATTAAGTGCATATCATTGTGGTCAGAACATGTGAATTGCACTTCATCTACTTCTAAGAGTTCACTGTTTTCTCTGTAGCCCACTATGTAGTCAGCTTTTGTAAATGTTCCAGGAGTAATAATAAACAGGCATGTTATCTGTGAGATATAAAGTTATCTATCTACATACACAATCACATGTATTAATTATTTATATTCTACATTCTATTTATTTATTTATTTTCTCTATTTGACAAGGAACTAGAGGGAGGTATTAGACTGTGCCATCGGTATTGCGTTTTGGCAATTTTTTTCTTATATTTCCACAATTTCTTACTTTACAGGTAATTCTCATATTTATCTAGTCTTCACTGAAAGCCTTTATAAAATTTAAGTATAAAAAGTTTAGAAATAAACTTAAATGTCATAATGCAGATTCTGTTCACAAAGAATGGGAAATTAAATGATAAAATTACTAGTTAAGGCACATATTTTTAAATTTCTGAATTATATAATGTATAAAGACAAAATACATGTATAAATACCAAATAAGGATTAAACATAATGTTTACATAACTTCAAAAGTCTAAAACAATTTCTTAACCCAGTTCTAAAACTCTTAATTGACCTAAATGAAATGCTGTTTAAAGAAGAAATTGATTTCATTTTGGGGTAGAAGGCCTAGTTGTTGATTTCTCAATGGTGAGAGGGGATTTTGCAGTAGATTGGGTACAAGATTGTCAAACAAACTTGGATGTTGTTTCATTGACTCTTCTGAAATATTTTCAAGACTTAAATACCAATTTTCCCTATTTTTGTTTTTTAATTTTAATTGTGGTTTAAATGAAAGTTTACAAATCAAGTCAGTCTCTCACAAAAATTTATACACACCTTGGTATATACTCCTAATTGCTCTCCCCCTAGTGAGACAGCACACTCCTTCCCTCGACTCTCTATTTTTGTGTCCATTCGGCCAGCTTCTGACCACCTCCGCTCCCTCATTTCCCGTCCAGACAGAAGATGCCAACATAGTCTCATGTGTCTACTTGATCCAAGAAGCTCATCCTTCACCAGTATCATTTTCTATCCCACAGTCCAGCCCAATCCCTGTCTGAAGAGTTGGCTTTGGGAATCGCTCCTGTATTGGGCTGACAGAAGATCTGAGGACCGTAGTCTCCTGGGTCCTTCTAGTGTCAGTCAGACCATTAAGTCCGGTCTGTTTATGAGAATTTGGGGTCTGGGTCCCACTGCTCTCCTGCTCATGCAGGGGCTCTCCATTGCGCTCCCTATTAGGGCAGTTATCGCTTGTAGCCAGACACCATCTACCTCTTCTGGTCTCGGGCCGATGCAGTCTCTGGTTTGTGTGGTCCTTTCTGTCTCTTGGGCTCATAATTATCTTGTGTCTTTTGTGTTCTTCATTCTCCTTTGGTCCAGGTGGGTTGAGACCAATTAATGCGTCTTAGATGGACGCTTGCAAGGGTTTAAAACCCCAGACACCACACTCCAAAGTGGGATGCAGAATGTTTTCTTAATAGATTTTATTATGCCAATTGGTTAATTGACTTAGATATCCCCTGAAATCATGGTCTGCAAACCCCTGCCCCTGCTACACTGGCCCTCGAAGCATTCAGTTTATTCAGGAAACTGCTTTTGGTTTAGTTCAGTTGTGCTGACCTCTCCTGTTATTGTGTGTTGTCTTTCCCTTCAGCCCCATAACCATCAAAGAATATTCTCTGTTTAAACCATTTCTGCAGTTATTATAATAATGATCTTTTTTTAAACATAATTTTTATTGTGCTTTAAGTGAGAGCTTACAAATCAAGTCAATCTCTCACACAAAACTTATATACATCTTGCTACATACTCCCAATTACTCTCCCCACAATGAGACAGCCTGCTCCCTCCCTCCATTCTCTCTTTTCATGTCCATTTCGCCAGCTTCTAACCCCCTCTACTCTCTCATCTCCTCTCTAGGCAGGAAATGCCAACATAGTATGAAGTGTCCACCTGATCCAAGAAGCTCACTCCTCACCAGCATCCCTCTCCAACCCATTGTCCAGTCCAATCCATGTCTGAAGAGTTGGCTTCGGGAATGGTTCCTGTCCTGGGCCAATAGAAGGTCTGGGGGCCATGACCACCGGGGTCCTTCTAGTCTCAGTCACACCATTAAGTCTGCTCTTTTAATGAGAATTTGGAGTCTGAATCCCACCGCTCTCCTGCTCCCTCAGGGGTTCTCTGTTGTGTTTCCTGTCAGGGCAGTTATCGGTTGTAGCCGGGCACCATCTAGTTCTTCTGGTCTCAGGATGATGTAGTCACTGGTTCACGTGGCCCTTTCTGTCTCTTGGGCTCATAATTACCTTGTGTCCTTGGTGTTCTTCATTCTCCTTTGATCCAGGTGGGTTGAGACTCATCGATGCATCTTAGATGGTCATTTGCTAGAGTTTAAGACCCTAGATGCCACTCTTCAAAGTGGGATGCAGAATGTTTTCTTAATAGCTTTTATTATGCCAATTGACTTAGATATCCCCTGAAACCATGGCCCCCAAACCCCTGCCCCTGCTACACTGACCTTCAAGGCATTCAGTTTATTCAGGAAACTTCTTCGCTTTTGGTTTAGTCCCGTTGTGCTGACCTCCTCTGTATTGTGTGTTGTCTTTCCTTTCACCTAAAGTAGTTGCTATCTACTATCTACTTAGTGAATACCCCTCTTGCACTCTTCCTCCCTCCCCCTTCTCATAACCACAAAAGAAAGCTTTCTTCTCAGTTTAGACCATTTCTCAAGTTCTTATAATAGTGGTCCTATACATTATTTGTCCTTTTACAACTGACTAATTTCACTCAGCATAATGCCTTCCAGATTCCTCCATGTTTTGAAATGTTTCACGGATTCATCATGTTCTTTATTGATGTGTAGTATTCCATTGTGTGAATATGCCATAATTTATTTATCCATTCATCCATTAATGGGCACCTTGGTTGCTTCCATCTTTTTGCTGTTGTAAACGGTGCTGCAATGAGCATGGGTGTGCATATATCTGTTGGCGTAAAGGCTCTTAATTCTCTAGGATATATTCCAAGGAGTGGGATTGCTGGATCCTATGATAATTCGCAAGTACTTAGCTTTTGCCAAGAGTGCTGTTCTTCTCTGGTTCCAGAAGTGTGTGCAGGCTGTGTGGCTGGCTGCTTCCCTGAGGAAACTGTGGCCGAACACTAATACCAGCCTGCCGCCACCGCTCCTGAGCATGGTGCCTGAGGGATCCCGATGGTTTAGGTCTGCCAACTTCTCTCTGCTTCTGAACCGTCTCTCCCCCACCGTGCAGCTCAGTCCGTTTTCTAACTTTGCCTTTGATGTTCAGAGCTCCTAGCTTGTCATAAATATAATCGTTTCACTTGTTTTTTGGGGTCTTTGTTGTAAGAAGCATCTCAGGAATCATCTGGCTATTCTGCCATCTTGGCCCCACCTCTCTCCCTTATTTTCTGATATAGTTATTTGTATCAAGCAATCTTCTTATCTTCTACAGATCTGTCAATTTCTTTGTGTGGGAGCCACTTAAGATCTCAATTCATAAATTTAAAGATTGTTCCAGGTAATCCATACTACACTTTGCCTTTCATGGACATTATTCAATAGCCTGTTTCCAGCATTTCTATGAAAGTTCTTTAACATTGTTTTTTTTTCCTTCATATTTGTATACACAGCTGACCTGCTTAAATCCACTGAGCTCTCTGCTGAGGTTTTGTTATTAAATTTAGGTTTATCCTATTTTGGTCAGAAAATCTGAATTGCACTCTTTCTACTTTTTGTAATGTATTCTTTTGCCTATAGTCCCTCTTCAGCAGCCTGTCTTGGCCTTCATTATATCAACACTGATATTAAAACTTCCATTTTCCAATTTTCTACTTATTTTCATAAAGTAATAAGGACAAAGGATAATGAAACATTCAAAATAACTCACAAACACTGCTGTAAAATAAAAAATGGGGCACTGCTATCCCAGAGCATTGTGCCTGATAGCTCATCATCTGATAAATGAAAGTCAGTAGCTAGCTTAGGAAAGGCAAGTGCCGCATGTAAACCATGAAAGTACAACTGCATTCCTGTATATAAATATTTTGACACCTATTATGATGTAAAAAGTTTTTGACATTGTTACATTTGATTGGCCCTTTCCAAATAACAAAGAAGCACACAAAAGAAAAAATGAGCACAAAAACAACTCTTTCACCCTTTCACTGCTTATAACCTTGAATTTTACTTTGAAGAAATATCAACCCCTCCCCCTTTTTTTAATTGGCTGGCACTCTTTTAAGTATTTTTTTCAGTTATAATTTTCGAGTTTTCTTTTATTTGATGCGTATTTCTTCTTTTTGTTATTTACTTGAATTTAAGACTTTTTTTTTTTCCTTTTAATAGTTGAGTTTATTGCTTTTACATGGCATAGTGGTTAAGAGCTACGGCTGCTAACCAAAAGGTAGGTAGTTCAAATCCACCGGGCGCTTCTTGAAAACTCTCTGTGGGGCAGTTCTACTCTGTGCTGTGGGGTCGCTGTGAGTTGGATTCGCCTCGACAGCAATGGGTTTGGTTTGGTTTACGGTCCTACCAAAGGTCTTTTGTCTTCCTTCATGTCTTTTTTTTTTTTTTTTAATGTTTTCTTCCTTTTCATATTCTTTGACAAGCAATGTTTACTATAGCCATGTCTTGATATTGTAACAGAACATTTATGTGTTTGTTTATTTTGTGGTTACACGATAAGCTATTTCACTCCATGAATTGAGATTTTCTTTTAGTTTGAGAAATCTATCATCTTTGTGGATTTTTTTTTCTTTGTTTTATGTGAGTAGTTCTCTTTTTTTCAGGGGTATTAATTGTGTTATGTTGTACACCCACTGTCTCTTTCTTATGTTGAATATCTCCCAAACTACTTGTTTTTAATTATTTTTCATTTGACCTTTGTGTTCTCCATGGTTTACTTAATCTCTTCTCCACACCACTGAGTTTTTTTCAAGATACTTTACATACTTGAATATTTCTAATATATTTTAAGCTCAATGTGTCCTGATTTTTTTTTTTTTTTTTTTTTTTACTGTACCAATCTGTTTTTTTTTTCGACTGGGCAAAAATAAATGTGTTTGTGTGTGTGTGTGTATTTTGTAGTCAATGTTATCTTTTATAGCCTTGAGCAAGTAAAGCAGTTGTCTAAAACATTCTGCTTCATGGCATAAATCATCTTAAAAAATATATGCTTTTGACTTTATTTTTAAGATAGTAGCTTTTTTCTTTTATTTCAATTTTTTTTTTTCGCTTTCCTGTTTATTATCTTTAAGTGATGGTAGATCCATCCAAACTACTATTTGCTAACAAATATTATAAGATGTGTTTTCTTTGGTGCCCTTTTTCCTTTACCTGAGTACCATTTGATTATCACCATTGAGCAAATTTGTCTCTTTCTTGGAGGTTTTGAGCCCTGGGTTTGGAAAGTTTTCTGTCTAATTAAAAAGCTATCTTTCGAGAGCCCCTAAAAAAAAAAAAAAAAACATTGCCATTGAGTCGATTCTGACTCACAGTGACCCTATAGGACAGAGTAGAACTCCCCCATAGAGTTTCCAGGGAATGCCTGGTGGGTTCAAACTGCTGACCTTTTGGTTAGCAGATGTAGCTCTTAACTACTACACCACCAGGGTTTCCTTTCGAGATCCAGATGACCCCAAACTTAAGCTGGTTGCTTTTGCAAAAACTGGAGTTAGGGGAAAGTTCCACAGCATACAGTCTGTGTGTGTATATGTGTTTGAGTGAGCTTTTCCTTACTAAATCGTTCCCATCCTTGATTCTTCCCTTACTCATCAGCTATTTTGGGGGGGGCTACTAGTCTGAAGAAAGCCTGGTGGCGTAGTGGTTAAGTGCTATGGCTGCTAACCAAGAGGTCGGAAGTTTGAATCTGCCAGGCAATCCTTGGAAACTCTATTGGGCAGTTCTGCTCTGTCCTATAGGGTTGCTATGAGTCGGGATCGACTTGACGGCAGTGGGTTTGGTTTGGTTTTGGGTTATTGGTCTGAGGAAACCCTGGTGGCATAGTGGTTAAATGCCGTAGCTGCTAACCAAAAGGTCAGCAGTTTAGATCCACTAGGAGCTCCTTGACAACTCTATGGGGCAGTTCTATTCTGTCCTATAGAGTCGCTGTGAGTTGTAATTGACTCGATGGCAATGGGTTTGGTTTTTTGGTTTTGGTATTGGTATGAAGTAGATAAAATTATTCGGAATTGATTGGTTACTATCTTTGTCAGTTCTCTTTTTATTTAGGTAAGTTCCCCCCTGTGATGGAATAAGCAGAAAGCCTCATCCAAAAAGTCAGTCTTGGTTTACCCCAAGGGAATGAGATGTCTAGGTTAAATGCTCTAGCTTTGGAGTTCACAGGCTTGTCTTCCATTCCTAGCTTTAAGTTGTGTGAAGCCAGATTCAATAAAGATTTCTAAATGAGTAACCATGCACAGCTTTTTGAGACAGGAGCCAAGTCTGATTATTATCCCTTTCATGATCGCTGGCACATATATGTTCCAGCTACATTTTCCACTTCTGGAGGTTTATTGGCAGGTATTTGAGCCACTTTTGTAAGTCCTGGCTTCGTGGTGGATAATGGTGCAACTACCTAAAAAACAAGGAACTGGTTTGCACCACATTTGAGTGTTAAGAGCCATTCATTTGAGGGAATATTTCCCAGAAGAGTGAATGTGTGGAACTTTTGTGTCTTTTGATATCTGTACATCGAGATAGGAACCCTGGTGGTGCACTGATTAATAAGGCTTGCAAGTATGTTCACTTTTCCTTTGTGTTATTGGGAAGGTACGGTTACCTGCGTTTGGAAATATTCAAGTAAATGAGTTATTTTGGGGGTGAAAACAGTTTGTGTTGCTCTTCCTGGGCCATGGTACCATTTTGCACTGCATGTGTGATGTGCTTCATGGAACATGGTACCAAAATGTACCACATGTGTGATATGTTTCATGGAACCTGGAACAGATATGGGCTGCTTGCATTATCTACCTCCCTGATGACATCTTTTATAAAGTGCTTGCTGGGAAATTGAGTAAGCTATTTTATGGCTCAAGTGTGATGTGCTTCCTGGGCCGTGGTATTGATAGGTACCATGTTTGTGATGTACTTCATGGAACATGTTTCCAATATGGACTGCTTAGAATTGGCACCCCATTTTTTCGAATGATAAAAAACTACTAACAGACACTGATTCAGCAGCCATTCCATTAGTGAATAAACATGATATCACCAAAAAATTTCCACACACACACACAAAAATAATTCACCCATGAAAGATTTGTTTTTATTCTTGGTCAATAAACATCATCTCTTTATGTGTTCTGTTTTCTCATCTGCAAAAATGGGTGCAATATAGTGAGTCACCTTGTGGTGTAAAGAGGATTAATAAGATAATGTTTGCAAGGACTTATTCCAGTGTCTGGCACATAATAAGCAATGCAGAATAGTCCAACTACTTTATTTTACAAATGGGAAGCTGAGCACTAGAATCACAAAGATAGAACGAAACCCTGATGTCTGACTTGACTTTATCTCTTTCTGAAAGAAAGGAGTGAAATTAGTTTTGTTATCTTCTGTGTGTGTGGATGTTTGCATATACTCACTTGCATGAACATAGTACACACCCAAAGTATGAACAGAGCATATGCAATATCACTGGAAAAAAGGAAAGAAAACTTCCTCTCTTCTGTTTTAACACGGGTTGCATAATTGTTTTGGTTTTAGCACTTTGCTTGATTTTTTTTTCCTTTCTTTTTCCATCTGATTTTTTTTTTTTTTAAACTAACACTTCTGTCTTATTTAATAATTTTTCTAAAAGGGATAGAAAATTTATCATCAAGTTAAAAGCACATTTTTAGGCAGTTTTTTTTTTTTTTTAAATGGCCAACTACAACCTAATAATGATTGCACCGTTTTTCTTCCTATATTGGAATAGAGATATTTTAAGATTGACTGGTGTCCATGAGATGAGCTGTGGAAAGGGGACAGCATTTTCCATCTAATCCACTAAACTGACATGGCTACTTTGATGATAAGGGTGATATCTGAAACACGGTAGAAAAACCCAACACTGAGGAAGTTCAGCAATTCCAGTCACTCGTTTGTTGTCCGTAGCAAACTCACCAAGTAGTAGGTCTCAGCTTTTCATGATAGGTAATCTTTTCCTTGAACATCCTGAGGCAGGAATTTCTAGTATGTAAATCCATGTTGCACAGCAGAGTCAATAGCATCTGAGAATTTTCAATTTTTGTTTATTTAAAGATTTGTGGAAGATACTGTATGAAGAAAATCAGAATCTCTTAAGGATGGAGCTCAAGATTAAGGAATTTTAATAACTCTGCCATGATTTTGTTGATTTTTTTAAAAGGAGGAGTTTAAAGATTTGCAACTCAGAATGTGGATCTTGTTGTTGTTAGGTGCCCTCGAGTCGGTTCTGACTTATAGCAACCCTATGTACCTGGTCCCATGTCCTCTTCTGAATCCAGCCTGAATTTCTGGGAGTTCCCTGTTGATACACTGCTGTAGTCACTTTTGAATGATCTTCAGCAAAATTTTGACTTGCATGTGATATTAATGATATGGTTCAATAATTTCCACATTTAGTTGGATCACCTTTCTTGGGAATAGGCGTAAATATAGATCTCTTCCAGTTCATTGGCCAGGTAGCTGTCTTCCAAATTTCTTGGCATAGATGAGTGAGCTCTTCCAGTGCTGCATCCATTTGCTGAAACATCTCATCTGATATTCCATGGATTCCTGGAGCCTTGTTTTTCGCCAGTGCCTTCAGTGTAGCTTGGACTTCTTCCTTCAGTACTGTCAGTTCCTGATCATATGCTACCTCTTGAAACGGTTGAATGCCGACCAATTCTTTTTGATATAATGACTGTGTATTCCTGCCATCTTATTTTGTTGCTTCCTGCATCGTTTAATATATTTCCCATAGAATCCTTCATTATTTCAACTTGAGGCTTGAATTTTTTTTTCTGTTCTTTCAGCTTGAGAAACACCAAGCGTGTTCTTCCCTTTTGGATTTCTATCTCCAGCTCTTTGCACATGTCATTATAATACTTTATTTTGTCTTCTCAGTTGCCCTTTGACATTTTCTGTTCAGTTCTTTTACTTCATCATTTCTTCCTTTTGCTTTAGCTACTTGATGTTCAAGAGGAAGTTTCAGAGTCTCCTCTGATAACCATTTTGGTCTTTTTGGTCTTTTCTCTCTTTCCTTTCTTTTCAATGACCTCTTGCTTTGTTCATGTATGATGTCCTTGATGTCATTCCACCACCCATCTGGTCTTGTCATTAGTGTTCAATGTGTCAAACCTATTCTTGAGATGGTCTCTAAATATAGGTGGGATATACTCAAGGTCATACTTTGGCTCTCATGGACTTGCTCTGATTGTCTTCAGTTTCAGCTTGAACTTGCATATGAGCAATTGATGGTCTGTTCCACAGTTGGCCCCTGGCCTTGCTCTGACTGACGATATTGAGCTTTCCCATCGTCTCTTTCCACAGATGTAGTCAGTTTGATTCCTGTGTATTCCATCTGGTGAGGTCCATGTGTATAGTCACTGTTTATGTTGGTGAGAAAAGGCATTTGCAATGAAATTGCTGGTCTTCAAAGCTTCTACCATGTAATCTCCGACACTGTTTTTTCACCAATGGCATATTTTCCAACTAACGATCCTTCTTCTTTGTTTCCAACTTTTGCATTCCAATCACCATTAATTATCAATACATCCTGATAGCTTGTTCGATCAATTTCAGACTGCAGAAGCTGGTAAAAATCTTCAACTGCTTCATCTTTGGCCTTGGTGGTTGGTGCGTAAATATGAATACTAGTTGTATTAACTGGTCTTCCTTGTCGGTGTATAGATATTATCCTATCACTGACAGTGCTGTACTTCAGGATAGATCTTGAAATGTTCTTTTTTTTTTTTTTAATTTTTATTGTGCTTTAAGTGAAAGTCTACAAATCAAGTCAGTCCCTCATACAAAGACTTATACACACCCTGCTATATACTCCCAATTGTTCTCCCCCCAGTGAGACAACACATCCCCTACCTCCAGTCTCTCTTTTTGTTTCCATTCCGCCAGCTTCTGACCACCTCCGTCCTCCCATCTCCCCTCCGGATAGGAGATGCCAACACTGTCTCTTGCACCCACGTTATCCAAGAAACCCACTCCTCACCAGCATCATTTTCTATCCCATTGTCCAGTCCAATCCCCATCTGAAGAGTTGGCCCTGGGAATGGTTCCTGTCCTGGGCCAACAGAAGGTCTGGGGACCATGACCACCGGAGTCCTTCTAGTCTCAGTAAGACCATTAAGTCTGGTCTTCTTACAAGAATTTGGGGTCTGCATCCCACTGCTCTCCTGCTCCCTCAGAGGTCTCTGTTGTGATAGCTGTCAGGGCAGTCATTGTTGTAGCCGGGTACCATCTAGTTCTTCTGGTCTCAGGCTGATGTACTTTCTGGTTTATGTGGCCCTTTCTGTATCTTGGGCTCATAATTACCTTGTGTCTTGGGTGTTCTTCATTCTCCTTTGGCCCAGGTGGGTTGAGACCAGTTGATGCATCTTAGAGGGACTCTTGCTAGCATTTAAAACCCCAGACACCACACCCCAAAGTGGGATGCAGAATGCTTTCTTAGTAGATTTTATTATTCCAATTGACTTAGATGCCCCCTGAAACCATAGTCCCCAAACCCCCGCCTCTGCTACGCTGACCTTCAAAGCATTCGGTTTCTTCAGGAAATTTCTTTGCTTTTGGTTTAGTCCAGTTGTGCTGAGCTTTCCTGTATTGTGTGTTGTCTTTCGCTTCAGCTAAAGTAGTTCTTATCTACTATCTAATTAGTGAATTCCCTTCTCCCTCCCTCCCTCCCCCCCTCCCTCTCTGCTCTCCAGTTCTTATAATAGTGGTCTTATACAATATTTGTCCTTTTTCAACTGACTGATATCGCTCAGCATAATGCCTTCCAGACTCCTCTATGTTGTGAAACGTTTCATGGATTCATCATTGTTCTTTATTGATGTGTACTATTCCATTGTGTGAATATGCCATAATTTATTTATCCATTCATCGGTGAATGGGCACCTTCGTCGCTTCCATCTTTTTGCTGTTGTAAACAGTGCTGCAGTGAATATGGGTGTGCATATATCTGTTCATGCAGGGCTCTTATTTATCTAGGATATATTCCAAGGAGTGAGTTTGCTGGATTGTATGGTAGTTAAATTTCAAGCTTTTTAAGGAAGCGCCAAATAGATTTCCAAAGTGGTTGTACCATTTTACATTCCCACCAGCAGTGTGTAAGTGTTCCAGTCACTCCACAGCCTCTCTAGCATTTATCATTTTGTGTTTATTGGATTAATGCCAGCTTTGTTGGAGTGAGATGAAATCTCATTGTAGTTTCGATTTGCATTTTTCTAATGGCTAATGATCCTGAGCATTTCCTCATGTATCTGTAAGCTACCTGAGTGTCTTCTTTAGTGGAGTGTCTGTTCATATCTTTTGCCCATTTTTTAAATTGGATTATTTGCCTTTTTGTAGTTGAGTTTTTGCGGTATCATTTACATTTTAGACATCAGTTGCTGATCAGAAATGTAATAGCTAAAAACTTTTTCCCAGTCTGTAAGTAATCTTTTCACTCTTTTGGTGAAGTCTTTGGATGAGCAATGGTATTTGATTTTTAGGAGCTCCTAGAATTGACTTGACGGCACTGGGTTTTGTTTTGTTTTGTTTTTTTAGCCTAGTTATCTAGTTTTTCATCTGCATTGTTAGTAGTGTTTTGTATACTGTTTATGCCAGGTGATAGGGCTCCTAACATTGTCATTCCATGATCTTTATCATTTTAGATTTTATATTAAGGTGTTTGATCCATTTTGAGCTCAATTTTTTGCATGGAGAGAGGTATGGGTCTTGTTTCATTTTTTTTGCAGATGGATATCCAGTTATGTCAATACCATTTGTTAAAAAGACTGTCTTTTCCTCCACTTAATTGTTTTGAGGCCTTTGTCAAATATCAACTGCTCGTATGTGGACGGATTGATGTCTGGATTCTCAATTCTGTTCCATTGGTCTGTGTATCTGTTGTACCAGTACCAGGCTGTTTTGACTACTGTGGCAGTATAACAAGTTCTAAAATCAGGTAGAGTAAGGCCTCCCACTTTGTTCTTCTTTTTCAGTAATGCTTTGCTTATCCAGAGCCTCTTTCCCTTCCATATGAAGTTGGTGATTTGTTTCTCCATCTCATTAAAAAATGTCATTGGAATTTGGATCGGAAGTGCATTCTGTATATAGATGGCTTTTGGTAGAATAGACATATTTACAATGTTAAATCTTCCTATCCATGAGCAAGGTATGTTTTTCCACTTACGTAGGTCCCTTTTGGTTTCTTGCAGTAGTACCTTGTAGTTTTCTTTGTATAGGTCTTTAACATCTTTGGTAAAATTTATTCCTAAGCATTTTATCTTCTTGGGGGCTACTGTGAATGGCACTGATTTGGTGATTTCCTCTTTGATGTTCTTTTTGTTGATGTAAAGAAATCCAACTGATTTTTGTATGTTTATCTTGTAACCTGATACTCTGCTGAACTCTTCTATTAGTTTCAGTAGTTTTCTGGAGGATTCCTTAGGGTTTTCTGTGTATAAGATCATGTCGTCTGCAAATAGAGATAATTCTACTTCTTCCTTGCCAACCTGGATGCCCTTTATTTCTTTGTCTAACCTAATTCCTCTGGCTAAGACCTCCAGCACAGTGTTGAATAAGAATGGTGACAAATGGTTGCCCTTTATTTCTTTATCTTGCCTAATTACTCTGGCTAGGACCTCTAGCTCGGTGTTGAATAAAAGTGGTGATAAAGGGCATCCTTGTCTGGTTACCGATCTCAAGGGGAATGCTTTCAGACTGTCTCCATTTAAGATGATGGTGGCTGTAGGCTTTGTATAAATGCCCTTTATTATGTTGAGGAATTTTCTTTCTATTCCTATTTTGCAGAGAGTTTTTTATCTGAATGAATGTTGAACTTTGTCAAATGCCTTTTCTGCATCAATTGATAAAATCATGTGGTTCTTGTTTTTTGTTTTATTTATATGATGGATTACATTTTGTTTTTCTAATGTTGAACCATCCCTGCATACCTGGTATGAATCCCACTTGGCCATGGTGATTTATTTTTTTGATATGTTGTTGAATTCTGTTGGCTAGAATTTTGTTGAACATTTTTGCATCTCAGTTCATGAGGGATATAGTTATGTAATTTTCTTTTGTTGTGGTATCTTTACCTGGTTTTGGTATCAGGGATATGGTGGCTTCATAGAATGAGTTACGTAGTATTCTGTCATTTTCTATGCTCTGAAATACCTTTGGTAGTAGTGGTGTTAAGTCTTCTCTGAAAGTTTGGTAGAGCTCTGCAGTGAAGCCTTCCCGGCCAGGGCTTTTTTTTTGTTGGGAGTTTTTTGATTACCTTTTCAATCTCTTCTTCTGTTATGGGTCTATTTAGTTGTTCTACCTCTGTTTGTGTTAGTTTAGGTAGGTAGTATATTTCTAGGAATTCATCCATTTCTTCTAGGTTTTCAAATTTGTTGGAGTACAATTTTTTGTAGTAATCTGATATGATTCTTTTAATTTCAGTTGGGTCTGTTGTAATATTGCCCATCTCATTTCTTATTTGGGTTATTTGCTTCCTCTCCTGTTTTTCTTTTGTCCATTTGGCCAGTGGTTTATCAACTTTGTTAGTTTTTTCAAAGAACCAGCTTTTGGTCTTGTTAATTCTTTCAATTGTTTTTCACTTTTCTATTTCATTTAGTTCTGCTCCAATTTTTATTATTTGTTTCCTTGTGGTGCCTAGGAGTTTCTTTTGTTGCTCTCTTACCATTTGCTCAAGTTGTAGGGATAATTCTTTGATTTTGGTCCTTTCTTCTTTTTGGATGTGTACATTTATTGATATGAGTTGACCTCTGAGCACTGCTTTCGCTGTGCTCCAAAGGTTCTGATAGGAAGTGTTTTCATTCTCATTGTATTCTATGAATTTCTTTATTCCATCCTTAATGTCTTCTATAATCCAGTCTTTTTTCAGCAGGGTATTGTTTAGTTTCCAAGTGTTTGATTTCTATTTCCTGCCCTTTTTGTTGTTGATTTCTACTTTTATGGCCTTATGGTCAGAGAAGTTGCTTTGTAGTATTTCAATGTTTTGGATTCTGTTAATGCTTGCTTAATGACCTAATCTGTGGTCTATTCTAGAGAATGTTCCATGTGCAGTAGAAAAGAAAGTATACTTGCCTGCTGTTGGGTGGGGTGTTCTGTATATGTCTGTGAGGTCAGCTTGGCTGATTGTGGCATTTAGATCTTCAGTGTTTTTATTGAGCTTCTTTCTGGATGTTCTGTCCTTCACCGAAGTGGTGTGTTGAAGTCTCCTACTATTATTGTGGAACTGTCTATCTCACTTTTCAATGCTGTCAGAGTTTGTTTTTATGTGTCTTGCAGCCCTGTCATTGGATGCATAAATATTTAATATGGTTATATCCTTCTGGTATATGGTCCCTTTAATCATTATATAGTATCCTTCGTTATCCTTTGTGGTAGATTTAACTTTAAAATCTATTTTGTCAGAAATTAATATTGCCACTCCTGCTTTTTTTTGATTGTTGTTTTCTTGATAAATTTTTTTTTCTTTCCTTTGAGTTTTAGTTTGTTTGTGTCTCTAAGTCTAAGGTGTGTCTCTTGTAGGCAGCATATAGACGGATCGTGTTTGTTAATCCATTCTGCCACTCTCTGTCTCTTTATTGGTGCATTTTGTGCATTTACATTCATTGTAACTATGCATAGGTGTGAATTTAGTGCTGTCATTTTGATGTCTTTTTTTGTGTGTGGTTGGCAGTTTCTTTTTCCCACTTAATTTTTTGTGCTGAGTAGTTTATCTTTATATATATTGTCTTTTCCTCATATTCATTGCCGTTGATTTTGTTTCTGCTGAGCCTCTATTTTTTTCTTTATTTAATTTGATGTGTAGGATAGTTTGTCTCTTTTGTGGTCACCTTAATATTTACCTTTATTTTTCTAAATTTAAAGCTAACTTTTATTTCTTTATATCACCTTCTCTTCCTCTCGAAATGAAAGATCTATGACTGTTTATTGTCTTAATGTTATCTTCCTTTACATAATATCGATGTTTCCCTATTTTGAGAGTTTTATTTTCTTGATTTATTATTTATTTATTTTTTATTTTCCTGTCTAGGTTGACATCTGATTGCTCTGTCCAGCGTTCTAGTCTTGCGTTGATACCTGATATTATTGATTTTCTAACCAATGAATTTCCTTTAGTATTTCTTGTGGTTTTGGTTTGGATTTTACAAATTCCCTCAACTTCTGTTTATCTGGAAATGTCCTAATTTCACCTTCATATTTGAGAGACAGTTTTGCTGGATATGTGATCCTTGGCTGGCAATTTTTTTTCCTTTAATACTTTATATGAGCCATCCCATTGCCTTCTTGACTGCATGGTTTCTGCCAAGTAGTCCAAACTTATTCTTATTGACTCTCCTTTGTAGGTGACTTTTCGTTTATCCCTATCTGCTCTTAAAATTCTGTCTTTATCTTTGGTTTTGGCAAGTTTGATTATAATATGTCTTGATGACTTTCTTTTAAAATGTACCTTATGTGGAGTTCAATGAGCATCTTGGATAAATATCTTCTCTTCTTTCACATTATCAGGGAGGTTTTCTGCCAACAAATCTTCAACAATTCTCTCTGTATTTTCTGTTGTCCCTTCCTGTTCTGGTACTCCAATCACTTGTAGGTTATTTCTTTTGATAGAGTCCCACATGATTCTTAGGTTTTCTTCATTTTTTAAAATTCTTTTATCTGATTTTTCTTTAAATATATTGGTGCCAAGTGCTTTATCTTCAAGCTCACCAGTTCTGTCTTCCACTTGCTCAGTTCTGCTCCTCTTTCTATTGAGTTGTCTACTTCTGTAATTTTATTGTTAATCTTCTGAATTTCTGATTTCTGTCTATGGATTCTTGCAGCTTATTAAATTTTTCATTATGTTCTTGAATAACCTTTTTAATTTCTTCAACTACTTTATCTCTGTGTTCCTTGGCTTGTTCTGTGTATTGCCTGATCTCCTTCCTAATCCTGTTCCTGATATCTTGAAGAGTTCTGCATATTAATCTTTTGAATTCTGCATCCAGTAATTCTAGAAAGGCGCCTTCATCCAGAAGATCCATTGATTCTTTCTTTTGAGAGCTTGTTGAGGTGATCATGGTCTGTTTCTTTATGTGACTTGATATTGACTGTTGTCTCTGAGCCATCTATAGGTTATTGTATTAGTTTATTTTATGTTTGCTTGCTGTATCCTAGCTTCTTGCTTTGTTTTGATGTGCTCAAGTGGGTTGCTTGAGTGAGCTGACTTGATTATTTTCATCTTTGGAGCTCTGATGTCCTGTCACCAGATGGCTAGAGCTGTTATCAGGTGTATCAGTCTAGGAGTCCATTCACTTTTCTTGTATGAATTCTGCTTAGTTGTCCAGGTAGCTGATCATCAAGTGTGTAGTTCAGGCTCTGTCCTATAGTCTTAGAGGGGCAGGAGTGATTGGTGTAGGTACTGGCATCTGGTTGCAGCAGAAGGTCACGTTCTTAACAAGGCAGGGGGCTGAGAATTGTCCCTCAAGTGTTTCTGAGGAAATTGCATCCCTCTCCCCTAGGCTGTACAGGTGGATGGGTTCTGCAGATGGACCATGGGAACCCAATGTTTTTGGTTGTAAGGACTGGGAGGTACCAGTTATCCTTGGACCCCTGTCATGGGTGGTTGGGTGACCTGAGTGGAGCCACCAGTCCTTAGGCCCCTGATGTGGGTAGGTGAGGACCCTGTTGAATAGACAAAGTGATGTCAAACATCAAACACCCACCTCTCCACCGCACAGCTGCAACAGTTGTAGTCTGCTAACAAGGGCCTATTCTCCTGAAATAGGCCCACACAGGTCCATGCGGTGGGGAAAGGTATCCAAAGCCCACGGACCATTTATGCCTGGACAGGAGCCGCTTTTGTCCTGAGTTGCCATGGTTAGTAGAGCTGGCAAATTATCTTTTCCCCCAACTGTGAATTCATTTCTTCTCCAAGGCTGGGAGAATGGCTCCAGGCACCTAACAGGGCCTATCTCAGGCCCAGGGATATCAACAGCCACTGAAGCCAGCTTGGGGTTGGGGGGTGTGGTAAAATATACTCAAGTACTCAGCTTTCACCGAGAGCACCGTTCTTCTCTTGTTCCACAGGCGTGAGTAGGCTGTGCAGCTGGCTGCTTCTCCCTGAGGAAGCTGCGGTCCAGTGCTACCACCAGCCTGCTGCAGCTGCTCCTGGGAATGGTACCTGAGGGATCCCGGGTATTGAGGTCTTGCAACTCCTCTCTGCTTCTGAACTGTCTCTCTCCCTGCCCCTCTGTATGTTTTCTAACTTTGCCTTTGCTTTTCAGGGCTCCTAGATTTTCAGAAATATAATGGTTTTACTTGTTTTTTTTTTTCTGGTCTTTGTTGTAAGAGGGTTCACAGGAAGCATCTGGCTCTTCTGTCATCTGGGCCCTGCCTCAAAATGTTCTTTTTGACAATGAATGCAACACCATTCCTCTTCAAGTTGTCATTCCTGGCATAGTAGACTATATGGTTGTCCAATTGAAAATGGCTAATAACAGACCATTTGAGCTCACTAATGCCTAGAATATCGATGTTTGTATGTTCCATTTTTGACAGTTTCCAATTTCCCCCGGTTCTTTGTACATTCCATGTTCCGATTATTAATGGATTTTTGCAGCTATTTCTTCTCATTTTGAGTCGTGCCACATCAGCAAATGAAGGTCCCAGAAGCTTGACTTCTTCCATGTCATTAAAGTCAACTCTACTTTGAGGAGGCAGTTCTTCCCCAGTTGTCGTTTGAGTGCCTTCCGTCATGGGGGGCTCATCTACCGGCGCTGTATCAGACAATATTGTGCTACTATTGATAATGTTTTAATTGGCTAATTCTTTTCAGAAGTAGACTGCCGGGTCCTTCTTCCTAGTCTGTCTTAGCCTGGAAGCTCAGCAGAAACCTATCCTCCATGGGTGACCCTGCTGGTATCAGAATACTGGTGGCATAGCTTCCAGCATCACAGCAACACGCAAGCCCCCATAGTACGACAAACTGACAGACATGTGGGAGATGTGAATCTTAGATAGGAAGAATTAGCATCACATGGGAGTGCAGAATCTCAAGTCTTACACCAGACTTATTGCGTCAGAATTTGTATTTTAACAAGATCTCCTGTTCATTCATATACACATTAATGTTTGAGAAGCACTGGTCTACTTTAGTGTTTAACAATCCTGCCTACATGTTAGAATCATCTAGAGGGTTTTTTAAAATGAGTAATGCCCAAACCAACAAGATTTAATTGTTTGAGGGCACACCCAGGTATCAGTGTTTTTTAAAAGCTCCTCATCTGATGCTAATATCTAAGTGTGGTTAAGAACTGCAGGTTTAATCATGTAATAAGCATCCATTGGATGATGCCAGAGCTCCCTGGCTGTATTGGCTTCAACCCAAAGCCATATCAGCATCACCTTTGCCTCCATAGTAGACAGTAAGTTGAACTGCTTATCACAAGGCTAGCAAGTTGCAAAGTTGTATTTGAGCCCCACAGTGCTAGGATTATTCTTGGCTAGAGGAGAAGGCAGCAGCCAGCAGCAAAGGCTGTCCCATATCCCTACTGCTCCCCTGAGGGTCTGTTTCTACTACCTTTAAAAGGGCAGAGAAATAGAGATTGTACCCCGTTCTTAGCTTTCTTTATTTCAGAATCCTTTGTGATTCTACATATTAACTTCAATGTGCCTGATATGTCATTTATTCACTCAGTAATGACATCGTCAGAAAGGCCTACCCATCCCTCCAAGACTGTTTTCAGGCACACAAAAAAAGGGAAATACCACTGATTGAACTTTTTAAACTGCTTTACTTCAAATTCAGAATAGGAGTGGTTACCAAAAGAGCAACATGACTTTGAAACTTGTAAGGAAAGAGTGTAAACTCTGCTCTTTGTAATTATGCAGATTTGGTCCCAGATAGATACAGCTCATAGTATTCGTGAGGTCAAACAAAAATGCCTTTATATTTCAAAATGCATTCTAAAAAATCTTTCAGTATCCCAGAGGAAGAGATCCTTTTTTTTTCTTGAATTTCTGTAGCAATTATTGTGTGTGCACATGTGTTTGATCATTAATAATGAACTGACTTGCAATATTTCTTTTGTAGGTCTTTTGGACTATTTTTAAGTTTTATTGTTATTTCTCTTTCACACATTTATACCTTGTTTCTCTAAATAGGCCATAAATTCAATGAAGGCAGGAAATATACTTCCTGTTTATTAGCACCCTCCCATTGAGCAGAAGCTCTTTTTTTTTTTTTTTTTTCCCTCTTTAACACACCAGACTATAACATGTAACATGTTTGGGCTATTTGGCTTCTATTCTTAACCCTAATGGATATTTTCCCGTTTCTGATTATATTACATACGTTACATATTACTTATAGTACATATATTACACATATATAATATGCTCTTTTTAAGAAGTTCATTTTCTATTTTAAAATAGTCTACATATAATGGACAAAAACCCTGGCTGTTTTAACAAGTTCTCAAAGTTACACAATGGTAAAATTTTATGTATATATCTATATATATATTTTTTTTTAACAGGAAAAATCCTGCCTCCTTAGCACTCAGATGTCAAATACATAGCAAAGGGCAAGCCCTCATCCTTTGAGAGGACACCCTAGCAGATCCCTTGGGATAACTGTAAACTGCATTCTACATAACTGAAGACAGCTTGTGTAATAAAAACCTATTTTTATCAATCCCTTGCCCAAAAAAGGCACACAGGAGAAGGGACCACATGGATTTCCCTTCCAATTCTTTATAATATTGATGCCAGTATATTTATATATGCTAAACCTGTTGCCATTAAGTCGATTCAACTCATAGCAGCCCTATAGAAACCCCGTAGGGTTTCCAAGGAACAGCTAATGGATTTGAACTGCTGACTTTTTGGTTAGCAGTCGAGCTCTTAACCACTTCACCAGCAGAGCTTTGGACATGTTATCAGGAGGGACCAGTCCCTGGAGAAGGACATCATGTTTGGTAAAGTAAGAGGATCAGCAAAAAAGAGGAAGATCATCAATGAGATTGTTTGACATAGTGGCTGCAACACTGGGCTCAGGCATAACAATGATTATGAAGATGGCAATGGACTGGGCAGTGTTTCTGTTGTACACAGGGTTACTATGAGTCAGAACCAACTCGACGGCACCTAACAATAACGACAACAAATAATATATTTAGTATTAAAAACAAAACTCTTTTCACTGACAGGCATTTTTTGCGTGCTGAGGTTCCAAGGTGTTCTTTGTGAGAGAGTTAGGGAAAAGAGATATGGTGGAGATATATAAATATGAACTTCAGTTAAGGAAGTCATAGGCTGATGGCACAGCCCTATAAACAAATGATTCTAACACTGGCAGTGCAAAGTGAATTAGGAAGGCTTTACAAAAAAGACCTCTTAAAGTAAGAGAGGAAGAGCAAAATGAACAACTTATGTTGTTGTTGTCAGGAGCATTTGAGTCATTTCCGAATCCTATGTACAGTAGAACAAAACACTGCTAGGTCTTGCACCATCCTCACAATCCTTGGTGTGCTTAATCACATTGTTGCAGCCACTGTGTCAATCCATCTCATTGAGGATCTTTTCTCTTTTTCGCTGACCCTACTTTACCAAGCATGATGTCCTTCTCCAGGAAGTGGTCCCTCCTGATAACATGTACAGAGTATGTGAGACGAAGTCTCGACATCTTTGCTTCTGAGAAACATTCTGGCTGTACTTCTTCCAAGACAGATTTGTTCATTCTTCTGGCAATCTATGCTATATTTAGTATTCTCCACCAACCATGTAATATAAAGGAATCAATTCTTTTTTGGTCTGCTTTATTCAATGTCCAGCTTTCTCATGCATATGAGGTGATTGAAAATATCATGGTTTGGGTCAGGCGCACCTGAGTTCTCAAAGTGACATCTTTGATTTTCAATACTTTAAAGAGGTCATTTGCATCAGATTTGCCCCATTTGATTTTTTGACCGCTGCTTCCATGGGTGTTGATTGTAGAACCAAGTAAAATGAAATTCTTGACATCTTCAGTATTTTATTCCTTTGTCATGATGTTGCTTATTGGTCCAGTTGTGAGGATTTTTGTTTTCTTTATATTGAGGAGTAATCCATACTGAAGGCTGTAGTCTTTGATATTCATCAGTAAGTACTTCAAGTCCCCTTAGTTTTCAGCAAGCAAGGTTCTTCATCTGCATATCTTAGGTTGTCAATGAGTTCCTCCAATCCTCATGCCGATTTCTTCCTCACATAGTCTAGTGTTTCACCAAAGCCTTCAGCGTAGCTTGGACGTCTTCCTTCAGTACCATCGGTTCTTGATCATATGCTACTTCCTGAAATGGTTGAATGTTGACCAGTTATTTTTGGTATAGTGACTCTGGGTATTCCTTCCAACTTCTTTTGATGCTTCCCGTGCCATTCAATATTTTGCCCATAGAATCCTTCAGAATCGCAACTTGAGTCTTAAAACAACTTATGCTAAGACAGGAATTCAGGAAACACCTGTTGGCTGAACCACAGAGTGAGTCTATGACAAAGAGTGAGAAGGACTACGGAATAAAATGGGATACTTGATAGACAGGGCAGGAAAATTAACTATGGACTGTATTGTGCAGTCCTTGGTTCGGCATTAATAGTACTTTGATAGAGGAGTGACATGATCTAATTTGTACTTTTGAGGAAAATATCTTCAGCAACAAACCATGTGGAAGATGATTTGAAATAAGAAAAACAAAATTCAGATGCTGCAGTAGCTCAGACAAGAGATTGTATGTCCTGATGATGTAAAATCACTGATATTTTTGATTGATGAGATGTGGACGGATGAGGAAGTAGGAAGATTTTTAAAATTACTCTGAGTTCACTAGAAGGACTCCGAAGATCATGGTCCCCAGCCCTTCTGTTAGCACAAGACTGTAACCATTCCCAAAGCTAACTCTTCAGACAGGGATTGGACTGGACTATAAGACAGAAAATGATACTAGTGAGGAGTGAGCTCCTTGGTTCAAACAGACACATGAGAGACTATGTGGGTAGCTCCTGTCTAGAGGGAAGATGAGATGAGAAGGCAGAGGGGGACAGAAGCTGGCTGAATGGACATGGTAATATAGGGTGGAGAGAAGGAATGTGCTGTCTCATTAGGGGTAAAGAACTAGGAGTATATAGCAAAAAGTGTAGATAAATTTTTGTATGAGACTGACTTGATTTGTAAACTTTCACTTAAAGTACAATAAAATTAAAAATAAATTACTCTGTGTTTATGCAACTTACCAAAGCAAGCAATTTTGCTGGGCTGGACAAAAGATAGATGAGGGTAAACAATGAGTTCAGTTTGGAACACATTGAGCTTAATATGGCTCATTCCTGATGTTTAATAAGTAGTAAGATATATGCATTGAATAACAGAGGAATGGTCTCTGTTAGAGGTAAAAATTTGGATTTTACAGAAAGTTTTTTAAAGAAGAGTAGGTTTCCCAGGAATGAAGAATAACTAAGTAGGGAGAAAACATAAAAAGTGGAGAAAAACGAATTGTCAGTGAGGTAGGAGCAAAATAAGAAGGCATAGGGTAATGGAAACCAAGTTCAGAGGAGGGCCAGAACAAAGAAAGCCTTTGTAAATGCCATGAAAACCAATAAACTAAGCCCAGTGCCGTCGAGTCGATTCTGACTCACAGCGACCCTATAGGATAGAGTAGAACTGCCCCATAGAGTTTCCAAGGAGCGCCTGGCAGATTTGAACTGCCCACCCTTTGGTTAGCAGCTGTAGCACTTAACCACTATGCCACCAGGGTTTCCTGTATATGCCATATAGTAGTTAAATAGGAGGAGGATTGAAAATGCAGGGCAGATTTTGGACATTAAATACTTTGATAAATACAGTTGTTGTGGATTACAGGGGCAGAATGCAGATTATACAAAGCGAGGAGTGATAGGGAGGAAGTGGTTTCTACTGGTACCAAGTTTTCAATGATATTTTCATGGAAGGAGGCTAATATAGGAAAAGTTTAGGGAGTGTTGAGTATGTTGTCATGTGGGAGAAAAGCAGCTAAGAGAGAGGAAGAGCTTGAAGATACAAATGTGTGGGGATAAAAGGGTGTACTCTCAAATGAGAAGAGGGAATGAAATTAACCTTGAAATACTGAAAGATTCCTATCCCTCCAAGACAGTAAGAAAATAATTAACCATAGATGCAAAGGCAGATAGGTTTAAAAGTAGAAGGAATGAAAGTCTGGGAGTTCCCACCTGATGGCCTCAAATTGTTTTCTGTGAAGTAGGTTTCAAGGTGTCCTCCTCAAGGCTTTGAACTGGTTCCTCCTGGTTTGAACCCCTGATGAGAGTTTATATTTCCACGCCAGATATACTGAATCAGAATCTACATTTTAACAAGATCTCCAGGTGATTCCTATAAGAATCTTGTTAAAATGTAGATTCTGATTCAGTATATCTGGGATGGAAATGCAAATTCTCAGTAGGGGCTCCAACCAGAATGAACCAGTTCTGGTTCTCCTGAGGGTGGAAGGATCAGGGTCCCAGTAGAAAGACTAAGCAGAGTGGTGATGGCTTGAAGCAGCTGTTTTGCAGAGTATGGTGTAAATAAATGGACACTGGGTAGTGTTGAGGACCCATCAGAGGGTGGGAATTATAAATTTATGACACTAATTAGTATTTTTATTTTATTCAGCAGCACCAGATAGTTAAAGAGGGGTAGAAAGGAAGTGTTTAGACTGATTTGTTTGCAGATTGTCAGAAGAGCTAGAGCAAAATGACAAGGAACAAGTGAGTTAAGTATGCTGGTAAAGCAAATAACTGAAATAGCAGTGTAGGTTAGATAGAAAATGAAGTAAAATTAGCTGGTTATTAGCTAAATGGAGGTTATGAGAAAAGTGACCATGTTTAGTGGAGTTAAGTGGATGGGAGAGTTGCAAGAGGTTATCTATATCAGCAGGGGGAATTTGGAGAGATACCCAGGTCAGGATGTGATGAAGGAGAGAAGGAAAAAATCAAGAAATTATGAGGCAAATATTCAAGTCCATGGATGCAATTAGAAGTCATCTGGGATGATAAAAGGACTGAATTGAAGAGAAAGATAAAGGCAATAAAAAAGTATTATTTATAGCATACATGTGCTATACTGGTTAAGCACTTGGTTGTTAACCCAAAGGTCAGCAAGTTCAACCTACCAGCCACTCCAAAGGAGAAAGATGTGGCTGTCTGCTTACGTAAAGATTACAGCCTTGAAAACCCTATGGGGCAGCTCTACTCTGTCCTATAGGGTTGCTATGAGTCAAAATCAACTTGATGGCAATGAGTATATATAGAAATAGAGAGTCTGTGTGTGTGTGTGTTAATCCCTGGGGGTGATGCAAATGGTTAAGTGCTTGGCTACTAGCTTAAACGTTAGTAGTTTGAGTCTACCCACAGGCTCTTTGGAAGGGAGGCCTGGTGATCTACTTCCAAAAAATCAGCTATTGAAAACTCTGTGGAGCACAGTTCTACTCTGACACACCTGGGGTTACCATAAGTTGGAATCAACTTGAAGGCAACTTTTTGTTTGTTTTTATATGTGTAATTTATATATATGTGTGTGTGTGTGTATATGTATACACACACATGTATGAACACATTCACCTGTGACAAATATCTGATCCCATACTGACAAGTTGAGAGTAGTATAAGAACAGTGAGCTCCAGATAAGCAGGGTAGATGAAAAGAAGTGGATGAAAGGGAACTCAAGATCTTTGCTTACTTCACAATTTTGAGTGGGAACTCTTGTCAACAATCAATTTTCAGCGTGCATCTACGAATCAAGTGAAAGAGTTTAGAGAGAAGAAAATAAGACTCTGTCCATTTCTCTGTGTGTGTGTGTGAAAAAAGCAGAGAGATGCCCTAAGGCTTGTGTCTTCATTGTTTCACTGTCAATTGCTTTCCAAAAATCATTGGAGTTAATTGTAATTTTCAGTTCATCTTTCCATGCACCTCACCCCAACCTAATTTAAGCCATTGATCTTAAGCCTGTCCCTGGACTTTAATAACACTTATTTAAAAGTCCCCTTGTCTCTTTGCACATTTCAGATGAGGATCACTTTAATCAAATTGTCTTTATGGGGAAATAAATCCTGTAACTCTTCTCTAGTTTGAGTTCAGTGAAGTGCCTCTGGCCTCTTAAAGCAGCTAATGGGCAGACTCCTCCAAAATGAACGGCTTCTTTGACACTACACAACAGGGTCAGAGCCAGCATTAGTCTGCAGTCCTCTGGGAGCATCTGCTAAAATTTAATTCCTCAGATGCCTTTGTGAAGTTGGCAGAGCTTTCATGTACTTGGGAGTCACATATTAACAAATTACCATCGTATGGTAACTCCTGGTCATTTTTTGATAGCTTGTATTAATTTCTGATATTATTTCATATAATTTCGTACCTGATTTTATAAGATAGAGAGTATTTGGAGCCCTGGTGACACAGTGGTTAAGAGCTCAGGCTCCTAATCAGAAAGTTGGCAGTTCGAATCCACCAGACACTCCTTGTAAACACTATGGAAGAAGTTCTGCTGTGTCCTATAGGGTCACTGTGAGTCAGAATCAACCTGATGGCCACAAGAGAGTATTTATATTATGATACTCAGTTTATATAAACCCTATCTTTTAAATTCCATCAGGAATTACCAGATATAGCCTTTAACTAAGTAAACACATATAGTTAATGTACAATTTAAAAAAAGATCACCTGGGAGACCCTATGGGGCAGTTCTACTCTGTTCTATAGTGTCGCTATAAGTTAGAATTGACTCGACAACACACAACAACAACCACACTCGACAGCACACAACAATAACAACAACAAAAGCCTCAAATGATAGCCCAAGTTTAATAACATGAATCTGTACCATTTCATTAGCATAGTCAGGTGGTGAACACTGAGAGATTTAGAAATTTAAGAATTACAGATCATCCTGAATAGTTGCATTCATATATGTACAAACTAGCTACCAAATAACAGCTTTATGCTAAGTGCTTTGGATAGTTACAAACAGAACACAGTCTCTGGCCGCAATATAATATTTAGAATCAGAACTAATCAGAGGATACAAAATACTCTTTAAAATATATTTTTCCTTTTGTTTTCATTTTAATTTTGCTTTAATGGAAAATATGTGTGACAAATACCTGATCCCATGTTGGTTTCTTTTCAATGCAGCTCTCAGGGTTAGTGCTACCAAATCCATATCTGTGCCTGACCTAGGTCAGTGTGTAAGAACAGGCCTTTTATAATCTTACCTTTTGTATCCCCTTATCACGCGTCTGTCAGTTTGTTGTACTGTGGGGGCTTGTGTGTTGCTGTGATGCTCGAAGCTATGCTACCGGTATTCAAGTACCAGCACAGTCACCCATGGCAGACAGGTTTCAGCTGAGCTTTCAGACTAAGATAGACTAGGAAGAAGGACCCGGTGGTCTACTTCTGAAAAGAATTAGCCAGTGAAAACCTGAAATTCAAGCCAGATTTAGAAGAGGGTGTGGAACCAGGGATATCATTGCTGATGTCAGATGGATCCTGGCTGAAATCAGAGAACACCAGAAAGATGTTTGTCTCTGTTTTATTGACTATGCTAAGGCATTCGACTGTGTGAATCGTAACAAATAATGGATAACATTGCAGAAAATGGGAATTCCTGAACACTTAATTGTGCTCATGAGGAATCTGTACATGGATCAAGAGGCAGTCATTCAAAAAGAACAACAGAATACTGCTTGGTTTAAAGTCAGGAAGGTTGTGCATCAGGGTTGTACCCTTTCACCATACATATTTAATCTGTATGCTGAGTGTATAATCCCAGAGCCTGGACTATATGAAGAAGAGTGGGGCATCAGGATTGTAGGAAGACTCATTAACAACCTGCATTATGCAGACGAGACAACCTTCCTTGCTGAAAGTGAAGAGGACTTGAAGCACTTACTGATGAAGATCAAAGACCTCAGCCTTCAGTATGGATTACACCTCAACATAAAAATCTTTACCACTGGACCAGTAATCAACATCGTGATAAATGGAGAAAAGATTGAGGTTGTCAAGGATTTCATTTTACTTGGATCCACAGTCAACACTCATGGAAGCAGCAGTTAAGAAATCAAAAGACACATTGCATTGAACAAATTGGCTGCAAAAGACCTCTTTAAAGTGTGAAAATCAATGAAGTCCCCTTGAGGACTAAGATGCACTTGACCCAAGCCATGGTGTTTTTCAGTTGCCTCATATGCATGTGAAAACTGGACAATGAATAAGGAAGACCTAAGAAGAATAGATGCCTCTGAATTGTGGTGTTGGTGAAGAATATTGAATATTCCATTGACTGCCAAAAGAATGAACGAATCTTTCTTGGAAGAAGCACAAGCAGAATGTTTCTTAGAAGCAAGGATGAGGAAAATACGTCTTGCAGTCTCACATACTTTGAACATGTTATCAGGAGGGATCAGTCCCTGGAGAATGACATCACGCTTGGTAAAGTAGAAGGTCAGTGAAAAGCAGAAGACCCTCAGTGAGGCGGATTGACACAGTGGCTGCAACAATGGCTCAAGCATAGCAACAATTGTGAGAAAGGTGCAAGACTGGACAGTTTTTCGTTTTGTTGTGCATATGGTCTCTATGAGTCAGAACCAACTCAACAGCACCTAACAACAACAACAACAGCATCCCCTTATCTGGAGCCCTGGTGGTGCAGGGGTTAAGACTTCAGCTGCTAACCAAAAGGATAGCAGTTCAAATCCACCAGCCGTTCCTTGGAAACCCTGTGGGGCAGTTGTACTCTGTCCTATAGGATCGCTATGAATTGGAATGAACTGGATGACAATGGGTTTGTTTATTTGGTTTTTTATCCCTTTATCATAAGGTAAGGAGGCCTGGTAGAGCAGTGGTTAAAGCACTTGGATGCTAACCTAAAGATCGGTGGTTTGAACCCACTATCTGCTGGAGAAAGATGTGGCATTCTGCTTCCTTCAAGATTATAGCCTTGAAAACCCTATGGGGTAGTTCTGTTCTGTCCTGTAGGATCACTATGAGTTGAAATTGAATAGACAGCAATGGATTTTGGGTTTGGTAGTAAGGTTTACTCAGTCTAAGATTTGGGACTCTTTCCTTCTAGGTTCCTTAGTGTCATTACTTTCTGTCGCATACCACCGTCTTTCCTTTGTCACCTTTATTTTTCTAATTATTATTATTTTTCTCTCCACAAATAGCAGAAGAATTTGGAAATTGATTCTAAAATAATCAAATATGTGAAAGAAATTACAAGTATTGTTGAAAGACGTTGTTTTGTTGTTGCAGTTTTTTTTTTTTTTAATACTAGAAAAACTTTGCAGACAAATTAGGCGCCCCCATATCAGATAATGGTATATCCAATTAAGATGGAAGAGTTATTCCCAGCCTCTGGACAGTAATGTGTGCAAATTCATCTTACATAGTGCTGGCTTAAAGACATATAACACATTTTATTGTTGCTATTATTTTTGTTAGCAGATTCCCAAGTACCTACAAAATATTGCACATTCAACTTGGCCCAAATATTTGATTATTTCTTGGAAATGTCTTTTGAATTAATTTCCTTCCCCACTGTCACGAGCCTATTACTGGCAGGCATCATTTGCTAGATTAGAGGCGCAGCTGCCTGCAGTTATTTTCTCTCTGTCTTCTAATTCATTCCTCAACTGCTGCCAAACAATTCTTCAGCAAAATTCCTTTTCAGAGAAGTGGCATGTCTGTATACGCTGTTAATAATCACAGTGGATATTTTAAATAGAAAAATGGTGTAATGTCTTACCACACAGACAAAACTTATCAAGTGAGAAAACTGTAAGTACGGCCTTCTGATTTGACGTTAAACCTGTTTATTCACTTTCTTAGAGTCTTCTACTTTTTCTGTCCCCTTCTGTCATACATTTCTTCTCTGTTCCAGCATGAGGGATAATATCTGTGGGGTAAATAATTTAACTTGTCCAAGGAAATTTGGTTTTCATCTTCAAAAATCTTGGCACTTCCACAGTGATTGAAGTGTCTTTGATGAGGCCTCCAGACCACAGCTGAGGGTTCATGATAATGAAGTGACTCAGGTGGTCAGGTCAGAAAGACCACTGCGTGATACCAGCTGACCACAGGGAGTGGGGTATGATTCAATCAATCATGCCTAATCAATGAGGCCCTAATAAAGGCTCTGGACACAGGAAGCTTCATGGGCTTCCTGGTGAAAGACATTGATGTCCTGGGTGGGGTGGGGGTGGCATGTCCCTTTTGGGACATGAAAACTTCACATGCCAGATCTCACCTTCTGTGTGTCTTTATTTGTATCATTTTTGCTATAATAAAACTGCAATCATAAGTATAGTGCTTTTCATGAGCTCTGTGTGTCATTCTAGTGAATTATTAAACCAGAGGGAGTAGTGGGAGCCAGCAGGTGGGAACTCCAGGAGCCCCTGAGCTTACGACTAGTATCCTGAGGGATTAGAGGGAACCCCCAAATTTGTAGCCAGCAGGTCAGAAGTGAGAGTGATGTGGGAACTTCCAAGCTTGCATCTGGTATCTGAGGTCTTGGGCACACGTGGCAGTCTGAAGAACAGTGGCCTTTAACTTGTGATGTCCGACCTAGCTCCAGGTGGTTAGGGTCAGAGGAGGAAGTGCCGCATGTGCACTGGTGTCAGAGCAGAAGTGGGACGGAAGGGAACAGAAAGATCAGCAATTGGTTTGGATTGAGCCAACGCAGTTTGGTGTCAGAAAAGTGGGATTTTGATTTTCCAACCAAAGTCTTAACACTTACTTTAATGTTTATTACTTAGGTTTCCTTTGTTATTAAAGGTCACTAACAACTCTGTCTTCCCTCCTTTTCCAGATAATCCATCAAATTTTTTAAACAATTACACCAATTTTTTATTTTTCTAAATTGTTAGTAATTTATATGCTTGTTTTGTCACCCCACTGTAATATTTAATATTCTTTCACTTTCAAGTGACAGCAAGCTAACTAAAATGAGATAGCTCAGTAAGGGGAAGGCAATGGCTCTCTTTACCAGAACAGGTGAGGGCTTTAGCTATGGCCAAACCAGGAGCTCAAACAATCTCACAGGGCTCTGATTCTTTCCACATCTCTTGGCTCAGAATGACTTTGTGGTGACATCGTTCTTAGATGCCATGCTTGTGGTGGAAAAGTGGCTACTGGCTACTGGCTTTTAGTTTATGAGCCATATCTTCATGGCTCATAAACTAAAAGGAAGAGAGACCTCTTTTATCCCAGTATTAAACCTCAGGGGACACCATTTGCATTTCCATACTTCATTCCAGAAGATGGGCTCTTCTGATGGACAGCCTAAGCTGTGTGCCTAGTCCCAGGGCTTGGAATACTAATGAGTTGATAGACCCACCAAGGCTCATGCAGAGAGGCTAGGAGAGTCTATAAAAGAATGGATCCTAGTCAAAATAGAGTTATTTGTCCACGTTACTGGTATGGTCATATCTCGGGTACTTTATTCTTTATATTCTGAGATTGAGAATCCCACCCACCAGTCCTGGCCTCTCAGTTCCCTCAGTCCAGACAAAGACAGATATTTTCCTCATTCTTCCACAGAGTCCTGAGCACTTTGCCCCCTCTAATTCCATTAGCTTAAATGTTAAGGGTCTGTGTACATTATGGATATATATTGCAAAGTAAATTAATCTGAACTGCATTATCTATTAAAAAAGCGGATATATTTTAGCATTTTTCTGATAATATGTATGATTATCCTCAATTCCATTTTCCAAGAAGGGGTAATGGTTTATTTTCGAAGAATTTATGATATGGATTTTTAATTCCAGCATGAAATAGATAAAGGTATTGCATTTACAATCTACACAGGAACAGCCATTTAATGTGTGTGAACAGACTGCTCATTTACTACAATAATATATCCTAAATGAATTCAATGTGTTCATAGACAGCGAACACTGAAAGCAGTAATTGGAAAAATACATCACCAGTCCAAATGTTTTTACAGTCTTGGGCTGAAGGTAAAGATCCTCCTAAACCCTTTGTTTCATTAGGCTGGAGTATGTTGGAATTATTGACTGAGATTCAGTCTAAGCAGTTGAAGCTACAAAACTACAAAAATGTAGATGGACCCATAGCTTAGTTAAACTAATTAATTTGTTAAATAATTCTTAGAATCTCTTAAACCTAAAAACAGCTTCTGCCTGAATTATGACAAAATTTGAAGTTTTATCATAATGTAAGACATATATAATAACCACAACATTTAAGCAACTGTAGTAAGCAATTATGTTTTAGAGTAAATAGTGTATTTTTGTTATGATGACTCACAGTTATTGAAACCACAGGCACTTTATGTTGAGAACATCATGAAAAACGAATTTTATTAGTTAGATAAAGCTAACTGTTGTAACAGAGAAGACCTTAATGGTTAATACAATAGAAGATTAAATCTTGTTCACTAAAAGACCAGAACAGCTGTCCCTGATTGATAGCAGCAGGCATTTTGCTCTGCTTAGTCTTGCATGGAGCCAGGATGAAGAAATCTCTGTCATTTGAACTTGTGGCTTCCAGGTTCTGCCTGGGGCTCAGGACATCATCATGAACCTCAAGCTATTTATGGGGGCACTGTGGATACCCTACAACTGGAAGATTCAGTGCAAAGTCTCACCCCTACCCAAACCTGAGCAGAATTTTACAAGAAAAACCATAGTGGTACAGTGGTTTAAGAGTTTGGCTGCTAACCAAAAGGTGGGCAGTTTGAATCCACTAGGCTCTCCTTGGAAACCCTGTGGGTCACTTCTACTCTGTTCTTTAGGGTTGCTATGAGTCAAAATTGACTCAGTGGCAAAGGGTTTTGTTTTTGGTTGTTTGAGCCTTGATAGTGATTGGAATCCTGCTGGGAGTGATGCAGTTTACTGGCATGAAATATATAAAGTGCACAGAAGATTATGAACTACAGAAGATATGCATGGCTGTCATTAAACCATTCTTTATTGTTGCTGTTGCAGATATAACTATTTTAGTTGTCCTGGCATGATAGAGCAATAGAATTGTTCAAGAATTGTATGACCTGATGACTCCAATCAAGGCCAGATATAAATTTTCTGGCTAAGATACTGCTTCTTGCTGCTTTCTGAGAGATGCCATCCTCTCTGCTCCTGACCTCAAAAATAACCTCCTACCTAACACTAATCCCCAATCTAAAACTCACATGCTCTATATGTGGAAAATACCACATATAACACAGAAAAATAGACAATAACCCTGTTGGGAAGTACAGAAAATGGACATGTGAATGCCAATGGGTCAGACAGTCAGAAGGAGGAAAGAGCATGGAGAATTTTAGGATTTAAGTTTCTCAGAGTGTGTATCATTTTTGCTTACATTCTTTTGGCTAGAATAGTCACATGATCATAACTAACTGCAAAAGATGGTGGGAGATAGAAGTATAATTATGTGACCATGAAAATAAGGTAGTAGGTTTGGTGATTAGTTAGCAATCTCTGCCACACAGCTCTCAATGGAAAATCCATATGTGGCAAAATTGTACGTGTAAGTTTTAGTTAAGATATATGCATGAAAATATGTGTATGTGTCCATAAAAATGATTGAGATATTCATAAGTAAATAGACAGAATTACATATATGTATATATAGAGAGAGAGGAGCACTGGTGGCATAGTGGTTAAGAGCTTGGCTGCTAACTAAAACATTGGTAGTTCAAATCCACCAGCTGCTCCCTGGAGACCTATGGGGCAGTTCTACTCTGTCCTGTAGGGTCACTATGAGTTGGAACCAGCTTGACACCACACAACAACAACAACAGCCTATATATATATATATATATATATATATATATATATATTTATTTGGAGCCCTGGTGGCACAGTGGTTAAGAGCTAGGCTGCTAACCAAAAGGTCAGCAGTTCAAATATACCAGGTGCTCCTTAGAAATACCCTACTGGGCAGTTCTAATCTCTCTATGAGTTGGAACTGACTCGACGGCAGTGGGTTTTTGGTATATATATATATATGTTTAATATATATATTGAAGTCTAAAAAATAAATATTAAGGCAGAAAAATTAGCAATTAGAGTCATAATTTCTCTAAATTCTGTAATGTTATTTAATCATGTTTCAGCAAAACACATGGAATAAAATTCCTATTGTTTATTTGAAATACTTAGTTTTTCACTTTTCTTTAGAACTCTTCATTGTACTGAAACATGAAGATTTGGAGTTAATAACAACCCAAACCCAAACCAAAGCCATTGACATCAAGTCAATTCTGACTCTTAGTAACTCTATAGGACAGAGTAGAACTGCAGTAGAGGATTTCCAAAGCTGTAAATCTTTACGGAAGCCGGCAGCCACATCTTTTTCCCATGGAGCATCTGGTGGGTTTGAACTACTGACCTTTCAGTTAGTAGCCAGGTGCTTAACCACTCTACATCAGGGGTCCTTTCAATAACATCTACTATTAATTCAACTGTTAACATCTGCTAGGCCCTATTCTAAATGTATTTTATATAGCTGACTTAATTCTGTTGTGTTTTTATAAGGTGCCATATAGAACACACAGTAACCCATGTGACAGAGTAGAACTGACTCATAGTGTTTTCTTGGCTGTAATTTTTAATGAAGCACATTGCCATGTCTTTCTCCCTCAGAGCTACTGGTTAGGTTCAAACCACCAACCTTTTGGTTAGGAGCCAAACATTTAACTGTTGAGTCACCAGGGCTCCTTAATTTAATCCTTACGGTCATATCAAGTATGCATTGTTAATTATACACATTTTATATATGGGAAATGAAGCTTAGAGAAATTAGATAAATTGTCTAGTAAAACGGTAGAGTTTAGATTAAATCCCAGATATTCTAGATTCAGAGTCTGAACTCTCAATCAGTATGAGGACAAAAGACATAACCCAAAGAACCCTAGGACTGGAGCCCTAAAGTCCTTTGTAAAACCATGTTGTGTTGAATAGAGTTTCTATATATAGAATATGATGTCACTTTAATGCATATTTTCAAACAGTCTGATAATCCAAGTGGGTGGTAATGCAGAATTTAAGATGAAGCCTTTACAATAAAATAAAATATGTATCCTACTTAAAATTAATAGGCTATGAGGACATAAACTCATCATTAATGATTCACCAGGTTTGCTTTTTCAATTATTATGCTTCAAAATTGTCTTAGCTATCTAGTTATTCTGTAACAGAAATACCACAAGTGAATGGCTTTAACAAAGAGAAATTTATGCTCTTAGTCTAGGAAGGTACAAGTCCAAATTTCAGGGCGCCAGCTCCAGGGGAAGGCTTTCTCTCTCTGGTGATTCTGAACGAAGGTTCTCATCATCATCAATCTTCCCTGGGTCCAAAGGACACTCTCTACTCCTGCCTCTGCTTTCTTCGTGGTATGAGCTCCCCATGTGTCTCTGCTTGCTTCTGTCTTTTGTAAAAAAAAAAAAAAAAAAAGAGAGAGAGAGACTGATTTAGAACAGTTAATGACTCCTGCCTCATTAACATAACTGCCTCTAATCCTGCCTCATTAACATCATAGAGGTAGGATTTACAACACATAGGAAAATCACATCAGATGACAAAATGGTACACAATCACGCAATAATGGGAATCATGGCCTAGACAAGTTGACACACATTTTTGAGGGACACAATTCAATCCCTTCACCCTTTCTGTCTCTGGCCTCTCATACCACATTCACATCTTCATCTTCTTCTTTTTCTCCCAGATACAGGTTTTCCCCACTATCTGAGCATTGCTATGAAACCTTCCATAAGCAGAAATGGCATAAAGTGAAGAAGCAATTACCATTAATTATATGGGAAAATTCTTAGCATTCCGAGACCCCCAAAAATAACCTACAAAGTTATACCAAATAACACATAAAACTCTTATAAACTCTCTTAGCCTTTTCTGATACTTAGGACACATCTCGCTAACAGATGCACAAAATAAATCGAGATAAAGCTCAGATGCTTGCAGACACAGTTCAAAGCTGCGGCCCCTTGATGCTGAGATGCTCAACATAGTTCCTGGGGAAGGAGCTTGGTGACTTCACTCTTGCTGCTTAGGATGTGCACTGGTTCTTTAACGGCTTGCTGTAAAACAACTGAACACCTTTTTGCACGTTTATTCGTAAAAGCGAAAACCCTCTTGGGATTTCTTTTGGTTAGTGGAAACAGGTACTAATGTAGATCTTTTGTAAAAGGGAAGTGGTGTAAAGCAAACCATCAAAAAGCAGGGGATACTTGTATTTACTTGGCTCGTTTTGTGGAAAGTGATTAAATCTTTCAGTTACAAAGACTAGATTCACGATGGTATGCTGTTACAATGCAATGAAAAGGCAGTTTTTATTGTACAAGGTATCTTTTTTTTTCTCCTAACAGGGAAAAGAGCACAGCCCTCAATGCGGAACCACTCTGAATGCATAAGATTATAACTGGTCTTTAAAGGACTCACTTCCTGTTGTGTATATTGTGTTAGTTTTTGTCAGGTCTTCATCTGGGCAAGGCACTATACTAAGTGCTTTGGATTAATTCATTTAATCCTTATTACAGCCTTATGTATTGATACTTTTTTTTATCTTCAGGTGAAGTAACTGAGTTATTTAAAGCTGTAAAATGACATGATCAGCTAGTTAGGGAAGGATCCTTGTTCTGAGCCCAGGAATTCTGACTCCAAAACAGGGCTTCAAACTGGTTCATTCTGGTTCAAACCCCTGCTGAGAATTTGCATTTCTACCAAGTTCCCAGGAAGTTATACACAAGAATCACCTGAGGATCTTGTTAAAAATGTAGATTCCAATTCAGAATATCTGGGATGGAAATGCAGATTCTCAGCAGGGAGCTTGTTAGAAATGCAAATTCTCAGCAGGAATTCAAACTGGAATGAACCAGTTTCAAGGCCTGCTCCACTAACCCTCACCTGTGACTCCAAACTTAAATCATGAATTGTCCCAGTTGCTCTTTTTTTATTATTATTATTTAATATTGATTCCTCTAGGGTGCGTATTTAAATACTTCCTGTTCTCTTTGCAACCATTGTTCCTCTTATCCTTCAGGAAGTGTGGTAAGGCTTGAAGAGTTAAGAGAAGAATAATGAGGATCATAAGAGAAACTGTTGAGCGCTTACCCTATGCCAAATGTTGTCTCCACATTTTAAACATCAATCCATACTAACCCTCATAACAATTAGTGTAGATTCAATCATCAAAATGTTATAGATAAGGAAACTGAGTATCTCAGGGAAACTTAATAACTCTCTCTGGATCTCTCAGCTCTTAAGTGCAGAGCCATGACCCAAACTCAGGTTAGACTGAATCATAGATTCTTTGCCAGTAAACTAAGAATCTTCCTTAAGCAATTAATAAACCAAATTCTTCCATATAAATTTTCTAGTTTTATCATCACTGCAGCCCAAAGTAGTAGGGAATATTAGCACGAGGCAAAAAAAAAAAAAAAAAAAAATTGCCATGTCGGGGGGCGGCCCCAGCAAGGAAAGACCCTCACTGTGTGTTTGGCAGGCAATCTGAAGAACTGACACATAACCCTTTCCAGATTCATGAGTTTATTCAAGGAAACTTATTGACGGGGTAAGCAGCTGCTCTCCAGTGGCAGCTAGCTGGAGTATTTTCCGTAACTTTACCTAGTTACCTAGCAAGGGACCCAAGCTTGCAAACCATTCTAGCTGGGACCAAGGCTCATTGTTTTCTCTCATATCCTTGGGCAGTCAATGTTCCCAGGGACTTCACACCCAGCCCCAAATGTTTTCCTTCTTGCCGGGAGTAGCGTGACTAGGCCAGTGGCCAAGGTTGGCCTTGGCCACTGGCCTAGTCACGCTACTCCCAGCCTTGCACCTTAGCCCGAGTCCATCCCGAATTCATCCCCAGTATGCTTTGGAGAAGAGCAAGCTGATCCTATTAGGGAGGGGATCCATATAACTGAATAGCATCACCCTACATGCCATCAGGTGGATTCTGACTCATAGCAACCCTATAGGACAAAGTATAACTGCCCCTTAGGGTTTCCAAGGAGCGGCTAGTGTATTTGAACTGCAGCCAAATGCTTAACCACTATGCCACTAGGGCTCCTAGCACAAGGTAAAGGGATTTACATAAACATACAAGTAATAAATGCTGAGGTTGTTATTCAAATACATCTGTTTGTCTGCAGTACCTTAATCTTCCCCTTACCATGTTTTCCCCAGGCCTCTCCTCATTATTACTGTAGTCATTCATCCATTCAATAAGTGTCTATTGTCCACCTAGTCTTTTCTAGACACGGTCCTGGGTTCTATGAACAGTACTGAGTAAAACAATCCCTGCTGTCTTGGAGCTTTTGGTCTAGTGAGGAAGAAAGATACTAATCAACTCATATAAATATATAATTGAAAATTATAATCAGGAACTGATTTGATTT
The DNA here is from genome assembly GCF_024166365.1 of Elephas maximus indicus. Lineage (NCBI taxonomy): Eukaryota > Metazoa > Chordata > Mammalia > Proboscidea > Elephantidae > Elephas > Elephas maximus. The sequence continues at coordinate 38,404,175 of NC_064827.1, read as the reverse complement.
GAAGTAGAGGGGTGTAGGGCAGCCTTTCCTTGGAAAGTGGTATTTTAGCTAATATCTGAAGGATGAGTAGAGCTTACTATATATGACCAGTGTGGGATAGAAAGAGAACACAACCAGACTCCCAAACAGCTTTTCCTATTAACTTGTGAATAAGTATTTATATAAATATGTTCACTGACTGATGAGATCCCATTTTTTAGTTATGTTTCTTGACATGGTTTGATCACTCAATCTCTATAACTGTATAGGCATCTACATAGTTAAATGCATGGCATTTCTTAATCATAGTTACCTTTCCGATAGCCTCAGTTATTATCTGGAATGTACTTTTGAATGAGAAAAAAAAAAGTTGATTTTATGTCATGTATAAAAGGGTTGATGAGATTAAGAATGTAAAATATAACCTCTGGAGCTTAAAAAATATGTCCATATGGGAACTATTAAATAATAAAAACAAATAGCCCTTCACATTTAATGAAATAGTTGACATGTATTTGATGGCACCAAATCACCAACCATGTCAAGTATCATGTTGAGCATGTTTGTATAAACAGCTAGAGAAATAGATGTGTTACACATATTATGGATATATGTGTGTTATTTTTAATTGATACCTTAAAACAGAAATTTTGTTTATGTGCAGAATCCACTTGTATACCACATCTAAATAAATGGGACAATATTCTGTAGGGAACATTGTCTGTTTTGATTGGTGATATTTACCAATATCCCCTGGCATGAAATAGTAACTGAGAGGTTCATAATTATTCAGTGAGATATTGTATTTGATTTGGAGTAAATTCTTGAAACTATTGGACTTGGAATATGACCTTAGATATTTGAGAGTATATTTCCCAAATACATAGAAACTCAACAAAAGAATATTCAGTTTTCTAAATTCAAGAGTCAGAAAGACATGCAGATATCTCAAGAAACTATTTCTGAACAAAGAGATACTGTTTTATGCAAACTGGAGCTCTCAATTTGGTTATCAAAGAGGTCAACACCTGAAAACACAGTAAACTAAGACTAATTAGCAGTGTCCAACCTGGCATCATTCACTTGATATAGTGTGAAATAAAACAAAGAAACAAATAAAAAAGCCCAACACTTTATTAGAAATAATAGGAATAACACATTAGAAACTTGCTGAATCTTACTTAGCCTAACAGTCAGTTACGTCAGGGAAGGTGCACTTTCTCAGAACAAGAAGAGCAGGAGCAAAGTCTCCCCCAGGTTTCTGCAGAGAATCCAGCAAACGTTGTTTGTTATAGCCCTTAAGGACACAATGATACATGACGTGGGGGATAATTGTTGGTCAGTAGATAAAACGTTATGTTTTGCCTAATTGACAGTACCGTGATCGTCACTATTATCAATTTTTCAAAGGCATTATTGGTTGCTGGATGTATTTGTAACAAGAAATCATAAATGATTTATTAATTTATCATAGATCGGGCCTGGAGACATCACTTTGATTTATATTCAGCATAGATGGATATAGCTAGATATGTGGTGGACTAGAACAGAACACAGGCCTGTATTTGCTCTGATCCTGAAAGTGTGATCTGGAGCATAACCAAGGCAAAAGAAAGACAGTTTCATGGAGAAACACTGTGTACATGAGTGGTTAGGAAGGCCTGGCTAACCAGTCCAAACCCCCTCCATTACCCTACACTACCTGGTTCGCCTCCTCCTCATAGGAGTGCTGCCCCCATGGCAGGAGGGTAAACCAAATTCACCTTTCAAAGCTGAGTATATAATTTTTAGTAGTTCAGAGTTAACTGCTGAGCCTTGAAACTCCATACAGCTATACAGAGAAAGACAAAGGCTAAAGCAGACAGGTAAAAATTATCACAGGGATAAGGCATCTCCAAGGGTCAGCCCCAAGCTGCGAAATTCACTGGATGGTGAAAAAAGGAGTCTTCCTTGTGGACCCTCGAATTACACATGATGCGTGTCTTGTATGCATGCTTATTTTTATTTTGAATATTCATGTTTTACCTGCTTCCCATACCCTTCAGTGTATTAAATTTTTTTTTTTATATTTCTAGATGCGAATGCCTTTGTCATAAATCTTCATATTATAGGCTGCCTTGTGGAATGTGGTTATTCTTACTGTCACATAGTTTCACTCTGCCAATCCTTGTTTTCATTCAAGGTTCCAATTCACTTGGAAATGTGAATTTTGTTTACTTGAAACAGGGAAAGTTAAAAAAAAATACATCGAGAACATTTTATTAGGTCTTTATTCCTGCCTTCTTATTTCCATTTATTGTGTTCTACTTAATAGTGAATGAGTTCAGTGTAATTTCAGTTGTAGCGTTTTCTCATTGAAGTGTATTCTGCCAAGATCCCATTTTCAGAATGTGTGTGTTTTAATTGGGCTTGCATATGGATAGATGCAGGACTCCCTGCTAGTCCTTTTCCAGCTTCTATAATTCTCAGTACAGATGGTTTTCATTACACTACTTCGTCCCCCCACCCTTCACCACACCAACAATAAATACTGATAGAGCCCCCTGAGGTATTCATTCTTCCTCAGGCCTCCAAACAGACCAGACAGAGTCTCATGATTGGGAAGAGTTGACAGTGGGAAGACAGGATCATTACAAGACAGTCGAGCCGACCCAGTCACTACCCTTGGGAATTTGAAACAGTGCAAGAAAAAGTGGACCAGCTCTTACTGTAGTCAGATTTCAACCCTGGTACTCCTTAAGGTCTATTTCAGTGTTTTTTTTTTTTCTTTTTCTTTTTTAAAATTCCCCAGAGTGGAGAGTTAGATGGAAAAAGAAAATACAAGTTAACTTTGAAAGTGCCTCCTGCATTTCCAGAGGCAAGTGGACAATACGGAAGAAGCTGTGGACTGCTAGAAAAATTCATGTCTTTATTTAATGGTCATTGGGGAAATATTGACCCTGGGAAAAATTGCAAGGCCTGACTTTATGTGCTTTTTACACCATATTCTATGTCTCTCTTTATTCCCATCAATAAATACCATTGCGTTAAAACCAAACCAAACCCTTGGCTGTCGAGTCGATTCTGACCCATAACGACTCTATAGGACAGAGTAGAACTGCCCCATAGGGTTTCCAAGGAGTGGCTGGTGAATTCAAACTGCCAACCTATTGGTTAGCAGCCTGAGCTCTTAACCACTGTACCACCAGAGCTCAATTGTTAGCAGATGTAATGAGTTCATGAGGCATCTCAAACTTTATTTATTTAACGAATATTTATCACTCGTTCCTTACCAGTTGCTGGGGATATAGGAGAACAATGGTGAGCAAAAGAAGTCACTACAGTCGTGAATTTTTCATAGCAAATCATCATACTGTATGAATTCATAATTGCAAAGCAAGATAAATATTATGAAAAAAGGTGCGTATATCTATGGCATATTTCTAACCTAGAGTTTGGAGTGTTATCAAGTAAGGCCTTCCTTCCTGAAATCTGAATTAACTAGGTGTGTTTATTTTGAGCGAGGAGATTGGGAAAGCATTTTAGACAGGGTGCCTTAGAGGCAGAGGTTCAGGTAAGAGGCAGGTAAACTCATGATGGGTGGTCGTTTCTGGGCTGATAGTTTGAGAAGCTAAAGGTTAAGAAGGTGAAAATGCTGCTTATGAATATATGCCCTAAGCTGAAATACAGTAGAAGTGTGATGCAGAAATATGAACTTACGAGCTAAGTGTCCCCTATGTGCTTTGCAAAACCTCAAGGAAGGAGATTACCCACCCCCACAGATTTCAGCGTAAAGGAAATTGATCTATTTGGGGGAGAAAATATGGGGTAGCATGTATACCATGAAGGCAAGAAAAGCCATCCTGGTTTTAAAGCTCCAAAAGTTTGACTTAAAAGTTTTACCTGGTAAAAATGCCCCGAGAATTTTAAAATAAACCTCACTAGTTTTGCCAAGCCAACTATTTGTACTTTGAAAAGCTAACCTGAATCCTGAGTAACACTAATTATAGTTGATAATTGTTTTCCATGCCTTCATTTCCGAGTGTGAAAACTATTATGATCAGAATAAGCCGACTTGAAAACTATCTTTATGCTTGGTGATCTCCGTGGATATTCGTCTTTTTTGAATGATTACCACTCCAGTGCCTTTGTTGTTTACATGCTTCCTAATACTTCCTTCTTTTCAATCCAGAGACCATTTCATGCTTTCAGAAACATTATTGGAAACAAACCTTTAGAAAGCCAGACAACAGAAAAAGCCAGGAGACTGTCATGGATACAGTTTAGAAAGAAATGTTACATTTTCAAAGCCAGAAAAATATGGATACTCCCTAGGATAACATTATAAATGCAAACATTACTAGAGTATAGAGTATTTGTGCCTTTGGTTTGGAAAAGGTTTTTATTGTTTGGAAAAGGTAGAATGTCTTGTGGAGCTGAGAAAAAACTAGACTTGGAGGATTCCAATATATTACCAACTATCCTTTTTTTTTATCCATACCTAGAAACTGACAAAGCAGGAATCACAGAGGTTTGGAGATGATGACAAATTAAGAGCAAGCTGTACAATGTTAAACATTTAAAACTACGTTAACATTTAGAATCCCTAGAATCTCTAGTTCTGTTTAAGGAAACCCTGGTGGCATAGTGGTTAAGTGCTATGGCTGCTAACCAAAGGGTGGGCAGTTCGAATCCGCCAGGTGCTCCTTGGAAACTCTATGGGGCATTTCTACTCTGTCCTATAGGGTCGCTATGAGTCAGAATCGACTCGACAGCACTGGGTTTTGGGTTTAGTCCTGTTCAAAAGGAGACTTGGTGGTGCAGTGGTAAAAGTGCTTGGCTTTGAACCAGCAGGCCAACAGCCTGAACCCACTAGCCACTTCACGGGAGAAAGATGTGGCAGTCTGCTTGTGTAAAGATTTACAGCCTCGGAAACCCTATGGGGCAGCTCCGCCCTGTCCTGTAGGGTCACTATGAATTGATGTTTACTTGACAGCAGTGGGTTTGGTTTTTGGGTAGTTCCATTCAAAAGCATGATTTTTTTTCTGAAATCACAGAATCCTAACTTAGATGTATAAGGGATTTGTGCATATGTGAGTGGCTTAATTTAAGTGTATTTATGATGGAAATAAAAGTTTCATAAAACACATATCATTGGGTAAATTTTAATCAAGTAGTAGAAAAACCTGAAGAGTCAAGCTCATGCCACCAACATCCCAGTCCTCCCTAAATGAGGTTTAACTTTCATAAATGTATATGCACTGGCTATGAATGTAGTGTTTCCTTGGCATCAAATACATTAATTTATGAGTTGCCTTTCTGAATCTAAGTAGGTCATAAATACAGCCAATTTTAAGTAACGATTTCAACAACTACCAGTTTTTAGTAGTGATTCTACTTTAATCGATCAATAAAGCTTTAAGTGATTTTGGCAAATTTTGCGTGCAAATTCCATGTGTTTTTCAAGTTTAAGGCCAAGCTATGAAATGGTCTAGAAAAAAAAGTTGTATGTGTCTTTATAAGACTTAATCTTGTCTTTTATCAAAATCAAGTAAACTGTATAAAGCCACTGCAACAATAAGAAGTGCCCTAGTTAGCTTTTAGAGTTCCCTGGATAATGCAGAGTCAACTTAACAGTGTCCCAGGTGTTACAGTGAGGATGAAATTTGATTCTTTAACATATATTTACATTAGCTATACTACTCTGGGAAACCCTGCTGGCGTAGTGGTTAAGAGCAACAGCTGCTAACCGTAAAGTTCAGCAGTTCAAATCCACCATGTGCTCCCTGGAAACCATATGGGGCAGTTCTACTGTCCCATAGGGCACTATGAGTTGGAATCGACTCGATGGCAACGAGTTTGGCTTAGTTTTGGTATACTACCCTGATTTTCCTTAATGATGTTTCTACTTATGTTAAATACGAGCATATGTGTTTCACAACAGTTGTTCCAAGATAACAACTTTAATTAGGTTTTTTGTTCGTTTGTTTTAATATACAAAGACCTGAATTGCTGGACAGGAAATCAACTCTGGTTTGAAAAGATATTATACCACTTTCTTAATAACTTTTAAAACTCCAGGATTCTTTATAAATAGTTTGAAAAAAAATGTGCTAAACACTAGGTAAAAAGATTAGTTTTCAAAGTAGGTTTTTTTTTTTTTTTTTTTCCAAGATGAAATCCCATTTTCGGAAATGAAAAAAAGGCCTAAAATGTTCCAAGAAGATATGACCAGAAATGCTGGGTATTGTGACAAACTCAGTAAATAGGAAGCAGGTCTAGACAGAACAACAAGAAGAAGAGGAAATGAGAGCTGGGCTTGGGATCATTATCTTATATCAAGGTCTTTGGTTTTAAATTGAATTTCCACTCTGGTTACCCTGTGAGTTCACATGGAGTTCTAATCAGCCCGGGAATAAAAGGCTACCTGAATGGAAAGAAAAAACATGTTGTTCATAAATTTTGAAAGAATATGACACTCTACTTGTATGTCCCGGAAGATTAAGTATGGAGATTATATATCCAAAGATTATTCTGTAATTACTTTGAGAATAAAGTAAAAAATAATAACTATGTGGACACCACAGCTAAAGGAATTAAAGAACCAAAGTCAAAATGCCAAGGAATAAAAATTTAGATCAAGTTACTTTTGTAATGCAAAACTTTGTTTCTGATAGGATAAAATTTGACCTCCTTAGCTCATCTTACCCCCATGTGTCTGTCAGTTTGTCTTACTGTGGGGGCTTGTGTGTTACTGTGATGCTGGAAGCTATGCCACCAGTATTCCTATATCAGTAGGGTCACCCATGGCAGACAAGTTTCAGCTGAGCTTCCAAACTAAGACAAACTAGGAAGAAGGACCTGGCAGTCTACTTCTGAAAAGATTTAGCCAGTGGAAACCTTATGAATAGCAGTGGAACATTGATATAGTGCCGGAAGGCATTCAAAAGACAACTGGGGAAGAAGAGTTGCCTCCTCAAAGTCGAGTCGACCTTAATGAAGTGGATGGAGTCAAGCTTTCGGGACCTACATTTGCTGATGTGGCACAACTCAAAATGAGAAGAAATAGCTGCAAACATCCATTTATAATCGGAACATGGATTGTACAAGGTATGAATCTAGGAAAATTTTCAAAAATGAAATGGAATGCATAAACATTGATATCCTAGGCATTAGTGAGCTGAAATGGACTGGTATTGGCTATTGTGAATAGGACAATCATATGGTCTACTATGCCGGGAACGACAGTTTGAAGAGGAATGGTGTTGCATTCATTGTCAGAAAGAACACTTTAAGATCTATCCTTAAGTACAACACTGTCAGTGATAGGATACTATCCATACACCTACAAGGAAGACCAGTTAATATGACTATTACTCAAATTTATGCACCGACCACTAAGACCAAATATGAAGAAATTGAAGATTTTCACCAACTTCTATAGTCTGAAATTGATCTAATTTGCAATAAGGATGCATTGATAGTTACTGGTGATTGTAATGCAAAAGTTGGAAACTAAGAAGGATAGGTCATTGGAAAATATGGCCCTGGTGATAGAAATGATACTAGAGGTCACGTGATAGAATTTTGCAGGACCAACAACTTCTTCATTGTAAATATCTTTTTACACTGACATAAATGGTGATATGTGGACCTCTTCAGATGGAATACACAGAAATCAAATTGACGACATCCGTGGGAAGAGATGATGGAAAAGCTCAATACCATCAGTCAAAACAAGGCTAGGAGTTCACTGCAGAACAGACCATCAATTGCTCATATGCAAATTCAAGTTGAAGCTGAACAAAATTAGAACAAGTTGACTAGAGCCAAAGTACAACCTTGAGTATATCCCTAGATTTAGAGACTATTTCAAGAATAGATTTGACACGTTGAGCACTAATGACCGAAGACCAGACGAGTTGTGGAATGACATCAAGGACATCATACATGAAGAAAGCAAGAGATTATTAAAAACACAGGAAAGAAAGAAGACCAAAATGGATGTCAGAAGAGACTCTGAAACTTGCTCTTGAACATCAGTAGCTAAAGCCAAAGGAAGAAATGATGATATAAAAGAGTTGAACAGAAGATTTCAAAGGGAGGCTCGAGAAGACAAAGTATTATAACAACATCTGCAAAGACCTAGCGATGGAAAACCAAAAGGAAAGTACATGCTGGGCATTTCTCAAGCTGAAAGAACCCAAGAAAAAATTCAGCGCTCGAGTTGCAACATTGAAGGATTCTATAGGAAAAATATTAAACAACTCAGGAAGCATCAAAAGAAGATGGAAGGAACACACAGAGTCACTATACCAAAAAGAATTGGTCAACGTTCAGTCATTTCAGAAGGTGCCATATGAGCAGGAACCAGTGGTACTGAAGGAAGAAGTCCAAGCTGCACTCAAGGCACTGGCAAAAAACAAGGCTCCAGGAACTGAAGGAATACCAATTGAGATATTTCAACAAACGGCTGCAGCACTGGAGGCAGTCATTCATCTATGGCAAGACATTTGGAAGACAGCTACCTGGCCAACCAACTGGAAGAGATCCATATTTATGCCTATTCCTAAGGAAGGTGTTCTAACCAAATGTGGAAATTATCGAACAGTATCATTAATATCACATGCAAGTAAGATTTTGCTGAAGATCATTCAAAAGCAGCTGCAGCAGTATTTCGACAGGGAACTGCCAGAAATTTAAGCCAGATTCAGAAGAGGACACGGAACCAGGGATATCATTGCTGATGTCAGATGGATCCTGGCTGAAAGCAGAGAGTGCCAGAAAGATGTTTACCTGTGTTTTATTGACTATGCAAAGGCATTCGACTGTGTGGATGATAACAAATGATGGATAACATTGCAAGATTGGGAATTCCAGAACACTTATTTGTACACATGAGGCACCTGTACGTAGATCAAGAGGCAGTTGTTCGAACAGAACAAGAGAATACGGTGTGGCTTAAAGTCGTGAAAGGTGTAATTCAGTGTCAGAGTTGTATCCTTTCACCTTACCAATTCAATCTGTATGCTGAGCAAATAATCCGAGTAGCTGGACTATATGAAGACGATGGTGGCATCAGAATTGGAGGAAAACATATTAACAGCCTATATTATGCAGGTGACACAACCTTGCTTGCTGAATGTGAAGAGGATTTGAAGCACTTACTGATGAAGATCAGAGACCACAGCCTTCAGTATGGGTTACACCTTAACATAAAGAAAATGAAAATTCTCACAACTGGACCAATAAGCAACACCATGATAAACATAGAAAACATTGAAGCTGTCAAGAATTTCATTTTACCTGGATCCACAATCAGCACTCATGGAAGCAGCAGTCAAGAAATCAAAAGACATTGCACTAGGAAAATCTACTGCAAAAGGCCTCTTTAAGCTGTTGAAAAGCAAAGATGTCACCTTGAAGGTGTGCCTGACCCAAGCCATGTTGTTTTCAATGTCCTCATATGCATTTGAAAGCTGCATGATGAACAAAGAAGACTGGAGAAGAATTGACACTTTTGAATTCAAACTTCATCAATAAGTGCTTCAGGTCCTCTTCACTTTCAGCAAGCAAGTTTGTCATCCGTATAACATAGGTTGTTAATGAGTCTTCCTCCAATTCTGATGCCAGGTTCTTCTTCACATAGTCCAGCTTCTCAGATACTTTGCTCAATATACAGATTGAACTGGTAAGGTGAAAAGATACAACCCTGACACATACGTTTCATGACTTTAAACCATGCAGTATCCCCTTGTTCTGGCCGAACAATTGCCTCTTGATCTATGTACAGGTTCCTCATGTGCACAGATAAATGTTCTGGAATTCCCATTCTTGCAATGTTATCCATGATTTGTTACCATCCACACAGTTGAATGCCTTTGCATAGTCAATAAAACACAGGTAAACATCTTTCTGGCACTCTCTGCTTTCAGCCAGGATCCATCTGACATCAGCAATGATATCCCTGGTTCCGTGTCCTCTTCTGAATCTGGCTTAAATTTCTGGCAGTTCCCTGTCGAAAATACTGCTGCAGCTGCTTTGAATGATCTTCAGCAAAATCTTACTTGCATGTGATATTAATGATACTGTTCGATAATTTCCACATTCGGTTAGATCACCTTCCTTAGGAATAGGCATAAATATGGATCTCTTCCAGTTGGTTGGCCAGGTAGCTGTCTTCCAAATGTCTTGCCATAGATGAATGACTGCCTCCAGTGCTGCAGCCGTTTGTTGAAATATCTCAATTGGTATTCCTTCAGTTCCTGGAGCCTTGTTTTTTGCCAGTGCCTTGAGTGCAGCTTGGACTTCTTCCTTCAGTACCACTGGTTCCTGCTCATATGGCACCTTCTGAAATGACTGAACGTTGACCAATTCTTTTTGGTATAGTGACTCTGTGTGTTCCTTCCATCTTCTTTTGATGCTTCCTGAGTTGTTTAATATTTTTCCCATAGAATCCTTCAATGTTGCAACTCGAGCGCTGAATTTTTTCTTGGGTTCTTTCAGCTTGAGAAATGCAGAGCATATTCTTCCCTTTTGGTTTTCTGTCTCCAGCTCTTTGCACATGTTATTGTAATACTTTCTTTGCCTTCTAAGCCTCTCTTTGAAATCTTCTCTTTAGCTCTTCGACTTCATCGTTTCTTCCTTTCTCTTTGTCTATTGCATATTCAAGAGCAAGTTTCACAGTCTCTTCTGACAACCATTTTGGTCTTTTCTTTCTTTCCTGTGTTTTTGATGACCTCTTGCTTTCTTCATGTATGATGTCCTTGATGTCATTTCACAGGTTGTCTGGTCTTTGGTCATTGTTGTTCGATGTGTCAAATCTATCCTGAGATGGTCTCTTAGTTCACGTGGGAAATACTCAAGGTCACACTTTGCCTCTGGTGGACTTGTTCTAATTTTGTTCAGTTTCAACTTGAACTTGCATATGAGCAATTGATGGTTTGTTCCATAATCAGCCCCTGGCCTTGTTCTGACTGATGACATTGAGCTTTTCCATCATTTCCACATATATAGTCTATTTGATTTCTGTGTATTCCATCTGGCAAGGTCCATGTATATAGTTGCCATTTATGTTGGTGAAAAAAGGTATTTACAATGAAGAAGTTGTTGGCCCTACAAAATTCTATCATGCAATCTCTGACATCATTTCTATCATGAAGGCCATGTTTTCCAATGACCCCTCCTTTTTTATTTTTTTCTTCCCCCAACTTTCAGAGTCCAGTCACCAGTAATTATCAATGCATTCTGATTTCATCTTTGGTAAAAACCTTCAATTTTTTTTTTTATCTGTTCTTAATGGTTGGTACGTACATTTGAATAATAATTATATTAATTGGTCTTCCTTTGAGGCATATGGATGTTATCCTGCCTCTGACAAGGTTGCTACCTATCTGTTGTTGTTGTTGTCAAGTGCTGTCGAGTTGGTTCTGACTCATAGCGACCCTATGCACAACAGAACGAAACACTGCCCGGTCCTGAGCCATCCTTACAATCGTTGTTATGCTTGACCTCATTGTTGCAGCCTCTGTGTCAATCCACCTCACTGAGGGTCTTCCTCTTTTCCACTGGCCCTGTACTCTACCAAGCATGAGGTCCTTCTCCAAGGACTGATCCCTCCTGACATCATGTCCAAAGTATGTAAGACATAGTATTGCCATCCTTGCTTCTAAGGGGCATTCTGGTTGCACTTCTTCCAAGACAGATTTGTTCGTTCTTCTGGCAGTCCATGGTATATTCAATATTCTTCACGAACACCACAATTCAAAGGTGTCAATTCTTCGGTCTTCCTCATTTATCGTCCATCTTTCACATGCATATGATGCGATTGGAAATACCATGGCTTGGGTCAGGCGCACCTTAGTCTTCAAGGTGAAATCTTTGCTCTTCAACACTTTAAAGAGGTCCTTTGCAGCAGATTTACCCAATTCAATGTGTCTTTTGATTTCTTGACTGCTGCTTCCATGGCTGTTGATTGTGGATCCAAGTAAAATGAAATCCTTGGCAACTTCAATCTTTTCCCTGTTTATCATGATGTTGCTCATTGGTCCAGTTGTGAGGATTTTTTTTTCTTTATGTTGAGGTGTAATCCCTACTGAAGGCTGTGGTCTTTGATCTTCATTAGCAAGAGCTTCAAGTCCTCTTCACTTTCAGCAAGCAAGGTTGTGTCATCTGCATAACGCAGGTTGTTAATGAGTCTTCCTCCAATCCTGATGCCCCATTCTTCTTCATATAGTCCCACTTCTTGGATTATTTGCTGAGCATAGAGATTGAATAGGTATGGTGAAAGAATACAACCCTGACGCACACCTTTCCTGACTTTAAACCAATCAGTATCCCCTTGTTCTGTCTGAACAACTGCCTCTTGATCTATGTAGAGGTTCCTCATGAGCACAATTAAGTGTTCTGTCCTATCTAGTACCTTTAAATCCCATTTGCATGCAATAGCAATCCCTAGTGTAAACTTGCAATAGTGTGTCATCTCTGTTGATGTATGTCTCTTAATATTCGTATCCTAGTATTATGCATCTTTAGTAATTTAACTCATTCTTCTGTTAGAGTACAAACTCACTGAAGCCAGGCTTCATATCTGAGGCATTGTTATATTACCCAAGTTTTCTTTAGGAATCTACTCGATGGCACTGGTTTTTTTTTTTTAGATGCTCACACATCATGAAGGAATTAATGACTTGATTAACAGATAAACAAATAAATTAGTGAGTAAGAAAAGATTGAATCAACTTGAAATTGTATTGGAGACTTAATTTTCTGCATTAACTAAACATTTAGAATAAATGTAAAAAGCCATTGTACTTAGTAGAATATTCCCATTCTTTTGTAAATCTTGTTCATGGGTGACTTCACATGAGCCCATTTTGGCATATAGCTGGAAATCCAGCGCAATTACCTGCCGTTCTGATGCTGTCATTTACTACAAACCATATAAGGAAGGGCTTCCCTAAAATGTGGTCCAGGCCATGCAGAATGAACAAAGGACAATTCTTGGTATGTGTATTTGTTACAAATGAGTTGGTGTCAAAGTATTGTTTTAATAGCCAACTAAGAGCAGAAGGATAGAAAATTCTAGTAGCTTAGAATACCTTTGAGAAGAACTAAAAGCTACAGAGAAAGAGGCTGACATCCAAAGGAAGACAATTTTTTTTGTTATGAAAACATAAAGAGAGCAATAGGTTCACAATTGAAGGAGAATAATAATAAAAAAAAATTCTCCCTTTTATTACTTTTTTCAAGTTGTTTTAAGAACTTGTAATATGAAAAGCAGAAAGAAAAAGTAGTGGAAAGAAAATAAATCCTAATATTGCTTCTGTAATACTATTACTTTGATTAAAACAAATCAAGTAGTTCTTGCATCAAAACAAAATATACCATTGCAAAAAACAATATCAATTGATCAAGTTATATTTTTATCTTTATATTTTTAATTGCAAAAAATCAAATGACTCAGAAATATGTGTTTTAAAGTAATATTCTCTCATTCTCCAGAATGTTATTTTTTTTGCACGGAAATGTTTTTTATACTCCACATGTTGTTCTCCATTTTGCTGTGCTCATTCACCAATAGGGGTGACTTTATAGTATTTTATTGTGTTGATATGCTACAGTGTATTCAACTGTCCTCTTATTGACAGGCGCATAGCTATTTCCCAAATTTCACTATTAAAAGCCATTGAAAGTATTTTTTTTATCATGTCTAACTGTTTGCATACTATCAATGCATTTACGTTCATGTTTCCATAAAATGTGTTTTTTTAATGGTATTGCTTGGTTTGAGCTTTTGTTATGTGAAAAGACTGTACCAACAAAAATTTTTACAAAGAGTGCATCTAAGTGCCTATTTTCCCACCCCTTTGCACAAACTGCATATTATCATTTCTTAAATTCTGACAGTGTATGGCATTTAAAAGTTGTACTTATTTGACATTTAGTGACGTGGAACTTTTTTTTGATATATTTATTGCTTAATGAAGCAACATTGGAATGAGTGTAATAATTATTCTTTGAGAACTCAGCGACATCTTTTACAATACAGTCTGCCCTAAACTCAGCCTGTCAGTTATAAATAGCTTTGTTCACTTTCAAGGCAGTCGTGACAAATTTGAAATGTCTTCTCCTTTTTGTATCCTTTTATAGGAATACTTGATTTTCTGCATCAGGGTTTGGAGCACAGAAAATGTTCTGACAGTTCGGTGGGTACAGTTCACTATATTAAACTTCATAAGCTGCCTAAAGAATAACAGGCAGGATAAAATCATGAAAACATATTCAGAGGAGACCGTGTCCTCTCATTTAATGGGAAATTGTGGTTTTAAAAGTGTCTGTGAAAATGACTCATTCAGTTAGTCTCTGAGGGGTAAGAAAGCAGCTCTTAAGTCACCTGTGTGAACCCTTAGTTCCCCATGTCCTTCCACCCCTTGTTTCTAGAGCCCCTAATGCTGTTAATGTGGTGAAAAGATGGTTAACAGCATGGTCTCTAGGGCTGGGTTGTCTAGGTCAATGTTTGATCATTGACAAGTTATCTAACTGCTGGTTCCTTGGATTCCTAATCCAAAAAGTTAGGATAATTTTATCTGCTCCATAGAGTTGCTGTGAGGATTAGAGGAGTTGGTATATGTGAAAAGATTTTAGATAGTGTAAGTAAGCATCATCATGTGATTATTATAAGTGTTATTTTCACCAGGAATTTCAGAAGTAGCAAGACCATGTCAGGCACATTAGTGAGGGTATTTACTGAAAATATAAATACAGAAAGGAAATAGTAAGGTGCTAAAGGAAAACATCGCATAGTCAAAAATTTGCCCATAGATTCACCTATCCACAAGGATTCTTTCTTTTACTTCTTCCTCCTCATCATATGGAATCCAGGAGGAAGAATGTAGTATTTTACAGTTAATATATAAAAAAATACTCCACTATATTTAAATTAATAGAAAAAATTGCCTAGGCACGTTATTCCTACTTGCAGTCCGTATCCAAACAATTCACTTACAAAAAACTTTTGAGAAAACCACATATTCAATTGGAAATTGCCTTGCACAAGAGACTTTAACTGGGCCACAGAGTTATAACTACAAGCATAATAACTTAATCCTTTTATCATTATCTCAAAGCATGCTCAGAATATATCTGGGACATGGATAGTGCTATGGTTAGTGTATAATACTTTTTGATAAGTATAAATTAGGTAAGTACTACTTTCTAGTAGGATAGTTATGTTGTTGTTGTTGTTAGGTGTCATCCAATCGGTCCCAACTCATAGCCACCGCATAGGACAGAGGGCAACTGCCCCATAAGGTTTCCAAGGAGCAGCTGGTAGATTTGAACTGCTGACCTTTTTGGTTAGCAGCCAAACCAAACTCTTAACCCCTATGCCACCAGGGCTCTAGGATAGTTATACACTTGGTATATTTCTTCCAGGGAAAGTGGTTTGTCAAAGCATTGACTCAAGGAAAAAATATATATATGTATATATATAAGAATAAATTTTAAGAATCTATAAAGAATACATGAACTTTACACACAATCTCACCAGCCTTTTTAAACCATAATATTTATTTTTCCTGGTTGTAAAAGGGCTACTGATATTAGGCTGGCATTGTATTTTGGAACCACACTTTGAAAAGGCACTGACTTAATTCAAAGATGGAATTCAGAGTAAGCTTGGTAGTAAAAGTCTCATCAGCATCTGGGATAACACCAGAATGAGACTAAGCATTGCCAGACGGATGACTTAGGGGGGTGTCTTCTTTGTGTTTCCGTTTCGCCTTGTAAACATCTTTGGTAGAATGAATACTATTCTATATTTTCACTATCTGTGAGTGTATCTGGGTCGCTAGAGTAATGATCTTTTAAAGTCCCTCCATCTCAAGCACCTAGTAAAGTCCCTGGTCAATGGTAAGAGCACAGTAAATGTTTGATGAATGAATTACTGACTGGATGAACTATCATTGTGGAGACAAAAATGAGAAATGGTACCGAATTTCAAGTGACTAAAAATACTACTTTAACCATTGTATGTTCTTAATTTCTGCTATTTTTACCTGTTTAATGTATAAAAAATATGTTAAAAATGGAAAGGGCACCAATAAGAATCTCATATAAAATATAACCATAACACAGTTTACACTTGGATCATGTGGCTATAACTAAAGCACTGCACTGTGGGAAAACTACCTGGGGTTTGGGTAGGGGGAAAAAAAGAAATTTCAAGTGCTGAATTGTAAACTGAAAATGACAAGGCAATGACAAACCGAGTACTTATCAAAAAAAAATATCTCTAACCAACATCTTGTCGTAGATCATCTAGAAATTCTCATCATCAATAAATAATTATTAAAAAATTTAATATAAGAAACTATATTTAATATTCTCTGAAGAAAATAGACTTTGTTACTTCAGCATAGAAGAAGAGAGAAAACATGTTCATATTTCAATTTTAAAAATACAAAACAGAGTATATCCGAAAGATGTGATGCCGGCACCCATTGCTGTATGAATACAGAAGGAAAAAACAAAATCATCTGTGACTAAGAGGACACCTCCAATGCATTCCTTATCATTTCTAGTGCCACCACCACTAGAGTGTCATTGTCCTGTAGTGAGGGATAAAAAAAAAGAAGGTTTTATTGGATAGGTAATTCTGAGCTGGGCCTTGAAGAACAGGTAGATATGTATGGAGAGACGATGTTTTAGGTGGGTTGAATGGTGTGCATAAAAGTGTGGTGTCAAGGAAATGGGGAATCCTTGTTTGGCAAGACATAAATTTGGGTAGAATTAAAGGTTGGGTTTACAAGGGATACTAAGTGTAAACATGGAAAGAGGAGAACAATTGTCACTTTAGAGTTTGGGATTATGTTAGAAGCTAGATCCAATAGCAATTTAGTATTTTTTCCCGGCTAACATTAAAAACATTTCTAAAACTCTTGGTGCTGGCACAGGAATCTATATGAGAATAACATAATATCAATTACTGTAAGTCATCATTCATTTCACATTTTTGTATCTTTCTTCATTCATCCCAGAATTAAGACAATGATATAGAGCATTCAGGACATAGGCTTTCGAGATAATGAAAGCTAAGCTCAGACTTACTAGTTGTCTCTGCTTTGAGAGTTCTCCATCCATTTTAGCCTCAGTTTCCTCATTTGTTAGATGGAGCTAATAACAACTTCTTTAGGTTTTCTTGATAAATTGTATATATATATAACATATAATGTATAATCAATCCTGCAAGGACTAGAGAAGACTAGAGTGAGTCTGTGAGCAGGATGGAGTCTTACATAATATATGTATAATGTATACATATATGTTGAGAAATTATACATGAATAAATATATACATATAAATAAAAAATATATATGACTTTAGCTATACTCTGTCATACAGTAAGAATTCAATAAATTCCCGTTGTTGAAGCTATTATTGTCATTATTTAACAATAATCTGTTACGCTAGTAGTAGCCAGGTTTATCCCTATTATTTTACAAGTTTTTAACTCTGCATGGAGATGTGAATGAAATAGCATGTACATACATCATATAAATATTGATTCAAGTTACCCCAGATCCCCAAGATTACTAAGACATATGATGGGTATTCTTTTGGCATTCTGAGTATATAAATGTGTTGCTTTGTTTTAAGAAATATTCTTCCCTCAGTTCCTTAAAGATGCCATAGAGTGGTTAAGCAAAATATTCTAGCAGTGATGAAGACATAAGGTTTGCTTACACATGGGGGATAGAGACTATGGGAAGAAAAAAAGTCAATTTTTGAATCAATGCAGTAAAGGTCAGTGATGGCCTCAAGTGCATTGACTGTGATCTGGGAAAGAATGAAAAAGCCGAAATTCCATGAAAAATTTTTTTTACCATTTTTACCCAAGGATTAGCTATCATGAAAACAGTCAAAGTTGGTAAAACTAATGTGGTAGCTTTATATGTGATTTGAAAATGTTAAAAATTTGAATGTGAATTGGCATTTTGTAAACTAAATTTTGACAAAATCTTCTGATTCCAACAGGAATGTCCACTAGTCCACCCATCTCTCTTGATTATCACTAAGTATTCAGAGAATATTTTCTTTGGTTTAAAGCAGTGGTTTTCAAACTGTCTTTCCTAGAACCCTGGGGTCCCTAAGAGATGCCACTGGGCTGACATTATATATGTTAAGGGGGTGGAGTAGATGTTGAGCCAGCGGCATTCATTGGGTCCTTTGTGAACCCCCTCACCCACATTTCCCACCTCCCTCTACAACACAATCAGTCCTGCTTTTATATGTTCTATATACTAATTAAAAAAAAAAAAAAAAAACTTTTCATTTACAGTAATAGTCCAATTAGTAAGATATATTTGAAAAACACCATGTGATGGCAGTGTCTGCATGACGTAAATAGCATTAAGCTTATAAGCCCTATGAACACCCTGAAGTGAGTTGGCACAATAGAACGCAGTGGGTTGTGAGGTATCTAAAAGGTTCATTGTCAGGAGTGAAGGAGGAAGGATAGACTAGATGACAGGGGAATTTTCTTGGGTCAATGGAAATAGGGTGGGATGGAACCAGGAGAACAAGAGAAAGAGTGAGAAATTCCAAAAACAAAGCATATCTTTCCATTTTATAGTTTTAATAAGAATCTCCTATAGAAAGAACTTTGAAAAATATTTGAGAAACTCTTCCTGAAGGGAAAATAAAATGCCCTAGAAACAGCCTCTTACAATTTTTCCTGGTGTGGAATGATGAATGCCTCTCCCAGGGCAATAACAATAGTTAGGGGTAAAAGAATTAAAAAATAATAATAAGTAACATTTCAGAGGTGAAGTACTGAGTTACTTTTTTTTTTTTTTTTTTTTGCTATGGAGGGGCTTTCAGAGACAAAAAAAAAAAGTCTAGCTTGAGCAATGGCTGGATGGTGCTGCTACTAGCCATGAGTGATACAATTTTATCTTGATATACATGATATTCATTTTCTATTGCTACGTGAAAAATTACCAAAATTTAGCAGCTTAATACCCGCATATGCTATCTCACTGTTTCCATTAGCCAGGAGTCTTGTACATAGCTAGCTGGGCTCTCTGCTCAGGAACTCCCAAGCCTGCAATCAAAGTTTTGTTCTCATCTGGGTAAGCGCCTCTACGCTCACTCAGGTGGCTGGCAGAATTCATTTCCTTAAAGGTCTAGAAATGAGGGCCTGGGTTCTTGTTGGCAATAGCTGGAGGCTGCTTTCAGCTTCTAAAGCGTGCTTACAATTTCTAAAAGTCACCTGCAGTTTCTTGCAATGTGGGCTTCCCTAATATGTCCACATACTTCATCAAGCCAGCAAGGACTAGAAAAGACTAGAGCAAGTCTGTGAGCAAAAGTCATATAATTACGGAAGTGACATCCCATCACCTTTGCCATCTCGTATCACAGGCCCTGTGTGCAATCAAGGGGAGATGATTTTACAAGGGCTTGGACACCGGGAAGTGGAGATAATGAGGAGCCATTCTACAGTCTGTTCAGCACACACATGGATAAATCAAAATTAAAAAGCTAATAGGAAAAGAAAGGCAGAGACAGCATCATAGTATGTTTCGGCACAGACATTTGTATAATACTACTAATGAAACTGCAAAATAGAATCTAAAACAATGAGGACCTGTATGTTACCAGGAAGTTGACTCACAGCATAGTTTCCTTTTTATTTCATTTGCTCAGTAGTTTACACATAACTTATTATAGCTGCTTGCCTATACTTGGTTGTGTTGGCAATAAATTAATGTGATAATTAGTTCTCATTGTTTAAGTGAGTTTATTTTTAAATGAGGAACATGCCTTTTAGGCTTTCGAATGGCAGATACACCTGCATCCTTCCATGGGAAATTTCCTTTAGCAAAACCATGTCACCTGAAGCAGTGACACTTCTCCATTTAAAAGAGTGTGGTTACAGATAATGTTGACAGCATGAGATTTCAGGTCTAGAAAAAGCCTGAGGCTAATAGATTATGTCTAGGCACTGGGGGGAAAAAAAAAAAAAAACAACTGGCACATTTATTCAGTTTATGCCCAAGCAAGCTAATTTATTCCAAAGTTGTGAAGCTTTGTTTTGATAACTTCTGGGCTTGTTCTTGGCTCAGTGCATGTTTGACTGAGAGGAAGTCTTTCCTTTTAAGTGTTCCCTTTTGTCACAACAAATGCTATTTAGGGAACTAATGAGCTGAGATCCTAAAGTAAATTCTTAAAGGATTTTAATAGGGTCATTGTGATACACCCTGCAAGGGGTGAGGCAGTTCTGCCTTATAATGTTTACTATAGCCTGCAGCGACTTTATATGTGAGGGTTCAGTTTTTACCATATGTGTAATTAGAAGAGTGAGCATACAGCTGTTTTAAGGGATGAGAGTTTGAATCAAAATTGTAGGAGCTTATGCAAAGTTAGCTGAACTTTTTGCAAGATTTCAAACCATTTACTTTTTTCCCACATTATATGCAGCTGACATTTGTTTTGCCTCTTTCTCATTTACTGAGACCATGCTGATAACTGTATCTTGGCAGCTTTTTAATTTATGATTTTGAACACAAAAACTTTATCTTATTACAGTAAAACCATGTTACTGAATACCCCTGTATTAGGGCGTGAGAAAGAAAATAGAGTTAGTATATAAATATTGAATAACAGCCATACCTTTTACATTTCCACTAAAAAAAATAAAATAAAATAAAAATTACCCTTGTAGTAGTATTTGCCTACACAGCAATTTAGTTTGATCTTGCACTGATTTACTGAGTGCCCAATGGGCAAAGAGCATGCAAAGATTAATATGATAGGTAGAGCAATAAATATATTGTAGAGTCAGGCAGATGTGAGAGAAAGAGAAATAGAGAGGATGAATTACCTACATTTATTCACTCAAATGAGTAGTGAGGAGGACTGACTTTTGATGACCAACTCTTTCTTTTTTAGAAGACATGTTATGGGAGAGCCTCAGGCTTAGTAGCCTTGGTTTCTCGTCATTTCTACCATTGGAAAGCTAATAATGATCAAGCGATTTCACCTGACATGTTGATTTAGGTATATTTAGTTGAATAATCAAACAACACAAAATTAATTGGAGTTCAAGCTTAGTTATAGTGAAAATAAAACCCCAGAATTTAACCTATATTGTTTGCTTAAAGTGGCGCTGAAACAGGGAATACTATATTCAAAGATATCAAGAATGCCTCTCCTGCTAGTACAATATGGTTCGTATTTCTTGTCTATATAAGAGCTGTGCTCAGCCACAAATATGCTCTGGCATGTTATCTAGGAAACAATAAGCTAGTGTTTCCTAACATTTATTGTAAAATTTATGCATCTGCCACAGATAGTTTGTTCATGAGTTATAGTGTTTCCTTTTATCAAGTTTTCTTTTTCATCATTGTCCAGGTTTTTGTAATTTTTCTGCTTTTCCTCTCCTGAATATGGTTAGTAATCAGAAAGTCTCGAGAAGTGGTGTCAAAATAGTTTAAGTATTAGTTCCTGTTACGTTAAGCACTTAGAGTGTGATACAGACTTTGAAAAGATAGAACCTTTAAAGACATCTTGTTTTTATATTCAAAATGAATTCCACTGGTTTAAAGTTGAATCCTTAATGGGCCACAGCTGTTTAAATACTCATATCACTAGAAATTATAATTAATATCTGTTTGACTATTTTTTAAAAAAGGCTGAAATTAATATTCTAACAAGCTTAACCTGTTAGGCAAAAATGTTCAGTGGATGTGAGACTGCATTTTAAGGCCCGTTATTGTCTCTGCAGATTAGAAAGTATAGGACTAGGCCTAGAAATTAGCTACTTTTTACAGGCAAAAAGCATAGTCCAAGATTAACAAACAGGTGTTTTGCTTGTTGTTTATATATCCAGGTAGTTTGAAAACAGTACTAAGATTGTACTCTGAAATCTTACGTGAAGACCTTTGAATATTGGTACAAATTTTCAACCTAGTGCTTTAGCCAAACATTTGAACTCTTAGTGTTCTAGCCAATTTTAAGCTATTAAAAGTAAAAAAAATTTAGTTTTCTATTTTAATGAGCTCTTTTGCACTATCATAATTTAAAAATGTCTGTTTAATCAATAATATGTACAGTACCAGAGCCTTTGGGCATTTAAAATGTCAGTTGTTTAATTCTGAAAAATGGATAGTGCCCTTAAACAAAATCATCTGGTCAAGCATGTGCATTATTTTTTGCTTGACACCGAGGCTTACATTGTACTTAGAATGTCTTCATCAATTATATCAACAACATGTAAGGCTTAGGAGTCTTTATGTGAAATATCCAATTACTAGATCTTAAGACCTGATTAATTTTCTCAATTTATGCTGGACACAGTGTAAAAAAGAAAGAAAAAGTAGCCGAAGAAAATAAAACTGCTATAAAACTGTAGTTTATACCTCTAGAAATCTGAACTTTAGACTGTTTATCCTCTCTCTCTTTCTGTCTCTCTTATACATACATATTTACACACACTCACACACACACATACAAACCACATATAAAAATTACTGGATGAATTGCTGCCAAATCTGTAGGACATCTTTAGGATCTATGACTCAAGATATATGTGAAGTAGAAAATACAAAATCTGTTTTAGGGAGTTCCTGGGAGCACCTTAAAGACAATGTGACTGAGATATAATGAATGTTCCCATGTGATGATCAATTATGAGAGAGAGGCCATATATATGAGTCCAAACACAGAAATCTAATAGGGTGTCAGATGAAAGCCTCAAATGCAAAACTGAAATTACAGCTTTGTTTCATAAATAATTCTATATAGTCTAATTCTTATTAAAAGAAGAGCTTAATGACAAGTAAATACTCCCCTGGGAAGGACATCTGTTTTTATGTTATTGTAATGGCAATTAATAAATAAAGGTATCATTTTCTATGCATTGTGCTTTGGATCTGCCTATATTAATGCCTGGAAACCCTGGTGGTGTAGTGGTTAAGTGCTATGTCTGCTAACCAAAGGGTCAGCAGTTTAAATCCACTAGGTGCTCATTGGAAACTCTATGGGACAGTTCTACTCTGTCCTATAGGGTCACTATGAGTTGAAATCGACTTGACGGCAATGGGTCTATATTAATGCCTATTTTATAGCATGATTTCTAGTTTTAAAGACAAAGACCTTTTAACTCACAGGGTTTAAGTACCTTGCAAAATTACCCAGTAGTTAAGTGATAAGACTGAGATTCAAAGGGAAGTCTCTCTGACTTTAACCCACTGTGCCACCACTTCTTCTCCTCCAGATTCCATAGACCCTGAAATTTCATATAAGGAATTCAAGTCCTTTAGTTACTAATTGCTGCTCCTTTATTAAAAAAAAAAAAAAAAAAAAGATACAACTGAGAAGGATTAAACAATTAGTCACTAATGTATGTATATAAATTACTTCATAAGACCCTTGTCTCTTTTAAATTGGAGAACTTGGGGAAGCCAGGGGGTGAGGTATTTGAAAGGAAGGCCATATTAAAAGTAGATACAAGAATGGCAAAGATGAACTTTCATAAACCTGGAATAGACTAAAACTAGCTGTATTTTCACAGGTTCTGTGCATGAAAGGAGAACAAAATAATGGGGAAAAAAGTGTTTAAAATAATTAAAGGCCAGAGGAGGTGTTCAGTTTTAAAAGGAAGAGAAGAAAAATCTTAATAAATCTTTATATGCATTTGAAGAGTAAGAGTATATAGTAAAAAACCAGTTGTGGCTGAGTCAATTCAGACTCATGGTGACCCCACGTGGGTCAGAGCAGAACTGTGCTCCGAAGGGTCTTCAGTGGCTGATTTTTCAAAAGTAGATTCCCAAGCTTTTCTTATGAGCAACCGCTCAGTTGACTTGAACAGCCAACATTTTGGTTAGCGGTTGACCATGTTAGTTGTTTACATCACTCAGGAATTCTAAGAGTACGTAATAATAACCAATTCAGTATTTGACCTTATGTGGCAAATGACCATAGAGAAAGGGAAAAGGAAGAGTAAGGAAAATCATTACTATTTAATGAGCATCTACTATGTACTGGGGACTTAGATTTCCTATGTTGTCTCTACAGAAATCAGAGGCAAGTTAGACATACTGACCACATAGCAGATGCTGAATGAGTAAATGACAAAACTTCCTCAATAAAACTTGATTGCATTCTACATTAAACTTTTCATTATGGTTGTATAAATACATTAAAAATATAATTAGTTCATTCAGCCACTATTATTGAGCCCTGGCTATAGGGTCAGCACTTCGGATGGAAGCATAGTAAGTCATGACTGTGAGTAACAACTCACATAGAAGGATATTGTGTAGACAAATAATTACAAAAAGATAAGTGCTATGATAGAGGCATGTAATGAATTGCTTGGGGCCATAGAGGTGGAAATGAGTGACATTCTTATTGCTTGGTGTAGAAGGCTGTTTTAAGGAGGACATTTGTGCCAAATTATGAGAAATTCTTTTGATCTTTCCAGAAAAGAACAGTAGAAGGCTATTCTCGGTAGAAGAAGCACAAGTACAAAATCAGACAGATGTCAAAGATGTGCCCATTTAGGGATTGGCACATCATTTCCAGGGATACAGGTGACTTGGAACTTGGCTACAAAGTGAAGAGTTGATTTATTTGTCTTAGATTAGATGATGATTGCTGGAACCTGGGGAAGTATAATATGCCTTCTGAAATTCCTTCCAGGCCTTAGATTCTATGGTAGTTAGGTTAATAACTCACTGGTTTAAAATGAAGTAAGTTGGTGAGCAAGGATTTGGGTACAACTTAAGGAAATGTGTAAATAAATGCTATAAATACTGAAGCAAACCTAAGAGTTTTTCAGAAGACCTGTTTTTAACACCAAGGCAACAGGTATTTGGAATCTTTGATATCAATTCTGCCTATATGCTGTGGGTTTGAATAACTCATATTTCAAGGTCATTTCAAATTTCATGGTTGAAAAACAGGCAAAATGTAATTATTATGTAAAAGAGATACCAGCAGTAGGTTATAGTATTTTTAGCTATGGGATGCATTTTTATTGTTATTATGTCAGAACAGGGAGAGTTGGGAATAGTCAAAATCATCTTCTTAGATGTTCACAAATTTTGTCAAAATCATTCTATTTAGGTGTTCTCCAGTTTTTATTGCTCTGCAAATTAACTACATAATTTACATCAGAGAATCTGTGTTTTTCTACCCTTAATTTAGACATCTGAATGTGCCTTTGGTTAAAGTCTTAACTTCTTTTCAATTCCTTGTGTTTTTAAAATAACGTTACTGATCTTCCATAGAAGTAGAACCAATTTTCTGTAAATAAGTTTTCATGTATTTTTTAATTTAACTCTGAATGACATTCTATTATTAACAATATTAAAAATGATCTAAGAACTTACCAATATCCATAATTAATATAGTTCTCAAACCCTTCTAAATTATTTTAAATATATGGCAAATTCTTTAGAATGACCAAATTTCCCTAATGTTTTATTACTCTCAAATCGTATTTCTCAGAATTCAATGTACAGATTCATGACTATAGAACTACATTTATAATAGTGAAACTGTCTTATAAAAATACCTGGCAAAAGTGAATAACGATGTAAGGAAAAGTTTCAGAGAATTAAATTAAAACCTACTCAAGATCCCTAAGCAATATCCCATATTAATAACTATGTGAAAAGCTTAAAGATGGCCTGAAAAAATGAACTCAGACTTTGGTTATGATACTTTCATTAACAGATTACTGTCCAGGAAGTGAAAATTAAAGCAAAGATTTGACAAGGTCACAGACATGCGGTCAGATATGTCATCAAGGGAATTTTAGTCATTTAAAATATATCCAGTGAATGTGGAATGGGTTAAAAAATTATACACACACATGATTTTGTATGTATATATATACATGTATATGTATAAATATGAAGTACAAAGGGAAGCTGTTGATGGAGAGATATAATACAATTGATATTCTAAGGAATCTTGGCTGAAATATGGAGAATGGATCAAAAGGGCAAGAGGACAAGCAAAGAGACCAGTGAGGAGGCCATGAGAGTAATCCTGGAGACAGGTGAAACTTGGCCTGGGAGGTGGCAGTAGATATGATAACACACAGATGGATTCAGGATGCACCTGGGGAGGTAAAAAAGAGGGACAAATCCAGGATAACTCCTGAGGATTGATTTCCAAGTTTGGATTTCTGTTTTATGTATTTCTACCTGACCTTTTCACCATTAAGTTATGGCATTTTCTCTCAGAAGGCTCAGTTAAAATGTACCTACATTAACTGAAATTACCATGGTTTTTTTTTTTTTGTAGTTTATTTAACGACCTTAGCATAAAGTAAGACTTTAATGAATATGGATATAGGCGGTTGTAAATGGAAAACAGGTGACAGGGCTCAAAGTGAATATGTGAGATTGTTGGACAGTGGACTCGAAGGTGAGAAAAGGGAATGTGAGTACAGTGAAAATGTGCACCAAACCTACACTAGTCTGCTTGGTTAGTGTGTTTGCAGCTGGTGCTTTGAGCAGAAATGTGAAAAAGTGTCAACTTTCATTTGAGTTTTCTCGTACATTTATTAATTCACGATTACAACAAATATTTCTTGGGTCCTGACTTACTAAATGTTTGGTGCCCTGCTGTCAGTTGCCGCCTAGTTAATTCTGACTCACGGTGACTGCATACATATCAGAGTAGAACTGTGCTCCACAGGGTTTTCAATGGCTGGCTTTTTGGAAGTAGATCACCAGGCCTTTCGTATGAGGCTCCTCTGGGTGGACTTGAGTTTCCAACCTTTCTGTTAGTAGCCCAGGGCATTAACTATTTGCACCACTGAGGGGGCCTACTAGATATTGTAAATATGTGGTAAACCATGTAGGAATGACCCATTGCTTCAGGAACTTTTGGCTCTGTTAATTTTTACTAAATTATTTCTGCCACTCTACATGGATTTCTATGTTTTTATTAAGGCGGATAAGAAGATTAAGGAACATTTTGTAGATACTGTTATTGCAATATCATTATTAGTATCTTTTAATGGGAGATAATGGGAGATTACACTGCATTGTTGTTAATAGCTCAACTGTGGAGCAACTCCCTAGGTTTAAATCCAGCTCTGTTACTTGCTAGGTTGGTTAATCCCTGTGTGCTTCAATTTTCATCTTTCAATCAGAAAGTATCAGTTGAATGGTGTGAGAATTAACTGAGTTAGTAGATGTAAAGGAAACCCCAGTGGTATAGTGGTTAAGTGCTACGGCTGCTAACCAAAAGATCGGCAGTTCAGATCCACCGGGCGCTCCTTGGAAACCCTATGGGGCAGTTCTGCTCTGTCCTATAGGGTCGCTATGAGTCAGAACCAACTCGACGGCACTGGGTAATGGGGTAGTGGGTAATAGATGTAAGGAGCCCTGGTGGCATGGTAGCTAAGCATTTGGCTGCTAACCAAAAGGTCAGCAGTTTACATCCACCAGCTGCTGCTTGGAAATCCTATGGGGCAGCTCTTCTCTGTCCTATAGGGTCACTGTCTGTCAGAATCGCCTCCAAGGCAATGAGTTTTTTGGTTTTTTTAGTAGATGTAAAGTACTTAGAACAGTGTCTGGCCTAGCCCATAGAATTATTATTATTTTAGTGTATACAACACACAAGAAATTTGTTGTGTGTATAATTTAAAGAGATTGCTTTTGTAAGTGTATATATTCAGTCAAAATGAAAACTGTGGTTCATTTCTAAAAATTGTAGCCATAGTAGAATTTCAATTATTTAAAAGTTTAAAAGTTTAGGACCATGAAAAGTTTTAACTTCATTGACCTACTAGAAAGATAAGAGTGTATTCCTTTTACACTTGGGTTTTGAAAGATTAAAGCAAATAAAAAAGCTGATATCCCTTCCATGTATATCTCTAAGAAAGTCAAGAACAAAAGGAAGTGTAAGCCACCAAAGCAATCCAGAGCGAAGTCCTTGTTGTTCTATTAAAAAAAAAAAAAACCCAGTGCCGTCGAGTCGATGGTTGTTCTATTGGGAGCCACCAAATAAAGCAGTTTAAAACCAGGCAACTTAAAATAGACAAGAATCAAAAATGCCTCTTTCATTACTGATTTTCTCTACTGAAGAACAAAGAAATGTGCATTTCATACTAAAATCAGTTTCACTCTAGTAAAATAGTGCAAGAATCTCTTGACAATGTCTATGGAAATATGTTTTAAGTGGAATCTCTTTAGAGAGATTCAATCAAGTAGTACTGTCATTGTGCTTTTTTTTTTTAACTGGGAAAAAAGGTTTGCTTTTAAAATTAAAAAGTTCTAGTGAATGATAGAGACAATATATTTCTCCTATATCCCTTGTGTCTTCCCTCTATTGCTCCAGTAAATAGTATAACTATATTGTTATATAATAATTAAGAATTATGTACCTTAATTCTTAGTATTAGCATAGCTATTTTGTGATATTAGAATTAAGAAAGAATGAGTAGTATATTCTATTTTTTATATCCTAATGGAAATTTTAAAATATTTTCACATAAACTTATGCTTCTAGAAAATGCCATTTATAAGATTTCAATTTGTTAGGAATATCATACTGTTAATTATGCAATTCAATATTTTTGCAGAAATAGCTTGTTCAAAATATTTGATATCAATTTTTTTATAAATCTTAGTAGTGCTCTAGTATAAGACTACAATTTAACATTAATTAGGAAAACATACTATGTTACATTTTAATAACCATGCTTTCAAAAAATCAAAGCCAATAAACACAAGAAAAGGAGAAGCTTTTATTTACAACTTCATTTTTATTTAACAACTCTGAAATGTTGATGATGAGACATTTAAGTGATTCAGTTCTGGTCAACTGCACTCATTATAGTCTTCAAGTTTTATTAAGCACCATTTCACTCAATTTAACGTTCGTTCTAACCAATATCGTGTTTACAACTATCCACTACTGATACTTCAAAGGCAGTGTTACTTAACGGAAAGATTCATAACCTTGAGAAAAATATCTCGTCACTTTCTGAGCTTCAAAAGTGGAGGCAATAATTCCTATCTCACATGACTTATCAAATGATGAATAAAGTAAATAATGTTTTTAAAGCACTACCCATCATATCTAGGTACATAGCAGACATGTTATTTCTCTACTTCTTTTGGTTCTCTGACTAAAAAGAAAAATATGTACATATATGAGAGGAAACTAATGCCATGTAACAATTCAGAGCATTCTGTCTTCTCAGTGCATGAGAGAACCTCTCTCCTCAATAATGGGTAGACCAGTGTTGTAGGCCAGTCTGTGCTCTCCAGCATGTTGGTGATGGAGTTCTAAGTCAGAGGCTGCAGAACACCTGGATCTTTTTAGACGGCACTGTGTGGCTTGCCTTATGGGGTCATACAAAAATTCCTGGCCTAGGTATGGGGACCATGGTTTCAGGGGACATCTAGGTCAACTGGCATAACAAAAAGTATTAAGAAAACGTTCTGCATCTCACCTTTGTGATTGGTGTCAGGGGTCTTAAATGCTAACAAGCAGCCATCTAAAATGCATCAATTGGTCTCAACCCACCTGAAGCAAAGGCAAATGAAGAACACCAAAGACACAAGGTCAATATGAGCCCAAGCGACAGAAAGGACCACATACACCAGAGACCACATCAACCTGAGACCAGAAGAGCTAGATGATGCCTGGCTACCACCAATGAGTTCCCTGACAGGGAACACAACAGAGAATCCCTGATGGAGCAGGAGAGCAGTGGGATGCAGGCCTCAAATTCTCATAAAAAGACCACACTTAATGGTCTGACTGAGACTAGAGGGCCCCTGGAGGTCATGGTCCCTGGCCACTCTGTTAGCCCATGAGTGGAACCATTCCCAAAGCCAACTCTTCAGACAGGGATTGGACTGGGCTGTAAAACAGAAAATGATACTGGTAAGGAGTGAATTTCTTGGTTCAAGTAGACACATGAGACTCTATGGGCAGCTCCTGTCTGGAGGTGAAATGAGAAGACAGAGGGGAACATGAGTTGGTTAAATGGACATGGGGGATACAGGGTGAAGAGGAGGAGTGTGGTGTCTCATTAGGAGGAGAGCAGCTAGGAGTACATAGCAAGGTGTGTATAAGTTTTTGCATGAGAGACTGACTTGATTTGTAAATTTTCACTTAAAGCACAATTTAAAAAAAAAAAAAAATCCTGTCCTAGAACTTTTCACCGTGACATCCTCAGCAACATCAATTTCTCTTTGCATTAGTGCCCTAGACAACATGGTTTTTGTGTGAAAGTTACAACAGTAACAAATAGATTACTACTTTGGGATATGTATACACATATGTGTGTGTATATGTATATTATGTGTGTATATAAATTAGGTTGTTCAGCATGCTAAGCACTAATAATGGCAGTTGAAATTTTTCAACAAGTCAGGGAATTCCTTTTAAGATGTCAAATAGTGTGTATTGTCTCAGAAAAAGTCTTCTCCGTTTCCACTCACCTTTGATAAAGTATAAGTTCACAAGTTCACAAAATGCTATTCAGCCATTTCTGCTATTTTGGTAGTTTCTGGCTAACATTTTACTGCTCTGAACTTCAGAGCGTCATTTCCTTGGTAAAAGTGATCAGTACTTTCTTTCAAAGTTTGTATCCCCCTAATGTAAATGTGGAGCCTTGGTGGCGTAGTGGTTAAGACCTTGACTGCTAACCAAAAGGTCAGCAGTTTGAATCTACCAGCCTCTCCTTGGAAACCCTATGGGGTAGTTCTACTTTGTCCTATAGAGTCACTGTCCTGTCTATTCGAAGACAGTGGGGATTAATGTAAATGTAGTTTCCAATGTCTTCCTGGAATCTATGGGACACGCTATCCACCATACAGAATTTATTTGATTAAAATCCATCTTTTCTTCAAAGTGAGTTTTAATGCCCAAAAATGGGGGTTGGGGAGGGGAGGGAGACAAAGCACATAGTGAAGGATCTAGGGATATATATATTTGAAAATTATATTTTAGATTCACTTTTTTTCCTAATAGTAACTTTTAGAAACACTGAGTTGATAATGTCGTTTGAATGAGTCCAGTCCTTCAAGAGTCACCTCGTACGATCCCTCTCAAAAAGGTATAAGAGTATTGTCTTTTATTCCTGTTCTGACCTGTTACATATGCTTTGCAAAAGTTACACTTCTCAGTTAGGAACATCGTTTCCCCACAATCTCCATTTTGGCCTACGCTGATTGCCTTTTTCACCTAATGTACTAGAGATTTCCAGAAGGAAAGCAGATGCTCATGGTGCCCAGTCATTGAGGCTTGTGTCTGCATTTACTAGTACATGGTTGAGGCTTGAACTTGTGGGTGCATAGGAGAGGACTGTATTACAGTTCCCTTTCTATCTAAATACTCATTGCTGTCGAGTCAATTCTGACTCATAGTGACCCTAAGGACAGAGTAGAACTGCCCCCAGGGTTTCCAAGGAGCACCTGGTGGATTTAAACTGCTGACCTTTTGGTTAACAGCCATAGCACTTAACCACTACGCCACCAGGGTTTCCTTCTATCTAAATAGGGAGTGTTTTTGTATGGGGAACATACAGCAGTGACAGTGGGGAGCAACAAAATACCCACATACCTTGCCTATAACTTTATTCATTTTTAAGCAAGCAAATGGTAGGAAATAATGAATTTTTGGTATCTTTCCTCCACAGAAAATTAAAACAGATTGTAAAAAATTGAATTATTTTTATATTTTTACTGTATATGCTATATACCATTTAGAAGTAGAAGCTACTTAAATACTCAAAGTATTGTATATGTACTTATCAAATGAATAACTATAGTTTACCACATTTTATGAATATATTCCAGGAACATTAGAGAATATAAAGTAAAAATACTAGCTTAATCTAGTAAAGAAGATAATGATAAAATGTAAACAAGGAGCCAAAAATCCCTACTAATTATAACTCAATGTTATGAGTACAAAATGTTTATGTTGGTAATAAACATTAATAATAAGAAGAAAACATTTCAATTACAGATGGTTTAGTTTATAGTACAACAGTTTTTGCCAGTAAAATAACATGCAATTGTATAGCTTTTTTTTTTTTTTTTGGTAGTATTTATAATCTTGAGTCTATTTTAGTGCCTTTTTTTAAGTTCCATACAGACGTAATTTTCGCTACTACCATATTTTTACACAAATGACACATGCCTTCTACATTTGTTTGCCAACCATGCCCTCTGTCCCTGAGGTATTTTCGTCTAAGTGTGCTATGCTGATTTTTTTTTTTACAGCAACATGTAAAAAATTGGCATAACAGTACTTAGGAAAATACCTGTGGGGGGAGGCATGGTTGGCAAACAAACGTAGAAGGCATGCATTATTTGCATAAAAATATGATGAATTATGCATTTAACAAAAGCAATGATAACAGCATTATGTAGGAAGGTGTTTTTTCAATGGTAGTATGGACTAATGATAAAAATTTCATAGCTAATCACCGTCATTTTACAAACACATACAGTGCTCTGAATATACTCTTTCACTTTCCTTTTATTTATAGGAATTGAAGATTACGTCTGGAAAGCTGTATCATGAGCTGCTTGGGCTTCTAAAGTGTCCAGTGGATTTTTAGTTATATGAGGTAAATACTGAATTCATTTTAATTGTATTATCAGGATGAAAAATGAAATACTATTTTTGTTATAAGATTTTTTCTTATACCAAAAGGCAGTTAATTTTCTTTTTATTAAATCATATATTTGATTAAGTAAATGATTTGATTTGTGGGTTCAGAGCAACTAGGGGAAGTTATTGTCAAATTGATAATCCACTGCTAGGCTTATATTTTTTTCTGTGTAAAACTATCAATTGTGTGATACGTTTCAGACAGTATGTACACTGTGTTGGCTTAAAGTCAATTTTGTTCTTTAAAACACCATTTTAGCATGTTCAGATGATACAAGTAAAGTGTAATGGCTAAACATGTTTCTTTATTAATATGTTTGACATGGGTAGTGATATCAAAGATATTTAACTATGCATTTACAGTCGGAAGCGGAGCTACTTCTGGACTTTTTTTTTTTTTTTTTAACTAGTCCTGGGGTACATTTCCTCACTTTACATTAAAGAAATTACAACTATAAGAATGAAACAACCTAATAGCCTTTCAGTGGCTTATGATGTGGGTGACTCTCTTTTCCTTGAAAAAATCTTAGTAGTTTTTCTACCTTCTCTGCTGGTGGTCATTTACCAAGGATCACAACAAGGCTTGTTTCAGTTGTTGGAGAGTAAATTGAGACATTTGCAATGGCTCCTTTCTTTTCACCATCCAAAATTACATAGAAAGTAATTAGGAATCCAGGTGTGCCCAGGAAGATAAGTGTTGGCTAGTAACTGTTAAGGAAGGACTCATTTAATATAACAAGAGGGAGACATATGGGGGCTGCATCACTTATGTCCTTAGGCAGTCCAAGAACATGAAGCAGCCAACGGAAATCTGCTTCTTATTTAGTCTTACTTCAGTACAAGATTCATAGTGACCCTATAGGACAGAGTAGAACTGCCCTATAGTTTTTCCAAGGAGCAGCTGGTGGAGTTGAGCTACTGACTGTTTGGTTAGCAGCCAAATGCTTAACCACTATAGGGTCTTATGCTTTTTTCAGAAGAACCTTATGCTTCTGAAAAAAAGAGTTGCCTAGAAAAGGGAACATACCTGTTTCTGATACTGCCTTACATTACATGTCTATCAGGCAAACAATAATACCAAGGAAAGAATGACTTATACATAAATGATTTCTCCAGGTACAAATAGTGTACGCACATACACATAGTATAGAACGGTGTTTTGGGTTCCAAGGGAAACTGACACTTCCATGCACATAAATATAGATTTAAATGATAAAAGGGATATATTTCCAGGGTTAGTATACCCAGTGCCATCGAGTCGATTCCGACTCATAAG
This sequence comes from Elephas maximus indicus, assembly GCF_024166365.1. Taxonomy (NCBI): domain Eukaryota; kingdom Metazoa; phylum Chordata; class Mammalia; order Proboscidea; family Elephantidae; genus Elephas; species Elephas maximus. The sequence goes on along the minus strand of NC_064827.1, from coordinate 38,370,277 downwards.
GGTTAGTATAGTAGGGGAGAAATAAACAGGCATAAAATACAGTGAATTGGTCACTTTTTTTTTTTTAAAGACCTCACTGACAAAATTTAAATCATGAACGGCATAATGAGGCATATGGTTCACATTTTACATTTTACAAGGGTCTTCATTATGTTAACTTTGATGAGATAATAGGGAATGAATAGACAGTCCTGTGAAGAGATTTCGGAGAAACTGCTAATTCACACAGCACAAAAATGTCTATCAATTACAGGGTTCCACCAATCAGAATGAACATTTAATGGCACTTAAAATACAATAAATTTGAAATAAATCGAAGACACTGTGAAGCACAATTGCTTCTTTGAATATTTTTTGGAATACGGTAAGTCCCCGCGTTACAAACTTTGGACTTAAGGACAACTCTTACTTGCCCTTTAATGTTGTGTAAATTTGCCCTCACTTTGAAACGAATAAACCACCCCCCACTAGCCACAAATTCTTCATCACAGTCACCTTCACTTGCTGAACGTGCAGCTTTTAAATAATTGAAAAGTCTCCTAGACTTTTCTTGCACTAAAACCAAAAAAACCAAACCACTTACCATTGAGTCGATTCTCACTCATAGTGACCCTATAGTGGTTAAGCATTTGGCTGCTAACCACATGTCGGCAGTTCAGCTCCATCACCTGCTCCTAAAACCTATGGCCCAGTTCTGCTCTGTCCTATAAGGTTGCTATGAGTCTTGCACTGACCAAAAACCAAACCAAATGCAGTATTGTCGAGTCGATTCCGACACACATAACAACCCTATAGGACAGAGTAGAACTGCCACATAGGAGCGCCTGGCGGATTTGAACTGCTGACCCTCTGGTTAGCAGCCGTAGCATTTAACCACTACACCACCAGGGTTTTCTTGCACTGAAGTAGACTAAATAAGAACCTATGTACCTGTTCTGACTTACCTGCAATTCAACTTAAAGACCCCATAGAAACAGATTTTGTTTGTAACCTGGGGACTGCCTGTAGTTTTTCAGACTTCCTTTAATTAGTTCAAGTAATCCTGATAAATTGGCTTCTCTTTTCCTGCTTGAACTTAAATGAAGTTCTGCAGTGTACCCCTGATTGTGAACCCAGAGAACATTGGCTATCTTCAGCTATACCTTGAAGGTATACAATTAGGAAGAGATTTTTTGTTATCTGCTAAAAATTAACCTCCATTATTAATTTATGCAATGATTAGAGGTTATTCTGAAAATATTTTTTTTCATTTGATTTTGCCCATATTTTTAAAGACATCAAATCCAAATGGAAATTTTTCTGCACTGAGAACTTTCATTTTAACAAAAGTTTAGAGTGTATAACATCAGCAGGATGAAAGAATGGATACCATATCCTCTAGGTTCCTGTTCCAACAATTAAGCCCATTTTTGCTTCCATTTTCAGCTCAGTATCCAACACTGGCTCTTCTCCATTTCTCATGAAGTCTTCATATAAAAAGGGAGATTGCCATTTATCCCAGAGAACTATTTCTGCATTCTATGATTGCTAATCTCTGAGAAAAAAAAAAGGACTTTATTTCCTCAAAACCTTTAGTGGGGGGTTTAAAAATTATTGTCTCCATCTTAAAACCATCCAGAAGAATAATTTGAAAAATCACTGATAGTTAAATATGGGAAAATATCTGAAAACAGCAGAGATATTTTAGCTTGTAAGAAGGTCATAGATTCAAGCTCAGAAGCTAAGTGTTAGCAATGTGATAACGATGGATAATTAGAATCTGGATAATATTAGCAGAGGTCAGCACTCTCCTAATAGGAAAAAAAAAAAAAAATAGGAAAGCACTTCTAAAACTGTGAGCTCAGTTCACGAGTTGAAGAGGGACCACTGATAAACCCAAGGGTAAATGCATAGGGCAAATACAGTAATGAGGGAATTTGACAGTTTGAAAGAATTAAGTAAGTCTTCTTGGGAAAAGATACGACTTGGAAGTGTTAGAGCTGATGGTAACTATAAACGTTTGAATGGACATCAGGTGGAAGAGAGGTTAGACTTTAAGTTTGTAACTCTGAGGGAAGCCACAGGATTTCTGGGTATAATATCAACCAAACTGAGAAAGAATTATTTAGCAATGTGATATGGGTTTAGTTTATGGAAAAAAAAAAAAAAAAAACCTGTGAAAATCAGAATTTCTCCCAAAATGGAATTGGCTACTGCATGAAGGGATGAGAGTTTTGACTCTAGAGGTGTTACTTGATGTTGCTGGCCAGCCAGCTGCTTCTCAAAGTTCATGAAGAGGGGATTCATGTTTCGAGCAGTGTTTGAAGAAATGACATTTTGCATCATTTTCATTATTCTGTGATTCTGTGAGAATCTATTATATAGACAAATATTATTTACATAGCTAACTGATACTTTTTTATGTTCTATGTTTTTTTTTTTTTTTAATTTGAGGTGATCTTTATATAAAGAAGATCATAGAAAAAAATGCTGGACTGGTTCTATTTTAATTCTGTCACTACTTGTGAATTTGAATTCAATTATTTACTCTGTTTTAGTTTGTAAAATGAAATGACTGTTATTGTTGTTGTTAGGTGCTGTTAAGTCAGTTCTGGCTCACAGCGACCCTATATACAACAGAATGAAACATTACTCGGTCCTGTGCCATCCTCACAATAGTTGCTATGTTTGAGCCCACTGTGTCAATCTATCTCATTGAGGATCTTCCTCTTTTTCACTGACCCTTGATTTTACCAAGCATGATGTCACTCTGCAGGAACCGGGCCATCCTGATAACATGTCCAAGGTATATGACAAAGTCTCACAATCCTCACTCCTAAGGAACATTTTGGCTGTATTTCTTTCAAGACAGATTTATTCATTCTTCTGGCAGTCCATGGTATATTCAATATTCTTCACCAACACCATAATTCAAATGCATCAATTCTTCAGTCTTCCTTATTCATAGTCCAGCTTTCACATGCATATGAGGAGATTGAAAATACCATGGCTTGGGTCAGGCTTGCCTTACTCCTCAAAGTGACATCTTTGCTTTTTAAACACTTTAAGGAGATCTTTTGCTGCAGATTTGCCCAATGCAATGCATTTTTTGATTTTTTGACTGCTGCTTCCGTGGGTGTTCATTGTGGATCCAAGTAAAATGAAATCTGACAGCTTCAATATTTTCTCTGTTTTTCGTGATATTGGTTATTGGTCCAGTTGTATTATTATTATTTTAATGTTGAGCTGTAATCCATACTGAAGTTTTGATCTTCATCAGTAAATGCTTCAAGTCCTCTTCACTTTCAGCAACCAAGGTTGTGTCATCTGCATATTGTAGATTGTTAGTCTTCCTCCAATCCTGATGCTGTGTTCTTCTTCATATATTCATCTTCTCGGATTATTTGCTCAGCCTGCAGATTGAATAAGTATAGTGAAAGGATGCAACCCTGACGCACACCTTTCCTGATTTTAAACCACACAGTATCCCCTTGTTCTGTTCGAACTGCCTCTTGGTCTATGTACAGGTTCCTCATGAGCACAATTAAGTGTACTGGAATTCCCATTTTTTCAATGTTATCCTTAATTTGTTATGATCCACACAGTCAAATGCCTTTGCATGTCAATAAAACACAGGTAAACATCTTTCTTCTATTCTCTGCTTTCAGCCAAGATCCATCTGACATCAGCAATGATATTTCTCATTGCACATCCTCTTTTGAATCCGACCTGAAGTTCTGCCAGTTCCCTGTAGATGTACTGCTGCAACCGCTTGTGAATGATCTTCAGCAAAATTTTACTTGCATGTGATATTAATGACATTGTTTGATAATTTCTACATTCTGTTGTATCACCTTTCTTTGGAATGAGCACAATATGGATATTTCCCAGTCTGTTTGTAGGAGCTATCTTCCAAATTTCTTGACACAGACGAATTTGTACTTCCAGGGCTACATCCATTTGTTGAAACATCTCAATTGGTATTCCATCAATTCCTGGAACCTTCGTATTTGTCAATGCCTTCAGTGCACCTTGGACTTCTTTCTTCATTACCATTGTTTCTTGATCATATGCTACCTCCTGAAATGTTTGAACATCAATCAAACCTTTTTGGTACAATGGCTCTGTATATTCCTTCCATTTTTTTTTGATGCTTCTTGTGTAGTTCGGTATTCCACCTGTAGAATCCTTCCATATTGCAATCAGGACGTGATTTTTTTTCTTCAGTTCTTTCAGCTTGAGAAATGCCAAGTGTGTTCTTCACTTTTGGTTTTCTAACACCAGATTTTTTCAAATTTGCCTATAATATTTTACATTGTTTTCTGGAGCCTCCATTTGAAATCATTTGTTCAGCTCTTTTACTTCCTCATTTCTTCCATCCACCTTAGCTACTGTATGTTCAAGAGCAACTTTCAGAGTTTCTTTGGACATCCGTTTTGGCTGCTTCTTTCTTTCCTGTATTTTTCATGACCTTTTGATTTCTTTATGTATGATATGCTTGATGTCATTGCACAACTCATCTGGTCTTTGGTCATTAGTGTTCAGTGTGTCAAATCTATTCTGATGGTGGTCCCTGAATTCAGGTGGGATATACTCAAGATTGTATTTTGGCTCTTATGGTCTGGTTTTAATTTTCTTCAGCTTCAACTTGACCTTGCATATGAGCAATTGATGGTCTGTTCTGAAGTTGGCCCTTGGCCCTGTCCTGACTGATGACATTTAGGTTCTCTGTCATCTCTTTCCACAGATGTAGTCTATTTGATTCGTATGTATTCCATCTGGTGAGGTCCATGTGTACAGTCACTGTTTATGTGGTTGCAAAACGGTATTTGCAGTGAATAGGTCATTGGTCTTGCAAAATTCTCTCATGAGATCTACTGTGTTGTTTCTATCACTAAGGCTACATTTTCCAACCACTGATCCTTCTTTGTTTCCAACTTTCACATTCCAGTCACCAGTAATTATCAATACATCTTTATTGCATGTTTGATCAATTTCAGCCTGCAGAGTTTGGTAAAAATCTTCAATATCTTCAACTTTGGCTTTAGTGTTTTTTTGTGTGAATTTGAGTAATAATCATTGTCTTAGTTATCTAGTACAGATATAACAGAAGTACCACAAGTGGATGGCTTTATAGCTTTAACAAACGAGTTTACTGTCTCACAGTTTAAGAGGCTAGAAGTCTGAATTCAGGCCACCAGCCACCAGGGAAGGCTTTTTCTCTCTGAAGGTTCTGGGATAAGGTCCTTGTCATCAATCCTCCCCTAGTCTAGGAGCTTCTCAGGGCAGTGACCCCAGGTCCAAAGGATGAAATTTGTTCCCAGCACTTCTTTCTTGGTGATATGAGGTCCCTCTATTCTCTGCTTGATTCTCTCTTTTATGTCTCAAAAGACATTGACTCAAAATACAACCTAATCCTGTAGATTGAGTCCTGCCTTATTAACATAACCACATTCACTCCTGCCTTATTAACATCATAGAGGTTAGGATTTATAACATATAGGAAAATCACACCAAATGACAAAATGGTGGACAACCACACAATATAGGGAATCACTGCCTATCAAAGTTGATACATATTTTTGGGGAATACAGTTCAATCCATAACAGTCATATTAACTGATGTTCCTTGTAGGCATATGGATATTATCCTATCATTGACAGTGTTGTACTTCAGGGTGGATCTTGAAATGTTCTCTTTGACAATGAATACCACGCCATTCCTCTTCAATTTGTCATTCCCAGCGTAATAAACCATATGTTTATATGATTCAAAATGGCCAATACCAGTCCAATTCAGCTCACTAATGCCTAGGATATCAATCTGCAAGTGTTCTATTTCATTTTTGAGAACTTCCAGTTTTTCTAGATTCATACTTTGTACGTTCCATGTTCCATTTATTAATGGATGTTTACAGCTGTTTCTTCTCATTTTGTGTCATGCCATATCAGCAAATAAAGGTTTGGAAAGCTTTATTCCATTCACATTATTAAGGCTGACTCTACTTTGAGAAGACACTCTTCCCCAGTCATATTTTAAGTGCCTTCCAACGTGAGGAGCTCTTCTTCCGGTACTATATCAATGTTCTACTGCTATCTATAAGATTTTCACAGGCCAATTTTTTTAGACATAGATCCAGGTCCTTCTTCCTAGTCTATCTTAGCCTGGAAGCACTGCTGAAACTTGGCCACCATGAGTGACCCTTCTGGTATTTGAAATACCGGTGGCATAGCTTCCAGCATCACAGCAACATGCAAACCACCATAGTACGTGAATTTAAGGTGATCTTTACATAAGGAAGATTCATTTAGGGAAAAAGAAAAAAAAGACTGAACTGTTTTTGTTTTAATTTTATCACTAACCAGGAGGTTAATTTGAAGTCCACTATTTACTTTCTTTTAGTTCATCTGTAAAATGAAATGGCTAAGCAAGATAATAGGCAATATCCTTTCTAGCTTCAATAATTTTGAGTTCATCTATCTGAAATAAGCTGCCAAGTGATAAGGAAGTACATTTAAGGAATACAATTGCAGGCCCAGAATCAGCATATTTATGTTCTCCATTCACTGAATCTGTGGCAATTATGTGATGTTGCTGGGTCTTAGTTTACTAGCCTGTGAAAGGGGAAGATAAAACTATTGCTTGTGATATGATGTCATTGAGGCTCATACATGAAATAACTATGAGAAGGATGTCTTAAATTAAACTGTTACAAACTATCTCCGTGCTTTGTCATTTCACAGACCCTGAGTTGGAGCCTAACAATTTTTTAGTTAACTAGAAGCACATTTTGAAACATTTTGCAAAATAGATTAAAGTTAAACCTTTTATGGGTAACTTATTTATTATTTTTTAATTATTTAGGATTATGACTTGGGTAAGATGTTGAGGTCTTGATCAGCCTCTGTTCATTTGTTGGAGAAAACCATATTTTATTCTTAAGGAAGTCCTGACATTGATTATAGACATTCCCTTTTTGTACTTTTCTTCATAGGTACAGTGGTAGCCTGTTTGGGCGAGTGTTCTATTTAGTGCCCTCAGCTTCATGAGATGGATACCAAATTATGCATGTTTTCAAAACCCAAGGATATACTCTTAATTAGCAACAGCAAGTTTTTGTGGTTCTGGCACTCATCATAGAATCTATATCATAATTTCTGACATCTAGTATTGATGAATCATGTAATTGCAAGAAGTAATATTGAGGGAAGATTGCCTGATTGACGTGAATCCTTTTCATTTGTCTACATAGTCTAAATTTTATCAATGGATTAAACAAGGTTATTAAAATCTCTGGATTCTTTTAGTCCCTTGTAGAAATGCTTTCACTGAATTTCAGCTTGAATCAGTGTGATAGACGTACACTGACTGCTATGTAAGAAATCTATGCTTATATTAACTGAGTAATGTTACTAATGATGTGATTTTCTTCATTCTTTATAAAATTTCTGCATTATGGAGACCATAGGACATATTTCCTTCAGGTATCAGCAGCCCAAATAGCAGTATTTCTTCTGGCAACTCATTTGGTTTTAACTTATAAGTCCAGTAGATTCTGTGATAAATTTATTTGTATGTGTGTGTAGGGTACTAGGACACTCAGAACCAAATCTGTTGCACACGTTTGATAAGTAAGCAGAATCAAATGTTACACATGGTAGTGAAGCAGAACTACTCAAGGATTAGCCTACCTGTGGATCCCATCACTTACATTTGGAGCTGCTGTAGATTTGGTCAGATTGACACCTCCTTTTCCTCTTTAAGCCAATATGATGGTGTTGTGTTGGAGATTAAATGTGATAATCACTGAATATATTAACAGATATCCTTGATAAATGTTAGCTATTATCAATTTTATTATCAATATTAAATAAGATGTTACCAGAAGGCATTAATTTTTCTGTTTTATTAGCCTAACAAAGTACACCTTCATTTATGTATTCATTCAGTAAAGATTTATCATGCATCTGTTATGTTCCACCTATTACTTATATGTATATGAGTAAAGAACACAGATAAGATCCCTGTTGTCATATGCCTTATGATTTATATGGAGTGGTATGGGTTATGGGGTCCATTAACAATACTAAGATGTAGGGAAAAAATTATTCAGTAATAATAAGTGCTCACTTGGAATTAAAACAAGTTGAGTGCCAAGTGATGTACTTTGGATTGTGTAGTCAAGAAAGGCCTCAGTGTAGAGGAAGCATTTTAAGCCGGAGACTAAATGTTAAGAAGGGGCCATCTCTGAAATATCTGCAGGAAGAGCTATGGAGAAGGAAGATGTAGTCCCAAAAAAGAAGAGACAGTAATCTGATTGGAGAGATTCCACGGTGCTGTAGAATAGCCATGCAATTAAAGTCCAAGCATGTAGGTATGTCTCTGTCACCTCTTTCTTCCATACTGATTGGCCAGGACACCCTTACATGGAGGAGCTCAGTCATCTCCATTTATAACATATGGTTCTTCTTTTCATCTTATATTCAAATGTAAAGTGACTAAGGGCTTACTCCTAGCAGCTCCCTCTGACCTGTATTTTTCTTGAAGACATCCAACCTGTGCAAAGTAAAATCCATGATTTAGGCTTAAATTTGGAGTTGAGTGAGAGAGATCACTGGTCTTTAGTTCCAGTCCAGTTTATCAAAGTTCTCCATATTCGAATTTAACCCCCAAAGACTTTTTAATTAAAAAATGGCCCTTGGTCCTCCTCTGCCATTTTTCATTTGTTGTTTTTGTTGTTAAGTGTCATCGAGTTGGTTCCAACTCATAGTGACCCTATGTACAACAGAATGAAACACTGCCTGGTCCTGCGCCATCCTCACAATTGTAGTTATGCTGAAGCCCATTGTTGCAGCCACTGTGTCAATCCATCTTATTGAGGGTCTTCCTCTTTTTCATTAGTAGTGGCATAAAGCAATACAGTGGTCTGGGGAAGGAGTCCAGTAGTCCAGTAGTCCTGAATTTCCCCAGCCGTAAGTCTCACTGTCATTTCTAGTAGATACTGATTTCATCCTCAGTATTTATTACTGTGTCTGTCCTGTTTTGTTTTTTCCTATTGCTTATTTACTTTTTTTTTTTTAAGGGTGATTTCATATCTTCAATGAATTTCATAGATTTTTTTTATTACTTAATAAAATAGCTTATAATCTATTTTATTTTATTCTGTTTTAGGTGAAAGTTTTAAGAGCAAATTGTTTTTCTTTCAAAAATTTATACATGAATTGTTCTGTGACATTGGTGGCAATCTCTGCAATATGTCAGCACTCTCCCCATTTCCCTTTCCACCTTGGGTTCTCTGTGTCCATTTGTCCAGTTATCCTGTTCTTTCCTGTCTTCTCATCTTTGCTTTTGGGAAGGCGTTTCTCATCTGTTATTGTATACTTGGTTGAACTAAGAAGCATGTTCTTCATGTGTGTCATTCTTTGTTTTACAGGTCTGTCTAATCTTTGGCTGAAAGGTAGACTTTGGGGGTGGCTTCAGTTTTGGGTTAGCAGGGTGTCTGGGGGCCATAGTCTCGGGAGGTTCCTCCAGTCTCTGTCAGACCAGTAAGTCTGATCTTTTCTTATGAATTTGAGTTTTGTTCTACGTTTTTCTCCTGCCCTGTCCTGGACCCTCTATTTTGATCCCTGTCAGAGCAATCGATAGTGGTAGCTGGGCACCATTTAGTTGTTCTGGACTCAGTCTAGTGGAGGCTATGGTAGTTGTGGTCTGTTTGTCATTTCAATTAATCATTCTCTTGTTTATTTGACTTTCTTCATTCTCTTTTACTCCAGATGGAGTGGGACCAGTAGCTGTATCTTAGATGGCAGCTTGCTAGCTTTTAAGACCCCAGACACTACTCACCAAAGTAGGATGTAGAACATTTTCTTTATAAACTGTGTTATGCCAGTTGAGATAGTTGTCCCCTGAGACCATTCCCAATTCCCCAGCCCTGGAACTCGGCCATTTGGATGTGTCTATGAAGCTTTTATAACTTTGTCTTGGTCAAATTGTGCTGAGTTGTCCAGAATTGTGCGCTGTCTTTTCCTTCACCGAAGTTACCACTTATCTATTGTCTAGTTAGTGTTTTTTTCCATCCTCACCCCTCCCCTCTCTCATAACCATTAAAGATTGTTTCTTTCTGTGTGTAAACCTTTGCATGAGTTTTTATAATAGTGGTCTCATGTAATATTTGTCCTTTTGTGATTGACTTATTTCACTCAGCATAATGCCTTCCAGATTCATCCATGTTGTGAGATGTTTTACAGATTCATCATTATTCTTTACTGTTGTATAGTATTCCATTGTGTATATGTACAATAGTTTGTTTATCACTCATCCACTGATGGGCACTTAGGTTGTTTCCATCTTTTTGCTATTGTGAATAAGGCTACAGTGAACATGGGTATGTATATGTCTATTCATGTGAGGGTTCTTATTTCTCTTGGATGTTGGATCATATGGTATTTCTATTTCTAGCTTTTGAAGGAGGCAGTATATAATATTCCATAGTGGTTGTACCATTTTACATTGCCACCAGCATTGCATAAGAGTTCCAATCTCCCCACAACCTCTCCAACATTTGTTATTTCTTTTTCATTTTTTTATTAATGCCATTAATATTGGGGTGAAGTGGTATCTTATTGTAGTTTTGATTTGTATTTCTCTAATGGCTAATGATTGCAATCATTTCCTTATGTGTCTGTTAGCCACCTGAATGTGTTCTTTGGTGAAGTATCTGTTCATATCCTTTGCTCATTTTTTAATTGGATTATTTCACTTTTTGTTTTTGAAATGTTGAAGTATTTTAGAGATTATACCCTTGTCAGATATGTCATAGCCAAAAATTTATTCCCAATCTTTAGGTTCTCTTTTTTCCCTTTTGAAGAAGTGTTTTGATGAGCATCAGTGTTTAATTTTTAGGAGTTCCCAGTTATCTACTTTATCTTCTGGTGTTTGTGCATTGTTAGTTATGATTTGTATTATATTTATGCCATGTTTTGGGGCCCCTAGCATTGTCCCTATTTGTTCTTCTATGATCTTTATTGTTTTAGGTTTTATATTTAGATCTTTGATCCATTTTGAGTTAGTTTTTGTGTATGGTATGAAGCGTAGGTCCTGTTTCATTTTTTAACAAATGGTCATCCAGTTTTGCCAGCACCATTTGTTAAAAAGGCTGTCTTTTCCCCATTTAATGGACTTTGCTTCTTTGTCAAAAATCATCTGACCATTGACCTAACCTGTTGCCGTCAAGTCGATTCTGACTCATAGCAACCGCATATGGTTTCCAAGGAGTGCCTGGTGGATTTGAACTGCCAACGTTTTGGTTAGCAGCCGTAGCTGTAGCTCTTAACCACTACACTACCAAGGTTTTCATCTGACCATAGGTGAATGGATTTACATCTATCTCAGTTCTCAATACTGTTCCATTGGTTTATGTGCCTGTAGTTGTACCAGTACCAGGCTGTTTTGATTATGTGGCTGTACAGTAGGTTCTAAGATCAGGTAGTGTGAGGCCTCCTACTTTGTTATTTTTCTTATACTTTGCGTATCCAGGTCTTCTTTCATTTCCACATAAAGTTGGTGGTTAGTTTTTCCATCTTATTAAAGAATGCTGTTAGTATTTGGGTTGGAATTGCATTATATCTGTACATCACTTTGGGTAGGATTGACATTTTCACAATGTTGAGTCTTCTTATCCATGAGTATGATATGTTTTTCCATTTATGTAGGTCTCTTGTGTTTCGTTGCAATACTGCTCTGTAGTTTTGTTTTGTTTTGTTTTTTTTTGTATATGTCTTTTACATCCCTGTTTAGATTTATTCCTAAGTATTTCATCTTTTTTAGGGGCTATAACAAATGGTATTGTTTTCCTGATTTCCTTTTTGAAGTTCTCTTTGTTGGTGTATAGGAATCCAACTGATTTTTGCATATTGATCTTGTATTCTGTTACTTTCCTGAATCTTTCTGTTAGTTCCAGTAGTTTTCTTGTGGAATCTTTAGGGTTCTCTATGTATAGGGACCCAACACTCATCTGTCAGTTTGTCGTGCTGTGGTGACTTCTGGATTGCCGTGATACTGGAAGCTATGCCACCAATATTTCAAATACCGACAGGGTCACCCATGGTGGACAAGTTTCAGTGGAGCTTCCAGATAAAGACACAGTAGGAAGAAGAATCTATCATCCACTTCTGAAAAAGTGGGCGAGTGAAAGCCTTATGAATGGCAGTGGAACATTGTCTGATATAGTGCCAGGAGATGACCCTTCAGGCTGGAAGTCACTCAAAATATGACTGGCAAGAGCTGTCTCCTAAAAGTAGAGTCAATCTTAATGATATGGATGGAGTCAAGCTTTCAGGACCTTCATTGATAATGTGACATGATTCAAAATTAGAAGAAACATTGGGAAACATCTATTAATAATCAGAATGTGTAATGTATGAAGTATCAATCTAGGAAAATTGGAAGTAGTCAAAAATGAAATGAAATAGAACACCTAAGCATTAGTGAGTTGAAATGGACTGGCATCATGGCCATTTTTAATTGGGTAATCATGGCCTACTATGTTGGAAATGATAAATTAAAGAAGAATGGCAACACATTCATCATCAAAAAGAACATTTCAAGATGGATCTTGAAGCACAATGCTGTCAGTGATAGGATAATATCCATAAGCCTACAAGGGAGGCCAGTTAACATAACTGTTATTCAAATTTACATACAAACTACTGAGGCCAAAGATGAAGAAACTGAAGATTTTTACCAACTTTTTCAGGCTGAAATTGATCAAACATGCAATCAAGATGCATTGATAATTACTGATGATTGGAATGTGAAAGTTGGAAACAAAGAAGTGGGATCAGTAGTTGGAACATATGACCTTGGTGATAGAAATGACTCTGGAAATCCCATAATAGAATTTTGCAAGACCAATGACTTCTTCATTGCAAATGCCTTTTTAAAGAAACACAAACAGTGACTATACTAGTGCATCTTACTAGGTGGTATGCACAGGAATCAAATTAACTATATCTGTGGAGAGAGATGATGGAAAAGCTCAATATCATCAGTAAGAACAAGGCCAGGAGCTTACTGTGTAACAGACCTTCTATTGCTCATATGCAAGTTCAAGTTGAAGCTGAAAAAAATTAGAGCAATTACAAGAGAACCAAAATAAGACTTTGAGTATATCCCACCTGAATTTAGAGACTATTATAATAAAATGTGCAAAGGCCTGGAGTTAGAAAATCAAAAGGGAAAAACGTGCTCAGCACTTCTCAAACTGAGAAAACTGAAGAAAAAAATCAAATCTCGTGTTTCAATATTGAATGAGTCTACTAAGAAAATATTAAAGGACACAGGAGACTTCAAAAGAAGATGAAAGGAATACGCAGAATCACTCTACCGGAAAGAATTGGTCGACGTTCAGCCATTTCAGGAGGTAGCATATGACCCACAATCGATGGTGCTAAAGGAAAAAGTTCAAGCTGGACTGAAGGAATTGGGGAAAAACATGTCTCTAGGAATTGATGGAATACCAATTGAGATATTTCAACAAACGGATACAGTGCTGGAGGTCCTCATGTACCTATGCCAGTAAATTTGGAAGACAACTACCTGGCTAACCAACTGGAAGTCATCCGTATTTGTGCCCATTCCAAAGAAAGGTAATCCAACAGAATACGAAAATTATCTAACAATATCATTAATATCACATGCAAGTAAAACCTTGCTGAAGATAATTCAAAAGAATTTGCTGCAGTACATCAACAGATAACTGGCAGAAATTCAGGTTGGATTCAGAAGCGGACATGGAAGGAGGGATATCATTCCTGATGTCAGATGGATCTTGTCTGAAAGCAGAGAATATCAGAAAGATGCTTACCTGTGTTCTATTGACTATGCTAAGGCATTTGACTGTGTAGATCATAACAAATTATGCATAATATTGTGAAGAATGGAGATTCCAGAACACTTAAATGTGCTCATGAAGAATCTATTCATAGATCAAGAGGTAGTCGTTTGAACAGAACAGGGGGATACTACGAGGTTTAAAGTAAGGAAAGGTGTGCTTGAGGGTTGTTTACTTGCACCATACTCATTCAGTCCGTATGCTGAGCAAATACTTGGAAAGGCCGGAGTGTATGAAGAAGAATGTGGCATCAGGATTGGAAGAAGACTTATTAACAACCTGCAATATGCAGATGACATAACCTTGCCTGCTAAAAGTGAAGAGGACTTGAAGCACTTACTGATGAAGATCAAAGACTACAACCCTCAGTATGGATTTCACCTCAACATATTAAAAAAAAAAAAATTTTTTTTTTTTTACCTCAACATATAGAAAACAAAAATCTTCATAACTGGACCAGTAAGCAACATCATGATAAACAGAAAAAATATTGAAGTTGTGAAGGATCTCATTTTACTTGGATCCACAATCAACACCCTGGGAAACAGCAGTCAAGAAATAAAAGTACATATTGCATTGAGAAAATCTGCTGCAAAAGAACTCTTTAAAGTGTTAAAAAGCAAAGATGTCACTTTTAGAACTAAGGTCTGTGTGACCCAAGTATTTTCAGTGGCCTCATGTGCATGCAAAAGCTGGACGATGAATAAGCAAGACTGAAAATAATTGATGCCTTTGAATTGTGGTTTTGGAAAAGAATATTGAATATACCATGGACTGCAAGAAGAACCAATAAATCTGTCTTGGAAGAAGTACAGCCAGAATGCTCATTAGAAAGAAGGATGGCTAGACTTTGTCTCACTTGCTTTGGGCATCTTATCAAAAGGGACCAGTCCCTGGAGAAGAACATGGTGCTTGGTGTCATGGATTGAATTGTGTCCCCCAAGAATGTGTGTCAACTTGGATGAGCCATGATCTCCAGTATTGTGTGATTGTACACCATTTAGTCATCTGATGTGATTTCCTATGTATTTTAAATCCTATCTCTATGATGTTAGTTGGGTGCGATTAGGGGTAGTTATGTTAACGAGCCAGGACTCAATCTACAAGATTAGATTTTGTTTTAAGTCAATCTCTCTTGAGATATAAAATAGAGAAAAGAGCAGGAAGACGAGGGGGGACCTCATAGCACAAAGAAAGAAGCACCAGTAGCATAGCCCATCCTTTGGACCCAGGGTCCCTGAGCACAGAAGCTCTTTGACCAGAGGAAAATTGATGACAAGGACCTTCCCCCAGAGCTGACAGAGAGAGAAAGCCCTCCCCCTGGAGCTGACAGCCTGAATTTAGACTTCTAGCCTCCTAGAATGTGAAAGAATAAATTTCTCATTGTGAAACCATCCACTTGTGGCATTTGTGTTACAGCAGCACTAGATAAACAAGACACTTGGTAAAGCAGATGGTGAGTGAAAAAGAGGTAGTCCTTCAGTGAGATGGATTGACACAATGGTGTGACAATAAGCTCAAGTGTAGCAGCGATTGTGAGTATGGTGCAGGACCAGGCAGTATTTTATTCTGTTGTACATAGGGTCCCTGTGAGTCGGAACCGACTCGAAGGGACCTAATAACAACAGGTGGAGGATCATATCATTTGTGGATAGGGATAGTTTACTTCTTCCTTTCCATTTTGGATGGCTTTATTTATTGTTTTTATTGCTTCATTGCTCTAGCTAATACTTCCAGCACAATGTTCTTAAGAGTAGTGAGAAAGGAAGGGCATCTTGTCTTATTTTCATTTTCAGGGGGAATTCTTTCAGGCTCTCTCCTTTAGAATGGTGTTGTCTATTGGTTTTGTTTAGATGCTCTTTATTATGCTGAGGAATTTCCCTTCTAATCTTATTTTATTGAGAGTTTTTATCAGGAATGGATGTCGTACTTTTTCAAATCCCATTTTTGTGTGGACTCAGGCAATGATGTTATTCTTTTCTTTTGTTCTGTTTACGTGGTGGATCGCACTGATTGATTTTCTAATGCTGAACCATCCTTGCATAGTTGGTATGAATCCCACTTGGTTGTGGTGTATTATTTTTTTTATATGATGCTGAATTCTTTTTTTTTTTAATTGTGCTTTAAATGGAAATTTACATATCAAGGCAGTCTCTCCTACAAAAACTTATATACACCTCGCTATGTACTCCTAGCTGCTCTCCCCCTAATGAGACAGCACACTACTCCTCTCCACCCTGTATTCCCCATGTCCTTTCAACCAGCTTCTGTCCCCCTCTGCCTTCTCATCTCCCCTCCAGACAGGAGCTTCCCACGTAGTCTCATGTGTCTACTTGGGCCAAGAAGCTCACTCCTCACCTGTATCCTTTTCTGTCTAATAGTTCACTCCAATCCCTATCTGAAGAGTTGGCTTTGGGAATGGATCCATTCATGAGCTAACAGAAGGTCCAGGGGTCATGACCTTGGGTTCCTCTAGTCTCAGTCAGACCATTAAGTCTCATCTTTTTATGAGAATGTGAGGTCTATATCCCACTGTTCTCCTGCTCCATCAGGGATTCTCTGTTGTGTTCTCTGTCAGGGCAGTCATTGGTTGTAGCTGGGCACCATCTGGCTCTTCTGGTCTCAGACTGATGTAGTCTCTGGTTTATGTGGCCCTTTCTGTCTCTTGGGCTCATATTGACCTTGGGTCTTTGGTGTTCTTCATTCTCCTTTGCTCCAGGTGGGTTGAGACCAATTGATGCATCTTCCATGGCTGCTTGCTAGTGTTTAAGATTCCAGACTGAATTCTTATTGGCTAGAATTTTGTTGAGAATTTTTGCATCTATATTTACGAGACATTGGTCTGTAATTTTCTTTTTTTGTGATGTCTTTGCCTGGCTTTCTTATCAGGTTTATGCTGGCTTCATAGAATGTATTTGGAGTATCCCTTCTTTTTCTACGCTCTGAAATAGTTCGAGTAGTACTGGTATGAGCTCTTCTCTGAATGTTTGGTAGACTCCTTCAGTGAAGCTGTCTGGGCCAGAGCTTTTTTTATTGGGAGTTTTTTTTAATTACCTCTTACATCTCTTCTTTTATTATGGGTCTATTGAGATTTTCTGTCTCAGCTTGTATTCGTTTAGGTAGGTTTTGTGTTTCTAGAAATTTGTCAAAAAAAAAATTTTTTTTTTTTTGAAATTTGTCAGTTTCCTCTAGGTTCTCAAATTTGTTTTAGTACAATTTTTCATAGTATTCTGCTGTAATGTCCCCCATCTCATTTCTTATTTAGGTTATTTTCTTCCTCTCCTGTTTTTCTTTTTCGGTTTGGCCAATGGTTTGCTGTTTTTCTTTTTCTTTTCAAAGAACCAACTTTTGGTCTTGTTGATTCTATTTTTTTTTTTTTTGGTTCTCTATTTCATTTATTTCTGCCCTAATCTTTATTATTTTCTTTCTTCTAGTGGCTGTGGGCTTCTTTTGTTGTTCTCTGTTCAAGTTATAGAGCTAATGTTTTGATTTGGGGGCATTCTTTTTTTTTTTTTTTTTTTTGATGTGTGCGTTTATTTCTATAAACTGACCTCTGAGCACTGCCTTTCCTGTGCCCAAGGGTTTTGGTATAATATGTATTCGATTTCATTTGACTCTAGAATTTTTTTTTTTCTTTTTTATTCCCTCTTTGATTTCTTCTGTTTTTCTTCTTTTTAAGCAAGGTGTTATTCAGTTTCCATGTATTTGATTTTTTTTTTTCCTTGATCTTCCTGCTATTGATTTCTACTTTTATAGCTTTGTGATCAAAAAGAATGCTTTGTATTATTTCAGTGCTCTGGATTTTATTGAGGGTTGCTTTGTGGCCTAAAATGTGGTCTATTCTGGAGGATGTTCCCTCTGCGCCAGGAAAGAATGTATAGTTTGCTGCTGCTAGGTGGATTGTTCTATATATGTGCATGAATTCAACTTGGTTGATTTTGGCCTTTAGATCTGTATCTGTGTTGAGTTTCTTTCTAGATGATCTGTCCTTTACCAAGAGTGGTGTATTGAAGTCTCCTACTATTATTGTGTAACTATTTCTTTTTTCAGTGCTGTTAGAGTTTTTTTTTTTTTTTTTAATGTATTTTGGATCCCTGTCTTTGGGTGCAAAAATATTTATTAAGGTTATATCTTCTTGGTGGACTGTCTCTTTAATCATTATATAATGGGCTTACTTGTCTTTCATGGCTGATTTTGCCTTAAAATCTATATTATCTGGGATTAGTATTGCCACTTCTGCCCTTTTTTGGTTACTGTTTTCTTGATATATTTTTCCTTCTTTTGATTTTTAATATATTTATGTCTTTATGTCTAAGGTGTGTCTCTTGCAGAAAACATATTGATTTGCCACACTTTTTTATCCATTCTGCAACTTATCGTCTCTTCGTAGATACAATTAAGCCATTTATATTCAGTGTGACTTTCAATAGGTATAAGTTTATTGATGTCAAATTGTTGTGCCTTTTTTCTTTTTTTGTGGTGCTGATGTTTTCTCTGTTCCTCTTATTTTCCTATGCTGAGTTCCTTTTGTTTGTGGATTTTCTTTTCTTTCATTATTAGATATTTGGTGTTTACTGAGACTTTATGTTTTTCTTCTTTTTTATTCTGATGAGTAGGTTTGTTAACTTTCTTTGTTATTACCTTGAAATTTACCCTTTTCTTTGTAATTTAGAACCACCTTTTTATTATTTGATATCACCTTGACTTCCTCTCTATTTGAATGTTTTTTACCTATACCATTATTCCCCTTTATTATTTTGATGTTGTCATTTACAGATTGACCTCTCTATTTCCCCATTTTAAGTCTTTTTGCTTTGTTTTACAAGTGAGAGTTCTTTACCTAGGTTGGTATTTGGCTGATGCTGTCCTGTGTCCTTGACTTTGGCTGTTGTCGGTTTTCTAACTGAAGGATTTCTTTTAATATTTCTTGTAAGCTTGTCTTGGTTTTTATGAATTCCCTTAATTGCTGTTTATTTGGAAATGTTCTAATTTCACCATTTTATTTGAGAGAGAGTTTTGCAGGATATATTATTGTTGGTTGGCAGTTGTTTTTCTTTGAAGGTTTTATATATGTCATCCCATTGCCTTCTTGCTTGCATGATTTCTGCCAGGTAATCAGAAACTAGTCTTATTGTTTCCCCTTTGTAAGCATCTTTTCATTTTGCTTGAACTACTCTTAGGATTGTTTCTTTGTCTTTGGTTTTGGTAGGTGTGATTATGATATATCTTGGTGACTTTCTTTTGGGGTCTAGCCTATATGGGGTTCATTGAGCTTCTTGGATGGTAAGCTTTTCACCTTTCATATTTGAGAACTTTTCTGCCAACAAATCTTCAACAACCTTCTCTGTGTTTTCCATTGTCTCCTCCTATTTTGGAAATCCAGTCACGTGTAAATATTTACTCTTGATTGCGTCCCACATAATTCTTAGGTTTTCTTCATTCTTTTCTCTCATTTTTCCCCAAACAAAGTGGCATCCACGGATTTGTCTTCAGTCTTGTGGACGGTGTCTTGCCTTGTTTCATGGTTGCTCCTGAAGCAAAATTGTCCATTTCTGAAATTTTATTGTCTTTTGAACCCTGGTGGTGTAGTGGTTAAGCGCTACGGCTGCTAACCAAAGGGTTGGCAGTTGGAATCCGCCAGGCGCTCCTTGGAAACTCTATGGGGCAGTTCTACCCTGTCCTATAGGGTCGCTATGAGTCGGAATCGACTAGATAGTACTGGGTTTGGTTTTTTTGGTTGGTTGAATTTCTAGTTTTTGTGTGTGTGTGGTTTCTAATTGTTTATTTATTTTGATTTTATTTTTCGGAATTCCTCTATTCCTTTGTGTTTTCCATGATTTTTTTCTATTTTTTCCCTTGATTTCATCTGTATTTTCTTTGATCTCTTTCTAATCTCTTGGAGAGCCCTAAATACTGGTCTTTTGAATTCTACATCAGGTAGTTCCACTGCATCTTCTTCTACTAGAAGGCCATCTTATTCTTCATTTTGGTTACTTGCTGGAGCCATTTTGTCCTGCTTTTTTGGTGTATTTTGATATTACCTACTGTCTCAGAGGCATTAAGGCATTATTATATTTTTATTCATTGTTTCTGTGTTCATTTGTTTTGTCCTGCTTCTTTATTTTGTTTTGATATGTCAGAAACAGCAGGCCAGGTATGCTTTTCTGCTTGCTCATCTTTGGTCACAATTTCCCTCACCACCTGTCCAGATGGGCGTGGCAGCAGCAGGCAGGGTGAGCCTACTTTGCTCTACATTTTTTGGCAATGTGGCTGAGGGCAGACTGGGTGGGTACTGTCTGCCTCCTGATGTTGGTCTAGCAGTATGGGAGTGTTCACAGCCCCTTACCAGATAGGTGGTGGTGTTGCATGGAGAGTGGTACAGGCTTGTTTCCTATCTTTCAATAGCTTGTTGAGTGGCAGGAGGAGTAGGGCAGTATATGGCTGGTGCAGCAACGAGCCTGAGCTGGGGACACTGTTGCTCCCCCAACATGATGAGGAGCAGCAGAAAGGGAGTGTGGTATATAGGGTTAGGTGGGGGAAGATAGAAAAGGAAGAAAGGGTAAAAGAAAAAAAAAAAAAAGACACTTCAGGAGCCAATGGTGGACCCAGGCTGGTGACATGTCAGTGACTCTCTAGCCAAGGAGGCATGGCATGGCTTAGCAGGAAGGGGTAAAGGTGGGGTGTGGAGCTAGGTAGGAGGGAGAAAGAAAAGTAGAAAATGAAAGAAAAAAAAAAATGATGCAGCAGGTGCTGGTGGGTGGGGGCGTGGGGGACCTGGGATATCAGTGGGCCAGTAGCTCTCTACCCAAGGTAGTGCAGTGTGGCCTGGTGGTAAAGGGTAGAGGTGAAGTACAGGGTTAGGTGTGAGGGAGAAAGAAAAGGAAGAAAGGGAAAAAAATGTGGCAGGGACCTGTGGGTGGGGGCATGTCAGACCTGGGATGATGGTAGGCTGGTAGCCCTCTAGCCAAGTGATGTCACATGGCCTCTCAAGAAGGAGGAGGGGTGGCTTTCAGGGCTGGGTTGAAGGTAGAAAGAAAAGGAATAAAGGGAAAAATAAAGGAGGAAAGAAAGAAGGAAAGGCATGGCAGGTGGGGGTGGGGTGGATTGGAGTGACAGTGGTATGGTAGCTCTCTGCCTGAGCAGCATGGCATGGCCTGTCGGGAAAAGGTGGTGGTGGTGTATGGGGCAGAAGGGTTAGGAATGGCAAAGCATGTTTCTCTGGTTACCAAGTGCTCTGTCTCCTGTTGGGAGCTCCATGATGCTGCCTTCCTGCACTCCCTGTCCACATGTGAAACCTGGACATGAATAAGGAAGACTGAAGAAGAGTTGATGCATTTGAATTATGATGTTGTGAAAAATATTGAATATATTGAACTTCCATGGACTTCCATGTGCTGCCAGAAAAAAAAAAAAAAACACATTTGTCTTGGAAGAAGGACAGCCAGAATGTTCCTTGGAAGCAAAGATGGCAATATTTTGTCTTATGTACTTTGGACATGTCAGGAGGAACTAGTCCCTGGAAAATGACATTGTCTTAGTTATCTAGTGCTGCTGTAACAGAAATACCACAAGTGGATGGTTGTAACAAACAAAAATTTATTCTTTCACACTTTAGGTGGCTTGAAGTCTGAATTCAGGGCATCAGCTTCAGTGGAAGACTTTCTCTCTCCTTTGGCTCTGGGGGAAGGTCCTTGCCATCAATCTTCCCTGGGTTTAGGAACTTAGTGCAGGGAACCTGGGTCCAAAGGACACACACCACTCTTGGCTCTTCTTTGTTGGTGGCAAGAGGTCCCTCTCCTTTCTGCTTACATTTCTCTTCTATATTTCAAAAGAGATTGATTAAAGATACAATATAATCTTGTAAATTGTATCTTGCCTCATTAACATAACTGCCTCTAATCCTACCTCATTAATACAATAAAGGTTAGGATTTGCAACACAGGATAATTACATCAGATCATAAAATGGTGGACTACCACACAGTACTGGGAATCATGGCCTAGCCAGATTGATACATATTTTTTGGAGGACACAATTCAATCCTTAACAGATATTGTGCTTGATAAGCAGAGGAGCAGTGTAAAAGAGGAAGACCCTCAATGAAATGGACTTACACAGTGGCTCCAACAGTAGACTCAAACACAGCAACAATTGTGAGGATAGCACAGGACCAGGCAGAGTTCCGTTCTGTTGTATATAGAGTTGCTATGAGTCAGAACCAACTCAATGGAACTTAACAACAATATTTTTCATGGTCCATCCCAGTGCTATCTTTGGTCATGGTAAGAGTTAAATTGCATTTGATTTGGTTTGCATTTGTACCCTACATTCTCATGTAATGTGGGGGATGGCTAGACAGTTGTACCTCAACATACTTGCAGTATAATCTTTTGCCTGCCAGAAAAGAGACTGGAAAATGAATTTAGGTGACTTTTTTTTTTTTTGCTTAACAGTTATAATTTCTGTCCCATATTTACCTCTTTACCCTCCCAGTTAGGGAAAGTAATAGGAAAATATAACATTACTGCCTGGAAACCCTCAAAATCCTATCCTTAATTTGTAAAACTATTGATATCTTTATACTCCAACTCTGTGAATGCTGAATGTCCCAAGGCAAGGCCCATTTTTGGTCATTCAGGATGTTAGAAATTAAAATCTTTGTCCATTGAGTGATCAAAAGTTTAAATGGCCATGGGTCTTTTTGGAAATAGTAGCAACATTCGTTTAGCAACCTTTGTAACTTATAGCACCATGTGCCAGATGCTGTTTTGAGGACTTTACAAATATTTACTTAATTAATTGCCATATAACAGCCCTCTGAAATAAGTATTATCATTATCCTCATTCTTCAGATGAAAAAACCAAGGTCTGGAAAGATTAAGTGACTTACCCAAAATCACACAACTGATAAATACTATATGTTACAAAACAATCCGTGCTTAGCACCAAAGGCCTAAAAAAAAAAGAGTATTCCTTGAGAGCCTATAGCCAGCAATGACAATAACATGATCCTAGCAGAAATGAAGATGGTCCTCTCCATGCTGTCTCTTCAAAATCTCCTTTTACTTGCCAAGTAGTGAGAGGAGGAATATCTGAAGATACGGGTAAGAAATTTATATGTATATGAACTTCTAAAATTTGTATCAAGGAAACTTTAGAAAGGATAATAAAAAAAAAAAAAAAGCATCAATTCCTTTTACTTGGAGTCTGAATAATTTTGCCACTAAGCCTAAATTTTCCCCTCGGAAAGGGAGATAAGTAAGATTAATCTCAGCAGGTCTCTGGTAAACCGATTTGCATTGGGCCTCCCTCTGGATTCTGATTACATTTTGCCCAACTGTTGTGTGACACCTAGCATCCTTGGAATCTTTTTATGACTCTGGCTGCATGCTCCATATGTAATTTACAATAGCATTAAAAAAGTGCAACATCTAATTAACTCACCCATCAGCTGTCAGAGCCTGTGATCTTTTTCTGAGTTCACTGTCAAGTTCCCTGTGGGAGAATCAGTATTCCGAAAGGACCCTTTCCATTATGCCGTGTGGTGTTAGAGCAGAGTACTAAATTATGCTGCTTGTTCGTAGAAAATATACCATCCTCATGAGTGCCTTGATGACTTTGTTAAAAATACCTTCTGCCACCCCTGCTATCTTATTCTCATGAATACTGTGGCTCCACAGTGCAGCAGGTTTTCACAGCACCATAATTTAGGAGAAGGGAAATCAGCATACACGGTTTCATACCTGCACATTTTCCCTCAGGTTTTTCTCTTATCCTTCAGAAACTTCATCCCACTTAGCTTTTTAAAAAAGTGATTTTAAATATGTCTTCTCAGATTTGATCATCTTTAAGACAGTTCTTGCCTCAAGTATTCCAAAATGAAGAAATGTTATACCCAATAGAAATATTCCTGGCTACACAATTTTTTTTATACACAATTTTGAGTTTACACAATTATAAGGAGGTAAACATGTTTTAAATACTTTTAGAAAAAAAATTAATAGATAGGGAAGATATAGTGCTTGTAAAGTTATAGGCTCAATTCATTTAAGATTGATATCTGTTTTTAGTGATTGCATGATTGAAGTTGTGCTGAGTAACAAATCACCCCAAAACTCACTGGCTTAACACAACAACCGTTTGATGTTTCTCACAGGTCTGTGATTCAGTGGGCAGTTTTGCTGATCATAGACTTCACCAATTTCAGCTGAACTTGCTCATGTGCGTGTAGTCAGCTGGTGGCTGGCCCAGAGCTGGCTAGTCTAGGATGGCCTCACTCAATTATTTTGTAATTGTTGGCTCTGGCACCAGCAATGACTGGGCCACATGTCTCTCATCATCCAGCAGGTTAGCTTGGGCTAATTCGCATGGTAGATGACAGGATTTGAAGATAAATAGAAGCATGCAAAGTCTCTTAAGGCCAGTGCTTGGAACTGGCCCAACATTGCTTTTGCTGCGTTCTGTTTTCCGAAGCTGGTCACAGGGCCAGCCCAGATGCAAGAAATGAAGAAATGATTCCACTTATTAATGGATATCACTGCAAAATAACACTACAAAGGAATGGGTACAAGGATTAGGACAATTTTGCAATCTACCATACTTAACTACCTGACAGAGCTTAATAGTCAACTACATCTGACCCTGATTAGTTTTTATACTGTTTGCAACACCTATTCACTCATATCATCAGGAGAGTGAAACAATATATTACACATCCATCGAAAATCTTTTACATATGATGTTGCCTGTTCTTTTTTTTTTAATTTTATTGTTGTCTTTGAACATCAAGATACGAAAGAATATTAGAAATATGTATGAATGCAAGTAAAACTGTATAATTCATAACATTTTTGCCACCATCCAGTGTAAGAAAAAATTTAACTAGCCTTGAAGCACTTTGTATATGCTTCCCCAGTCCAACCCCCTTCTTTGTTCTGTCAGAGATAACCTTTGATAATGTTTTCTTACTTTTTCATTATTATTTTAACACATATACTTATTTTTTTAACTGCTTTCCTGCCAAAATTAACCATTGTCTTGAAGTTTATATTTTAGCTGGAATGTTTAATCTTTTTAACATTTATTGTAACTGCTAGTATGTTTTGTTTATATCCCCAGTACATTATTTTGTGGGGTTTTTTTGTTTGCTTGCTTGCTTGTTTTGTTTTGTCTGATTCTTTGTATGTTTCGTAATGTTGGGATTATTTATTCTCGATTATTTTTCCCTTGATTTGTTTGATACTTTTTTCTCTTTTCTAGTCCTTAATGATTACCCTAGAAATTTTATCATGCATAGAAAAACTCATTAAAGTATGAAATTAAGTATATTTATTCTTCTTCTAAACAATACAAAAACTTGGAATAATTTAACAACAATGAGCCATCTTTACTGATATACTCAATTTCCATGTGTTTTAGTTCTATCCCAACTTTTAATCCAAATGGCATTTTTTATTTATCTAATATAGATAATAAGTAAGGGTATTCTCCGCTCTCTTTGTTTACTATTGCTTTTTGCTTCTGAGATCTTCTACCTGAGATCACTTTCTTCCCTCTGAGGAACTATATTTAGAATATAATTTAGTAATGGTCTATTAATAGCAACTGCTCACTTTTTGTTTGTCTGAAGTTTCTTTATTTCATTTTCATTATTGAAAGATATTCTGGTTGAGCAAATGATTCTAAGTTGATAGTTACTTTGTTTTAGTACACTCTACAATTTTTTTTTTTTTTTTACCCATTAGTATACTGGATTCTAGTTCCACTGTTGCTATTGAAAACTCAGTCATCAAGTTAATTACTTTCTTTGAAGACTATGAATCTTTCTTCTTTACTACTTAAATATTTTATTTATTTGCTTTTATACCTTGTAGTTTACTATGACATACACTGGTATTAATTCCATTTTATTTATCCATTTTTGAATTTTAGGTTACTTAATCTTTATATTGGTGTCTGTCAATTCTGGAAAATTCTCAGTCATTGTCTATTTATATATTCCCTCTACCCAGTTTTTCCCTTTCCTTTCTTTCTGAAAATCCAGAAAGATAAAAATTATCTTCAGTGTCCTACTTATATTTTTGGGATCTCATATATGTATTTTTTTTATATGTATTTAATTTTTGGCTTTCAGTTTTTTCTTTACCTTTTTTAAGTTATGACAATTTCAGAGGTACAGAAAAGTTGCAAGAACAGTAACAAGTTATTCCATGTATGTTTACCCAGACTCCCCAACTATTAACACTTCACCTTATTTGCCTAATCCTTTCTCTCCTTTTCTTTGCCATCCGTCTGTTTGTCCATCTGTCTCTCTGCCTTTCTGAAACATTTACGGGTAATTTGAGACATGATAAGCCCTGATGGCATAAAGGTTAAATGCTAGGCTGCTGACCAAAAGGTCGAGACTAGAACCCACCAGCTGCAACTTGGAAGAAAGATGGGACAGTCTGCTTCCATAAAGAGTACAGCTTGGAAACCCTATGAGGCAGTTCTACTCTTTCCTGTAAGGTTTGCTATGAGTCAGAATCAACTCAACGGCAATTTGTTTGTTTTTGAGATATGATGCCTCTTTACCTTGAAATGCTTCCATACATATTTCCTAAAACCAAGAACATTTTCTATACAACCACAGCATAATTATCAAAATCAGGAAGTTAACATTGACATAATATTATGAACTAATCTACAGAATTATATTAGATATCTATTGCTGTGATTACTTCAAAACCTACTGGCTTAAAACAAGTAGTCATAAGAAGTTTCTGTGTGTCAGGAATCAGGAGTGACTTTGTTTGGGTGGTTCTAGATCAGGGTCTTTTATGTGGTTGTATTCAAGGCAACAGTCATCTAAAGACTTTCCTGGGCTTATGATCCATTTCAAGTTGGCTCACCCACGTAACTTTTGGATGGATGCCTCATTCCTCATTGCCTATTGGCAGGCCTCATTTTCTTGACAAAATGAAGAGGAATGGCTTTGCATTCATTGTCAAAAAGAACATTTCAAGATCTGTCCTGAAATACAACACTGTCGGTGATAGGATAATACCCATATGCCTACAAAAAAGACCAGCTAATACAACTATTATTCAAATTTACACTCCAACCACAATGGCCAAGGATGAAGAAGTTAAAGATTTTTACCAACTTCTGCAGTCTGAAATTGATTAATCATGCCATCAAGATGCATTGATAATTATTGGTGATGGTACTACAAAAGCTGAAAACGAAGGACCTGTAGTTGGAAAATATGGCCTTGGTGATAGAAACAATGCCAGAGATGGCATGATAGAATTTTGCAAGCTTAACGACTTATTCATTGCAAATACCTTTTTTCAATAACATAAGTGACCGCTATATACATGAATCTCACTCTGAAGCTCAATATCCTCAGTCAGAACAAGGTCAGGGACTGAATGCAGGACAGACCATAAATTGATCACATGCAAGTTCAAGTTGAAACTGAAGGAAATTAATACAAGGTCACGGGAGACAAAGTACAACCTTCAGTATAGCCTGCCTGATTTTAGAAACCACCTCAAGATAGATTTGATGCATTGAACACTGCTGAATGAAGACCAGACGAGTTGTGGGATGACATTGAGAATGTCATCAATGAAGAAAGCAAGAGGTCATTAAAAACACAGAAAAGAAAGCAAAGATCAAAATGGATGTCAGAAGAGACTGAAACTTACTCTTGAACATGGAGTAGCTAAATCAAATGGAAGAAATAATGAAGTAAAAGAGCTGATCACATGATTTCAAAGGGCAGCTCCAGAAGACAAAGTATTATAATGAAATGTACAAAGACCTGGATTTAGAAAACCCAAAGGGAAGAACACTGTTAGCATTTCTCAAGCTGAAAGAACTGAAGTAAAAATTCAAGCCTAGAGTTGCAATACTGGAAGATTATATGGGCAAAATACTGAATGACACAGGAAGCATCAAAAGAAAATGTAAGGAATACAAAGAGTCACTGTACCAAAAAGAATTGGTCGATGTTCAGCCATTTCAGGAGGTAGCATATGGTCAAGAACCGATGGTACTGAAGGAAGAAGTCCAAGCCGATTGAAGGTATTGGCAAATAACAAGATTCCAAGAATTGATGGAATACCAATTGAGATGCTTCAACAAACTGATGCAGTTCTGGAAGTACTAACTGGTCTATGTCAAGAAATTTGGAAGACAGCTACCTGGACAACTGACTGGAAGAGATTTATTTGTGTGCCTATTTCAAAGAAAGGTGATCCAATAGAATGTGGAAACTATCAAACAATATCATTAATATCACATGAAATAACATTTTGCTGAAGATCATTCAAAAATTGTTGCAGTAATACATCGACAAAGAACTGTCACAAATTCAAACCAGATTCAGAATAGGATGTGGAACAATGGATATCATTACTTGTGTCAGATGAATCTTGGCTGAAGGCAAAGAATACCAGAAAGATGTTTATTTATGTTTTATTGACTATGCAAAGGCATTCAACTATGTGGGTCATAACAAATTTTGGATAACATTAATGAATGGGAACACTTAACTGTGCTCATGAGGAACCTGTACATAGACAAAGAGACAGTTGTTCAAATAGAACAAGGGAATACTGCATGGTTTAAAATCAGGAAGGTGTGGGTCAGGGTTGTATCCTTACACCATACATTTTCAGTTTGCATATTAAGCATATAATCCAAGAAACTGGACTATATGAAGAAGAATGCAGCATCAGAATTGAAGGAAGACTCATTTAACAACCTGTGATATGCACGTGACACAACCTTGCTTGTGGAAAACCCAGAGGACTTGAAACACTCACTGATGAAAATCAAAGCCTATGGTATGAATTACACCCCAACATAGAGTAAACAAAAATCCTCACAGCTGGACCAATAAGCAACACCATGACAAATGAGAAAAGATTGAAATTGTCAAGGATTTCATTTTACTTAGATCCACTATCTATGACCATGAAAGGAGCAATCGATAAATCAAGTGACATATTGCATTGGGCAAATCTGTTGCAAAAGACCTCTTTAAAGTGTTAAAAAGCAAAGATGTCACTTTGAGGACTGAGGTGCAACTGACTCATAGCAACCCTATAGGACAGAATAGAACTGCCCCCATAGGATTTCCAAGGAGCAGCTGGTGAGTTTGAACTGCTGACCTTTTTATTAGCAGCCTGAGCTTTTAACTACTGTGCCACCAGGGCCCCCAAAATCAAACCTGTTGTTATCTAGTCAATTCCTACTCATAGTGACCCTGTAGGAGACAGTAGAACTGCCCCCTAGGCTTTGCACCTAGCCCATATCATGCTATTTTTGATCACCTTATATGCATGCAAAAGCTGGACAATGAATAAGGAAGACTGATGAAGATTTGATTCCTTTTAATTATGGTGTTGTTGAAGAATATTGAATGTACATGGACTGCTGGACGGATGAACAAATCTGTCTCGGAAGAAGTACAGCCAGAATGCTTATTAGAAGCAAGGATGGTGAGACTTTGTCTCACCTATTTTGAATATGTTATCAGGAGGGACCAGTCCCTAGAGAAGGACATCGTGCTTGGTAAAGTAGAAAAGAAGAAAACCCTCAATGAGAAAGATTGACACAGCAGCTGCAACAATGAGCTCAAGCATGGCAACGATTGTTAGATTGGCGCAGGACTGAGCAACATTTCCTTTTGTTGTAAATAGGTTCACTATGAGTCAGAACCAACTGGATGGCATCTAACAACAACAATAATATTAATGTAAAAGCTCCAAAGCATGGGAAGCTCCAAAGATGTCTCTTGACTCCCAATCAATCTACCTTACTTCCCATCATAAAATAAATGTCTGGTAAAATGAAAATAAATACCCTGTACTCAATTATGCCATCAGGGGCACTGATATAACTCTACAATATCAATTTGGAATTCTGAATGTTAAAATGAATATGCTGGATATGCTATCCATTAATTAAACATGAACTGCTTTTGCTCGCTTTCTTATGCTGTAACAGGCTTTTGTTGGTGGAATGATTCGAATGACGCTTGCATTTTTGCACAGATAATCTGGTTAGTGGGAACTTTTTTCTCTTGTCCTATGCAAATATATTTGACATAATTTATCTGCTCATTTGTTTAAAGGTAAATAATCCTTGTAAATGCAATTTGTGAACATGCTTTTGAAAAAGGCTTTTCTGGTTACCCAGTAAATAGGATATGCAAGTATAGAGAGTAACCATTTTATACACATCCATTTAGGAAAACACTCAAGTTACTTATACTGTTTGGTGTTGGCATGAGATACTGATAAACTTACAGAGTGTAATTGACAGAGTACATTGGCATAACCCTTTTGACTTTTATGGACTGTTTACCATATAATACTGTTTTATAATACATAGTTTTAAAATAATACTCAAATCACATCTATATTTTACGCCTACCTTATAATCCTTTTTTTTTTTATAATCCTTAGCAAAGAGTGTTTGAAAATCTTCCCTGATGAATCAGAAAAGAGAACCAACCAATCAGAACAGACATCAGCCAAAATCAATGCCAGGCAGTGCATATTAGCTTAATTCAGCTCTAATGTTCATTGTGAAGATTTTGAGATAAAGATGCTGTTATTTCACTCTCTTATTTGTGTTGTGTTGGTTTTCTCTTCATCATCACATCCTCTCCTAACAGTACCAACATCCTTGAAAGGAAAATGAATCATAAAAACATTAAGTATAAAAGCAGGATAATGGTGGTTGTTGATGGGTTGGTGGTATTTTTTGCATCCTGTGAGGGAGCTGTGTGGTGCTCTCTCATATTCAATTTTCTTCTCCTTCCTTACATGCTAGTGGAATACAGTTCTCCACTCCCTACTGTCACGTTGCACCATGTGGCAATTATGATCAGTGGAATCTGAGCATAAGTGACTAAGCATGC
This sequence comes from Elephas maximus indicus, assembly GCF_024166365.1. Classification (NCBI taxonomy): domain Eukaryota; kingdom Metazoa; phylum Chordata; class Mammalia; order Proboscidea; family Elephantidae; genus Elephas; species Elephas maximus. The sequence continues at coordinate 38,339,488 of NC_064827.1, read as the reverse complement.
CACCTCAAAGCCTAAGTATTTAATTGCAAGGTCCTCCAGCATTCTCTTCCTTTGCCAAAGTGACTGAGGAGGCCTCTTGTTTCAGATGGTATAGTCACATGACTTTTGAGCCTCCATAAGTCCAGAAACATGAGTGAGGTATGAAGTCCCACATGGGATTTCCACATGGGACATATAGAATTAATGAGAAATAAACTTCTGGTAGGTTAGACTGCTGAGATTTGCCTGTCTGTTACTAATTACCCTGATTGATGTATACACCAAGTACCAGTTGCCATGAAGTTATATTGGATTTATGGTGACGCCGTGTGTGCCACAGTAGAACCATGCTCCATAGGGTTTTCAATGGCTGATTTATCAAAAATAGATTGCCAGGCCTTTCTTTTGAGGTACCTCTAGGTAGACTCAAAATGTCCAACCTTTGAGTTAGCAGCTGAGTATGTTAACTCTGCACCATCCAGGAAGTTCACATCTACCAAATAGTGGTTAGTAAATATTTTTGAATTCAAGAATTATATTGCTTATTAAAGTTATCCATGTCACTTTTGAGACAGATTATAAATTGTAGATAATACAATAATCTTTCTAAATTATTCTTGAGTTTCATCTATGTTCTTATTATCAGTTCAATTAACATATTTTTCCTTAAATTCACTTTATATATTCTAACTCTGCTGCTCCTATCTTAGATTTGGTGCTCCTACTCTACAACTTTTACCCCTAATTCTAGAATATTGTGCTTGTTGTCTCACAAGAATTTTGTAAGTAAATTAAAATGAATCAACCATTCTCTCCTTCCTTTTCTTCCTTACAAAAGGATGCCTTACAACTTACCCAAAGAAGTGACTTCTTTCATTTTTTTTTTTTTTCTGAGATTTCAGGAACATGCCTTACTAGATAAAAAGGAAATGTCAGGTTAGTTCCTAAAGAACTAAACATACTTTCTGTTCTATAGGTCTGTTAGGTCTGTGAGAAGTAAGGCATGGTTTTGGAGGAATTCTCCCTCGTTATTTGAAAATAGTAGTTCATTGACAAGGAGAGAGCATGGGCCTATGTAGATTAGAAATCCAGGGATTTGCTTCTATCCCTGTAGCACTCCATTTCTTTATGTGAGGCTCAGGAACCCTGTAAACCTTAAGCTAGGCTTGTGGAAGTGGTCAGAAAGAAATGCAAAATTAAGATAATGTGGTCTTAGGCAGTATCAAGCTACATTTTGGTAAGACTTTCGAAATTTTGAAGAGTGCAAACCCAGTAGTTCATATCTTATAAATGAAGAAAAAGTCAGAAATAATCGTCAGTGAAAAAACATTGACTTATCCAAATTCTCAGAAAAAGACCAGACTTAATGGTCTGACTGAGACTAGAGGAATCCCAGCGGTCATGGTCCACAAATCTTCTGTTGGTCCAGGACGGGAACCATTCCCGAAGACAACTCATCAGACATGGAAGGGACTGGACAATGGGTTGGAGAGAGATGCTGACGAAGAGTGAGCTACTTGTATCAGGTGGACACTTGAGACTGTGTTGGTATCTCCTGTCTGGAGGGGAGATAGGAGGGCAGAAAAGGTTAGAAACTGGCAAAACCGTCATGAAAGGAGAGACTGGAAGGAGGGAGCGGGCTGACTCATTAGGGGGAGAGTAAGTGGGAGTATGGAGTAAGGTGTATATAAGCTTATGTGTGACAGACTGACTTGATTTGTAAACTTTCACTTAAAGCACAATAAAAATTATTTTAAAAAAACATTGACTTAGCATGATTCAGTAAATATTTGTTAAACATCTATGTTCTAAATAATATTAGCATATTCTTGGGGAAAGGAAAGAGTGGTCAGGGAAAGGTACAATATACATACAAAGTTAAAACATGTCCCCATTCTCACAAAGTAGTAGAAAAAAAGGACATATGCAGAAATTATCATCATGCAAGAAAGGATGTAACAATATTTTAGGAACAAAATTCTGTGACAACAAAGTAAAAAAAAAGGAGTGTTTAATTAAAATTTTTTAAAAAGTTGAGTGCTGGGTAATTGTGTATGGATCAAGTAGCCTTGGATGATTGGATTTTAATACAAATCAATTATGCGGTTAAAGAATATACTGTGAGTAAAGAGCATAGATGAGAAAACACTGGCTATGGTCTGGAGGTGGTGAGTTGTCAGAGTTTGAAGAGTCTGGGGAATTGAAGGAGTGCAACTGTGTAAAAATGGATAAAACCCAGAAAAGTCAGTTGGAAGAGGCATGTAATGCTGAGGAGCAAGAATTTACTCTGAAGATACTGGAAAAGGGACCCATTGTAAGTTTTAGAGTAAAACAAATAAATAAATGATGTAAAAAGGTTTTTACATTTTTGGAATATAAAGTTTTACTAAAAATTAATACACTAATATAGTTATGGAAATTATCACTGGCCTCAAATCTCTCTGCCAGTACAATTTTCAGTCAACAAATATTGCATAGAACCTGGTAAGTTGGATCAAGCCCTCAAAGAGTTCAGATGAACACTGTGGGGTAGCTCCCACCGAAGAGAGTTATTGACGTCTTCTTTCCTTGCCTTTCTTGATGATGAGCATTGAAAAACAGAGTGCATTTTCTCAGGCCAACTGGGAATCAGCAGGGTTTTCCGGAGAGGTTGCGTTGGGCAATGGAAACAGCATGGCCTTGGAGGCAGACAACCTAAGGGCTAGTCTTGTTCTGCTTTTTAGTAATCATATGACCCTGCCCAAATCAATTTCTGAGCGTATTTCTTTATCTGAAAACTCTCTGCCCTTCTCAAAAAGTGCTTTAACAACATACCCTGTGTGAACGAGCTCTGTCCACAGGAGATTCATCAACATGTGATAAAGCCAGTAAAGAACAGTCTGAGGGGCCTTCTTCTGTCCAAGGATTTTCAAATATATAGTATATTAATAGTTTTCAAAATGGGCTGGTAAGCCAAAAACAAACACTATAGTATTACTATTACTTCTACAGCTATCATTATAATGTTTGGAAACTATGTTACTCCTCAAAGGACTCACATTCACAGCAGGTGTGCTTTTTAGCATAAAAATCCTATTCCCTGGGCTTTATACATGCTATAAATAGTATATGTGTTTTGTTTTGACTAGAGAGACAGAATTACAAGTTGAAAAATACTACAGCCAAACTCGTTCTATATCACACAGTTTAAATGTTCAGATTTTTTGTTTATTTGTTTTGTTTTTTTGAGTTGGTATACTGTGGATTAGAACATAAATGGGCCATGACATTGACTACTTCAACATCCTGAGTGCCCGGGCACAGCCTGCAGTGGTCAGACCCCCAAGGCCATAAGTAGCCTTACCTCTGGATCAGTGTGCCTTACAAATATTAGTTTCTATGTACGCCATGACATGAAATTTGGGAGACATTGATCCCCTGAAACTCTGTCAATAGGAGATACATTTTAGTAGAGTCTTAATATATAATTTGTACTGGCACATACATATTTGCTTTTTTTTCAGCTAAGGCATGATCTGTTGTTAGGTGTCATTGAGTCAATTTTGACTCATAGCAATCCCATGTGACAGAGTAGAACTGCCCCCATAGGGTTTTCTTAGCTGTAATCCTTATGGAAGCATCTCACCAGGTCTTTCTCTCAGGGAGCCACTGGGGGGGTTCAAACCAGCAACCTTTCAATTGAAACATGATTGCATTTGAAAATTAAAGTCAAACACCATAGCATTTTAGATAAAAAATTTTTTTTTTTTTTTTTAGTAATTATAAACTCTTATGGAGGAATCTAGTTGCCTGGTCCATGTGTTAAGTATCATTATTAGACTTAATGTATAAAAAAAAAATAGATAATAATATTTCTAGATTTTCAGTAAACTCACTGGACCACATGAGGTGCTTAGTAAATGTTCCTCAAATGAATGTCTACCTTGTGAAGATGAATTGTCCATTTCTTAGAGAAACAAGACAAATGAGCAATGTGTAGCATTTTTTTTTTTAAGATTTGTTCATGTAAAATAATTAATTTGGGAAATGTCTATGCTCTGTCACAGAGGATCTGAGACAACTGCAGAGGTAGAATTCTAAATTGAATGAACTCTATTATTATATTTTTTACAGAGCATCATCCAGACTGAATTCATGAGAGGTTTCCCTGCAGTCTGCCCATTTTTATGTTTGAGAATTATAAGTTACTGTCATCCTACAGTGAAATTTTGCAGGTATCATTTTGCACTTTACAAATAACCCAGTATACTGTTCACTCTGTCTTGTCTTATGCTTTGACATTTCACATCTACATTTCTACTTTCATGCAGCCTTATGCATAGAATACATGTTTCTACATCTTGGTCTCATTTTATTTAAATACTCTGCTATGCTTGATTAACCACAAGCTATATAAGCAGTCAAAAGAAACAAAAAGAAATAACTTCCTACAGAATTATTGTCAATAGAAGGTGACACTTGGGCTGAAGTAATAATAAAAATTAAGTGGAGAATATATCAAGTTAATGTATGGCATATTCCCAAATTCTATGGAAGGTTTGGTTTATTGTGATTTTAGAGGAAGCAAGCATAGACTTTAAAGGCTAGTTATTTTTGAATTCTTGAAGGGCAAGGTAACCTTTACATAAATGCAACCTACTGAGAGACTAAGATGGGATTTTAGCATATCTGTATAATTTTCTTTGTAATGATGATATAGCATTTCACATTCTTTATAATAAATATATACAAGTATAGATTCAGGAATAAAATGTTATTTCTGCCATAGAGAACTTGTAGAAAATAAAGTACATTATAAATCATTACTTATAAAGCCATGTCCAAAGACAGGAAAAAATTCTAAATCATTGACACTGATTGTCATTCACTCACAACTCACTGAATATTAGAACTGGAGTGTATCCCTTAAAGCTCAAAAGATGTAGTTGCATTTTATTTTACCAATTGGGAAATAAACATAAGGAAATTATTATGCTAAGAGTTACAATAGCAACAACAAGTTATTACGGGAAATGGGAGAGGTGTTTAAGACCCATTTCTAATATTTTGAGTGTGACAGATTGCAGGACAAATCTGTCTTGGAAGAAGTACAGCAAGAAGGCTCCTTAGAAGCAAGGATGGTGAGACTATGTCTCCCATACTTCAGGTATGTTATCAAAAGGGATCAGTCCCTGGAGAAGGACACCATGCTTGGTAAAGTAGAGGGTCTGCATAAAAGAGAAAGACCCTAAACGCCAGCAAGCAGCCATCTAATATGCACCATTTGGTCTCAACTCACCTGGAGCAAAGGAGAATGAAGAACACCAAGGACACAGGTAATTACGAGCCCAAGAGACAGAAAGGGCCACATAAACCAGAGACTACATCAGCCTGAGACCAAAAGAACTAGATGGTGCCTACAACCAATGACTCCCCTGACAGGGAACACAACAGAGTACCCCTGAAGGAGCAGGAGAGCAGTGGGATGCATACCCCAAATTCTCATAAAAAGACCAAAGTTAATGGTCTGACTGAGACTAGAAGGGCCCTGGTGGTTATGGCTCCCAGACCTTCTGTTAGCCCAGGACAGGAACCATTCCCAAAGCCAACTCTTCAGACAGGAATTGGACTGGACAATGGGGTAGAAAAAGATGCTGGTGAAGAATGAGCTTCTTGGATCAAGTAGACACTTGAAACTATGTTGGCATCTCCTATCTGGAGGGGAAAAGAGAGGGCAGATGGGGTTAGAAGCTGGCGGAATGGACACGAAAAGAGAGAGTGGAGGGAGGGAGTGGGCTGTCTCATTAGGGGGAGAGCAATTAGGAGTATATAGCAAGGCATATATAAATTTTTGTATGAGAGACTGACTTGATTTGTAAACCTCCACTTAAAACACAATAAAAATTAAAAAAAAAAAAAAAGAGTAAGACCCTGTACAGATGGATTGACATAGTGGCTGCAACAATGGCCTCAGACATAGCAATGAGTGTGAGGATGGTGCAGGACTGGGCAGTGTTTCATTCTGTTGTACGTGGGGTCTCTATAAATCGGAAGTGACTCAACTATACCTAACCACAGTAGATTGCAGGACAACTAAATGTTCCCATCATATATCTCCTTTTTATTTGTATTTTTTTGAGTGAGATGAAAAGACTGTGTATTATACATGCATATTCTAGGTATCAGCAATGGCAGTAAGAGCAGCAGCAACATTATAGGCTGTCTTGAAGAGGCAGGTATACCTCTGGTCTTTTTTCTTAGTTTGGAGGTTGTAATGAAGGGATGCCTAAGGTAATCCAAGCAGGCCCTCTTTAAGTTTAGGTCACCACATTCTGGAATTGTTTCCTTACCTTTTCAGAACCAGATATTACATGTTCTTAGTGCATTGAGTGATTAACTCGTACTTACTAAACTCACATTGGCCTGCTACATAAACCAGAAATATGAATTTGTAAATGATCATCTTTCCAGTGATTACAATATACCATCAAGAGCAAAATATTATCCCCTTATAACAAGCTACATAGGAAACTAAATTGTCCATCAGAAAGCTACTTTGGTGATATAAAAAAAGGCTTAAGAATGGTTTAAAGGTAATGTTTCATGGGAAATTATTCCTAGTTCACAATATAGGGTTGCGCTTACCAAGCCCTCCAAATCCTGTGTCTTCTCGCTTGAATAGTGCTAGATGCTTGACAAAGCGCTTTCCTAAGTCTCATGGGCCAGTTTTTCTATTATATATGGTAATTTTCTGTTGGCACATATCACATTTGGATGCGTCAGTATTAAAATTAGTTAAAGCTTGCTTTTGCTTTTTTTTTGCTGGTCTAAGATCCACTGTTTCCTTCCACTTTCTCAAGAAGCCTGTCTCTCAAGTTCTTGAAGCTTTTTCTGATCTCAACTTGCATAGTATTCAGATCCCAAACTCTCCACCCTTCCAGGAAGCTTTCAGAATAAGAAATGTGTCATCAAATAACTATCCTAGCATCTAGCTTGATTAATCTCAAAAGAAATTTCTGCCAATAATTATTAGAAATATAGAGTTCCTGTGTTATAAGTATAGAGGCAGCTCTTTCTCTTGACCTCTAAATTTGAAGAAAATATGTAGGCATGGGGTGCTAGATAGTTTTCTTCGGAGTTCATGGAAATTTTTCTGACAAAAAATAAAATTGCAAATAGTGAGTAGCATTTATGAAGGACCCATTATGAGCCAGTAAGTATTACAAAGAAATTTACCTACAGTTTCTAATTTGATCTTGACAGTAATTGAATATGATAGGTCTTATTAAATCCATCTTAAAACCAATAAACTGAATCTCAGAGAAATTAAGATAAATAATCAAGGTTACTAAACTCAATAAGTGAAAGACAGTATTCAGCTCAGGTCTGTCCAGCTCAAAGGCTTGATACTCTAACCAATGTGTACACTGCATCCAAGACAGGTTTGAAGGTTTGGAGCATGACTTCATTCTGCACTCCTGAAGCCAACTTGAGTCTGCCTTGTTTTATCCACCCCATGCTGCATTCTTAACTAAAAACTTGATGATGATCTGATATAAAGTACTATTTTCACTGGGTGAAGTCACCCAGATCCCATAAAAGACTCAGTATGACTTACTATGTCTTCCCATCCTCCAGTTCCCTTGCCTCATTCTGTTCTGGTAATTGGCCTCCTCATATGATCTGTCTGGAGGGTTGCCTTCTAGTGATCCTGTCTTTAATCTCTAAGGATGAACTGTCTACAATACTCTTACTGACATTGAACTATTTGATAACTACATCAGTTACAGAAAAGTAACTTGGCCCTCTCCCTTCTATCAAATTGCCACTATTAGTAAGTCCAGATATTCTACCAACAAAAAGAAACAATTCAATATTTGCTGTTTGTTTTGGTGTTTAGAGCTTGATAGCTCTATACTTCTGGTTTTATGTTAGTCTTTAAAAGAATGTACTAGAGATAAGGTATTTTCCGTGTACTCAAAATTCGATTACATTTTCTCCTGTATAGGAGAACTTACGTTTTGCTGTGCTTCTTAATATATAGCAGTACAAACCTCTAAGATAGAAACTTTACTATGTCCCTGATTATTTCACAGAGAATTTGCCCTACATTAAAAAAAAAAAAATTAGAGTTGTTTAAATGCCAGGGGTTTGACTATGGTAGAAGGAGGACTTGCAGCCTTTTCTTCATCCTAATTTAAATGATGAATTACATTCATATGAATGACCTACTCACGGTGTGTAATGGTTGCTCACTGCAGGCTTTGCATCGATAAGAGTGCCTTGGGTTGTGTCCACTGCCCACTGCAGGATTATAACCCATTCTCTTTCCCGTCCATCAATTAACCCACCGTGGTTGAAAATACTGAATTAGGTTATGAGCCTAGCAGCACAAGTTTTGGAACCACCTGATAAGGAAATACAGGTTTGGATTTTTGTTGGTAAAATTAATCCTGAGGTTTTTTATCTAATAGACACTCCCTAAACTTATGTTAACATGTGTTATACATGCATGCCACCTTCAAATTTGTCTGGATTTAAAAAGATGTATATATATGTTATATCATGTAGCAACGAGTCTTCTTTTATAAGGATTAGAAAGCCTTCAAAATGTCAAATATCTCCTCTGAGGACTAGTGATTTTTCCTTAATTCATTCATCCTATATATACATATTAGTAGGTATGACTCAATCATTTTTGGGTGAAACGTATCAAACCACACGTCTTACTTAACTAGTGCTGCTATAATAGAAATAGCTCAAGTGCTTTAACAAACAGAACTGCATTTTCTCACAGTTTAGGAGGCTAGACATCTGAATTCAGGGCACTGACTCTAGGGGAAGGCATTCTCTCACTGTGAGCTCTGGGGTAAGGTCCTTATCCTAGTTTCTGTTCCTCTATTCTTTGGCTATCTTCATGTGGCTTATCGTCTTGTATTTCCCCATCAGTGCTTCCTTGCTTCTGTGCCTAATCTGCCTTTTATACCCCAAAAATGATTGGCTTAAAACATACCCTAAACTGATAAGGTCTCACTAACATAACAAAAAAACTCTGTCCCTAAATGAGATTAGGGGTCCACAGGTATACCCAAAACCAAACCTGTTGGCATTAAGTCCATTCCTACTCATAGTGACCCCATGTGACAGAGTAAAACTGCCCCACAGGGTTTCAAAGGCTATTAATTTTTACAGAAACAGACTGCCATATCTTTCTCCCGAGGAATGGCTGGTGAGTTTGAACAGCTGACATTTGGGTTAGTAGCTGAGTGCTTAACCACTGAACCACCAGGGCTCCTATCCAAAGGTATGTTGTTGTTATTGTTAAGTGCCACAGAGTTGGTTCTGACTCATAGTGACTCTATGTACAACAGAACAAAACACCCCCCAGTTCTGCGTCATCCTCACAGTCACTGTTACGCTCAAGCCCATTGTTGTAGCCACTATGTTAATCCATCTAGTTTAGGATCTTCTTTTTTGCTAACCCTCCACTCTACCAAGCATGATGTCCTTCTCCAGGGACTGGTCCCTCCCGATAATATGTTAGAAGTATGTGAAATGAAGTCTTGCCATCCTCGCTTTTAAGAAGCATTCTGGCTGTACTTCTTCCAAGACAAATTTGTTCTTTTGGCAGTCCAGGTTAAATTCAGTATTTTTCTCCAACACCACAACTCAAAGACATCAGTTCTTCTTTCAGTCTTCCTTGTTTATTGTCCAGCTTTCCCATGTATAAGGGGCAATTGAAAACACCATGGTTTTGGTCAGACACACCTTAGTCCTCAAAGTGAAATCTTTGCTTTTTTACACTTCAATGAGGTCTTTTGCAGCAGATTTCCCCAGTGCAATACGTCGTTTGATTTCTTGACTGCTGCTTCCTTGGGTGTTGATTGTGGATCCAAGTAAAATGAAATCCTTGACAACTGCAGTCTTTTCTCCATTTATCGTGACGTTGCTTATTGGTCCAGTTGTGAGGATTTTTATTCTCTTTATGTTGAGGTGTGACCCACACTGAAGGCTGAGGTCTTTGATCTTCATCAGTAAGTGCTTTAAATCCTCTTTATTTTCAGCAAGCAAGGTTGTGTCATCTGCGTAACACAGGCTGTTAATGAGTCTTCCACCAATCTGGATGCCCCTTTCTTCTTCATGTAGTCCAGATTCTTTGACTATTTGCTCAGCATACAGATTGAATAAGTATAGTGAAAGGGTACAACCCTGACACACACCTTTCCTGACTTTAAGCCAGGCGGTATCCCCTAGTTCTCTTTGACATGTGGGGGATCCACAGGTATAGGGGTCAATATCCCAACACACATTTTGGGAGGGCACAATTCAATCTAAACAACAGACAATCTTCTATGAATTCAGCAATGCTTTTAAATGGTTTTATATTCTGCTAGTTGTGCAAGCTCTTATGTATGCTGAATGATAATAGGGCATATATACACCAGAGAAAAGTTTGAAGGTATCAAGGATTTCATTTTGCTTGGATCCACAATCAACAGCCACGGAAGCAGCAGTCAAGAAATCAAAAGACACATTGCATTGGGCAAATCTGCTGCAAAGGACCTCTTCAAAGTGTCGAAGAGCAAAGATGTCACCCTGAAGACTAAGGTGCACCTGAACCAAGCCATGGTATTTTCAATCACATCATATGCATGTGAAAGCTGGACAATGAATAAGGAAGACCGAAGAAGAATTGATGCCTTTGAATTGTGGTGTTTGTGAAGAATATTGAATATATCATAGATGCCAAAAGAACAAACAAATCTGTTTTGGAAGAAGTGCAGCCAGAATGCTCCTTAGAGACAAGGATGGCAAGACTGTGTCTTACATACTTTGGACATGTTGTCAGGAGGGATGAGTCCCTGGAGAAGGACATCATGCTTGGCAAAGTACAGGGTCAGCAGGAAAGAGGAAGACCCTCAACGAGGTGAATTGACACAGTGGCTGCAACAATGAGCTCAAGCATAACAATGATTGTAAGGATGGCGCAGGACCGGGACATGTTTCATTCTGTTGTGCATAGGGTCGCTATGAGTCAGAACCAACTCGATGGCACCTAACAACAACAACAACAATGCCACTATAATAAACATATGGAGTCAAGGTACTCTTGCCATATCTCTGTGGATCACCCCTATCTACTTTACCCATGTCTGAGGTTCCCATTCCGCGATGGGTTCTGTGATCACAGAATTAAGATAGTAGACATTTTGACTATGAGAATATAGGAGAACTCATTCGAGACCAGTTAAAATTTATTACACATTAAAGGTTGTCTGCTTAAGTGACATCTAAAAAACTCTTGTTCAAAAAAATTTCGAAGTAATTGACAGGCTTGATTCAATTCAAAATTATGTTGTTTTTTTTTTTTTTTTTAATCATATGACAGTATTGTTGCCCTGGATCCTAGAAACCTGAGACCAAACCCAGTAGGGTTGAACTTAGAGGATATTAAGGACAGTAGTAAAAATGGCCAATAAACCTTCCCAGTGTTAAATTTTGTTTTGCAGAATATATTTTACTGAAATTCAGGTTTTCTAAGGACAACTTAGAAAACTTTTTTTCCCCTCATTTTCATAAGGAACTTTTACAGCGTATTGAAGACATTTAATATGTGTTAACATGTCTGAGTAAACGTGCTTGTATGCTAAAACGTGTTTGAATGTAAGGAAAAGAGATCTACTCCAGTTAGCTCCAGAAATTGGGAGTTATTCTAAAGACACAAGTGGAACATATGGCAGAAGGGATTTCATGAGAGACTAGTGGGCCATTTTGAGATGGAAAATAGCAATCATCCTTCACCATTAATATACCAGTTGCCAACTCATGGTGACCCCATGTTTGTCAGAATGAAATTGTGCTCCATAGGGTTTTTAAAGGCTGATTTTTCAGACGTAGATCACCAGGCCTTTCTTCTAAGACCCCTTTGGGTGGACTGGGACCACCAACCATTCAGTAAGCAGCCAAGCCCTTAACTGTGCCACTCTGGAAGGTCTACTATTAGCTCTGCCAGAAACCACATTTGCTACCTTTCCCTCCACTACCAACTGGCTTTGGCTCTTTTTGCATTTTCCTTTCCTACATGACTTTACCTTGCCTTATGCCCATGGTTTTGACTTTCTGTGAACTTTGTTGCCCCAGCTCTATCCCATGGTATCTTTTATTTTCACCTCTACTGATAACTAAGAGAGTTCCAATATATTGCTCGTTTCAATATGTGTGAACAAGATTAGATTATCTCAATTAGATTTTCCTACCAAGTGAAAGGCCCTTAAGTAAGAAGCAAAAGCCAGTCACTCACTCGTGTGTTGGTTCTTCTTGAGTTAGAGGCCCATCCCTTGTACAATTAGCTACAACAATGGAAAATTGGAGCATTCGGCAACTTTTCTTTCTGCAGTGACTTTCTTGGGGCCAGTTTTCTTTAGAAGGTGACATGAGTGATACAAGCTTGGTGATACCGCTGATTCAGTGTAATTTCAGTGCAGAGAAAGTGTCAACGGACACTTTTATAAAGCCTCTGAAATCTCTTTGAAAATTAATCTTCTGAAGGGGATTGAATTAAACGTGATACATTTTGGTGACTTGCCCTGTGGTTCCGTTACTACATCACTGAAGGATAGCTTTTTTTTTGTCAGAGTATTTTGTACTTTAGCTTATGTCATTTTGAACCCAAGTTGAGCGTCATTTAGCTGAAGTTCATGCATTTCATAACGAGTTCCAGATCTTGAGGGGTTTTTTTTGCTTCAACTTTCTTGTGCCTATTCCTCTATTTCCTGCTCTTCCTTCCAAAATACCATGTCTAAAATGTCACCTCCCTTCCACATCTTACCCTGTCCTCTGAATACTCTGTCCCTTTATTTTCACCATATCCCCTACATTCTCCTACTACCATCATGATGCCACCTATCATTACAATTTTGTACCAAACACAATCTTTTTCCAGAATACTTTTCGAAAATCACAATGATAACAGGGTTCTACTTCCTTTGTGCTTCTTTACTCCTTATGCCTAGAACAGGTTTCTCTTGAATAAAGGCAGCTTCTATTACCCCCTCTGAGACTCTTTTTTTATGTTCATTCTGTGAACATCCTCTTTTTCATCCTCGGGTCTGGTTAGAGTGGGACTGAAGCCAGGAACCTTATCTCTGGCTTCACACAAGCGCATGGTTGCCATTTCTCTGACACTGGATTTGTATGTGTGTGTGCGCGCACGCGTGTGTGTGTGTGTGTGGTCTGACTGAGTCAGGATCTTCCCTTTCCACCCTAGATTTCCTTGCTCTCTCCCAGCCCAATGAAACAGACTCCATTCTCTCACCATTATAAATTCCTAACACATCCTTGCATTTGCCATGTAATTAAATATAGTTAATGCATTGTATGTGCTTTCTCTTCTGTCTTCTTGTCTGTCTGATTAACTCTCATTCATCCTTTAAGACACTGCTCAGACAACACTCTGTGACAATGCTAGAAGCATTTCTTCCTAAACCCTTCCCTTAAGGGACCTGTTTCTCATATAATGGCATATCCTTTATAGAGGACTGAAGTAGAATTTTAAACCAATTTCATTATAGCCTTAATGTAAAATGTAAATACATCTATTCTGAATGTGGTGTAATCTCTTTGTTTTTATTCTGTTTTTCTAAAAAGAGCCTAACGATTTTTCATACTTTATGATATATAAAATATATCAGGTCTGTGTCTATATATAAAGGAGCCTAGGTGGCACAGTGGTTAAGCACTCTGCTGCTAACCAAAAGGTTGGCGGTTTGAACCTCCTGACCACTCCTCAGGAGAAAGATGTGGCAGTCTGCTTCCATAAAGATTACAGCCTTGGAAACGCTATGGGGCAGTACCACTCTGTCTTATAATAGGGCTACTGTGAGTTGGAACTGACTCAATGGCAATGTTTTTTTTGTTTTGTTTTGTTTTGGGCTCTGTATAGCATAGATTTATATACAATTGCATATGGTAAAGTTAAACAAGATTTTTCAGAGACTGGGAAACAAGATCAAGGCAATAATTAAAACATATAAGAAATATTCCTAGTGTTAGTAGGACATACTGAAGGTGGTTACCATTGGGAAGGCAAGGAATAGGATGGTTATTGGGTTTTTGGGGATGACAAGAACACACGCAGCAATATACAAAAAAAAACTGCGTGACTGAAATATGGAAATGTAGAAATAAACTGTTGTTTGGAGGAGTGCAGGTATCCACGTGTTGATTTTTAGCAGATTTGTTTTTTAACTGTGTAACTGAAATCTTGCTTTTAAGGACCTCCAAAAGCTTTATGCCTATACCGCTTGGAAATTATGAGACACTTGTCACATCAGTTGCAATTTAGGGCTATGAATTCCAGTTCATTGTGCCTCTTTCTTTCCACCTTCTTATCTGGCTTTGCCAGAAGCTAGGGGTGAATTGTGTCCCTTCTATTATTTAAAAAATATACAATAATTTTGCAGTGGAGAATATTAATGAATTCTACCATGCAGTGCACATTATTCATTCATCCATGCATCTGTTTATTAATTGCAACTTGGCTAATGTAATGGGAGACACCAAAAGAAATTAGAGGGCAGAAGGAAGGGAAAAGCCAGAGTATTTTTTGCCCACCCCAGTCTACAGTGGTATCTCAAGCAGGAGCTGTATTTTTTGGTCATAAAGTAAAAAAGGCAAATCCTACGCCTTTAGTGAAAGTACGATTTGAGTCTTGTAGCATTTTCCTCACTTATCAAAGTATAGTATAAAGTGACTATACATGTGTTAACATAGTAATATATATTGATGATTAGCTCTTAACCACCTGAAGCTTGATATAACTCCCAAAACACTCAGGAGAAAGAAGTAGGGAAACCCAGCTTAAAAGAATATGGCTATAAAACTTCCAAACTTGGTAAATGTTGACAGTGACTGCCAATTCCAGTGTCTCCATCATCCCTGACTGCAAGTGAGGATCAAGAACAAAAAATAAATATGCAATACAAGCATAATTGCATCATTTAGAGGTAAGTAAGATTTGAGCCAGTGCTTTCCTGGAGGTGTATTGGCAACTTCTTCATTGGGCATGGTAGACCTGGGGTTTTGAAGCAAAAAAGAAATGAAGACCATTAAGGTCATGGAACTGGCTTACCTGCTTTTAGGAAGTTGCACTGTTTTTCCATCCAGCTCTGCAATCTGGCCGTGAGCCTAGCCTTTGCCTGTCACTTTGCCCTTGCCATTGAGGGTAATCTCTTTGGAGAATAGCCATAGAGCGCTCTCATGAAAGAGAAAAGTAAGCAGTGTTCTTAAGATGCTGCCAAAGAATAAAACTAGCAAGGAATAGCTCTCCCCTGGGATGTGCAGTAAGCAGTTCAAATAATGTACTCAACCTCAAGAAATGAGAAGAATCAGTATTCCCTCCACAAGAACAACTGGACCCGGCTTTCAGAATTGGCTATATTTTGCAGAAGAAAAAGTGAGGGAAGAAAAGTGTTGTGGGTTTTCTTTTCTTTAAATACAGTCTCTTTTCTTCAGTTAAATTTAGCATTGACTCTTTTAGGTTCAGTAGCACATTTTTTTTTTTTAATTTACTTTTTATTTTGAAATAATAATAGATTAACAGAACACTGAAAAAATACTACAAAGCGATCTCATGTACCCTTCATCTGGTTTTCTCCAATGGTAACTTCATACCTAGCTATAAAAAAAAAACCAAACCAAACCCATTGCCGTCAAGTTGATTCTGACTCATAGCAACCCTATAGTATAGGGTAGGACTGTCCTATAGGGTTTCCAGGGAGTGCCTGCTGAATTCGAACTGCCGACTTTTTGGTTAGCAGCTATAGCTCTTAACCACTATGCCACCAGGGTTACTATCTATAGTATAATATCAAAACCAGTAATTCACCTTAAGGGATAGGATATTTTATACTCCCCATGAGTGGCTGCTTTTTCATTTTTTTTTTTCCTTTATGTGTACTAAGGTATCATGAGTAGAGTCCATTTAGTTGTAAATGTTACTAAAACGTGGCACCCACACTCTCAATATATGTAGACCTAAATGTGATATTTTCAAATGAGTTTTTGGTGATCACAGCCATTTGATTTACTAACACCTTTTACTGTAAATATCTTTGCAAGCTTCCCCTGCATTACTAGTCATTGGTTAGTGGTTCAGGGTTGCTTTTGAATATATTAGAAGCTTCACCATGTGTCAAAGTAGAACAACAAAATGTAAGTTGACAGTTTAATAGATAATATATTATGTTTACTGAGATTTTCCTGGTTTAGAGGCTTCAGGTTTATCATGTCTGTCATTTCCATAAGTACAGGAAAAGCAGGGCCTTGTACACAGAACACTCGGAAGAAAGACTGGACGATGACCATCAATGAAAGTATTTTCAGAGTGATAAATTTCTTAAGTGTATTTGCCACGTTAATATAAAAGGTCAGCCCTAGTTAGAAGGAATGATAATAGAAAACAAGATGAATGAATCAGAATAGAGTTAAAACATAAAATACAAATCTGGAGGACGTTTGGCTGGTGATGATTTATTTGAGTACTGATGTCTTAGAAACTTTCCTAAATTAGTTGACTGCCTTGAAATTTCCCGTTTCCATGTAATTGTTCACACCATCCTCTCCATCTGATGTACTTTTCTCATATGCTCCCCTAGTTATTTTAGTTTACTTTAAGGTCCATTCTACATGCAATTCTGAAAAGTTTCTAAATTCAACATCAGGAAGGTTTTTATTTATTTTTCTTTTCTGAGCATCATTTACATGCCTTTTTTACGTATTTTTGTTTTAAATTACAGTTAGTTTTCTCTTGCACTCCACTACCATTATTGTTGTTCTTAGGTGCTGTCAAGTCAGTTCCAATTCATAGTACCCCTGCGTAAAACAGAACGAAACACTGCCTGGTCCTGTGCCATCCTCACAATCCTTGTTATGTTTGAGCCCATTGTTTCGCCACTGTGTCAATCCATCTCACTGAGAGTCTTCATCCTTTTCGCTGACTCTCTTCTTTACCAAGCATGACGTCCTTCTCCAGGGACTGATCCCTCCTGATAATATGTCCAAAGTATGTAAGATACAGTCTTGCCATCCTTACCTCTAAGGAGCATTCTGGTCGTACTTCTTCCAAGACAGGTTTGTTCATTCTTTTGGCAGTCCGTGGTGTATTCAGTATTTTTCTCCAACAGCACAATTCAAAGGCATCAATCCTACTTCAGTCTTCTTTATGTATCATCCAGCTTTCTCATTCGTATGAGGAGATTGAAAACACCATGCTTGGGTCAAGCACACCTTAGTCTTCAAGGTGATGTCTTTGCTTTTTAACACTTTAAAGAGGTCTTTTGTAGCAGATTTGCCCAATGCGATATGTCCTTTGATCTCCTGACTGCTGTTCCATAGGTATTGATTGTGGAACAAAGTAAAATGAAATCCTTGACAACTTCAATCTTTTCTCTGTTTATTGTGATGTTGCTTTTTGGTCCCATTGTGAGGATTGTTTTCCTTATACTGAGGTGTAGTCCATACTGAAGACTGAGGTCTTTGCTCTTCATCAGTAAGTGCTTCAAGTCCTCTTCACTTTCAGCGAGAAAAGATGTGTCATCTGCATAATGCAGGTTGTTAATGAGTCTTCCTCCAATCCTGATACTCCGTTCTTTTTCATACAGTCCAGCTTCTCTGATTATTTGCTCAGCATACAGATTGAATAAGTATGGTGAAAGGATACAACTCTGACCCACACCTTTCCTGACTTTAAACCACACAGTATCCTCTTGTTCTTTTCTAAGCGATTGCCTCTTGACCTTTTTACAGGTTTCTTATAAGCACAATTAAGTGTTCTGGAATTCCCATTCTTCTCAAGATTGTCCATAATCTGGTATGATCCACACAGTCAAATGCCTTTGCAAAGTCAGCCAGGATCCATCTGACATCAGCAATGATGTTTCTACTTCTATGTTCTTTTTCTGAATCCACCTTGAATTTCTGGCAGTTCCTTGTCAATATACTGCTGCAGACACTTTGAAGATATTCATCAAAATTTTACTTGCATGTGATATTAATAGTATCATTCAATAATTTACACATTTGGTTGGATCACCTTTCTTGGGAATAGGCATAAATATGATCTCTTCCAGTTGGATGGCCAGGTCGGTGTCTTCCAAATTGCTTGGCATAGGCAAGTGAGCACTTCCAGCACTGAATCTGTTTGTTAAAACATCTCAATTAGTATTCTGTAAATTCCTGAAGCCTTGTTTTTCACCAGTCCCTTCAAGTGCAGCTTGGACCTCTTCCTTCAGTGCCATTGGTTCCTGATCATATGCTACTTCCTGAAGTGGTTGAATGTCTACCAATTCTTTTTGGGATAGTGACTCTGTGTATTCCTTCTGTCTTAGTTATCCAGTGCTGTTATAACAGAAATACCACAAGTAGATGGCTTTAACAAAGAGAAATTTATTTCTTCACAGTAAAGTAGGCTAAAAGTCCAAATTCAGGGAATCAGCTCCAGGGGAAGGTTTTCTCTCTCTTTCAGCTCTGGAGGAAGGTCCTTCTTGTCAATCTTCCCTTGGATTAGGAGCTTCTCAGGCTCAGGGACCTCGGGTCCAAAGGACATGCTCTGTTCCCAGTGCTGCTTTCCTGGTGGTATGAGGTCCCCAACTCTGTGCTTGCTTCCCTTTCTTTTTATCTCTTGTAAGATAGTAGGTGATGCAGGCCACGCCCCAGGGAAACTCCCTTTACATTGGATCAGGGATGTGGCCTGAGCAAGGGTGTTACATCCCACCCTAATCCTCTTTAACCAAAGGTAGAGATTATGATTTATAACACATAGGAAACATATACGGGGCAGTTCTACGTTTTTTTTTTTTTTTTTTTAGGAAAATCACAAAATGGAGGACAACCACACATGGCCTAACCAAGTTGACACATATTTTGGGGTGACACAATTCAATCCATTACACCTTCCATCTTCTTTTGATGCCTCCTGCATTGTTTAATATTTTCCCCGTAGAACCTTCAATACTGCAACTTGAGGCTTGACTTTTTTCTTTAGTTCTTTCAGATTGAGAAATTCCGAGAGTGTTCTTCTGTTTTGGTTTTCTATCTCCAGTCTTTGCACAGGTCATTATAATATTTTATTTTGTCTTCTTGAGCCAATCTTCAAATAAATTGAAGATTTTTACCAACTTCTGCAGTCTGAAGTTGATCAAACATGCAGTCAGGATATATTGATAATTACTGGTGATTGGGATATGAAACTTGGAAACAAAGAATTAGGATTAGGACATCATACATGAAGAAAGCAAGAGGTCATTAAAAAGACAGGAAAGAAAGAAAAGAGCAAAATGAATGTCAGAAGAGATTCTGAAACTTGCTCTTGAATGTTGAGTAGCAAAGTGAAAGGAAGAAATGATAAAGTAAAAGAGCTGAACAGAAGATTTCAAAGATTTCAGATTTCCAGTTTCTTTATCTTTGGCCTTAGTGGTTGGTGCATAAATTTGAATAATAGTCATATTAACTGGTCTTCTTTGTAAGTGTATGGATACTATCCTATCACTGACAACATTGTACTTCAGGATAGATCTTGAAATGTTCTTTTTGACTATGAATGCAATGCCATTCCTCTTCAAGTTTGTTATTCCTAGCATAGTAGACCATATGATTATCCGATTCAGAATGGCCAATACCAGTCCATTTCAGCTCACTAATGCCTAGAATATCAATGCCTATCGGTTTCATTTCATTTTTAATGATTTCCAATTTTCCTAGACTTATACTTCGTACATTCCAGGTTCTGATTATTAATGGATGTTTGCAACTGTTTCTTCTCATTTTGAGTCATCCCACATCAGCAGATGAAGGGTTGGAAACTTGACTCCATCCATGTCATTAAGGTCCACTCTACTTTGAGGCTCTTCCCCAGTCGTCTTTTGAGTGCCTTCCAACCTCAGGCACACATCTTCTGGCATTATATCAAACAGTATTCCACTGCTATTCATAAGGTTTTCACTGGCTAATTCTTTTCAGAAGTAGACCTCCAGGCCCTTTTTTCTAGTCTGTCTTAGTCTAGGAGCTCACCCGAAACCTGTCCGCCATGGGTTACCCTGCTGGTATTTGAATACCAGTGGCATAGCTTCTAGCATCACAGCAACATTCAAGCCCCACGGTACAACAAACTGACAGACACATGAGGGACTCCACTGCTAGTATATCCAAACTAGAAGCATCCTGAGTATATCATCTGCATCTTATTTACTATTATGTTCCAACCAAACAAAATACATTTCTTAGATACGTGTTCTGTGCTTCATGGCTTTGAATTTCTCATTTTTTATTAGGTGTTTCATTAGCAACAGAAATACCATAAAAAGGGCCAAACTCAGACGCTAACATGGGTGAACATGCGTGTACCACCAAGAGAACTCTCCTGTTTTCTCCTAAAAGTAGAATAAATATTTAGCTATACAAAGATTAAGTTATTGGTAAGAGAATGAGGGTTTGTTTTTTTAGTTTATTATAAAAAATGGGGTAATGGACTTATGCTTTATGTGTGTTAAATCTGTTTGGGCTTATTGGAGTCTGCAGAGATGAATCCACTAACCTGATGAGCTAGTGAAGGATCTGTACACTAGCACCTTTGAAAAGTAGTATTAGCTGATACCACAGTTTGAGCTATTAGTACAGAATCGCCACATTACTCTTGGCTCATTGTTGCTTAGGAAGCTAATTGCAGGAACTAATTTTATTGAGGCAAACTTCATTGTGCAGAAATAAAATATCGAGCTGACTTTATAAATGCAGAAATCAGAAGACTGGGTATCAAGGGGATAAGGTAGATAACGTTAAGCCCTTCTGCATTCATTTGTCATCTCCCCGCCATTTAACGCCACTCACACTTGTAAAGGATATGTGTGATTTGCCCCACCCCAAGCCCTTGGAGGATCAGCTGGAATATAGGACAGGAAATGTGAGTTTGCAAAGTGAAAGGTATTGGAGAAACCATCTCTGTAAATCAGCACACTATAGCACATAGAACTGAAATACACTCTGCCAATGTTTTTATTCTACAAGTAGCTTTTTTTTTTCACCTTTATGTGGATTTATTGCCTGCAACCTATGCCACAGCTTCAGAAACTGAACTCCTATATTTATCCATAGAAGAACATGGTGATAATCTCAACCCTGTCTTCAAAGATATATTATATGCAGCATTCTACAAAAGGAAGGAAATATATTATTTTTTCTATGCTAGTTAAGCTTGGATCTTCCTGGTCTATAAAATGTCAGTAGCTATGAATTGTACTGAAACCTGGTGCAGGGTTTTGAGACAATACCTCTGTACACCAGGGATTTGGCTCTACAGGCAATACCCTTTTTCTGCTTGGGTGCCCAGACTGCATTTTTCATAATTCCACAAATAAAAACTAGTACTACAGCCATGAAGAATGGCATTATTGAGGTACGAACAGAGAACAGACAACCATGATTTTAACCACACTAATAAGTTTTTTTTTTTTTTTAATAAGTATGGCTAAGGACTTTTTTTACAGTTATATAAAATTTAAAAATCACATTCCCAAGTTAAAATTTCTAATGCCTAGTAACAGTAGAAGAAACAAAATATATGATAGATATTTTACCTCAAAATTTTCTCAAAATTATCTTATACTATTGTCTTCAACACTTTGGGTCAAGATGCAAAATAAGCATTTTTTTTTTTTTTAGTGTGTATTTTCTAAATTATAAAATTAATCCATGTACATAATAGAAAATTTTGAAAAAAGAAACATACAAAAAATATAATAGGAGCTCCAGCTTTGGCCATGTTGGTGTAGCTGTAGCTGGAGTTTCCTTGTCTACTTTAAACAGCCAGAAAACTAGGCAAAGTATATGAAAACTTTGATTTCAAACATTGGACCATAGGCAACACAGGGCTGTAATTCAGGAAACAGTGGAAACAAACAAGGTGAGACCTATGGCCTGGAGGTATTTTCCAGATTACAGTACAGGGAGGGGGAATATAAGCAGAGCATTGTTGAGTTGAGGAGACAGAGACTAAAGTAGGGAGATGCTGAGGCAGATGGAATCTGCAAAGCAGAAGCTAAGCAGAAAAAGAGCTCCAAAAATTTGTATAGGGTTCTCCCTGAGTCTGTAACCGAAACTAAAATATGCATGGGGAGAGTCAAACTCTACAAGCACAAGCAGAGATCTCCTGGGGGGCTGTAAGATGAATGTTCTCTGAACTTTCTCAGTACTAGGAGATATTAGAGGTCCATCCAGCCAAAGTAAAGAGACCTCCATAAACAGCCAAGACATTCTATAGAGAGTACAAAATGTCTCACCTCAGGAGGAGGGCTAAACTAGTACTAGAGTAAATGCTACTTTACACAAGTTTCTAAAGGATAATGCTAATCAAAAATTTACTTAATTGCTTGCCAAAACAAAGATCAATACTTTTTTTTTTTAAAGACAGCAAAACCCAGAAAATCAAAAGCATCCCAGCAAAAATGACTGGAAATGGAAGGAAACGGGAAAATGTGAACTATAACCAAGAGAAAAATAGGTTAATAGAAAAAGATCCAGAAACGACAGAGATAAGATTACCTGACAAAGAATTTAAAACAGATACCATAAATTTGCGTAAATTTGCTCAATATTTTTAATATGAAAATAATGAGGAGATAAATGGGAGATGTGAAAAAGAACCAAATTGAAGTTCTGGAACTGAAAATTATAATATTTAAAATAAAACTTTACTGGATAGGATTAAGATCAGAGTAGACACTGCAGGAAAAAAAAATCAGTGAATTTAAATACATAATATTGGAAATATTTAAATTGGAGCAGAGAGAAAAAAAATATGGAAAAGACAGTGTGGTACTGGCAGAAGAACCCAAAGCAAATGGTCATTGACTGTTGCCAAGATAATTCAATAAGGAAAGGAAAGTTTTTCAACAAATGTTGCTATAACTGGATATCCATATAAATAAATGAGCCTTAAACTTGAACTTAATAGTCTTCACAGAAATTAAGTTAATGTAGATCATAAGAAAAAATCTTTGTGACCTTGGAGTACACAAAGATTTCTTAGAACACCAAAAGCATAAATCATGAAAGGAATAAATTGATACTTTAGACTTCATCAAAGTTAAAATCTTCAACGGTTCAGTAATTGGGAGTATGTAGCAAGGTGTATATAAGTTTTTGTGTGGGAGACTGACTTGATTTGTAAACTTTCACTTAAAGTGCAATGAAAATTATTAAAAAAAAAACTTCAACTGTTTAAAATGTTTCATTAAGAAAATGAAAGCACAAACTAAATTGAAAAAAATGCTACACTTATGTTACATTCAGAATATATAAAGGACACTTAGTAAGAAGAAGGAAAACTGCACAATTTAAAAAAATGGGCAAAATATTTGAACAGGCACTTAGTAAAAGAAGACATAATCATGGTAAATAAGCACATGAAAAGCTATGCAAGATCATTAGTCATCAGGAAATGAGAATTGAAAACATAATGAGATAATATTGCAGAACTCAGCTGGCTAAAATTAAAAAGACTAACAGTACCAAATATTGACAAGATAAATGGATAAAGATTGTAATATAAATACACAGTGGAATACTATTCATGAATAAAAAGGAAAAAACTACTAATACCTGCTAAAATGTTGATAAATCTCAGAAATTTGATCTTGAATGAAATAAGTCAGGCATAAGAATATACATCATTTATATAAAATTCTAGCAAATGCAAAACTAATCTACACTGACAGTAAGAAAATCAATAATCCCCTGGTGCCATTTCTGGTTGGGATTATATAGCATAGAGGCAGGAAAGAACTTTTTGGAGTGATGAAAATGTTCTGTATCTTGATTATGTTGTGGTTATATTTGTCAAAACTCATTGAAAGGTGCACCTAAAACAGGTGCACTCACATTTGATGTTAATCATATCTCAATAAATTTGATTAAAATAGTTAAACTACCCATAATTCTATATCCACTTGTAATCACTGTTAACATTTTATGTGTTCCCATTCAGATCTATTTAAATACATGCATTTTATGTTATATACTTAAAAATATTTTCTACATACAATAAACATTTTTGTTTTAAACAGTCTTTTACAGGAATCTTTGTCTGATTTTATGCATCATATATTATTATAATAAACTCCTAGTAAAGGAATTACTGAACCAAGGTGTTTGAAAAATTTTAAAATTCTTGATACATATATTTGAATGGCTTTTTAGAAATTTATTGTAATTTACATTCCACTAGTTCTTTTTTTTTTTTTTTTAGTTCTTACATTTTTATCTAAGAATTGCCTGGAATTGGTCGTAGACATCACTTACAGCTTTATTATCCCTCTATTGTTGCCCTTCAAGAAAACTTTGATTCCTGTCTTGAAGTGTGATTGAGTCTACATTAAAAACTGCACCTGCTTCCTTAGGTCCTCTCTAGGAACTAGGTGTTTTGTGCACATCGTTTTCAATGTAAATGTCTGTGTCTTATGCATTAGATCTGAGTTGTGATATCCTTGAGAAGATCTGAGGCATAAAAATGCTTCACATTGAAAGGAGGAAAGAAGATAATGGAACCAGATTCTGAATAGGAGTAGCTAGGAAAACTGAGTGCTTTTTCAAGTTATTGTTTGGACTATTATTTTAACTCTGCTTCTGATGAATACATTTTGACTAAGACTTACAGAAATAACATAGTTTACTTTCCTCCATTTTCCAGTATTTGAGCACTACTCATCTACCTTGCAGTTTGAATCACCTGGGAAGAAAACAATGCAGAGAGCATTTACCTCACTTAGGAGAATGTTGAGCTTAGAGCTGTTAAAAACTCTGCAAACTTTCTCTATGGAAAGGGCATGGCTGCAGCTGAGTCAAGCAATTTACTCTTTGGGTGTTGAAATAGTGTGGCTATATGCCTGTACATGGGACAACCCTCTGAGGCAGAAATGCATTAAAGTTTGTAGAGTGAGTTTAATGGACCATAGCAATAAATTCAAGTTTAAATTCCCCAGATTTTAGGCAGAATTCTGTTTTACAGTTTGTATTGTAAGTTTGTGGAAACTAGTGTCTTTGTTGTCCAAAAAAGTAAACTGTGCCAATAAGATCTGTTTTTTTTTTTCCCTTAATGCTTAGCTTGCTCCTATAAGCTATCATGATTTATTTCATTGTTCATTTAAACTTTGAGTTTTGAAATTAAGTGTCACCATTTACAAAGACAGTATATTCAACAACAACAGCAATAAAATGGGCCTATGAGAAAAAGCTTAGTAGACAGTGTTGCCACAGTGGTATCCAAGCGCAGTGTAAAAGAATAACAGAAGACACAAAAGAACAATAAAATCACCGTAAGCTGACACATTAACTCAAGGACAGAAGTCCTAATGCTGCTCCCGGAGCTATTTCTTAGTGACCCAATTGGAGAGAAAGTAGGATGAGTTGAACATCAGCCACACACTAAGTCATTGTGCTAGGTGAATTACATTCAGCATCTTATTTAACCTTCCCAATAACTGTATGAAGTGAGTGGCATAAAGAAATTGAGGCTCAGTGTGGATAAGTGGTTGTCTGAGTGTAATCAGCAAGTGGCAGAGACCAGGTGTAAATCTAAATCTCTCTGATTCCAAACCTGCCTCTTCACTTTCACAAATCCCACTTAATTTATATTCTTCAGGTTCCTTCTGATGCATAAGAAAGCCAAGTCTGGTAGTCTTTAGAATATCAGGATGGTAAAGAAAAAAGGACGAAAATTGTTTTACACTTGATACATCTGCAATAAAGTTAGTTTAAAATGCTGCAAGGCGTTCATTAATCCATTCATTGATTTCTTGATTGGCCGTTTAGTAAAAGTAATATACCTTAATAATTTCCACTGAAAATGGAAAACCTTAAACCCTTAGAGTTGGCAGCAATATTATGGATCACCGAGGAGATCTTGGCAAGCCCCTATTGTATCCCATTTTAACAAAAACAGCACCAATAACTTATTTATTGAAGTCCTACTTTACTTTAGGTGCTCTACTAGAAACTCTACATATCTTGTCCCATTTAACTTCTATTTCAACCCTGACAGGCAGGTAGAGTTATCTGCACATTACAGTTAGAGTTGCTTTTCTTAAGCTCATTTGTTCATTCAGCAGACGCTTAAAGAAAACCTTTTATGTACCAGGTACAGAAAGTATACAAGTGAATAAAACAAACATTGAAATAGGGTGAGCTGATTTTGAGTAGCGTGTCAGAGTTCTGACACTCATGGGTTTGCTATGAGTCAATGTCAATATGACAGCAACTAGTTTGTTGTCTCCTTCAGGTTAGTCAAGGAAAAGGTGACACTTAAGCTGAGATCTAAATAAGGAGGAAGAAGAGCATCACAGCTAGATAGATTTAATTCTCTACTAATGAAAACAGGGACAGAAAGAGAGTCAGTGTGACTGGATGATAATGGGTTAAGTGGAGAATATTATAGGAAGAAATAAAAGCTACAGGCAGGGTTAGATCATACAGAGCTTTGTAAACTGGGTTAAGAAAAAAAATAAGGGATTTGCATTATTCAATGTGTGATGGGGCTTCATTAGAGGGCTCAAAGCAGAGGGGTAAATGATTTGATTTAAATTTAAAAAAGAATTCTGAAAGCTGTGTCTGAAATGAATTGTATGGGCAGGTGGTGGGGGTGGGGAGAGGGATTCAGAAGATTCTTGTAAAAACCCAAGCAATATATGATGGAAGGTTGGGTCTGGATGGTAATGATGGACAGAAAGAGTCAGAGAGAGAGAGACCTATTGGAGAGGCTAGTAATTAAATGTGGTATAAAGAATAGAAAAGAATCAAGGGTAATTTCTAATTTTTGGCCTGACTACTGGATGGGGTGGTGGTGCCTCTCTCAAATTGGTATGGAGAAGACCCATTGCTGGTGAGTTGATTCCGACTCATAGCGACCCTGTAGGACAGAGTAGAACTGCCCCACAGGGTTTCCAAGGAGCACCTGGTGGATTTGAGCTGCCGACCTTTTGGTTAGCAGCTGTAGCTCTTAACCACTATGCTACCAGGATAAGGTTGGGTGAGGGGAAAGCAAGAATTCTATGTTAACATTATCAGTTGCGAGATGACAGATTTTCCCATGGTCACTCAAGTGATTGCTCGAAGATTTAAAGCCAGTTTTATCTGATAACAAAGTCTGAGTTCTTATGTTATTACATTATATTGCTAATAATACCCTGGTCCTCCTAGAAGGTTCCCAGTTCTAGAAGTCTCGTTAACTCTGGGCATCTAGTTTTATATGAGGGTAACTTCAATTTCAATGTTATTTTCATTTCGTCACAAAATAAATCTTCTTAAACCAGTATATTATAATGTATTGTTGTTAGGTCCCATCAAGTCAGTTCTAACTCCTCGTGACTCTATGTATAATAGAAGAAATGCTGCCCATTCCTGCACCATCATCATAATCTTTGCTAGGCTTGAGCCCATTGTTGAAGCCACTCTATCAACCCATCTCTTTGAGGGTCTTCCTATTTTTTGCAGATCCTTTGCTTTTCCAAGCATAATGTCCTTACCATACTTTATTTTTTCACTTGTGAAGAACATGATCCAAAAAGCAACTGAAAAAGTACAAAGGAAGAAAAAGTTAATAGAATTTTAGTTTTATCCAACCTTAAAAACCAAACCAAACCTGTTGCCATCGAGTAGATTCTAGCTCATAACAACCCTCTAGGACAGAGTAGAACTGCTTCCCAAGGTTTCCAAGACTATAATTTTTACAGAAGTAGACTTGACCTTTCTTCCAGGGAGCGGTTAGCGGGTTCGAACCTCCAACCTTCAGTTACCAGCTGAGTGTTTAACCACTACAGCACCACCAGGGCTCCTTTACCCAACCTTAGTTAATATGAAATATATGTCATATTAAAGTTGCAATCTTGTTCTAATCAATTTTTTATGTAAAGTTGTAATTATGGAAATGAAAGAAAAAATGAACAGAAGAAAACTTTGCCCTTTCGAAGTCAGAATAGAGGAAGAAACTTCATTGGTGAGAACGTATATGAGCACCTTCTGGCTTATAAATGACTTCAAGAATAATTAGAAATATGCAGTGTGATCAACTAGTGGGAAAAAGAAAGGTAATAGATGCATAAACAGAGAGAGGTGTTGCATGTGAAGCTAACCACTCATTTTTGTCTTAAACAGAGTGTGAAAGGACACTTGTAATATATTATTAGCTAAATCTTATAACTCTGTCTTTCATAATTAAGGGCACTTATATTTCATGTTCTGGCTAATTTACTACTGAAACAGACAATAGGAAGCTCATAAATATCATGTTCCCATAATAAAAGGAAAGGAAAATGTCTCTTAAGTGGAACATTGTCATAATTTTAGAAAAAAAAATCAATATATGCCAGGACTGGCCTACTTTGTATTTATAGTTAAGTGGCAAAAGAAGATGTTGGCTCATAGTCTGATAAGGGAAATTTGTGAAGTACAGGAATTCAAGACCCATAACAGCTAACCTCCAAATGCCCCATGAAATTAGAAAAGTGTCTCATGTAAGCACAGGTGATTTTATCCCTGATTTTATTCTTTGTTTCTGGCCTAGACGATGGGCTGTCATGCCGTCCAGTTCAGATGATTTCAAAGCATCCGTGCAGCTAATAGCGATGCATTTGTTCCCAGTTCTGGCCAATAGTGGGGGCATAGAGGAACAGATCTATCTGTGCAAAGGATGCTTATGACCAAGGGGACTTCATTTCTGCCTGCTCTCATACACATGAGTCTGCTTTGCAGAGCTGCCTTGCAATTTCAGTAATGCATTGTGACAGTTCTGGTGGCTGATTACTTACGGGCCTTTGTAAAGTAATGACCTCCACCATCTTCTGTCACCTTGAGAGACATCACTTCAATCTGTTTTGATAGCAGCTGATGTGGGTCAGATATAGCTCAAGGCCACAGGGACTGGCACTGAGTGGGATCCTGTTTGGAAATGATAGCGTATCTGTGTGTATGTGCATCTGTATGCATGCATATGCAGGTACAAAGTCCTTTCCTTCACTTGTTATTGGCTTATTAGAAACTGTATGTTTCAGCACTTACGGGGCTATTATTTTGTGTGCACTGTCTATTTTCACCAGCTGGAAAGAAATAATTATGAGCAGATTTTTTTACATAAATTTTTTCACTGAGGTATAACATACATATAGAAAAGTGCAAAAAATCATGGTACTATACAGTTTAATGAAACCTTTACGGCTTGAACACACCATCTAACTCAACCCAGACAGAGAAGTATAACATTACTACTACTCCAGAAACCCCTTCCATACCCCCTTTTATTTATCAGTCCCTTCTCCCCAAAGGTATTTTCTAATCCCATAGATTAGCTTTGCCTCCTTTTGAACTTGTGTTATATGAATAGAGTCATACAGTATGTATTATTTTCTGCCCATCTTTTTTTGCTTAACACATTTCTAAGCTCCATCCTGTTGTTGAGTAGTGTTTTTTTTCACTTTCATGATTTTGATGTATATGGTAAAAGTGCCCTCTAGAAATGCCTTAATAGTTTATTTTCCAAAAAATGCCCAAGGACTGTCCTTTTTTTTTTTTTTTTTAATGCCTTCACTAACACTGGATGATTACTAATGTTTTAAAAATGCCACCATGATAGACAGAACAGAATGCCATAAACTGATTTTCTTTTTTTAAATTATTTATTTGCCATTGTATTCCTTTTATAAATTACCTGTTAACATACTTTGACTTTGTTTTTCTATGATGATATGAAATTCTGTTAGTGATTTATAATATTTTGTATATTTTACAGATTCAGTGATATATCATTTAATTAGAAAATATTTACTGAGCATCTACTTTTTTCCAGGCAAAATGTAGGCCTCATGGAGCTTATGTTGCAGCCCTTTTTCTGCTCTACTGAACAGATACTTTGAATTATGAACCTGACATTAGTTTGTTGCCCTTGCATGGATATAAGTGTTTTTGGTTGAGTCCTTAAGATTTTGGCTTTTTATGCCTTTGAGATGCAGCATTTAAATCATTTGCAATATGCTAAGAACCATCTCTAACATGCTGAGTGGATGCACATGGAACACATAGCACTTTATCATCCCCAGCAATTCTAAGGAATAGCCAGATCAAATGACTGAAATGATCTAGGAACTAGCATCCTCTGAATCCTTCTCAACACTTTTTCATCTTTCCTGCCTTCCACCAAAGGTACCCTGGCCATGCAGTGGTTAAATAAAGCACTCAGCTGCTAACCAAAAGGCTGGTGCTTTGAACCCACCAGCCACTCCATGGGAGAAAGACGTGGCAGTCTGCTTCTCTAAAGATTTACAGCCTTGGAAACCCAATGGGGCTGTTGTCCTATAGAATCGCTAGGAGTTGAAATCAACTCAATAGCAGTGAGTTTGGTTTTTTTGCTTTTGCCTTCCACCAGCCAGCAAATTGATTCCCTCTATCAGAGTACTGAAAGAGTTAAATGTCTGCCTTCAATTTATCCTTTGCTTCACAAAGAAGTGGAATGGCATAGTTAAGATTGATATCACTTAAAGTCATGTTTATTCAACATCGCTGAGCTGTGTGAGGAACCTATATGGTTGGGAGGCTGGGAGAAACCTCTGCAACTTCTACCACAGAATATGTGTTAGCCCAGTCCCTTTGTAGGTACTGTTTTTTGCTGCTGAAGACAGGGTTGACCCCAATTAAGTTAAGGTCTCTGCCCCTAATTTCACTACTAAGGTCTGTGTCCAGCAAACGAGTTAGACTAATATCATAATAAGAGAAGCAGATTATTTCCATTGGCCAAGGCCTTAGTATATCCCTGCATATTTCTATCATATATTTCCATCAGCCTAATAGGCTTGAGGCACAAATTAATTTAGATTAACAGTGATAACCCAAATGTCACTGATACATGCCTCCACCTGCATACCAAATAAACTCTAGCTGCCTCTCTAAAATGAACATTTTAGTTTTGGGAGTCACATTTGAGTTAATGAATATCCATTATGTTTTTATTCACTCATGACCTCCTCTTTGAAAAATGTTTGGGGGCAGAGAGGCAGTTATTGTTGAGATAAGTTAAAATGCGCTTAACTTGTACAGGAGCACAATAGTCAAGTTTTCTGTATATGTTCTTCCATTATGAGGAATTTCTTTGAGAATGAACTTAAAAAATTCAAAAATTTACAATATTTAATCTTTGGCATTTTCCTTGATTGTCATTAATTCAGAAAGGCTCATAATGTATGACTATATACCCAAGCCATATTTAACTTGCCAGGAAAAACATAGATCAAGCTTTAATTTCTGTAATCTGGGAGAAAATAGGTTTCATTATCAATGATCTTATTCTTGTGTCCTTCCAAAAGGCAAAAAACTTTCGATGCAAATTTTAAAGAATGTAATGAATAAAAGGTCATACAACTTTTCAAGACATTATACAGTCTCTTCAAATCTCCCATGAAACCATGGAACAATGGCTAAGAGAACCATCACCACCTTTATACATGATCTTGTCTAGGAGTCAGAAAACTGTGATCTTATGGGTTAAATATAGCCTGTTGCCCCTTTTTGAATGGCCAGTAAGCTAAGAATATTTTTTACATTTTTAAATGGGTAAAAATAGGAGAATAATATTTTTGACCTGTAAAAATCATATGGAATTCACATATGAGTGTCCATAAAGTGTCCCTTGAATCCACTGGAACACAACCACATCCATTCATTTACATATGGCTGCTTTCAAGATAAACTGGCAAAGGAGTAGCTGTGACAGAGACCTTCTGGCTCATGAAGCCTAAAGCATTTACTATCTGGGCCTTTACAGAACAAGTTTGACGACCTCCAATTTTAACAAATAATTTAGCTCTTTGAAATAGTCTTTTAGAGCCTATTCTGAATGATAAACAGGACCCATCTTAGGCAGCACTGGGAAGCTTGTAAAGATGGCCTTCGGCACTACTTCCTGTCCTTCCCCCTTGTGTGGGTCTGTCATGCCTTACCTTCCCAACAGTTGTCCATTCAATAACCTCGCCTTTCCACCAGAGGCTTACACACAACGCTATGGCAGAGGTAACGTTAAATTCCTATTAAAATTCAATCTATTAAAATATATATCTACATATATTTATACTTATATCTATATAGATACATATAATATATGTCATATATGTTATTTTGTGTCTAGATATTGTTGTTGCTAGTTGCCATAGAGATGATTCCAATTCATGGTGAGGCAACCCCATGTATGCAGAATAGAACTGTTCAAGGTCAACCTTTTGGAAGCAGATTGCCAGGCCTGTCTCTGAACACCCCTCCGGGTGGGTTCACACTGACTTTTTGGCCAGTAGTTGAGGACTTAACCATTTGTGCCACCTAAGGACTCCATTGTATCTGTCTGTCTGTCTATCTAGCTAGCTATACGTGCATAACTACATACGTATATACATGTACATAAATACCAACCAAAAACCTGTTACCATCAAGTCGATTCTGACTTATAGTGACCCTGTAGGACAGAGTAGAACTGCCCCATAGGGTTTCCAAGGAGCACCTGGTGGATTCGAACTGCCGAACTTTTGGTTACTAACTGTAGCTCTTAACCACTACACCACCAGGGTTTCCTGTACATAAATATATACACATATATGTATGTATACCAGTAGATAAATATTATACATGATGTATGTGGTGGGCAGAATAATGCTCCCACAAAGATGTCCATGTCCTAATCCCCAGAACCTGTGAGTGTTATCTTACATAGCAAAAGTGACTTTACTGGTGTGATTAAGGTTAAGGACCTTGAGAAAGAGAGTGCATCCTGGATCATCCAAGTGGGCTCAATCTCATCATATGAGTCCAGAAAAGCAGAGAACTTTTCCTGGCTGCAGTCAGAGAAAGATGTGAGGGTGAAGAAGGGTCCTAGATTCTGCAAAGTTGCTGGCTTAGAAGATGACGGAAGGGACCATGAGCCAAAGAACATGGGCAGCCTAAAGACACTTCAAAGAGAAGGAAATGGATTCTCCTGTAGAGCCATCAGAAAGGAACATAGCCCTGACAATACCTTGATTTTAACCCAGTAAGACTGATTTCTGATCTACACACCATAAGATAATAACTTTGTGTCATTAAATATATGGTAATTTGTTATAGCATGAATAGAAAATCAATACACTATATATGATATATAATGTTTATACATTTATTTTGGAGCAAAAGAAGTAGAATCTTCTCAAATCACCCTTGGGCACAGCTGATGGTTTGAGAGTTTACTCCCCGCAATGTCAGGGACTCTAGTCAGCATCATAGCAGCTGGCTAAAATAGTCTTGTTGACGTTGTGTGGCACCATGGAGTCCACTCAAACTCATTGTGACCCCGTTGGACAGAGTAGAACTGTCCCATAGGGTTTCCTAGCCTGTAATCTTTGAGGGAGCAGATCATCAGGCCTTTTCTCCCATGGAGCCTTTTGATTAGCAGCTGAGCAGTTAACCATCACACTAGTCTCCCTCAAATATTTACTCTCTGTCTGACGTTTGATGTATAATGAAAACTATGGTATCTTTTCTTCATCTTATTTTACAATATTGGAACATGATTGAGATTGCAAAGGCTGAGAAAAAGTTGTTAGGGACTTGACATCTACAAAAAAAGATTAAAGATTGTTAAAGATTTGTGGAAAATAATTAATTGATGAACTTACTTTACAGTTCATACAAACAGCTTTATTCTCCTTTACCCCTTTTTTACTATTCATATGTGACTATGAAAGCTAGAGACAGTTAAATAAATTGCTTTTACTTTGTTTAAATAACTAGTCCTTGCACTGAAATTACTGACCTGATGAAACAATATTCCTATCTGCATTTATGACTTTATTTATTCTTGTCTATTCATAATTTTAAAAGAATATGTGGATATAATTAACAAGAAATTGTATCTTTATTTTAAAAACTTTGCGAATGCACTCTTTTATTTTAAAAGTAGAACATGTCAAAACCATACAACAGAAATGAAAGCTTCTTTTCTACCTCAGTCTCTCCCTCCCCAGGAATAGCCACTATTAACATATGGGTGTGTATCCTTCCAGACCTTACTTTTCCCCAAAACATATCTAAAAGTAGTCATAGGAATGGTTGTTATTTTGTTTTATTTATTTAAAGGAGATTATTTAATAATATATTATTCTGCATTCTACTGTTTTCATGTAACGATATGTCATAATACATCTTTTCATGTCAGCTGCATAGACATATATCTATCATTTTTAGGTACCTCATTTGCTGTAGTATGGACATGCCATCATTTACTTAATCATTCCTATATTGACGGACATACAGAATTTTCTTTTTTTTTTTTTTAATTTAAACTATTTCAGAAGGAAAATCCACAGGTTTAAATATTTTTCTACAGAAAAATATCTGCAAGAAAAAAATAATTGGTCAAAAGAATGTGAATCATCTAATCAACTCTCAAACTTAATGAAGTCATGAAGCCATCCCAAACAGTTTTAGTCTTGTGTTAATTTATTTATAAATGTTTTTTGTTACTTACTATGTGTCAGACACTGTACATAATCCATAAGGTATAATGATGAATAAAACACACCTGGTACCTACCTTCATGGAAGTTTCAATTTAGAACTCTTTCTTTAAAAAAAAAATCTATGTGTGTGTACTTGTGGGGTAGGTGGTGGGGGGTGGTATATGTGTTTTTCTGTGTACACAAATACAACATGATATAAAGAGATTCCTTTCCTTCGATAAACTATGGGTAAAATTTTTAAGAACCCTCCTCCCATCCAATGTCCAACATTGTCAATAAGTTCTTAGAAATGTCTTAAAACTTCCCTGTGTCAATTTAAACTCATTTCAAATATTGGTCATATGTACAAATGTGGAATGGTTGAACTCCAAACTTTTGTGATCATGCCTCCATCATTAAAATAGTTGAGCAGGTATTCATCGATATATATTTTATTCTATAAATTATATACTTTATTGATTAATATGTTATTATACAAATATACTATATACGTTGTAAAACATACATAAAAAGTTGACTTGAAATGGGATAAGGTTTGTTATAACTGCTAATGTGGCTGAAGAAGAGCTACTAGGAGCAGAAGTTCCAGTTCCACCCTTTTCTTGAGCTTCAGTTGTGCTTGCATCATAGCATAGCCAATCTGTATTTTTGTCTTGTATTTGCTTTTGTTTTACAGGCATATTTTAGCCACTTGTTCACTTAGTGAATATTACATTAGATAACACCTGATAATCTGACCCATAAACTCATCCAATGAAACATACATATCAACTCTAATATATTACAATATGATAAAACAAATGCATAACAGAAGATGCCACTGCCAGCCCCTCTACATTATGAGCCTCTCGTCTTTTTTGCAATGATAACCTCATCTTGTAAGTGACCTTTAGTACTTAATAAAGGTGCTAGTGTGAGTCAATGCTTTAAATATTACTGGAGTTCAATAGGGAGTCCCTGGGTGACACGTACGGTTAAGTGCTGAACTACTAGTTGAAAGGTTGGTGGTTTTAACCTACCCAGAGGCACCTTGGTAGACAGGTCTGGTGATCTGCTTCTGAAAGGTCACAGCATTGAAAACACCGTGGAGCAGTTCTACTCTGCATGTATGGGGTCACCGTGAGTCAGCATCAACTAGAGGGCACATAAAAATAACGATGCTCAATCGTTGTCTTCTTTTTTAAAAAGAAGTTTAATATTTTCCTTTCTGTATACCAATGGGTCATTTCTTGCTTGGCCCACTGTCTCAGGTTGCGCTCTCTAGAGAAACAAAACCAGAAAATCATATAAATATATATAGAGAGATTTATATCAAGAAAAGAGCTCGCTCGATTGCAGAGGCTGGAACATTCCAAGTCCATGGATCAAGATAGAGATTTCTCCTGATTCATGTAGCCACAGGGGCTGGTGAACCCAAGATCAGCAGATTGGAGAGCAGGGCTCTTGCTCACAGGCTGTGAAGGTTGATGAATCCCAAGATCGGCAGGTAAGCTGCTAGCTCAAGTCCCAAGAACCAGAGGCCAAACGAACAAGAGGCAGCTGCAGGATCCAGAACCAGCCCAAAGCCTTGGCAAGGCCAGCAGAAAGGAAGTAGGCAGTGAGCTGCCACAGGCCCCACTCACACTGGTACCACTCAGCAGATTCCATCATGGGGGTGATCACATATCAAATTTCAACAGGGAAGTGATCACAACATTATACAACTGCTAAAACACTGAGAATCATGGCCCAGTCAAGTTGACACACAATCTTAACCATCACACCCACTTTGGGAACCAATGTTTTATAACATAGTTCCGCTGAATCTTAGAATAAATAAGTGTCTATTTTATTTATCAGAGCATATTTCAGTCAACATTTCCTTTCATTATTTCAAAGCCTTTACTGGATTTTTTTAATTGCCTTCCCCTGTGTTCCAATTCTCTGTTTGAGAAAATAGATGAAGTATAAATATGTTTATATGAAATACCCAATTCAAATTTTGTTTCTTTGTAAGAGCCTTCAGAAAAAAAAAAAAAAAACCCTCATTGCACAATTTGATAAAAATCTTTGAAGATTTCTATATTCCCAATGATGTTTACTTATTTTATGAGTGAATTTTATATAATTGAATGTACAGTACTTGTCACTGTTGTGTTTGCTGTAAAGATGATATTTGAAATATTGACAACAACTTGTTGTAGAAACATCATTAAGGAGTAAGTGCTTCGGTATCATTTCATGTTAGCCCTAGTGATAAGTGTGCCTTGTTTAAGAGTAACTTTAGCTTTATCTGATGTTCCATGTCTTTGAAAATTGAGGTCAATTGATTGTGTCACCCCAAATAAATGTGCTTAAGGAAAATGAGCATTTCCCTCATTATCTATGACCTTCAAATGACCCACTTGGTGCAGGATAAAATAAAAATCTCAAAATAGTCTTTTATCAACAGGCCACATTAATAATGGTATTGTATCCATATTGATTTCCTCACTCCTTCTTCTATAGTAAAGTGACTTTAAAGAGCTTACTCCCCAGTAGGTAATCATCCTTCATTTTCTCCGTAGTGTCTTTTCTGACATTAGAAATCTTGCAGTGTCTTAGTCATCTAATACTGCTATAACAGAAATATCACAAGTGGCTGGCTTTAATAAAGAGAAATTGATTTTTTTACAGTCTAGGAGGCTAGAAGTCCGAATTCATGGTGCCAGTTCCAGAGGAAGGCTTTCTCTCTCTGTCAACTCTGGAGGAAGGTCTTTGTCATTAACCTCCCCTAGTCTAGGAGCTTCTTAGGCCAGGGGCCCCAGGCCCAAAGGACAAGTTATTCTCCTGGGTCTTCTTTCTTGATAGTATGAGTTCTCCATGTCTCTCTGCTCGCTTTTCTCTTTTATATCTCAAAAGACATTAGCTTAAAACACAATCTAATCTTGTAGGTTGAGCCCTGCCTCATCAACATAACTGCCACTTATCCATCTCATTAACATCATAGAGGTAGGATTTATAACATACAGGAAAATCACATCAGATGACAAAATAGTGGACAATCACACAATACTTGGAATCATGGCCTAGCCAAGCCAAGTTGACAGATACTTTTGGGGGACACAATTCAATCCATGACATTCGGCAACTATCTTGGACATGCCAATTTTTGTTGCCGTTGGGTGCTGTCGAGTTGATTCCGAATCATAGGAAAAACCTGTGATGGAGTAGATCTGTCCCTTAGGGGTTTCTTGGGTATAATCCTTACAGAAACAGATCAACAGGCCTTTCTCCCATGGAGCAGCTGGGTAGGTTCAAACAACCAACCTGACCACTTAACCACTTGAGCTCACCAGCCCATATAAATCTTGACATCTGAACTCTCTAGGTCTCAGTTGGAGATTAGCTTTAAGAGATGGTCCCTATTCAAAGGTGTCAAGGTACAGGACACATTAGAATTCCTTCTCCATCCAAATATCTTGACCAAGAGAACTAGTCACAAAGCCTTATAAGGATTTCTATTCTAGAAGTGTTTTTTAAAATGTAAAATATAAATAGCCTTATAAAATGTAAATGTAAAAATAAAATGTAATTGTTCTTGAAACACAATGTGAAATTTAATTCAATGGGCATCAATATTTTTTAAATTTTTATTTTTTTTCATTAGATTCTAAAGTAAATCCAATGTACTTTTTATTTGAGTTGGGAGGTACAGAAGGAAAAGATTGACTCTGAATGGCAGAATTAGCTAACCCAGTGTTGGCAGACTTTTTCTATAAAGGGCCAAGTAGTAAATATTTTAGGATTTGAGGGCCATAGAGTTTTTGTAGCAACAAATGAACTCTACAGTTGTATACTATGCAGCCATAGACACTATGTAAAAGAACTGATGTAACTGTGTTCCAATAAAATTTATTTGCAAAAACAGGCAGTAGGCTTGATTTGGCCTTAAGCTATAGCTTACACACCTCTGGGCAATCCTAAAAGAGGCATTCCTAGGTCCATTCTGAGTGATGAGAGGCATTCTGTGGAGAGGCAGCAGCTGACACAGCTACATAGCTTATGAGATTGTTATACACCTTAAAGCCTTCCTTAAGATGTGCCTTGGTATTGCAAGATGAAAATTCAGAGACATGCCTTTTAGTAACTTATACAGATAGACAGACAGATAGATCAGTAGAGGTATAGGTATAGATATGATACAGATATAGAGGTGGATATGGATGTAGATGTAGACATACTTTGCTACATTAAGATGTCAGAAATAAAGTCTGCCATGAGAGGGATAAAAAAAAAAAAAAAAAAAAAAATGAAGAGGCAAAGGCACCCTAAGCAGGGATCTGAAAGTTCTAGGTCCCTTCCCTAATTTGTCAAAGAAGCATGGAGGCTATATAGTTTAGTGCAGTATGATTCATTAGAAATGTGATGAAGCCACAGATGCAAGCCACATATGTGATTTAAAAATTTCCAGTAACCATGTTGAAAAGAAAAAAAAAAAAGATAAACAGTTTAATTTTAGTAATATATTTTATTTAACCCATTATAGCCCAAATATTATCACTGCAGCAAGTCATCAGAATATTTAATAATTTTCGCACATAAATTCTTCAAAATCTCTTGTGCATTTTCCACTTACAACACATTTCAATTTGTACAAGCCAAAATTCAGCTTCTTGATAGCCCCACGTGACCAGTAGCTACCATATCATACAATGCAGATTTAGCAGCAAAGAGCATCATTTTGGCCTCAGGTTTCTCAGTTCTAATCCTTAATTCTACTTGCTTAGTATATTGACATCTAGTTGCCTACTCTCTCCATATATAAAGAATAAATGAAAAAGAATAAATATAGTTTTTACCTACATATTTGCAAAGATACTTAGCACAATGTCTGGTGCATTTAAAATATGCTCAAATGGTATCTGTACTATTAATGGCAAAAATACCTTTCCTGTTAGTCTCACATTTTAGCTTTCTCCATATATACATATATGTGTATGTCTGTATGTATGTGTGTGTTCGTGTATGTGTATATATACACACACACACATCCATCCATTGGTTCATTGTATCTGTGACTATGACAGACCAAAAAACCAAACCCGTTGCCGTCAAATCTATTCTGACTCATAGCTCACCCTATAGGACAGAGTAAAATGGCCCCACAGGGTGGATTCAAACTGCTGACCTTTTGGTGAGCAGCCAAGCTCTTACCCACTGCACTACCAGGGCTCTGAATATGACAAATGTGTATATAAATACAGTGTTATCAAACTAGATGCAGTCAAGAGTTTTAGTGATGCCTGTTTCAAAAAGACGTTTGAAGATACTGCAGATTAATTTTATAACTAAAAGTACAGTAGTGAGTGATAGTAGATTTCAGATGAAATTCTTTGCCTCTCAGTGCTACCATTGTTAAATGAAAATGCCTCTTATCCTTTTTAGTCTTTTGAAAGGAAGCTAAATGTTAAAC
Source organism: Elephas maximus indicus (assembly GCF_024166365.1). Lineage (NCBI taxonomy): Eukaryota > Metazoa > Chordata > Mammalia > Proboscidea > Elephantidae > Elephas > Elephas maximus. Next base: position 38,299,529 of record NC_064827.1, on the reverse strand, counting down.
CATAGTGTCCTTTATAATTGTCTATTGAAAAACACATGATTAGGAATATAAAAGGTCATTGTTTCTAATCTTAATTTAAAATAAAATGTCCTTTTGACCTTCTTCAGGAGACTCATCTCCTTAAAAGATAATCCAAATTGGACTGGAGCTCCCACCAAGAACAAGGATTAGGCTCGCCTAACAAGGAGTTGGGGCTCAGCTAAGTGAGAAGTCGATTTTGCATTTGAGGATTATATGGGCACTTTACATCTTCAGATGCCTCCTTTTTTTAGGCATTTTCTTTCTTACCATTGCCTAATTCTAGTGCCTGAGCATGCATTTTGATCTGGTGAGCTTTGTACACCTTTTGATAATAGTGAGTTCGGGCATTACTTTGTTAAGCATTCTTCTGCCGTCTAGAATTTTGCTGCTGTTGTTTGTTGTTAGTTGCCATTGAGTCAGTTATGACTGATGGAGACCCCGTGTGTGCAGAGTAGAACTGCTCCATCGAGTTTTCAAGGCTGTGACCCTTTGGAAGCACATCGCCTCATCTGTCTTCTGAAGCACTTCTGGGTAAGTCTGAACTGCCAACCTTTCTGCTGGCAGTAAAGCATTTAACTGTTTGCACCATAAAGGTCACATTGGCTAAGCCCGGGGGGATTTGCAGGATTTGATACTCAGAAATGGAAATGTGAAGAAAGAAATCCAAAGGACAAAATCAAAGAAAAAAATAAAATTAAAAGAGAAAATAGAAAGAAAAAAGAATGATTATTCGACCACAAAGCCCTAGTTGGTGCGGGTGGCTCAGTAGTCTGTGTTACATTCAATACCTGAATAAAAATAGAGAAATAGGACTTTGCAGTTTCGCTGTTGGGGACATTGCTGGGTTACGTGAAAAACAATAGAAACTATCCCCAAGATGAATCTAATTGATAACCAAACCAAAAACCAAGCCCGTTACTGTTGAGTCGATTTCAACTCGTAGGGACCATGTAGGACGGAGTAGAACTGGGTTTCCAAGGTTGTAATATTTACAGGAGCAAACTGCCACGTCTTTCTTCCTCAGCGTGGCTGGTGGGTAGCAGCCAAGCACTTTGAATGGCTTAGCCGGATCCAAAACACCTGCATATTTGCAATGAGTGAGGAATCTCAACTTGTGGCACCAGAATTCTACCCTTAATTTGTTTTGTTCTTTCGTTTTTCCCAAAGGCAACAGCTGTAGGAGAGGTTGCAAGATTTTTAATAAGGCAATCCACATATGACAATACGAAGTATATCTTAAAAAAAAAAAAAAATGACATGCCAATGTGTTTTCTCTCCTTAGAACAATGAGTTATTTATATTAATGTGACTGTAACTTGTAGTATTTTGCAGATGTCAGTGCAGAAATCACTATGATTCCTAGATTTTTAAAATTGTTTCATATTTGTCCACTCATTCAACCCATATTTGTTCATTCAACTAAAAATATTTATTGAGTACCTGTGGTATGCTAGAATGAGCCCTTGTGGCACAATGGTTAAGTGCTGGTCTGCTAACCAAAAGGTCAGTGGTTTGAACCCATCAACTGCTCTGCTGGAGAAGGATGTGTCAGTTGGCTTCTATAAGATTACAGCCTTGGAAACCCTATGTGGCAGTTCTGCTCTGTCCTCTAGACTTGCTCTGAGTTGGAATCGACTTGATGGCAATGGGGTTTATGGTGTGCTAGGGACTGATGCTAGGCACTGGAGATGTGAAAGACAAAGACAGGATTTCTTCCCTGGAGAATGGCTACAAGCAGGCAAATCTCTTTACATTGTTGTTGAATACTATTTAAAATACCAGCTTTCACTTTTCCTAATTTCACAGAGATTTAATTGCGAACTTCTTGTCAAGGATTATAGTTTCTTAAAATCTTATTACAGACTATTCGATAATTGGCATCATGTATTTTGATTTTAAATATGCATTCGTAAAACAGGAAACTTTGGCTTCATGGTATGAGCTAGAAAAGTTCAGTGTCTAGCCTTGTTTTTTCAAAGAATTCTTTGCTACTTTACATTTTCTTTACCCAAATTGTGCCTGACCTAAATTGTATAAGAATAACTGCATTCTGTGGTCTTTATTTGCATTTGTGAAGCAGAAAACTAGATCATACTACATCTCAGCTGTAGAGCTCTGATCACCAAGCCTTTTAATCATGCCAGATTATTTGACTGTTTGGTGACGTAGATGTACAGTCACTAGGGATTAGGGTTTGTTGTTTTAAATTGTCATCCCAGCCGTCTGTATGCAGATAAAGACTTGGCTTTAGAAATATGTAAATGGATCTTTCTGAAAATGCTAAGAAATACTTTATAAAAGGATGATTTCTTTTTTCCAACACGACTCACTAGAATAAATAGATAAAACAAACCTACATATACACAAACTAAAACATTTACAAGTAAGCCTTTAGTGGATTTCTTATTTTTCTCTGGAAAAATGTAACCTCTAAGTACTAACACATTTTAAATTTACAAGCAATTGAAAGAACAATTGTCTACTTTAATCTATACATAAGTAAACTATTAGAAAAAAATGACAACATTTATAAGATTGTAACTTGATATAATACTGTCAGAAATTCAAGGAAAGCATACCTTGTGTTGGAAAATACATTAGGTTCTTGATAAGTGAATCTTTACCCCACCGGGGTCCTTGTCATCGGACCTTGTCACCAGGGACCTTGTTACCAGCATCCAGTTAAATGAATTATTGCCTAAATCTATTATGTGACATATGTTTTTGTTTTCAGCTAACATTTGTTTAACACTTCTTGTTTGATGAACTCTGAGTCTTTTATGCACTGTCTCATTTAATGGCACTTCATTGTGTTTTGGGGGGCAAGTTCATAGGGTTGGTTGAATTGATGTATAAGGCAGTTATTTGTACACACAAAATAAGCAGAGGTTATCTACAGTGATTATGTAGTTATTTAGTGGCAGCAGAGAGAGGACCGTTGTTGTTAGGTGCCATCAAGTCGGTTCCAACTCATAGCGACCCTATTCACAGCAGAACGAAATAGTGCCCGGTCCTGAGCCATCCTTACAATTGTTGTAATGCTTGAGCTCATTGTTGCAGCCACTGTGTCAATCCACCTCGTTGAGAGTCTTCCTCTTTCTGCTGACCGTGTACTCTGCCAAGCATGATGTCCTTCTCCAGGGACTGATCCCTACTGACAACATGTCCAAAGTAGAAAGAGGACTGAATTTATAATTCCTAACTCTAGACCTGTCCTTCCACTATACCCACTTTGTTATTTGCCTCTAAATGTAGGTGAAACATTTATTGAATGAAATTTACTAAGGCTCCTCATGATGAACCTCAACTATTTTATTGCACATGGACCTCTGTTTCGATGCATAATAAGGCTCTTGACCTCAATGATTAGTAGGAACATTAAATGTCCCAGGAATGCAGAAGTGGATGTAACCACAGCCCCTTAGAACTCTTTTACTGCTGCTGTGAGCCAATCCCCCTGTTTCTGTGTGCTGCATAACCAGAGAGAAATATTATGCCTCTAAAGTTTTTTTTTTAAAGTTAGTTCTTCTACCTGAGTTTAATAGCTTATTTGTCTTTTCTTACACTGTCAGCTTTTATTCTTTGCTACTCTGACTATGCCTTTTTCCACCAGCCTTGTGTAACACAGCTGAGAGCCTTCTGTTTTGCCACTTCTGACCTGTCTGAGATGGACAAAGTAAACTTGGTAGATTTATGTATATATTTAGAATGTGTAGCTCTGAGTGTGGACTTGAGTTTTCTTCAGGTGCTTCCTCTATCTCAGCAGGAGTGTGTCTCTTTCTGAGTTTTTCTGAGAAGTAACTTCAGAATAAATGAGTGCTACGTGAAAGAGCCAAATAGCATGAGATAGTATAATAAAGTACCAAATTATGCAGTACAAAAAGAGAAGAAAGCAAACACCATAATAAGATGCTAATTGTGCCGCACACTCTGATTGAGTGACACTGATTAGAGAGCAAACACATCAAGCCGTATTCACCCTGACACCCACCCCTTCTCCCACTCCCACCCCCCATCGGCAAGCCATTAATGTGAATCAGCACATTTTTCAACAAGAGACCACAGATGTAAATCAACTTGGTCAGAATTTTTAGGATTTCAGGATTTGTGGGCACATGGCTATTTACTGGGTTGAGAATTCTCTTTCTTCTGGGAATAAACATAAATAAGAAGAGTTTGATTATGCAACACACGCTTGGCATGTCCCTTAGGAGCGTCTTTTAGCATTTCGTTGTCACAAAACATGATTCTTTCAACAGCAAACCCTGCTCCTCCATCCCTCCATGCTGGCAGCCCTCTGAGGTCTGGTACAGAGCTCATGGCTCAGTACAATAGAGAAAATATGAAAATGTGTGCCCCATCCCTCCAGGTGCTGCCATGATCATGTAAATAAAATGCATCTGAACAATCCCCTGCTGGATGTATCCTGGAGAATACGATATGTAATTTCCCTTCCCATAAAATTCATCAGTCTCCAAAGGATCTGTTTTGAGAGAACAAATATGTTCTACTTTGGAATAAAAATTGTCTATTTTATTTTCTATTCTTTTTTCAATTTTTCTCTTTCTATTATGGTGATACATGGATTTTGGAGTCCTTGGTTAATGAAAATGGTTAATATGCTCAGGTGCTCACCTAAAGTTTGGAGGCTTGAGTTCACCCAGAGATGCCTCAGAAGAAAGACCTGGTGATCTACTTCTGAAAAATCAGCCATTAAAAAACCTGTCCCCCATGTGCCTGTCAGTTTGTCCTACTGTGGGGGCCTGTGTGTTGCTGTGGTGCTGGAAGCTATGCTCTCAGTATTCAGATACCAGCAGGGTCACCCATGGAGGACAGGTTTCAGCTGAGCTTCCAGACTAAGACAGACTAGGAAGAAGGACCCGGCAGGCTACTTCTGAAAAGCATTAGCCAGTGAAAACCTTATGAATAGCGGTGGAACATTGTCTGATATAGTGCTGGAAGATGAGCCCCCCAGGTGGAAAGGCACTCAAAAGATGACTGGGGAAGAGCTGCCTCCTCAAAGTAGAGTCTACCTGAATGACGTGGATGGAGTAAAGCTTTCGGGACCTTCATTTGCTGATGTGGACACAGCCTTCAGTATGGATTGCACCTCAACATAGAGAAAACAAAAATCCTCACAGCTGGACCAATGAGCAACATCATGATAAATGGAGAAAAGACTGAAGTTGTCAAGGATTTCATTTTACTTGGATCCACAATCAACAAACAGCCATGGAAGCGGCACTCAAGAAATCAAACGACACATTGCATTGGATAAATCTACTGAAAAGGACCTCTTTAAAGTGTTAAAAAGCAAAGATGTCACCTTGAAGACTAAGGTGCACCTGACCCAAGCCATGGTATTTTCAATCACATCATATGCACGTGAAAGCTGGACAATGAATAAGGAAGACCTAAGAAGAATTGACACCTTTGAATTGTGGTGTTCGTGAAGAATATTGAATATACATGGACTGCCAAAAGAATGAACAAATCTGTCTTGGGAGAAGTACAACCAGAATGCCCCTTAGAAACAAGGATGGCAATACTGTGTCTTACATACTTTGGACATGTTGTCAGGAAGTATCAGTCCCTGGAGAAGGATATCATGCTTGGCAAAGTACAGGGTCAGCAAAAAAGAGGGAGACCCTCAACAAGGTGATTGACACAGTGGCTACAACGATGAGCTCTAGCATAATGATTGTAAGGTGGGTGCAGGACCAGGCAGGGTTTCGTTCTGTTGTGCATGGGATCTCTATAAGTCGGAACTGACTCGGCAGCACCTAACAACAAAAACCCTGTAGAGCAGGGTTCTACTCTGACACACATGGGATTGCCATGCTTCGGAATGGACTTGAATGGAAACTTTTTTTTTTTTTTTCTTTTAAGTCCTTGGATTAAGGATGCACAATGTGGAATGTGTGGCCTGGGGTCATGTTACCTTTATATATAAAACCCTGCCTTTTTACATATCAAAAAAAAACCTGTTGCCGTTGAGTAGATTCCAACTTACAGCAGCCTTATAGGACAGAGTAGAACTGCCTCATCCGGCTTCCAAGGAGCAACTGGTGGATTTGAACTGCCAAACTTGGTTAGCAGCTGAGCTCTTAACCGCTTTGGTATCAGGGCTCCACATTTTTACATACCCATAAAAAGAGCAATAAATTAGTGTTGTAAATAAGACTTCAGGAAGCAATCTTTAAACTAGTTAAGTGGACAGGGTGCTTAGTGCCCTTAAGCCCTGCAAAAGTATGTGTTTATCCACAAACAGCTAGTATGCTAATTAAAGCTTGTTACTATTTAGGTCATTAAACCAGCTTCCCTAGAGAACGACATAGACGGCCCTTGTTTTGTTGCATCCTGCTTTGACCTATTGTTTATTCTTAAACGGAATCAAATTTTATTTCTCAGGAAATGCTGTTTGCATTAGTCTATTTATTAATTCAGACTGACCATCCTCATAAAGGATTTTATTATGCTCCACCAACATCCACGTGACTAAAGAGAGATGGCTGCCAGTTGATGTCATAATAGTGCTTCCCACATTTTCCGTATAAAGAACATATCACTTTATTTAGTTTCTGGGAAAGCAGTGTTGTATCTTTAGCAAATGTTGTGGATTCATTGATATAAACTTAACAAAGAAACAATGTAAAGTATAATGTCTCTTGAATGCAATATAAAACCAAAAAACCAAACCAGTTGCTGTTGAGTGGATTCCAACTCATAGTGACCCTATAAGACAGAGTAGAACTGCCCCATAGGGTTTCCAAGGAATGCCTGGTAGATTTGAACTGCTGACCTTTTTGGTTAGCAGCCTAGCTCTTAACCACTATACCAGAGTTTCGGAATACGACATAAAAAAAAAAAAAAAAAAAAAAAAACACCAAAAAAGGAATACGATATAGCCATGCTGAAATGGCTGAGATAAAAATAAACTCATTGCTTGCTGACTGTGCCCTCATGACCAGGGGGAAAAAACCACTTAATCTATCTGTTATGATGTTTTTTGAAGATATCCACTTTACCCAAACTTAATCATCTTTTAACTTTAAGCTGATTCTTCAGTCCATAAAGTTTCCCTGGAAAACAGAACAACACTTCTAATTAAATGATCATCTCCTTTTCTTCTTTATTTTTTAACAAAAATACTGTTGTGGAAATGGGGTAGCTCTTTATAATACAATTTAATGATACTTCTTCGTTGTACAGCATTTTTTAAAACCATTTTGTATTAATTTTAACTTATAAATAAGTACAGTGTTGGGTAATAAGGTTGCTACAGTCCAATGCTGGTATAGTTCAACTTACCAGGCAGTAAAAATTATATCACAAGTGTTGTTTTCTCATTGCCTTGGCTAAGAGGAACCTCAGAGCTAATTCTCTACATAATTGCCGAAATTATCTTTATTTAATATAAAAACAATTGCATTTCTGTAAATAATTTAGTCTTATGTTAAAGGTCCAATTAAGTGTGCCTTTTTTAAATTGATCGAAGCAGATACTTTCAGAACCAATCATGGAATAAGTAATAAACAAATCCGTGTAATTGTGGCCTGTCAGATAAAAAGGGAAAAGATTATTAAAGTCTCTTTACAGAAGAGAAACTGGTTAAATAATAGGCTTCCTTCATTATCCAAATCTCATTTATTCCTGAAAACATTTTGCATATTCCATCATTTAAAATGGGAAAAAATAATAACTTGCTCTTGATTCATCCAAAAAACCAACCAGTTTTTCCTGATCGGATTAAAATGTTTTCAAATACTTACTTAACAAACTACCAAGGGTTTTTACACTATGCAAAGCATTTAAAACACCAATTACCTAATTATTTAATACTTGATGAACTCATTGATATGTGTTTTTTGAGAGTATGCAATACTACTACTCAGTAATAGACATAGATTATATTTTAACACTGCAAGGAATGTGTTCTATAAAGAAAATAAACAACGAGGAAATCTCTTTGATAAAATACTCAACTGCTTTCCTTGTGGAGTAACCGCATTGTCCTAGAACCACGGCGAGATGGAAGAGCTGTTGGCAGAGGCCAAGTAGTATACCAGGTTCCTAACCTCATGGATGAGTGCCAGATGCAGGCCTTCAAAAAAAAAAGTACCTCTTCCAGCTGTCGCTGTGTAACAGCTCCTTGAATACCAGCACATCTGATGACAATTTGTGGAAGAACATTTACCTGTTTGACAGGTTGCCCCTGCAGTTGAATGGAAGGGTCCTATTCATAAAGGATGTTATTAAGACAACACTAAGGAACAAAGCCGATATTCATATTTCTTAAGAACCATCCAGTTAAAACACTGGCCTGATATTTGGCAAAAGTGAAGCTTTAGTGCACTAAAATATAGTTATTAAACAAACCAGTATGAAACAACTTTCAAGATATGGATGTTTGGAGTCAGTCTTCTTGAACAGACTAAGTCATCTGATTGTGCTGACTGGAACCCTGTGACTAAAGTGATTACTTGCATATCCTCTTCTAGTCTGCATCTCTGTACAACAGAACAGAAAAAAGGGATGGATAATGGCAAAGTTCAGAGCTCAGAAAGATACCATCATAGCAGCCTTTCCTCGCAAGCATGTGTTATCTTCAAGACCTCACCAAAAGTCATGGTAACACATTTAAAAGTGTCATTAGCCTTTGTGTTCCTTTGAGTTATTTTTAGTTTTAGAAATAGTCACTGCATGCATTTGTGAAAAATACATGAAAAATGAGAATTATATAAAATACATCTCTTTAAAAGAAGAAAAAGCAGTCTGGAACTTCTTTATGCAAAAGTGTCCCATTTTATCTAATGCCTTAGTGTATAGTTGTCCAGTTATCTGCAAGTATTCTAGTTCACCTATTAGCTGGTTACAAAAATTTGCACAAATACACATAGTCACATGCGCAAGTATAGCAACAGAAACTCTACTTAATGGTTTTCCTACTTCGACCCTGTTTCCCTAGTTTCTGATTCATGTTCAGGGCCTTTGAAATATAGTTTATAGAAGATATTATTATAGTAAGTTATATATAATCCCTCTTCGTACTATAGTACATGTAGTATCAAACAAAAATTATTTTTTTTTGTTTTCCTGAAGAGGAATCTTGGTTATGTTCTTTATCATGATCAACAAGCCATTATTGAATACCTCCCATTAGTATTGTAGTGTAGTGGGTACTACAAACCCTATCAAGCGTAAGACTATACAGCAGGGACTGTAGATGAAAACTGATTATTTTAACCCTGAGAAATTAAATACATTTAAAAAACTAATAGATAACTAGCCTAGAAAAATCTTCTTTGTGTCCAGAGGGAAACACTTGCAATGATGTGGGGAGTGGTATATCATCTTAGTAAAACAATTTATTTAGTAAAGCCATTTGGCAAAAATCCCACAATGTAGAGATGGGATTGGTGAAATTTGGTAACTAGATTGAAATGGCTATGCTCAACATATACTACAGGAAAAAAAAGAGTGGTATCCTGTATTTTTCCTTCAAAATTTGTCCATCTGTTTATTACTGGGTGGCATCCACTTAATTTTACGTAGTCATTTGCCACTAATATTATTAAAAGAGGCTTTTCTTACCTGTTTACTGATAAAAAATGAAGCCTGGTGCCAAGAGAAGCATTGGTAGATAACTGTGTAGCAACTGATTTTCTGGAATCAGTATTGACTTAGATGCTTATGAATATCCATTCTGATCAGGATGGGGTTAAGCAGGTTTCTGCACGATGATTCTGAATTTGCCCATAGACTCACCTAATAAGGACACTTCAAATGAAATCATATTTTAAAGAAAATAACTGGTTCAAACATCATTTCAAATTTATAAACCACCTCTCCAGTATCATTTCACACATGAAAAATCAGTAATAGAATCATTTGGGGAATTATTATTTCATATAGATTTTAACTTGGAATCTTCTTCTTGGTCAGTTTTGGAAAATAGGATGTAAAACTATCTTTCTGGAATGGTGGAGATGAGGCTCTGATAGACTAGATAATCTTTATTCCTTCCAAACTGTTCTTTTCATATTGTGAGCTCTCTTCCAGAGCCTGTTAGGAAAGTCATTAACTTCAGTCTCGGTTGATGTAATTACACAGTTGTGAAATAGTGCATCTTACACACTATTCTTCTATATTTTGTAAACAAGGCCCCAGTTTATCAAATAACTAAGAATATATAGCCTTTAAAATAGGAGTTCCAGAAAAAGGCAAGCTTAAGCATCGATGAAAAATAAAAGTAGTCATTCTCTTAGTGCATATTTGCCATAAAATGTATTATCAATCAGTCTGGCTCAGTGAAGGATTGGAGAAGGAAAGCAGCTCTGCACCAAACATGAAGATTTGATGCCAAAGAACCATGATCGATGATAATTTGGCAAAATGAAATCTAAGCTACATACTTCAGTGAATTATGTAAAATATAAGTTGGCTAATTATAAATAGCTCATTACTTAGCAAGGAGAATGGAAAAAAAAAACTGCTCTTATTTAAAGAGCACCTTAAACGTCTTTTCAATATGTGTTTCTTTTAAATGATTTGTAGTTTAGAATATAAACTTGATTTTACTTTCTTTTTACACACCCACAAACACCGTTTCACTTCTAACTATGGATATCTTCATTGTAATACAAGTTTTTGGCACTTTTGTGGGTTCAGAAATTGACATGTGATCCATGTAAAGCCAAAAAGACTCAGTGAAGCTTCTGTAAGGGCTGTATTGAGACAGGAACCATATTTTCAGCTGCACTTCAACCTGAGACCAATATAGCTCTTAACTTGCTGGTAGCAATTCTGCCACCACACAAAGCCTAAAAACAAATCTAGCGCTAAAGACAGAGCCAACAAATGGGAGAATCTTAATTCTGATGATTTCAATTGAACTCCTGTATCAATCCTGGGCCTTGTTGAAGTCTCCCCTACTCCCAGACTTTTCAGTTATATGTGTTCATGTCTCCCTCATTGTTTAAGTCCCTAGATTGCATCCAAATATATTCTCGCAACCCACGGGGCTTCTCCAGCCAGCCCTGATATTACCAGAGTGGGGTTCGTGCCCTGGGGCAGTGGAGAAAATGAAATATACTCCAAGTCAGAAAGAGAGAGAAGTTTATTTAGGAAGTGACACCAACAGGGAAGCCCCTGCCAGCAATACAGTCTGTCCTTTATGGAGTCCTCCAAAAGCAATTTTTACATCAGAGCTTATATATCATTTTAGCAAGGATTATCTAATGTTTTTAAGCACATAGCCCACAGATGGTTGTATATATCACAAAACAACTACAAGAAACTCTTTATTAAACTAAAGATATGTGTGTCGGACATCTGGACTCTAATCTGTATGTTTGTAACAGGCTGAAAAAAACTTAAAGAATCTCTCGGCTAGTAGAACTGGCTGCCAAGTCCACTATGACTGAGATAAGGAGCAAGAAAGAAAGCTGCAGATCAGAAGCACCAGGCAGTCATCTTAGCTGCTGTCCTGCAGGCTGAAGGCCATTTCTCAAGAGAACAAAGAAGAGGAGAGAGACCAAGGCCACAGGAGCCGAGAGGGCTCCACACCCCCCTGGAAAAGACCAATGAAGTTGGTGCAATTAAAAATGCTAATAGATTACTTAAAGCATCATTATGGTGTTAGTTATGTCATGCTCTCAATCACCCATCTTGAATAGGAGAACACACGTGGCAAGGTATTAGGGTCACACTGATTCCTCTTCTTGGGCTGGCCCACTAAATAGATACTTAACTTTATAGTGTCTCAGCTTTCTCCTTTGTAGGAGGAAATGAACAATATCTACCCTAAGAGTTTTAAAGATTAAATGGAACAATAAATATAACATAACTTTTTTCCTATAACCATATAGTACAAAAATATCACATTACCTAATTTTGCTAAATTAAATGAAATTTAGTCCTGAGTATTTTTTGTTTGTTTTTTTGATCTTCACTTAGGTGGCAGTGGGCCATTTACTCAAAAAAAAAAAAAAAACCCTTTGCCATTGGGTCGATTCTGACTCACAGTGACCCTATAGGACTGAGTAGAACTGCCCCATAGGGTTTCCAAGAAGCGGCTGGTGGATTTGAACTGCCGATCATTTACTAGGAATAGAAATATTCCCAAATACCTGGCATTAATGGGGGCCATTTTCCATCTCTAACATTGGACATAATGTCCACAAATACCTAAGAAGGAGCCTCTAGCCTTCAGTCCATCATGGTGCCACCAAGAACACCACTATCAAAGCTCTTATGGTATATTAAAGGCAAGTGTCCAAGCCTCTATGCCAAATGTTGATTCCAATACCTTTGGCTGAAGCTTCTAAGGCTATGTGGTATTAAGATATCAAAACTTCTAGCACCCAATAAACTCAGTCCTGCAGAGAAGTCTTGCTGCCTCCAATGCCCAGCTTCCACCTGGAACCCTGCCACTTATGGGATTTTTTACCACATTTCTTTCTCTTTCTCAAGTCCTTGCTACTCTGGAGAATCTTTCTTATTTTTCAGTCCAATAGCTTCCCTTCCTCAATCTCTATCTCTTGCTTCTCAAAAATACTCATCTTCAAGAACCTGGGTACAGTTGCATAAGAGATGTCTAACAACTTCTCTTTTGCACCTGAAAAAACAAAAGTCAATAACAACCACTGAGACCAGAGGCCAGAACTTTCTGGGAGAGAGGGGCAGAGTTGTACTTTCATTCATTCCTTTTATTGTCTGGCATCCACTTAATTTTACATAGTTACTCACCACTTTCCAATATCATTAAAAAAAAAAAAAACAGTTGCCATTGAGTCGATTCCAATTCATAGGGACCCTATAGGACAGAGTAGAACTCCTCCACAGGGTTTGCAAAGAGCAGCTGGTGGATTCAAACTGCCGACCTTTTGGTTAGCAGCCATAGCTCTTAACCACTGTACCACCAGGTCTTCATCATCATTAAGAGAGGCTTTTTCTTACCTGTTTTACTGATAAATATGAAGCCTAAGGCCAAGAGAAGTGTTACCAAATAACAGTGCGGCAACTGATTTTATGGAACCAGTATTTAGTATAGATGCTTATGAATATCTATTCTGATCATGAAGGTGTTAAGCAGGTGTTTGAGCAATGACTCTGAATTAGGCTATAGACATGACACCACCTTCAACACTAACTTCTTCCAACTTTTAAGAACAGAGAAGCTAAGGTGCTGCCTTTCTCTCCCTTTATCCAGCCACTGAATTTATTTATTCATCTATTTAAAGTGTCTAAAGGGGCAGCAGGAAATCTATTTTGTTTAACCAGAAAAGAATGTTTACTTTACAAAGGTTAACATGTCAGTCCAGGACAATCCTTAAATCCTGCTGATAAATGAAAAATACCAGTATTTGGATGTCAAAATGAGTCCTGGCTCAGTTTGCTTCTCAAAATCCCAAATTGTTTTCCTTCCTGGCAGCCTAGAGTTTGCTGAATGTAGATCATCAAAATATAATAAAGATATCTTTTCCTGTATCCTACGATGACACACTGTTTGAATGTCAAAGTGTTGGGCATTCTTGACTTTAAACATGCTGTGCATCTTAGTGGATTTAGGGGGCAGTATGGACTCCACGGCACTGGGTTTCTGGATTATAAACATATACCGTTTTATTTCTTTAGTTACTATGTTGCTTTTTTCCCCAATGGTAGCAGTGATTTTTATACCAAAAACAGCAAGTGGTCGAAAGCTAGAATAGATTAACCAGCATGGTCCTTCTATACAGATCGCTGATTTGTAGGATATCTATTCGGGGTGGGGGCGGGGGGACAATGACGATTGCTGTCCAGACTTGCATAGCTTTAAGAAGTAGACACATTACTGAAGTTGGTAACTTCTAATGCTCTGCTAACATTGTGTGTAAGGTTAATTTCATGGCTTCTGTTTATTTGTTATTCAGAGGACAATTATAAAAGACTGTGTGCTGCATCTTATAGATAGTAACACTAAAGGCGTGGACAGACATTTTACATTTAACCCTTCACTATCCTAACATATTGGAACATAATGGAACATTCTAACATATTGGAAGAATTAAATCGTATCCTACATGATGCTCCACCCATGTCAAAATTCCTCTCCTCAATTCTGTGGACATAAAAACTAAGAAACAAGGCTTGAAGAACTGTTCTACCCTTGTGACTCCTAGACATACCCACATTCTTTACTGCTCCTTTTGCTGAAGCAATTAGGGCATGGGTTTTCACTGTGTTTGCATCCATTCTATAGAAGCCAGGACAAGTTCTGCAAACCCCAAGTGAATTTGGATAGTGTTGACAGCCTGCCCAGCTTCATGGAGGCAATTTTTGGGTGATACATGATCACATCTATAATGTGCTTTAACACATCCCTCTCTGGCTTAGAAGAAAGTGATTTCTGGACAGAGATATGCTTGACATTTCTTTACTCTTCTTCTGCTATTCCAGTTTCCTTTTCTCCCCTAAACCAATTTGCTGTTATTTCTGGAAAAGGCATACTAGGGAATCCAATGCGAGTCAGCGAAATCTGAACACTGAAATGGGCTGAGAAGGTAGTGGACAGTGAATAGCTAGATCCACTAATGTTCTTGATATATATTGACTCTTATTTTGGAGACTTTTCTGTTTTTGTGATTATTTAATTCAGTAAAATATATTAACCCAGGAGCTTGGGCAAGACCACGTAATATTTTGTGCAAACTAACACGATTGCTAAAAATCTTTGGGTTTTTGCCTAATTATTGTTTCTCACTGTTTACTGTAATAGACAACCATCACCAAAGGTTTGCTTTGGCCAACAATATCATTAATATTAAGGGAAAATGGATATAATTTTACGTTATTCTCCCTTCCTCAGAAATATGTCCTCTTAAACCACTCTAGTGAGATGCAGATTTTTCTCAGAGACTAAGGAAGTAGGGCCAATGGTGAAGATACCAGTTGGAAACCAGGAATCAGAGAGAAGAGATGTCACAGTTAATTATGTTAATCCCCAGAATTCTCTCCAGATCCAGGCCTTTGATTATTGTATGATGTGGTACATTCATAAAAGATGGGTAGTCAAATCAGACCCCTACATACCATGTAGCTGTTGATAGGCTGTGGAAACAAATAGGAGTTTCATTATTTAAACATCGATTTACAAATGTATGTATCTTAATAAAGTAAACCCCACTGTCTTTGTTCTACAGTATTTTAAATTTCATTCTTTCCACTGTGCATTTATACAGTGGTTTTTATTCTCAGGTTATTTAGATGCAATACTGTGAGTGGGGAAACAACCACCCTCTCTACCTCCAAACTGTGTTACAGTTCTTAGCTGAAACTACTATACTCACTTTTTAAAAATAAATTCAGTCTGTATTTAAGCCAGCCATGGAGTTATCCATATTTTTCTGAAAATAGCATGTTGACCTTCAACGAGGACCAGCAAGTCACAGTTAAGGTTACACTGAGGAATGTTAATTAGCATTCTCCAAGAAATTAGGGAGGCAGAGATTGATCTTTGTACTTAGAGTAGAGTAGTTGGTTTTAACAGAATTTATAACTATAATGTCCGATAATGGAAGGACATTCTTCTAATTTATTTTTTTTTTTCCTTTGCAGGAGAAACATGCACTTACTTAAAAGCAAAGAAATTGTTTTTCTAGTCACAAATACTGCCATGATATAAATTGGGCTTTGTAAAGAAAGCCTTATTTCTGATCAATAACTGCAGAGGACAAAATAAATAGAAACAGGCAGCATAAAACTTTCTGTAATAGCATTAAGTGATTTTTAACCTATAAACCCACTGCCCAATACCTATAGTCTGAAACCGAAGAATCACTTATAGGCAAAGATTAATCAAAAAAAACAAAAACAAAACCCAGTGCTGTTGAGTCGATTCCGACTCATAGCGACCCTATAGCACAGAGTAGAACTGCCCCACAGAGTTTCTGAGGAGGGCATGGCCGATTCGAACTGCCGACCCTTTGGTTAGCAGCTGTAGCACTTAACCACTACACCACTGGGGCTTCCAAAGATTAATTGGATACATTTAAACTGATTCCTAAACCTGGCTGAAGAAAGAATGAGAGCTTCTGAGATAGTCTGGCAAACGGATTCTGGAATACTAAGCACCCTATCCTCCACCACCTGTATCAACTTCCAACCAGCTGAGACTTAGTCTCTATGTTTTTGACTCTCTTCCTTTGGGATGTAGTTCAAAACTCCTAACCTGGCAGCAAGAGCCTTCCTGTCATGTAGATTACCTTTATAGGTCCCATCACCCATAAACATCCCATTTCAGCTACAGCAAAGTTTTCACCAACTCCTGTGTATACTCTGCCCTAAGGTGTCCTCCCACTCCTTTGCCCTATTTCCATTGCCAGGAATTTATTTTCCTCTTCTTTACCAGAAAAAATGCCTTTGATTCTTTCTTTTTCTAAATTTTATTTACCTATTTATTTTGGTGAAAATATACACAGCAAAAGATATGCCATTTCAACAATTTCTGCACGTATAATTCAATGCGATTGATTACATTCTTCAGGTTGTGTAACCATTCTCCCTATCATTTTCCAGATTGTTTCATTACCATTACCAGAAACTCATGGCCCCCTAAACTTCTCATCTAACCTATCAAGCTGCTGTTGTTAATCTGATCCCGCATAGATGATTCTTTAAAAAAAGCACAATGCTAAAGGCAGACATATTTTACTAATAAAATTAAACTATTGTTTGGTTCAAAGAAGACTTTAAGGGATAGATTGGGTTTGAGGTTTAAGGTTTAAAGGTTATCACAAGGCAATAGTTTCAGGGGTTCATCCAGCCTCATTGACTCCAGAAAACCTATATTCTATTGAGAATTTTAAATTCTGTTCTGCATTTCTCCCCCCTTTTATTATGATTCTTCTATAGAATCTTTGATCAAAGTGTACAGTAATGGTAGCCAGGCACCATCCTTTTCTCGTCTCATGACAAAGGAGGCAGTCGGTGATGGAAACAACCAGACACACATTCCATTTCCTCCTTCTGTTCCTGACTCTCCTGTTTCATTTGCTACTCCAGGTGAATGGAGACCAATTGTTGTAGCTTAGATGGCTGCTTGAAGGTCTTCCTTTCTTACATGAACTTTCACCTCCCTGTGAAGCTTCATCCAGCTCCTCCTTTCAGAATTAACTGCCACTTTCTTTGTGCTCCCACAGGAGCTGGGTGAAAATTGGCTGATAAACTTATCTCTCCAATCAAACTATAAGTTCCTCAAGAAACTTGATAATCATTGTCTTCATATTGTCTTGTACTACTTGGCATTTATTGATTCCATTTTACTTTGAAGGAATGAATGGATATTGCACCTACTTCTTACCTTGATTTGAAATGCTGTCCTTAATCTAGGTACAAGATCTTCTAATCATGAAAGTATTTTACAGCAGTTCAAAAATATTGGAAAAGGTTATACAATCCAACATCTTATCTTGTTTCAGCTATGTTAGATGATCTCACTATGTCACTTAAAAAGGCTTTGTGTCTTAGTGTTCTTATCTATCGCATAATATCCGTTTTAGAGTATTGTGATGCTTTAAAAAACGTGAATGTGAAAGTGCTTCAAAAACTAAAATCCTAAAATCTATACAAGTGGGTGTCATTTATTATTAATTACTATATTATTCCCAATCCTAATTTTAAGTCTGATATTTAAATAATATCTGTGCTCAGATATTGGGAAATATCCATATAATGGCGAGGCTTTTATGAGTCAATTTTGTATATGATCTTTATTAAAGAATATTTTGTTTTCAAATCAGCATCTATATTTTGACTTGAGAGTGTTAGAATTTCATAGATATACACATTTTTTGTTATTTTTCCTTCTTTTTTTATTTTTATTTTGTGCTAACAATAACCTTTCAAAGTTGGGAGAATGTGTATTCTTTTTTCTGAGTGGGCTTAATCATTAACTGGAAACCCTGGTGGCATAGTGGGTAAGTGCTACAGCTGCTAACCTAAAGGTCGGCAGTTCAAATCCGCCAGGTGCTCCTTGGAAACTCTATGGGGCAGTTCTACTCTGTCCTATAGGGTTGCTATGGGTCAGAATCGACTCAATGGCAATGGGTTTGGTTTTTTTTTTTTTTGATTTAATCATTAATTTTATGATATGTACCAAAAACTACATACTCTGTCTAAATTAAAGTGTGCTAGTAGAAAATGCTAAACCAAAGGGTCTCCTACAGTAAATAGTACAGCTACTAATCCTTTAAGAAAAAAAAAAAAAAAAATCTTTTCTATGCCATCTCATTCAAATAAGACCCATTTGCATTCTTAGGAATTCTGTAATTTTTTTAAATTTGAAAATAGATTTTAGAGGCTCCATATTAAAACTATTTCCTTTTAAAAATGAACATGGGAAGCCCAGAATATAAAACAAGTTGTATGAAGTCCTTCAACTAGGTAGAGACAAAAACCCATTGCTGTCTAGTCAATTCGGAATCTGATTTGAATTCAGATATTATGACTCCTAGGCCAGAGTTATTTCAGATCTCTCTCAGGGAATGTGTTGAGAATTCATGTTACTATTTCCTAAATTCTCAACATCTATGCATGTCAAGTTTCAGCTACTAAGTTTGAAATATTTACATTAATAAAAATCATGGACAAAAGGTGGGGTCTTCTTCATGGTAGTCTTCTGAGAATGTATGCTTTTGTCCAGTTCTCCCCTGTACCATCAGCTTTGGCTTCATTGATTCAACAACTACATATCGAAACCACAAACATACACTGCTGCTGAACACAGAATAATATCAATGCCATAATTAAAAGTAGACCTGATCCTACAAGGAGCAATAGCTCTCTTAGAAGATATAATGGCACACTCTAATTGCAAATGTATGGGAACAAAAAGCTAAGATGTGAAGTGATTTCTCACACTTTGGGTAGATCACAAATATCATTCAAAATCTTATGAAAACTATGTACCCTTTTTTCAGAAAGGGTACAGATAATAAAAGACAAGTTAAATTTAGCATATAATTTCTAGGGGTAAGTCTATCCCTTAAAGTGCATCCACAGTAAGTCTTAGTTTCTCAGTATCTTATACTCTCTCACTCTCTGCCTTCTTTGCTCTTCTATCTTTCTCTGTCTCAAACACACACACAGATACACACACACATACACAAACACACATTTATTTATGTCCATAGTTTAGGGTTAAAAATTTATAGTGAATTTTTCACCAGTGAATCATGAGGAATGTTATTAATGTGAAGACAGCTATTACTGTTTTGTGTATCAATAAAGATTTTATAGCTAATGACCTCTCTTCCAAGATTATGTTTTCTTTTTATTTCTTTATGTTCTATAATGGATATGTCTTGTTCTTATCCAATTCATAAAGAATTGTTGATTGTTAATATAATATTTTAAAATCAAAATATTAATATTTGTAGAGATTTGAAGTCAGTGTTTTATTTTCATAGTTTGTCTGTCAAGTAAGTGGTTCACCTATTTTCTGACTTCCAGAGCATAGGTGGAAAATACTTATTATTCTTGAGAATAATAAATAGTAAAGTAGCCAAAAATATATCCCTGGCATGATTATGTCTGGCTGTAAAATTAGCTCATACATCATTTTAGCTTTTAGAAGAAAACAGTGATGTAACAAAAAGATTCAAAAGCATAAGGACTATGACTTTTTACACTGGAATGCTCAGGGGGGTAAACATGTTTCTACAGTGCATTTTGACATGAACACTGCCAAATGTCCTATTGTAATATTATATGGGGTCTTCTTCATGGTCATCTGATTACCATGGTAAATTTAATTTTTATTTCTTTATATTTTATAATGGCTATTTCTTGTTTTATTTTAAAACATTGGAAAATATTTTTGTGGAATTCAGAATTAAAAAAAAAACACTAGAACCTGAATTATCAGAGTTTGGAGTGAGTTTGAGCAGAATTTTATTTCTTGTTTTATTTTAAAACATTGGAAAATATTTTTGTGGAATTCAGAATTAAAAAAAAAAACACTAGAACCTGAATTATCAGAGTTTGGAGTGAGTTTGAGTAGAATTTAAAGGTAGCACAGCTCTACTATAACGGCTGCAGGTATCCTCAGCCTACTCTGGGATCCCGGTATGTGGGTGCTTTGTGTGCATCTTAACTGAAAAGTACCAGGATGAGATGGAATTATAATTAGACATGGAATTGTTATACATGTGGAGAAAAAGTAACAAAACTGAATGAAATTCCATTTATGTATAATAATCTGGATGTTTTTAAGTTACGCTGATTTATTAAATAGTTGCTGAATCCTCATCTTATGTGATTATATTCAAAATTCAGATTCAATTTTAAATTTAAGCTTAACTAAGATTTTTCAGCTTTTAATGTTTGTCATGAAATGTAATAATTTCTTTTACTTGAAACATGATCAAATCAGTTAGCTCTGAGAAATAGGAAAATAAATTTCTGCCACTATTCTGCCAACAAATATTGAAAAACTTTCTATGGAAGATGGTTTGAAGATATGAAAGCTCTGGAATATATAGAATAAGATTGAAATACAACGACTCTGTCTTGAATCATGGCCAAAGTAGTTTAGTTCCTTAGGCAGTAAAATGGCATCTTTATCAAGTAATCTTACTTTCAAGGGTGTCCCAAATCGTGAACACCACAGGGCTGTATTATATTGAGTCTCTGGCGTTCCTTGAATAACAAGTAATACATCTATCTTGTGGAGGTTATTGAAATTCAATTACTGCACTAAGTGTTCACATATTAGGCTAAGTTATGCAGAGCAGTCCTCTGGAAGTTGTTGGCCTGAAGTCACTATCAGAGAGTCTTCCACAGAGGAGAATAGATCATGAGACATTTTCCTATTCAAGATCACTTGGTAGTAAGATTTTCTCACCTCCCTGTAAAGCCTTCAGTTTTAAGTTTTCTGGCTGGGAGTCACCTGATATATAATTATAGCCTAATAAGGTGACCAAACCTATCGGTTTGTACCTTAGGACTAGACAAAGTCCATAAAGGGCAGCCTTGTTCCAATGTTTCACAGATTAGTTAATAATAAACCCTTTGCCATCTAGTCAATTCTGACTCATAGCGACAGTGTAGTTAATAATACTGGCCTTCAAAAAACAAGGGCAAGCATTGGATGTTCCCAAGTGGTGTGACCTTGACTTCCATGACTTTTGACTATGGAAGAATAATTTTGCACATGCAAGTTATATTGGTGGAGAATAAAGGGAATGGGGAATCTTCATGCCTCACTATATCGTCCCTAAATTTTTACCCATTATAAACCAATTCTTTTTGATAGAATGAGTATTATCCTAAAAGGTATAATCCAAGAATAGTGTTAAGTCATTTATGTTTTAGTACACAACGTGACTGACTTAGATGATTTCCTTCTGGAGCTTAGGCGTTAGGAAGAGGGAAGAGAGAACACTGAGTATCATAAGTTAGGAGAGAAAAAAATCCTGGATAAATATGACTGCCGAGGGGGCACCTCCAAACTCAGTAGAATTTACCCAGATGACAGCATGATGTGGAGTCAGTCTGTCTTATATATTCATCATGCAATGTTCAAGCCACAGGTGAGGACCACTGTGATTATAGCAATGCTGCATGCCAAACCTTCACACTATGGACTACTTTGTAGTTCAGTACTCAAAACAAAAAGTTAAACAGGGGTTGAAAGTCAACTAGCTGGCTATGACCAGAGTGCTGACCTGTTTCTCTGTGACTGATGTCTAATTTTCTGAATTTTTTTTTTATGATGTTAAAGGCATCGTCTTGATTATTGTTACATTCCCAACATATAACAATATCTGTCATACAATGGAAAGTTAAAAATATTTCATAAACGATGATGAGACAAGCCCTTACTAAATGAATTGATGACAGTTTTTAGACTCTGCCTATGCAAAGAGCTAATCTATTGAAAACCATAAATGAAAAGTGGGTTTGAATCCTAAACCTATCACTTACCTAGACTGGTGACCTTAAGTAAGTTATTTAACTTCTGTCAGTCTCCGTTTATCAATTTGTAACACAGGAATGATGATAATTCCTCTTTTATGGGATTGTTTTAAGAATTAGAAATTATGCATGCAAATTATTTGGTGTAAGAGGAAACTCAGCAAATGATAGTAAGTTTTATTATGTGTGTGAGTTTATCAAGTGCTTTCCTATCAGGCAATCTCTGAGTAAGGGGTGTTTTGGTAATAGCCGCTAACCTCAAACCCAGGTTTGAAAGACTAGTAAATGAACACATCTATGTTATTAAACTCTTAAACTATTCATTTTACAAGAGCAAGCCCCTAAAGGAGTACTTTTAATTTTACTTTCGGTCACCATCTGTTAACTAACTGTCCATATGAACGTTTACCGTTTTTTAAACATGCTCCCCTTCACCCAGAGGAAAACATTCTAAGGCATAAGCAGTCATGAGAATCTTTCTTCATAGTACTTTGAATTTACAAAGCTTCTTTCTTCCAAGTTGCTCAAATTTACTTTACATACATTTGACTTATCATTCTAACATTCTCCTAAAATTTGAATGATATATTCTCCTTTATCTTGATTTATCATACTAATCAATTCTTTTTTTCCCATTAACTTTATCATTTTGAATTTATTTATTTTTCTTATTCTGTCTTTTCAATTGAATGTCACTGTAAGTTTTTCTTCAGGTGTTTTGATGACACAATTTGATATTATGGGTCTTTTTAAGGACATCGTGGTCTGCTTGCTCATGAATATGATGCTTGTCTACCTGGAAACAAACTATGCATCCATTCCAAGAAATGGCATAAAGATAAAAGAAAACTTGGCTATATGAAATGAAAAACAACTGAGGGTTATTTTAAAATTTTTGTTCTAATGTTTGGCTAAAGTCAGTGTTAACTTATAACAATAGTTATTGCTAAACTATTAATGAGAACTGCCTAGTAGTTTTTTAGTAGATGTGTTACACAGTGAGCATCTCTCAGGGGCAAGACCCCACATTTCTAATCCCCAAGTATGAAGCCTACCCATTCTGCCATGCTGAAACTTGTATAAACTGCTCCACTAGCCTTTGTTTTATTAATAGATGTTGCATGTTTCTGATACAATTTGAAACACCAATATGACCATTCAGAAGGAAGATTGAAAGTATTAAAATAGATTATCCATGACCATAGACAGCTATACAAGAATTTTACTTTATTTTATTTTATTTTATTTTTTGCTTCTTCATTCCTGAACACTTTCCCACTTTTTCACTACATATTTGAAGAAATGTTAAGGATGCCTCATACCATAGCTCTCTTTAATGCTAGGGTTAGGACAGGATTTGTTGTTGTTGTTAGGTGCTGTCAAGTTGGTTCCAACTCATAGTGACCCTATGCACAACAGAACAAAACACCGCCAGACACTGCCAGATCCTGTGCCATCCTCACAATTGTTGTTATGCTTGAGCCCATTGTTGCAGCCACTGTGTCAGTCCATCTTGTTAAGGGTCTTCCTCTTTTTCACTGACCCTCTGCTTTACCAAGCAGGGATAGGATGCCAATGTCTTTATGAACATATTTGAGGAAAAGAAATGGTAGCATTTCAAATAAATTTCATAATAGATGTGACTTGGTGGACATTATCTAAACCATTTTCTGTTTGTGCAGTTATGACAAATGGTCAGTTGTGATGATTTCTGTCTATCATTATATTGTACTATAAATCAGTGATGCTAACAGGAGCTATTGAAATGTTTATGGCTCTTTGTCCCTACACTAAATGACCTCAGATGTCTATTTTTAAAACATTTATTTTCTCTGTCTGTGTAGTTCCCTCGTTCAATCTTGTCTACCACTATCAGTTCACTCACTATTCCTGCTACCCGTTTTCACTGACTGGACTATAGGAGCTCCAGTGCCTGTGATTTCTCTGAATCATTCATTTTTTGAGAAGGGAAAAAGCTTTACTTGTTAAAACTGGCTATAAAATAGAAGTGAGTAGATTTCAGAGTAAGAACTGGGTGAGCAGGCAAGAGTAAAGAATATCCCAAATACCTACAAAGTTTCTAATCTACAAGTCCCTAATAACTCTCTTTTTAAGTAGAAAAAAAGTTGCCTATGAAATGGCCAAATCATTTATGTCTATCGTTTGCTGTGCGGAGTTATTTTAAAGCATTTATGGAGAAGAATCAATATAAAATAAATGTGCATTTACTTACAAATTGAACATTATTTTAAACCTAGATGATTAAGGCCAAAGTGGTATCATATCAACTATTAGTTTTTCACTACTGTGGTTGGCCACTTTTAAAAAAATTCAGTAAGCTTTTTCTTTTAAGTGTTGGCAACAATAAGCCATCATTTTTTTTTTTTTAATGAAAGCATGCCATTTCTGTATAAACATCAGGCATTTTATTTTAGGTGTAAGATGTTTTTATTGAAAGAAATGAAGTATTTTACCCATTTA
This sequence comes from Elephas maximus indicus, assembly GCF_024166365.1. Lineage (NCBI taxonomy): Eukaryota > Metazoa > Chordata > Mammalia > Proboscidea > Elephantidae > Elephas > Elephas maximus. The sequence goes on along the minus strand of NC_064827.1, from coordinate 38,275,067 downwards.
TGTTAAAAGCTGTGCGAGGCATGCCATATCCTTTACTTGTTTATTTGTTACAGACTACTTTCATTTTATTAGCCAATCAGCCAGGTTGAAACGTAATTTTTAGAATTGCACCCCTTGCAGGCACTTCTGAAAATAAAAGTGTCAACTTATTAAGATTTTTAGGCCTAAAGCATCAATTACCCTAAATATAACATCTGAGGGAGCATTTTTCTGGAATGCTGTAATCTGCACACTAATATATGTGACACTATACCAATGGTATAAAGATCACATGCCTGTTTGGCAGTTGAAAGGCTTTTGCTTCAATATTCCAGAAGGTGGGTATCTCTTGTGACACAGCAGATGTGTTGCTGAAAAGTTGTATCAAAATTGATTTATGGAAAATTCTATTAATTCTGTGACCTTGGGATAATTATGAGAGCTGTGTTCATTTACTCACCCAGTATAGCCATACTTACTGATAAAATATTGAAAAAGTGCCACTCTGCTTAGAAAGTAGTGGTACCCTCAAACCTCTAAAAAGCCCTCCCCCAGCATTTTCCTTGCTTCACCAGTTCTTTGTAAAACCTCTTTATTTTTCCCAAGATTCAGGAAATAAAGAGCAGGGAGCCTTTGGGATCCAATTCCAGTGCTAAGGCCAGTGTCTGGTCTGACTGATTGGTGCCCTTCTGCTTGTTAAGTAGTTTGAATATCACCTCTGCATGCTACCTCTCTGGTTCTCAGTATTCTCCCCATAAAATGAAGAGTTGGGAAAAGATGGTTGTCCCTAAGTTTTCTTAATGCATATTTTTAAGCAAAAGGTATAATTCACTTAAAAATATGCATGGCAAAAGGTGGAACCCACATGCCACTCTAGACAGCCATACCATAGCACCCCTCTGCAACAAAGACCTGAAAAACTAAGGAAAACAGATTAAAAAAACATCAATCTGGGAACCCTAAGCATCAAATGAAGGGATAAAAAACTAGATCAAACACTGAATGGAAGAAGAAACTGATGGAAAACAGAGAACAAGAGAGATATAAAGTGGAGGTCCCCTGCCAATGAACAGGGCACAGCATTGCTATCTTGGAAAACAGCCAGCAACAGCCCCAAACAGGGGGTACAAGAAGGCAACTCAGAGCTCCCCAGAGGAGACGCACCTGGTAACTGAGAAACACGCTTTCCCACCCCTTACCCTTCTGCCCCATATGCCACCTCTCTCCCTTTTCCACCAGCTGTCAGGTCCACCCTGCACCCACCTACTGGCTACTGCCATGCTGCCCTCCCCTTTTCTTTTTTCTTTCTCTCTCTCTTCATTCTCCTCCCACCTAGCGCAATATGCTACCACCCCCTTCCTGCCTGCCACTGCCACATTGCTGCAGCTAGAGTGTCCCCAGTGCTCAGGCCAGCTACCACACTGGGTCCATACTGCCCTTCCTCACCTGCCACTCTGTCAGCTTCTGAATGGTGGGAAGTGAGCCTGTACTGCTCCCTATCCAACACACCTGCCCATCTGTCAAGGGACTTTGAATACTCCCACACCACTGGACCAACATCAAGAGGTAGACAGTACCCATCCAGTCCACCCTCAGCCACTTCACTAAAACAAGGAACAGCAAAGTGGGTTCTTGCTTCCTGCTGCTGCCCTGTCCTCCTGGACAAGGTGGTGAGAGCTATCATGCCCATAGATAAGCAGGCAGTAAAGTATGCCCAGCCTACCCACCCTGGCATATCAAAACAAAACAAAAAGTGGGACCAAAAAAAAAAAAAAAATACAATCAATAAATAAAGAAAACAATACCTTACTGTCTCAGAGACAGCAGACAATATCAAAACATAAAAAAGGACAAGATGACTCCAGCAAATGACCAAAACAAAGAATTGGAGATTCTTCCAGTGGAAGAAAAGGCAGTAGAACTACCTGATATGGAATTCAAAAGACTAATATTTAGGGCTCTGCAAGAGATTAGGAAAGAGATCAAGGAAAAAATACACAAAATCAAGAAAGACATAGCCAAAACCAAGGAAAACATAGATCAAGAAATAGAAGAATTCAGGAAAATAATACAAGAAGAAAATATGAAAATAAATAATTACAAATCATAGAAAAAGAGCAACTAGAAATCTAAAAGACAAACACCAAAATTTCAGAGATGGATGACTCAATAGAAGAGTTTTAGGAGCAAACTTAAAAAGATAGAAGACAGAATCAGAGAGACTGAAGATAAATGCATGGGCACCACTTTGTTGAGGAAAAATCAGAGAAAAGAATAAAGACAAATGATGAAAATCTAAGAATTATGTGGGACACAATCAAGAGCAAAAATTTGCTCATGATCAGATTTCCTGATCGGGGGAGAAAATGGAAAACACAAAGAAGATTGTTGAAGATTTGCTGGCAGAAAACTTCCTAAATATCATGAAAAATGAAAAGCTGATCATCCAAAAAGTACAATGAACCCCGTATAGGATACACCCCAGAAGAAAGTCACCAAGAAATTATCAATCACACTTGCCAAAACCAAAGACAAAGAAAAAACCCTGAGAGCAGCTAGAGGAAAAATGAAAGGTCACTTACAGAGGGGAAACAATAAGACTAAATTCTGATTACTCAGCAGAAACTATGCAACCAAGAGGTTAAGGGGATGACATATATAAAACCTTGAAAAAAAAAACAAAACTGCCAACCATGAGTAATAAAACTTTCAAATATGATGGCACAATTAGGACATTTCCATATAAACAGAAAAAAAAAGAAGGAGTTTGTAAGAATCAATCCGAACTTATGAGAAATACTGAGTTCCTCAGTTAGAGAACCAACAACATCACACAAAAACCAGAGTCCGGGACACAGAAAGATGTGTGGGATTTCACAAAGTGAAGATGGAAAGGTGGACAGGGATCACCCACCTAGAGGGATTTTTTTTTTTAATCAGAACTTGAAGGCAGATTAGTACGATGGGATTTAGAAGCTGGTGCTCAGCAGTGCTGTGCAAGTGAACAGTCTACAGTGATGGACAGTCAGTACCTTCTAATATGGTAACCATTAAGCACAAGTGGCTATTGAAGAATGAGATGTGGCTAGTGCACAGAGAAACTCAGTTTTTAATTTTATCTAATTTAAATTCAAATAGCCACATGTGGCTAGTGTCAACTGTATTGAACAGTCCAGGCTTATTGGTAGAAGCATAGTGCTAATGTTAAGAAGTAAGGGAAGAAAATTCCAGAAAAGCACATTAGAGTCCTCATCTTTGGGTTAAAGGGCCTGGACATATATTTTATATGATACACATTGCAGGGATGGGAGGGGCATAATTGATTTAAGGCAGGGGCAAAATGCAATCAACACAGCACTTTTAACGAATTCTCTAGTTGGGTGTGAATGGCAAACTAGAGGAGGGCAAGGAGGTAGGAACCTGAAGTTGGTAATTAGTCTAGGATAGAGGTGGGAGACATGTCTGTCAGTTTGTCGTACTGTGGGGGCTTGAGTGTTGCTGTGATGCTGGAAGCTATGCTACCAGTATTCAGATACCAGCAGGGTCACCCATGGAGGACAGGTTTCAGCTGAGTTTCCAGACTAAGGCAGACTAGGAAGAAGGACCTGGCAGTCTACTTCTGAAAAGCATTAGCCAGTGAAAACCTAATGAATAGCAGCTGAACGTTGTCTGATATAGTGCTGGAAGATGAGCCTCCCAGGTCGGAAGGCACTCAAAAGATGACTGGGGAAGAGCTGCCTCCTCAAAGTAAAGTCGACCTTAATGACGTGGATGGAGTAAAGCTTTTGGGACCTTCATTTGCTGATGTGGCATGACTCAAAATGAGAAGAAACAGCTGCAAACATCCATTAATAATCGGAACCTGGAATGTATGAAGTATGAATCTAGGAAAATTGGAAATCATCAAAAATGAAATGGAATGCATAAACATTGATATCCTAGGCATTTATGAGCTGAAATGGACTGGTACTGGCCATTTTGAATCAGACAATCATGTAGTCTACTATGCTGGAAATGACAGCTCGAAGAGGAATGGTGTTCCATTCATCATCAAAAAGGACGTTTCAAGATCTATCCTGAAGTACAACGCTGTCAGAAAAAAAAAGTCAGTGATATGATAATATCCATATGCCAACAAGGAAGATCAGTTAATATGACTATTATTCAAATTTACGTACCAACCACTAGGGCCAGAGATGAAGAAATAGAAGATTTTTATCATCTGCTGCAGTCTGAAATTGATCGAACATGCAATCAAGATGCATTGATAATTACTGGTGATTGGGATGCCTAAGTTGGAAACAAAGAAGAAGGATCGGTAGTTGGAAAATATGGCCTTGGTGCTAGAAACAATGCCGGAGATCGAACGATAGAATTTTGCAAGACCAACGACTTCTTCATTGCAAATACCTTCTTTCACCAACATAAACGACAACTATACACATGGGCCTCGCCAGATGGAACACACAGGAATCAAATTGACTACATCTGTGGTAAGAGATGATGGAAAAGCTCAATATCATCAGTCAGAACAAGGCCAGGGGCCGACTGTGGAACAGACCGTCAATTGCTCATATGCAAGTTCAAGCTGAAGCTGAAGAAAATCAGAGGAAGTCCATGAGAGCCAAAATATGACCTTGAGTATATCCCACCTGAATTTAGAGACCATCTCAAGAATAGATTTGGCGCTTTGAACACTAGTGACTGAAGACCAGACGAGTTGTGGAATGACATCAAGGACATCATCCTTGAAGAAAGCAAGAGGTCACTGAAAAGAGCAGAAAGAAAGAAAAGACCAAGATGGATGTCAGAGGAGACTCTGAAACTTGCTTTTGGGCATTGAGCAGCTAAAGCAAAAGGAAGAATTGATGAAGTAAAAGAACTAAACAGAAGATTTCAAAGGGGCTCTCGAGAAGACAAAGTAAAGTATTATAATGATATGTGCAAAGAGCTGGAGATGGAAAACCAAAAGGGAAGAACACGCTCGGCATTTCTCAAGCTGAAAGAACTGAAGAAAAAATTCCAGCCTCGAGTTGCAATAGTGAAGGATTCCTTGAGGAAAATATTAAATGATGCAGGAAGCATCAAAAGAAGGTGGAAGGAATACACAGAGTCATTATACCAAAAAGAATTAGTCTATATTCAACCATTTCAAGAGGTGGCATATGATCAGGAACTGATGGTACTGAAGGAAGAAGTCCAAGCTGCTCTGAAGGCATTGGGGAAAAACAAGGCACCAGTAATTGATGGGATATCAATTGAGATGTTTCAACAAACAGATGCATCACTGGAGGCGCTCACTTATCTATGCCAAGAAATATGGAAGACAGCTTCCTGGCCAACTGACTGGAACAGATCCATATTTATGCCTATTCCCAAGAAAGGTGACCCAACCGAATGTGGAAATTATAGAACAATATCATTAATATCACACGCAAGCAAAATTTTTCTGAAGATCATTCAAAAACAGCTGCAGCAGTATATCGACAGGGAACTGCCAGAAATTCAAGCCGGTTTCAGAGGACATGGAACCAGGGATATCATTGCTGATGTCAGATGTATCCTGGCTGAAAGCAGAGAATACCAGAAGGATGTTTACCTGTGTTTTATTGACTATGCAAAGGCATTGGACTGTGTGGATCATAACAAACTATGGATAACACTGCAAAGAAGAGGAACCTTTACATAGATCAAGAGGCAGTTGTTCAGACAGAACAAGGGGATACTGATTGGTTTAAAGTCAGGAAAGGTGTGCGTCAGGGTTGTATTCTTTCACCATACCTATTTAATCTGTATGCTGAACAAATATTCTGAGAAGCTGGACTATATGAAGAGGAACGGGGCATCAGGATTGGAGGAAGACTCATTAACAACCTGCGTTATGCAGATGCACAACCTTGCTTGCTGAAAGTGAAGAGGACTTGAAGCACTTACTAATGAAGATCAAAGACCACAGCCTTCACTATGGATTACACCTCAACATAAAGAAAACAAAAATCCTCACAACTGGACCAGTGAGCAGCATCATGATAAACGGACAAAAGATTGAAGTTGTCAAGGATTTCATTTTACTTGGATCCACAATCAACAGCCGTGGAAGCAGCAGTCAAGAAATCAACAGGCGCATTGCATTGGGCAAATCTGCTGCAAAGGACCTCTTCAAAGTGTTGAAGAGCAAAGATGTCACCCTGAAGACTAAGGTGCGCCTGACCCAAGCCATGGTATTTTCAATCACATCATATGCATGTGAAAGCTGGACAATAAATAAGGAAGACCGAAGAAGAGCTGACGCCTTTGAATTGTGGTGTTGTCGAAGAATATTGAATATACCATGGACTGCCAAAATAACAAATAAATCTGTCTTGGAAGAAGTGCAGCCAGAATGCTGCTTAGAGGCAGGGATGGGGAGACTGCGTCTTACATACCTTGGACATGTTGTCAGGAGGGATCAGTCCCTGGAGGAGGACATCATGCTTGGCAGAGTACAGGGTCAGCGGAAAAGAGGAAGACCCTCAACGAGGTGGATTGACACAGTGGCTGCAACAATGAGCTCAAGCTCAAGGATTATAAGGATGGCGCAGGACTGGGCAGTGTTTCATTCTGTTGTGCATAGGGTCGCTATGAGTCGGAACCGGCTCGACGGCACCTAGCAACAACAACAACTGAGGTAGGAGGAATTGTGTCAGTAGACATGGAGAGGTTCTACCACATGTAAGATGGTTTATTTATTTTAAGAATGCTTAATGATTTTATCAAGAATTAGCTTTTCCCTAGTTTGTCTATTTTCCAGATATAGAGTTTCTCTGTAATTTTCATGTATAACTCTATACTTCTGAGACTACTTATAGTGATTACTTTTTGAAAATGCAGGATGCTTCAGCAATGTGACTGTTATAATTTCCTTACATGTCCAAGAATATTGCTTTAAAAATCAACAAACTATAATTATTATTTTACCCCCCCCCCCAACTCTTCTTGATGGTTTCTGTGATGGTCACTATGTGTTAAGTGTCTAAAATGAAGTTCTGTATAGTCATGGTCTCATAAACCGGCTGTTTCTCATTGTAATTGATTTAAACATTCACGTGCAGACATTGGGTCTGCTCAGCAGTGCCTCTGTTTATCTGTAGTATGTGTCATTACATTCATAAACACCCGGGCCTTTGTGAATAATCTTGGCTCATTGTGATGCTCAGGGTAGGATGGTTCTAGCCATCTAGAGGACCCACTGGCAGAGATACCACAAGTTGGGCAGGGAACAACTCAGGAGGTGGATTACTTGGCACAGCAACAGCAACTCTGGGCACCAAATGTCACATCAGCAGCCTAGTATGTTAGCCAGAATGTCTGATTGAGCATCATGGTCTTTACGAAGATATCATTGAGATGGTATTTCATGAAGACTAATGCCAGAAAGCCTGAACAGTCTTAAGAGTTCCAACAGAGAAAGCACTCATTAATTAAGAGAAACATGAAACTATCCAGTTGCCAACGTGTACTTTTTTTCTTTTTCTCTTTCAAGGATTTGTTCTTTTGCATATTTGCATTTTCATAGAACTACAGAAAACAAAGACAGTTAATTTGAGATTACATGTGTTTCTATTTTGGTAATAAAAGCAAATTGGACTGCATTTTTCCTTGCCAAAATGTGTCTTTAGAGAAGATTATTCTTCTACTGCTCTGAATAGCTTTTGGACTTAAGCATAAAAGAAACATTTATCATTTCTGGTCGCCAAGTATGGAAAGTCAGATAGTCTAGATTTGTTGTTCTAATGATAATGTTTAAGCACCCTGTTTTAAATTACTAATATTCCCAGAGATGAGATGGTAAAGAAAAGTAAATAATGACAAATCTGAGTTTAATTCATATCTTTCCCACTTATTAGGTATGGAATCTTGTTCAGCATATTTATGCTATTTTAACTTCACTTCCCACATTTATAAAATGAAGATAAGAAGTTTTATCACATATAGCTATTGTCAAGATTAAATGTGAAAACTATGTAAACTACAGTAAAAGTTAGTTTGCTTCTGTCTTGCTTTAAGAATTCACATGTCAGTCTTGAAATGGCAGCTCTGAGAAAACAGGAAGTTAAGAAATGAAAAATCATTGCAACAACATCAGAAAGAGGCTCGCCTCCTTCTAAAGACACATCCCTTTGCAACTCTAATGTTGTAAACCTTATAACCTAGTCGATAACCCTGTTAGCACGACATAGAAAAGCTTTGTGGAAATTTATCTTTCCATATCTCTGTGAAAGGAAGATACATTTTTCCTGGGGAAATTTGATTAATGGGAGCCAATTTCCTTTTTTTAAAAAAACAGTAAATTCATATTGCTCATTTCCTCTTGAAGAATATTGAGTTCTTGGAGTGCATTCCTTTTAACTTTATAAATGGGAGTCGAAAGCTGGTTAGGTGAGAGGGTTGTAAAACTTTGGAGTTCAGGAAAGTTTTAACAGAGTGAGAATTATTCACCACAAGAGGAAATAAGAACAATGCCTTTTGATGTCTGAGAGGTGCCGTTCACTATTTATATTTCTTTTGGTGAGGAAACTTTCTATGGCCTGGAAAACTGAAAACCAATGCCAATAAGAAGACCAATCATCTTGGCTTGGCTCATTATTAGGGCATTTTAGTTCACTGTTTAACACCTCATTTCATGTGTATCTTTTTGTATTTTGCTTGCAATCTGGACAGCCTACCCAATGCATTGGGTCACTTGCTAATGTACTATAAAAGTTCAGTGTAGCTATTGCAGATACTTCAAGGAAAAAGGATGAGGGTGGCTTAATTAGTTTGCAGTAAAAAAGAGGTGCTCCAAATAAATTCAGTGAGTGCAAATTGAAAAGTAGACAGCTGGAGGTCTCATTAGGTGTATATTAGCTTGTTCTAGCACACTGCAAATCCATCTGCAGAGCTTCCTTCTCACGGTGTGAAGGTATGTCTGCTGAGGTATAAAGCCTACATCCTTCAGCCTCCCGCTCTATTTTCTTTTTCACCTCTGGTATCTGAAAGTATATAATCTCAATTTATAGAACTGATTACTAATGTGCAACATGTAAGTTTCTTTTTTCTAAGCAATTATAGGCACGTGGACATGTCTCCTCAGATAAAATAAGAAAGTAATTACCAGAGCTTTCCCTACCCCCTTTGTTTGGTACTGTGCATGCAGAAGACTAGGCAATGTTTTGTTGTGTTATGCAGAGATAGACTCAGTATGAGTCAGAGCCAACTTGATGGCACCTAACAACAACAACATACATGTGTATTCCATGGACAGTCTGTGTTACTCAAATCCACATCCTAGAGTGGTCAGAGCTATTTCTTTGAAAATGACTCCACGTAGTACTGACTGGTTTTCTTTTTAAATGACAAATCTACCCAACTTTTAGACCGAGCTGATGTCTCCAGAATTGGTACTTATTTTCGTTAGCTTCTAAAGACTAGTTAAGGAGAGCATAGTAGTCCACATATTGTGAAAACATTTTGTAGTAGTAACCCCAGCAGTAGTATAAACATGCTTTTATTTCACCTACACCCAAATCGTCATATTGGTTTTTCTGCTTTCTTTATTCTTTTTCTTTTTAAGTAACCAAACCAAAAACCAAACCCATTGCCATCAAGTTGATTCCAACTTATAGTGACCCTATACATATGATGGGTCAAATTGGGATGTACAGGGAAGATCATAGGCAGCTTTGATGCCTGTGGCTGGTCTGACCTTTCCAAGTACTCCTTGCTATTACTCTTCACTATGTATAGGTGTTGGAGAGTGGAAGTGGTGGTTATATACTATTTTTTTAACTGGTGAGAATAAGTCCCTGAAATATTTGGTCTCTCCCAGATTCCAGTCTCAGAGTCAATTGAGGTGCCCTGACCTTTTCTTGGAAAACATCCTGGAATTGTAAATATTTCCTTTAAACAACCTAGAAATACTTTCCATACTTCTACTTGTACAGGAGTTCTCCTCCTTTTTCCATAATTTGTTTGGGTGGCTTTTTATTGTGTTCTACAAATTCATTTGCCTCTTCCAATAAATTCCCTTTTCAGCTTATGGTATTTATAACATATTTATTATTTATTAGTCCCTTCCAGTAAATTTCTTTTCAGCTTCAGGTAGCCAGAGTCTGATTTTATGACTGGTAACCAAAAGAAGCATAATATATTAATATAGAATATTTTACTCCTATTCATGCAACATGCTTAGAAACCTGCCTGCTGTTTCCACCACGTATCATTGGAGGCAATGCAGAAGAGTATGTAGAATTAGACTTTTTTTTCACTCACCATTCTCTCTCATAGATATTTAGCATTTAGTTCTGTAGCTTACTTTTTTAACTTCTTTCTGGGCACTAATCCTTGTTTCTTCCCTCTTCACTGTTTATTATGAGTAATAGTCCATATTCTAGTTTTGAAACTGGATCTGTGTAATGATTATATTTCAATTCTTGTGATGGTTTGTCTTTTTAATGGTAGGTCTTCTTAACTTCCATGTGTCATTTAAGGCAAATGAAAATAACATATGTTCCTTTTAAAAACGAAAGGCTCCTCATCCTTTCTTAAAGAAACTAAAGTTGTTTTATGTGGCTTAGTTTTGAAAGCGGTAATTTAGTGTTTCCATTAAGAGCAAAGTTGCTCTCTCTAGCTAATGGCACTTTTTTTTTTTTTCCTGCTGCTGTTATAACTCTGATTTTGAAATTTATATCAGAGTTATGGAATATTCTAAATGGTCTCTTCCCAAATTAAGTGTTTTCATTAAGTGAAATTACTAAAAATTCTTCACATAGAAATGCTTTTGTAACTCTATCTATAAACCTTGTGAAAGAGAAGACAAGAGAGGAAGGTTACAGAACAGACACGTTATTGCTTTGTACTTTATTCACACATTGATCAGAAAGAGAAGGCACATGATTTCATATCTAAGCTAATTGGAAACCTGCTTTCCATTTAACTGTAGATCCTGGTAACAAGTACTGGAATATAGATATAGAACTTATGGGAGCTTATTTAGTATCTGAGGATCATACTACTCAGCTTTCTTTTTCTAGCCAGACTTCACTTGGAGTTATTTGCTGGATACAGGTGGTTGTTGTTGTTGTTGTCAGGTACCATCAAGTCAGTTTCAACTCATAGTGACCCTATATACAACAGACCGAAACACTCCCAGTCCTGTACCATTCTCACAATCACTGTTATGCTTGAGCCCGTTGTTGCAACCACTGTGTCAATCCATTTCATTGAGGGACTTCTTTATTGCTGACCCTCTACTTTAGCAAGCATGGTATCCTTCTCCAGGGACTGATCCCTCCTGATGACATGTTCAAAGTATGTGAGACAGAGTCTCGCCACCCCTGCTCCTTCCTATTCTGTTTTAGTCTGGAAGCTCAGCTGAAACCTGTCCATCATGGGTGACCCTGCTGGTATTTGAATACTGGTGGCATAGTGGTAACTTTGGTGAAGGGTAAGATAGTACACAATACTGCAGAAGCCAGCACACCTTGTCCAAGGCAAGGTCATGGAAGCTCCACAGACACATCCCAACTCCCTGAGGGACCAAATTACTGGGATGAGTGCTTTGGGGACCATGGTCTCAGGGACCATCTAGCTCAACTGGCATAACATAATTTATAAAGAAAATATTCTATGTTCTACTTTGGTGAGTAGTGTCTGGGGTCTTAAAAGCTTGTGAGAAGCCATCCAAGATATTCCACTGGTCTCACCCCATCTGGAACATGGGAGAATGAAGAAAACCGAAGACATAAGGGAAATATTAGTCCAAAGGACTAATGGACCACAACTAACACAGCCTCCACCAGACGGAGTCCAGCACAACTAGATGGTGCCCAGCTACCACCAACAACTGCTTTGACAGGCATCACAATAGAGGGTCCTGAACAGAGTTGGAGAAAAACGTAGAACAAAGTTCTAACTCAAAAAAAAAAAAAAAAAAAACAGACTTACTGGTCTGACAAAGACCGGAGAAATCCTGAGAGTATGGCCCCTGGACACCCTTTTAGTTCAGTAATGAAGTCACTCCTGAGGTTCATGGTTTAGCCAAAGATTAGACAGGCCTATAAAACAAAACAAGACTAAATGGGCACACCAGCCCAGGAGCAAGGACAAGAAGGCAAGAGAGGACACGAAAGTTAATAACGGTGAACCAAAGGTCGAGAAGTGGAAAGTGTTGACATGTCGTGGGGTTAACAACCAATATCACAAAACAATACTATTAATTGTTTAATGAGAAACTGGTTTTCTCTGTAAACCTTCATTTAAAGAACAATTTTAAAAAAGGAAAAAAAAAAAAAACATGTGAGACAAAGTCTCACCATTCTTGCTTCTAAGGAGCAGTCTGGCTGTACTTCTTCAAGTCAGATTTGTTCATTCTTTTGGCAGTCCGTGGCATATTCAGTATTCTTCACCAACACCATAATTCAAAGGTGTCAATTCTTCTTCATTCTTCCTTATTTATTGTCCAGCTTTCACATGCATATGAGGCAATTTAAAACACCATGGCTTGGGTCAGGCACACCTTAGTCTTCAAGGAGAGGTATTTGCTTTTTGAAACCTTAAAGAGGCCTTTTGCAGCAGATTTGCCCAATGCAATGTGCCTTTTGATTTCTTGATTGCTGCCTCCATTGATGTTGATTGTGAATCTAAGTAAAATGAAATCCTTAACAACTTCAGTCTTTTCTCCGATTATCATGATGTTGCTTATTGGTCCAGCTATGAGAATTTTTGTTTTCTTTATGTTGATGTGTAATCCATACTGAAGGCTGTGTTCTTTGATATTCATCAGCAAGTGCTTCAAGTCCTCATTACTTTTCAGCAAGCAAGTTTGTACCATCTACATGTCGCAGGTTGTTAATGAGTCTTCCTCCGATCCTGATGCCCTGTTCTTCTTCATATAGTCCAGCTTCTCAGATTATTTGCTCAGCATTCAGATTGAAAGAGTACAACCCTGACACACACCTTTCCTGACTTTAAATCATGCGGTATGCCCTTGTTCTGTTTGAATAACTCCCTCTTGGTCTATGTGCAGGCTCCTCTTGAACACAGTTAAATGTTCTGGAATTCCCATTCTTTTCAATGTTATCCATAATTCGTTATCATCCACACAGTCGAATGCCTTTGCATAGTCAACAAAACACAGGTAAACATCTTTCTGGTATTCTCTACTTTCAGCCAGGATCCATCTGACATCAGCAGTGATATCCCTGGTTCCATGTCCTCTTCTGAATCTGGCCTGAATTTCTGGCAGTTCCCTGTTGATATACTGCTGCAGTGACTTTTGAATAATCTTCAGCAAAATTTTGCTTGTGTGTGATATTAATGATATTGTTTGTTAATTTCCACATTTGGTTGGATTATCTTTCTTTGGAATAGGCATAAATATGGATCTCTTCCAGTTGGTTGGCCAGATAGTTGTCTTCCAAATTTCTTGACATAGGTCAGTGAGCATTTCTAGTGCTGCAGCCCTTTGTTGAAACATCTCAATTGATATTCCATCAATTCCTGGAGCCTTGCTTTTTGGCAATGCCTTCAGTGCAGCTTGGACCTCTTCCTTCAGTATCATGGGTCCCTTATCATATGCTACCTCCTGAAATGATTGAATGTTGACCAGTTCTTTTTGGTACAATGACTCTGTGCATTTCTTCCATAATCTTTTGATGCTTCCTTCATGGTTCAATATTTTGCCAGTAGGATTCTTAGATACTACAGTGTGAGGCTTGAATTTTTTCTTCAGTTCTTTCAACTTGAAAAATGCTGAGTGTGTTGTTTGTTCCCTTTTGGTTTTCTAACTCCAGATCTTTGCACATGTCATTATCATACTTTGTCTTCTCCATTTGCCCTTTGAAATCTTCTGTTTAGCTCTTTTACTTCATCATTGCTTCTGTTTGCTTTAGTTACTCTATGTTAAACAGCAACTTTCAGAGTCTCTTCTAACATCCTTTTTTGTCTTTTCTTTCTTGTCTTTTTAGTGACCCCTTGCTTTCTTCATGTTTGATGTCCTTCATGTCATCCCACTACTTGTCTGATCTTTGGTCATTGGTGTTTTATACATCAAATCTGTTCTTGAGATGGTCTCTAAATTCTGGTGGGATATACTCGTGGTCGTACTTTGGCTCTAGTGGACTTTGTTCTAATTTTCTTCAGGCTCAACTTGAACTTGCATATGAGCAATTGATGGTGTATTCCACACTTGGCCCCTGGACTTGTTCTGACTGGTGATATTGAGCTTTTCCATCATCTCTTTCCACAGATGTAGTTGATTTGATTCCTGTGTATTCCATCCAGCGAGATCCATTTTTATAGTCACTGCTTATGTCAGTGAAAAAAGATATTTGCAATGAAGAAGTTGTTGGCTTGCAAAATTCTATCATGCAATCTCTGGCATCATTTCTATAACCAAGGCCATATTTCCCAACTACGAATCCTTCTTCTTTGTTCCAACTTTCAAATTCCAATCCCCAGTAATTATCAGTGCATCCTGATTGCATGTTTGATCAATTTCAGACCACAGAAGTTGGTAAATATCTTCAATTTCTTCATCTTTGGCATTTGTGGCTGTTGTGTAAATTTGAATAATAGTCTTACTGATCTTCCTTGTAAGTGTATGGATATTATCCTATCACTGATAGCATTGTACTTCAGGATAGATTGTGAAATTTTATTTTTGACTATTAATGCAATGCCATTCCTGATGTAGTAGACCATATCATTGTCTGATTCAAAATGGCAAATACAAGTCCATTTCAGCTCACTAATGCCTAGGATATTGGCGTTTATGTGTAGAGACTGGCAAGTCCCAAATCCATGGGTCAGGTGGCAGCCAGGAAGCTTCTCCTGACTCATGGTAGCAGGGACTGATGAGCCCAAAATCTGTAGGTTAGGCAGCAAGATGCTGGCTCATGTCCCAAGTACCAGAGGTCAGAGAATGCAGGATATATACTGAATATAAGCCACACCCCCAAGGAAACTCCTCTTTCAGTTGATTGGCTGCTTACATCAGACACCAAATACAGGATGATTACATAGTATCTGCCAAACCACTGAGACTCATGACCTAGCCAAGTTGACATGTCACCTTAACCCTCACACCCTTGCCTTAGTTACCATAAATGAATCAATACCTGTCTACTTTCCCTCAATTCAATTAGTATCTTTATGCATCCCTTTATATAATCTGAGGTAAGGCTGAATAAGTGAATTTTAGGCAGACAGAAAAGAGTTTAAGCTCCCCAGCTAATGATTATATATCATTTAGAAAGATTCACTTTGCTGATCGGTAAAATGCAGGGCAATCCTGTATTGCAAATAACAATTCTATTAGGATTTCTTTGAGAATGACATAAGAGAACATAAATAACATAGTTAACACAGGGCTTGACCCAAAATAACAAGCTGCCTTTGAGTCAGTTCAACTACTACTGATTCCATGCGTGTCAGTGTAGAACTTTGCTCCATAAGGTTTTCAATGGCTCTGGCCTTTTGGAAGTAGATTGCTAAGCCTTCCTTCCAAGGTGCCTCTGGGTGAATTTGAACTTCCAGCCTTTTGGTTAGTAGCCTAGTGCATATCTATTTGTGCTACCCAGGATACATACCCTCTGGAAATTTCCTAATTTCACAAGCTAGGGCATTGATATTACATGGTGTCGTGAATTAAATTGAGTCCCCCAGAAATGTCTGTCAACTTGGCTAGGCCATGGTTCCCAGTATTGTGTGGTTGTCCACCATTTTGTTATTTGATGTGATTTTCCTATGTATTATAAATCCTACCTCTATGGTGTTAAAAAAATTAATGAGGTGGAATTAGCGGCAGTTATGTTAATGAGGCAGGACTCAATCTACAAGATTAGGTTGTGTTTTATGCCAATCTCTTTTGAAATATGAGAGAGAAGCAAGCATGGGGACTTTATACTACCAAGAAAGTAGTGCCAAGAGCAGAGCACATCCTTTGCACCCAGGATCCGTATGCAGAACGGCTCCTATACCAGGGGAATATTGATGACAGGGACCTTTTCCCACAGCCTTCCCTTGGAGCTGGCACCCTAAACTTGAGCTTCTAGCCTCCCCAGACTGTGAAGGAATAAATTTCTCTTTGTTAAAGCCATCAGTTTGTGGTATTTCTGTTTTAGCAGCACTAGATAACTAAGCTAGATGGTCATCTAAGTTCTCTTCCAACTCAAAAACAGTAAGAGAACAACGGGATTCCCAGTGTTACATCTTAGGTATTCTCTTTTTTTTTTTTTTTTTTCTGGATATAATATGATATAACATATGATGATATCCCTTGTTCCTGTATCTTATGGTATTGTATATTCAGTGCAGTCCTGGGTACTGCCTTATGACATATTTAATGCCGTATTGAAAATGCACTTTGTTACACTTTTTGCTCTAACAGTTTCTGGTTTTTCCTGAGGAAGAGAAGGAAAGAGAAAAAGATGTTAACATGGGTTGGAGTACCTACTACATATTCCCTGCTAGGCCATTTACAAACATAACTGACTCTTGGTGAGCAAAGGACTCAATTGCTTGAGCAGAGTGCATGCATACTCTAGTGGGTGGCTAACTGTGGAGAGTTCAGTGTACCAGGAACAATAGTTAATGTGGCTTACAAGACCAGTGAAGACAGGCTGTTAATCTAGCACCCAGTGAGTAGAAGGCAGGCAAGAGAGATTTCACTGCTCTCTTTTTTCACTGCTTTTGATCTAAGTTTTTCACATATACTTGTTTTTAGTTTATGAATTCCAGATAATAGAGTAAGCAATTATATTTGATAAAAATGAGCTATTCAAAACCATCTTATTATCACAAATTATTAAAATGGTAACTGTTGGCTTTATGATTTAGCAGAAGAATCAAGATCTTATCAAACTTAAGCAGGTCACAAGGTACCTTCTAATCCAATCCTTCCACATTGTAATATATAAATGACCACTCTGGAATTGGTGAAGCAACACCTAATTTTACATTATTGATTAAAAGCAAGAAAATATATTTATTTAAATTGATATTCTGTATTTTTTCAAGCATTTTTTAATGTTTAGTGTGTAAAGTGTTACATAAAAACATGTAGACTCATACTAAATATGGGAAAAGTAATTAGGAATTTTTAAACATTCATAATTCTACATTTTGTTGTATATATATGTATGTATATATATGTCACCATTTCTGGGTTTAAACTAAAATTCATACAAAAAATTCTGAGGCATTTCAAATATGAGTGTTGCTCAGTCCCACGTGGTCTCAGTTCACTAAATTATTGAGTGTTCTACATAAATGTATCAAATTTATTCATGGGGCAGAAATGAAGAGATGCTGGTGCTTCATAATCCAGAACTGTCTTTCTAATGATGAACAAAATTTTTCAAAGACAGTGAAAGAAGGGTAACCTATAGCCCTTAAAACTTCTTCTTCATTCCAGAGCTTACTATTCTGCATTAGATATGACAAAAGCAGATTTATAAGAGTTTGGTTATAAGTTAAGTAAAATGTTAGGCTTAAATAGATGTTTATTGTGGTGATCAAATTGTTAGTGGAAAATTCAGAGACTTGTTGAATTTACTAAACACACTTGATTATCTTTGATACTTCGAAGTCTCATATTCCCATTCTGTCTTTATATACAATTCTCATTTCAGGATGAACTAAATACATTGTTTGGCCCATTATTTGTGTATAAGAAGTATCTTCTCCTCTTATTCCAAAAATTACCTATAAGAAACAAAAAACAATAGTTGCCCTCAGGTGACTCATGACAACCCCACGTTTGTCAGAGTAGAAATGTCCTCTATAGGATTTTCAATGCCTGATTTTTTAGGTTTCCAGGCCTTTCTTTCAAGGTGCCCCTTGGACTAGAACCTCCAACCTTTCAGTTGCACCACCCAGGGACTCCAAAGATTACCTGTGGTATATTTGGCAAAGGACATATTTTCTCATATTTTCCCTTGAAGCCTGCCTCACCTCTGGTGCTAGTCTTCTAACTTATTGTCTGTGTCCTACAGTTGGTATTCTCCTGCTCCTTTCTGCCTGCCCTCCTTCCTTGAGGCTCCAAAGCCCAGGACTGTTGTGTATATCAGAGTTTACTGAAGCTTTAGGGGTTTTTTTTTTTTTCAAAGTGTGGCACCAGGAGCGTATTACTCACATCAGCAGTGCCTCACAGGCAAAACTGCTAATCCCTGAGCTCCATCACTGCCCTCATGATTCACAGTCTATGTGGATCATAGGTAAGAATCTGTATTTTCAACAAGTGCCTTAGGTGATTCTCAATCACCCTGAAGAGAACAACTCTTTCTGGTTGATCAGTGATAATTAGGGAAAGGATCAGCCATATAAATTAGCATAAAATACAAATAAAATTTAAATTAGATTCTTAGGCATCATTGTCCAAAGTTTTCTATTCATGGCGCACGAATCTCTCGGAAGGCCATTTTCTCTTTAGCCCTTTCTAGTAGACATGGATTTGTGCTGCTCAGTTTATGCTTCAAGGAAGGCATTGCTGCCCAGCTGCCAGGAGAGCTCTCAGCATACAGCTTGCAGAAGCCAGGTCCTTCAGGCTCTGTGCTCAGCTGTCCAGACAGCCTAACCCTACCCCTTACCCTTCCAGCACCTGGAACTCAATAGGTACTTTTCTAAACCGAAGTGACCATCTGCTCCCCGCAATAACTTATACTGTATCCCAATGAGCTGCAGTCAGGTTTGCTTTAATTAGCACATGTGGGCATTTCTTGTCATAGATGTGATCTGATTATTTTTGTTGCTTCATCAACACTTTTACTTTGTTTTGTTTTTTCATAATGGTCATAGTTTCTCAGAGTTCTTAATTGTTCTGAGAACTAGGTAACAAAACTCTGAAAATTCCTTCTTTAGCTGGAAAGTTGACAACTATAAAAACGGCCTTTGTTTCCCTGGCCCTGATGCTTTCTTGAGAGTTCATTCTTCTTCTAGTGGATGTTGTTCTTATACTGAGGTTTTTGATAAGTTAAGCCATCCTTGGAAGGACCTGTTGTTTTCACCAAGCACATAAACATGTGGTAAGCAAAGTTTCACTCCTCCTTGAGAGAAATGCTTGTGTTTAATCTTACTACCGAGCCAGTAGTGTTCTCGGTCTTGAAAGATCAGAGAGTTTATTCCAATATCCCCAAGGTAAATTAACCACGTAACTCCTTTACAGACATTCTGGACATTATTTTAGATAATGCAATGAAATGGTTTTCTTTTGGTAAATGTTGCGTAGTTTGAGTTGTTTTTATCTTCCTACCACATTACATCAATATCAGTAACCACATTTTTATTATTCATTCTTTCTCATTTTGACATTATCTAGTGGTCCTTTCTATTTAACCTTTTTGAATGCTATCAGAAATGTGTTCAAATAATTTACTCTAACAAGTACAGAAGTGTGGACTTGGCCGTTTAATGAGGCCATTAAAGAAATAAAAGACTTTGTTTTTAACTGAACATTGAAAGAACCGAGGTTAATGAGGATTCAGAGCTCAGTCCAATAGGTTAAGTATGAGCCCACCTCTGCAAAAGACTCTAGCCTATGCCATTACAATGACAAGATACAAACAAAGCAGAACATTTCATAATGGCAAAACAGATCACATCTTGTATAGATATGGACTCAATAACCCAGCCTTTATATTGTCTCTTTGATGGAGTGATGATAGCACCCACATTTTTTTTTTGTCTTCATTTTTTTAAAGCAGTTTTAGGTTTACAGAAAAATTTATATAAAATACAGGGTTTCCTTATATCATCTCTTCCTCCTGCATACTGTTGCTTCTATTATTAGTGTCTTGTATCTGTATGGTACATTTGTTACATAAAATTAATGAACCATATTGATACTGTATTATTAACTAAAGTTTGTAATTTCGGGTTCATCTTGCATTGTATAGACCTATGAGTATTGCCAATTGCATAATAGCATGTGTCCACCATTAGAATACTGCACAGAATAGTTTCATTACCCTAAAAATGCCCTGTGTTCCACCTATTCATCCCTTCTGTTCTCTACCTGGACCACTGGAAACCAATGATCTTGTACTGTCCCTACTGTTTTATATTTTCCAGGATGTCATTTAGTTGGAATCATACAATACGTAGCTTTTCTAGGCTGACTTCTTTCACTTAGCAATATGCATTTAAAGTCTCTTCATGTCTTTTAGTAGCTTAATAGCCCATTTCTTTTGATCTCTGAATAGTGCTTCATTGTATGGATGTAGGGGCCCCTGGGTGGTGCAAAGGGTTAAGTGCTTAGCTGCTAACTGAAAAGTTGGTTGTTTCAAGTCCACCCAGAGGCTCTGCATACTGTTGCTTCTGTTATTAGTGTCTTGTATCTGTATGGTACATTTGTTACATAAAATTAATGAACCATATTGATACTGTATTATTAACTAAAGTTTGTAATTTAGGGTTCATCTTGCATTGTATAGACCTATGAGTATTGCCAATTGCATAACAGCATGTGTCCACCATTAGAATACTGCACAGAATAGTTTCATTACCCTAAAAATGCCCTGTGTGCATTTTTAGACTTGAAGATCTCTTGTTGCTGTGTGCCGTTGAGTCAATTCCGACTCATAGCGACCCTGTAGGATGTGTTAGAACTGCCCCTTAGGGTTTCTGAGGCTGTAATTTTCACAGAAGCAGATCACCAGGCCTTTTCTCCCACAGAGTGGCTGGTGGGTTCGAACAGCCAGCCTTTTGGTCAGCAGCTTAGCTCTTAACCATTGCACCATTGGAGATCCTTCCTGATGACCTACTTCTAAAAAATCAGGCACTGAAAACCCCGTGGAGCACTGTTGTATTCTGCATACATGGGAGGCCATTAGTGGAAACTGACTCCACTGCACCTGATTTGGTTTGGGTTTGGTACGGATGTACCACTGTTTGTTTATCCACTCACCAACACGTTTTTATTGTGTAAGTTCTAGTGGTCAATATAATTAAACAAATAGATTTTTTGTTTGTGTGTTTTTTTAAATGTAACAAGGAGTAATAAGAATGGTGGTCCTGTTTTTCAAAACTATGTGGAAGAAAAAGACAAGGAGGACTGAAAAACCACATCAAGGGGGCATTTACCATGTGTATAACTTTAATAGTGATAGCTATGAAAAAAAGAAGATGGAAGTCCCGTGTTTTCAGTCTTGCTGAACTTCTTTTTCAGTGTTGTGGGGTTTCTTTTGGGTTTAGAATCCCCCCTTCCACCATAACACTAGCTTTCTGTCTAGAAAACCTTGCCAAATTTCACAGTATCTCTAGAGAAGAAAAGAGGGTGAAGAAAAAAATTGAGCCAGACATCCCATTGAAGTATATGCAGCTGAAGGAGCCTGTGGGATCTCATATTGTTTACCAGCTGCTCCCACAGTCTCTGCTGAACCTGGTCTAATTTTATAGCTAGAGGTGAATTAACAATTCACATTGCATGCTTACCAGATGCTATTGAAGAATGGGGAGGAGACAGCAACATAATCACACTGAAAACAGAACTCGAAGATCACCTTGTCCTTTTAGCATCAGAGACTTAGCTAAACAAGATGACTGATTTATCTCTGTACCTCATGCCACTATTGAATAAGCAAAGATGAGAACACAAGCATGATATTACCAACAGTGTTATTGGTATGAGTCACCGTACCTGTAATTTAGCAGTCACATTGTCTAGCTCAAACAGGTGGCTCAGTCTGGCAGATGATAGTGGAGATTTCTTTATAAGGTTCACAGTTCTTGCCAGTTGTTTGCTTTTTTTTTTTCCCTAGCATTTTGTATTTACATGCACATACCTTATCATATGCATGTAACATAAAGTGTTTCCGTTTATATTTGGAGGCTAAGTTATTTTTTGGAGCCCTGGTGATACAGTGGTTAAGTGCTTGGCTGCAAACCAAAAAGTCAGCAGTTCAAATCCACCAGTCGCTCCTTGGAGACAGTTCCACAGTGTCCTATAGGGTCACGCTATGAGCCAGAATGGACTCACCTGCAATGAGTTTGGTTTCTTTTTTTTTTTTTTTTTAATTTGTATTGTGCTTTAAGTGAAAGTTTACAAACCAATTCAGTCTCACATACAAAAACTTACGTACACCTTGCTATGTAATACTCCTAGTTGCTCTCCCTCTAATGAGACAGCACACTCCTTCCCTCCTCTCTCTATTTTCGTGTCCGTTTGGCCAGCTTCTGACCCCCTCTGCCCTCTCATCTCTTCTCCAGACAAGAGTTTTTCTTTTTTTTTTTTTTTAGTTATTAATTAAATATAGGCTCAGAAATGCAGTAACTCCACGATATTTCATTTCTATTAGTATTTATTCAACACTAGTTTAACGAACATTTTTGAGCACCTATTATGTGCCAGGTACTATCCTAGATGTTTAAAAAGTTTAGGATATATCAATTAGTACAATAGAAAAAAAAAAAATTCCTACCATTGTGAAGCTTACATATTCCTATATTTTATGGGTTTTTTTCCCCCATACCATGCTTTCTCTTTGCTCCATTCTAACCTTTTTCCATCTTATTTTATTGTTTTCTTTTATACCTTTATTTTTTCTATTAATTTGAAGTTATACATTTTGTTTTTATTTTTTTAGTGGTAGTCTTAAATTTAATGGTCTAATACTTGTCTTAACAACTACTTGTCTTAACCATATCTAACACTGAGTATGTCTATTTTCTTCCCCAAATACAAAGACCTTAGAATCTTTTAAATCCAATTACCCATCCCATCATTCATATGTACATTTTATTCCAACGTGAATTTAAGCTTTCAAAGTTATTCATTATCATGGGCAGATTATTCAGTAGGTAAAGTAAGGGGCACATTACCCAGTAAGCAAGGTAAACACTTGTGTAAGTGAAATCGTTTGTTATAGATTAGTAAGTAAGCACAAGTAAACCTGTGCTTACCTCGCTTACTGGGCAATTCACCCCAGTTCATTATTATCCATGCTTTTATAGTCAGTAGTAAATTGAAAGTATAGTAAATTTACTATACATTCACTATATATTAATAAATTTACCAATTTATTAGCATACTATTGCATTTTATATTCCGCTATTTTCTTCTGAGTTAAATTCCGTTCTATTGAGATATTTACATTAGTACTTCTTTCATTGAGGTCTGTAATAAGTTCTCTCTGCCTTTGACAGAAAATGTCTATTTTGCCCTTATGATCGAGAGCCCATTTGGATATACTATTCTAGGTTGACAGATATTTTCTCTCAATATATTAATTGCCTTCATCCACTGTCATTTCTTCTCTTATACTTGATTTACAACACTGCTGCCAGTCTATTTAAGGTTTTTCTTTTAATATGCAGAAAGTGTTTTGTTGTTTTAATGAAGTCTGTAAGTATGCATTAGAGATTAATCCATGGTGTTGTTGTTGTTGTTAGTTTCCATTGAGTCAATCCCAACTCCTGGTGACCCCATATATGCAGAGTATAACTGTTCCATGTGGTTTTAAGGCTGTGACCTTTGGGAAGAAGATCTGGGTGGGTTTGAACCACCAAATTTTAGGCTAGTCATGGAATGCTTAACCATTTGCACCATCAAGGACCTAAATGAATGGTAAATATCATATATATATTTTCTAATTGAGAGCTATATTATCATAATGGCCTAGTATCTCATGAAGTCTTGCATACTCACATCAGACATCCTGGAAATTTACATGGTTACACACAAAAGGAATAAGGAACATTTTAGCAATGACTGGGAGCAGAATTATGCTGTGTATATAAGGGAAATTCAAATAACTCACTTAAAGATAACTAACATTATTGAGTGGTTACCATATCCACCACTATAGTCAACTCTTTATGTATGTTACCTTGAAAAAGGTATTTCATCAGAATCACCCTAATAAGATTTATAAGATGGTTACCTCTATTTTACATATGAAGAAACTGAGACAGAATAAGTAACTTGTCCAAAGTTACACAGCTACAGAGAGGTGGAGAATGGACTCAAATTCAGTAAGTTCAACTCCAGAACCCCTACTGTTACAATGGCAATTAAGTGAGGAGACTGATTCCAAACCACATATAACAATTGGCCTTTTTTTTTTTTTTACCTTGCATGGTATTTCTGTTACTTCTCTAAAGTCTCCCCACCACATTTAGGCCTGAAGAATTAAAAAATCATTTATTGGCAACATTCATCTTTAAGCTCTGGCATCGATTCTTTCAGAGCAGAGTGCTCTGTCACCTGCCCTTTGTCTCTAGTCAAAGCCACCCTAAAGCCCTGAATCTTGAGAGACCAGACAAAAAATACCAAAATTACTAGATTTTTATTACTAAAAAATGAATATAGTAAAATGAACAAAACTCCCATTAAGCTCTTTGTCCAAGGAAGACCTTCTTTGGGCAGAAGTCTCAGGTTCAGCTCTCTTTCCTAGCTTATGCCACATATCACATCTTCACAAGTGAGCGTTAGAAACTCTTAACTGACTACTATGATATCAGTGACCTTTCCTGTTCTAGATTTGGTTTCTCCCTTTGTTTCTACACCTACAACTACATCTTCTTTTAAGGGCAGGTCTCTAATTCATTTTGTGTGTGTGCCTGCACACACACGCTCATCTGTATGCAAGCACACACATGGACTTGCTTTGACTCAGCATTTCTCTGTGTTTGTAGCAGAATGGAAACCTATTTGCAAAACCCCTGCCCATATTGCTGAAGTCTCTGAACATTTCCTGTATGTAATTATTAGTACAGAAATAGATGAAATTATTTTTTAAGAAAATTGTGACCATGCAAAATATATCAGGCATCCTTTAACCAGTGTCCCAAGAATGGCTTCTGAAATTTTACCCCCAACCTATTTTGTTGATTGTGTACATAAGTGTGTTTTTCTAGGTAGGGAGTCTGTAGCTTTTATCATCATATCAGAATGATCCATGACTCCTGAAAATTTTGAAGAAATAAAACCAAAACCATTGCTGTCAAGTCAATTCCTTTTGAATGTTTTTACTCCTTCAAATTAGATTATGACCATTTCCCACTTAACTAAACATCCCAATAAGGCATGTTTTTCAGTTGGGCCTAGTATACATTGTATGATTATGATAATTTCACATTAAAATTCTAAAATTTTGTATTTTTCTTGTATAATGAATAATGCAATGAATATTCTTGAACACAAATATATGAACACATCTCTAATGATTACCCTTGGTAATTTTCTTGTATTGGAATTTTTGCCTCAAAGAGTAAAGTCATTGTGAAAGTTTTAGATACAGAATGCTATTTTCTGTTAAATTTATGCTTTTAAAAATTGTATGTATACTAACTTAATTTTATTTCATCCACATAAAAGAATAGACCAGAATAATGTGCCATGAATAATAAGTAGAGATTTAAATTCAGCTGCCTTGGTGCTGCTGTACAACTGAGATTTAAATCTAAACAGGTATTTATCTGTGATGGTACAATGTTAATTCCTACTTCTTTGCTCTAAGTTTGTATATTTAATTCAGTAGAATCATTATAATGACTTTTATCAGTTTACTAATATTTCCGTATATAAGATTTTTTTTTAATGGAAGCAAACATTATAATAAGTAAAAGTATTGTATTTCTTAAAACTTGGGAAATTAAACCGGTGTTCTTAGAAAGGAAATAAAAGGACTACAAGATTTTGGAGATGGGAAATGGAAAAATCAAAGGAGAATTTGTATAATCCAAGACCTTGGTCAATTGCCTGATAGCAGAAAGAAAAGTCCCAGAAGTCAAAGAAAATCTGAGCATGATCCTGACATATTCTTGATAAAAGCACTGAATTCCCTCTAGTACTGAGGTAAGGAACTATGGTAGACTGAATGCTTGGCTCCAGATCCTCTCTCCTCTCACATCCACGCTCTTGTAATGACCTTATCATGGTTGGAGTGTATTTCTTGTCCTTTGCTTTTGGGCATTCCTATGTGATATATTTGGCCAGTGGCATGTAGATAGAAGCCATAGTTTGCTAGTCCCAGGCCTAGCCTTTAAGAATCCTAATGTGTTTCCTCTTGCCCTCTTGGGCCTGTGCCATCAACATGAAAAGAATATGGCCCTTCTAGCCTGCTGGTCCTTGGAGGATGATGATAGGCATATGAAGGTGAGGCATCTAGCCAACAGGTAACATAAAGCAGAGCTGCCTCAAATGCCACAACCTGAAGCACAGGTGTCCCAAACCAAAGCCAAAATCTAAACCGATTGCCATCGAGTTGATTCTGACTCATATCAACCCTATAGGACAGAGTAGAACTGCCCCATAGAGTTTCTAAGGAGCGCCTGGCGGATTCAAACTGCTGACCCTTTGGTTACAAGCTGTAGCACTTAACCACTACTCCACCATAGGTGTCCCAGATCACTCAAGAACTCATGAGCAAGAAATGGGTGCTAATTTGTGCGTGGCACTGAGAATTTGTAGTTGTTATGTAGGATTATTGTAGCAATAAGTAGTTGATACAGAGTCTCCAGTTTTCCATGCTGAACTACTGTTGCAAGTACCAGTTTTAAATAGTTGTACCCAAGTCAGAGCAGAGATTAGAGATAATCCGTAAATAAATCAATAAACAAAGGAATCAGCAGATTGAACAATAAAATTATGAAAAACAAAAGAATATAGTACAGAACTAACAGGCTAGAATGCTGTGGCCTGGGTAAGAGCTTTCAGTTGTGTTTACTTCAACCGCTCAGTGTTATTGCTCATGTTTTTTGTTTAACTGAGTTAGTTTTCAACATTAGAAAATTAGGGAGGTGTCACATAAAAACTCAATTCTGACTTCTCTTGAAAGATCAAAAGAGACCAAAACTGGGAATGTGGCCTTTCAGTGCAGCAATTGCCTGGAGTTGACTGGAAGCCACTTTTGTCATGACAGGGCGTGAGCTTTCCCATTTACCCAGTCTTTAACTAGCCCACCTCACTCATTTATGTTACCTGTCTGGCAACTACTGACATTTGTGTTTTCTAGCACTACGTAGGAGGAACTTTAAATGTGAACAGGTGTAGAATTGAAGTAAGGGTGTTTACCATCAGTATTGTCACCTGAACCTTAGTTTTCTCTTTATATGAGTGAATTCAATATCCTCTTTATATAGTTTTGTGAGAATGAAAATAGAATACCTATCGAAGATGCCTGGGACAAGGTAAATACTCAGTGATAGTATTGTTTCTTTTTAGATGTTCAAAAAATGATGTCTCTTTATATATATATATATATATATATATATATATATATATATATATATATATATATATATATATATATATACACACACTGTTGAATTGATTCCAACCCTATAGAACAGAGTAGAACTGCCTCATAGGGTTTCCAAGGAGTGGCTTGTGGATTCAAACCACCAACCTTTTGCTTAGCAGCCAAATGCTTAACCACTGTGTCACCAGGGCCCCTCTTAATATAGCAACTTACATATATTTCTCATCACATTGATTTATCATTATGATTTGTCTGTCTTCCCATTGATTCTTCAGTAGGAGGACCAAGACTATAAATCTCCCCTCCAATATCTGGCGTATAGTAAAAGTCACTCAATGTTTGTTGAGTGGATGGATGAATGGGATATAAAGTGAAAAAGATCACTTTCACTTTATGAAATGAAGCAGGAAGAATCATCAAAATTCAGCATCTAGGCCAAACTCAGAATATCTAAATAAAGCATAAGTCATAGTTTAAAATTTCAAAAATGAAAGAAAAATTAAATTAACATTTTAGAATATCTGTTATGTATCATAGGGTCTCCACAAGTCAGGACTGACTTGACAACAATGGTTTTTGTATTATGGAGAGAGGCTTTAGCTTGAGGCAATGGGAAAGAAGTAGAGGCTTTTAATTTTCATCCTCCAAAATTTTTAGAGATATCATCTTTGTGTGATAATATAAATATAATATCCTGATTAATAGTAATAATAATTAGCATTTACTAAAAGCTGACCATGTCCAGGCAATGTGTTAAGTATTCAATCCTCACTTCCATCCTATGAATTGAGTTCCTTCTATTTATCCATAATGACATTGAGGCTGATAATTTCAGATAACTTGTTCAAGATAACAGATGAAAGTAATTAACAGATCTAGGATTTGAACCTAAGCAGTCTGATTCTGGACCCTCTGGAATTTGCATCTTTCTGGCTTATTAGGGTTTTCATATGTTGGGGCTTACTTACATTATTTTAATGCTAACTTAGTCTATTTCTAATTATGACATATAAAGGTAAATAAAAACAAAACATTGTAGAAAAACAATAAAAATATTCCACTTCATAATTAAATTGAACATTTTTTGATCTGGTTCAGCAAGAGATTTTCATATTACTTATTGGTGTGGGCTTTTGCTAGGCATGTTGATGGCTTAAAAAATTAGGCATTTTTTAAAAATTTGTACAGTCTTAGAGTATATGGGCATTGTGGTAACCTTTTGGGCCATCTCTCTCATTTTACACAGGAATAAATTGTAGGCCAGAAAAATAAAATGGCCAAGATCACACACAAAAACAACAACAAAAAAAACCTCATTGCAGTCGAGTCAATTTCGACTCATAGCGACCCTATAGGACAGGGTAGAACTGCCCCATAGCATTTCCAAGGAGCGCCTGGTAGATTTGAACTGCTGACCTTTTGGTTAGCTAACCTTTGGTTAGCAGCTGTAGTTCTTAACCACTACGCCACCAGGGTTTACATATCAGACGTAAAACCCACACTAGAATTTAGACAACTTTGTTATTAGATCTGACGTGATTTATAGCACAGCTCTTCATTAGGGGAATGTCATCTTGAAGACCAGGTACACACAACCCTAAGGCAGGTTCGCAGCCTTTGTTTGTTTCCAAATGAAACGCCCAAAAAGAATTCAGAAAAATATTTTCTCTAGGGACCATATACCTCCAATTTCTCTTAAAAGGATAAAATTTGTACTTTCAAAACATTTTCTAGAATAATTAAAAATTATTAGTAAAGTGTTTTTGGTGTTTTGCTAATAATGATTATGTTTTACCTTTCTTATATTTTCATTTAATATGCTGATTTTAAATACCAACATTCAGTTTTTGGGTTTCTGAGGTCATATAGAATAAATTGTCACATAATAATAATGATATAAATGACTGGCCTATGCCAGTGGTTTTCTGACAGTGGTTTTCAGAAACCATTTGGGGCATCTCTAGGAGAAAAAAAAAAAGAAACTTTTTTTTACCTTGGAAGTATTTGTGGTTCTTGGGGGAATGAACTGGGAGAAGTGAATGAGGGGAAGAGAGAGAGAGAATGAATATGAATTAATGCAGTGCAATCCACAAACTTGTACAACTTGATTTTAAGTTTCAAGCAATTAAAATGCATCTCTTAAACCTTCTCTAAGCCTCTGAATTGTACTTAAGTAGTCACCCATGCAAGAGTTAAAAAGGGCAGAATGACATTTCATGAAACAAGGCAGGGTTTAATTGTGTATCCACTTAAGGTATCTTTTTAACCAGTTCAATAAGAAGGAAATAAATTGCTAATCATATTTCTGATTATATCAATTGGCTCAACCATTCCACTAAGTTGAAAGAGCCTAACGACAACAATCTATTAGATTTCTTTAGCAGAATAGTTCACAAAGACCATGCTTATTATATAATTTGATCTTAACATGGCATTCCAAAGTAGATATTTAGACTCAAAATAAATAATAAAATATCAAAAACAGAAAAATTACTATTGTATTTAAGCTAATTTACTGCCATCCATTTATCAAATATTTTATGAATACCCCTCTAATTCGGTACTATTCTAGGTACTATAAACATTGAAGTAAATATTAACATTGAAGTAAATATTAGCTGCCGTTTACTAAGCTCCCATTGTATTTCAGCCTTCTTTATAAACATTCTCTTTTATTCTCAACACCCCCCCCCCGCAAGAAAAAAAAATCCAACTGCTTTCAAGTCTCCTCTGACTTGCAGCAACCCTATAGGACAGAGTAGAACTGCCCCATAGTATTTCCAAGGCTGTCAGTCTTTACAGAAGCAGACTGCCACCTCTTTCTCCTGCAGAGCAAGATTGGCTTGAACCACCAATCTGTTGGTTAGCAGCCAAGTGCTTTAACCTCTGCACCATCAGGGCTCCTCCAGCCTTCTTCAAAGGTGTAATCTAGTGACAAAAAAAGATAGGTACGGTCTGCAAAAAAAAAAAATTTTTTTTTTTTCTTACGGTCTGCAGTCAGATATATATATATATGGTTTCAAACTCCAGAAAAGCCAGATAATAATATATGTTGGAAATTTACCAACTCAAGTTTGAGAATCCTAACTAAATCAGGACCTCAATGCCACATTTATATCCTGACCCCTCCCTTGTAAAACAAACTGAGGAGGTCTAAGTAGCCAAGAGTGTCGTGAAGAGGGTCCAAGGTATTGCCTTGAGAAACTGAAATGGATGGCCAGATATCAGTCTATAAGAAACACTAAACATCATTAGAAATGTACCATGGAGGAGAAAATTATATTTACAAATACTGTCTCTATTTGGAAGAAGTACTTTAATGCCCAGTTCCCTATCTTCCCCAATCAGGGGCACATTAACAAATAGCCTTCCAGAGAGGGCTGGTATGATTAACTTTATCTAGGTGAGTTCAGAGCTGAACTGTCTGGAAGTCTAGAGAAGGGTCCGAGCACTGTCACTTAAAAGCCTCCTGTGTTTTCTTTCTCTGTGGAGAGCTTGACCTCTCCACGACATGTTGAATAAATACTTAAAGAATATCATCTTGAATACTAGGTACCCACAACCCTAAGGCAGGTTCACAGCCTTTGTTTTGTTCCCAAATGTAACAAATGAAAGTAGTCAAGACCTTTTTTTCCCTGAAAAAAAGAAAAAAAAAAAAAAGTGGATTTAGGAAGAAAAATCTGAAAACAAATCTTGTGAATCAGAAAAAACATTAGCAACAACAAAAAGATTGCTTTGGAACTTTCAGCTTTCATGATCTGCTTTAGTTGGACATGAGAAAAGGACCAAAGCATACTCTTACTCTGGTTTGCTGAAACCAGACCCCCCTTTTCCCCCTCTCTTTCTTTGCCTCCTAATTTCCTACCCCTCTCCACTTAACCTGTAATTCATTACTTCAAGATCTCATTTCTGAACTATTAAACCTGTTGCTGTTGAGCCGATTCTGACTCATAGTGACGCTATAGGACAGAGTAGAACTGCCCCACAGAGTTTCCAAGTAGTGCCTAGTGGATTTGAACTGCTCACCTTCTGAGTAGTAGCCATAGCACTTAACCACTCCACCACCAGGGTTTCCTTCTGAACTCTTAGAGCACTAAATCCTGGGGCATGGGTGGAATTTGGAGAAAGAAAGAGAGAGAGATTAAATAGGGAAGATCTATTTTCTTTTCCACAACTCAAGGTCTGTGAAAAAAATATCATCCCCACTCTCCAGATGAGAAAATAGAGGTAGAAAACCTCTTGAAAAGCCTATGACTTCTGATTGTATTAGAAATGAGAATGTGACTCTCTACTCTCAGTTCAGTATTTTGACATTTACATTTGCCTCATTTTTGTAAATCTAAATGACTCTTATTGGAATATTATGGGTTTATAAAATAAGGTAAAATGCTCTTGTAGCAGTTTAAAAACCATTTTTATGCTTTTAGATACCAATAACTACAATTTTAACATGCTATTTTATTTGTTCAGCTCTTACCCCATAATATTTTTCAAATAAAAATGAATAATTCAGTACTTCTAAAATTTTTGTCTTGAAAATGATTCAGGTTTTTCACACACAAAAGACTTTTTTTTATCCTTGAGAACTTGAACTAAATTTCCTTTATGCTCACTCTGCAAATTTCAAGAGCTGGTCCTTACTATATGGTAAAATCAGAATGATTTATTCAGAAGTGTTAATGTAAATAAAGAGAATAAACACTTGTAAGTTAAATAGATATCCTATTGGTAATTTTCACCACTTGTCTCACAGTTTGTCATATTGTGGTGGCTCGCATGTTGCTGTGATGGTGGAAGCTATGCCACCAGTATTTCAAATACCAGCAGGGTCACCCATGGAGGACAGGTTTCAACAAAGCTTCCAGACTAAGACAGACTAGGAAGAAGGACTTGGTGATCTACTTCTGAAAAAATTAGCATAACTGAAAATGAGAAGAAATAGCTGCAGACACCCTTTAATAATCAGAACATGGAATGTAACATGTATGAATCCAGGAAAACTGGAAGTTTTCAAAACTTAAATTTAATGCATAAAGATTGATATCCTAGGCATTGGTGAGCTGAAATGGAATAGTATTGGCCATTTTGAATCAGAAATTCATATGGTCTACTATACCAGAAATGACAAATTGAAGAGGAATGGTGTCACATTCATCATCAAAAAGAAAATTTCAAAATATATACTGAAACACTGTCAGTGATAGGATAATATCCATATGCCTACAAGGAAGACCAGTTAATCTGACTGTTGATTTAAACACCAACCACTAATGCCAAAGATGAAGAAATTGAAAATTTTTACAAACTTCTGCAGTCTGAAATTGATTGCACATGCAAAAGAGATGCATTGATAATTCCTGGTGATTAGAATGTGAAAGTTGGAAACAAAGAAGAAGGATCAGTAGTGGGAAAATATGGCCTTGATGGCAGAAACGACACCAGAGAATGCATGATAGAATTTTGCAAGACTAATGACTTATTCATTGCAAATACCTTCTTTCACCAACATAAACGGTGACTATACATGTGGACCTTACCACATGGAATACACAGGAATTAAATTGACTACATCTGTGGAAAGAGATGATGGAAAAGCTCAATATCATCAGTCAGAACAAGGCTAGGCACCAACTGCAAAAAAGACCACCAGTTGCTCATATGCAAGTAAAAGTCAAAGCTGAAGAAAATTAAAGCAAGTCTTTGAGTCCCAAAATACAGCATTGAGTATATCCCACCTGAATTTAGAGACCATCTCAAGAATAGATTTGATGCATTGAACACTAATGACCTAAGACCAAAGGAATGGTGGAATGACATCAAGACATTATCCATGAAGAAAGCAAGAGATCATTTAAAAGACAGGAAAGAAAGAAAGGACCAAAATGGATGTCAGAAGAGACTCTGAAACTTGCTCTTGAACATAGAGTAGCTAAAAAGCGAAGGGAAGAAATGATGAAGTAAAAGAGCTGAACAGAAGATTTCAAAGGGCACCTTGAGAAGACAAAGTAAAGTATAATGAAATTTGCGAACACCTGGAGTTAAAAAAACAAAAGAGAAGAGCATGCTTGCCATTTCTCAAGCTGAAGAAAAAAAGAAAAAATTCATGCCTTGAGTTGCAATATTGAAGGATTCTATCGGGAAAATATTGAACAATGCAGGAGACATCAAAAGAAGAGGGAAGGAATACAGAATCACTGTAACAAAAAGAATCAGTCAACAAAAAGTTTCAGAAGGTAGCATATGATCAAGAACCAATGGTACTGAAGGAAGAAGTCCAAGCTGCACTGAAGACATTGGTGAAAAACAAGGCTCAAGGAGCTGACAGAATACCAATTGAGATGTTTCAACAAATGCATGCAGCACTGGAAGTAGTCCCTCATCTATGCCAAGAAATGTAGAAGACAGCTGCCTGGCCAACTGATTGGAAGAGATCCATATTTGTGCCCATTCCAAAGAAAGGTTATCCAACAGACTACAGAAATTATTGAACAGTATCTTAATATCAAATGCAGGTAAAATTTTGCTGAAAGATCATTCATAAGCAATTGCAGCAGTGTCTCAACGGGGCACTGCCAGGATTCAAGCCAGATTCAGAAGAGGATGTGGAACAAGAGATATCATTGGAGATGTCAGATGGATCCTGGCTGAAAGCAGAAAATACCAGAAAGATGTTTACCTGTGTTTTGTTGACTATGCAAAGACATTTAACTGTGACGATAATAACAAATTATGGATAACATTGCAAAGAATGGGAATTCCAGAACATTTAATTGTGCTTATGAGGAGCCTATACATAGATCAAGAGGCAGTCATTTGAACAGGAAAAGGAGTACTGCATGGTTTAAAGTCAGGAAAGGTGTGTGCCAGGGTGGTATCCTTTCTCCACACTTAATCAGTCTGTATGCTTAGCAATAATCCTAGAAGCTAGAGTATATGAAGAAGAACAGAGCATCAGGATCGGAGGAAGACTCATTAACAACCTATATTATGCAGATGACACAACTTTGCTTGCTGAAAGTGAGGAGGACTTGAAGTACTTACTGATGAAGATCAAAGACTACAGCCCTCAGTATGGATTGCACCTCAAAGTAAAATAAAAAATCCTTACAACTGGACCAAAAAAGGAACATCATGATAAACTAAGAAAATATTGAAGTTGTAAGGGATTTCATCTTACTTGGATTCACACTAAATGAATAATTTCTTTTATAAGGATCAGCACAAAGCTGGTTCCTATGAGGCAGAGGTTAAAAATGTCTCAAATGTCTGACTTTTCCAAACTGCTGTACCACTTTGTCCTCTCTAACTTCAACAACTTTCTCTCTTCTCAGTACTGTCCCTCTTATCTTTGGTTTCTGTAATTTGCTGCAATGTCTCACAGGTCCCACAAACTGTATAAAGGAAATATCTTATGAAGTTGTAGAGACTGGCAGTCCCAAATCCGTGGGGCAGGCTAGCGTTTTCCCAACGTACTTGGCTACAGGGGCTGACAAACTCAAACTGGGAGTTCAGAGCACAGCCTCCTGGGTCACAAGGCTGCTGAAGCTGGAGAATTACATCAGATCTTACGCCACTGGCCCACAGGGCTGTGGAGGCCTGTGAATCCCAGAATCAGTAGGTCAGACAGTAGGTCTCTGGTGGCTCAGTTCCCAAGAACCGGAGATCAACTGATCACAAACCTGATGCGGGATCCAGATGCGCACAGAGAGAGAGAGCCCCATTAGGCCATCCACACGCATACCTTATAGGCAGGCCACACCCCAGGGAAATGCATAACTTGCATATGGGTGAGACTTCAGTCAAACCCTCCTATAAGGCTTCCATCCAAGACACACCCTACACCAATCCTGCCTCATCAACATGTAGAAGTCAGAATCCTCAACACATGAAATGGAGGACAACCGTGCAATATTGGGAATCATGGCCTAGCCACGTTGACACATAACCCCAACCATCACAGGCTCCATATTCCTTATTTGCATAGTCCCACACAATCATCATGTGTGAGTCACAAAGACCATGACTAGAAGGGCTATATAAAGTAATTCCTTATATGACACACAGTCAATGACCATGGACGCAGCAGTCAAGAATTCAAATAATGTATCACATTGGGCAAATCTGCTGCAAATATGTCATTTTAAGGACTCAGGTGCACCTGACCCAAGCCATGGTACATTCAATCACCTCATATGTGTGCAAAAGCTGGTCAATGAATAAGGAAGACCAAAGAAGAATTGATGCCTTTGAATTATGGTGTTGGCAAAGAATATTGAATATACCATGGACTGCCAGAAGGAAGAATAAATTTGTCTTGGAAGTACAACCAGAATGCTCCCTAAAATCAAGGATGGTGAGGCTTCATTTCGCATACTTTGGACATGTTATTAGAGGAATCAGTCCCTGGTGAAGGACGTCATCTTTGATAAAGTAAAGGGTCAGCGAAAAAGAGGAAGACCCTCAACAAGACAGATTGACACAGTGGCTGCAACAATGGGCTCAAGCATAACAACGATTGTGAGAATGGCACAGGACCTGGCAGTGTTTTGTCCTGTTATATATAAGGTTGCTAGGAATTGGAACCAACCTGAAGGCACCTAACAGCTGGTAATTTGCTATTAATAATTTTGTATGTAAATTTTTCTAATCTTATTATTTATTTGACTGAGTCAAAGTCAACTATAGATAACAAGATAGCATCAGCCTTCGAAAACACAAATCCTCTCTATGCAAAGCTTTAGCAGAGGGCATGCAAATTTTCTTCTGTCTACATTTCAGCAAGAATTCTGAATAATTTTGAAATCAAATGATGCAAACTACTGGACATAATTAGAAAAAGAGGGTTTTGGTGTATAATGATGTGTTATAGAGTAAAAAGGACAGTGTAGAAAAGTTAATAGTACCTCATAACTATACTTTCTAGGATTGTATGGAATGGAAGTCATAAAATTTCCTGAGGCCCTGGGCCACTTGTAAAGAGCCCACAGGTGTGCGCTTTGATAAGACATTACTGTGAAGAGAGCTAATAATATATAATATTGGCTTTTGTGGAAAAGACTTAGGAAATATTTGTTCAGAAATAATCCTTGACCATTTTAGTCACTAGTAAGGTTGACAGATAAAAGGATGCTCAATTATATTTGAATTTCACATAAAAAATGATTTTTTAAAAAATATACTTATATACTAAGTATTACACGGGCAATAGTTAAACTAAAAAAATCTTGTTGCTTATCTGAAATTTAAATTTAACTAGTTGTCCTTCATTTTCGTTGGCTAAATTTGGAAACCATAGTTACAATGTATTTCTTAGAACATTGGTAGGACCTAGCATATGGGAAGCATGAAGAATGAGACTTTACAAGAAGAAACAGGTGCAGAAAAATATTTGCTTAATATACAATAAAGTACACAAAACAGTAAATTTTGGAGAAAGAAAATCTTGAGAAATTTATGGTGATCAGAACCACAGCAGAAGGAAATCAAAAACATGTCATTGATGCTGTCTTTATGTGATGTTATTGATTTTTATTTTAGTGATTGAAAACAATATTAAGCCCTTTCATAGGCACCCTCATTTAATACTATTTCCCATAAAATCATAAATCTCTATAGGTTTCATTCTTTCCACACATCAGTTTTGGGGACCTTAATCTTTAGAGTTTGAAAGAAACAACTGTAGAGTGTTAATTGGGTCAACTCTGTGTATAAGGGGCTTTATGTTTACTCTGATAGGAAATGGGCCAATTAACATATTAATGAAGCCATCACACTCTTCTTGGTGTTGTTTGGGCCAAAAGCATTCCAATTTTAGATGTGTTTTATTTGAGCAACACTGTATTGTACATTTTGTGTAAAATCTGGCAAGTGCAGTTATTGCCTGAGGGGTGATTTGCTCAAAATAGAATGGCAGATGGCATGACATGATGTATTGTTATAATCTAAAAAAATTTTTCATTATCATCATCATCATAGTCATAATTGTGCTTATTGAACTTGTCTGTAGTTACCTGATCAAGAGCCACTTGCTCAGCTCATCTAGGATACTATCTTCACCTGCTTTTACCGCCTGAACGCAGATCATCTTTCAAGTTCTCCCTATTCCATGGACCCTTTTTAACTCATCAAAACCCAAGGATCATTTCCTGTTGATTCCTCTAGCCTTAATCATAGAATGTTAGAGCTGGAATGCCTTGTCAAGATTAATCTCCTTATTTTAGGGATGAAGAAAATTGATGCCCAGAGAGGCTAAGGAATGGAGTCAAGATTGAACTACTAATTAGTGGAAGAACTGTAATTTTTTAAAAAATTGCTCAAGT
Source organism: Elephas maximus indicus (assembly GCF_024166365.1). Classification (NCBI taxonomy): domain Eukaryota; kingdom Metazoa; phylum Chordata; class Mammalia; order Proboscidea; family Elephantidae; genus Elephas; species Elephas maximus. The sequence goes on along the minus strand of NC_064827.1, from coordinate 38,237,551 downwards.
TCGGAGCTTTTTCTACTCATCCATGCGTTTCTCACTTTATCACGTAAACTACTCATTTGACATGTTTATGGACTTATCCACTCATTTGTCAGCAGAGGCTTGCATGTTGCTATGATGTTGAAAATGTTTCAGCAGAGATTCCAGACTAAGACAGACTAGGAACAAAGCCTGGTGATCTACTTTTGAAAAATCAGCCAGGGAAACTGTATGGATCACAATGGTCTGATGATGTTGTGCAAGGTATCCCCATGAGTCAGGGGCTGACTTGAAAGAAGCCAACAACAAAAAAATGGAGGGGGGGCAAAAACTTTCAATCTTATAATATTCATTATGTTTTGTATTTATGTAATTTATTTAACCAACCAGATTCAAGTTTTTTACAACAAATATGGTTCTTCAAACTCCTTTGTATCTTCCAAGTTGTAAACTGGGTAGCTATAACTGGAATGACAAAGACATTTAATCTGTAATGCCAATATAATTTGATTTTAATGGTTGCCTGAAGGGATAGTTTAGGAAGGACTCTGAAGCCACAGGTAAGACTGCCATTTTCAATTAGATTTGTCTACCTTATCTGCATATTCTGTTCTCACACATCCTTGGTCTCTAAAAGTGAATTAAGGGTTAAGAGATGTAAATCTATTGAGTCATGAATCTGTGAAAAACACTGTTTTAGACTCTTGACATGTTAGGAAGAAATACATTTAAAATGCAAAAGGACTCTTTAATGATGATTTTTTTTTTAACTGAGCCTTAAATAGGTAAATAAAAACTAGTATGTAGGAAAATATGGATTTAATCCTCTTCTCTCTAATTCTAAATTCAAAATGGGCTTGCATTAGTTCTTTCTCGTTATTGCATTCATGGAATTGGAAGGAGACTGGGTCATTACCACATTTAAGGTCATCTTAGTTGCCAGATGGGTGCCAGATAAACTCAACCTGGAATTCCTGAAGGAAAGAGGGAACATTGTGGGACCTTCAAAAATTATCCCTTTCATTTAGAATTGCTATGGGTGATTCTCAAGTTAATCCCAAAAAGAATGCACGGGGACTATTCTTGCAAATAATTTGGACAATGTCTAATCCTCAATGACTGAGAGAAATGAAGAAATGACATTGTATTTTAAATCAGTGACTGAGAAAATAATAATGATTTTTCAAGGCAAGACTGAATGATAATACATATTATGTATTCCTTAGCCTCAGATAAAAGTACATGGGAATGGTGACATTTTTCTTAGCATTTATTAGATAGTAGGGCCAAATTTTATTTTAGTGTATCCTGAGGAGTTATTTGCAATACGATTCAAAGACAATTAGTTAGTAAACCCCTGAAGCTCCCTTTAATGCAAAAACATCCTGGAGTGCTTTCACGTTCCCAGTACAAAATGTAAGCAGTATTCAATTAGAGAGCATGCCCTGGTGAAAAAATAAAAGTTTAGATCCAAAGGAATCTGCTGACTCTGTTCGTTCAGATTCTGACTGAGGTAGAATTATAAATTGGCCTGTCTGATAGCTAAACTGAAACGTGTAGATGTTTATGCTGGTGCTGAGAGTTTTGTTGTTGCTGTTTTGTGTTTCTGAAACTAGACCATAGAGTTACTTCAGTAGCTCACAGACAACAGCTCAACTCTGAAAGATAGCTTCTGACAAACACCTGTGTCCTAAATTGCCCATTGTTTTATGCTGCAAGTCATCATGTGGCAATTTTAAATTAATTTGATGTTTAACAGAAAACCAATGTAATTTTCTCAGAAGTCCAACTAAGCCTGTCTCTGGTGTGGTAAAATCCTAGTATCAGCAGAGGAGAGTATGTAAGAACTTATGTTTATGCAGACATTCTCAATTTAGTCAACAACAAATATTTAGTGGACACTCACTCTGTTCCAGATGATTTGCAGATAGTAGAGATACTGGAATAAACATGACATAGCCCCTGCCCACAAAGAGGTCACAGAGTAAGAGGAAGGAATGACAGTAAGCAGATAACTACCTTTCCAGGTAGTAGTGCTTTAATGGAGGTAAGCACATGGTAAGGTAAACCGGGATAGAGACAGTTTCCCTCAGGCGTAAAGCCCAGTGACACAAAGAGAAGGAATAGGAATGACCTGAGTCCGGAAGAAGGGGCAGCTTCAGGGAGAATGGTAAAGAGGAATAAATGGGAGACTAAGTATTTCAAGGGAAATTCAGCCAGAAAGCTTAGTAGAAGCTAGGAAGTGTCAGAGAATAGTGGTTCTCTGAAGACATGGCCTGTGGTCTGTCTTCTGCATTCCCTGCGTCTAGAGGAATTGCTGTCCCATAGTGGACTATAAATAAATATTTGTGGGATGAATAAAATAATGAAATGTTTATGAGTACAGACCTAACTGGAAGAAGACAAGAGTTTATGGAGCCATTTAAGGAGCACTAGAAAAGCAATCAAAGACCTAGAATCAAGTCCCAGCTCTACGATTAACTGCGATCAATTCTTCAGGACTCAACTTTACTCACCTGTACAATGAGAAGGTTAGACTGCATAATCTCTAAGGTCTGTTAGTATCTAGAATCTATGAAATTATCCTACTGTGAAAAAAACTTGGGCTGTTTATAGGGTCACTATGAGGGCACTGGATTTGGGTCTGGATATGAGTCAAAATTAACTCCATGGCTGTGAGTGAGTGAGTAATTGTGCTTCTAGAAAATTATTTCTAAATGATTTTACAGGGGATTTAAAATTTTCAACAATAAACAGCTGTGTTTTTTAATATTATAGAAAAAAATTAAGATGGTTATTTCTCTAAACTACCTTGTAGAGGGCACACGTTTGGATTGCTCCTAGGAGACCAGCGTTGCTTTTAATTTGGGGGAAAGCTGCTATAATGTTTTAGAATAATATGTAATTCATTTATAAAATGCAATATCAAGCAAAGACGTATTTATTACACTGGAAAACAAAAGTAGGCCAATTGGAAGGGTTGGGCGGGGCACCCTGAATTTTCTCAGATGTGGCACTCAGCAAATGAAGCTACATGAGCATCTCAGGATGTGTATACACAAGGGTGAGATGCCATTTGGCCTAAGGATCTCCTCTTGGAAACACAGGTATCCTCTGCTTTTTTTACCCTAATATTCCAGAAAGTCCTTAAAATTCATTAAGACTTAACTAGAGTGTCATTGTTGATAAAGATCTAGGGAGACAAATATATATTCTAAGGTCTTGGCAAAGGAAATATAGAGACTACTTTCTCTCTTTGAGTGCCTTTGGATGTTGCTTTACTGTTTTCTGGCATTAGATTTTGCTATTGAGAAGTCTGATGTCAGGTTGACATTTGATTCACTGTAATTTGACTTTTCTGGTTGGTTGCTCAAAGAATTCTTTATCCTTAGTCTGATAATTTTATTAAGATGTCTTGATGTTCTGAGTAACTTTTCTCTAGAATATAGTGTACCTTTCCAATAATAATAATAATAATTCTTTTATTTCGGCATTATATCATTGAATTTGTTATTTTAATAGCTTTATAGAGAAGCAATTTACATATCATGAAATTCACTAGTTTAAGGTGTACAATTCAATAGATTTTTGGATGTTTACACAGTTGTGTAATGATTACCAAAATCTTATTTTAGAACATTTTCCCTACTTGAAAAGAAATCTTTTTTATCCATTAGCAATCATTCATGATTTCCACCTTCACCACCATCGGCCCTAGGCAACCCCTAAACTATTTTCCATGTCTATACATTTCCCTATTCTGGACATTTCATATTAACGGAACATGCAATACATGGTCTTTTGTGACCAGTTCTTTCACTTAGCATAATGTTTTCAAGGTTCATCTGTCTTGTAGCATATAGAAGTACTTCATCCCATTCATAGGGTCACTATGAGTCAGAATTGATTCAGTGGCCATGGATTTGGTTTGGGTTTGTTTAGACATATATATAGGAATAAATACATTTTGTTTTTTCATTCTCAGGTGATGAACATTTGGGTTGTTTCTACCTTTTGACTATTATGAACATTCATGTACAAATTTTTCAATATTTATATATATAATTATAAATAATGATATATGTTTAATTCCTTTTTTGTTTTTTGTTATATATAATTATAAATAATGATATATGTTTATATATACATATAGACATGATACATAGGTATTTATGCATAGATATCATGTTTATATGTATGTAGTGTGTGTTTGTGTGCATGTCCATGGGACTAAATGGGGTTACTTAGGAGGTAATTATAGATACCAACCAAACCCGTTGCCATCAAGTCGATTCTGACTCATAATGACCCTATAGGACAGAGTAGAACTGCCTCATAGAGTTTCCAAGGGGGAGCACCTGGTGGATTCGAACTGCCAACCTTTTGGTTAGCAGCCATAGCTCTTAACCACTACACCACCAGGGTTTAGAGAAGTGAAAATATCTGAGAATCACTGTGACACTACAACAATTAAGGTTCAAGGGGAAGATGAAGAGCCAGTTAGCCAAGTAGATTTAAAAAAATCTATATTAGTTAGGTAGGAAGAAAATAAGGAGGGTAGAGTGTCCTAAAATTAAGAGAAGAAAGCCCATCACCAAGGAGAAAACAATCACCTGTGTCAATGCTGAAATGAAGTCTGAGCCTTGATCATTATTTTTGGCAAGATGAATGTTTTATTGGTGACCCCTCCAGGAGTACTTTTCAAGGAAGATGAAAGCCTGATCAGGAGTAGTTAAAGAAAAAAATGACAGTACTGTGGGCAAATTGGCAAGGTATGCTTTGATACACTATCTTGGTTCTAACAAAGAGCAAAGTTAGATAAAATCTGAAAAGAAAGAGCAAAGACATAGCTGAGTTATAAAACAAAATAAATATCCCCATGGACTAGAAGGGAAAACAAGTACAAACTAGTGATTGTGGCACCAGGCTTTTAGATGCCTGGTCTGGAAGCTAGCAACATTAGACAGTGGTTCAAGTCTTATCGAGTAAAAGGAAATAAAAACATTACATTGGTGATGCGTTATAGGAGACTGTGGCATTAGGTAGGCGGAGAATACAGTAAAGTTTGGCGATCAGATCAGACCATTTCTGGGCTGGGTACCCAGGGGCTGGGGGAAGACAGTGATAAACTTGTTAGAGAGGAAGGATTAAGAAGAGAGTTTGGTGAGGAGGGGGTTGCAACGACTACTCCAAACGATATGTGTCTTTCCACAATGTCTTTATTAGTTATTAGGCACACAGGTTCTTGGCCACCCCGGACGCCAGAGATCTCAGTTCACCAGGGGAAAGGAGAGGGAAAGCAAGCAAGCTTATGGAAATGAGGATGGTGTTTGGGCATTGTTGTCTTCTGGTCCGGGCCAACTCTTTACCACGCCATCATCGGTTGCTCGGATGTCAAATCAGCCTCGATCCCCAAGAATCTCTCGTGGATCTCTGTCACGTCTCTTGAGCAGAAGGGCTTATTATCCCTTAGCTCTCAACTTATGACCAAAGCAACGTGTATTGGGTCGGGAGTGAACTAAGAGTAAGCCCGGGTTAGCTGTCGCAGCCCACTGCTTCCTAGCTCACTGAGTCTTGACCCTTAATGCATGACCGAGATAGCAGAGCAACAAGAAACGTGTGTTAGACTAGGAGGAGGGTCGAGAGTAAGTCCGGGCGAGGTGCTGCAGCCCACTGCTTCCTGACCTCCTGGGCCCTAGTCCTCACCATATGAACGAGATAGGCAACGTCTCTAGGACGTTGCAGTAACCCCGGGGGAGCTGTTGCAGCCCACTGCTTCCCAGTTCACAACTTATGACTGAGTTAGCAATGTCTTTAGGACCTGGGAGTGAGCCCAGGTGAGCTGCCGCAGCCCACTGCTTCCCGGCCTGCAATGTATGACCCAGTTAGCAACGTCTCTAGGACCTGGGAGTAAGCCCAGGTGAGCTGCCGCAGCCCAATGCTTCCCAGTCCGCAACGTATGACCGAGGTGGCTCTGGTTATGACTCCGAGCAAAGTGGAGTCTTAGTGCCCCTTCTTTTATACACTGTTGGAGCTCTTTGAGCCCCTTTGGTTGGTGTTGATAAGTCCTTGTTTATGACTTAGCTGGAGCTCTTTGAGCCCATTTGGTTGGTATTGATAAGTCCTTGTTTGTGACTTAGTTGGCCCCAGTGTCTTCTGTTGATAAAGTTGTTTTTCTTCTCTAGGTTGCATCATCTTCTTTATCTCCTTTCTTCACATGTTGTTTGCTTCTACATTTGCTTTCAGCTAGCCTGCTCTCCACAGAGGGTCAGAAGAAGAGAGAGAGAAGAAAACAAAATATTTACCCCTCAAAATAAGTCTCTATAATATAAATCCAGAGAAAAGGAATAAACCTTCTAAGAAAAGTAGCCAACAAAATTGTTATTATAAAATGGATTAACTTCAAATGAACTTGTTTATATGGAACAATCTGACAAAGGCTTCAAAATGAGTATGTCTAGTATAATTAGAAAGTATTAAGCAAACAACTACAAAAATAAAATGAAGACGTGAATATATAAACAGACCAAATCAGAAATCTTGGAAATGGAATTGTAAAATCTACAAAATGAAGGGACAGGTTACCTTCAGAGTCCCGGCGGTAGGTTGATTGTAACGGGAGCTCTCTCACCAGCAGCACTGGACACCAGAAAAGTAAAAGACTAATGTATTTGAGAAGCTGAGGGAAAGCTAAGAACAGTTACCTCAAATTGTATACTCAGCTAAATGATTTTATGAGAATAGGCCAAAACAGTTATTTTTAAACATATGACATTGTAAAGAGTTTACCACTCAGACCTTCATTAAATAAGTTTTAATGGTATCCTTGAAAATATCATTTAGTAGTAAATTAGAAAATATAAAAGAATAAAGATTTGTCCTAGGATAAGCAAGGATAAATCAACATAGCAAATATGTTAATGTAATAAAGGAATAAGGCCATATTATTTTGTCAATATGTACAGAAAAGAACATTCAAGAAAATACAACAAATATTCATTAAAAAATTTTTAAAAGCTAGTAAAATATTTTAGCCTATCTATCAAAAACCAACATTACAATTAATAATAAAATTTGAGAATAACTCTTCAAGTCAGGAATGAAACAAAGACACCTGCTATTTTTGCTGCCATTGAATATTCTACTGAATATTCTAACTAATGCAATGAGAAAACAGAAAGAAGAGGTATATGAATAAAAAGATAGAGGTAAATCTACCTTTATTTACATATGATGTGATTTTTATGTAGAAAATCCAGAAGATTTTACAATCTCTTAAGACTAATAATAATAAAGGAAAAAAAAAAGCTAGGGAAGTTGTGAGATACAAATTCAAATAAGAAAATCAATAACATCCTTAGCTATGATTTTTTTTTTTTAAATAGAAAATAGACCTTGACCTAAACCTCACACCTTATATAAAAATAAGTTTAAAATGGATCATGGATGTAAATGTAAAATGTAAACCTATGAAACTTTTAGGAAAATAAAATAGGAGAAAATCTTCAGGATCTAAGGCTAGGCAAAGAGTTTTTAGGCTTCAAAAGCGTGATCCATAAAAGGAAAAATTGATGAGTTGGATATCATCAAAATTAAAACCTATTGCTCTGCTAAAGTCCATGTGAAAAGGACGAAAGAACAAGCTACAGGCTTGGTCTGTAAATAGTTTTTCTTTCGTGAAGATTTTTAGGTATAGTGAAGGATACATAGTATAAGTAACATTTCTTATCTGGCAGTTCTGTCGTTCTACAACTTCATTTATGGGGCCGTAAATTTCTGTTGCACCTTGAGTTTCCATAAACATGATTCAAATGTGTGATGGTAGCAATCACGTTGCGTGAGAAAGAAGTAATTTGTTAAGCAGAGCACAGAATGTTCTGTAAATGCCTTAACGTCTTAGAAGCTCAGCATTTCCAAAAAGGAGTCTTGAATGAAAATGATGCATTGATGACACTAGCCCTTTGTCTATTTACTTTAACAATTTCTTATTGAAGAAATGGAGAAAAGTAAAAGATCTTGTGAACGATATTCTATAAAAAGCTAAATGTTTATAGGATTCAAACGTACAAGAAAAGTAGAAAGTTTAACACAAGTTAAACCAAGGTAAGTGGTTCACTAATTGGAGGTAATGAATAAAAAATGCACACATGCAAAATGGTCCTCAGATATTCCACTGAGTGGTGGAGAGGACTGCAATGGGAGTCTGGAAACCAGAGCTTTCTCCATTATCTGTTTTAACTGTTGGCAAGCCAGAATTAATTCACTACACCTCTCAGGTCCATTTTCCCATTTTTAAAATGGGTAGCAGTCCTAGGGCACCTCTGAGTTTCTTTCCAAGCCTGAGACTATGAGGCCCTTCTGTTGGCTGTCGAGATGAAATAGCCCTCTGCCACATGCAACACGCTTTAGAACCCTATCGATCATGCCAGTGACTCACTGCCAAGGGTAATGCAGAGTGACACACAAATAAGATCCTGGAAGCCAATTGGCTTTGCTTTTCTCATTTCCACTGTGCTGTGTTCTAACAAATTTAAAAGTTCTCCAATTTATAAATTCTACCCCTGAAGCAGAGTGAATCAAAGCACTTGTGGCATTTGAATTTCTGTACCTTGGGAATGATTTATTGTGTTTGAATTTTCATTGTGTTTCTATTGGGGGAAATAGGCAGCTGGGTAGAGTAAACATTTCCGCAGTGTGAAAATATGCTCCAGGCAGCCCTGAGCATGTGCCAAGTTCTAATGTTGCTTGAAATTTATTATTGCTCCATTAAGGATTCTTGAATTTTTGAATAGTCAGTGTAACCACGTGATTAATTTTTACCTCCTCAACTCTAGATGACTGCTTTCCAAATGCTCTTTAATTTCAGTACATTTACAAAATAATTAAAATGCAATTTACCAGGTTTTAAAAGTGTTTGCAATAGATGTTCATAAATGTTTCAGGTAGGACTACTTACTGGGTTTTTTCTAATAATGTCTTCCTCCCCTTCGATCCTTTTAATTCAACACTTAACTGGTTTAGCAATTCTCATAAATAAACATGTGACTTGATTGAAAAGAGTGATTAAGTGGCATTCAGAGGTTAGTGCTCTAGGATTTATTTCCTAGAAAGTCTGCTAAATGTTTTCAGTCAAAAAGAGAGGAAGGGACCTTTACAACCCTGAAATTGGGGTCTTTGGATTAGCATTATATGAAGAATCTGGGTCTCTTAGAAAGGGTGGTGGCTGTGGTGGGGGTAGAAAGGGAAGAAAAAGAACAGGAGGATCAAGTCACACCATTTAGACTCATTTGTCTGTAGAAAAGACCTTTCCATCTGGTTAAGTGAAGATGAATGAATGAAAAATCACAGTGTTCTTTCTTAATCAGCTTCATCACCTTGAAAAATTGAGGTAGTTATTCTGCCTACAAAGCATGAAAGGTCTAAGTGATATTTGCCAGGTTGTTCCAACACCTTGATAATCAAGTTGTACATATTGCCACAGATCCAGGCTGACAACTTGTGTCCCTAACATATGTACATTACTTTCAAATGACTCTGAATTGGCATTGCTACTAAAATTTGAGAGAAGGAAAAAATAACCTCAGAATAGGCCTTGCTGTTTTTAATGTTTTCCGTCTCTTGCAGAGTCTGACAGGGAAAGAGGATATCAATGTGTCATCTGATCCAGGCTCCAGACTTAACTGAGGTGGCACTTAAATCTGAGATCTTACTGGGAGACAGTGTTTATTAATAACAGTGACAAACAATAACAATGTCTATGATAAGGGTGTCAGATATTGTCCTCACTGGTTTATCACAGTTCTTCTTTAAGTCTTACTTCATTTTTATGAAGAAGGTACTATAATTATCACCACCTTAGGTACGAGAAGGGAACTTGCAGAATTTAAGTCATGTTTCCAGGGTTACCTGGCTAGGTAGAAGCGGAGCCCTAAGCAAGGCGTACCCGGGACCTGTGACTCCAGAGGCAGCCATAGCTCCATCACTACCCAAGCCTGGCTAATTCAACAGGGACGTTGTATCCCTTCTCTCTTATTTCTAAAAGCTATACATTAAAACTTAAATCTACTTTCTAGTCTCTGAAAAGAAAAACAAAGCATTCCAAAATCATTTTGAAATGATCCTACCTGTATAGGAAGCTCCCCACAAATTTAAGAGGGATGAGTAAATATTTCAATTTTACTATTATTGCGTTTACGAAGTTGCTTTATCCTTCTTTAAAGATCACATGGTTATTTTGTCAACCTCTAATATTTCTCCAAAATACTCCACTGGTTGTGGTTAGGTGCCATCAAGTCGATACCGACTCATAGTGAACCCGTGTGACAGCATAGAACTGCCCCGTAGGGTTTTCTTGGCTGTAATCTTTACAAAAGATCTCCAGGTCTTTCTCCCGTGGAGCTTCTGAGTGGTGTTTGAACCACCAACCTTTGGTTAACAATCAAGTGCTTAACCATTTGTGCCACTAGGAATCCGATTCATTATCCCTTCCTAAATCTTTGTAACTTGTGAAGAACATACACATAAAGAAGAAAAGTAGGGTATTCTTATGCAAATTTTATAGGATAAGTGTCTGAATTGTTTACAAAACAATGTTGGCAAAAGTAGAATCATCTGGCATTTTTGTTTATTTAACAGTTTACCAATATTGTAGAAATAAAATTCTAACAAAATGTGTAATTTTAGAACTTGAATGCCCATAAAGCAGAACAGAAATGAGACTATTCATCTAATTTTTTTTTAATATTTAGTAAAAAAACAAAATTATCCAGGGTTAAAATGCATTTTCTGTAATTGTCTTTTTCATGCACTTAACTGTGAGAAAATATATTATCTAATCGTGGTATTTCTGTTATAGCAGTGCTAGATAACTAAGACACAATAGTTGAGCACTTTAAAGTGTGGGGCTGTAACCTGCCTGAGGGCAAGGGTCTTCTCTCTATCATACCACATGCTGACAAGTGTTACTACATTTATTTATTATCAGCTGTAATTATGAATTAAAGTTCCTAGATGACATACATGGTTTGCACTATACTGTTAACCTACTACTATCCTTTCACCATACTTATTCAATCTGTATGCTGAGCTATGAGTCAGAATCAACTCGACGGCAACAGGTTATGCTGAGCAAATAACCCAAGAAACTGGACTACGTGAAGGAGAACATGGCATTAGGATTGGAGGAAGACTCGTTAACAACGTTTGATATGCAGATGGAACAATCTTGCTTGCTGAAAGTGAAGAGGACTTGAAATACTTACTGATGAAGATCAGAGTATACAGCCTTCAGTATGGTTTACACCTCAACATAAAGAAAAAACAAAAAGCTCACAACGGGACCAATAAGCAGCATCATGATAAATGGAGAAAATACTTAAGTTCTCAAGAATTTCATTTTGCTTGGATTCACAATCAATGGTCGTGGAAGCAGCAGTCAAGAAATCAAACAATGCATTGCGTTGGGCAAATCTGCTGCAAAAGACCTTTTTAAAGCGTTCAAAGGCAAAAATGTCACTTTGAGAACTAAGGTACACCAGACCCAAGCCATGGTATTTTCAGTTGCCTCATGTGTATGCAAAAACTGGACAATGAATAAGAAAGATTGAAGAAGAATTGATGACTTTGAATTACAGTGTTAGAGAAAAATATTACAACGAACAAACAAATCTGTCTTGGAAGAAGTAGAGCCAGAATCCTTTTAGAAGCAAAGATGGAGAAACTTTGTCTCACGTCTTTGGACATGTTATCAGGAGGGACCAGTCTACATTTGGTAAAGTAGAAGGTTAGTGAAAAAGAGAAAGACCCTCAATGAGATGGATTAACACAGTGGTTGCAGTGATGGGCTGAAGCATAGCAATGACTGTGAGGATCAGGCAGTGTTCATTCTGTTGTACACAGGGTCGCTATGAGTCAGAACAACTGGATGGCACCTAACAACAACACAAATGAAGAAACTGAGTCTCTGAGTGATGATTTGCCCAAAGTAGCTTTGTTAGTAATATGTGGAGCAGGGGTTCAAACTGAGTCACAATTTTCTTGAGTGTAACATAGGAAATCATAATTACTTGTGATGGAGTGTTGCTGTGATTAACAAACTACCTCATATTGGTAAAGCACCTTGAATACTGTGTACTACTACCCTCTCCTCTTCTTCTTCCTCCTCCTCACTATTATTATTCATGAAAGAAGGAGATTTTCCATTGGCCAGCCACTAGTACTGAAGTGGAGTTGCTGTACCTAGATATGTAAGATATATATATATATACCATTGCACAAGAATAGCACTTTTTTTAGTTAGAAGATAGGATGACTGCTAGTTAGTTGATGTCATCAGTGATTTTGAATGGTGGTTAGCAGCTTAGTTTTTGTTGCACAAATGACAGTTTTTCCCCTAAGAAAATCTTCCTCTTTCCTGTAACTTTTCTGAAGAAAGAAAAGATATAGATCATTAATCCATAGCTGCTACTTAAAGCAAACCAAAAGCAAAAACCCAGGGCCGCCGAGTCGATTCCGACTCATAGCGACCCTATGGTAAGTTAAATAGAAATAAAAATGGGTTGATATATAAAAAATTAGGTTATGTCCATTTTCCCTAATATTACACTCAGAATTAGGATTTGTTAATGCAGATTATCTTTTATTTGTTAAATTTAGCAGCTGTTAGCCTTGGGGTTAAAAAAGGAAACAAAAATGCAGTGTTTCATTTTTCCAAATCCTTGGGGGGAGTTCTCCATTTCTAACAAATATTCATTTATAATTTATCACTTGACCTTCAACTCTATTGTTAGACTGATTTTTTTTTTGTTTTCCAGTATGACATTCATAACTCCGCCAACTTGGCTCACACCTAGTTAGGCAATACAGTTTCCCATCTTTTCCTAACTTGAATCCTTCACTGTAGTCATCGTGGTCTCCTCAGTCTCCTTTCCTGTTCATGCCATTCTCTCAATTTATAATGGATCTCTGCATCCTCTTTTCAAGCCATGGTTCCTGGCTTTCCTCATCTATAAAGTGTTTCTAACTCCAAACTTACAATGCATACCACACTGTTTTACCATCAGGTACAGCCTCTCTCTTCATTTTCATTTCTCAACCTTATTTATCAGCTAAGTTGTAAGCTGATTTAGAGCATTGACAGTGCCATGATTTTTTCTATACTGCCTATTTATAGTATCTGGTATAGATTAAAAAACCCATTGCCATCGAGTTGATTCCGACTCATAGCAACCTTATAGGACAGAGTAGAACTGCCCCACAGACTTTCCAAGGAGCACCTGGTGGATTTGAACTGCTGACCTTTTGGTAGCTCTTAACCACTATCCCACCAGGGTTTGTATGTAATAAGTAGGTGAGAAATTATTTGTATTTTATCCGTTTTCATGAAAAAGCTAAATGGATTTTTTTAGGCAACATGTAGTGGAAAAAAGCTAGCAGCAAACAAACAGCAAGTCTAGAAACAGATGAGAGAACACTTTTCAAACAACCACATTAAACTATGCCAATGTAAGCATGGCATGGTAGGAGTTTGCTTATTTTTTTCTCTTCCCAGTTTAGAAGCCTTATGTGTACATTGGTTACTTTTACATACTTCTTGAAGTAGGCCCCTGTGAAGCATTATACCGTATATGTCTTCTGAACCATGACATGTTGCATTTTTCAATTTACTTCACTATATTTTTGGACATAGCAATATAAGTATATAAAAATTAAAATTCTGAAAGCTAAATCAAAATACAACATAAGACTCTATTTTTAAAAAAAGCTACACAAATACTAAGTATATGGAAAAATATAGATAAGTGATGGAGGAAAGATATTTTTGCATTATTTTGGGTACAGAGCATTTTCTTAGCTTGTCAAAGCTGTGTCATCAAAAAAATAAACTCTTTTGCTAAACGATGTTTTGAGTGGTTACTATTAAAATCAGAATATTAGACCATATGCACTATTGATAGGACCTTTGGTGATAGCTCTTCTGTTGTATGGAGACTTACCCTGTTCTTCACTTTTGGGTTTGCAGAATAGAGACAGGAAGAGAACTCTTTACTGCATTTCAGAAGAACCTCCAAAGTCATGTACACACACAAGCCACCTTTTCTTGTTCTCCCTTTCTTAAAGTATTATTTATTAATCATTCTTTCTGGTTTTCGTTTTTGTTGTTTGTTTTCTTTCCTTCCCCACCCCCCATCTCCTTTTCCTACTGCCATCATAATTCTCCTACTGTGCCAATAATTCCTTCTGTTTAAGATCTCCATTCTGGCCCTAACCCAGGGGAAGGTGAGTAACGAACAGTAGCTTCTTATGGGAGAAACTTACTATTTCAGCTCTCTCAGTAGAGTTTCCCAGTGTTCATATTATCTTCTATAAAAACAACTACTAATCTATTTTATATGGCATTTAAGTTTTACTTACCTTATGGAAAACTGATTTTAAAAAACAAAAACTTATAAATTTACTTAACCAACGATTTTCCCCATAAGCTCTGTTCCCTTAAATACGACAGGGATAATAAAAGAAGCATTTTGACATTAAGTAGACATGTATCCCAATATGCCATCACCCTAAAGTTGATGGCTGGTGGGCCATCATACATGATACCTAAAGGTGCTTTTCCGGTGGAAACATCATCGATAGACTTTTTTCAAAACCATGTGCTCTGCAATACGTTGACTTCAGGACTGCTTTCACCAACAATACCTTAGTCACATCTTTTAAACTAGCTATTTTATGGAACTTTTAATTTTTTATGTACATTTAATGTATTTTTGTAATATGTTTATAAGCTTTCATATTGGTTGGTTGGCTCATTATGCAAAATTACTAAATTGATATTAAGAGTGGTTTAGAAGTGACTTTTAATGGACCCAAAGTAATACAGAAGGTGTTTCTTTCCATATTGGTTAACAATTACAGCCTGTCGTTTGAGTCAAATTTGTAAAAATTACACCTTAATATGCAAATCCGTTTTTTCATTACTGATGCAGAGCAAAGAAAACCAACAGGATAGCAAACACTAACATTGTGCCTCTAAGTGCTCAGGGACATAAAATAAATGAGGCATGGCTATTGATTGTCTTTGGCCGATATTATCTGCACAGGAACTATTAAGGAGGCTTTTCCATCTTCCTTTCATGCCTCATTTTCTCATACTATCTAATGAAGAGCTTCACTTAAACTATAATGTGCTACTCTCCCGAAAGTACATTTTTATGGCACTAAAAAGCAATACTTGTGTATCAGGGACTGTTTTTACTGCTACATTTATTGGCTTCTTACACTGTATAAAATTATGGAATATTCTAGAGCTGGGAAGCATTATTAGTTCTTTTAATTAATTTCTGTTTTTAAAGTTTATTTTGTCTATCCAAACCTGCCAAAAAACAGATATCACTATGTTGTGGTTTAGGAGCCCTGGTTCCACTGTGGTTAAGTGCTCAGCTGTTACCTGAAAGGTTGGTGGTTTGAACCCACTAGCAGCTCCATGGTAGAAAGATGTGGCAGTCTGCTTGCATGAAGATTACAGCCTTGGAACCCTATGGGGCAGTTCTGCTCTGTCCTATCAGGTCACTATGAGTCAGAATTGACTCTATGGCAATGAGTTTTTTTTTTTTTTGGTTGTTGTTGTTAGTTGCTGTATTGTCTATTGTCAATTCCAACTCATGGTGACCCCATATGTGCAGAGTAGCACTGCTCCATAGGGTTTTCAAGGCTATGACCTTTCAGAAGCAGATTACCAGGCTTGTCTTCAGAGGCATCACTGGGTGGGTTCGAACCGCCAATCTTTTGGCTAGTAGTTGAGCACTTAACCGTTTGTGCTACCCAGGGACTCCTAGATATCGCTATAACACCACCTGTTACCATCGAGTGGATTCTGACTCATAGCAAGTATTCCCTTAATTGTGAGATACTCTTCTAAGAGCTCTAAAAATACATGCTTTACAGTTTTCTTTGCATACACCTTTAAGAAGGGTTTGTTGTGCAGCTCAAGTAATAAAAAACCTGCTGCCATCGAGTCGATTCCAACTCATAGCGATCCTATAGGACAGAGTAGAACTGCCCCATAGGGTTTCCAAGGAGCACCTGGTGGATTCGAACTGCCGACCTTTTGGTTAGCAGCTGCAGCTCTTAACCACTACACCACTAGGGTTTCCTAGCTCAAGTGATAAATATGCGTAAAATATATTTTTATGTTTGAATGTACTTAGTTTAGGATCCCTCTCAGGTATTTATGACAGCTTTTACATGGAAAGTCTGGAATTTCATTAGAAGGACCTAGACTGGAAATGACATTGTGTAATCTTCAGTGTTTGAAATCAGAGAAGTGAATGAGACCCTTTTAGAAAATGGTATGGCATAAAAGAAGAAGTCAAAGGTGGACTATTGAACATACTGAAATTTAAGAGGTAGCAGATAAACAAGACTCTGATACCAGATAGCCAGAGAGGAAGGATACAGATCAGCAGAGGGTGGTATCGTGGACATCTGAGAAGGAAATTCATGGAAAGTTTGTGTAAGATGCCACAAAAATGATTTTTGATGCTCCTTTCATCTTGGGACCTGGTATGTGTTTTATCAATGTTTTTCTTTTTTCCGTCTTCCTTTCTCTTCCGTTCTCCTTTTCCTTCTTTCTTTTCTCCCTTCCTCTTTCCCTCCTTTTCTTCATTTCTTACTTTCCTTTCTCTTCCTTCCCCACCCTTTTCCCCCTTTCCTTCTCCCTTCTTGCTTGCGTGTTTGCTTGCTCTCTCTTTCTTTTGATTTTGCCAGTTGTGGGGAAAAAAATGTATCTCACTTTAATTTGCATTTCTGCAGTTGCTTACAAGGTTGACCATTTCTTAGGTATTTCTTAGCAATATATGTTCTTCTATGAATTTCTATGAATTCTAAACCAATTACATTTTACATTTCTAGAAAAAAGACAAAAGTTATGAATCATAAAGCAGAATATTAGCTGAAAAATGTATAAACTTCTGGTAAATAAGTTTACTAAGTGTCAGCTAATACAAGTACCATCTGTATGCCTTTATGAGTGTTCATGTGTATTATCAAGTGTGTCTCTGGAAAACAGGACATAGGCAGACAGCTGGATTTTTTTTCTCTCTACCTTCTGTCCCTCATACTGAGAGTCTCTGGCTTTTAGTTGAAAAATTTAACAAATTTACGTTCATAGTAAAGTGGTCACTGATATTTTTAGACTTATTTTGACACCGTAGCTTAGTTTTTTTTTTACTTCACATGCCTCTTTTTAATTTTTCTCCCCCACACATGGTTTTATTAATGAAATGTTCTTTGCTCCATTTATTTTTATTTATTGATTCATAATTTCTTTCCCTTTCTACTCTTAAAAAAAAAAAAACTCTTAGGTAATGGCAATTCATAAAATTTCACCAAACGTTGAAAAGCTTTATTTTTCATTTGGAACTACTTACTATGTATATCCACATTCAAATAATATAAGAAAGTTAGCAATGCTTTGTCTTTCATCTGCCCCTCCCTGTCTTATCCCTAGTTGAAATAAAGAGTGTCTGATTGCTAATAATTTATGTATGATACTTCAAGTATATTTTTATATAAGTATAAACAAAAAAAACCATTGCCATTGAGTCAATTCTGACTCATAGTGACCTTATAGAACAGAGTAGAACTGCCCCATAGAGTTTCTGAGAAGCACCTGGTGGATTCGAGCTGCCAACTTTTTAGTTAGCAACTGTAACACTTAACCACTATGCCACCAGATGGCTAATTTGCTCACTGATATTGTTTGGATCCTACATGTTTCCCTATTTTGAAGTAATATATATGTTTTTAATTCTGCTACTGTGTATTTCTTAGCTTTTTTTTTCCAGAAAAGACCTGCCATTGATAGATAGAAATATTATAAAATATATTTTGCTATACTACTTATGTGCTATTTTTCCATATATAGGATGAAGGTTTTGAAAATATTACACTATTATCTTCTGTCTTTCATTATAACTGTAAAAATCTCAGAGTAATCTATTCTCATTTCTTTGAAGTTTTTTTCTTTTGCCTTTTTATACTGCAGTTTCTTAAATATGACCACATTTTTACTTTCCTTATTCTTTCTGCTCAGTACTCAGTGGTTCCCTATTTGTTTTTTTTAAAAAAATTGGCAATATTTTATTTCTTCTTTTTAATTCAGTTAGTTGGAATTGACTCGACAACAACAGGTTTTCCTTTTAATTAAAAAATAATATCTCCTCCATTATCTCTATTATACTACTCTGGAAATTGTACTAGGTGAGTGTTGGAACACTGAAGTCTATTCTTCATACCTCCTAACTCTTCTGTTTTTACTTCTCCTTACTTTGTCTTTTTGTAGTGCAATCTGAGAAAATATCTTGTCTCAGTCTTCCAGCCGATTTGTCTTCAGTTATATCTAATCTTCTGTTGGCTCATTTTTGAAATTTTAGCATTCAATTTTTTCAAAATTTTAAACATTATTTTATGAATATGATCACATTTTTAATCTGTGGAGATTCTAGTCAAACCAAATGATGTTGGATTTCTACAGATATATGGGGATTCATCTTTATCTGCCTATAAAGAGAGGCAGGTTCTGATTATGGAAGCCTGTTATCAGTGATTAGGAAGGAGGAGCAGGGTGTGTAATAAGACATATTGCTAGTATATTTGGTTCATGTAGAGTCCCTGCTCCCTTCTCCTTTGAATCCATGAGCTAGCTGGGGCATATCTCTGCTTCTTCAGACCTAGCTCCCATTTTGGAAGTCTCCGAAGTCAGAAGGCCCATGTGACAGCTTCAATCAGGGTTTTGTTCAGGCAACAAGAATAAGGACTGTGTAAGAACAAAACAGGAAGTGGAGCAGATGGCTCCTGCATGGCTAGAATTGGAGAGAGAGGATTTCACTTAATGGGAAAAAAATGCCAAGAAAAGTTTGTGGTATCACATTTTTCCCTCAAGTTTGGGATTTTTATTTACTGTCAACAAAGAGAAGATTCTAGGGGCCTTACATACTTTGCGTCACTTTGTGTCGGTGCAGCTATGGAATCCAGTGGGAACATATGGAAATCTGTAACTATTCTCTGATCAATCTAGAAAGGCTTCAAGAAAGAGATGCAATGTAGGAGAAAATCCACTGCTAGCTTCAGTGAAGATGTCCTGCCTGTAGAGCGATAGCTCTTGAGGGAATACTGTTTGTTTAACACCTGCTGTTGCCATGTACTGTGCTAGGTACTTTTATATATGTTATGCCACTTAATTTTCAGGAGTATATCCTTATCTTACACGCTTTACATGTAAAGCAACCAGGATTAGTAAAACTAAATAAATTACTCTGGCAAGTGATAAGCCAGGATATGAACCCTTATATGTCAGAATTAAAAGAAAAAAAAAAAAAAACTTTTTACCAGGCATTCAAATTGAACTAATCATTGCAATACCCAGAACCCAGTGCCGTCGAGTCGATTCTGACTCATAGCAACCCTATAGGACAGATTAGAACTTCACCGCAGAGTTTCCAAGGAGCATAGAACAAGAAATTTGTTTCTCATTTACTAATGAGAAAAAAATAAATAAGCTTGGGGAACATGTTGACTTACATAATCTTCATTGACTGGCAGGTTTTCCCTAGAACTACGATCACCTAGGAATTTTGCAGATACTACCTTCTATACATAACAAATAATAAGATAAAAGTGATATTCAGAATCCTCAGGTAGGTTTGACTGAGGTTTCTGCTTCCTTATTCCCACTCTGAGTGCACCAGAAAAAAAAAAAAAAGGCACGTAGTCTGTCTGAAAAGCAAAAGCAAAATATCTCCATTATTCACAAAAGGGTAAGAAAATAGTATTCTCATTCCTCTTCTGCATTTCCAACTAAACTTCTATTTCTTAGCTTTGCTTTTGAAAAGAAGGTGAAAATTATAGCTGTTGTAAAATGTTGGAGATGAACGTGTTCCTCTTCAGAGTACGGATAAATGAGTCAAAAGGTTGTGAAAAATGCACACAAACGTTATGGATGTAAGTAAAATCCCCAGACTTCTTTCTGAGATTTAAAGACAATCATACACACACACACAGAGTCCTCTAGTGAAAAAAAATCTGCTTGATTTCTTTCTTATCTTGGCATTAATGATAAAATGCTTGTATGCTTATCTACCATACTTGATCCACTTAGAAATGCCTGCTCTGACTCTCATAGTCTCAGCTCTAGACAGATTTGGGCATTTATGCCATTCTTGGATTGGTGTGTCCAGAATAACTAAACCCTTCTTGCTGAGATGACTCTATAATATGTTAATGATTATGTTGTACTTGATCTTGGAGGGAAGTCAATTCTGGTTGCTGTTGACTTTAATTTGGCATAAATTAGAACAAGTTTTAGATCGATTTGTCTAGTTTTTTGAAGATACTGAGTTCTTGGATACTCCTCAATGTTTACCTTTATCTTTTCCTGAAAATTTAGTATCCTTTTTATCCTGTGATTATCTTATATCTGTGAAGATGGAAATTTTCAAACATGGAGGCATTCAGGACAGGAATGGTGGGATCAAAATGCCTTCCCAGGAAACCACAGATCAGGATGTGAATAATTTCTTCTTAAAAAAAAAAAAAAACTCCACTTGAGGAAACTCTGGTGGCGTAGTGATTAAGTGCTACGACTGCTAACCAAGAGGTCAGCAGTTCCAATCCACCAGGCGCTCCTTGGAAACTCTATGGGGCTGTTCTACTCTGTCCTATAGGTTCGCTATGAGTCAGAATCGACTCTAAGGCAGTGGGTTTGGTCTCCACTTGAACAGTGGAGCACTTGTAATTTTTACTTTTTACTGCCCATCTCAAGCTACATTATTCCTAAATAAACCTTTTTTTCCCCCACTTCTAGCAGAGTATGAGATTTTTAACATTGACATTTCTGCTCTCAGAAGTGGGATTTTTGAAGGTACGTTATTTTTGACTATCCACAAACTATTTCCAGATAGAGGCATGGTACAGCTGAGCTGCTTTGGGCTTTCTGCCTCTGCTAATTCTCAGGAATAATTTAAGGTGAAAGACCTCTCGAATCTGAACTCTGTTCCCTTGAGTTGGTAGTTCTTCAAGTTTTATTGTGGAATTTGTTTTAGTTCTTGCAAGTAAAAGTTTGTTTTGCTATAACTGTCATTAAAAATGGGGAATGCCATGTCTAAAAGAGATTTGGAACCACCTTCTGGGACTCCTGCTCACTACATGAACAAGTATTTTGATCCCTTAATGTGCATGTTTATTGTTTGTTTGGCATAACCACATTCAGGACAGTTTGGAAACTCAGTGACCAATTTTGGATACTTTCGATTTGAAGATGCTAGTATGTTTAAGGTCTAAAACAAGAGACTAGTTCTCTAGCCAACAGAATGAATTAGGTCAAGAAGAATGAAACCAGGTTTCGCACAGTTGTTACAAAGGAATCTCTGAGTGTTTTAAGCTGCAAAAATATGTGGGCATAGGTTCAAGCATCTTAAAAGCCTCCGGGGCACTCACCACTAACAGAAAGAGACCCATGAAAGGATAAACTGGAACATGAGTTGGGCCAGAGCATTATGCTACCCACCAGTCACAAGACAACTCTCATGCATCGTAGGCATTCTGTGAAACAAAACAGTGAGCAAACCCCACAGCTGACTCCCTGCTAGGAATTTTATTTGACTCTGGGAAACCAAAGCTTCGCATCCTTTATAAATGACTCTGAATTTCCCCCTTTCCAGGACACTGGTTTACGGTACAATTCAAAAACACTACAGGCTAAATATGCTTGAAGTAATTTGAAATATCAATGATCATTTTGGGAAAATGAGTTTTCATTTGCATTGTCCTTAAAAAACTTTGCTTAATGCTCAAGATTTAGTCAAAGAGTGAATAAAATCCCTCCACCTGAGACTCTGGCAAATTAATTAGTTTATGTAGGACCTGTTTTTCTGAGTCAATCTTTTTTTTTTTTTTTTTTTTCTTTTGATCTGGGTTGATCTTACCAAAGAATTGCTGTATACATTTTAAGATAGTAGGTTGCTTGTGTTGTGTGGTATAATATAAGCCTGGCTTTGAGCTGGCCTTACAGACAGGTGAGTTTGTGTGGTTTTTCTGATTCATTTTGTTCTGAGAGCTTGCCTCTGGTCTAGAGCTTTGTGTCTGAGTTTCTGTCTTGTATTGGATTGAAGGCCATCACTGGCAGCTGATGTTTTTCATGAGACTGTCTTAAATTCCAGTTTTTTTCTCTTCCAAGAAAAATCTTCTTCTTGCATCTGTCTTATGATCTAGCCTTTTAGATATAAAAGCTACTCTGAGAAACTTTGATATAAATTGGTCTATTTGAAAAGTGCACCAAAAAAGGATGGGTTGTTTATTTTGATTGGTATAAGAAGACCTAAAAAAAGGCAAATTATTCTACATTGTTTCTCTGAAGGATCCTATCAAACATGCAAAAGACAGGGTTATGAAAATGTAATAATTTCCTACCTCAGGATTATATTATTAGATTATAATATTCCTTCAAAGAACTTACTCTGATTGGTCTAATAATAAATAAACACTTATATAAATTAATTAATCTTAATATTCCTAGGAACTAACAAAAATAAGTTTCTTCCGACAAAGATTTTTATGTTTATGTGAACTTTCGAAGCAAAATTATAAAAGCAAAACCTTTCTAAGTAACTTAAACTAGATATTATAGAAAGTGTGCTTTATTTAAAGAAAGGGAGTAGTTTTTATTATTCAGATGAAAGAAAGCTATAAACTCCTTACCAAGAGAATAATAAAAATTAGAAGGAAAATAGTTTTATCTTAAAATATCTAGGTCAACTTAAACATATGTAAACAAATTGAGATTAACTGATTCTTTCTTGATAATGAAAATCTGAGACCCACACTGCACCAGAGAAGGTTTTGAAAAGACCACTTCCAACCAGCTGAAAACCTTTTTAAGACAAAAATTAAATAAATAAGATAAATAATGTGGACATTAATGAGGTCTGAAATAACGAAAATGCTGTTTTAATACAGTTACAGGAAGTTGGACAGGTCATCAACATAAAAAAAAAAACCCATGGACAAATAGGAAGTGGTAAAAACTTGAGTTGAAATATAAATTATTTAGATAAATTTTACTTCAACAGTAATTATGTTTTCTAGCATATATGCTTAAATTAATTTACAAGATTTCTAGGTAACTTGATATGAAATTGAGTTAATGGATATTCATTATAATTGAAGTTTATAGACTATTACCTTTTAAGCCACAGAGAATATATTTATATATATGTATTTTATATATATATATATATATTATTTGGGGGGGGCGTCTGGTAGTGAGTGTGTTCATTTTTACCACTTAAAGCATTGTGCTATATGAAATATGTAAGCAAGACAGGAAATTTAAAAGGTTTATTAAAAGGAAATTTGTTTGATATGGTCAAAATTCTTATTTACTGCAGCTATAAGATTGATGGGTTAATTAACAAGAATTTTTTTAGAGGTTTATTGTCACATAACAAAGAATTAGCTTTATTGCTGTTAAGAGAACAAAATTTTCTTTGATTACTGGGTTGAAGGGTTAATTTTATTCTCTGTGCAATCTGCCTCAAAGACAAGAATTCAGATAAATTCTTGAGTCAAGAACCAAGTTTCTTGGCTTTGGAATAAACTAAGACTTTTACCTTTAATATCTTTGGCTAAATGACTCAAGTATTGTTCCTTGGTAATGTATGGTAAACTCCTGTCAACTTTAAAATCTCATGAAAAGCCAAAACAAAAGATCTGTTTCTGTTTAATAAAAAGAAAAGTGCTGAAAAATTAAAAAGGTCTATTTAATATGTTATGAGTTACATGAAACATGTTGTAAAATCAGAACTACCGAATTTTCTTTGAGTTAAAACTTAAGTGGCAGTAATATTTGCCTGATATTAAACAAGTACCTAATTTTATGTCATAATTTTATTATTTCAATTGCTAACTTGGTTGCAACTTTGTTTCCCTTGAATCTAGCCATTAGTTTTAACTGGGGAATTCACATTGTTACCCGTGGAGTTTTTATTACTGTTCAGATATTTAGAGACCTGATAATCTTGGAAAATGCTTGGCATAGCCTTAGTATTTAGTATTATGTCTCAGGATTATTATGTATTACATCTGAAGCTCTTTAAAATAAGACTAATCATTATGTTTTAGAGATATTTTGTCTACATTTTCTTTTTAATTGACTTTATTTGGCTTTGCATTACTTTTTTACTTTTAAAAATTATTATTATAAGTTAACCATGAATGTTTCTAAGTTGTCATGCATAGATAAGTTTTACTTTGCTAATTCACTGAAAATGCTTGACCAAACTATTTCAACAAAAATGGACTATATCAGATTTTTAAAGAGGACTATATTTCAAATATGGATACCATTGGGCCAAACAGAGAGTTCTGGAACTCTCATGTAGCAGCTGACAGCATTTTCAGACTGCTGGTGATCCAGAATTACATAGAACCAAAATTAACTACCTAGGACTCAGTAAACTAAAAGAATTATCATATTTTTATGCAAATAACACACACCTTCTATGTTTGTTTGGTAAGTGCTCCCTCCCCTCCCCCCACAAGGTATTTTCCTAAGCATCACTATGCCAATTTTTTTTACATGCTGCTGTAAACCTGGTGGAAACCCTGGTGCCATAATGGTTAGGTGCTATGGCTGCTAACCAAAAGGCCAGCAGTTTGAATTCACTAGGTGCTCCTTGGAAACTCTATGGGGCAGTTCTATTCTGTCCTGTAGGGTCACTATGAGTTGGAATCAACTCAACAGCAGTGTTTTTTTTTTTTGTTGTTGCTGTAAAAAACAAACAAAAAAAATAGCATAGTGTGCTTAGAAAAATATCTTGCAGGTGAAAGGAGTGGTTAGCAAACAAACATAGAGGGTGTGCCTTACTTGCATAAAAAATATGATAATGCACATTTTATATGAGAGTATTGCTGATGTTCAGTGTTTTATTTCTAGATGTAAGAAAGCATTAAAAAATGTTTCCCTTTTTAATATAAGAATCAGCTATTTCAGTGACTAATAATTCTTTGCTGGCTACAGAATATCCTATGGTAAGAATTTTTCTCATGTCCTGATTCTTGCTATTTGACTAGATCAAACAACACATCTTGGCTATGATGCTCTAACCTTTGACCTTAGCTCCCACCTGGATGGATTAACAGATATATGATGGGATTGTGCTGGATCCAAGGTTGAATATTAAGTGACTTACCTCTTCCAGCTGACATCCACCTTTTTAAGATCTTGTTAGTACAGACCTGTATTTCAAAGATATACTCACTTGGCTTCTATTTTTGTACCCCAAATAGAATTAGATGTTATGGCTCATATCAAAGTGCTGACTAAATATATTCAGAGTGTTTTACATCCTTCCACCCGTGGACTCCGAGAAATGAATACTGAAATGACTATGATGAGACAAGTAGTTCTTCAAAACTGAATGGCCCTCAGCATCCTTACTACTGCACAAAGTGGCACCTGTGATGGTTAAGGTTATATGTATACTTGGCTAGGCCATGATTCTCAGTGGTTTGACAGATATTAGGTAATCATCCTCCATTTTGTGATCTGAGGATGTGAGCCAGCAGCCTGCAGTCTGACCTGCTGATTTTGGGTTCATGAGCCCCTACAACTATGTGAGTCAGGAGAAGCTTCCAACCTGATACCTGACCCATGTAATTGGGACTTGCCAACCTCCACAACTATGTGAGCCATTTCCTTGAAATAAGTATCTCTATATTTATATACACATACTTCCCTGGTTTTGCCCCTTTAGAGAGTCCAGCCCAAGAAAGCCCCTAGGCTATTATTAAAACTGTTTGTTATATTTATATACCTGATAATAGTTCTAATGTCACTCACAATGTTTCCCATATGGAATGCATAGTGTTTAATCTCAGTGATTCTGTTTCTTCCTTAACTACCATTTTAAGTAATTAGTTTTCTTCTTGGGGTGGATGGTGGGGAAAAAAAAAAAATGCTACTTTATTTTGGAATCTTTATAGTCCTCCTCATTTCTATTATTATAATTATAAAATGCTGTTTTGCTTTGAAGCCCTGGTGGCACAGTGGTTCAGAGCTTGTCTGTTAACCAAAAAGGTGAGCAGTGCAAATCCAATCCTTAGAAACCACATGGGGCAGTTCTACTCTATCCTATGGGGTTGCTATGAGTCAGAATCGACTTGATGCCAATCAGTTTGGTTTACTTGGTTTTATTTTATTTTAGTTCAGTTCAACACATTCTATTCATGAAATGCGTACTTCAAAACCACCTGACATAAAATGTCAAAACCGTATTCACATAAAATCATGTTGGTTTCACAAGCTTTCACCAATGACCGTGTAGTTTAATCCCCTACCTCTTGTTTCATCTTGATCTCTATCATTCTGTCCTGACTGAGAAATGTTTCTCAAATGTGGCCTTATCTGTCACCCTGAAGATAAGGCCTATTGGCTCAGCAAAGTGAATATATATATATTCTATTGTACTTTAGATGAAGGTTTGTAGAGCAAACTAGCTTCTCATTAAACAATTAGTACATGTATTATTTTGTCACATTGTTTACCAACCCCGTGACATGTCAACTCTCTCCCTTCTTGACCTTAGGTTCCCTATTACCAGCTTTCCTGTCCCCTCCTACATTCTAGTCCTTACTTCTGAGCTGGTGTGCCCTTTTAGTCTCATTTTGTTTTATGGGCCTGTCTAATCTTTGGCTGAAGGGTGAACCTCAGGAGTGATTTCATTACTGAGCTAAAAGGGTGTCCAGTTGCTATACTCTCAGAGTTTCTCCAGTCTCTGTCAGGCCAGTAAGTCTGGTCTTTTTTTGTGAGTTAGAATTTTCTACATTTTTCTCCAGCTCTATCCAGGACCCTCTATTGTGGTCCTGGTAGTAGTCAGTGGTAGTAGCCAGGCACCATCTAGTTGTGTTGGACTCAGTCTGATGGAGGCTGTGGTAGTTGTGGTCCATTAGTCTTTTGGACTAATCTTTCCCTTGTGTCTTTGGTTTATGAGGAAAATAATTTTTATCAACCAAAGCTCCTCAAGAAAACAAAGTCCTTACAGAGGAAAGGATTCTCGACTCTGGGTGATCAGTGTCCCTAGTGTTGGCTTGATCAAAAGAGGAAAAAGTAGATGGAAATTTTCAAACATGGAGGCACTTGCCTCAGGACAAGAATGATGGGATCAACATGCATTCCCAGGAAACCGAAGATCAGGCTATGAATAATTTGTTCACAGAAAGAATGCATTAGGATACAAATGAAAAGTTCCTAGGAAGAATGTATGTAACCAAAGCAGCTGACACCGCTCACCCAGGGTATAACCCACCCCTCCCTAGCCAAGTGACTGATCTTTACATTTTAAAGGACTTCAAACTGATCTTATCAGCCATTAACCCCTACCTTTGCTTTGTTCTCTATGTACATAGACCCCTCCTTCCAATTGCATGGAACCCTGGTGGTACAGTGGCTAAGAGCTCAGCTGCTAACCAAAAGGTTGGCTGTTCAAATCTACCAGCCTCTCCTTGGAAGCCCTGTGGGGCAGCTTTATTCTTTCCTATAGGGTCACTATGAGTCAGAATCTACTTGATAGCAATGGATTTGTTTTGTTCTTTTGTTTGTTTTTCCACTTGAACAGTGGAGCACTTTATAATTTTTACTTTATGCTGCCCAGCTCGAGCGGTATTATTCCTCAATAAAATTATTTTCTTTCACTCCTAATAGAGTATGAGATTTTCAGCACTGACATCTCTATGATCTTACATCTCCAATGTACTAGGCACTTCCTGATCAAGTTAGCATAAATATCTATTAAGATTCATTTCAAATCTGATAACCCAGGAATCTATAATTCCAGGATTCTAATAAATTTCCTTAACTAATTGTTGGTTGAATGATTTTTAAAGCAAGTCACATCTAAAGTGTTTATCTTACTAACTTTACCTTTTCTGAAACAGCTAGCAAAATCTTGGAGAGAGGAGTAGAGAATAGGTAATACCTTTACTGTTATATATCCAATAATTTATTACCATATCTTCTTTAGATGACTGTGGTATGCTCAGCTGGTT
Source organism: Elephas maximus indicus (assembly GCF_024166365.1). Taxonomy (NCBI): domain Eukaryota; kingdom Metazoa; phylum Chordata; class Mammalia; order Proboscidea; family Elephantidae; genus Elephas; species Elephas maximus. Next base: position 38,209,477 of record NC_064827.1, on the reverse strand, counting down.
GCCTACTCTATATCTATCCTCATTTTTCATCTTTACTACCAGAACTCCAATATTGAATTTGGCAGTATTGTTTCAACTATAAATACTTTTTCCCTGGATCCCCTGACAATGAGAGCTTGCCGTGTGTGTTTGATTTCTGGTGAAAGAAATGTAGGTGGAAGTACTAAAAAAAGGGAATCCCTTTCGAGAATAAAAGCCAAAGTCTTATGAGAAGACCTTTGCTCTTCTCCCTTTGATCTTTCCCTTTCTGTCTGGCAATGCAAATTACAGCCTGGAAATATGAACAAAAGCTACAAATTAGGGACTGTGGATTCAGGAGGGTAGAAGAAGCTTGGATCCTTAAAGACGTACATCTTAGAACCATTCAATCAACCCACGAACTTGAGAAAAATAAGTCCTTATCTATTTAAGTCAGTTATTTGCATTTCCTGTTATTTGTAGCTAGCAACAGGCTAATGGTTATGCAAATTGATAGAACCAGGCAAACTGCAGTTATTTTTAGGATAATTATTCAGCGTTGAGGTAGCCCACCACTTTTTTCTTTTAATAGTCTCTTGCAGTTTTTTTTTTTTTTTTGCAGTTTAGCATTTATTACCTTCTTCCCTTTAGGACAGATGGAGGGTCGTTCTAGTGTTCTATTTGGAGGCATAATGAAATAGAACACAGGAACATCAACGTCCTAGGCATTACTGACTAAAATGGACTGGTATTGGCCATTTTGAACCACACATGGTCTACTATGCTGAGAATGACAAGAAGACAAATGGTGTCATGTTCATGGTCAAAGAGAACATTTCATGACCTATCCTGAAGCACAACATTGTCAGTGATAGGATAATATCCATTCGTCCACAAGGAAGACCAGTTAATATGACTATTATTCAAATTTATGCACCAACCACTAAGGACAAAGAGGAAGAAATTAAAGATTTTTATCAACTTTTGCAGCCTGAAATTATTTGAAAATGCAAACAAGATGCACTGATAATTACTGATGATTGGAATACAGTAGTATTGGTAGTTAGAAAATATGGCTTTGGTGGTAGAAATGATGCCAGAGATAGAATGATAGGATTTTGCAAGACCAACGACTTCTTCAGTTGCAAATACCTTTTTTCACCAACATAAGTGGCTACTGTGCATATGGACCTCGCCAGGTGGAATACACAGGAATACAGGAATCAGATTGCTGACATCTGTGGAAAGAGATGATGGAAAAGCTCAATATCATCAGTTAAAACAAGGCTGGGGGCCAACTGTAGAACAGACCATGAATTGCTCGTATGCAAATTCAAGTTGGGGAAAATTAGAACAAGTCCATGACAGCCAAAGTACGACCTGGAGTATATCCTACCTGAATTTAGAGACCATCTCAAGAGTAGATTTGATGAATTGAACACTAATGACATAAGACCAGAGAAGTTATGGAATAACATCAGGGACATACATGAAGAAAGCAAGAGATCATTAAAAAGACGGGAAAGAAAGAAAAGACCAAAATGGATGTTAGAAGAGACTCTGAAAGTTGCTTTTGAACATAAAGTAGCTAAAGCAAACAGAAGAAATGATGAAGTGAAAATGCTGAACAGAAGATTTCAAAGGGCATCTCAAGAAGACAAAGTCTTATAATGAAATATGCAGAGACCTAGAGTTAGAAAACCAAAAGTAAAGAACACGCTGGGCATTTCTCAAGCTGAAAGAACTGAAAAGAAAATTCAAGCTTCAAGTTGCACTATTGAAGCATTCTATGGGGAAGAATTGAACTACGCCAGGGGCATCAAAAGACAATGGGAGGAATACACAGATTCACTGTACAAAAAGAATTGGTAGGCGTTCAACCATTTCAGAAGGTAACATATGATTAAGAACCAATTGTACTGAAGGAAGAAGTTCAAGCTGCACTGAAGGCATTGGCGAAAAACAAGCCTCCAGGAATTGATGGAACAGCAATTGAGATGTTTCAACAAACGGATGCAATGCTGGAAGTACTGACTGGTCTATGCCAAGAAATTTGGAAGATAACTACCTGGCCAACTGACTGGAAGAGATCCATTTTTGTACCCATTCCAAAGAAAGGAATTCCATCAGAATGTGAAGATTACCAAACAATATCATAATATCACATGCAAGAAAAATTTTGCTGAAGATCATTCAAAAGTGTTTGCAGCAGTACATAGATAGGGAACTATCAGAAATCCAAGCCAGATTCAGAAGAGGACATGGATCATGGGATATCATTGCTGATCTAAAACGGATCATGGCTGAAACAGAGAACACCAGAGAGATATTTACCTGTGTTTTATTGATTATGCAAAGGCATTGGACTGTGTTGATCATAACAAATTATGGATAATATTGCGAAGAATGGAAATTCCAGAACACTTAATTGTGCTCATGAGGAGCCTGTACTTAGACCAAGAGGCAGTCTTTCGAAAAGAACAAGGGGATACTGAGTGGTTTAAAGTCAAGAAAAGTGAGTCATGGTTGCATCCTTTCATCATACTTCTTCAATCTGTACGCTTAGCAAATAATCCAAGAAGCTAGATGTCATGGATTGAATTATGTGCCCCCAAAAATGTGTGTATCAATGTGGCTGGGCCATGATTCCTGGTATTGTGTGATTTTCCTATATGTTGTAAATCCTGTGATGTTAATGAGTGAGGATGAGTGGCAGTTGTGTTAGTGAGGAAGGACCCAGTCTACAAGACTGGATTGTGCCTTGATGCAATCTCTTGAGATACAAAAGAGAAAATAGAGCAGAGAGACAGGGGGACCCCATACCACCAAGAAAGCAGTGCTGGGAGCAGAGCACATCCTTTGGACCTGGAGTCCCTGCTTGGAGAAGCTCCTAATTGAGGGGAAAGAGTGATAAGAAGGCCAACAGAGAGAGAAAGCCTTCCCCTGGAGCCGATGCCCTGGATTTGGACTTACAGCCTACCAGACGGTGAGAAAATAAATTTCTCTTTGTTAAAGCCATCCACTTGTGGTATTTCTATTATAGCAGCACTAGATGACTAAGACACTGGACTACATTAAAGAAAGCAGCATTAGGATTGTGTGAAGACTCATCAACAACCTGCATTATGCAGATGACACAACCTTGCTTGCAGAAAGTGAAGGGTACTTGAGGCACTTGTTGATAAAGATCAAAGACAAAATTTCTGACAAGTGGACCAACCAGCAACATCATGGTAAACAGAGAAAAGATAGAAGTTGTCAAGGATTTCATTTTACTTAGATCCGCAATCAACACCAATGGAAGCAGCAGTCAAGAAATCAAATGATGCATTTCATTGGGCAAATCTGCTGCAAAAGACCTCTTTACAGTGCTAAAAAGCAAAGATGTCACATTGATGACTAAGGTGCACCTGACTCAAGCCATGGCGTTGTCAATCGCCTCATATGCATGTGGAATCTGAACAATGAATAAGGAAGACTGAAGAAGAATGGATGCCTTTGAATTATGCTGTTGGCAAAGAATATTGAATATACCATGAACTGCCAAAAGAATGAACAAATCTGTCTTGGTAGAAGTACAGCCAGAATGCGTATTAGAAGCAACAATGTGAGACTTCCTCTCATGTACTTTGGACATGTTATCAGGAGGGACCAGTCCCTGGAGAAGGATATTATGCTTGGTAGAGAGTCAGACCCTCAAAGAGATGGATTGACACAGTGTCTGCAACAATGGGCTCAAGCATAACAATGATTCTGAGGATGGTGCAGGGCAGGACAATGATTCCTACTGTTTTACATAGGGTTGGTATGAGTCGGAACTGACTTGATGGCACCTAACAACAATAACATTTTGGTGGCAGTGTTTAACAGTTCCTCCAGGTGATGGTTGGAATTCAGAGACTCATTGATGGTTAGAGGTCTCTTTAGTTGAAGCCATTCCCTGTGTCTTCTCCAGTGGAGGGGATAATTAACAGCTGTCAGTATTTTAGGAATTAGTAGAGCTGTGGAATAGACCCAAAATGAATTTTAAAGCCCTGCTTTTTAGACAAACAACAATATTAAGTTTGACAGGCCTGTATGTTGTTTTCTTGTAACCTGAAGGTACATTATGTAGTTCTAGTTTGCCAATAGCATATCCTTTATTACACCAGTGACAACATTTATATCACACCCTGGCTTTGTCATAGTTGTGGGTTTTTCTAAAAAATGTGCTTCAGGCTAGCACAAAGCTTTTAAGTTCTCAGCTTGTGAATTAATGTTGTATGTGGTTGTTAATGCTTTATTTGTTTGGCATAGTGTTTTTTCCCCCAAGACACTAGAACTGGAAGACTGGATAGTTCAGAGAGATTGATCAGACATTCTTCCCTTACCCACATTGTCTCACTGGCATATCTAAGATATATAGCACCTAATGGAATTAATCTCTGTGTCAAGAATTCCTGTCTACCTCTGTTTCCACTAGGAATTGTATCAGAGAGAGCCAAACTTGAAATTTTGAAATCCGATGTAATATTGTTTTTAAGGATATTATTTACAACAACATAGGCATCACCTATAGAGCTTAATACCAGAAAATATTGTCTCCTCTTGAAGATTTGATATATTTGCTCATTTGCCAACACTAAAAATAATGAAACTTTCTCCTCCAGTTTCCTTTTTTTTTTTTTTGGTTTCTTTAGCTGTCAGGAACCCCAGAGCCAAGATTTATGCCTAATCAAAGCAGGTATTTTATTCCATAAGATTGCAGTATTTGCTTCCTCTCACTATTACGGTTCTTATCCCATTTAAAATTTTATTTAATTTATTTTACTGTAGATGCCTGTTACATAAACTTCTTAAATCATCTTAGGAATGACCCAAATCTATTGCCATCAAGTCAATTCCAACTCATAGCTACTCTACAGGACAGAGTAGAACTGCCCCATAGGGCTTCTAAGGCTGTAAATATTTAAGGAAACAGACTGCCACATCTTTCTCCCGTGGAGCGGCTGGTGGGTTTGAACAGCCATGCTTTTGGTTAGCAGTGGAGCACTTTAACCACAATGCCACCAGGTCCCCAGCTTAGGAATGAAGTGGGGGTATAAATAAAAGAAACTTAAAAAAAAAATGAGGTATTACTCTTTCAGCTTGTTGAAATGTATCACAGCCACCTGAAAAAGGCATAGGACTCTATTTGATTTTAAACTTTTAACCAGCTTTCATTTTATTTAAAAATTAATACATGAACATGGTTAAAACAAAGAAATTGAACAATATAAAAGAATGCATAATAAAAAGTACTTTTGTGTCCATCCTGTGGGGGGCTGAATAATGGTCCCTCAAAAATGGTCAAGTCCTAGTCCACAGAAACTCTTATGGTGCATGTTACCTTTCATGGCAAAAAGGACTTTGAAGTTGTGATTAAGGATTTTTTGATGGTGAGATCATCCTGGATAATTCATGTGGGCCCAATGCAATCACAAGGGTTCTTATGAGAGGGATGAAGGAAGATTAGACCGACAAGAGGCCAATATGACGATGGAAGCAGAGATTGGAATGATGCAGCCACAAGCCAATGAATGCCAGTAGACTCTAGAAGCTGGAGAAAAAAAGGAATTCTTTCTTGTGGGCTCCAGAAGGATCAGCCCTGTTGACACTCTGATTTTTAGTTCTGTAAGACTCATTTCAGACATCGCATCTCCAGGCATGTAAGAGAATAAATTTGTGTTGTTTTAAGCCAGTAAGTTTATGGTAATTTGTTACAGTGGCAACAGAAAACTAATACACATTCCAGTACCCTATCTCACTTCCCTGAAGTTAACCATGGTTAAGAATTTCTCCTGTATCCTTCAAGGAATTTTCTATGCATGAACAGTAACACTTATGTCATAAACAAAGTCCTATTTGTTTTAGAACGGACTTGTATGTTTTTTCCAGATTTTGCAATTACAAACAATTTTGCAATAAACATTTTTGTATATACATGTTTGAAGGTATTTGAGAAGCATATCTGCAGAATAATTTTATTGAGGTGTAATTATTGGATGATAGGTTATGAACAGTAGTAGTTTTGTAGAACAAATTGTGCTCCAGGAAGTTTGAACTAATTTACACAGCCACAGTAGTCTGTGAGAATGCCTTTCCCTATACCCTTGTCAACACCATTAAGGTATTGACCTTTAAGAGCTAGGTCTTCTATTGATCACAGAATTCTTTACTTAGCGTAAGAGTATTTCTTTGTCATCTATTTGCATATACATAAAGTGTATGAATTAATCCAAGGTTTCCTTTAAGGAATATGTTATGATGGAAGAAACTCTTAAAAAAAAGTGTTTGGGTTCTACTTCTGGCATTATTGCTCACTGGGTATATGCCTTTGGGAAAATCACTTAACCCATTGCTCACAAACCTAACATCCTATCAGATTTGCAAGGGAAGCTTTTAAAATGCACACTCCTAGGTGCCCCCCACATTTACTTAATCAGAATTTCTTGGGGTAAGACTGGAAAGTCTGCTTTTTAATATTCACTTGAGCTGATTCTCATAAAACCAATAAGGAACAGTCTGTGGACTAGCACTTGGGAGCCGGTGACTAAGCTTTTTGAACGTGAGCATTTTTTTTTTTTTCTTTTGTTAAATGCCTGTAACATAAGCTTCTCTGCCCCACAGGTTATATTGGCAGTCAAGAGTTACTTGTTCCCTGGGCCTTCTTTTTTGGCTCAGTATAGAGTATTTAACCATCTTACTGGGAAAGGATTTGAAAACAGCACACACTGTATCCCAGTGTACCAATCTGGAACTTTGCTGGCTACTTTGATGCCAAGCCTGAATTCAGCAGTGTCTTGCTGTTTAATATTATTTCCATTCGTTATCTTGTTCTATTCGTAAATGTTATGGGTGTGTGTGCGGGGGTGGTATTTGGGAATTCCAGAATGCCCAAACTCAATGGACCCATTATGCTTTTTATCCTTGGGATTCCTGAGGGAGGTAAACACAAAAAGGGTGATGTTAAATAGAAAAGCAGTTATTCCACTGTATTAATTTTGGGCCTATACACAAGATAAACTCTGTTAACAGATGACCTGATGACTGTCTAACATATTCAGCAGAATTGTCAAAGTGTCTATTTCCTTAGTAAAGTATGCTCACAGACAGGGTACCTTCAGCCAGAAATCACTCTAAAACTGCAAACATTTCTACTCCCATTCAGTCAGTTTTGTTCAAAAATCTTTATATGCTGGAAGTTCACATTACTGAAATTACATAATTACATAATTTACTTAAACATTGTTTAAGTAAATGAAATGTGCGTGGGAAAATAAAGAAAACTGTGAATATTAAAACTAAGTTGAATGTTTTGGAAAACTATATAAATGTAAATTATTCTTATAATTTCTTATATAAATGTCTATTCATTTTTCAACATTTGAGTATAGAATTAAATCCATTTCTATTAATATTATTCTGTTACTTGGAGGACCAAGCTTTCGTTCTTATATAAACCACACCTACAAGCCTTTACTTACTTCCTTAAATTATGACTTTATGAGCTAGCTAACCCGTTGCCATCCATTTCGACTCATAGTGACCCTGTAGGACAGAGTAGAACTTCTCCATAGCATTTCCAAGGCTATAATCTTTATGGAAGCAGATTGGCACATCTTTCTTCCATGGAGCAGCTGGTGGGTTCAAACTGCTGACATTTTGGTTAGCAGCTGAGCACTTTAGCCACTGCACCACCAGGACTCCTTACCAGCTAGCCTATGTACTTAAAAAGAGAGCTCACAATAAAACACAAGAAAAGAGAAAAAAGTCAAAACCTTCAAAGAGCAAGTCTTTTAACAACTTACCTACAGTATTGTAAGGAAGATGAATTTTATGGAAGAGATCCACTCCTACAAATATGACATCTTAAAGCATAATGGTCATAGTCATGTTTGACTCAAAATCACCCACTTGGAAAAGGTGGTATAATCACAAAATCGGGTGGAAGAAATTGTTCTTCTAGTGAAATGACTGTCATTTGGGCTGGTAAGAGACTATGTACATATGCAAAATAGATATGTGCAGGGTAAGGGCATAAACTTCACTGCATGCATTTGAGTATACTTTGGAGCCTCTTCAGTAGGCTTAGTAATCAATTTTTTTTCTCTTTTTTTTTTAAATCTATACACTGTGGGTCATATTAACAACTGGGAAGCCTCATCAAATAGCTAACCTGTACTGACTGAGATAGCTTGCTAAATTAAGCTGAAAACAAAATTCTACAATTTTTCTCCCTAATGAACAAGTTTGGGTTCATGGCTGCCACAGCAGTATTTAACATTTATGCCACATCAGCACGAAACCAGGATTAAGTCTGAATTCTGCTTAATGCATTCCCAGTCTGGGCTGTCACAGTATAGAAAAGACTAAGGTTTATGTTGCCATTCATATTAGTCTTTCTTGTTACCGTATTGTGCATATTTGTGTATACTTTATTCAGTCTTCTCCTGGGCGGTTTGACATTCGTCACATGTTTTCTGTGAGTGGCGAAGGAGCAGAAGAGGGTGGTTCGTGGGAAATTCATTTTATTGAATTGGCTCTCATAAATTTGGCTTTCACATATTTTTATACAAATTTTCTTAAGATTTTCGCAGTAGATATTATCATGTATATTCAATGGTTTCTAAAATAATAATCGTGGGCTTGTTCAGGTAGGATTAGTTTATGCTAAACCACCTTACCTGCATTCTAGAAATACCTGGTAGGTAGAAACTGAAAACATCAATTTGTTTTTCATGTATTCCCCAAATCACAGTGGTGGGAGAAGCATACTAAAGGAATATTTATCAAAAGATCCCAATGTTCTATGGATGCTTAGAAGACAGCCTGCTATTGGAAAGACTCAGAGGATGAAAAAAAGGTAGTTTCCTGCACCTAAGGGACCAGTCTGTCTCCTCAGTGTTATCTGATGGGTCACTGAGCAGCTTTAACTTTGTCTTTGCGTGGCTTTCTTTATTCCTAAGCAGAGCTCTACTTTTTCTTTCTATGTTATATAGATATAAAAAAAAACAAACACAGTGCCATAGAGTCAATTCCGACTCACAGCGACCCTATAGGACAGAGTACAACTGCCCCCTAGAGTTTCCACGGAGCGCCTGGTGGATTCGAACTGCCAACATTTGGTTAGCCACTGCGCCACCAGGGTTATAAAAAAATAGATAATATACTTCTTTGCTCTAATACTGCTGCTGCCTTCTCTGCTTGGCATTGAGCATGTTGAATGGCTTCTCTACTTGTCCCAATTTTGAGTGCCTTCAATAGAGAGAATACATACACTCGACAAAAAGAATGTGGCTCTGTGTTCTAATTCCTCAGGACTGACTGTAAGCTCTTCCTTCTGCCCACCTTCTCAAGCCTACTCACTATATCTTTTTATTCCCAGTTGCTCACTCCTTTGACTCAGGCTCCATTTTTATCATTTTGCCCAACCTACTTTTAATTAGGTGAAACTTTTAGAACATGGAGAAAAGCCCAAAGAAGAAACTGACAACTGGCTGTTGTCCCACATCTAGAATTAACCTGTATCTTAATTTATTTGCATAAATAGTATATGAAAACATATTTTCTCACTTGTTTTAATTAGAACATTGAAAGAGTAAAGCTAGAATTTTTGTTGTTCCACACCCCCATCCTGATTCCCTAATGATACCCCTCCCAATTTTTTTCTGGATAACCTGAAATTTTAAATTTGGTATAAGTTCATTTCATCCAATTCACTTCTTTTGTTGTTGTTATTTCATCAAATATACATATTCATATTTTTTGGTGATAAGAATGATACTAGTGACCTATCTTGTTGATGTATATAAAGTTTATTATTTTTAAATTGTTTTCTATTGTATCAGTTATACTCTGAACCATTTATTGATTTGCCTATTGATGAGCATTTAGGCTGTTTCCAATATCTGAATGTTGTAAACAATGCTCAGGTGTGCAGTGATTTTCTACAGTTGTTGTTGTTAGGTGCCGTTGAATTGGTTCCGACTCATAGCGACTCTGTGTATAACAGAATGAAACACTCCCCAGTCTGCTGTAAATAACTAAAAACTGAATGAATATTTTGAGGCATAAAATATGTGATTTCTCAGTTTAACACACAAATTTCATTCAAGCTGTCTTTAGGTTTACAGCATCATGGAAAAATACTCATATTCCTGTATATTGTCAACACTTGATATTGTAAAATGCTTACATTTAATTTAATCAAGTGAAAATGGAATCCCACTGTGGTTCAATTTGTTTTCCTAGATTACTAGTGAGATAAGAGGTGAACTTTCAGACGTTTCTGGTTCTTAATGCTTTTCTTTCTTCTGACTAACTTATCTTCTCCTTGAGTTCATGGCTCAGGACTATTTCTACATTTCTCCTTTCCTATTTCTAACCCTGTATCATTGAATCTTTTCTGGCTGGGAGATTTGGGAACATGTTTCTCTGATATTACTGCACAAGCCCAGAAATAAATTGTGGAGACATGTTGGTCATCTTGCTTCCTACCTGGATTTGTGTAGTTGCATTCCCAATTTCTGTTATGTTCTCTTGTGGGTAAGCAGGTAGACTGCCTAGACAATTTGGTTGTGGTCCCATTGCATCTTTGTACAACCTAACTCCTGAACATATTCTGTTAGGATGCATTAGGTTTCAAAGAGCAGAAAATCCTGACCTAAATAACAAATACATACCTGTTGCAGCTGAGTCGATTCCAACTCATAGAAACCCTATAGGATGGAGTAGAATTGCCCCATAAGGTTTCCAAGGAGCAGCTGGTAGATTTGAACTACCAACCTTTTGGTTAGCAACTCTAGCTCTTAACCACTGTGCCACCAGAACTCTAAACAAATATATACATTTGTATGTATCAGGAAATCCAGGTGTTGGTTTAATCCTAGCTTGGCAATTCAGTGTATCAATAATGTAAGTCTGGTCCTGGTTAATTACATTATTTTTCCATAGTCAACATTCTGGCTTTAGTCTCTAGGCTTGTCCCTGCATGATCACAAAATGGCAGCTACTGTTCCCAAGATCACATCTTCATATAACCCCATCCAAAGGGAATAAGGGGCTGTTTTCCCCCTTGCTATTCTTTTTAAGAACAAGGGGACTCTTCTCAGACATCCTTGTAGCAGATTTCGGATCCATACCATGAAAAAGTATCTTTTCTCTGCCTTGAGAGATCATTAGTTTGTAAGCCCTTCAGTTGGAATAACTTACTCTCTGCATTTACTCATTGTTTTTTTCTATCACGGGCCACAGATTATTATTTTACATTATTATTTTTATTGCTTTTAAAATTCCATTTAGTATTTTGTTTCTCTGGAATTTGCAGTTGTGCTCCATGATATAAAGGAGAGTCAACCCAAGATGTTTTTGTGATATTAAAGGACTATTTGGTTGGAAGCCTAATATCACCATTGCACTGTTCAATATAGAAGGATGAAATGTTCCCTGTGGATGAAGAGACACCCTTTGAAAAAGGAAATCTGAGCAGTAGGAAACAATATAAATTTATATTTAGGAAATGCTTTCGTATAAATAATAATACATACTACATACATACCATAGGAATAAATAAAGCCAAACGAACACACACATATAAGAAATTAGTATATAATTAGTATCTAATTCTAGGCATCAGAAGCATATCCTATGCTCTCCTCATCCATATTAAATAAATGTCTTTCCAGACAAACAGGAATTATTCCAAAGGCTTGTCCCTTTGTTCTACAACAAAAGTTAGTCATTGAGAGCTGTGTCACATGGTCCCATAATTACAATCATGAAACCTCTGTCTTACAAGTTGGATGGAGGTACCAAAAACAGTGATCCAGCAGCAGTTGAACTCAGTATCACCACCTCCAAAGCTAGTTGACAAAATGTTTGTCTTTATATCTCATGAGTATATTTCAAGTCCCAAAAGTAAATATAAGGTCTCCTTTTGTTCTCAGTCTCCTGATATGTATATTTGCAAGGCTATATAGGCCACGAGGGGGATGTAAAGCCTCTTAGCTGATGGGCATATCATGTTAGCTAAGCAGAGTGGAATGTTGTGTGTACAAGGGGCTGCTGACATCCCATATTTACATTTTTATCCTTGTCCAGTGATTAAATGTTTCAGTGTTGCTGGGGGCAGTTACTGCTTAGAATAGCTTTTAGAGCAACATAGTACTCTTTATCTAAAAGCTTGATCGCTATTACCTGCCTTCAGTATCAAAATCATACCTTATCAAATGCCCCTGTTTCTCTTCATCTCCTTCATGAAGTATTTTGAATTTTGTTAGGTCACAGTGATCTTTCCATCCCCTGAATTTCTTTTTCATTTACTATCATTATCATTTGTTTGTACAAGGTCAGTGAAAAAAGAGGAAGACCCTCAACGAGGTGGATTGACATAGTGGCTGCAACAACGGTTTCAAGTCTAACAAAGATCGTGAGGATGGTGCAGGACTGGGCAGTGTTTCGTTCTTTTGTACATAGGGTCACCATGAGTTGGAACCAACTTGCGGCACCTAACAACAATAACACCACCATTAATTTGACACTCCTATTTTGACAGTTTTGAATTGTAGTGTCTTACTTAACTAAACTGTAAGTTCTTCAAGGGTAAGGGCTATAATTATATTCCCATGTATCAGCAATGTTGCCAAAGACTGTGCTATGCTCATACTATCCAAAAAAACTAAGTTTCTGGGTAAACCAAGAAATGAACAAGATAATAAGATCACTGTGGAAACTGGTGAACTACTTTTCTCAGATTCGACTGAGGATAAAACAATTTAAATCTAGGTTAAGTTATAATCAAAAATAGAATTTCAAGATAATTCCTGATAAATATGAATTTTTGAAACATTGAAATTCCACATAAGGACAAATTAGACTACACTAGATCTTAGAGACTATCCAGTCAAAAGTTTCCCTTTGCTAATGAAACTGTGAGCTGCAGATGTTGATGACTTGTCCAAGGTTACTCAGCTGATGGGGGAGGGGAGAGTCAAAACCCAGATGTCTTTTCTCTGATGTGCTTCCCATCCCTCACAAACAGTCCAATATTTTAGAAGTTTTGCAGACAATGCAGACGACTGATTTAAGTATTGTCTATGTGTTGCAGACAGCACACACATTTTCTGTCTCTCAGACACCACTCTATAATACCATTAGGCTGAGAGTTGAATTTTTGATTCATTCATATCCTAGTGGTTAATTCTTTCTATGGCCACTTTTGGTAAATTGAAATTTTATTTAAGTTTAGGCCTCGTCATCCTTCACAAACCGGAGAAATATACTGTTATTCTCAGGGTGTTCCATTTCAGCTAGAAGCATCAGAAATGTCATAGGATGTTCAATATATTTTAAAAAGAGACATTGACAAATTGAACTGCATCCAAAAGAAGTTGACCAAGATAGTAAAGTGTCTAGAAATATGTCATTTGAGGAATGTGGCTGTCATTTTGTGTTCAAGAAAGTGGTGATGTTGAGTCTAAAAGATGTTTCATATCCCTGCAGGGCAATGATAACTTTTTTTCAATTATTTGAACAGCTGCCATATGAAACTGGAATTCCATATACTCTAAATATCTCTAGAGGGCAAAATATATTCTAATATTCTAAATATCTCTAGAGGGCAAAATATATTCTAATATATTCTAAATATCTCTAGAGGGCAAAATATAGGCCAATGGTGACAGGTACAAGGAGGTTGACTACCGCTCTATATAAACATCCTTATCTGATAGTTGGAGCTATTGTTTCAACTTTCTTTTTGGTGCCAGTGGAACTCATTGTGGGTGCCCTTGTCAACAAATACCAGTATCTCCACATTGAGTGGATGATAGATTGGATGGCCTCAGACTCTCTTATGACTTGCAAATTGTGTGATCACTTGAGTTGTTAAACTATATCCAAATTCCTCACCCAGGAATTCTCAGGTTTATGCTGAAGAGCATTTTAGGAAAGACCACACAATTGGAAGCCACTGCTGATACTAGAGTAGCCTGGTTGCACAGTGGCTAAGAGCTTGGCTATTCAAATCCACCAGCCACTCCTTGGAAACCCTATGGGGCAGTTCTACTCCATCTTATAGGGTCTTTATGGGTCAGAATAGACTCAATGGCAATGGGTTTGGTTTTTGGTTTTTGCTGATACTAGAACCCCTTGATTAAATGTCCAGGCTGTAGATAGAGCTTAGCCTATTATCTTGAGATGATTTCTCTTCCACCTTGCCTATCTAGCCAGAATCTGAAGTTTTTCCTACAACTATGAAAAAATACAGTCATTTAGGAGGAGGCAGCCTGCATTGATCTACAAGAGGGAAATAAAATGCATTTAAAATAGTCCTTTACCCCCACCCCAATTTTTTTAAGTTAACAGTAGATATATATGAAAAAGGTATCATTTAATGAACTACAGCTTTGAAAGTGTTGTTAGAACAACAACAAAAAAAACTGTAACATGCGCCAGAGGTTTTAAAATAAATAAAATTAGTCATGTTTCAGTGTACTGTGAAATAATGCTCACAGAGAGGCAACATATATAATAGAAATAGTTTTTCACCTCTCACCTTGATTAGGATGGTTGTTGTTGTTGTTAGGTGCCGTCAAGTCAGTTCTGACTCATAGCGACCCTATGCACAACAGAAGGCTAGAAGGTACATATTTAAAAGAATTTATTTTGAAGCCTGAATGTGACTCAAACTACCATTCTAGTTACAGTTTGTTTTTTACCTTTTTTTTTTTTTTTTTTTAGGTTTAATTCAGGTTTTACTGAGCACACAAGTTCCATAATGGAACTCATTTTATTAGACCCTGTACTCAGTACAAAACATCAGTTGCAGAGGGTCACACTGCTTCTTTGTAACTGTCACACCAATATCTTGCTGAGTGCTGTCTGCGATGTCTCAGGTTTTTTATTTATACTGGAACTCGTTTAGTTTGATCCAAGAGCTATTTCCAAAATGCCTGCAGTACACAAAAAACACCCTTTACCAACTGATAGTCCATTGCTTTGGAGACAGGAATATCAGCATGATTTTCTGTGGTAGTAGAGATCTAGATAAATGAAGATAAATAGGTTTAAGGAGAAATAATCTGAATTCTAAGAAAAGTTGTTTTGTATTAAACTTGTCCTAACCTTGGATGGCTAAAATGGGATTTTCATATTTTGCAACTTTTGGGTTTTGAAATGCAAAGCCAATATTTGAGGCCTGTTAATTCTTCCTAAATAGTAAGTCTTTAATATAGATGGCTACCACCAGGTGATAGAGTGATCTTGGGGTAGAACAATATGGGCAGGAAATGTGTCCTAACTTGTGTCTAACTGAGCTTCATAACCCCTGATGGACTGGTGCCCTCAGTCCAACGACACCTCACAATGTTTTCAGGGAAAAAAAAAATAGAAGGCATCTCTTTTATATATGTCACACCCACCATACAAAATGCATTGAGTCAGATGAAGTAGCTACAAAGATAAACCCAGATATGACTCTGAATCAATAAGAGCTTATAAATAAACAAGACAAATATTTGGTACACAAGTAACTTAAAAATGGCTGTAATTAAGAAATGTCTCAAGAAAATACAATACAAACTTATACAGAGAATGGACAGGGCATTCCCAACTGAAGATAACAGAGGGAGTTAGCATTTGATCTGGGCAACGGAAGATGATAAATACTTGGAAATAAAGAGTGTGAAGGAAATGTTCTGAGTAGAAATAAAGACACAAGTCTGTACTCAAAGAAAGAAAAAAAGTATTCAAAGTGTGGCCAATTATGCAATGTGGAGGCAAAACAAGTTTTGGGGTATTTGGGCCCTGGAGATAGAAGATTGCAGCCTGGTTTCTACCATTTGTTAGTTTAACTAAAAGTTTAGGGTGGTAATAACACCTCCAAGTTTCAATTGTCTCTGTAAAACATATGATAGTAATACTATTTATTTTACAGATTTATTCTGAGAATGAGGTTACAGTTAGTAAAATCCACACTTTGCAATGCACTTTTGCAATTTGCATTTACACATAGGAAATAAGTCTGAAAAAAGTAGATTAAAGGCACTTGAAGTCTTTGAACGATAAGGTCCAAAACCAAACCAAACCCAGTGCCATCGAGTCGATTCCGACTCATAGTGACCCTATAGGACAGAGTAGAACTGCCCCATAGAGTTTCCAAGGAGCACCTGGTGGATTTGAACTGCCCACCCGTTGGTTACCAGCTGTAGCACTTAACCATTGCGCCACCCGGGTTTCTGAACAATAGGGTAAGGAGATAAAATTCTGTTCTGTAGGGAATGAAGAGCCTGAAGAAGTTTTTGGAAAACGTTTGACAAGACTCTAACATAGTTTGAAAATTTAATCTTGTGAAATTGGAGTGAGGACTTGGTGTAGGGAAAGGAAGCAGGACTGATATCGTTGAGACAGGTGATTCAGTTAGGAATCTGGTGCAGTAGAAGGAGTAAGAGGTAGTGGCAGACTTAAAAATAGAGAGGTAACAATGTCCCTTGGTTCTCCAAGAAAGTTCATCAACTCTGTTCTGAATTGTAGATTATAGAAGGATATCAATACCTAGATTTTACTAAAAAAAAAAAAAAAAAAGTGGGTGTAAGAAAATTGCTTAGAAAACATCTTAGAAGTAGATTGAATAAGAAAGTGGCTGGAATGTAAGAAGAATTTAGGAGATGGCCACTCATCCCAGCAAGACATTAACCCAGGGGTATTAAAATGATTGGATTCTACCTCCTGGCAATACTTTCCCCCTCAATGTGGAGCCTCTTTTTTTTTTTTCCAACACATGTCTATGTATAATTTATTTTTCTCTTTGCTTCTGAGTTTACCTAAACAATTGTCATTTTTACCCTATACTTGTCTGCATCATGAATTCCCTGAATATTTTTTAATCTGCTTTTTAAAAGAATAAACTTTTCTGAATAATTGTTTTTCAAATGTAATCAGAGTTAAGAAAATGCCTTGTATTAGGGAGCTACTTGAGTGTTTCCTTACAAAGAAGTAGTTGAAGGTAGCATTTGAAGATGCATAAAGAACATGATAGGCAGCTCTCAGAAGTAATAAAGAAAATGAAAACCAGCCAGCTCCTAACTGTCCTTTCAGAAAGGAGCTGTACTAAACTGTTAGATACAGGGTCTTTAAAAACTTTACCCTGGCCTTAGCGTACTTGCTAAATTTCATACACAAATCCATAAGTAATAGTACATGTATATCAGCTATTGCCCACTAAGTGAGTGTTATAGCTGAGACACTTTCAGAAAACAATGCAATCTGATACAAAGAGTTATGATCTTCACCTTACTTCTTATTAAAAAAAAAATAGATAAAAGAAATCTATAAGTCCTGGTGGTGCAGTGGTTAAGCGCTCAGCTGCTAACTGAAAGGTTGGTGGTTGGAACAGCAAAGAAAGATGCTTTCATAAAGATTTACAGACTTGGAAACTCTACAGAGCAGTTATACTCTTGTCCTGTAGAGTCGCTATGAGTCAGAGTGGACTCAAATTTTTGGGTTTCATAAGGCTTTTAGAAGTCCCTGAGTGGTGCAAATGGTTATGCATTCAACTACTAACTGAAAGTTTGGCAGTTTGAACCCACCCAGAGGTGCCACCTTGGAGGAAAGGCCTAGCAATCTGCTCTCAAAATGTCACAGCCTTGAAAACCCTGTAGAGACCCAAGTTTGATTCCTGGCCAATCTACCTCACGCCCAGCCACAACCCATCTGTCAGTTGTGGCTTCCGTGTTTCTATGATGCTGAACAGGTTTCAACAGAGCTTCTAGACAACTTCAGGCCAGGAAGAAAGACATAGCAATCTACTTCCAAAAAATCACCCAACAAAAGCCCTGTGGATCACAACAGTCCAAGCCACAGCCTGTCATGGAGATGGCACAGGACCAGGCAGTCATATGTCAGGGACTGACTCTCTGTAAGCTAACAACAAAAACAATGTGGTTTTTAACATGCTAATTAATTTTTTCCCTAATGGTAATTGTTTCAATATCTCAATAGAGCAGGCATACATGAAGTGGTATGAAAAATAATTTTTTCTATGATTATCTATATTCTGATTCTTTAAATGTAAAATTCTCTAGTCTTCCTTTTGAGAATGAACAAAAATAAGAAAGAATAATTTGCTAGAATGTACTTTAACATCAACCCATTTATTCATACCTTCGTTAAGAATAAATTTTTTTAGTGTTACTCTGTGCTGGGGTTCTGTCCACATGGATCTGACATTCCACTGGGGAAGAGAGATAATAGGCAATTAAAGAAATAAAAAAATATAAATATAGGTTGTTATTGAAATGAGGACACTTAGTGGCATCTTCTTGGAAGAGTGACTTTTGAGCTGAGACCTGAAGGATGAAAGGGAAGCAGTGACAAAGAATTGCAGACCTGATTTCCTAAACAGCAAGGTCTTTAGGTGATGAAATCCATTGCTTATTAATGGAAGAGTATTCTGGAGTCCACTAAATTGGGAGGTAATTGGGTAAGATAATGTTTGAGAGATAGGCTGCAGCCAGCTCATGTCAGAGCTTGTAGGCCATGATAAGATGATTGGATGTTATTCCAAATGCAATAGAAAGCCGTTGAAGGTTTTAAGCGGGGAAGTAAAATGAAGATTTGTGTTATAAAAAAGCCCATCCTAGCTAAAATATGAGATCATAGAAGGAATCTATTGTGGGATGAGTGAGACTAGCTAAAAGGCTCCTGCTGTAGATGTGGGTTGATGATGCAGGCTTCAAATGGGATATTGGAGTAAGAGGAGAGAGCTGTATGGATTCAAGCAATATGTAGAAACAGCATGGAAAAGGAAGGTTATCAAGGAAAATCCCCACATTTCTGACTTAAGTACTAAGTTGTTAGGTGCTGTTGAGTTGATTTTTGACAGATAGTGATCTCATGTGACAGAGTAAAACTGCCCAGAGTTTTTTAGGCTATAATCTTTAGGAGAGCAAATTTTTCAGGTCTTTCTCTTGTGGAGCCAGTGGGTGAGTTCTAACCATCAACTTTTTGGTTAGCAGCCAAGAGCAAAGTGTTCCATTACCAGGGCTCCTTTGAGTCCTAAGTAGTTGGGTCAATTTCCTGAGAAATGGGGAAAGACCTAGGATGGTACATGAGGAAAATCAAGAGTGCCATGTTGGGTTAAGTTGTAAATGTAGCATAATTACCTCTAAGATTGACATAATACCCTCCAGAGAAGGTTCAAATCCTACTCTGTTGCTTACTGTTAGTGGGCCTTGAATCACTTAATTAATCTGTGCCTCAGTTTTTCTTTCTTTAAAAAAATAAGGATGATGATGATGCCTGCCTTATGGGGTTGTTATGATTATTAAAGCAGATGATCCCTATAAAATGCTAAAAACAGTTCCTGATACATTATAACAACACATAATAATAATTATTACTGATATTATTGATCACACAAGTGTCAATGTCAAGTAGAAAATGAGATATACAAATGAGGTTTGAAGGAAAGTGATTGATGTTCTTATTTTAAGAAAGTATTTCACCTCATTACACTTCTTATGAAACAATGAAAAATAAAATAAACCAAAAAAAAAAAAACCCACTGCTGTCCAGTTGATTCTGTTGTTTCTGACTCGTAGCGACCCTATAGGACAGAGTAGAACTGCCCCATAGATTTTCCAAGGAGCACTTGGTGGATTTGAACTGCCGACCTCTTGGTTAGCAGCCGTAGCACTTAACCACTACATCACCAGGGTTTCCGAAAACAAAAATAGCTTCTGCTATTTTCCATAATAAAAAAAATAAGTAGCAGAAGCTATTTTCCATAACCCCCACATGTCTGTCAGTTTGTCTTACTGTGGGGGCTTGTGTGTTGCTATGATGCTGGAAGCTATGCCACCGGTATTCAGATACCAGCAGGGTCACCCATGGAGGACAGGTTTCACCTGAGCTTCCAGACTAAGACAGAATAGGAAGAAGGACCTGGCAGTCTACTTCTGAAAAGCATTAGCCAGTGAAAACCCTATGAATAGCAGTGGAACATTGTCTGATATAGTGCTGGAAGATGAGCCCCCCAGGTTAGAAGGCACTCAAAAGATGACTGGGGAAGAGCTGCCTCCTCAAAGTAGAGTCAACCTTAATGACGTGGATGGAGTAAAGCTTTCGGGACCTTCATTTGCTGATGTGGCATGACTCAAAGTGAGAAGAAATAGCTGCGAACATCCATTAATAATTGGAACCTGGAATGTATGAAGTATGAATCTAGGAAAATTGGAAACCATCAAAAATGAAATGGAACACATAAACATCAATATTCTAGGCATTAGTGAGCTGAAATGGACTGGTATTGGCCATTTTGAATTGGTCAATCATATAGTCTACTATGCTGGGAATGACAACTTGAAGAGGAATGGTGTTGCATTCATCATCAAAAAGAACATTTCAAGATCAAGAACATTTCAAGATCGATCCTGAAGTACAACGCTGTCAGTGATAGGATAATATCCATATGCCTACAAGGAAGACCAGTTAATACGACTATTACTCAAATTTACACACCAACCACTAGGGCCAAAGATGAAGAAACAGAAGATTTTTATCAGCTGCTGCAGTCTGAAACTGATCAAACATGCAATCAAGACGCATTGATAATTACTGGTGATTGGAATGCAAAAGTGGGAAACAAAGAAGAAGGATCCAGTAGTTGGAAAATATGGCCTTGGTGATAGAAAAAATGTTGGAGATCAAATGATAGAATTTTGCAAGACTAACGACTTCTTCATTGCACATACCTTCTTTCACCAACATAAATAGCAACTGTACACATGGCCCTTGCCAAATGGAACACACAGGAATCAAGTTGACTACATCTGTGGAAAGAGACGACGGAAAAGCTCAATATCATCAGTCAGAACAAGGCCAGGGGCCGACTGTGGAACAGACCGTCAATTGCTCATATGCAACTTTAAGCTGAAACTGAAGAAAATCAGAGCAAGTCCACAAGAGCCAAAATATGACCTTGAGTTTATCCCACCTGAATTTAGAAACCATCTCAAGAATAAATTTGACGCATTGAACACCAGTGACCGCCAACCAGACGAGTTGTGGAATGACATCAAGGACATCGTCCATGAAGAAAGCAAGAGGTCACTGAAAAGACAGGAAAGAAAGAAAAGACCAAGATGGATGTCAGAGGAGACTCTGAAACTTGCTCTTGAGTGTCAAGCAGCTAAAGCAAAAGCAAGAATTGATGAAGTAAAAGAACTGAACAGAAGATTTCAAAGGGCCTCTCTAGAAGACAAAGTAAAGTATTATAATGACACGTGAAAAGAGCTGGAGATGGAAAACCAAAAGGGAAGAGCACGCTCGGCGTTTCTCAAGCTGAAAGAACTGAAGAAAAAATTCAAGCCTCAAGTTGCAATAGTGAAGGATTCCATGGGTAAAACATTAAATGATGCAGGAAACATCAAAAGAAGATGGAAGGAATACACACAGTCATTATACCCAAAAGAATTAGTCGATGTTCATATGGCATATGGCATATGATGTGCTGAAGGAAGAAGTCCAAGCTGCTCTGAAGGCATTGGCGAAAAACAAGGCTCCAGAAATTTATGGAATATGAATTGAGACGTTTCAACAAACAGATGCAGCGCTGGAGGTGCTCACTCATCTATGCCAAGAAATATGGAAGACAGCTTCCTGGCCAACCGACTGGAAGAGATCCATATTTATGCCTATTCCCAAGAAAGGTGATCCAACCAAATGTGGAAATTATAGGACAATATCATTAATATCACATGCAAGCAAAATTTCGCTGAAGATCGTTCAAAAACGGCTGCAGCAGTATATCAACAGGAAACTGCCAGAAATTCAGGCTGGTTTCAGAAAGAGGACGTGGAACCAGGGATATCTATCATTGCTGATGTCAGATGGATCCTGGCTGAAAGCAGAGAATACCAGAAGGATATTTACCTGTGTTTTATTGATTATGCAAAGGCATTCGACTGTGTGGATCATAACAAACTATGGATAACACTGCAAAGAATGGGAATTCCAGAACACTTAATTGTGCTCCTGAGGAACCTTTACTTAGATCAAGAGGCAGTTGTTCAGACACAACAAGGGGATATTGATCGGTTTAAAGTCAGGAAAGGTGTGCATCAGGGTTGTATTCTTTCACCATACCTATTTAATCTATATACTGAACAAATAATACGAGAAGCTGGACTATATGAAGAAGACTGGGGCATCAGGATTGGAGGAAGACTCATTAACAACCTGCATTTATGCATATGACACAACCTTGCTTGCTGAAAGTGAAGAGGACTTGAAACACTTACTAATGAAGATCAAAGACCACAGCCTTCAGTATGGATTACACCTCAACATAAAGAAAACAAAAATCCTCGCAACTGGACAAATGAGCAACATCATGATAAAGGGAGAAAAGATTGAAGTTGTCAAGGATTTCATTTTACTCGGATCCATAATCTACAGCCGTGGAAGCAGCAGTCAAGAAATCAAAAGACACATTGCATTGGGCAAATCTGCTGCAAAGGACCTCTTCAAAGTGTTGAAGAGCAAAGATGTCACCCTGAAGACTAAGGTGCGCCTGACCCAAGCCATGGTATTTTCAATCACATCATATGCATGTGAAAGCTGGACAATGAATAAGGAAGACCGAAGAAGAGTTGATGCCTTTGAATTGTGGTGTTGGCGAAGAATATTGAATATACCATGGACTGCCAGAAGAACGAACAAGTCTCTCTTGGAAAAAGTGCAGCCAGAATGCTCCTTAGAGGCAAGGATGGCGAGACTGTGTCTTACATACTTTGGACATGTTGTCAGGAGGGATCAGTTCATGGAGAAGGACATCATGCTTGGCAGAGTACAGGGTCAGCAGAAAAGTGGAAGACCCTCAACGAGGTGGATTGACACAGTGGCTGCAACAATGAGCTCAAACATAACAACAATTGTGAGAATGGCACAGGACCGGGCAGTGTTTCGTTCTGTTGTGCATAGGGCCGCTATGAGTCGGAACCAACTCTACGGCACCTAACAACAACAACAACATTTTCCATGAATTTATCTTACTCTCTTTTACCTTTCATTCTTTTTGTAGACTGGAGGTGAGAATTGGGGGGGAGTTGGGAAGCAGGGTAAGAAGGAAAATAGTGATCAGGGTGATGGAAAAGAGGAAGAAAAAGAACATGTAATTTCCTTTTCCAATTCTGCAACTACTCCAAAAGTATATTCCAGCTTTTATGCTGTTGCAACTTTCTTCCGTAAATAAATGATTGCTATTTTTTATAATAGATTTTCAGATTCATCCAGTAATTATCAAAAACTGAAGTCTCAAGGGATAAGTTGTGACTTGCATGCTGGCATTATTGTCAAATTTTTAACGTTTGAAATGGCGGGTTTATTGACATAGTAAAAGGACCTTCTCCTCCAGGCCTGTTTTCTTCTCTGCAAAACTACATTATAACAAAATATCATCTTACCTTCTGTAGTTGAAATACATAGATCTTGAAAGATATAGATGGATTTGAACATGAGTCATTCATTCCCTTAGTTAATAAAAAAGGAAATAATTTGATGGATGGCTAGGCGATAGCTACTTTATCATGTTTTGAAAGTTCCAAAATAACTAAGACAATATACTTGCTTTTGCACCACAAAACCCCAAACATGTGAAGTAGATTAATCCCTACTGTGCTTATTTAAAAGCTTCATAAAACAGGTGCTATCTAAATATGGAATATTACTATTCAGATCATATAATATCTGGAGCTTTTCCTTCATGTTGCAAGTGTCATTGTTTTTATTTTATTTTCATTTGGCAACCTTGAAAAGTTACAAGAAGAGGCTCAGAGCGGGACAGTGAAAGTGGCCATCACCAGCATGAGGAGCCCAGCAATTCAAACTGGTAAGTGGAAAAAGTCTCCTTTTCTACGTATCATTAAATCTGTTGATCCTGTTTCTTATGCAAAAAATCTTCAGTGTTTATAAAGAAAAATGAGAATGCTCTTAAAATGTAACCTATGCAATTTGTTCCCTTTACTTATAGTCACATAATTTGTTAACAGCAGGTTTTCCTTCTGGTGTATCCCCTGTGGAAACCCTGGTGACGTAGTGGTTAAGTGCTATGGCTGCTAACCAAAGGGACGGCAGTATGAATCTGCCAGGCGCTCCTTGGAAACTCTATGGGGCAGTTCTGCTCTGTCCTGTAGGGTCGCTATGAGTCAGAATCGACTCGACAGCACTGGGTTTGGTTTATTTTTTTTTTGTATCCCCTACAATCCAACATGATTCCTGCTAGTTTTAATGACTCCCTCCTGTAGAAGGCCACATGTAAAACCAGGCATCAAATAGGAATGTTAAATGATATAAAAGAAGGGAATATTTAAGGTAATGCCAACAATTAATCCCTGGCCATTGATTTCTAACTCCTCTTCAATTAAAAAAAAAAAGTTATCAGAGCTCATAGACGTAAGTTGAGTTTACTTCTTTTAGTATAGTATCTGATAAAAAGAGTGTTATCCAAAAAAAAGGAAGAAAAAAGGGAAACAAGTACAAACTATATGATTGTCCATAACATTACAGAGTATTCATGTGACATTTATCTCCATGTATTATAAATATATGTTCAAGTCATTTGTGAAGAAGCATACTTCAGTTTATTTCATAAGCTCATTTTTATATGTATATTTATTTTGCTGCTTTAAAAGGAAAGTGAATTGGCTCAAGAAGCTACATAAATCAAGGCAATGAACCCCATTGCCAACAAGTCATAGTGAACCTATGGGACAGAGTAGAACAGCCCTTCATAGAGTTTCCAAGGCTATAAACCCAATGGTTTATAGGGTTGCTATAAGTCAGAATCAACTCGACAGCAATGGGTTTAGTCTTTACAGAAGCAGATTGCTACATCTTTCTCCTGCAGACCAGCTGATGGGTTCAAACTGCCAACCTTTTCGTATTAGCCGAGTGCTTACCCACTGCACCACCAGGGCTCCTTTTTGAGGCAATGCAAAATAAAGAGAAAAATAGGAGTATGATGACAGCAAAGGGAAAAGATAATACAAAAAGTAGTTCACAGAATTATACCAAGAGGCCCTGTACTGTTTCTAAGGTTGGACCAAAATTTATTTCAGGGATTTGTGGCACCCAGTGGAAACCAAAAACCAAACCAGTTGCTGTCTTGCCCAACTGCCACATAGGGTTTCCAAGAAGTGGCTGGTGGACTTGAACCACTGACATTTTCATTAGCAGCTGAGCTCTTAACCACTGTGCCACCAGGGCTCCAGCACCCAATGTACAAAGGGACTATTAGTCAGTAATGTGAGATTTCATTCCTCATTCCAAAATCATAGTGAGTTTCCTCTTGTGGCTTCCGTAATAAGACTGACTCCATGTAATATGTTGGTCAATGTCCTCAGTCACATTCTAATATTTCAATGTGGTCAAAGGGGATTATTAGCAATGTATAATTACTAAAAGCCATTCTGCAGAGGCATTGAAATAGTATGTTCCAAGTAGACAAAATTCTGTGGTTATGAATATATCTGCATTTGTATTTTAACTTATTCGCAAGAACAGATGAACTTCATATGCTTCAGGCAATGCTTCATACACATTGTTTCTGGTAAATGAACTTGGGATAAATATATGTAATGCTGTTGTTTAAAAATATTCTTAAACTTCAGCCATTCTACAGGGCCTCTCATGTTGTAACAGTCAGTTATGCTGGGGTTGCACTGTCACACTTTCATGAACATTGAATAGTCTGAATAGATGGCCACTCAACCTCCACATAGATGGGGACTGAGGAATCACCTTCAGTAGGGTCGAGAGAAAACTTGAGATGGAATTTTGTCTACTGTCCAAATAAAAAATCAATCAGATCTCAGAGTTTGGCATTCCCTGAGGGTTATGCTTTCTAACCTGCAATGGTTATTACATTCTTTTTGTGCGTTTATTATCATGGGGAGAGGGGCACAGGAAAGAGTAATATATATAGTTAGGGAAATAATATTTGATGTAACTATTTTTCACAGAAATTTGGTCATAATATTCAACTTCTTTGAATGTAGTCCATGATAAAAAAGGAGAGAAGGAAATTTTTATTTTTCTCAAAGGAGGATATGGTTTAAAAAAGTTAAGAACCATGTTCTATACCATAGGTTATGGTTACAATAATTTTTTTAAGCAGATGTACCCTCACACTTACTTTATTTATAAAAATAGAAATAACAAATTTCTGTAAAGTACCCATAAAGCATATTGCCTGGAACAGTAAAATGAATTAGAATAACCTTTTGAATAAATCATGGAGTGGCATGGTATAACATCCCGGGCAACATTAATAACTCTCAGCCAACATTACCTCTCACCATTACTTATTCAGCACCTTGATTTAGGCAAGTAGAGAGCAACCATCATAGGATATTACAATCAGAAAGACTCTTAGAAGACCTTCCATTGCTGTTGAGCTGATTCCAACTCATAGTGACTTAATACAACAGAGTAGAACTGCCCTATAGAGCTTCTAAGGCTATAATCTTTACAGAAGCAGACTGCCATATCTTTCTCCCTTGAAGGAGATGGTGGGTTCGAACAGCCAACCTTTCGAGTGGCAGCCAAAGGCTTAGCCACTGCTCCACCAGGGCTCTATTAGAAGACCTCACCAAAAGAAACCAAACCCATTGCTGTTCAGTGATTCCAACTCACAGTGACCCTATAAGACAGAGTAGAGCTGCCCTATAGGATTTACAAGGATATAAATCTTTATGGAAGCAGACTGCCACATCTTTCTCTCACAGAGTAGCTGATGGGTTCAAACTACTGGCCTTTTGATTGGTAGCCAAGCTCTTAACTACTGGGCCACCAGGGCTCATTCAGCAGACCTTACCCATTGCCTTTGAGCCTATTCTGACTCATAGTGACCCTATAGGACAAAGTAGATCTGCCCCATAGGGTTTCCAAGGAGTGGCTGGATTCAAACTGCTGACCATTAGCAGCTGAGTTCTTAACCACTGCACCACCACCAGGGCTCCTGGAAGACCTTACCAAAAAAAAAGAAAAAAAAAAAAAACCCTATTGCCTTCAAGTCGATTCTGACTCATAAAAGACCTTAGGTGATATTCTGTAGAGAAAGTCACCGACTTTATTATAGATAGACACAGATTTAAAGTAGCTATATGCCTTTTGTGAAATTGTTTAATTACTTTAGTCTTTGTTTTCTTATTGGAAAAATGGAGATTATCATAGTTATCTTGTTAGGTTTTCCTAAGAATTAAGTAAGAAATTACATATGGAGAATCTAGTCAATTCCTTGGCATAAGAACCTTAAAGATACCACTAAAAACCAAAACCAAACCCACTGCCATAGAGCCAACAGTGACCCAGAGAGTTTCCAAGGCTGTAAATCTCTGTGGAATCAGCTGCCATATCTTTCCCCCATGTAGCTGCTGGTGGTTTCAAACTGCTGACCTTTGGGTTAACTTTAACTGTTGTGCCACCAGGGCTCCTTAAAGACATGATTAATAATCTATTAAATACTTCCAATGTGCCAAGTACTAAATACTAAACATTTTGCTGTATTATTTTATTTAATTTTTGCAACAACCCTAAAATTTAGAAACTGATATTACCCTCCTTTTATTGATGGGGAGCCCTGGTGAGGCAGTGGTTAAGAGCTGACCTGCTAACCAAAAGGTCGGCAGTTTGAATCACCAGCCGCTCCTTGAAAACCCTATGGGGTAGTTCTACTCTGCCCTGTAGGGTCACTAAAAGTTGGAATTGACTTGAGGCCAACGGGTTTGGTTTGGTTTCATTGCTGAAGAAACTGTGCTACGGACACATTATGTGATTTAACACACCACTCCCTTAGACAGGTTTTTCAGCACAGTTCTGTCTGATGCCAGAGTTTCTGTTCTTTCATTTATTCATAAAGTCAACATTGATTGGTTCTCTAATATATGTCAAGCTTCTCTTCACCAA
Source organism: Elephas maximus indicus (assembly GCF_024166365.1). Classification (NCBI taxonomy): domain Eukaryota; kingdom Metazoa; phylum Chordata; class Mammalia; order Proboscidea; family Elephantidae; genus Elephas; species Elephas maximus. The sequence continues at coordinate 38,181,535 of NC_064827.1, read as the reverse complement.
GATGCCGTGCTACTTTGTGAATGATTATTTGCTTAGAAAATAAATCTACATTTATATGAGACTTTAGAGTCTTCTATACATAAAAAAAAAAAACATAACTTTATTAATATTTATATATTCTGTAATGAAGACAAGGTAAGGATTATTACTTGTATTTTTACAGATGGGGAAACTGAGGTCTTTAAAGAGTAATTGGCTCATGGGACATCTTATAGCTCAGTGTTTTTCAGATGCTCTGTGGTGAAGGGTCAGTTTTGTTTTGTTTTTTAATATATTGCAGGTTGAAATTTTTATAAAATTGTTATAAAATCAATTTTTTGGAAAAACTGAGTAAAAAAGACACAAAATACTCAACTATATTTTTATTATTATTTGTTATTCTAGACATACTCTACTAAGTTGCTACAAAATTTTCTAAATGCTTTCTCTCAATTTCTGTATTCCTCATAGTGCAGACCAGTAACCATTTGTAGACTGACACTGGCCTGCAGACCAGGAGGTGGTAACCACATAGCTATGATAGAGCTGGTATGAGGAAAATCAAACACTAGATCCCAGGCCTTCCGGATTCTAGTCCAGATCTCTTTATATTATTCCAGACTGCCTCAACGTACAACAAGAAACCTGTTTTCTGGTCTAAGAGACAAGAAGATCGAATTCCAAATTGTTAAAGTGACATTAGTGCAAGGAAAATGACAGTGATAAAACATCTAAACGAGTCATGTAAAACAATTGACATGCAAAAAGTGAAAACACACAGTTGGAAGTCTATAGGAATGATTTCTTCTAAATTTATTCATAAGACATCAGGACTTCTAAGGAATTTGATATGTGATATTTGGTTGAAAGTATTTCTCAAGATGTCTTTTTTTTCCCCCTCTTCTCTTCATTTTGTTTATTCTTTGAAAAGGGAAGTTAAGTTGTATTTAGAAGACTGAGCCTTGTCAGTTCCCAAGCAGTCTACAGACCTATGTGTAATTCTAAGAGATAAAAGTGGCTCTTGGCCAACTATGAAATGAAAATGAACTTTCCACATTGAAGGGGTCTGAAAATAAATGTGACTTGTTTATTTCAAAAACTACCAAAGAAAATTGCAGCACTTTTGGTGCAATGTAAAACAGCCGTTGAGTCAGCAATGAAAATTTACTTTGTAAGGTGGTTTTGAGGCTTTCTCAGTACTACTGAAATAGATCCAAATATTTATATGAGCTATTTTATTAGTAACTATTTTACCATCTGTGTCGAAGTAATATTGCACAGATGTTCAGGAACAGCTTTTGGTTGTGAGTAAATATTAGAGCAAGACTGACTTTTTCTCCAAATGATGCTGATAGATAGACTTTTACCATAGTTTAAGATGTCAGAAATAAGTTTTTTTTTTTTTTTTATGCCAGTTTGACAATGCTTAATGCAGCTTAAAATGATTATAAGGGCACAGAAAAAATGAAAATTCATGACATTCAAAACTGAGACTGTTAGTCAATCTATTCTTGGTTTCTGGAAAGACTCCAAATTGCTAAATTGGATTCACAATCAGATGTGTGAAGTAGAGCGAACCCATGGCATTCGAAAATGTGGAGAAAGTCTGTGCTCCTCACTAATTTTCTATTCTCTGACTCAGAGACCCAAGATTTGAGAAAGGTAGGCAGTCATAGGTGGACTGGACAGCTCCCTTCAATCATTACCTTTTTATCTATATTGATTTGGAGGCTATCTCCCCTGATCCCTCTGAAAAGGGCAGCAAGAAAGAAGGACTTAGAGCAATGCGTTGCCTCCCGGAAGAATACAGAGGACAAGGATAAAGGATGAAAAATCACAAGGGAAAAAATCTTGCTCGAGAAGAAAGGGAAAGGGTTTTTATTACTCTAGAAATTATTTTCTATGGTCTTGGATGTTCTGTATTACATAAAAAATATCTATTCCTTAAAAGCACAATAGTTAAACACTTGGGTATTAGCTGAGAGGTTGCTGGTTCAAACCCACTAGCAGCCTAGGAAACCCTATGGGGCAGTTTTATTCTATCCTATAGGGTTGCTATGAGTCGGAATCAACTCCATAACAGCAACGCTAAATCTAGCCTAAAAAAGTTTAGAAGTAACAGTTTGCTAGTTTTTTTTTTTTTTTCTTAATGCTTCTATGCTTCCATGGTTATTGATATATTCAGGTTTTCTTGCTTTCTTTCACTGAATTTTGATAAATGATGTTAATATAGAAAAATTGTTATGCTGACCAATTTTCTGTATTTGAACATACATATACAAAAGAGTCTTGCGGTCCGTACACCCATGGAATATTAGTGATTTTTATTGTTCTACCTTAGTCTCTTCTCTATTTTCTGATGGATTAATTAACTGTATATACTTTTCATTATCTATTTAAATATGTGTAAGAACAGTACACAAATCACAAGAAGACAGTTCAATGACTTATTACAAGTCCAAAAGCCTACATAACAACCACTCAAATCAGGAATTAGAGCATAATCAACAACATTGAAAGTATTTTATGATCTTTCCAAATCGTAAGTCCCATTCTTCCATAACGTAACTGCTGTCCTGAATTCTAATACCATGAAATATTTTACCAATTTTTTATTTTTATATAAATGGAATCATAAAGTATGCACTTATTTTGTAAATGGCTTTTTGTTTTCAATATTATGTATGTGAAATTCTTACATGTAGCAACAGTTTGCTAATTTTCACAATTCTTTGTAGTATTCCATCATGACCAGTTTTGTGGCTCTTACAATCTTACGCATCGTTTTGCGGCACTCATACACACATTTCTGTACAGTCATTTATATGTAGTTCATATGTTTACCTTTAGAAGATGCTACTACTTTGCTAAAATGGTTGTGCAAATTTACATTCCCCCTGGCAGAGCATAAGAGAACTTGTTGTCCTACCTCTTCACCAACACATGGTAATTATTAGAAATTTTATTTTAGCCTTTCTGATGGGTATGGTGTGATATCCCATTACAGTTTTAATTAGCATTTCCATGATGACTGATAGAAGGTTAATATTTCTACCAAGATCAACACTCCCTAAGCTACCCCTAAATGAAAAAAAAAAAAAAAAATGAAAAGGCACATGGAAATTCAGAAGAGGTCTTGAAAAGGGTAGTAGCTTTATTCATTTCCCCTGAGTGAGTACCCAGTTTGAAGAAACCCAAATTTTTCCATTACACAGGGAAATGTAAAATTATATAAAAATGCATGTCATTAACTGTGTGGGGGCCTGGCATTCTTATTCAACTTGAACTTCAATCTGAACTTACCGATTTTGTTCAAGTTGTGCTTTCCTATTAGCCAATTAGCATGTTATAATCTGTCCATTTTTGCCTTGTTTCATTGGGTACCAACCAATCTTATGACAATAGAACTGCAGCTGAATGGTGATGACGAAAGTTCGATGCAGAAGAGTGATTGCACACTCCATTTTTGCGTTGGGAAAACAAATTATTTGTCCAGTGATTTGAAACTAGGAATGGCACATGGGCAATAGCATGAAAGCGATCCAGGAAGGCAATGTGATTTTGACATAGGGCCTAGGTCTCCCCCCATGCAGGAAGTGTGACAGCTCCATCACTTTCCCAGGCTGTTCCATTGGTGGGCTGTGTGATGGTTCATTTTCTTCCAGTACTATTAGTTTCCAAACAGTGTTAAAGCTTGGCTGATACATTGTTGAGACAATTTGGAAGTACGTAATTTGATGCTATGTTGTCAAATGACATGCTTTTTCTGAAGCTATATTATCAGTTATTATTTTGAATATAATCTGATACTGCCATTTCAAAGGAAAAGACAAATTTACTATGTGGATTTTATTTGTAATATACGATTCCTGTAAACACTCTGTTGAATCAGGTTTTTTTTTTTTTTTTGTAATTCAAGTACATCAGCTAGCTTCTACTTATTAAAAATTATAATAATACTTTGTATTTTACTAATTACTTACTGAATTGGGCACTATTTTTAAAATTTATTGACTTCTTTTCTAGTTTTAATCAGTTCATTCTTTGTTCATATAGGAAGCAGTGTTATAACTGCATTTTGCACGGGAGAGTAAACATTATGATATTTAAGGAATTGTGTTTTCTTTTGGATATATGATTTCAGCATTGACATAGTAGAACTCCAGTGATTGAAAAACATGGGGTTAGTAAAGGCCCTCATGTAAATGTTGTCCCTACTACATTGTTTACTACTCTAATATACAATTTAGAGGGGGAAATAGCTGAGGTTAAAAGCCAACTAATTTGAGGTTCTTCTCTTTGGTAGATGAAGTTCACCTACTCTCTGTATCTTAGCAGAGTTAGTCTGGGATTTATTCTGTATAAGCAAAAATGTTATAGTGGAAATTTGGGTGCGTTATAGAGGTAGTTGAGTAATTTTACCTATTACTTCTGCTAGATTAAAAAAAAAAAAGCAAAAACAAACGAAAAAAAACCTTGGAATTCCAGTAACACTTTTAGTGAAATGAATGGTCTCTTGAAAACCTTAAGGTAGTGAAAAAAAATCTCTTAATTATTTCTCTATAGCTAAGTCCCTTGTCCTAAAATAAAAAGCTACTAGTGGTCTTAACCAAGAATTTCTAAAAAAAAAAACTTATTTAACAAGAGAGCAATAAAAAGTTGAGAGGAACTATGCCTATTATGATCCATTTATTAAGGCATGTTTATTTTCTCCGAGATTATACCTCAGATGGCATTCACAGATTTCTTCCACAAACATGGCTTTCAAAACAGGAACACTTGTACTTAGTTTTGCATAGAAGGAACTGTATGTTTAACGTATGCTTCAGAAGCAAAAATCACTGGAGATGACAGTTATGTAAAGGAAATGAACAATACATTGGGGGGGTTATAGAAGTTATTAAGAAGAGAAGCTTTGAATGCCCATTCATTCAAGCCACTATAAAATAAAATTTAGTTTTATTTTATATTAATCTATGTTTATCCTTATTCTTTAAGAAACTCAACATGCATAAATATTTCTGATTATATTATTATCATTTTCCTGATTAAAAAAAAATAAAAGTAGAGAAGTAGTTATAACATTGGAATACAATTGATGTCAGTTACTCTACAGTGTAGATTCTGTTGCATATAGATTTTTTCACTTACGAGGAAAATATCTATATGGTGTGTTTTAAAATATGAGTTCAGAGCATAGACTGCTAGACTGTGAGGTAGAAATACATTTCTCTATGAAGAATGGAATGTCCCTCCCAACTCTAAATGTAAGGGAAATGATTTGTCTCCATGATATTGATTACAAGAATTCATAGCAGCATTCCTGATATAATACCATTGATGAATTTTCTCCTTAAAGAGGAACAATGTGAAGTACATTGAGATGAAAACAGACTTGTTTCCTATAACATATTATTACCCCAAAAAACCCTAAAAATTTCTTATGACAGGAAAGAGTGAATATAGGTACTATAAATTTATTAGTTTCATTGAAGAATTTTTTTTTTCCTACCAAATGCATTAAATTAAAACAGCTGCCATAGGCTTACTCTAATATGAAATCACTCTGTATTTTCTTTGCTTCATTTTAATGACTGAATAATATAACTCTCTGATAGCTCATCTTGGCTTCTTCCCCTTCACAGAAGCCATCTCAAGGTAGTGTTTTCCATGAAAATATATACATATGTACACACAGGCACATATATTTGTCTTTGGAGTTCCATGTAAAAGTCCATGATTTTTTCTTTGCAGTCACAATGCAAATAATCTTTCTACAGACCATTGTCTCCTAAAATCAAAGGCGGAATTCCTTCTATTTGATTCATGTAGCTTGCTTTTTGTCTCAAAGGAAATTAAAGCACATCTACCCATAATCCAGACTACCTGTAAGCAAAATTGGAAGAGAGTTGAATTTTTTCCCCATTTTACCCTTTTATTCATTTTTTTCAATGTTCTTTTTGCCTTGTGATCCAGTGTCCTCTTGCTCTGCCATCCTGCTCCCTTAATAAATCAGTTACATTTTAAGTGTCAGACAAAAGTGATTTAATAAATTACTTCACACTAAATTGAAAGCAATGAATATGCTCTCCTTTATTGCATACCTAAGCAAGAAATTATAGGCACTGATGGAAAAACTAGAGGTAGATATTTACTTTAAAATTTTTGTGATCATTTAATTTGTTGGCCAAATCAAGAACCTCTTGATAGCGAAAAGGGCCCTGTTAGCAATTGCAGGGAGATGACTGTAAATTACAACTGTCCTTTGGCTCTGGGCTTCTCTGTTGAGGGTATCTAACCCTCTGTGTGTTCCACACGGTTTGAAGGTATATGGCTGTCTTGCAAAGCTTAAGGTCAAAACACATTAATGTTACTGCTATTTAATGTGTCCCTGAGATGGTTTAAAAATCCTCAGATAAAATGTAACAAATGTTGGAGAGGCTGCAGGGAGATTGGAACTTTTATGCGCTGCTGGTGGGAATGCAAAATGGCACAACCATTTTGGAAAATGATATTGTGCTTCATTAAAAAGCTAGAAATAGAAGTACCATATGATCCAGCAATTCTACTCCTAGGAATATATTCTAGAGAAATAATAGCTGTCACATGAATAGGCATACGTACACCCCTGTTTATTGTAGCATTATTCGCAATAGCAAAAGGATGGAAACAACCTAAGTGCCTGTCAACAGATGAATGGTTTCATCTAGTGCTGCTATCACAGAAATACCACAAGTGGATGGCTTTAACAAGCAAAAGTTTATTCTCTCACAGTTTAGGAGGCTAGAAGTCCAAATTCAGGATGCCAGCTCAAGGGCAAGGCTTTCACTCTTTGTCAGCTCTAGCAGAAGGTCCTTGACATCAATCTTCCCCTGGTCTAGAAGCCTCTCAGTTCAAGGCCACCGGTGCTTTTTTCTTGGTGGTATGAGATCCCTTGTCTCTTTGCTCACTTCTCTTTTACATCTCAAAAGAGACTGACTCAAGATATAACCTAATTTTGTAGATTGTGTCCTGCCTCATTAACATAACTGCCACTAATCCCACCTCATTAACATCATAAAACTCCTTGCCATAGAGTAGATTCCAACTCAGTGATCCTATAGGACAAAGTAGAACTGCCTCATTGGGTTTCCAAGGAGGGGCTGATGGTTTTAAACTGTGATCTTTTGGTTAGCAGCTGAGCTCTTAACCACTACGCCACCAGGGTTTTGCAACACATAAGAAAATCACATCAGTTGACAAAATGGTGGACAATCACACAATACTGCCAGTTATGGCCTCGCCAAGTTGATATATGTTTTGGGGGGACACAATTCAATCTGTAGCAAATGGATAAACTATGGTACATAGACACAGTGGAATACTATGCAACAATAAAGAACAATGATGAATCTGTGAAAAATCTCACACCACGATGAATCTGGAGGGCATTTTGCTGAGTGAAATAAGTCAATCACCAAAAGACAAATACTGTATGAGACCACTATTATAAAAACTGGTGAAAAGATTTATACACAGAAAAAAATAATCTTTGATGGTTTTGTGGGAGGGGAGGAGTAGGGAGAGAAAAACACTAACTAGACAATAGATAAATGGTAACTTTGGTGAAGAGTAAGACAAGTACACTACACTGGGGAAGTCAGCAAAGTTTGACCAAGGCAAGGTCATGGAAGCTTCATTGACACATCCAAACTCCCCAAAGGGCCAAATTACTGGGCTGGATGCTGGGGACCATGATCTTGAGGGACATTTAGCTTAATTGGCATAGCGTAGCTTATAAAGAATATGTTCTACATCCTACTTTGGTGACTAGAGTCTGGGGTCTTAAAAGCTTATGGGCAGCCATCTAAGAAACTCCACTGGTCCCACCCCATCTGGAGCAAGTAATAACAAAGAAAACAAAAGACACTGGGGAAAGATTAGTCCAAAGAAGTAATGAACCCACAACTATCAGCCTCCACTAGACTGAGTCCAGCACAATTAGATGGTACCTGGCTACCACCACTGACTGCTCTGACAGGGATCAAAAAAGAGGGTCCTGGACAGAACTGGAGAAAAACATAGAATATTCTAACTCACAGAAAAAGACCATACTTACTGGTCTGACAGAGACTGGAGAAACCTCGAGAGTATGGCCCCCGGACACTCTTTTAACTCAGTATTTAAGTCACTTCTGAGATTCACCCTTCAGCCAAAGATTAAACAGACCCATAAAATAAACAATAATACATGTAGCTCTACCATGTATATGAGGCTAAATGGGTGCACCAGCCCAGAGGCAAGGACGATAAGGCAGGAGGGGACAGGAGAGCTGAATGAATGGAAATGGACAACCCAAGGTCAAGTAGGGGAGAATATTGACATGTTGTAGGGTTGGAAACCAATGTCACAAAACTATATGTGTATTGTTTTTTTTAATGAGAAACTAATTTGCTCTGTAAACCATTTAAAGCACACACACACACAAAAAAAATCCTAGGATAGGGAATTTTCCAATTTTTAGCACAGAATATGTGGTTTCTTGGAAAAAATGCACTGCCATTGTGAATCCAGATCACTTCACTGAGCTTCTATTCCCTCATCTGTAGAATTGAGGGTGGAGCAGGGAGTGTAATTAGACTGGAGGCTGCCCAAACATCTTTCTGGCACTAATATTCTGAGTCTTAGCAGTAGTTTTTAGCAGTAGTTACGATGAGCTTTCATGATTCCAGTAAAAAATAGTACAAGCTTAAAAAGCAATTTACATATAATCAATGTGAAGTTTTAGAGCTCTCTAAAATAACGGTAGAAGAGAAATCTCACAGAAACCTGGAACTCCAGTTTCCCCATATTTTACAACCTTTCATTCACAAAGTCACTTGGTCTCTGATAAAAGTGAGATACCATTAAAAAATGTGGTATAATATTTTGGTTAGAGCGAAATGGACATTGGTGCAGTATGCGATCCCTTTTGTTGATTATGGAATGAAAATAAGGACACTTTTTAAAATTCATCTCTAAAATATTATTTTATTTATACTAAATAAATAATAAGTTTAAACTATATTATTTATACTAAAAGAAGAATAACACCCTAATGACTCTGGCGTTCATTGCTCTTAATAATGCTGTTGTGAGGGCAACATCGAGCAGGTTCCAACTCATGGCAACCCTACATACAACAGAACTAAACACTACCCTATCCTGCACCATCCTCACAATTGTTGTTATGTTTAAGCCCATTGTTGTAGCCACTGTGTCAGTCCATCTCATAGGGTCTTTCTCTTTTTTGCTGACCCTCTACTTTAGCAAGCATGATGTTCTTAACCAGGAAACTGCTCGATCCTGATAACATCCAAAGTGCATGAGGTGAATCTCCCTTCTAAGGCGCATTCTGGCTGTACTTCTTCCAAGACAGATTTGTTCGTTCTTCTGGCAGTCCATGGTATATTCAATATTCTTTACCAACACCATAATTCAAATGCATCAGTTCTTCTTTTGTCTTCCTTATTCATTGTCCGGCCTTCACATGAATATAAGAGAATTGAAAATACCATGGCTTGGGTCAGGCGCACCTTAGTCCTCAAAGTGATACCTGCTTCTGAACACTTTAAACAGGTCTTTTGCAGATTTTCCCAATGCAATATATCATTTGATTTCTTGACTGCTCCTTTCATGAGCATTGATTGTGGATCCAAGTAAAATGAAATCCTTGACAACTTCAACGTTTTCTCCATTTGTCAAGATGTTGCTTATTGGTCCAGCTGTGAGGATTTTTGTTTTCCTTATGTTGATGTGTAATCCATACTGTAGGCTTTGGTCTTCATCTAAAAGTCCTTCAAGTCCTCTTGGCTTTCCGTAAGCAACGTTATGTAATCTGCATACTGCAGGTTGCTAATGAGTCTTCCTCCATTCTTCCTGATGCCACTCCATTCCTCCAGTCTTCCTGATGCCACGTTCTTCTTCACATAGTCCAGCTGTTCAGATTATTTGCTTAGCATACAGATTGAATAAGTGTGGTGAAATGATAGAACCCTGACACACCTTTCCTGATTTTAAACCGTGTACTATCCTTATCAGTTTTTAGAGTATCTAATTTTGGGGGCAGAGTTCAAGGTATGCAATGTTATGTAGCCAGGGAAGACCATAAGGAGTGGGGAATTGATCCAGGATGTTCAGGAGTAATCTGGAGGAGAATATGAAGGTTTATCAATGAAAAGTTAAGTGGGCTTACCTTGGGCATCAGACAGGTACTGAGAGGGTCTGGCATCAGGTAACAAGAACCCACCCAATGGGAAATGGGTTTTGAAGAGGCAACTTCAAGTTCCAAAGAGATCAGTGGGAGGAAGACAGACCTTTAGTTCCAAGACCTCTTGAATTCTTCACAATATTTCTAGGTATGAAAAAAGAGACCCAGCTATATTACCAGTTAACATAGCTGATATGCATGTCATTTGTCATGGTGAGTAAAACAAGGATCTGTTTAGGTGAACAGAGGTGAAAATTGTCATAGGACAACTAAGAAGACTGAAATGAAAACAGTAGAAAATCCAGTTAATCAGCAAGTAGTTTTTAAGCTCTGAACACTATGTTAGGCACACAGAAATAAAACAATGTAAAAGAACATTAATTTACCTTCAGAAAATTTATAATCCCATTGCAGAAATATAATTTTTATTATTGTGAAATAAATTTTTAAAAAATCTTCAGAGAGCTATTTGTGACAAATTATTTGTGTACTCCTGAGACATATAACATATAGTACATGTTGGAAACTAAGTCTAGCTATCATTTGGTCTTCTCTTAAAAGTAGTCCTACCAATTCATAAATTCACATCAAGTAAATTTCCTCAACAATTTTTTCCTTACATACCATAAATCTGAACAGCATTGAGAGAAATTGATAATTATAGTCTCCTTTGTAATTTGCCTTGTAAAATATTCTCATTGAAATTCACGTTGTGGTACCCTGCCTGAGTTGCTAACTCTTTTCAATGTGACTGCTTTGGCTGAGTTATGTGGTTAATCAAAATTTATGCCTACCAACAGCTTTTTCTATGAGGGACAAAGAAAGTACTAATGACACAAGAGAAAAGGAAACCATAAATATGAAATCCATGTATAGGGTTGCTGTTTTGTCCCTGGTGGGAAAGGTAGTTTTATATTTCTGGAACCAGTATGTACATTAAAACTTTCCTTGAGACTTGGTGATAATATTAGGGATTTAACATTCTGGAGTATAATTAATCTCATGAATATACCTTAATGTTTGAGTGTGTACTTTGACAGCATTTCAGACCTCTTGTAAAGCCTTCCTTTTATTTTGCTATGTGCTAAGATATGTAATTAGTCCTCTGCTAGATAAAGCAGTGTTTAATTTTTACACATAGAAGAAGACAGTCATACACAGAGCCTATGAGCATATTTTTTAACCCTTGTGACAGGTCAGGGTTTCTCCATCATTGCCCTAGCTTTACATGTTTCCATAATGCCCTACTTGGCCATGTTGCTTCTGGAATTTGTTCTACAATATATCATATGTACTTGTGATTTAAGTGGTTATTTAACAGCACCTCAGCAATTTCAGGGAAGTGCTTTCTCCTCAGAGGTTGTTGAAAATAGTTCTTCCTTCCATTTTCCTAGAAGCTCCAAAGCTGACGAAAAGGTGAGGAAAAGATAACATTTAGAGTAGAAAGAGTCAAGCATTATTTTGAATAAATGCCTAAGAGGTATAAACACACCCCACTGCCATCGAGATGATTTTGACTCATAGTGACCCCACAGGGTTTCCAAATCTCTACGAAAGCAGACTGCCACATCTTTCTCCTGCGGATGCGCTGGTGGTTTTGAACCCCGCTGACCTTTCAGTTAGATAGCGTAGCTGTGTGATAAGTCCAGTGATCCTTTATTATGGAAGAAATGCCTCCCGCCAAAAAAAAAAAAAAATAGTTCTTTATTCCAAATCATGTCTTATATTTATACAGGCATTTATTAAATTCAAAGTCTTAGATTAACAAACATTTCATATGTTTAAATGTCCAGTTTGTGTCAGACATGTCAGCAAAAGAATCTTCAAGGAACCTCCGTTGTCATAATTTGTGATGGGGAGAGAAAGATGGCACTGGTTCCAATGTGTATACCCCTGGGCATTTTATCATGGAACTTTTAAAAATAATCACTTGTCTGTGCTTTAGAAAGTCAGCAGTCACAAGGGAGCAAATCTCTGAAATATAGAGACTTAGAAAAAACCCGTTGCTGTCGAGTCAATTCCGACTCATAGAGACCCTATAGGACAGAGTAGAACTGCCCCATAGAGTTTCCAAGGTGCACCTGGTGGATTTGGACTGCTGATATTTTGGTTAGCTGCCTGTAGCTCTTAACCACTATGCCACCAGGGTTTCCAAAGGAACTTTACCCACCCCAGTGCTGTCGAGACTTTAGCAACCCCAAATTAATCTTTTGGTACTCTTTCCACATTTAAAAAAAAAAAAAAATGTATTCCTCTTCGTCCTTTTGAAATTCTTTATGTACTTGGAAGAAATGTCCTATTAAGCCTCCAGGGTCGAAGACATGGAGAAAATGGAGACTCCCAGGAAAGTCTAATGAGGCTATAAGTGAGGCAACCCAGTATAGAAACCACTCTTGATTTAGAGGTACAAGCGTCTGAACAGGGTGAGGAGTCAGGTCAGCCTCTGAAATCCTGTTTGTTTTGGCTCTTGCTTGATCTAAATTTTTATTAGCGTGTGAATTAAACAACTTATTTCAGATTGCTGGTCCATAAAATGGCAATAATAAAAGTTCTTAATGAAATTGAGGTGGTGATTAGATAGGATAATGTTTGTAAAACATTTAACATTGCACCTAGCATAAAATCAACACTCAAAAATTAGTAGCTTTTATCAGAAAAATGAAATAGATTAGCAAATGGTAGTTATTATTGGAGAAACAAACAATAAAGCCTGAGGACAAAAACAAGAGGGAAGAAAACGTAGGGAGTAAGTGGAATGTGGAATTGTTGATATGCTGAGCTGAGTCTTTAATGATGACTGCCTCTGTCTGGCAGATAAGTATACAGAGACTTACAGATAGATGGGGCAGTATGAGCAGAGAGAATAGCACATGAGTAAAAAAATACCGTGGTTTAAGTAGACAACTACTGCATGGTTAGTGTAGGACTGTGCTCTGCTAGGCAGAAGGAGGTGGGAGATATAATCTCAGAACTAGGTAGAAGCCGTCTCATGGAGCCTGTAATATTTTATGTAAATAGTTTTATCTGTCCCTGTGGACAGCAGAAAGAGCCCAGGTGGTATAATGGTTAAAGCACTCAGCTGCTAACCAAAAGGTCTGTTGTTCGAACCCACTAGCTGCTCCGCAGGGAAAAGATGTGGCAGTCTGCTTCCATAGAGATTTGCAGCCTTGGAAACCTATGGGGCAGTTCTACTCTATCCTATAGGGTCGCCATGAATCAGAATAAACTCAGAGTCAGTGGTTTTGGGTTTTGGATAGATAGTAGAATGCCGTTGAAGGGTTGTAAACAAGAGAATGATATAGTCAGTTCTCCCAGATTTTCAGGAGAGCAAAGATCTATATAATAAATACATTATTCTTGTGTAGTCTTTTCTCAAATCACCTGTATTTGTGCTATTCTTCTGTATCAACTTTGGTATTTACACCCGTCTTTTGCCCTTATCTGCTCCTGACTTTAATTGCATCCTGTACTTATGCATTGGTTTTGATTCTGTCTTGGTTGTCTGCCCTTTAAGAACAAACATGTTTTGGTTGCTTATTAAATGAGTGTAATTTTCCTAGGAACACATTAGAAGAAGGGTAAATTTGTCTTGATTATGATCACAGGAGCATTTAGATAGGAAATCATACTAAAGCTCAGATTGCTTTGTAAATCAAATCTCTCTTACGAAATACACTGGATTTATATTTTAAGATGTATTCACTTTTACCAATAGTGTTTATCAGGTAGGAAAAAGATACAACTACTTTAATAATTTAAGATACAATTAGTAGACATGTGATACTAGTATTCTGGAAAAGATTGTAAACTCAGTAACACTTCAAATGAAATGGTGGGAGACATTGGGTTAGAGACAAAAGATTCTGCTCCTATAACTTGCTTTATCTCTATGTGGCAGGCATGAAGATTTCCTATGAACCAGACAGAAAGGAAATTTAATTTTAAGCTTCAAGAAATAGAAAAGCAATAGAGAAAGTTATTGAAGGTATCTGAAAGTATATTAGAAACATCAAGAAGAACAAAATGACTTGGGGAAATCCTTAGTACTTGTATTTAATACTAATGGTTGCATTCTGAAATTCAACTAAGGAAGCTGAGAGGTATGGAAAATGTTTCACGTTATATTTTAGCAGATGGTTAAGTAGTGTTTTTTTGTGGTATTATTAACTCATTCGTATAAAGCTTTTTCATCTATATTAAAATTGTCCCAAAGGAAAAGAGAAGTGTCAGAAATGTTTGTGATCCTTTACTTTGGGGAAAAAATCCATTTTCTGTGATTTCTGTCAAGTGCAAAAACCTGTTTAAAAGAATTAGCTGTGATAATTCACTGCTTTGAATTGGTTCCTTTTGCAATACTGCTTCCCACACTTTCATTTTATTTCATTCATTTCAAGTATCCTTAACTTGCAGTTTTGTGATCAAAATCTATACAAACTTATATGTGTGTTTGTACACATGTATATGTGTGTGTATGTGTGCATGTAAAAATCTGAATATAAAAATCTGTTAAAAATTCCACATTTGAGCACCTACTTTTGTTGTAGACCTCCTCATCTCTACTTGGTCCTCTCATGTCTATCTCATTGCCTGCTTACTAATCTTTTAAATCCATTATTCTGAAGGGGTTATATTAATTCTTGTGAAAATTTGAGTTTACTGTTTGAAGGTGGTATTTATATGTGAGTGTGTATGTGTATGTATCTGTGTGTTTGTATGCTTTTTGTGGAGGGTGGTGGAGGGATTACAAGAAATGCTGTTTAAAACTAAGTGCTAAAGTTAGAAACAATTTTAACAAAGCATTACAAAAGGAAGCTGTCAGATATAAGGAAAAGGAGAGTGATTTTTTTATATACATACACTACGATTTGTTGTTTTTGAATCTAAGAGTTAATAAAACAATAAGGCTAATGTCTTAACAGGAGTGCTTGCCTCCAATCATGACTGCTCTTCTAAGTATCCTTTTTGGGGAGGTTGTACATTACTTCCAGCGACACTCATTACTCAAGACCAATTTTGGCATACTGCTTTAAGAAATCATTTCCAAGGGTTCTCGTCCATTTCCATATTGTCAGTGCTCTGATTTGACCAATCCAAATGTGAATTCAGACAGGCTGCAAGGACAGTTATAGCAAAGATTAAAGTTGCCAGTCAATATTCAATTTCTACATGGTTTAGAAGAGCCATCTGAAAAATTAGAAGATGGCACTAATCAAACAAACAAGCAAAAAAAAAAAAAAAAACAACTGTAATGGGACGGGCACTTGGCACACAATTTGGAAGCTTTTTAAATAATGTCCCATGGGCTCTGGAAGGGGTTGCTAATGAGGAGTTCCAAAATATCTGGAGCAACAGGAGATTATATAAATGATATAAAGGGCTCAACAGACATTTGGACAAATATATTCTAGTGTAAGCAATCTGGCATGATTTTCTAAAAATGTGAATCAGTCCATTTCACTCCTCTTTTTAAAAAAATTTTTCAGAGATTTATTATCATCTCTGCAGTGATTTTCAAACTTTTCTACTTAAATATCTCTATGGGCAGTATGAGGCCATAAGCACCCAAGATATCTGTGGGTATAATGCAGAGACACAACCCCAATCATTAAATTTTTATGAAGTCTTTTAGCCTTATCTAAAAAAAATACCTGAATATTTCATTCACTTCACAATTTAAAAGATCATATTAAAGAATTTACTACCAAGCAGAACCAAATTTTTTTTTAGAACCAATAGGCCAAAAAGGTGCATGACTGTTGTCCTCTATATTTTAGTAACTCACGCCATTGCCTCCAACATGCACTCATTCATCCATTTCATGCATTCAAAAAAATATTAATTGAATATCCATTATACAGTACAGAGTGTTAGATGCTTGGAACATAGAAGATACTGAGAAAATGTTGAATACATAAAAACATTTGTTAAAAACAACCATTTGTAAAAGTTTATGGCACGTTATATATTGTCTTTGACTTCTTATTCCAGTACTACCCCCCAAATCCATTCCCTATATTTCCATCAGAGTCATTGATTTTTAAGTGCAAATCCAAAACTGTCCCTGATTGTATCAATTTGGTATATCTCTATAGCTGTATAGCTCTCTCTATATATCTATCTTTCCAAGTTTTGCACAATAAGATTCAAAAGTCCAAACTCCTAAAACAAGACCCGCAAGAACTATGATTATTTGTCTTATGCTTACACATCCAATTTCAACTCCCAGAACTGTCCCTCCTCTCATCCCATTCCATTTTGTTCAAGACCTCTAATCGTTTACACATGTTCTTATCTTTTGCCTAGATTTTCCTGCTTGGATATCTCAGATCTAGCAAATCCCTACTCATTTTTCAAGGCCCACCCTAGGCATTCCCATGTTTATGAAAGCTTCCTTGACCCCCAGATTTAACCACTTCCCATTGTATGCAACAACTTTGCAAAATTTATGCTTCTATTGAGATTCTCCCCAAAATTTGTTCCAGGGAAACTAGTTCAGAGGGTACTAGTATGTATTAGGCAGAGGGGGAAACGGGTGGGTAATGTTCTACGGGGGGCAAAAAAATTGAAGGCGTTCTGTATTGAATATAATTAAATAGGTGAATTTAATCCAGGAATAGTCATAACCTCTTCAGTTCTTATGTTCATTGTTACTCTCTAAGAGTAGACTATGTAATATACCATGTTTTCCAAATATGGAACCAATTTCTCACACATTTAACATTCCATGGTACATAAGCATTCTACATAGTTTGTGAGAACTCACTTCTGTTATTTTACTTCTTATGATTATTTTTTTTTAGAGGTTGTGGGCTCCTTGAGATCAGGTTCTGTGCCTTATATATCATTTTGTAATATTTGTTAAGTAAAATGTGAATAATTGATTGAAAATAGACTTAGTTTACAAAAAGAAACATTCCAAATAATATTTCAATATAAAGATAAGACAAAAGTTAGCTTTTTCATCTGTCTTATCTGTTGTGATTGAGTTTGAAGTTTTCATATGAACATTGGATTAATTAGTAATTAAGTAAAACATGTAAATAAATGAAAACTCATTTTTTAAGTAGTCTGTACCCTTTAAGGTTTAAGAGTTTTATTCTTTTGCTAAATTTAACTATTGCAGTACATTTTATCATTGAAAAACTGTAGAGCAATATACACTGAAATTTTATGATTTTTAAAATGTAATCATTATCTAGTATTGGTCATTATTTTGGACATTTCAGTGGGGGTTTTATAAGAGGGCTAAATTATTTCAGCCTTAGTAAAATCTGTATTTAAAACATTTTAAAGTTAAATCAGTGTATCTGGATTTGCACTGTAACAGAAATGTCTGGAGACTATAAGATAGAACAACCAATTTTTCATACAGATTAGCAGCAAACTACTACCAACACACAAGCATACTTAGATTTATATTCAGTTCTCTTCCACTCTGAGTAGATTTTCTGTATTTCTGATAAATGTATGTTCTTATCTAAATTTTAATGAATAATCGGTTAAAAAAAAAAAAACCCTAAGACCATTTCTATTCACTGCCAAATTGATTGGAAGCAAGGTAATGATGTTAATAAAAACAAAATTAGTTTGCATATTTTGTGAAGAATAATTAGATTTCCAACACTCCTCTGTCAGTTTGTCATACTGTGATGGCTTGCTTGTTGCTATGATGCTGGAAGCTATGCCACTGGTATTTCAAATATCAGCAGGGTCACCCATGGTGAACAGTTTTAAGCAGAACTTCCAGACTAATAAAGACTAGGAAGAAGGACCTGAAAATCACTTCTAAAAAAAAATTGGCCAGTGAAAACCTTATGAATAGCACTGGAACATTGTCTCATAGTGCCAGAAGATGAGCCCCTCAGTTTGGAAGGCACTCAAAATATGACTGGGAAAGGGCTACCTCTTCAAAGTAGAATTGACCTTAATGACATGGACAGAGTAAAGTTTTCGGGACTTTCATTCACTGATGTGCCGTGACTCAAAATGAGTAGAAACAACTGCAAATATCCATCAATAATTGGAATGTGGAATGTACAAAGTATGAATCCAGGAAAATTGGAAGTTGTCAAAAATGAAATGCTGGAAGATAGATATTCGAGGCATTAGTGAGCTGAAATGGACTGTTATTGGCCATTTTGAATCAGACAATCATATGGTCTGCTATGCTGGGAATGACAAATTGAAGAGAAATAGCGTCACATTCATTGTCAAAAAGAACACCGTAACTTCTATCCTGAAGTACAAGGCTGTCAGTGACAGGATAATATCCCTATGTCTATAAGGAAGACCAGTTAATATGATTATTATTCAAATTTATACCCAACCACTACAACCAAAGATGAAGAAATCATAGATTATTGCCAACTTCTACGGTCTCAAACTAATCAAACATGCAATCAAGATGCATGATAATGACTGGTGATTGGAATGTGAAAGTTCCAAACAAAGAAGAAGGATGAGTAATGGAAAATATGGCCTTGGTGACAGAAATGATGCCGGCGATCGCATGACAGAATTTTGCAAGACCAATGACCTATTCATTGGAAATACTTTTTTTCAACAACATAAATTGTGACTACATACATGGATATCACCAAATGAAATGCAGAGGAATCAAATCGACTACATCTGTGGAAAGAGACAATGAAGAAGTTCAATATCATCAGTCAGAACAAAGCCAGGGGCCGACTTTAGAACAGACCATCAATTGCTCATATACAAGTTCGAGTTGAAGCTGAAGAAAATTAAAACATGTACACAAGAGCCAAAATACAACCCTGAGTATATCACACCTGAAATTAGGGACTATCTCAAGTATAGACTTGATGCATTGAACACTTATGACTGAAGACCAGATGAGCAGTGGGATGATATCAAGGGCATCTTAAATGAAGAAAATAAAAGATCATTAAAAAGAAGACCAAAATATATGTCAGAAGAGACCCTGAAATTTGCTCTTGAACGTAGAGTAGCTAAAGAGAACTGAAAAATGACAAAGTAAAAGAGCTGAATAGAAGATTTTAAAGGGTGGCTCGAGAAGACAAAGTATTTAATGAAATGTGCAAAGAGTGGGAGTTAGAAAACCAAAACAGAAAAACACACTGAGCATTTCTCAAGGTGAAAGAACTGAAGAAAAAATTCAAGCTTTCTAGCTGTAAAATTGAAGGATTCTATGGGGAAAATATTAAACGACACAGGAAGCATCAAAACAAGATGAAAGGAATATACAATCACTTTACCAAAAAGAATTAGTCAATGTTCAGCCATTTCAGGAGGCAGCATATAATCAAGTACTGATGGTATTGAAGGAAGAAGTCCAAACTGCACAGAAGGCACTGGCAAAAACAAGGCTTCAAGAACTCGTGGAATACCAATTGAGATGTTTCAGCAAACAGGTGCAATGCTGGAAATGCTCACTCATCTATGCCAAGAAATTTGCAAGATAGCTACCTGCCAACAGACTGGAAGAGATTTATATTTATGCCCATTCCAAAGAAAGGTGATCCAACAGAATGTGGAAATTATTGAACAACATTGTTAATATCACATATAAGTAAAATTTTGCTGAAGATCATTCAAAAGCAGTTGCAGCAATACTTCAACAAGGAACTTTCAGAAATTCAAACTGGATTCAGAAGAGGATATGGACCAAGGGATATCATTGCTTATGTCAAATAGATCTTGACTGAAAGCAGAGAATACCAGAAATATGTTTACCTGTGTTTTATTGATTATGCAAAGACATTCATTCAACTGTGTGGAAGATAACAAATAATGGATAATTTTTTGAAGCCTAGGAATTCCGGAACACTTAGTTATGCTCATGTGGAACCTGTACATAGACCAAGAGGCAGTCATTCGAGCAGAGAAAAGAGAAACTTTGTGGCTTAAATTCAGGAAAGGTGTACATCAGGGTTGTATCTTTTCACCACACTTATTCAATCTGTATGCTGAGCAAATAATCAGAGAAGCTGGACTATGTGAAGAACATGGTATCAGGATTGGAGGAAGGCTCACTAACAATCTGAATTATGCAGATGACACAACCTTGCTTGCTGAAAGTGAAGAGGACTTGAAACACTGATGAAGATCAAAGACTACAGACTTCAGTATGTATTGCACAAAAAAAATAAACAAAAATCCTCACAACTGGACCAATAAGCAATAACATGATACACAGAAAATATTGAAGTCATCAAGGATTTCATTTTACTTAGGTCCACAATCAATGCCCATGGAAGTAGCAGTCAAGAAATCAAACAATGTATTAGATTGGGCAAATCTGCTGCAAAGACCTCTTTTAAGACTTCAAAAGTGAAGACGTCACTTTGAGGACTAACGTGCGTATGACCCAAGCCAGGGTGTTTTCATTTGCTTCAAATGCATGTGAATATTAGACAATGAATAAGAAAGACCAAAGAAGAATTGATGTATTTGAATTATGATGCTGGTGAAGAATATTGAACATATTATGGACTGCCAGAGAATGATCAAATCTCTTTCGGAAGAAGTACAGCCAGAATGCGCCTTAGAAGGAAGGATGGGGAGACTTCATTTTACACACTTTGGACATATTATTAGGAGGGACCAGTCCCTGAAGAAGGACATGATGCTTGCTAAAGTTAAGGGTCGGCAAAAAGAGGATGACCCTCAATGAGATGGATTGACAGAGTGGCTACAACAATGGGCTCAGACATAGCAACCATTATGAGGATGTGCCAAGACAGGGCAATGTTTCATTCTGTTGTGCATAGGGTCCCTGTCAGTCGGAACTGATTGAAGGCACCTAATAGCAACAAGAACAATTAGTTTTACTTAATTTAACCCGTTATTTTACTGAAGAATTGACAAAATGGTTTGTATGCACATGCTTTCCCACCTCCTTTTAAATAGTATTTTCCTGGTATTAGACCATACCCTGAGAGGTCAGTTAAGCATCCCACCATTTCTCTTCCTCTGTTTTTTCCCTTTATCATATGATTATTTTCTTCCTTGATTTACCATTTTACAATCTTGAGAGAAAATGATTTTATCAGCAGCATTCATAAGTAACATTGTAAGTAGATCACTGAAACTCCATTTCCAGGTAACATTTTTATGAAACACGGGAGCACTGAAAACTTGGAACTAACTGACCCTTACAAGTTAAGTATATGGAACTGTATTTTTATTAAGCAATTTGACACAAGCCCCGTTCAAAACTTTACCTCTACTTTTACTTTGAGGATAGAGTTGCTCCCTGTTAATCCACTTCGCCGATGCCTTATTCAACGCATGAAAATTTTATAAGACTGTTTCTATTCAACACAAAGGAAAGGACTCAAGCCCATTCATGTTATTCACCTGAATTAAGTGATAAAATCAATTCATAGAGTGGACCATTTAAATACAAATATTAATCACTCATTTTTGGTATGGTTTAAAATTTTCTTTTGTAAGCAAAAATATATAAAATAAAAATATCTGGAATACCTTCCAGCAGAGTTAATGAACACATTCATAGAATTGCAGAAGTTGTGATTTTTATAGTATCATTCCAATCTATAGTCAAGAACACTGTGCTGTATCCACCTAATACATGAATTGATGATAGTAAAAACATAATGCTCTTGGGTTAGTTCAATTTTATAAGTATGTAACTTATCAGATTTCAGTGCTTAAATATGCAGTGCTTAAATATTATTATCCTTTGAATCAACCTGTAAGCCCACAGCTGTTGGGTCAATTCTAACTCATAGTGACCCAATAAGACAGAATAGAACTACTCTATTTTTTTTTTTTTTAATAGGGTTTCCAGTGAGTGGCTGGTGAATTCTAAGTGCTGACCTTTTGATTAGCAGCTGAGCTCTTAACCGCTGTGCCACCAAGGCTCCAAAAATGAATAGTGATCTAATTTAACTTCTAAGTTAATTATACCACTCTACCTGTTTAAGAACAAGAATCATGCCTTTCCCCAAACCCACTCCAAATATTCTTCTTTCCAACTGAACATTGTCCACTTCCTTTTATTTTCCTTAAAGCTATCATGATTCATGAAAGAGGCAACATGCTATAAAGCAGTGATACTCAAACATTAATGAATATAAGCAACTGTTATATTGCAGATATATGGGGCCCAATTCCAGAGATTCAGATCAATAGGTGTTGGGTGGGACTTAGGAATCTGATTTTAAGGAACATCCTAGGTCAACCTGTTACAGGTGGTTCGCAGATCACATTTCAGGAACACTGCAGGAGAGAATGGTTAAAAGTCCAAGAAACAATGTCTAAAGGGTATAACAAGTTCATATATGTTTCAGACAGTCCTGCAAATGAGGAGATACAATCCAGAAGATAAGCGTAACCAATAGGGAGCATGTAATGTGGAATGGTATTCCCTGTGTGTCTAAAAATAAAAAACGGTTCTACCTCTTTACTTCCTTCGACACAAGGGCAAGAAGATAATAGAATGAGATTCAGCCACAGTTAACTTTATAAGATTGAAGCAGAAACTGGTGGATAGTTTGGCCTAATTTTATGACCGTTGGATGGTGTCACTAAGATTACTTCTATAGCGTCAGTCTCAGAATTGGTTAAAAAACTAGATTAGACAGTCTGTAGGTAACCACTACCAGCTACTATCGAGTTGGCTCTGGCTCACAGTGACCATGTGTGTCAGAGTAGAATTCTGCTACACAGGATTTTCAATTGCTGATTTTTCATCAGACCTTTCGTCTGAGGTGCCTCTAGATAGACTCAAATTTCCAACCTTAGCAGCAGAGTGTGTTAACTATTTGCGCCATCCAGGGACTCCAACCATATAGATGGAAACTATTAATTAAAGCACAAGATATGAGCACAACACTTCAGATCTGCTTTTTAAACATATCCTAACTGGCCTCTTTTCTCGCACTCTTGTAATTCAAAAATGTAGTTCTTAGCAAGGCTTTGGTTTTTCAGAAACACATAGTGCGTTATCAGTGCCCATGAAATAAAACCTGGACCCTTGCCATGCCATTTATCGTTCTTCATTGTCTGGTCCTAACTTAACAATACTACTTTTCCTTTGTTTTTTTAACGCTTTCCTTGATTTACCTTACACTTTAGTCTAACTGGACAACGCACTGGGAGCCTTGGTTGCGCAGTGCTTAAAAGTCCCGCTGCTAACCAAAAGGTCAGCATTTTTAGTCCACCAGTCACTCTTTTGAAACCCTATGGGACAGTTCTACTCTGTCGTACAGGGCTGTTTTTAGTAGGAATCAACTTCGATGGCAATGGGTTTGGTTTGGACAACTCACGATTCCCAAACTCATGCTAGGAATTGTTGTGGCTATATCTTTCTCAGACTGTTTTATCTGTTCTGATCATTCCTTCAAATATCTAATCCTACCAGTCACTCAAGGCCTACCTTAAATGACACCTGCACCCAGAACTCCTCCCTGTCCTTCATGATCAGAAGAAAGTAACTCTCTTTCTTTTTGATTTCCACTATGCTTCAGTGTTATCTTCTTTTTGGCCTTTTCTCTTTTCTAATTTCTACTATAGTTATCTGCAATTGAATCATTCCTTTTTGGAAACTGTATGTTCCTTGGGGTCAAGAAGTGTGTCTTTCTCTTCTTGGAATTTGCCTTAGCATGTAGGTTTATGCATGTAGTTATTAGGTAATATTTTAATGGATGTCCTCATCCTCATGCATTTTAGCTTATCAATAAGACTCTGAAATGTAAGACTTGAAATTTATGTAACAGGCAAAATGCTTTCTGATTCTACCTGTCTGTTAATGAAATCTAGAATTTCATTTTAGAAGATTTTTAATGATTTGATGAGACTGCTATAATTTGCCTTTTACTACTGGTCATGCCATTAATAACAAAAAAAAAAAAATCAGTGAACTGAAGTCCAGATTTTTTATATACCAACTTCTATTAACTCATTCAGTTATTCCCTGTTTTATATTTGTACAATTTTCAAACCCGTGCAGCATTTTAACACCATTTTAAGTTTATATGCTTTATTCTACCCTTTCAAGATATTTTTAGCATCTTAATCAATTCTGCCAGTAAATAGATTAGCTGTCCCCTCTTTCCACACTCCATTGCCGTTGTTACCAGCTTTGAATAATATGCTTATTGAAGAAGCATAGCTTTTCTGTCTTTAAGCAATTCATAGGTAAAAATTAACAGGACAGGGTCAAGAATAGAGAATTCTCTTCTGATGGACATAAGTTGAGATCTGCACATTACAAATCTCCCAACGTGACCATAATACTTCAGCTTGTCCACAAAGATGTCATGAGAGACATTTCAGTGAATTATTATAATTAACATAAACTCTGTTTGACTTTTCCTTTGTGTTGCACAGTCCATCACAATAAAAAAAGGTGAGTTCCTACTCAATCAAATAACTGAAAGCTCTATGTTGTAAACCAGTTTACATTTATTGGCAATTTATATCATGTTCCAGTGTTACCTAGGCATTTAGATGTTCATCAGTACTGATACAGGAGATCCTATTAATACTTTCAAAATAGTAGAAGATAATTTATGTTTCAGTGGGAGATAGAATTTTCATCATCTCATTACAGAAATTCTAAGCAATTAGTTAGAGGACAGATCAGTTGGTTACAACTGTGAAAAGTCCTACAGAGAAATCCAGAGTGATGTAAGAATATCACAGATAAACCTGATCTAGTCTGGGGGGTTAGGGAAGGTTTACCAGAGTTAGTGATATTTAACCTGAACCCTGAAGAATAAGAGTTAGACAACCAGGGAAGGTAGGATGGGATGAGGAGGGTAGAGGAGAATTTCAGGCAGAAAGGAGCATGTACAAGGGACAAAGATGAGGAAAGAACCTGGAACTTTAAAAAAAAAAAAAAAAAGGCAGCTAGTGTGACTGTAGCGCAGGCAGTGAGAAGGCACATACAAGGGAGGCTTCAGATCATGCATGGCCTTCCCTACAGGCCACCTATTAATTTTAGACTTTAGCCTAAAGGGGATAGGGAAGACTGAAGACTTATTTGTTTGATTGTATTCTGTTTGTTTTAATTTGGAGTGAAACATAATCAGATTTTCACTGTAAAAAGATCATTCTAGCTGCTCTGTTGGGAATGGATTGAAGAACAGCACAAGTGTTGAGGGAATACCAGTTAGGAGGCTTTTACAGGGGTCAAGAAAAAAGATAACAGTGCCTTGGAGCAGTTAATGACATGAGGGATAGAGACAAATGAATGAAGTCAAGAGAAGTTTAAGAAATAGAATTGGCATGACTTAGCAATTGATTGAATGAGCTGGTAAGAAAAAGCAAAAAGCCAAGCCTTGTCCAACTGGGTGAATGTTAATTCCATAGTTGCCCAAGGACAGTTAGTAAGTGTTAGGCATTTGGAAATTGTTCACAATTTGTGCTCTTAACATTAGGATCCTCTGTAACCCGGCTGAAAGTGGTCAAGCGTTTGAGTTTTTAAAATTCTCTAATATAAACTGTATGTGCTTGGACATGTGTGACAACCTAGTGGAGAGACATGTGCAATGCAAAATGGACCGTGGAGCAGATCCAGGTTTCATCATTCAGAACTGGCTGTGGGGACTTTTTAGAGAAAGTGCAAAATATGGGTATCTTTCATTTTCATTTCTTCCTATAACCTGGTGCTAACAATAATAACCATAATGAGGTTACTCAATGTAAAATGAAACATAAACATTCCCTGGGATCCTTGGATGAAAGAAAAACTGATTGCCCAAATCATAAAATCATATGTTTTCTGTATAATGTTCTAACTCACTCTGTCTTATTTAATAATACTAAAATTGTGCTGTGTCTCCTCAAATCAGTATCTAATCATTGTATAGATTGGGAGAATTAATTACATCTGAGATCAAGTAGAATGCAAATATTCTCAGAAATATGAAGTAGTACTGATCATAAATGATAGTGTTTTCCCTTCTGGGTTGAAATAAGCCACAAAAGGAATTACAGCCACAGAATTTCTTCTAAAAAAAAAAATATTACCACCAAGAGGTGACATTGCTTCTAGGAAGAATTAGAATTAAAAATGTTGTTTTGGATATCTTTGTTTTTGTTTGTTAGTTTTAGGATTTGCTTATAAAATCTATAATTTCAAGTTCCTTCTACACCTCTGACTACTGTTTCCTGTGCAACATGTTATATTTTTATATGTAATTGCCCCTGGACACTGCACAATTTATTGGGATGAAACAAAGGGAGTAATATAATATGTATAGTGGTTTTAAACGTGTATAGACAAAACTATGGCAATAGAAAAAACTATGATGGCATAGCTTTGTCTCCTTCACAAGCCCGTCACTATGCATACAGTTATTTGTCCAGTTTCTTTTCCAACAGAAGCAAATCAAGGCTATGCCAGATTTTGCTGGATCTGTGAAGGATGAGCCAGCTCTGTGGCTCTAATTGCAATCCTCAGTACGGTCAGGATGAGGTGCAGGGACTATGTGTCTTCAGCCCTGGTGGGCAGCGGGTGAACACACCAACCATCAAGGGAGAAGAAATAAATTGTTTAGAACAGAAGCCTCCCATCCTTATTTACAAGGTGCTCAGACACCAGTGAATCAAGAACTAAATATAAATTCTGAAAGTAAAGGCTAAGAAGAAGCATTTTAAGAACAAATATTATCATTGATAACATTATCATGGTGGAGTGGTTAAGAACTCTAAGACCCCATGATTTACTAACTCTGGAGCCTTGGCTGTTGTTGTTAAATGCCATCAAGTCAGTTCCAACTCATAGTGACCCTAGGTACAAAAGAACGAAACACTACTCAGTCCTGCGCCATCCTCACAGTTGTTGCTGTGTTTGAGCCCATTGTTGCAGCCACTGTGTCAATCCATCCATTGAGGGTCTTCCTGTTTTTCATGACCCTCTACTTTACAAAGCATGATGTGTTCTTTCTGATAACATGTTCAAAGTATGTGAAAGGAAGTCTTGCCATCTTCTCTTTTAAGGGGCATTCTGGCTGTACTTCTTCCAAGACAGATTTGTTCATTATTCTGGCAGTCCTTGGTCTATTCAATACTCTTTGTTAACACCATAATTCAAAGGCATGAATTCTTCAGTCTACCTTAT
This sequence comes from Elephas maximus indicus, assembly GCF_024166365.1. NCBI lineage: Eukaryota > Metazoa > Chordata > Mammalia > Proboscidea > Elephantidae > Elephas > Elephas maximus. The sequence continues at coordinate 38,154,248 of NC_064827.1, read as the reverse complement.
TCATTGTCCAGCTTTTGTATGCATATGAGGTGATAGAAAATACTATGGCTTGAGTCAGGTGCACCTTAGTCCTCAAAGTGAAGTCTTTGCTTTCTAATACTGTAAAGAGGTCTTTTGCAACAAATTTGCCCGATGCAGTATGTCATTTGATTTCTTGACTGCTGCTCCTATGCATGTTGATTGTGGATTCAAGTAAAATGAGATCCTTGACAACTTCTATCTTGTCTCTGTTTATCCTGATGTTGCTTATTGGTTCATTTGTGAGGATTTTTGTTTTCTTTATGTTAAGGTGTAATCCATACTGAAGGCTGTAGTCTTTGATCTTCATCAGTGAATACTTCAAGTCCTCTTCACTTTCAGCAAGCAAGGAGAGAGAAATTACACCACTGTATATATATATTTAGAAACCTTGGTGGCGTAGCAGTTAAGTGCTAACCGAAAGTACAGCAGTTTGAATCCACCAGGTGCTCCTTGGAAACTATGGGGCAGTTCTACTCTGTCCTATAGGGTCACTGTGAGTTGGAATCGACTTGATGGCAATGGGTTTGGTGTATATATATATATATATACACACACACACACATATATATGTATGTATGTATGTATATAATACATATACATATATACATGACACAGGCATGCACATAAGCACTGATAGTGAGTGCTCAAGACTGTAAAGAAATGCAGACGGGCCTAAATACCCAGCAGAAGAATCTGGCTCTCCCGAATATAATGTCTTAGCTGCTTTGCAGGGAATACATGTTAAAAGAACAGAAAGAATGTGAAGACTTCCAATCGAAACATTTGTTACTTTGCCCTTAAAAACAAGGAGCATAACAAAGAATTAAGTGGTGTCTTAGATTCCTGTGGCTGCCATAGCAAAATACTACGAGGTGGGAGGCTGTAGATAACAGAATATATTTTCTCACAGTTCTGGAGGCCAGAAGTCCAAAGGGTGTTGGCCTTGTTGATTTATTTTGAGGGGTTTGAGAGTGGAACTGTTCCCTGCCTCTCTCCTAGTTTCTGGTGGCAGCCAGCAATCCTTGGCATTCTCTTGCTGCTTACAGATGCCTATGCCTCTGTCGTCATGTAATGTCTTCTCCCTGTTTTTGAGACTCTGTTTCTGTATCTATTCTCTCCTTTTATAGAACGCAGCTCAGAAGGGCTTAGGATTAGGCCCAACCTACCTCATTTAATTTAACTGATACAGAAGAAAAACCTATTTCCCAACAAGGTCACATGCGTGGGTTTGGACATTAGAACATCATCAACGTATCTTTTGGGGGGACACAATTCGATCTGTCATAGTGAATAAATAGGTAAACAGGGTGGAAAAGCACATTAAAAACAGGTGTACAGCATTAGTCAATTTTTTACCTTAAAAAAGTGTATGTGTTCTTAGGATAAAAAGTCCTGAAGTAAATAATTCATTTACTCATTCATTTATTTTCTTTTTTTACCAATCACTTCCTAATTATTTTGCTATTTATTTACGTCCTTTAAAAATATAGGTCGCTATAGTGTCCCTATGAGTCGAAATTGACTCGATGGCAATGGATTTGGTTTTTTGGGGTTTTAAGAATAAATAGAGAAATGTGAATTAAGTTAACAAAATAGAAACTAGTAGGACCCATTTATTTTTAAAGTCTGTAAAGCTGAACAAGATTTTCGTTTTACTGAGGAAGTCCAGGAGCTCCCTCCGAGAATTCAGGGAAAAGGAGATAGCCTATATAATCCAAACAAATCAAATAGAAACAGAAAAAGATACACTTACGATGTATTGCCAGTGACAGAAAAATTTTGTAACAAAATCTTAACAGTCTAATGATGTAAAGTTTGAGGAGCATTCTCAGTAGAAAGCAGCAGGTGAAATTAGGGGTGTCTGAGTTCAAAGAAGCCTGAAACAATCAACACAATCTTCAATACAACAAATCATGTTGTTGTTACTTGCCCTGGAATCAGTTGTGACTCGTGGCAACCCCACGTATGTGAAGTTGAACTGCTCCATAGGGTTTTTGAGTCTGTAACCTTTCAGAAGCAGGTCACCAGGCCTGTCTTCAGAGGAAGACTCTGGGTGGTTTGACTGTCAAACCGTCAATTGGTAGTATAGAGCTTAAACATTTGCGCCAGTGGGAGACTCCTAATAAGGTTCAACAGTCTAATTTCACAACCACAGAGAATTGTTGAGAGTTACTTGCTTGCATTAAATCTCAAATGACTTGAATAATAACGGAAGAACAGTTTACGCTTCATCAAGAAAAGCAAATCAATAAGATATGTTCTTTTCTCCTTTGTTGTTGAGAAGTGGATGTTTATGAAAATCATGGTTAACTGTAAGTGCATGATGGAAAAGGAGAAAATCAATGGCCAGTGCCCTTCTAAGATGGTCAGGTGCCTGTCTTGGGCAGTGTCCCTCAATGGGCAGTACCTAGACCAACTGCACCAGAAATAACATAGGAGGTTTGACCTCCTACTCTGAAGCAAACTCTCTATAGTCATGTCCCCAATAATCCCCATTTTCAATAATTGCCCAAGGTAATTCTGATATTCACTGAAGTTTAAGAACATCGATAGCGAACTGTGAGCTAAATGTCATCAAGATTAGCAAAGTGGTAGATGTTTTATATATATATATATTTAAACAAAGGACTTCTTTATTTAAATGAAAGTTAATTTAATATGTAAACTTCCTGATGGGGAGAAGGGGCTAATGCACCACAAAGAGGCCAGTGAGTTTACAATGCTGTGCATGTATCCAAGGCTTTTTGAGGTATGCCTCTAGGTCATTTTCATTCAAATTGTTTCATACATTCTGAATTAATATGTGAACTGGGAAAACCTTAAACTGCCTTGTTCTCATTTGCACAACTGATAGAAATAAAATATTCTTGTTAATCATTGAGGCATATGCAGTAGGTTTCAGCCAATTAAGTTTGTTTTAATAGGATCCCTAGTTTTTTCTCTCACCCCATAGCGCAGTCATGGCTGAAACAGAAAAGCATTCTGTGGGATATGTAAGTCTCTTTAGTTATTATATCCAAAGGTAAATTACTTTTGTTTTCAGGGTTTTTATTTCCTTGTTTTCTTCCTTATGGTATTTCTAAAAGGCATAACTTCAACTTTAAATGCTTCAGAAGGTTTAGAAAGCTCCCCCCCCAAAAAAAAAAATAGAATTCATGAAACCAACAGTATGGGCAAATCAGAGGTAAACTTCTGGCCCCATAATTCAGGGGGTTGCTTTTCCAGAAGGGGGGTATTTCCACATTCCTCAAAGGAGCTATACGACATTTTTCTAGAAGCACACCTTAGAAATGTCACTTGAGTGTTCCATTGAAAGTGCACCAGCAACTTCGTATAACTACACTATTCACATGCACTTTTATGTATGATTTATACCAACTGCTGTGATTTATGAAACACAAAGTTATCACTTATATATCCCAAAACCAAACTAACCTCATTGCCTTTGAGTCAATTCCAATTCACAGCAGTCCTATAGGACGGAGTAGAACTGCCCTACAGGGTTTCCAAGGCTATAAATCATTATGGAAGCCAATTTTGACATCTTTCTCCTACACCGTGGCTGGTGGATTCAAACCACTGATCTTTTGGTTAGCAGCTGAGTACTTTAACCATTGTGCCACCAGGGCTCCTTTCACATATGTGTGTATATTTAATATCCCAAAAATTTCTTGAACTCTATTTCCCAAATACATCAACCCACAAAATGCATGAGCTCATTGGTATATTCTTTCTCTTTAAAAAATAAAGAAAGAAAGAAGACAAATCAAGGTTTTGAGGAAAACACAGTGTCACTGCATAGAAACAAGATATTTGTGGTATAAGTTAGTTCCCTAGAATTGTACCAGTCAGGACAGGTTCTGTTATGCCTTGGTAACAAATAACACCAAATGTCAGAATCCAAAAACAGCTGAGATTTTATTTTCTTGCTGATGACATATACCTATCAATTTATACTCACTCAATGATTTGGGCTGTCAGAAAAGCCACTATCTGGAACATTGCTCAGCCCTATGGCAGGGAGAAATAGCATTATGAATAATACACTGGATCTTGAAATGTTCTCCGAGAAATGGCACATACCACTGGCCAAAGAAAATCCCATGGCTTTACCTAACCACACACACACATACACAAAAACCAAACCCATGGCCATCGAGTCAATTCCGACTCATAGCAACCCCATAAGACAGAGTAGAACTGTCCCATAGAGTTTCCAAGGTGGATTTCAACTGCTGACCTTTTGGTTAGCATTTGTAGCTTTTAAGCACGTCGCCACCAGGGTTTCCACCTAACCATAAGGGGCAGGGAGATAAAATTGTACAATTGCCCAGAGAGAAAACCATAAATATTTGATAACTGCCACAAAGGTCCTGGTTTAGTGGGCCCTATTCATGATAATGTTTTTCTCCTTACTTTCCCAAATTTGAACATTATCTTTCTTACCTGGCTTTCTGAAATTTAAGGCAAAGGCATTGTTGTTTTTAGGTGCCGTCGAGTTAATTCTGACTCATGGTGACCTCATTAGGCCTTGATGACCTACTTATACAATAGAGTGAGGATTTGTAAGTTTAAATTATCATCTCTACTAACCAAAAACTGGCTTGGGAAAGAAAATTACTAGGCTGGGCCATATCATCTTTTAAATAGTCATAGAAGTCAATGGCATGAGGAAAGAGGACTATCATGAAAGTCCTGGAGCTTTGATGGAGCAAGGAAACTATATGACTAGATTATTGAAACCAAAGCCAATGTTTCCAATTTTATAATTTTGCCCACATTCCTAAATGACTTATCTTGTTCTGTGAAAAAAAAAAAAAAAAAGACACTTTTTCATTGTACTAAATGTACTTGGCAAGAAGGACTACGTAACTCTACAGTGTTAGTGAAGTATTCAAAATTATATGAAGAAAAAGGAATTAGCACTGCCTCTCAGGGTTTGCTATGCTGCATTGGCAAATTATGAAAGGGACTTCCATGTCAAATGTTCTGTTTGTCCTTGGGAACCCCTCTCTGTTTTTTCTACTCTTCCCGTAGGTCTAGATAAGGCTTACCCTTGGTTTCCTGAGTTTAGACAATGGAGGCACCATCAAGAGATTACAAAGAGGGAGAAGAGTGTGGTCAGGATACTTAATCCTCAATTTACCGTCTTCTAAGTCTTTGAAGATTGGCTGTATTCCTTTGCTAAAGGCTACGTTTCTTAGCAGTTGGCCGTCTATATGGAAGTACACTTTCAGGGTACCCATAATCATTCTTTTTACCCACATTCCTTCATGCTTTGGGGTGGTAAGGGCTTTCTGCTGTTGCTAGCCCTGTAGTACTACATGATCCCTCATTGGTGTCACAGTGGTTAAAGCACTCAGATGCTAACTGAAAGGTTGGTGGTTCAAACCCACCAGCTGCTCCATGGGAGAAAGGTATGGCAGTCTGCTTCTGTAAAGATTTACCTATAGAGTATTTCCACTTTGTCCTATAGGGTCACTATGAGTCAGAATCGACTCTATGGCAATGGATTTGGTTGGTGTCCCTACACAATGTACACCTTTATAAATATTCTTTCTTATTCACCTCTCCCAAACAGACTTTCTTATCTATTTCCTACCAGAGTCCAACTCATGTAGTCACTGCCTCTAGGTGTTATGACATGTTTTTATGTCCAATGCCAATAATCAAAGCTATTAGGTTACAAATGTCTTGACAAAATCTAACTTTCTATTAGGGTTTCATGGTCTTAGAACCCGAAATGTATTTACGTTTATATGAAGAATGAACTCAAGCCCTGCCTTTATCAAGTGAATGTAAGCAAATGTTGAAGTACTTAAAATTGTAGGTTGCTGCTGTAGGTCTTTCTTTCAAAAGCTTCTGAGAAACTATAGAGTGGCTTTTTTTTATGTTAAGATCAGAAAGAGGGATGGAATATTAATAAAACTTCAAGTTAAGAATCTTGGTAACTGCTCTCTACTGAGGATCTCTGCTGGAAGACATAAAAGAAGCCCTAAGAATGAAATAAGTGACGACAGTGTTAACTAACCTGTCAATCAATCAGTAAATATTTACTGCTCTACAACCTCACATGTTCCAAGTCTACTCTTTCTATTGGTTTGTCCAAGACTTTTCCAAGTTTTGTTCATTCTGTTATCTTTTGTATTGATTTCCATAACAATCTATTGACCCCATTCAAATAATAACCTTGATTTTCCTTGTTGTGTTTTGTTTTTTTGTATATATTCTTCCTTGGTCTGATGCTGTATTCTCCAAGGAGAGAGCTGATTAATGCACAGAAGTAAAAAAGGGTAGTGTCATTATAATCCTGTAAGAATGACGATTATGGGACCAATAGTGGCATATCTAGGGTATTGCACTGGCCCTGGGTGTGTGGTGCCACTGAGCAGTTTGTGTTTAACCCGGTATGGCCCAACCTCCTTCCTCAAGCACAGTAACGTGTTAATTAAAAGATTAACAAGCTTGACTTGTATTTTTGATTTGATATTATGATAAAGTTATCTAAAAAGGGGGGTATTGGGATGTTTGGATAAGGGCATAATTTCAGTGCTTTCCATAGGTGCCATTTTCCACAGATACACCATTGGTAGTACCAAGTTAATAGAAACTGCTTAGTGGTGCCCTGTGCCCAGGGCCAATACAATACCTGCCATACCTCCCTTACCCTAGTTACACCTCTGCTGATATTTAAGTCGGCATTCCAGACACCAGTCTACATTGTTAACCTCCCATTATGTTCTCATTCTGCTTTAAGTTCATTAGTCCTTTGCAGAAACCTTGAAATCACATAGAATAACAGTGGGGCATCAAACTCCATGGTGTGGAGATCATCATAACTTTTGTAAGCAGTTCACATTTTATTCATTATCTCATTTAGTATTTGTTTAGCATGGGAGGAAGGGGCAGCGCAGCTCCTAAATTACTAGGAGTTTTCTGGGGAGCTAAGTACAATAGCTTTTTTTTTTTTTTTAATTCATAGTGATATCCCTAAACAGAATTTTAAAAAATTAGATGAGATTAAATTAGATGAGGGCCACAGAGTTATAAAAGCTGTAGATCATGAAGTCATAAAACATGGTTAAAGTGACTTATGATAAGCAAAAGTTGTGTTACTTTGCAATAAAATTGAAAAGGTTTTCCCTTTTAGTCATAGGCTTTAGTGCTTATAGCCTGTAGAATTTGGTTTACAGTGCCTAACTCTTTCCATCAGTGATTTTGTTTTAATATTTATATATTGAATGCTCAAACTTCGTTCTTCACTAAAAAAGAAGATCTGCCCGTGATAGGCTCTTTTCCCCCAAAAGTTAAATCTACTAAAGGAAGAAAAAAAAAAATGAGTATTTTTAAATGGAAATGAGTTTTAAAAATAAATGAAAGAGTGTGAAAGGAAAAAATGTAGGACTTTTATTAGATCAAGAGATAACTGGAGTGTTCTAAGTTAACCATAACCAAACCAAACCAAAAGTCAGTTGTCTTGCAGTCAATTCCGATTCAAGGAAGCCCCAGGTGTGTCAGAGTAGAACTGTGCTCCATAAGGTTTATAATGGCTGATTTTCCAGAAGTAAATTGTCAGGCATTTCTTCTAAGGCAACTCTGGTAGACTAGAGCCTCCAACCTTTTGACAGCCTAGCCAGTTAACCATTTGCACCACCCAAGGACTCAATCTAACCATGTTATTGTTATGTGCTATTGAGCCTGTTCCGATTCATAGCAACCCTGTGTACAACAGAATGAAACACTGTCCATTCTCACAATTGTCACAATATTTGAACCCATTGTTGCAGCCACTGTGTCAATCCATCTCACTGAGGGTTTTCCTCTTTTTTGCTGACTCTCCACTTTACCAAGCATGATGTCCTTCTTCAGGGAACTTCTCCCTCCTGATAACATATCCAAAGTACATGAGATGAATCTCACCATTCTCCTTTCTAAGGAGCATTCTGGCTGTACTTCTTCTAAGACAGATTTGTTCGTTCTTTTTGCAGTCCATGGTATATTCAGTATCCTTTGCCAACACCGTAATTCAAATGCACCAATTCTTCAGCCTTTCTCATTCGTTGCCTGGCTTTTGTATGCATATGAGGCAGTTGAAAATACCATGGCCAAGGTCAGCTGTACCTTAGTCCTCAAACTGACATCTTTGCTTTTGAACACTCTAAAGAGGTCTTCTGCGGCAGATTTGCTCAATGTAATATGCCTTTTGATTTTTTTGACTGCTGCTTCCATGAGCATGGATTGTGGATCCAAGTAAAATGAAATCCTTGACAACTTCGTCTTTTCTCCATTTATCATGATGTTGTTCATTGGTTCAGTTATGAGGATTTTTGTTTTCTTTATGTTAAGGTGTAATCCATACCGAAGGTTGTGGTCTTTGATCTTCATCATTAAGTGTGTCAAATCCTCTTTGCTTTCAGCAAGCAAGGTTGTGTCATCTGCATTTCACAGATTGCTAATGAGTCTTCCACCAATCCTGATGACGCATCTTTCATATAATCCAGAAACTAACCATACAATGGTAAAATATATTCTTTGTAGGTTAGACCAATGCCTTCCACTTCTCTTTCTTTTTTATTGTTCCGTCAGAACTACCCTACGTTTAATGAAGTCAATCTCCGCTTATTGGGCAGTAAGTCCCTATGTAGAGGGGCCATTTTTCTTCCTGGTTGCACAGTGGTTAAGTGCTCAGCTGCTAACCAAAAAGTTGGCAGCCGGAACCTACCAGCTGCTCCTTGGAAACCCGGTGGGGCAGTTCTACTCTGTCCTATCGGGCCACTATGTGTCAGAATCAAATTGACAGCAGTGGGTTTAGTTTGTTTATTGGGGGGGTTTCCTAAAGGCCAGCATGATACAAATGATACTTGAGAACATATAAGCAAGGAAAAATCTCTAGAGACTAGTCTCTATATCCAGTGGCCTATATCTTCCCGTTTATACAGGTGTGGAGTGTGGCAGCTGTGCAGGCACAGAAAGGATTATATACTTGAATTTTTTTTTTTTTTAATTTAGGATGCCTATCTGCAAGATGACATCTTACACACTTTCCTCACCTTAAATTGTATGCAATGATGCTTTCACATTAAACCATCTTCTATCACCCCTGTTATCTCTGTAATTCACTACTTTTTCAAAGAGAGAATACCTGTTTTGAATGCTAAAAAGTAGCAATTAAATTGTTATATCTGGTCCTTCTAAACCTGATTTTTTCCCAAAGAACCTCAAAATTGGGTTAAAAGCATGCATATTCTTGTTGGGTCATACTATTTCATTTTCCAACTTTCCCCACTGTCTCTAGAAATTAAAACAAGACTTCTTACAACATTAGTTTTCTACGAACAGAATTGTGATTAATCTTCAGACTATTTGGCTGATAATAAGTTGAAAATGTAGTAAAGCTGAAGTTAAAATCTCCTTTATCTGCAATGATCTATTACGGAAATTATTCTGAATTAAATACAAACATAAGAATCCTGTATCTTAAAAGTGCTATTAATATAGTCAAAATGTATGTTATAACAACATATTTCTATTACAAATTTGGGATTTATGTGACCATAAAGGCAAAGAAAATGAAGGCAAAATTACATCTGAAAGCATTCAAAATGTCCTTTATTAGTTCAGAACTATCACATTAACCCATGTGAATAAACTTATTGTTTATACATTTAAATTGCCACAAAAACAATCACAGTTAATCAGAACTGGAAAATATTCTAGTTGCCTCTCTGAGCAGTAGGAGGAAAAGTTTTGTTCTGGGATTTCTTCCAGCACCAGTTCCTTTTCTTTTTCTTAAAATTGTAATTGAGAGGCTTCTATTCTATGTGGAATGGTAAATATTTTGTAATTTTCTAAATTAAATTGATGTTGATTAAGACAAAATAAATGCAATATAATTTTACTCAAATAATGTTTTTTAATGTCTGTCTTGGATTGAATTGTGTCCTTCCAAAACTATGTGTATCAACTTGGTTAGGCCATGATTCCCAGTATTGTGTGGTTGTCCTCCATTTTGTGATTGTAATTTTATGTTCAGAGGATTAGGGTGGGATTGTAACACCATCCTTACTCAGGTCACCTCCCTGATCCAAGGCAAAGGGAGTTTCCCTGGGGTGTGGCCTGTACCACCTTTTATGTCTCAAGAGATAAAAGGAAAGGGAAGTAAGCAGAGAGCTGGAGACCTCATACCACCAAGAAAGCAGCACCAGGAACAGAGCATGTCCTTTGGACAAGGGGTCCCTGCATCTGAGAAACTTCTCCACCAGGGGAAGATTGAGGCCAAGGATCTTCCTCCAGAGCCAACAGAGAGAGAAAGCCTTCCCCTGGCGCTGACACTCTGAATTTGGACTTGTAACCTACTAGACTGTGAGAGAATAAATTCCTCTTTGTTAAAGCCATTCACTTGTGGTATTTCTGTTAGGGCAGCACTAGATGATTAAGGCAATGTCTAAGTGGGATTTTAGTAAAATTCGATAAATTTCAAGAAGTTTGACCCATAACCAAATTATGTCCCTTTTATTTCTTGTTTCTTTTTTAAAATATGTACATCATTAAAGGCCAAGTTCATGTCATTGGTATGACCTTTTGACCTCTCTCAGGCAGAACTAATCACTCTTTTCCTATGATCATACAGTATTTTATATACAATATTGTATAGCACATTCACATTATTTTATGGTTATTTAAGTTACATGTCTATCTAGTTGTACATACACTGGATTCTGAGGGCAAGAAAAGATTCTAATGATTTTTGTTTTTCCTGTCACCTAGCATTTAGGGAGAGAGATGGAGTGAGTGAGTGAGTGAGAATTAGCTTTCAAAGGAAAAAATTAAAAAAAAAAAAAATGTCATATCAAGTATTATTAAAGCAAAAGACTGGATAATTTTCCATTTTGGTTTTAAGAGGAAATCAACCTAAATTAGAATTTACTTTGAGTAAAACAGTTAAGACAGCCCATTTAAAATAATTGAACTTCTGTTTATTGCCTAAAACTATATCCATAAATGTCACTGTTTCAGCCAGCAAACTTTATGGAAGAGTCACAAAATACACTTTGAGGAGCCGCCATGAACAGGGAGAAGGAACATAATTGGCCTTTTCTAACTCTAACTTCAGTGATTCTATTCCAGGCCTCTATAACAGTTAAGCTACAACTTCTTTTTCTGTTAAAGGCCATGATCAAGGGCCACACTGCTAGAAACTCCATGTAATTTCAGCCTTGACTAAAATACTAAAATTTTGTTTATGTATTCCAAACAATAGCTCTATAGCTTGGTCAATTTCAATTGTTCAGGGGATTTACAATAGTTCTATATAATGGTCATTTAGAATTGTTTAAAAGATTTAATTTATGATTTGGTTTTGATGAATCCCTCCTTCTGTTTTCCCCTTTCTGTCTTTCTTCTTTATTCAACATTTACTGTGCAAGACAGTAGTCAGATGATAGAGAAGCACAGAGAAATTAAGTTTGGTTTCAAACCTCAAGGAACATTGAATCTAGTTACAAAAGATAGCTTATGTGGTAGGCAACCTCTAAGATAGCCCCAATGATTCCTGCCTCCTAGTATTCATGCCCTTGTATAATCTTCTTCCCTTAAATGTGGGCTGGATTTGTTAACTTGATTCTAATGGATAGAATACCACAGATGTGATGGAGTGTCGTTTCCAAGATTAAAAAAAAAAAAAAAAAGATTAGGTTATAAAAACAGACTGAGACTTCCGTCTTGGGTGTTCTTTCTCTTGGATTAATTGTGCTGGGGTAAGAAAGCTGCCGCATTGTAAGGAGCCCTATGGAGAGGCCCAAATAACACATGAAGGAACTGACGCCCTCTGAGGAGTTACAACAACCATGTAAGTGAGCTTGGAAGTGGATCCTCAGCCCCAGTTGACTTGTGAAATGCCTATAGCCTGGTCGACTGCTTGACTACAATTTAACAAAGAGTCTTGAGCCAGAAGCATCAGCTAAGTCAGTCCTGGATTCCTGGCATATAGAAACTAGGATAAAATAAACATTTTTTTTAAGCTACTAAGTAAGTTTTAGGGCAGTTTGTTACTCAGGAATTGATAACTAATATATTTAGAGATTTATGATAGTGAATGTAAGCAAACATATTCATTAAAGATATGTCAGAGGCCTTTATATGATAGTATGGGGAAACAAAAGAAATCAGACCTATTTGGAACGGAGTGAAGTCAGAAGGCTTTTAAGTTCAAATTTGAAAGAGAAGAGATTTTCTCTAGGAGAATGATATTGGGATGAGAGGCAAATTATCCAAGAGAAGGGAGTTATGTGAGCAGAGACTCAGAAATGCAAAACAGTATGTCACTTAAACTGTAAGTGCTTCATCATGAGTCAAAGCATAGGATGCTATATGGTGTGTATGTCTTGAGTCTCCTGCTAGGAAACTTGAAATGTAGTCTGTGAGATATGGGGGTGTAAATTGCACATACCTCATTCACATGGCTGACACTCTTCTGACAATTCAACCTCCGAATCTTTTTCTACACTATGATCCAGGCAGCTGGATGAATTAATTAATCAACATCAGAATGAAACATATGCTGATATCCCTGGAAATAAGCATAAGGGCCTCTGAGAATATCATCTACCCCAAGTTATATATATACACGCATACACACTTTTCAGGAAATCACTTCCCTGCAACCTTAGAAATTGCTTACTTAGGTTCCTTCCTAGTGGTTACTTAAAATCAGACACATACCTCTAACCAAATATGCAAAATTTAAAGATACATCTTACTCATCTTTGTATGCTCTGCAGGGGTTTGCAAAAGCAGAGATTCAACGCGTCTTTGTTGAATCGAACAGCAAATCCCATTACACCCTCTCTAGGTTATCCTCAGTTTCCTGCCTCCTTTCCTCTTTTTCCTATTTCTCAACTTTTATTTAGGTCCATTGGAGGAGCATAGAGAGGATCTTTAGTGAGGTTAAGAAGCCACAAAAGAGCAGACTGAGAAATAAGAAAGTGCAAGTACTTTAACAGTGTCAAGGATAGTAATTAGCTGGGTTGGTGAATAAGAGCTTGAAGACTTTTTTTTTTTTTTTAGCACCAGTTCTACTCAAAGATAATGGATGTTTGTGGTATTTTAGGGCTCGCAATTGGGGAGGCAGCCTATTGAACATCCCCATATAATGTTGTCAGATATACAGAGCTTCATGTTAGTACCTTATTTCTTTATACATATATATATATAAATGGTTAAGAAGATGGTGGACCACATCCACCAAAAAAAAAAAAAAAAAGGTGATGCTTCTTGCTGTAGCTTTTTTATCTGATTCATAACCCAAGGGAATAACTTTGGAACCAAACCATTGCACTTAGTAGGCCATAGAGGGAGGGAACAAGGGCTTTATTATTACTCTATGACTACTTTTGGTCTGACATTTCAAATCTCCCGTGAGGTTTTTGCAACAGAAAACTCCAGGGTGTACAATATATTCTTACAGGGCCTTTGCAGTACATTCTGCAAGCTTGCAGAGACAGAAAAATAGCAGAGTACTCTTTATTTCTATCTCATAAACAGATAAAAGTGCTAAGCCAACATTAAAAACTTACTCAGCTGTTAAGATGATTTATTAGAATAGTACTGTTTCCATTTTCCATTGCTATGATACGATTGTCAAAAAAAAGTTTGTAAGTAAACAGTTAGCCTTATTTTTCAAGCAAAGCTATTTAACAAGTTAGATGGATGGTTAAAATAAGGTAAGGAATCTTGTTCTCTGGAGCAACTCGTTCATACTGCCTTTTGATTATAAGGATAACTGAAAAGAACCAGGATGTACCAATGGTTTACATTTAGTACAACTGCATTCTCCCTTTATGCAGTAGATATTAATTTCATTATTATACAGAGGAGGAAACACATCCTTGAAAATTTCAGGTAAGTTGAACAGCAAATCCCATTACACCCTCTCTAGGTTATCCTCAGTTTCCTGCCTCCTTTCCTATTTCTCAACTTTTATTTAGGTCCATTGGAGGAGCAGAGAGAGGATCTTTAGTGAGGTTAAGAAGCCACAAAAGAGCAGACTGAGAAATAAGAAAGTGGAAGTACTTTAATAGTGTCAGGGATAGTAATTAGCTGGGTTGGTGAATAAGAGCTTGAAGACTTTTTTTTTAGCACCAGTTCTACTCAAAGATAATGGATGTTTGTGGTATTTTAGGGCAGCAGAGGAAGTTTCAAACCCAGGTCTGCCTGATTCTAAAGCTTGCGTTCTGTCTACTGTAACCAGCTGTAACTACATCTGAGCCCACCATGACCCTGGTCAAAAGCAGAGTCAAGCTTTATAATGGCATCACTACTGTGATTAAAAGCCAAATAAATCTCCCAGTTTTGAGTCAATTGAGGTTGATGTCTGAAAACCCCACTGCATTTCCAAGTGGTTGATAAGGTCCAGTTGTTTTGATCAGATGACTTTCTCAGCAATTAACCATTCTGATGAACCAGAGAATTGATTACACATGAAAATAGCTTACTTTTGGGAAATGAAAACACACTCTAAAACAACCACTTAGTTTCCTTCCTCTAAGAAGAAGCAGTGATATGCTTTATCAGCCAGAGGGTGAAGGCAGACAAGATCCTCATTCCTCCCTTGCTTATTATTCACACTGTGATTTTCTTAAACATTTTTTCTCAAAGATAGTTCGAAGAACCCTCTCAAATACCAGAAACCTTGTTCCTAATCCTGGGATGTAATATAAAAACCAAATAGACGACTGTTTTGTTTATTGTTCTGTGAAATTGCATTATTAGAAGAGGCATCATTTTAAATTAGGAAGTGATGCATGGCTGTAACTGGTTTCAACCTGTTACCTTTTTGTGATTAAGGAATATTTCACCATGTTAAGAAATCCTGGGGAAATAATCGTGTCTGCCTCAGGCTGCTCCTGTCCTGGGTGTATCTGATCGTGTAACTCACACAGAGGAAATCCAAAAGAAACAGATATGATGTAGTTTGGGGGAATTCAGAATAAGGCCTAGAATGTAATATTATCATATTTATCTTGGACTGATTTATTATTCATTTAAAACTCTATGGATATAAGATCCTACTATTCTTGGAAAGGAGGCAGTTTTAGGAGAGAAATTAAAAGCTCAAGCTTTTGAATGAGGCAAACCTGTGCTAAATTTATCTCTGTGACTTATTGTATGAATTTAGGCAGAAGGCTTTACAGTTATAAATAAACCCCTCAGTTTCCCCATATGTCAAATGAAGATTTTTACCTCATAGGTTAATGATGAGGATCAAGGGAGAGAATATACATCAAGCGCTAAGTGTATATGAATGCTAAATAAATAATAGTAGCTGTCTGTTTAAGAGGAGCCCTGGTGGCTCAGTGGTTAAAATGCTGGGCTGCTAACTGAAAGGTTGGTGGTTCGAACCCACCAGTGACTCCTCGGAAGAAAGATATGGCAGTCTGCTTCTGTAAAGGTTTACAGCCTTGGAAACCCTACTCTGCCCTATAGGGTTGCTATGAGTCGGAATAGGTTACTTACTTGAGTGTTGACTTTATTCAGGTGGGCAGGATAATTTGTAGGAAACCCTTCATACATCCTGTTATCCATCTATTAATAGATCCCTGGGAATAAGTGAATATTTAATGTGTCTGTCATCTTCTCTGTATTATGTCTTCCTGTCTTTTAACATTTCTATCCCTGTTATTACCTAGTATTGTGGCTGGCATATAGGAGATACTTACATGCCTGTGCCTCTCAGAAGCAACCTCTCTACACTCATCTTTTATAAACATGGCAAGATTATAAAAATATCATCATGATTTACTAGTATATTTTAAAAATTCTATTGAAAGTGCTCCCTTCAGACTGACAAACAACAAAGCAAAACATTGTTTTGAGTTCTTTTTCCAGCATTGGTGGTAAAGTTGTGCTATTCTTTGCAAAATCTTTCTCATCTTTTCTTCTTTTCAAATTAATATGGTTGTAAATGTTACTTTTCACACACGATGCTTGTAACTTTATTTTAAAACATCAAAACAAGAAGTTACTTGTTTTTCAGATTTATGCGATCAGTCCTAGAATTACACACCCCATGCATATTTCAAATGGCAGTATGATTTTAATAAACTAGCAGGTGACTTATCCTCCAGAAATCTATAGTGGTTAGACTTTATTCCTGGATTTCAAAAGTGTTACCAACCTGATATTTAGTGTACCTTATACACCACTGTGGGAGTCCCTGGATAGTGCAAATGGTTAAACTCTTGGCTACTAACTGAAAGTTTGGTGATTGGAACTTTCTAGAGTTACATAGGAAGAAAGGGCTAGTGACTGCTTCCAAAAGCTCCCAGTCATGAAAACCCTATGGAGCATAGTTCTACTCTGAGATGCATGAGGTCCCTATGAGTTGCAGTCTACTCCACAATTGGCTTTATATGCTGCTGTAATTGGCCATCTGAGCTTAATGAAAAATTGTGGTCACTTTCTGAAGTGCAGTTTTTTAAAATTAGGACCAGGTTCTTTCATTTCCTGAATTGATGCTCTTTTGAAAAATGTATTATCTATGGCGTAGCGGTTAAGTGCTACGGCTGCTAACCAAAAGGTCGGCAGTTCAAATCCACCAGGTGCTCCTTGGAAACTCTATGGGGGAGTTCTACTCTGTCCTATAGAGTCACTAGGAGTCCGAATCAACTTGACGGCACTGGGTTTGGTTTGGTATTATCTATAGCTAACTAGCTAAATATATGACTATTTTATGCAATGAAATATTCATACATATCACATATTTCATGAGGTTTTATGTGTTTAATATATACCCATATAAATGTAGACAATTTTTATTTTGGGTGGGGAAGATGGTGTTTCATTTAGTTTTTTTTTTTTAATGCTTATTGGTAGACTAAATTATTGGTGTTGTAGCAAGTGTAAAATGTGTCATTTGACCTTTATAAAGGCAAAACAAAAGAATTTGGTTTTAAGTAGTTGAATTTCAGTGATACTGTTCAAAGTATTTTAAATGTGTTTGACTTCAAAACAAATGACTCCATTTCCTCTGAAGCAAAGCAAATTATAGTTATAGATGAATTTAATCTTGAAATGAAAATACAGCTAAAGTGGATCTCCAAAAGGATAGGCATTTCAAAAAAGAAAGTAATTTATCTGCATTTAACAATAACAAAACAATAAAAAAATGCATTCAGACTCTCAAGAAATTGCTCTTTGAATGAGTTCCCATTTTGACTTGTCTGGACAGCCCTTATGTTAGGAAAATATATTTGATAGGTACAGGTCATAGGCAGCTGGTGCGTTGAGTATTAAGACATTACCCCTTAGAGAAGATACTTAGTAGATGCGATCTCTGGTCGTATTGTGAATCATCAAATACAGTTTTCCTTTTGCCTGATTCCTACTGGAAAAATGACCTCTTTACCATCCAAATGGAGCCCTGGTGGTGCAGTGGTTAAGAGCTCAGTCACTAATTGAAAGGTTGGCTGTTTGAATTCATCAGCCACTCCTTGGAAACTCTATGGGGCAGTTCTACTCTGTCCTATAGGGTCACTATGAGTCAGAATTGACTTGAGGGCAACAGGTTTGGTTTTTGGAATCCCCTCAAAAAGCCTACAGTGTTGGCTATCACCCTTATCAATGTGATCACGTGGTGGGAATATTCCAGATCTCCACAAAAGGAAAAAGACCTACAGCAGACATACAAAGCACAACGGTAAGAGCATGTACTCCGCCACCAGGCTGCCAGACCAAGTGACTTAGCCTCTCTATGCCTCACTTTCCTCTTTTCTAAAATGAATATACTAATAATGTATTCTTTTTCTAAAATAAATAATATAATAAGTGCCCACCTCTTAAGTATTACGTGTGACTTAAATGAGTCTGTGTGTGTGTATGTGCAATAGTTTTTTTCACTTAAAAATTCTATATAAGAACTTTTTTTCATTATCAGGATACAGAATATAAAGGAAATTAAAGAAAAGGAACTGTGGAAGTGAAAGGAGTTGAAAATTTTGTATTATTTATATGTTAACATAAAACATCAAGGCCACTGCTATGTGCTAGAAAATTTAAAAATAAAATCCATCGAAGAACTTCTGCACATGAAGCATTAAATATGTAATAATTTTAACCTCACCACAGCTTTATGATATAAGAATTCTTATCCTTATTTTATAAAGGAAAGATTAATCTATCCAAGACCAAAGAGCCAGTATGTAGTTAAAGGGCCTGACACACTTCACACACTGCCTCTTGTGTAATGTTAATCTTTACAGGTAGAACTCATTGACATGAAAAAGTAAAAGTAATACCTGGTTTTACAGAGTATAAAAGAGAAATCAAGCCTTACTGTAATAATTGGAATACTGGTAGAAATTGTGGAACAAAAATATAGTTATTAATTTGTTATTACTTGAAGGTACTTAAATGACATGAACTTAAATGTTAGTTATATATTGCTGCATAACCCCAGAATTTAGTGACTAAAAACAACTGCTATTAATTTAGTTCATAATCCTATTTTCATCTAGGTTGGGCTCTGCTTATCTTAGTGGGCTCGATCAGATATGTGCCGTCAGTTGGTGTGTTGGCTGCAGGCAGACAGGTCTCAGGGGGCTCACTCCCATGCCCTACAATTGACCGGTTGTTAGCTGGACTGCCTTGGTTCTCCTGCATTTGGTTTCTTTTCTTCTTGCAGGCTAACCTGGGCTTATTCATATGGTGGCCTCTATCCAAGAAAGGGCTCTTGAAGCCAAGGCTCAGGATTTGCACAATTTTACTTCCTTTCCTTTTTTTAGACAAAATTACAAAGCCAAAGCAAATTACAAGGCAATTTTCAATGGAAAGGAAAGAGATTCTTTCTCTTGATGAGTGGAGCTGAAGAATATTGTGGCCGTTTTTGCAATCTACCATGGTTTATATGGAGGTAATCCAACCGAGTAAACTTTATTTCTTTATAAGTTAGCATGTGACAAAGAGAAAAGCAATAGGTGGAAATTGGTGGCATCAGTCCATGATTCCAGCTGTAATAGTATTACCAGGTATCTGGGAAAGGGAAACCCACTCTGGCCAAGGCACTTCAGGTGTCCATTGAAACTGAATCTGGGAAATAGTTTAGTTCATATACCTGCTTTTGAAACTAATCCTTAGAAGATAGGAAAACTTGAAAAAATAAAAACAAAATATATGTGAATAGCTCCACTATGCTATTTCTCTGTACTATACCCTGAAAAGGAGCAAAGATTTACATATTCTAAATGTGGGTCATCTTTGTTGTTATTTTTTCCCACACCTTCTTTGTCCAACCCTAGAAGAACCACAAGTAAGCACTTGCATCTTGGTCAAGTGAGATGATTCCTCTGAAACAGGTAACTTATGTTTATATTAAACACAGAGCATAAAAAAAATGAAGTACTGCCTAATTCAGTTTTCCTCAAATGTGACTGTTTTGTAAATACATCCAGTCATCACAAGACCCTCCTCCCCCTTTAGAATTACCTTGAGAATTTATAAACCATGCCACTAGTCATCCTGGAAATTTTATTCTAAGCAGGGTATCAACTAATTTAGTGACAGGTAGCATCATAAATTGTATTAATTGCCAAAGATGCATTTGTAATTCTTTAAACATAGCTGAGAACCCACAAAGGGCATTGACTGATAGGTTAGTTTCGTGGATTAATTTCCTGCTGATGATTAACTTGCATATTCTAGCTCTAAATCATTTACTGTTTTACTAATTATCTTTGCTTCTTATTTAGTAGTTTAGTCAAGAGTGTATCAGGATAATATGGAGTCTCCTCTGACATGCAATGTCTTAGGGCATTTTCTTAATATTATAGGGTATAATCCATCTTAGTTTTGACTCAAAAAAGAAAAAAAGCTGACAAAGATTTTATAGATTCCCGTACCATCTGCAAATTTTCTCTAAATTTTGTGCTTTTCTATAACCATAATAACCTTTACTCCTTAGTGATTAGGACAATCTGGGCATAAGGAAAGATGTTTGGTGTTTGCCTTGAGAAATCTTAAAGGATTTGCCATCTGATGATATATACCACTAACAACTATATCATTATCTCCAGCCATTCCAGAATCTTAGGAGTATGCTTAGTGTTTTTAATCTTTTTCCAGAATTCATACCTCAAAATCTTAGGTAAAAAGCAATTTATATACCAGATAGGGAAACCTAGCTCTTCCAATAGGGCCTTAAAATATATTGAATACCCAAGAAGTTATTCCAAAGCAGTTTTCCATAAATATCACAATATGGGTCTGTTTTACTTAGTGTAAACCTATGAGCTTGACACAGAAAAAGAAAGGAAGGGGCAAGATCAAAGTTTTCTAAATTTTAGCAGAGTCTGCACTTACTCTCTTTGAATATGGTTCATATTTCCTTTATAGAAAACAATGACACTATGGTCCAATCTTGTGGCCTGTAGCCCCAAAGTTTTCCCAGCTCTGCCCCAGCCATAGCTGTGAATGTGAGTTAATCCCCTTGTCCTGCCTTATTCTATGTCCCTTCCAATGACAGACATGTGCTAGGTGGGAAGCCATATGCAGAAAAATATATTTCTACAATAAATGAGCAAGTCTTTATAGGGAATTGGGAAGTTTAATTTGAAAAGTGTATAACCATAAAGGAGTGTTAACTGTAAAATGGTGGTGTTATTTATCAACTGCTGCTTCCTAAAATGGATCTTGTAATTAAGAAGAGACTTATCAGTGGTTAAGCCTGAATGAGAAATTAGACAGTTTCAAAAAAGAAAGATTACTTCTAGAGTACTTGTCTACTCTGATTTGTGTTTACACATAACTGTGTTTGGATATTTTGGGATTGTAATTTTCTTTGGGCAATGAGGTTTTCTTTGTGAGGTTACAATCATAGAATTATGGGAAACATAAGAAATTATAAAGAAAGGCTGAATTATATACTATCTCATTTGAGGCCAAGACCCCTATAATTTTTTACTTGCATATGCTATTGCCAAACATTTGTTGTTGACAGTTTTTTTCCCATTATATTCTAATTTTTCCATGATATAATTTTTTTCTCTTTTTTTTTGAGTTGTGATATTTCAACTTGTTGTATATTGCCAACCAACTTACTTGTTACTATGATCCATTGCTTTCTGAGCCTATACTTTTAAAGAATGTATATATATACACAAAAATATTTATATGTGCAATCTTTTTATTTTATAGTATTATTGACAACTTTGCATAGTTTAGTTAGAATATAAATTTTAAAACTGCCAAGTTATTTTCTGAAAGTTGTTTTTTTAATGCTGAATTTTACTTTTCCTAAATTTGGCTTATTTCACAACTATAAAGTTAAGAATTGATATTTTATTTTTCCCATCCATCTCCACATTTGTTTCTTTGCTCTTAAAGGACATTGAAATGTATTAGCCAGACTAGTTCTATTTTAGATTTATGTTTAGAGACAGGATTGCCTAATGAGGTTGGCCTATGTATACATTTTACCTTTTCAACAATCTTAGTCAAAGCAAGTAACCCTATAAATCTATTCCACATCTGTAAAATGGCAATGATAATATAGATTATAAATGAGTATTGCCAACATTAAATAATACATGCAAAGTGTCTATCACTTAGTAAATATCTGATAAATACGTGTTTCTTTGTATTCTTAGTACATAAATTGGAGGCAAAACAATAAGTCAAGAATAAGGTTTTAAAAATAAGTAAAATACAAGAATCAAGAAGTTTTTATACTATTTTCTGATTATAGAAAAAGACAATAACTCTCCAATATATTTCTGTAAATTAACCTAACTCCAGTACCAAAACAACTTGAACAATACAAGTAACACAAATGAAAACCACACCCACTGCCATTGAGTCAATTCTGGCTTATAGCAACCCTATAGGGCAGAGTAGAACTACTGCCCCATAGAGTTTCCAAGGAGTGCCTGGTGGATTCGAACTGATGACCTTTTGGTTAGCAGCCAAACTCTTAACCATTATGCCACCAGGGTTTCCAATAACACAAAGAAGACAGCAAAAAAAAAAAAAAAAAAAAGCATGTTAATTCACAAATTTAGAAAGGAATATTCTGCCTTAACCATGAGAGATTTACTCTGGAAATGTTTGGATTAACATTAGAAAATGACTTGTGTAATTCATCACAGTTGTAGAGCAAAGGAGAAAAATATATATGAATATTTTCATTGGTACTAAAAATCTGTTAGTGAAAATCAGCAATATTCATCCCATATTTCAAAAGAAATGATAATTCCTTCACATTATGAAAAAAAGCTATCTCAAATCAATATTAAAAATTATGTTAAATGATGAAACACTAGAGACATTTCCTTTTACAATCAAAACTTCCTTTGTAATCAAGATTTTTTCTTTATAATCAAGAGGCTGTCAACTCTGATTGTTTGCTTTTACTAAATGCTTCCTGTATGCTGAACACTGAATCTAAGTGCTCTCTTTTAATCCTTTGAAGTATGCTAGGAGAGTAGGTACTGTTTTCTTCCCATTTTACAGGTGAGAAAACACAGCAACTGGGTTTTGGAGAGGTAAAGTAAAATGTCTAATATTTGCTGTTATTGTTGTCAGGTGCCGTCAAGTCAGTTCTGAATCATAGTGACCCTATGTATAATAGAACAAAACACTGCCCAGTCCTGCACCATCCTCACAAGTGTTGCTGTGCTTGAGCCCATTGTTGCAGCCAGTATGTCAATCCACCTCGTTAAAGGTTTTCCTCTCTTTTGCTGCCCCCTGCTTTGCCAAGCATGATGTCTGTCTCCAGGGACTGTTCCCTCCTGATAACATGCCCAAAGTACGTGAGACACCGTATCACTACCCTCACTCTAAGGATCATTTTGGCTATACTTCTTCCAAGATAGATTTGTTGATTCTTCTGGTAGTCCATGGTATATTGAATATTCTTCACCAACACCATAATTCAAAGGAATCAGTTCTTCTTCGGTTTTCCTTATTCATTGTCCAGCTTTCACCTGCATATGAGGTGATTGAAAATACCATGGCTTGGGTCAGGCGCACCTTAGTCCTCAAAGTGATATCTTTGCTTTTTAACACTTAAAAGAGGTCTTTTGCAGCAGATTTGCCCAAAGCAATGAGTCTGTTGATTTCTTGACTGACTGCTGCTTCCATGGGCATTGATTATGGATGGAGGGATTTGGAAAAAATCTTGGCAAAAGCTAAACCAAAAATACGCCGTTTGGTTTCAAGTCGACTCTAATTCATGGCGACCCCATCTGTTGCAGATTAGAATTGCCATCTATAGGATTTTCAAGGTTGTGACCTTTCGGAAGAAAATCATCGGGACTTTCTTCCGAGGTTTTTCTGGGTGAGTTCAAACCACCAACCTCTTGGTTGGTGTTTGAGCACTTAACCGTTTGTGCTACCCAGGGACTCTGTCTAAAGCTGGGTCCTTCTAATTTTAGAACCCATTTTATTAAACAGGCAGTGCTTCGGTACTCAACACATGCATAGGGCACCAGCAAACCAGAAGCACCAAATAAATTGTTGGAAGAATTTGGTATTTGCTAGTTAGCAATAGTAGTCATCATGGGGGAAAATAGAGTCTGCCTTAGCCTTCCTTACAATTATGGCTTAGTATAGTATAGTTTTTAGTGCTTCAAGTCTAATTATCATAATCTAGCTTCCCACCTTTACCCTGTACACGTGATGGGTTAACCGATAGAGTTATCTGAGAGAACTACTACAAATTCATTCATTTATTCATTCACAACAATCTATTCAGAATCTATCTTGTGCTACACATTGTTGTTTGGGATGAGGAATACAGAGATAAATACAGTTCAGTCTTTACTCTCAAAATGCTCACAGTTCAGTCGTGTTGAAAGGCATGTAAACAACATACAGTATGATATGCACAACAACGGGAAGTCATACATATAAACAGGATCACAAAGGAGGTAATGGTAAACTATATGAGGTGGGATTGGGGATTATTTCGAGGCAAGTCTTCTTGAAGAAGGTAATATTTGAATAGAGTTTTGAGAGATCAATAGGAGTTTGCCATACAGAGTGAAAACACAGCTTCATATTTTTCAGGGAACTAATAAACCTGATGCTTTTCTAGCACCTTCCATACTTCCCCCTTCAAGTCCTGGTCAAAAAATGAGCTAGTCCACTATCAACTCCTTACTCCTGTGTTATGGACTGAATTTTGTCCCCCAACAATAACTGTTGTAAACACTAACCCCTGTACCTGTAGTTATAATCCCATTTGGGAATAAGCTTTATTATATTAATAAGGCAGAATTAGTGTAGAGTGTGTTTTGTTGGTCTCTTTTGAGATAGAAAAAAAGAGCAGATTAAGCAAGACAATTCTCAAATTCATCAGAATATTCACTCGACCTCATTGATGTCGATATCTCTTTTATCAATTATTACCTTTTTTTACTACTTGGGGAAGAAAAAAAAAAGTTTGGAAAGAGGGAAAGAAAATGCATGAAAAATAGTAATTCCAGAAATCTTCGCACCCTGGTCATTTATCTGCTTGTTATGCCAGCCTGGGAGTTTTAGATCTTAAATTTACATTAGAGTTTAAACCTTGGAATTCCAGCTGTATTTTATTTGTTTTGTTACATAGCACCAAGCCCCAGAATGACTGGGTCAGATATTGGCTCACTGGCATCAGTAAACCAACGTCAAGTCTTCAGAGTATCAAAGAACACTATGTGTGACATCTCTGTGAGCTACATGATCATGATTGCTTCTTAGAAGAGAATATCATTTGGTCTTTTGTATTTTAACATTTCCTCGTGAATGATGAAATCCAAAGAAGGGCAGAGGTGTGGAAGCATCATATCAGAGGACTTAATTTTTGCAATATCTTTCTTGGCATCATTGAAATGGGATAGTATCTTGTATTACATTTTTTTTTGATCCTCCCTTTTTGTCACCCCTTCTTTCTTCCTTGGGATAAATAATGAGAAGGCAGATGTGTTCCTTCACCAATTATGTGATTGTATGAATACTTCTGTGATACCCTATCAACTGATATTGTTTATTCCTTGCCTTCTTAAAAATCTTACACAAATAAATTTATGCAGAGCAGCCCTATAGTGACAAGTTAACTCTTTTCTCCTCCCTTGTTGATAACTTGCTTCTTAATTCTAAATCTATACTTAAGTCGATAATTCACCTTTCTAGGCCAATTCCAGATTCCAACTCTCTATCCCATTACGTGGTACATTGTACTAGAATTAGCTTTCTATACTTTCACCTCTGCCTGTAATACTGGAAAATCCTTTAGACTTGGGATGAAGCCTTGTTGGTTTCTATAAAACTAAAGCCTAGGATTTTGTTTGCATTCATGATGTTGTCTTTTAATGGAATGGGACTCAACTCCACTGAACTACAATTCCTGATAGAGCTTGGTTTAACCTACTCTTCATTGCCTTGAAATTCCCTCTCTAATTTTTTTTTTTTTTGAACCATTTCATGCCCATGAAAACCACAGTTTGGCCTTGCCAGAGTCCTTCACAGACTATACATTTTCCCAATTTTTTTTTTTTTTTTTTGGTAAATAAATTTCACATCAGTATGTAATTGAACGGTGTTTTTATCTGAACCCCTTATTATACTGCAAGAAAAAGTTGCCATCAGCAGTTATTTCCTCCCCACTAAGCCAGAGTAACCCTGGTGGCATAGTGGTTAAGTGCTACAGCTGCTAACCAAGAGGTTAGCAGTTCAAATCTGCCAGGCGCTCCTTGGAAACTCTGTGGGACAGTTCTACTCTGTCCTATAGGGTCACTATGAGTCGGAGTCAACTCGACGGCAGTGAGTTTGGTTTTTTGGTTTTAGGCCAGAGTTGGAGCTACAACCTATACACTTAAGAACTTGATACTTGTAGTAAATTGTATACTTATAAAGGATCGTGAGGGTATATGAATATGTATGTATGTGTGTGCCCATGTATTTCTTTATTAACACAAAAAATTGGGTACATACATATAATTCTTAATCTCTGTAGGTATAGCACGAACATGCATGTATTAGATTAAAAAATACAATGAACTGAAAGACTTTATCTAACATTCACAGCTTAAATATACTCTAATAAAAACAGTCTCTTAGACTATGCAGCCCTCTGGACAAAAACTACTCCACCGTTCATTGCATTCCAGACAGCTTCTGACCTTTTCTAAGATACTCACAGTGAAGAGATAACATGTCAAATTTTTTTCTTGATAGATATTTTGAGGGTCTCTCGTATGGGATTTGGAGCTGAGAATGCTGGGAGAGAGAGAAAGCACGCACTCATTGTAATTCATCTGGAACACTTTGTAATCTTGAGTCTCCCTATCTCTCTCCAAAAATAATTAATGGTTCACAAAAGGTACTATCTCTTGAAGCAAATTTAATTTAAAAATCTATTTTAAGTGATAGTGAGGTGATGACACACTTTAGTAAATGGTAGATGTTCAAAATACTCTGAGAAACAAGGTGTGGGGGAGGGGAGTGTTTTAAATTTGAGAACAACTAACAGTACAGAAAACCATAGCAATTCCATTATTTTTCAGAAATGCTATTGATTATAATGATAACACCTCTCTAAAATTATTAATCTAACATCTTTAATTAAAGCAGATAATGATGAAATATATTTATTTAACAGAGAATGTTTAATTCTTTGAAAAGGATATAATTTCCCAGCTTTGCTTGTGAGCTTGTTTATGTATCTGCTTTAGCCACACTTGTCACGTGTAACACTGGTGTGGTAAGCATTTTGTCTAAGATTTTGATAAACTCATCAAATAACATGAAAATACTGTCTATAAAATCTCCTTTTCTGATTAAATTAAATGCGTATGGATAAATGGAACTGATTTTGTTTAACCTTTGGTTCAATAGGATATATTCTATAGAAATTAAAACCTGAGTACTGTTTTAAACTATAGTGGTTCTTTTTTATTGTAACAGAGTCACAACTACATTTCATGTGAATATACTAAAAGGGATAAGAAATTTGGTCATGCATTTATTTAGTAATTATTTTTAGCACTTATAATATGTCAGGCACTGTAGAGTAATGAGTAAAACAAACATGATAAGCATAGAAAATATGGCCTAACACTTTTTCTGCAAAAGGCCAGACGGACAAATAAAATAATAAATACTGCTTAAGGTGTTGTTATAGGAAAAGATAAAGGATACAGCAGGTCCTGCTTTAACTAAGGTTGTGAGAGTATTTGAGGAGATTCTATGGAAGCCAGTACTTGAAGAATGATCAGCGGAAAGAATATTTCAGGAAGAAGACTCTGAATTGGGGAGGAGCTTGGAAAACTGTTAGTGTGACAGGAGGCGAGCGAGTGCCTATGACAGCATCATGAAAGGGGCAGCAGATGGGGCAGGGCTGTTTCAGTCAGGGCCTTACAGTCCACAGTAAACAGCTTGGGATTTATTTTTGATACATTTTATGTATTTATTTATTCATTCACTCATATATTGGTGAAAATATACACAGCAAAACATACCCCAATTCAATAATTTCCACATGTACAATTCAGTTTAATTGATTATATTTTTCAAGTTGTGCAACCATTTTCCTTACCCTTTTCCAAATTATTCCACCACTGTTAAGATAAACTTGCTGCCCCCTAAGCTTCTCACCTAACCTTTCTAGTAGCTGTAGTCAATTTGATCCCATAAGTGTTTGGGATTTATTGTCAATGTGATACAATGCCTTTGACAGTTTTGGGAGTGGTGGCATCCAGACTTCATTTTAAATACATCACTTTGGCTGCTGTCTTCAGAAAAGATTATATGTCAAAAGTGGAAGTAGACAGGTTCAAGCAGAGGCTGAGAGGAAAACTTGGTATCCAGGATTTACTGAGATAGTCTCCCACACACTCTATTGTACTATGGAAGTGAACCTCATTTAACAAAAAACAAAAGGAAGTAGCATGTACATTGATTTATATTCTAAACACATTTTGAAAAATTTGCTATTATCAGAAGTTCTGTTGCATATCTTGTAGGTTTTTTGTGTCCACTCTCCGTTTATCTGTCTCTCTCATTATATGTATTGAGATGCTATCTTCATGTAAAAATGTAATGATCAACCTCCCATGCCATTCAGTGGTTTTCTGCAATGACATTTTTAACACATAGAATTTTACTGTTTGGAAATAATATACATTTATTTAAATAGTCCCTTATTTTTTAACTTTTAAATTGTTTCCAGTGTTCTGCTATAATAAATAACTTGTCAATGATTTTCTACTGGAAAATCTTAATGCATATTCTTAATGCTAAATAAATGAATACAAACATCCATCATTTCTGTGGAAAAAAACAGAATAGTGAAGCTCAGTTGAGAGAAAGCTATAGAGCAGTCAGCTTGGTTCACTCAGTAAATGACTCATTGCTATACTGTAGACATGCCCTTCTTCTGCACTTGTCAGAAGATAATTTAAACCAGGGCTTTGAACCAGTTTGTTCTGGTTCAAACCCCTGCTGAGAATTTGCATTTCCACCCCAGATATACTGAATCAGAATCCACATTTTAACAAGATTCCCAGGTGATTCGTATATACAATAAGTTTTGAGAACCACTGCTCTACTAGTGGTTCTCAGAATGAATCCTAAACCAGCAGGGTTAGCATCGCCTGGGAACTTGTTAGAAATGCAAATTCTGAGCAGGGGTTCGAGCCGGAATGAGCCAATTTGAAGCACTGATTCAAACTTATATCTCAGCAGGCTAGCAGTTCACTGCATGGCAGAGTCTTACAGGGTTTTAAGTAAGTAGTTAGAACTGCAAATATTAAATCCACAATTACTAAGACACAATTGTGTCTTATAAACCTGCTCAAGGTTTAGAAAAAACATTACCAAACATCAACCCCTTAATCACCCTCTTCATTCTGCAGCTGATTTTAAAGACAAGCAAGCATGTCATAGCAAGTAACATGGTTTTGGAATACTGTGTTAAAAACCATCTATCTATCATCTATCTATCTATCTATCTGTCTGTCTCTCTCTCTCTCTCTCTCTCTACCTACCTATCTATCTATCTACTGTCTATCTATCTATCTCTCTCTCTATCTACCTATCTATCATCTATCTATCTATAATGCTTCAGCTCATTACAAGTATTGTCTGAGTTTCTACTTGCTTCAAGGGCTGGATCAGAAAAAAACAGGGGTGAACCAGACAATTGTATAGACCATGGAAAGAAATGAAATTTAAAAAATCAGGGACCTTTCCACCAAAAAAAGTCAGCAAAACATAGATTGTTGAAAGGCTTCTTATTTTTATTTTGATAGCTGGAGGCCGGGAGTTGGAAAACCTGGGGTAGAAACCTGTTATCAGTCCCTATTACTCGTCAAAAATATCTTATAAAAAATACAAGCTGCTTCTTTTGTTATGTACATCTCTGATTCAGTGCTAACGTAGATCTTTTGGGAGGCAGTTTTGGCATTCACTTGATTAATAAATACTTTTAATATGGGAATTAAATACTATTAAATTAATAATTAAATTAATTAATTATTAAATTAATAATTGTTACATTAATAATATTAAGATTTCTTGCACTCTTTAAAGCCTCTTTTCAAAGCACCTTGAAGACCAGTCCTTTTGATCATCATGATGATCAAAATTAGTGGAAGAATCTTTACTTCAAATGAAACTTACAATCAAGTAGCAATTTATAAAACAGGCATAAATTTAGCCTCTACTTGAAGGGACAGGTCAAGCTTCACCTGCATCCTAAATGCCAGCCCAAACTCAACCTCATCCCAGTCCCCAGCCCATAAACCTGGAAGGAATCTCCTGAACCCTTATTGCATAGTGGAGCACTGTGACAACCGGGGCAAGGCAGAGGCACTAGTAGAGTCACTCTTCCATTTTATTTTCCACAGATAAGGAAATTCAGCCCAGAAAGAGCAATGATTTGCCTATCACCACAGAGCTATTGAGAGAGAGAGAGAGCTGGGGGAAAATGTCTTTTATGCCTAGTAGTTCTCTTTTCTCTACTCTTCAACTACATTTATATGTGGCTTATATTTTTTTTTTTTATATATAACGGGAAGAAAAGCAGGTAGCATAGCATATGCATAAAGACCTAGCTGTAAAAACATCAGCTAGTCAGTTACCCAACTATAAAATGAAGGTCTAAGTAGTAGATAAACCCTAATATATTTTAAATTAAGTCATTTAAGAAAAAGACAAAATGTTAAATTTTATTATGAAAGTAATAAATGGTTAAAAGATAGCTTAAAATTTCTAATGCATATTTTGTAAGTTATTTCTATTTTCTTTTCTTCTCCTCCAAATATATTTGTGATATAAATTCTGGTCAGGAGAAAATCCTTTGCTACTCTGGGTCCTTGATAGATTTTGGAATAAAGCCTCAAAAGTACATGTAGTTCACTGAATTCATTTCAGTTGGAATTGGCTGGACTAAATAACTAAGCATGTTCCCATACCACATAGTTATCAAATTCATACATTTGTTTTTTTAGAATGCTGTCCCCTAACACCTGATTTATAATGATTTGTTGTCATATTTAAAAGAGAAAAAAATATTCCCAGAGATGAGCAGCTTGGACTGAGAACATGTTTTTGTAGCTAGCAGCCTTCAGAGGTGTGCGTCTGTGAACTCTTAGCAAATTCTCCAATCTCAGCCAGTTTCAGTTGTCATATCTGCAGACACTGAGGGAAAACCAATTTGTAAGGCAACCAGACCTTTTCTCATCAATTAGCTGCTGTGAAGCTATGCACTTTTACCTCGTTTGCAAAATTATCTTGTGACAAATGTTCTCAAATTGTTGCCCAACAATTGACTTTTCAGTTTTTTATCTGAAGAAAAATGATCAGAATTTCAAGATATTTCAGAACATTGTCAGAGCTTATGTTGCACTAGAAAACAAGTAGGACTTACACCATGCATTTTTCCCCTGTTGTGTTTGTTGTTCTAAGTCTTTAAAATACAGATTCCAATAGAGAATGAACTTTCCCTTACTGTTGTTGGTGTTCATCACCAAAATAACGAGCCACTGGCATTCAGGAAGTGGAGTCTCATGCTCTCATTAGTGCCAGAGCTTAAGTCATAGGAGATGTCATGGGACTCCTGGCTCTGGAACTTGTTTTTGTTTTGTTTTATTGTATATTTTTCTTAGGTGAGCAAAAGTCCTGAACAGCCTTTCAGCTGGTATGGGGGAGCATCCTCATCTTTATGCCTGTGCAGTTCTGATAATGACTCTCAGTATTTCTATTTTAATAAGAGAAGTGTCTTATTATTTCTCAGCTGAAGAGCCCAATAAAACAAACAACTGTTCAACACTGTTTCGTGTGACTTCTAGCTTCCCTGCTTAATGATTTATTTATACAGAAATTATAAAATAAAATGGAACATAAATTAAGAAGGCTGCATCAAATCTTAACCTCTTTTGCATTATGCTTTCTTCCTTCTTTCCTTCCTTTCCTTTCCCTCCCTCCCTCTCTTCCCCTCCCCCTTAGAAGCTTCCTTCCTTTTCTTTTCCTAATAGCTTCCCTTCCTCTCTCCCTCCCTCTCTCTCTTCTTTCCCAGCTTTTTTGTTCCTAATAGCTTTTCCACCCTGTGAGTCTCAATTTAATCATGGGTAGAATGAGGATGTTGGGCCAGATGAAGCCTGAGGTCCCTTTTACTCAGGCATACTGTGAGTATGATTCTAGTGGGCAGTTCAGAAGAAGGCTGGCAACTACACTGAGTCCTGGGCATTGTGATTCTGTGATCTCGAGTGCTCTGTTTCCTTTACAGTGGCTTTGAAACATAACATACACATGCACACTGGTTAAGTCAGCATTGTATTAAAAGAGAAGTACATGGCACAGTGGTTAAATGGTGGGCTGTTAACCGAAAGGTGGGAGGTTTGAACTCACCAGCAGGTCCACCGGAAAAAGATGTGGCTGTCTGCTTCCGTGAAGATTTACAGCCTTGGAAACCCTGTGGGACAGTTTTAGTCTGTACTACAGGGTCACCGTGCGTCAGAATCAACTCAATGGCAATGGGTTTTTTACAGGTGTATTAAGAACACAAATTTTATTTGAAATCTGAATTTTGAATCTTCTTAAAATCTGAATTATTTATATCAGAATCTCACTTGGGATATATATTTAACCATCTAAGACTTTTCAAGAAATCCACCCAGATTCAATAAAAATGACTCACATATACCACTATCACATCAAAGTTTGACTTATTATAAAACTGTACGAATGTGTATGTCATCATAAGAAATCTGTGGGGGTGTGACTGATGTCTTCTTCCAGAAAGGAAACTTGAGTGGGGTGCTAAAATTATGTCAGCTTGTCTTTCTGAAAGATGGGATGGCTGAAGTCTCTGTGAAAGTATCATTTGAGTGAGAACTAGGACAGGCAACTTACGTCATAGCAGCAACACAGATAATAACTACGGTCAGTAACTGGGCACAGAAGGTGAGCTTTCCCACTTGTTCTCAGCAAATTTTAATTTTGAACGTGTGAGCTGTGATTTCTAGAAAAATGTCTGCATGGAAATAATTGTGTTGACAGATGTCCAGTAGGAGTTAAGCCCATAACGGGGCTAAAAGGGGGTGGTTATTCAAAATCGATCTATGCTGTTAAGGTCATTTGGTGATAGACTGAATATAGGGTCAAAGTAGATGAAGTTTGTTTCTAATAGTGTTTATAGAATCTTTCTGAAGAAATACTAGAAATTCAGGCACCACCCATGAGTCAGGTTTTCTAAATTCTTCATCCTTTATGAACTTCAAAGCAAGCTGTTCTCCTTTGACATGTGTAAGGGCTACGGGCTGTGAACCAAAAGGCCACATTCTTGAGAAAGTTGGGTAAGCATCCCTGAGCTTGAGTTCCTTTGTCTATAAATGAAAGAATGAGACTCCGAAGGTCTGCCTTTCCAAATCCACCAGTCCATGTTCTAATTAATGATAATGATAAACCAAAACCACAAACCAGGTGCCATAGAGTTTATTCTGACTCATGGTGCCACATGTGTGCAGAATAGAACTTCCCTCCTTAGGGTTTTCAAGGCTGCGTCCTTTAAGAAGTAGATTGCCATGCCTTTCTTGGGAGGCACCTCTGGGTGGGTTTGAACTGGCAACTTTCAGTGAGTAGCCCGTCACTTAACTGATTGTGCCACCCAGGGCCTTCATAGTAATGATAACCCACAAGATATTTTGAGTATGTTTTTACTTCTCATGCACTGTACTAAGTGCTCTAAATTTGTGAGTAAGCCAATATGTAGAGGTAAATATTTATATTATTTATTAATATTTCTTTGCTTTACATGTGAAGAAACTGAAACTAAAAGGGGATGAAAGATGTGCCCAAGGTCACCCTGTAAGTTACTGGCCTTATCTGAACCCAGGCTGTCTACTGCCAAAGACAAGTGCTGGTCCTATGCCACAACTACTTAGCATTGTTTCCCTTTATGGGGCTGTTGAAAGAATTTTAAGCAAGGCAGTGAAAAAATCAAATTGCTTTTCTTTTCTACCTTTTTTACCTTTTCCCCCTTTCTGCTTCTCTCCCTCTGCATCTCCCACCACTCCTTGATTTATTTTGAACAATCAAGGACTGGCCGTTCTGTTCACTAGAGAGCCCTGATGGCACAGTGGTTAAATGTTTGGCTGATAACCAGAAGTTCGGCAGTTCGAATCCACCAGCTTTTCCTTGGAAACTCAATGGGACAGTGCTACTCTGTCCTATAGGGTTGGTACTGACTTGGCGGCAACGGGTGTGTTTTTTTTTTTTTTTTTAATGGAGCTCTGGTGACGCAGTGGTTAAGAGCTCAGCTGTTAACCAAAAACATCAGAGTTTAAATCCACCAGACATTCCTTGGAAACCCTATGGGGCAGTTCTACTCTGTCCTATAGGGTCCCTCTGAGTCGCAATGACTCCAAAGCATTGAGATGTTAAAGTACACACCATTTTACAAGTTTTTGTTATGTTAAAATGCCTTGGCCAACACAGAAGGCTGTGTTAGAGGGAATCTTAGGGTCTGCTTGCTTCCACAGGGATTTATGGGTGAGACTCAAACATATACTTATATTAAAAATTACAGTTTTCAGAAACAGCAATGTAAGGAAAAGGCTAACAGCTGATTGCTGGTTTAAGGAAGTTAAGCAGCCACTCGAAATAGAACCATTCTTGGCTTCCTCTTTCCCCTTTTCCACTTTTCCCTCCAGCATGTGTCATTTCACACTTTCACACTTGTTTTTCCGATCTGCTGCAAATTAGTAGGAACCCTTAAGAAAATTTGCAAGGGTTGGCATCAAATTCAAGTTTCATTTCTCAAGCTGTTTGCTGTGCTGTGGCCTTAGAAACCTCTCTTCTGTACTGAGCAACATCTTGGCACAGGGAGCTAGGCGAGCTGTGAAACCAGAATCCCTGCCTTAAATTCTGTTTCATCTCCTGCCTCCAATTTGCCTCATTCATTGAGAAGCAGTCATAGACTTTGAATAGGACCCTTATGCCTTGGCAGTTACCCACTCTGCCCCACCTTGCTGAGTTAAAAAGAAGTTAATTTTCCAGATCATAAGTAATTTGTGCTATCACCTCACTCTGGCTCCAGCTCTGTCTTACTTTTATACACTATTTTTACTTTTGGCCTCAATTTTCGTTTCGTTCTTCCTTCTCTTCTCTTCTCTTCCCTGCCCTGCCCTGCCCTGCCCTGCCCTGCCCTGCCCTGCCCTGCCCTGCCCTGCCCTGCCCTGCCCCTTCCCCTTCCCCTTCCCGTCTCCTTCCTCCTTCCCTTCTCCTTCCTCCTTCCCTTCCCTTCTCCTTCCTCCTTCCCTTCCTCCCTCCCCCCTTATTTCTATTTTTCTTCACTTTTTTTCTTTCCCTCTGTCTAATCTGTCTTAGTAACTAGTTCATGTGTCATTATAAACCATCATAAATGCATTTTGAAATAAAAATTGTGACTATATATGTATATATATAGATATATAGCCATAAAATTAAAAAGTAGAAAGCATCATATCTTCTTGCGTATAATGCTTAACCCCTACAATAGTAACCTATGCCCAAGACAGAGATGAAGAGAATAATTGAGATTGTTGCTATTGGTTATCCTGAGTGTCTGGACTAAAGAACTACCATGAACTTTAAGAGTCAAGCTTTAATAGAAAAATGCAATTGAAAACTCACTACCTAAGAGTTCTGGCCAGCCTGGTATTTTTCACCTGGACTAATATTGGTGGGAAGAAAAAATAAAATAGCTCTTCCATAATATCTTGTATCTGTGAGCTTTGTCCTAGTGGCATATTTAATTTGGACCTTAAAGATTGAACAGGGGAAAAAAAAAGAAGAAGAAGAAGAACAATTTACCTGGGTAAAGGGAATGCTCAGATGGCCTCATGCTTGCTGAGAATTGTCCAGCAAAATGACACTAACCATTGTCAAACCTGTGTGAAGACAGAGTAGGGAGACTTGTTTTCATCTGTTCCTTTTACTGATTTAAAAACATGGCTTTATTGTTCAGATATAAGGAAAATAGAGGATGCATACAGAGAATGGCAAACTAACAGACCTGGCTAGAAATTATCATGAGTTAAGTACATTTTGTGATCATGGGGGCAAGGTGGACAGGTAGATTGTAGTCACGTAGCAGAAATCTTGAATGTAAATAAACTCTCAAACTGTATCCTCTGGGCAATGGTAAGTCATTAAAATTTTGAATTCAAGGAAGTAAAAAAGATAAAAAAAAAAAATCAGTGCACTGTTAGTGCAAAAATGATCTAGAAAGTTGTTGGCAAAATTAGGACTTAAAATACCCTGATGCTTTGCCTATAATAGTCATTTAGTAGATGCTTTTTGGTTGAATGAGTAAATAAAGGTGCTAACATTTAGTCTCCCCCACACGTCTGTCAGTTTGTTGTACTGTGGGGGCTTACGTGTTGCTGTGATGCTGGAAGCCTTGCTACCTGTATTCAAATACCAGCAGAGTCACCCATGGCGGGCGGACAGGTTTCAGTTGAGCTTCCAGACTAAGACAGACTAGAAAGAAGGATCTGGCTGTCTACTTCTGAATAGAATTAGCCAATGAAAACATTGTCTGATATAGTGCTGGGAGATGAGCCCCTCAGGTTGGAAGGCACTCAAAATACAACTGGGGAAGAGCTGCCTTCTCAAAGTAGAGTCAACTTTAATGACTTGGATGGAGTCAAGCGTTTGGGACGGTCATTTGCCCATCGACTCAAAATGAGAATAAACAGGTGCAAATACCCATTAATAATCAGAACACGGAATGTATGAAATATGAATTTAGGAAAATTGGAAATCTTCAAAAGTGAAATGAAACATATACACATCGATGTCCTAGGCATTAACAAGCTGAAATGGACTGGTATTGGCCATTTTGAATCGGACAATCACATGGTCTACTATGCTGGGAATGACAACTTGAAGAGGAATAGCATTGCGTTCACTGTCAAAAGAACATTTCAGGGTCTATTCTGAAGTACAGTGCTGTCAGTGATAGGATAATATCCATGTGGCTACAAGGAAGACCAGTTAATCCGACTATTATTCAAATTTATGCACCAACCACTAAGCCCAAAGATGAAGAAATTGAAGATTTTTGCTAGCTTCTGCAGTCTCAAATTGATCGAACATGCAATCAGGATGCATTGATAAGGTACTGGTGGTTGGAATTCAAAAAGTTGTAAACAAAGGATTGGTAGTTAGAAAATATGGGCTTGGTGATAGAAATGATGCTGACGATCACATGATAGAATTTTGCAACACCAACGACTTCTTCATTGCAGATACCTTTTTTCCCCAACATAACAGCAACTATACACACAAACTTTGCCAGATGGAATACACAGGAATCAAATTGACTACATCTGTGGAAAGAGACAATGGAAAAGCTCAATATCATCAGATAGAACAAGGCAGGGGCTGACTGTGGAACAGACCATCAATTGCTTGTATGCAAGTTCAAGTTGAAACTGAAGAAAATTAGAACAAGTCCACAAGAGTTGAAGTATGACCTGGAGTATATCCCACTTGAATTTAGAGACCATCTCAAGAATGGATTTGATGTATTGAACACTACTGACCAAACTCCAGACTAGTTGTGGAATGACATCAAGGACATCGTACATGAAGAAAGCAAGAGGTCACTGAAAAGAGTGGAAAGAAAGAAAAGACCAAGATGGATGTCAGAAGAGACTCTGAAACTTGCTCTTGAACCTCCACTAGCTAAAGCAAAAGGAAGAATTGATGAAGTATAAGATCTGAACAGAAGATTTCAAAGGGCACCTTGAGAAGACAAATAAAGTATTATGATGACATGTGCGAAGACCTGGAGATAGAAAATCAAAAGGGAAGAACACATTTCTCAAGCTGAAAGAACTGAAGAAAAAAATACAAGTGTCTAGTTGCAATAGTGAAGGATTACATGGGGAAAATATTAAATGACACAAGATGCAACAAAAGAAGATGGAAGGAATACACAGAGCCATATACCAAAAAGAACTGGTCAACATTCAGCCATTTCTGAAGGTAGCATATGATCAGGAACTGATGGTACTGAAGGAAGAAGTCCCAGTGGCACTGAAGGCACTGGCAAAAAACAAAGCTCCAGGAATTGACAGAATACCAATTAAGATGTTTCAACAAATGGATGCAACGCTGGAAGTGCTCACTTGTCTATACCAAGAAATTTGGAAGACAGCTACCTGCCCAATCAACTGGAAGAGATCCATATTTATGCCTATTCCCAAGAAAGGTGATCCAACCAAATGCAGAAATTATCAAACAATATCATTAATATCGCACGTAAGCAAAATTTTGCTAAAAATCATCCAAAAGCAGCTGCAGCGGTATATTGACAGGGAACTGCCAGAAATTCAAGTCAGATTCAGAAGAGAGTGTGGAACCAGGAATATGATTGCTGATGTCAGATGGACCCTGGCTGAAAGCAGAGAATACCAGAGAGATGTTTACCTGAATTTCACTATGCAAAGGCATTCGACTATGTGGATCATAACAAATTATGGATAACATTGTGAAGAATAGGAATTCCAGAACACTTAATTGTGCTCATGAGGAAACTGTACATAGATCAAGTGGCAGTTGCTTGAAGAGAACAAGGGGATACTGCATGGTTTAAAGTCAGGAAAGCTGTGCGTCAGGGTTGTATCCTTTCACCATAGTTATTCAAGCTGTATGCTGAGCAAATAATTCAGGAAGCCGGACTCTATAAAGAAGAATGGGACATCAAGATTGGAGGAAGACTCATTAACAACCTGTATTATGAAGATGACACAACCTTGCTTGCTGAAAGTGAGGAGGACTTGAAGTACTTACTGATGAAGATCAAAGACCACACAGCCTATAGTATGGTTTATATCTTGACATAAAGAAAACAAAAATCCTTACAACTGGACCAATAAGCAACAACATGATAAACAGAGAAAAGATTGAAGCTGTCAAGGACTTCATTTTACTTAGATCCACAATCAACATCCGTGAAAGCAGCAGTCAAGAAATCAAAAGACCCATTTCATTTGGGCAAAATCTGCTGCAAAAGACCTCTTTGAGGTGTTGGAAAACAAAGATGTCATTTTGAAGACTAAGATGTTCCTGACCCAAGCCATGGTGTTTTTGATGGCCTCATATGCATGTGAAAGCTGGACAATGAATAAGAAAGACCAAAGAAGAATTGATGCCTTTGAATTGTGGCGTTGGAGAACATTATTGAATGTACCATGGTGGCGTTGGAGAACATTATTGAATGTACCATGGACTGCCAGAAGAACGAACAAATCTGTCTTGGAAGAAGTACAACCAGGATGTTTTTTAGAGGCAAAGATAGCAAGACAATGTCTCACAGGGTGGGTAAGTTCCTGGAGAAGGACATCATGCTTGGTAGAAAGTCAGCGAAAAAGAGGAAGACCCTCAACAGAATGGATTGACACAGCGGCTGCAACAGTGGGCTCAAGCATAACAACGATAGTGATGATGGTGTAAGACCAGGCTGTGTTTGGTTCTGTTGTACATAGG
This sequence comes from Elephas maximus indicus, assembly GCF_024166365.1. NCBI lineage: Eukaryota > Metazoa > Chordata > Mammalia > Proboscidea > Elephantidae > Elephas > Elephas maximus. The sequence goes on along the minus strand of NC_064827.1, from coordinate 38,115,221 downwards.
GTTGCTATGAGTCAGAGTCAGCTCAATGCCACCTAACAACAACAACAAAATTTAATCTACACATGGTAGTAAAACAAAAATTTTAAAGGAGAGAAGAAAGAGAGATTAATCATATGATAAAGTGGGTGAGACTTAGATATTGGTGGGAAGTAGGAAGGGATGAGAAGGAAGAGCCAAAAGTATTCTGAAGCCAAAGGCTGGGAACCTGGTAGAAAGAGAAATATCTTGTATTCTAAAAATAACCATCTGCAAAACTGCTTTCAGTGGGTAGTGAAAATAGTCACAACAATGAAGTAAACCTACTTTATTTTCACTGTTGTATTTCTTGAACCTGTGTGTGTTTGACTATATGGTGAATGTGGGGAAGCTAGTAGTGGTCTTAAAGAGGGCAACCTAGTTAGGTGAAGGGGTAGGTGAGCTCAGTACTAGAAATAATGAGTTAAATTGAGTTAGAGATAACAGTGAGACATCCAGGAAAGGATGGTGGGCTTAATATCCCCTAAGAAGACAAGAACGGGAACACAATTTTGGAGTGAATCACAATAGAGGTTTCAGATGGGTCATTCTTTTGAAGTACTTAATTCTATTTCAAATGAGAGGACACATATTTATATAACCATGTTGAATAATAATGGAGGGCTGCTAAAGCCCAAGGGAGAATTTAGGGGGGAAAAAAAAACCTTAAATTGAATATGCAAGTTACTTTAATGTACATTAGTGTTCTTGGAAAGTTTTAAGCTTGTCGAATATTAAAGTATCAGTGAACCTAGTCAGGAGCCTGTACCTAAGCTTCCTAGGTCGGCATGTGTTTTTCAATGGAAATCTTCTGTGCCGTCTGAAGAGAAAGACACATTTTTCTTCATTGAGTTAGATATCTTTTAATCTAAACTGAGAAGTAAATCTCCTCTGGCTTCCTCCAAAAGAAATTCATTACTTCAAAGGTTCATATGCCACGCTCAAAGGTGAGGTTCCATTTTGAATTTTACATCAAAATAGGGCAGTTCAGCTTCTTGTTTGAACAGTTACGTTCTTTCATACATTTCAGCAGCTACTACTTTCTACTTGCAGAGGCCACTGCTGGTCACTTATGGATGAAATGATTCAGCCTTGCCACGCTTACAGTGGCAAAATGTCATTATACAAAGTGAAATTTTAATGAAGAGCTGATTGACAAAATTTAGCCTTAATGCAGGCCCTCAAACAATGCAAATGTTCCCTGGAGTATTTCAGAAGAATTCAGGTCCTTTCTAATTATACATCCTGAGCAGGCCACACAGCCGCTCAGCCACCAAGTTTAAAATGAGTCAGCTAGGTAACACTGTTCATTCTATACTCAATATTCATGTTTTTTCTTGTAAACATAGACCCATTCATTTTAGACAAATAAATATAAAACAACGCATTATGAGAATTTGTTTCAGACACTTAGAATGTTGTTTAGTGACATGATGTAGAAGAAGTAAAACCTGTGAGATTTGACATCATTAGTACTTAATAAATGAGCTCATTTTTTCCTTTAAATTTCTACAACAAATAGTTTGTAAAATATTTTTTTTTCTTTGTGATACAAAATAGCAACATATATTCTTAATAGAAAAAAAAAAAAAACCTAGGGAAACAACTATGCAATCATAGAAAGACTGATTTAGCATGAAGTATAAGAGAAAAAAAATAGACACTTGTGGAAGAAATATAAATTGGGTTACTTGGGCACTATTTTAGAGATGTAAAAAAAAAGATGTATTGGGTAATAATTATGAATGTATGATAGCAAAAAAAAACAACAACAAAGTCTACCCATACACATTTCACACTTCCGCTTGGTCCTTAGGGGAAAAGATTTTGGCTTTTTAGGTCAGCTTTTGAGCTCTTCCTTTTTTAATATAGAAAATCTAGATAATTAGAGCAATAACCTAGGAAAGCAGAGAGACTTAATCTCCATTATAAGGATCAGAGGAAAGGAGAGAACTTATGTACAGAAAAATATTTAATTTTAAATGTCTTAAGATCACACTCCATGTGCAAATCACTGTACCAAGTACTTTGTTCTCGTTGCTAGTTTCCGTGGGCTTGGCTCCAACTCACGGCAACCTTATGTATAATGGAATGAAATGTTGCCTGGTTCTCCATCGTCTTCATGATCGTTGGTGGTTTGAGTCCATTGTTGCACAGAGGGTGTGAAATTGACCTAGGCCCTGATCTCCAAAAGATTAAGTTTTATAGGCAGGAAAGAGATAACTTTTATGGAAATTCTATTGCATATCAAAATAGAATAATGTTTCAAGAATATTGCTTTGGGAGTCCAGAAGAGGAAGAAGTTAAGGGCATCATTTTTTTTTTTTCTTCTTTTAAGGGGAGTTTCACATAATTATTCACAGCAGTGGCATTTGAGTTATTCTTTAGAAACAATATGAGGCCTCAGTAGGTGTAGAATAGGTTAAAGAAAGGCATTTTGGGCAAAGGCAACACCAAGTCATTACTGTACCAGCCAGGATCCTGACAGGACAGAAGGCTTTCAAATGAGGTAATTGAGTTACAACCCTATAGGATGAAAGGGCTGGTGTGACAAGCAGTTCCCAGGCCTGAAGGGAGTAGCTGTAGCCATGAAAGAGGGCTATCTTACGGTAGCTGTGGCATTTGTAATGTAACCCCTTCCATTCTGTGGTGTAGCAGGGAGTGATGGTAATAAATACCCCCAAAGTACTTCTACCACCTCTCCATCTTCTGTAGGAGCCTCCCTTTGGTCTGATTAAACGAGAAGGCACAAGGAAGGGAGCCCAGTGATTAAGCTCATGAAAGTCAGTCTCTAGGCATACAGAGCAGATGGGGAAGGGAAGGAGCAGATCTGGAGGAGCAAAGGGGAATATTCAGCACAGTCGTCATCATCTTTATTGTCACTAAAGTTAATATGCCAAAGGTACCTGAATGGATACATCATATATGGTATGTCTATTTCTCACAATATCTCTAGATAGGGTGTTGTCTCTGTGCTATACAGTAAGTATTGGAGGCATTGAAAATTCAAGTAATTTGCCCTTCATACCACAACTGCTATTCATAAGGTTTTCACTGGCTAATGCTTTTCAGAAGTAGACTGCTGAGTCCTTCTTCCTAGACAAAGTAAAGTATTATAACGACATATGCAAAGAGCTGGAGATGGAAAACCAAAAGGGAAGAACACGCTCGGCATTTCTCAAGCCGAAAGAACTGAAGAAAAAATTTAAGCCTAGAGTTGCAATAGTGAAGGACTGTATGGGGAAAATATTAAACGACGCAGGAAGCATCAAAAGAAGATGGAAGGACTACACAGAGTCATTATGCCAAAAAGAATTAGTTGATGTTCAACCATTTCAAGAGGTGGCGTATGATCAGGAACCAATGGTACTGAAGGAAGAAGTCTAAGCTGCTCTGAAGGTGAAAAACAAGGCTGCAGGAATTGATGGAATATCAATTGAGATATTTCAACAAACAGATGCATCACTGGAGGTGCTCACTCATCTAGGCCAAGAAATATGGAAGACAGCTTCCTGGCCAACTGATTGGAAGAGATCCATATTTATGCCTATTCCCAAGAAAGGTGATCCAAACGAATGTGGAAATTATAGAACAATATCATTAATATCATACACAAGCAAAATTTTTCTGAAGATCATTCAAAAACGGTTGCAGCAATATATCGATGGGGAACTGCCAGAAATTCAGGCAGGTTTTGGAAGAGGACGTGGGACCAGGGATATCATTGCTGATGTCAGATGGATCCTGGCTGAAAGCAGAGAATACCAGAAGGATGTTTACCTGTGTTTTATTGACTATGCAAAGGCATTCGACTGTGTGGATCATTACAAATTATGGAAAACATGCGAAGAATGGGAATTCCGGAACACTTAATTGTGCTCATGAGGAACCTTTCCATAGATCAAGAAGCAGTTGTTCGGACAGAACAAGGGGATGCTGATTGGTTTAAAGTCAGGAAAGGTGTGCGTTGGGGTTGTATTCTTTCACCATACCTGTTCAATCTGTATGCTGAGCAAATAATCCAAGAAGCTGGACTATATGAAGAAGAACAGGGGATCAGGATTGGAGGAAGACTCATTAACAACCTGCGTTATGCAGATGACACAACCTTGCTTGCCGAAAGTGAGGAGGACTTGAAGCACTTGCTAATGAAGATCAAAGACCACAGCCTTCAGTATGGATTACACCTCAACATAAAGAAAACAGAAATCCTCACAACTGGACCAATGAGCAACATCATGATAAGTGGAGAAAAGACTGAAGTTGTCAAGGATTTCGTTTTACTTGGATCCACCATCAACAGCCATGGAAGCAGCAGTCAAGAAATCAACAGACACATTGCATTGGGCAAATCTGCTGTAAAGGACCTCTTTAAAGTGTCGAAGAGCAAAGATGTCACCTTGAAGACTAAGGTGCACCTGGCCCAAGCCATGAAAGCTGGACAATGAATAAGGAAGACCAAAGAAGAATTGATGCCTTTGAACTGTGGTGTTGGCAAAGACTATTGAATATACCATGGACTGCAAAAAGAATGAACAAATCTGTCTTGGGAGAAGTACAACCAGAATGCTCCTTAGAAGCACAGATGGCGAGACTGCGTCTTTCATGCTTTGGACGTGTTGTCAGGAGGGATCAGTCCCTAGAGAAGGACATCATTCTTGGCAGAATACAGGGTCAGTGGAAAAGAGGAAGACCCTCAACAAGGTGGATTGACACAGTGGCTGCAACAATGAGCTCGAGTATAACAATTGTAAGGATGGCTCAGGACCGGGCAGTGTTTTGTTCTGTTGTGCACAGGGTCGCTATGAGTCGGAACTGACTCAATGGCACCTAACAACAACAACCACAACTGCTAAGTGGTAGAGACCAGATGTAAATATTTGTCAAGGCCCTGCCTTTTCCACTACACAGTTTGTCTTTTTTTCAATGGAGGCATAGGAAGCTGGAGGTGTAAAATAGTTGGGAAATCTCTTGCCTATATTTTGCTGAAGCACAGGGTGTTCTGAAAAAGGAGAGATTGGAAATGTGATAGGAAAGGTAGCCTGGTTTACAGAAAGGAGAGTGTTGGTTCCATTGTGCATTTAATAGAGGCAGTTTGACCAAGAGTATCATAATTAGATGTTTGCTTTATAAAAATAGCTTTATAAAGGTAATTTTGAACTAAACAGATATGATAAGTTGCAGGGCATAGAGGAGGAAAGCAATGACTTACGCAGGAAGAAACGAAAGTCTTGACTAGCGTAGTATATTTGAGATATGATGATAAGGTAGAAACAAATTTATTTTATAAAGTGATATTATATAAAAGATAAAAGAGAAGAAGGAATCATGATAGCTTAGAGGTCCTTGGGACAATGGGAAGATCGTTGGCAATTAAGGAATGCAAAGAAGCATTTTCGAATAAAAAAGGACAGGCTAATTGAGTTTTGTCCATGTTGAATTTGAGATACTTAAGTTCTAGGCTGCTGTAAAAAATGAGTCTGAGTTTAAAAAGGAGTTTGGGCTGAAGATGAAAACTTGAGAGTAACCCACATATATGTAAGGCATAGCTGAAGATGCAGGAGGTATATATATAGGAGAAAGAAAAGTAGCCTAGGAGTAAAACTTCACAGACACATTGAAGAGGTTAGCAAAGAATGAGGTCATGAAACTGCATGGAAGCAACCTAAAGGAAAACTAGGAGAAAGATAGGTCACTTAATCCAAGTGAAGATGGAGTTTACATAAAGGAAGGAGTAGTCCATAGGCTAAGGAGCCCTGGTGGCACAATGGTTAAGAGTTTGGCTGCTAACCAAAAGGTTGGCTGTTCTAACCCATCAGCTGCTCCCAGGGAGAAAAGACTTGGTGATTGGCTACCATAAAAATTACAGCCTAGGAAGCCCTTTGGAAGACTTCTACTGTGTCATATAGTGTCACTACAAGTTGGAATTGACCCAGCTGCACACAACAACAAGTCTATAAACTATACTCTGCAGAAAGGTTGAGATTCACAAAGGCCTGAAAACAGATAGTTTTATTAAATGATTTTAAGATTACTGGTGGATTTTGAGGGATGAGTCTCACTAGACTATCAGAAGAGGTAGTCTCTAAAGTGGTAATGAGAAGACTACAAATAAAGAAGTTTGACTGCGGAGGCAAGCAGCAAAGGAAGGATTCATAATGAAAACAAAAATTTTGGGAGTCATCTTCCTGGGAAGTCACAAGAGGGTAATATATTGAAATAAATAATTTACATTTATAAGTTAAGTCTTATAGTTGTAATATATCTTATTCATTCTTCTAGCAGAGACCTGAGGTAAAGACGATAATTATTCCTGCTTTACAAATTATGACATTACTCTCAGATTTCTTCACTAATATCAAAGAGCTTTTAGTTGTGAAGAGCAGACTAGAGCCCAAGTCTCCTGAAGTGATAGTGTTTTATGAACATACTTCCTCCACATGGCCCAAATCGTGTGCAGAGTTCAGTTCTCTCGTGTTACAGAAATATGTATAGACAGGGGAGATATGGGTTAATGCCAATGATTAGGTTTTACTACTCCATTCTTCAAGAAGCCTACCCCAGAACCAAACCAAACCAACCCTGACCAGGAATTCAGGAATCTCACATTGCCAGCAATCTCCATAGGCTCCATAAAACTGCTCTTTAGTGTCCGGTGCCCACATCCTCCTCATTCTAGTTGGAGGGAGAACCACTGAGATATCAACAGAGGTGTCTAAGCATGGTACCTGAGTGTGAGCAATTGTTTCTGATGGGAGTCAATCTTTAGGAAAGTTATTTGGATACATACAAAATTAAAAATACGTAGAAATGAATTTCTTTCCTCTTTTTCTAAATACCATCAGGAGATGTATAAATTTAAGCAGCTTGTCTTAAAGGATAAAGAATGTGAAATCCTTGCAAACAATCGATGGCCACAATGTGCTAATGGATTATTTAAAATTAACCATATTTTCTTTCACAAATATCCAGAGGAGATCTGTTCTCAAATGACAAGGTTCCCCAGAAAAGGAGTAAAAGGAGGAAGACAGGGAGGGGAAGGGGGAAGGAAAGGGAAAGGAAAAAACAAAGAAAGCACGAAGAAGAAGGTTGAAGGGGCAGGAAGAATGGAAGGAAGGAAGGCAACAAGGAATGAAATGAGTCACATAGATCAATTTTCATTCTTGTTTTGAGTGTTCTAGAACATTTGCCACTATAAACAACTGTGTAAAGTCAAAGAATACTGTATTCCCTAATATTTTTAGGAATCTGCTGGTAAGATTGTCCATGGTAAAAATTTGTAAAATCGTTGATGATGATGATTTATATTGCACTTACCACTAGTTGTTTTTTGACACCTTGAGGATGATTTCATACTCTCTAATCTCACTGCCCCTCTGCTAAATTTATTTCCCAGGCTGCATTATATTTATATACAATATAAAATTTTCCTGTGACTATTCCTCTTTTCACCCACTCTTTATTTATTTATTTATTTTAATAAATGGGGGTGGGGGTAGAAAGAGAAGAACTATAAATAAAAAAATATTTTGTCTTATAATTTGGATATCAATTTTTTGTTTGTTTTTTCTTTAGTTGTATGATTATGTTGCTGTTGTTAGGTGCTGTTGAATCTATTTCAACTCATAGCGACCCTATGTATAAAAGAAGAAAACACTGCCTGGTCCCACGCCATCCTCACAATCTTTGCTATGTTAGAGCCCATTGTTGTAGACATTGTGTCAATCCATCTCACTGAGGGTCTTCCTCTTTTTTGCTCACTCTCTACCAAGAACGATATCTTTTTCCAGGAACTGGTAGCTCCTCATAACATGATCAAAGTATGTGAGACAAAGTCTGGCCATGCTCACTTCTAAGAAGCATTCTGGCTGTACATCTTCTAAGACAGATTTCTTCATTCTTCTGGAAGTCTATGGTATATTCAATATTCTTCACCAACACTGTAGTTTTAATGTGCCAATTCTTCTTCGGTCTTCCTTATTCATTGTCCAGCTTTTGTGTGCATGTGACATGACTAAAAATACTCTGGCTTAGTGTAGTCCTCAAAGTGTCATCTTTGCTTTTTAACACTTTAAAGAGGTGTTTTGCAGCAAATTTGCCCAGTGCAATATGTCATTTGATTTCTTGGCCGCTGCTTCCTTGGGCATTGATTGTGGATCCAAGTAAAATGAAATCCTTGACAACTTCAATCTTTTCTCCATTTATCATGATGTTAAGTACTCTAATAACTACTCTTAAAATGACAAAATAGTCAAGGTAGTGGTTCCAGGCTGCATTACAGCCTTGACTGTATCCAGGTGTACTACAACACAAAATTAATTACGTTGTCCTAGCGAGGACTTACAGAGCCCTGGTGGCACAATAGTTAAGTGCTAGCTACTAACCAAAAGGCCGAAGGTTCAAGTCCACTCAGCCACTGCATAGAAGGAAGACATGACAATCTGTTCCCACAAAGATTATAGCCAAGAAAACCCTATGGGATAGCTGTACTCTGTCACATAGGGTTGCTATAAGTCAGAATTGAGCCAATGACACCCAACAACAACAGTTACCCTCTAGAGTCCTTGGATGGCACACATGGTTAAGCCCTTGACTACTAGCCAAAAAGTTGGCAGTGCAAATCCATCAGCAGCATCTCTGAAGACAGGCCTGAGTATCAGCTTCTGAAAGGTTACAGCCTTGAAAACCCAGTGAAGCATTTCTACTCTGTACACATGAGTTCATTTAAGTCCAAATCAACCTGATAGCAACTAATAATCATCCTTTGTTCTCAACTCTTTTTCTTCTATTTTAAGTAAAGGATATGTTTCATAGTTATTTGTCCATGTTTTGTGCTATCGAGACTCTATGCTTAAAGAAAAAAATGCATAGGATGTTATTATTAACAATACCCTACAACACATGTTATGTTTTTACAAGGCACTTTTAAATTCTTTAGTCTTATATCCCTCGATTCTTCAACAACCCATTTTTTAAATCAGTGGTGTACTGTTAGTACAACTTGCTCTTCAGATTGTTGGCAGGAAGGTAGCAGAGCTCTGGCTTGTAGTTTCCTGATTTCCAATCAGCACCTACTGTTCCAATTTCAAGTCACTGATGTGACATCGCTGAGTACTGGGCTGGGAAGGGATCTTCACAATTGACTCTTACAAGCCTGTATGAACCAGTGCCAGCACAGCGCTGCAACTGAAATTCAGAAAAATCCACAAATTGTACAAGCTCACACAGATGGTAAAAGGTAGAGCTGGCGCTTGGATCCAGGTCTTCTGACTCCAAATAAATTCTCTTCACAAAACAAGCTGTAGTCCAAAGATATGATTGTATCTTAAGCCTGGTCTTTATGGTGCCAGAGGGTCACACTAAAGCAGTTCTGCCTGTTTTAGCCACCCCAGTCTTTCCCTGAAGTCCAGCTTCATTATGTGTACATGGATAGACTTGCCACTGCCACCTGCTTCCAACAAAATAATGCTACAAAATTAAACTGAGTGCTTTTGTTGGGCCATAAAGCATTTGTTTCAATTTGGTAAACTAAGCTCTAACTGAAGTATGGTTTTGTTTAGGTCATTGCTGATATTATTTTATGCCATGTGAAAATAAGTTTACAGCAGCATTTTATTATATATACATATATACACATTTGTATAATAAATTGATTAATGGCCACTTGTTGACCATTTAGTTGTTTCTAGTGATTTCTATTATAAATAATCCTTCATGAACATGTTACTGTATAAAGACTTTTTGTATACATCATTTAGGGCTTTTTTTCATTATAATTGATTTACAAAAGTAAAATTATTGGTTAAATAAAAAGCATGTATATGTTAATGGAAACACTGGTGGCATTGTAGTTAAGAGCTATGGCTGCTAACCGAAAGGTTGGCAATTCGAATCTACCAGGTGCTCCTTGGAAACTCTGTGGGACAGTTCTACTCTGTTCTATAGGGTTACTATGAGTCAGTATGGTTTAGTTTGGTTTGGTTTATATATTTCTATATTTTATTGCTGAAATTCTTTCAAAAATATTTTAACATTTCAAATTCAGACCAGAAATGTAAGTGCCTGTCTAAACATGGGTTTACCATTAAAAAAAAAAGAAAAAAATCTTGCATTTACGTTTCTGGCAGGATTGTAGACTATATATCCTGACTGCCCTTCCTGTTTACCATTGTTTTAAAAAGCTGGAAAAATCTAAAACGGTTATTTTTAAATGCAATTATGAGCTAGCAATTTAGCATGGAATACCTAGGAGCCCACGGTCAAAGCAGGAATGACAGGGGGAATCCAGAGCCCTTTTATCTGGGGTCATTTTCCTCAACTGAGTGAGTTTGAACTTTGGTTTCAAAGCCTCGCCAAGTGCAGGAGAGAGGAGACAAAGCTATTCCCTGTCAAATGTAGAAACTGTAACAAAAAAGCCCAAAGTACATCTAGAGTACGGATGAATAAAAATAAACCTGCTCCACCAGGGGACTGCAAGGATAATTGTGTCTCTCGTTTGATGGCACCTCCTTGTACCAAATTCAGCCAAGCCAAAACCTAACAGCCATTTTGACTCTTCCGTCTTTTTAACCCTATATAGAATTAGTTATTAGCTTGAATAATTTTGAAGAAATAGCATAGCATATGGCTCTGCCACTGAATGGGCTATGTGAACTTGAACATTTTACAATCTCTGTGTGCCTTGGTTTTCTCATTTGTAAGTTATTAATAATTGTATCTATCCCATATGTATAAAGATAAAATGAGTCAATACATATAAATGCTTAGAACAGCCCCTGACACTTGATAATTTCTATACAAGTGTCTGTTAAATAGTCAATCTGCCTCATTTTGCAGAAAGGAAAGTGAGTCCCAGAGTGAACTTCCATGAATCTAGTTGGGTGGGACCCTCGGTCTTCTGCCATGTAACCCAGGTCTCAGTATGAATTATGGTAGTTCACTGGCCCTCTCTCCAATGTCCCACTGCTCAAAGGACACTCCAGTTTTGCTAATTTTTTAAGCCGATATTAATGGGTAGGAATTTGCTGTAAGGCACATTTCTGGCTTTACCAAAAAAAAAAAAAAAATCTAAATATTGAAGACCAAAGAACCAAATAAAAAAATTTAATTTTTTTTTTTTTTTTTTACATGCAAAGAGGAAAGGTTTGCTGTAATTCCTGCAAAAACTAATAACTTGGCTCAATAAGTGGCTTTTGGACCTTTCCAAAGAGGTCTCTGTAATACCAGAGGAATGTGAACTTTTTCTGCAGAGGTCTGGGCAACAGCCTACAATCATAAAACTTATCTGAATGCTCATGTTTTATCTCAGGAAGTTATGAAAATTTTGCCTTCAACTTGACACCATATCTATGTTGGTTTACATATATAAATAATACTTTAAATTACTTACCACTGAGTTAAACTCCAGGGGAGACACCAGCATCGTCCTGCCATTTGCCCCGCCTCTCACCAGAAGACCAGGCTCTCCACTTTGAGTGTCAAGGACCTAAATTTAGTTTCCCTGTTATTATTTTAGGTATACCTTTACCTCTATATCTCTGCCTCACTGTTGCAGTTTAATTTTTTTTTTTTTTTTGGAAATATACTGTATGCAGTGATATAATTCATTGCCAAGAAGTGGCTTTGGCCACATAAGCATTGATTTGTTCCATTTTGTGGTCATAGAGCTTACTTTGAAGGATGAGCTGAAAGAGTTTTCATCTGTTTTTTTTTTTTCCAAACATGGACTGGTAGCTGTTGCGACAATGGGTTGGAACTTACTTTCCAACAGATTCCATGGGAAGTACATGTTAATTTTGCTTTCTATGACAATGGTTCTGTGTGTTTTCGTAAAATTGGAACGTCTAAGTTCCATCCCCAAGTGTCAAGGTAGGTGGTTGTTTCAGCTGTGATAATATAATGGATGAAAGAGCTACAGCCTCATGCTAAATAGAACAGAGTCAAATACAGAAACACGGGGTGAGTTTAGTTCTTCCACCTCGTAATGGAATTAATGTAGTCTCTACCTGTGTTCATTTTACTAAAGAAGGAAATGAAAGGAGTTACGACTGGGAATTCTATTGTTAATACTGTTCTTTCTGTTAGCTGCACTGTGCTCATTTGGAAAATGAAATGGATTATTTCCTTCACAGAGGATTTTCTTTCTTAATAAGAATCTATGAGGATAGTATTGGGTAATAAAAAAGAGCTCTAGGTACAGCTCAATAGTGATATTATTATTTTCTTACATAGTACTTCTACTTACCCTCATAAATCTTCTGAGAGGTTTAGAAAACAAACAAAAAAAAAACATGTAGGGAGAAGAGATGATATTAATCAGTTCCCTTGTATCTGCCTGGAAACCCTGGTGGCATAGTGGTTAAGTGCTACAGCTTTTAACCAAAGGGTCAGCAGTTTGAATCCACCAGGTACTCCTTGGAAACTCTATGGGGCAGTTCTACTCTGTCCTATACGGTCACTATGAGTTGAAGTCAACTTGACAGCAATGCATTAATGGGTTTGTATTATCTGCCTACCTTCTTAACTAAAGAAACATATTTTTTGAAAAAGACTATGGTTTAGATAAGATTATTATTACTGAAGGAAGGAAGGATGATAGGGAGGAAAAGAGGCAGGAAGCAAAGGAAAAAAAGAATGAGAGGAGAAAATGGGAAGGGAGAAGAAAGGAGTAGAGGAGAAAGGGAAAATTGGAGGTGAGGGCAGTAGAGAAAGAAGGAGGTGGTATATTCTTCACTCTGGTCTGATTCTGTTTGGGTTACAGGGAAAATAATCCCCATTTGATTTGTGAGTAGAAACTAATTTTCATATCCCTGAGGGCATATAAAATTAGGGAGTACTGACAGTGAAGTTCTCAAATGGAAAAAAGGCTCAGCAAACTTGTTTATAGGCTTTACGTATAGTGAAGCACACTGTTGACAACAGATTTTTAGCTGTATTAGATGTGGCTTTGATACTAACCCATTAATTCTAAGGCTACTGACTGAGCACCCTCCTTTGGTGAACAATGGATATCTTAGTTTCTCATTGCTCTAGACAGAGACTGTGGTGCAACGATTCCACTGTAGGGAGTTTAATTGGGAGTTGATCCCAAGAACCACTGGTAGGGGTTTGGGAAGTGAGACAGGGAAGAGAAATGAGGTGGTAAAGGATATGATGTCAACTAACTTACCACTTTGGGTAACTGAAGCTGAATTCCATTGGGGAACTCTGGCAGCCAGTGTATAACCCTTTTCTCAGGCTAACCCACCAAACAAGCAAAGGACATTTATATATCAACTCCCATTTGTCTTTTCTTCATGACTATTTGCAGGAGGGTGTGGGTGGTGGGTAAATGGAATGGATGTTAATTCTTTGGCACTTCTGGCCTGCCCCTGATCTACAGGGACAGAGCAAGCTCTAAAGAGAACAATTGAACAAAGAGATGGAGTTACTGGAAGTTGGAAGTCAGGCTGAAGAGACCCACAGTGGTAAAGCCAGATGGGGATATAGGTGGGGAACTGACAGCATCTCACTGTAGGTCTTGCCTTGCCTTCTACTCTACAGTGACTTATCTGCCTTTTGTTACTAACACCCCCACCCCACCCCCATTTTAAGGATGAATGTTTCGTCTTGCCTAGTATTTCATCCTATTGCCTGATGTTAATCTAACCACCACCTCCCCAATCTTAAGAATAAAATTTGAAGTTTTCATTGATTTGGCATGATTGCCAAAACACCAGATATAGAGTCAGAAGATGTAGACTTCAGTACTGGTTGTTCTGTTCACAAGCCTAGTAACCACATTTCAGCCTCAGTTTCCTTGTTCATGAAACGCAGATAATGGTATCTGCTCTGTGCAACTCCCAGGGTACTATAAGAACTCAGTGAGATAATAAAGAGCTGTCTACCAAATATCAGTCTTGTTATTCTAGAATGCGAGCTCTGTGATGTCAATGATGTTTGTACTTTGTTCATTGTTGTGTCCCCACTGCCTAAAAGAATTCTTCTCACATAGTAGGTGTATCATGCATGATAATAAATAATACATAAAAAATTTGTTCAAAAAAGGTAAACATTGGAGTAGACTGTCTTGAGTTCAAATATTAGTTCATCTGCTTCCCGGCTGTTTGTCATCAGGCTGAGTGTTAACCTGTCTGAGAAGCTCTTCCTGAGAGCCTCATCAGTAAAATACCTTTCTCACAAGGTTATCTTAAGAATAAAGATTGTTTCTAATAATATATTTCCCTTTCACACCATCTATAGCCTTGCCTTTGGATGTGGTGTAGTACTCCCTACATCTAGACTTGAAAAAATAACTTGATAAATTACTCATTCAAATTTTAATAGTCAACTTCACATTGTTCCCTTTGAATACAGTTGTAACCAACTGTGTGGATAGTTATTCTACTCTGATTTAATAGAAAAATAACTCATTATAGAATTTTGTACTCTATTCCCAAATTTATGTGTTTAGAACACAGGTTTGAAGAATTTAAATAGATTAGGCATATCTGTGGCTGCTTTTTAAGTTGTCTCAAATCAATACATGTCAAGCACCTCAGCTAATACAGTTTATACAATGGGCACTTAATAGTAGTAATGACAGTAGTACTGGTAGCTTAATTTATTGAGCTGCTACTAGGTAGACAAAAGAACAAACAAATCTGTCTTGGAGGAAGTACAACCAGAATGTTCCTTAGAAGCAAGGATAACAAGACTATGTCTCACATACTTCGAACATGTTATCAGGAGGGATCAGTCCCTGGGAAAGGACATCACTGTAAAATAGAGGGTCAAGATGGATTGACACAGTGGCTGCAATTATAGGTTCAAGCATAACAATGATGGCACCTACCAACAACACTAGGTAGCAGTCCCTGTCTGGGCATTTTACAGACTTAACTTGTTTCACATCAATCATACAAGTAACAATTATTATTCCTATTTTATAGATGAGGAAGTAGAAGCAAGAAGATGCTAATTAACTTGACCATGTTCTTGCACATAATAGGACTAAGATTTGAACTCAGGTTTATCTGATACAGAACTTTATGTTTAATCTATCGCACTGGTAGGCGTTTGTTTCCTCTCTTCAGACAACATAAAGCCTTATTGACAAACCTTTTAACCTTACATCATCCCTATGAGGCTACAACTATTATTATCTCCACTCTACAAATGTGGAAATCACAGCTCAGAAAGATTGTATGACTCATAAATTGGCAGAATACTAGTGAATGGCACAAACAGATCCAGGAGTGTCAGACTCCAGACCCTTTCTCCAAAACGTATTGAATGTGTAGCATGACTTTATCTCAAACAATAAGCCTCCCTTCCCTCATACATATTGCCAAGTGAGTTCTAATTAAAAATGAGAATATTTTCATCAACTGAAGATAATAATAGCCAGGGTGTTGTTTCATAGGCCCATAATTGTAGTTTTAATACAAAATAAGATTTATTTATTAAAGATTCATTTTCATCCTTGGATCCCCAGTACAGTGCAGCTTGCCTGGGTGTGTGGTTGTGTGCCGCAGAGTCGATTTTGACTCATAGCGACCCCATGTGACAGAGTAGAGCTGCCCCATAGGGTTTACTAAACTGTAATCTTTACAGGAGCAGATCACCAGATCTTTCTCCCACAGAGCTGCTGGGTGGTTGAACCACCAACTTTTTGGTTAGCAGCCAAGAGCTTAATCATTGCCACCAGGGATCCTCTCCTTATTCTCACATAAAATATGAAAACGTCATGTTTCCGTTTATCTTTCTTGAAATCAAAGTAATTATTTTGTTAATGATTTTACCTATTCATGCTCATGAATTAGTCTAAGAAATTGCCACTTTATAAAGAGTCCATATTAAAGAATATGTGACAGAAATTCTCATGTTCCTCACAAAGTACTGCCCTGTTATTCAAAGGGACCAGCTACAATTGTTCCCAAAAGACTATTAAAGTATTTCCTTTTTAACATTTGAAGACACTGTTTTTTTTTCCCCCCTAGCTTATATACCCTGTCATCTCTTACGGAAACAGTTTCCTTCAGCTTTAAAGTTGTGCATTGGGTTGTAGGTTCATCCGATTTTCCTTCACAATTATTTAAAATATATTTTTCAATAACTATCAATAGGAAGAAGGCCTGGGCAGTTTTAGGGAAACATCGGACAAGAAAATGGAATAAATATACACATACATATATGAGTCCCTCGTTCTCAGATAGTGTCTTTTAGTAGCAAACGAAGGTGCTAACTAGAAAACTCTGCTCTGTCATGTGCACATCAGTGCCAAAGGGAACAGACAGATTCAGCAGGATAAACTTAAGCAATTCTCCATCTCTATAAAAACATCCTTTGCCTTTAAAAGAGAGCTACAATGTACCAGGTAAAATCTTTCCTAGCAAGTGATTCTTACAATATTAAAGTCTAACCTAGTTAAAAGAAAAGATACTTCAACCACTTCATGCTTGTTGATATTCCTCTCAAAGGCAATTATCTGCTGCTATCGTGTTTGAGTTCCCAGAAGGCCCGGAACTGTAGTATGTTATTAATGATGTCCTGTAAGAAGATATATATTGAATTGTGTTATTTCATTAAAAATAAAGTCTGCACAGTTGCCAAGGATATGCATGTTTCCCTAATAAATCCAAACTGCCATCCTCTTTTCTCCCTGGGTCCATTTTCTTTTGGCTTCTCAGAATCTGTGGCTAAATCTATTTGCAGTTATCCAGAAAAATATGCTAATGAAACACATACACATACAGTTATCTATGATCATATCCTGCTTTATAGGGGAAGAAACACAACTCACCAAGGATTTAGTACATTTGAGACTTCCAGGGCAGGATTTTATTTTCAATATTTATCGTTTGTTCACTTCGTTTCCTTCTGCTTCATAATTTTCTCTAAGCTGCACGTAGCTTCTTTCCAACCACAAAGCCTGATCGTATTTGCCTAGAAAGAGGGAAACAGTGTTGTGAAACAGTAGTATTTGCACCTTCTCTAAGTTTCTTAATTCAGAGTATAGTCATGAAGTCAAATACAGCCAGCTATGCCCCTCCCCCTTATTTTTTAATTCTTCTTACATAAAATTGACCTGCATGTGAATTTACTTCTGTATAACTTCAGCAGCTGTGAGAGAAGGAGGTCTAGTCAAGGTCAATTTAGGTAAATCAAGTGAATTTTAAATTATTTCAGGTGAGGTTAATTACAAAGTGGAGGGAGCTTGGAGTTGGGAGTATGAAATCAGTTGAAGTAGATGGTTTAGGAGTAGAGATTCTAAGAACTGGATCTCCTAGAAAAACAAAAACAAAAGCACTGCTGTCGAGTTGATTCCAAGTTGATTCCATAGCAACCCTATAGGACAAAGTGGAACTGCCCCATATGGTTTCTAAGGAGCAGCTGATGGATTCAAACTGCTGAGCTTTCGGTTAGCAGTTGAGCTGTTAACCACTGGGCCACTAGGGCTCCTTTTAGGGAAAAGAAGGAAGGCATCACTTCCTTCCTTAAAATCTGCCTTAGAAACATCATCTCGCATGCATTAAGTATTCTTTTCCACCAGAGAGTAGCCTCCAAGAATTTGGATCTATTGCTGAGTTGTTCACTGTTTATGCTGGTGCATAACTTGGTGCATCACTTGTAGTAGGCATTCGGTCAATATTGAATTTACTGAATATTGAATGAAAGAAAAAATAAATAGGAGGAAATAGATCATATGCAAAGAAAAAAGAATCAGACCAACATCATATTTTTCAGCTGCAACATTGGAAGCAAGAAAAAGGTTGTTGTTGTTAGGTGCCATTGAGCCAGTTCCGATTCATAGTGACCCCCCCATACCACAGAACAAAACACTGCCGGGTCCTGTGCCATGCTCACAATCCTTGTTATGCTTGAGCCCATTGCTGCAGCCACTGTGTCAATCCATCTCATTGAGGCTCTGCCTCTTTTCCTCTGACCCTGGACTTTACCAAGCATGATGTCCTTCTCCAGGGACTGATCCCTCCTGACAACATGTCCAAAGTATGTAAGACGCAATCTCACCATCCTTGCTTCTAAGGAGCATTCAGATTGTACTTCTTCTAAGTGCTGTTTTTAGGATATTGAAAGATTTTCTAGAATTTGATACCCAGCTAATTAAATAACTGCTATTTAATTGTGAGGACATGGTATTTTTCATCATACAAGACCTCTGGAGCTTTGCCAAAGACCCACACTGAAAATAATTTGAATAAAATATTTAAATAAGAAAATGGACAAATATGAGACTAAAAGGGCACACCAGCCCAGGGGCAAGGACTGGAAGGCAGGAGGGAATAGAAAAGCTGGTAATAGGGAACCCAAGGTCAAAAAGGGAGTGTTGACATGCCATGGGGTTGTTAACCAATGACATAAAACAATATGTGTACTGTTTAATGAAAAGTTTGTTCCATAAACCTTCACCTAAAGTACAATTAAAAAAAAAAAAAAAAAAAAAAGATAAATCCCAGATGTTGCAAGACTTAGTTTTAAAAGTGATTAATTTCCCCATTAAAAAATGTTCTTTAAAAATTGCTGAAAGCAAATAAAAGCAGGAAAGGTATTTAAACTAATGCAGAATTAAAAGTCTAGGATAATACCAACATGATAGGAAGTATGTTTGAGGAATGGAATTTAATGGAAGTGATATGAGCTAAATGCTTGTTTTAAAAATAAATAAATAAATAAAGGGAAAGGATTACATGAAGAAGTACAGAAAAGAGGATCAAATTCAAATAAAATGTAGAAACAGGTCCAGATATATCAATAACTACCTTAAAATATTAACTGGGGGAAAAAACTCAAATGATTTCATACAACATAATTACCTTTTTAAAGTTAAATATGTCATGCATGTGCATGAACATATATATGTATATATATACCTTTTATATGAAAACTTACAGCTGCAGTAAGACTACATAAAACAAAAAGAAGGGAATGAATATTGCATTCAGAATGGTTGCTGGAGGAGGTAGGTTGAGGAGGAACATATATTTGGGGTTGAAGAGGTACACGTTGTCAATTGCCTGGCTTTTGTTTTGAGTGGTTAGTTTGTTTATTACATTACTAAAAATTTGCTAATTAAATAATTAGCGGTTTTAAATACAGTTTTAAAATTGTCTAGTTATAAAAAAGATAAACAATCCAATTAAAAAATGGGCAAAGGAAATGAACAGACACTTCACCAAAGAAGACATTCAAGCGGCCAACAGACACATGAGGAAATGCTCATCATCTCTAGCCATCAGAGAAATGCAAATCAAAATCACGATGAGATACCATCTCACCCCAGCATTACTGGCACAAATCAGTAAAACAGAAAATAACACATGTTGGAGAGGATCGGGGAGATCAGAACTCTTATGCACTGCTGGTGGGAATGCAAAATGATACAACCTTTTTGGAAAATGATATGGCACTTCCTTAGAAAGCTAGAAATAGAAATACCATTTGATCCAGCAGTCCCACACCTAGGAATATATCCTAGAGAAACAAGAGTCATCACACGAATAGATATATGTACACCCATGTTCATTGCATCATTGTTCACAATAGCAAAAAGATGGAGACAACCTAGATGCCCATCAACAGATGAATAGATAAACTGTGGCACATACACACTATGGAGTATTAGGCAACGCTAAAGAACAATGATGAATCTGTGAAGCACCTCATAACATGGATGCATCTGAAGGACATTATGCTGAGTGAAATAAGTGAGTCACAAAAGGACAAATATTGTATAAGACCATTACTGTAAAAACTCATGAAAAGGTATACATACAAAAAAAAAAAAAAAACAATATTTGATGGTTATGAGGGAGGAGAGAGGTGGAGATGAAAAAACACCTAATAGACAATAGATAAGTAGTAACTTTGGTGAAGGGTAAGACAGTAAACAATACTGGGGAAGCCAGCACCACCTGTACAATGCAAGCCCATGGTAGCTCCATAGACACATGGACCTGAGGGACTGAATTGCTGGGCTTAGTGCTGTGGGGACCATGGTCTCAGGGAACCCCTAGCTCAATTGGCATACAGAGTTTATAGAGAATATGTTCTACATTCTACTTTGGTGAGTAGTGTTTGGGGCCTTAAAAGCCTGTGAGTGGCGATCTAGGATACTTCACTGGTCTCACCCCTGTGGGAGCAAGGAATAATGAAGAAAACTAAAGACGTAAGGGAAAGATTAGTTCGAAGGACTAATGGACCACATCTACCACGGCCCCCACCAGACTGAATCGAGCACAACTATATAGTGCTCAGCTACCACCACTGACTGCTCTGACAGGGATCACAATAGAGGGTACCAGACAGAGCTGGAGAAAAATGTAGAACAAAATTCCAACTCAAAAAGAAAGACCAGACTTCCTGGCCTGACAGAGACTGGAGAAACCCTGAAAGTATAGCCCCCAGACACCCTTTCAGCTCAGTAATGAAGCCACTCCTGAAGTTCACCCTTAAGCCAAAGATTGAACAGTCCCATGGGACAAAACAAGACTAAAGGGGTGCACCATCCCTGGGGCAGGGACTGGAAGGTAGGAGGGAACAGGACAGCTGGGAATAGGGAACCCAGGGTTGAGAAGGGAGAGTGCTGACATGTTGTGGGGTTGTTAACCAATGTCATACAACAATGTGTGTACTGTTTGATGAGAAGCTAGTTTGTTCTGTAAACCTTCATCTAAAGTTCAATTTAAAAAAGAAGAAAAATTATCTAGTACAGTATTCTACTACTAATATTTGTAAAGTTTCAGTTTTATAAATTTCACTCATGTTAGATTTCATAATGTTTTCCCGTAGTGAATGGTTTAACATATATATAAGGGCTTTTATAGATGTAATCCTGCTCTCAAATTTATCGCCTATTTTCTGCGTTAACACAGGATCATAGGATTTGTTTTTCTTTACCCCAAAGTCTTTTACTACTGAATTCTCAGCAACCTAAACAGTGCACGTGAGGTAGAAAAAATGACTATACAAAACAGATGTATCTTCCAACTAGGAGCTTTCTTATATCAAATTCCCTGTCTAATTAATTTCACACAATATTATCTGGTCGACTTATTCCCTCTCCAAGTGCCCATGGGAATACCTGAAATATTGTACAGATGCTCTTACAGAGAATTACATTAATAAATGTCACTAGCATAAATCAACATTAATTTAGTGGTTGGTGCTTGGAGGTAACAAACTCCTCTTCACTCACTTCCGAGTTCCTGACCTCAAGTGACCATATTATAGCTTCATGCGCTGGGAAATTGTCCATGTGGACTTTCTGCTTCCCAGGAGGGAATGCTCTGAGGAGCTTGACTTCCACTCTCTGGAATTTGCAGGTCTTGCCAGTAGTCTCTACTGTCTTGACCATATTGGCCTAGTTTGGGAGACTTCTTTCTTTCAACCAGGGCACAGACTCCCTTTCTTAAGCCTCTCCCATACTGAGTGATCATTATTGGGAGATTAAGGAAGGGAGGAAAAAGCATTCTAGGTAGGGAAGTAGTTAGGGATTAAGACAAGAGGCAGAGTAGAAATCAAGGATCTTATGCTTATGCAGAAAAAAAGATTGAGGATCTAGAGTATTTCAGCTTTACAAATGAAAGGATCAGTGCTGCTTGGGAGGTGAGCAGAGGCCACCCCATGAAGGGCCTTGCATTCTAGCATGAATAACCTTCATCCTATGGTGATGAGGTATAAATGAAGGATTTTAACCAGGTGACAGAGTTTAAGTTTGGACTTGAGAAAAATCAGCCCTAATACAGCATGGAAGACCCTATCTGACAATTACCAGCTTATGCTGTAGGAGTCTTATTCTTTTTTTCTTTGCTTTTGTTGTCAGGTGTGTATTGTATGTTGTAAATCTCCACAAATCCTGTCTGAAAAAAGATGGGAATAAATAATGATAGTAAGAATTTATTTATTCCAATGTTTCAAGCACTTTAACTTCATTGTCTCATTTAATCCTCACCACAGCCCAGTGAGGTTTATACTGTTTATTACTATCCCCATTTTACAGATAAGGAAAATGAGACACAGAGGTCAAGTAACTTGCCAAAGATTGCACAGCAAGTTGAAGAGCAAGTATTCTTAACCACTATACTTAGTGCTTTCCATTGAAGTGTACTCTATGGCCTGTAGAACTTAATTATACTATTCCTACCTGAGAATTTCAGGTGTTAAGGAGCTGCAGATTGCATGTGAATGAGCCCGCTGAGATTTAAGTCTTTCCTCTAAATATTGCTGATGTACAGGAAGTATAAAATATGTTCACTTGGTGTTCAGCTAACTCTTCCCATGAATAGTATTTCCACCCTTAACGTAATGATCACCTACTAACAGTCCATACAGTGTTGTAGGTAGCTAACTCATTTAATCAATACTTTATCAATCAGATTATTCTACAAAGATATAGCAAATGATTTTTTTCCCCCGTGAATCTTGCCATGTGAATCATTGTATGTGAGAGTACCTGTCTTAACTCTAGATATTTAAGATAGTCTAACACTACTTTCATATTTTGTATGTCACCAATGATAAACTCAGTGAAAATAGCTTAAAAATCAGAAATATTATTAAAGAAGAAATGAAACTGATATTTATTTTGTGTATAATAAGTGCCAGGTACTATCTGTATATTACTTCAAGAATTCTGAAAATAAACATGTGAGACAAGTAAGAATATCTCCATTTTATAGATAAGGAAACTGAGGATCAGAGATGTTAAGCTAAACATGTCCATCAGAAACAATTGAGTAGACCATGGGTAGAGGGTGGAGATTTCTATTTAAAACTAAGCATACAGGTAGGTATAAGAATAATGGAGAGACATTATACATAGCTGACATTTTTTCAAGGGATTGTCTTTTTTTCTTCTTGATGATGGCCATTCAGACACAAGTATAGTCTTCTATGTTCAAATGTACATGTATATATTCATGTACACTCCAACTCAAAGAGCAAAGAACACATTCAAACTTCCCACAAAAATAGCTATTTGTATTTCCTGGGCAATGTCTATATTCCCTGAGATCTGCTACCTGAATACATAAAGCCACCCCCAGTTCCAAATTATATATAGTGCATGTACTTAAGTTCACATTATACATATGTACATACATAGTATATTAACAGTCTCAAACTCACCAACCAGTGGGGCCTGACATTACTCTTGCTGCCATTGACACCCACACACTCACGGATAACTTTCCCTATTTATACCATTTTTTTTTTTAATCGAAACACTACAATCGAATCTCTGTTTAATTTGGTTTGTTGCACAGTTCCCTTCTAGACTTAATGGAGCCTATTTCTCAACTATTGCTCTGTCAGAAACTAATAAAGTTGTTGGTTTCCTTTTGAGAGTCCAAAACCCTTCTATATAGCCTGAATCACTGTCAGGAATCCTGTTCTGGATGATACCCCTTTCTACCCACCAGTGTTGGACTTCCTTTGATACTAATTCAAATCAGAATTGAGTTTATGATGCTCCCTTAGACCCTTTATAGAAGATGCCCTGACCCCGAGAAAGAACTATAAACTCTATTCCCTAGGCACGCCCAGCACCTGCTCCTTATTCCTTCTCACTAGCCTGAGTTTTTGTGGAACCAAGATGTCTCATTCATGTGAAGCACACATTTGTTTCTCTTTCTCTCCTTCTACCCAATGCTTAGTTTTCCGTGGTCTTCTTATTTTAAGCTCAGACTGTAGTTGTTCTTTGTGATGCCTCCAATCCATCTTTGCAATATTGCTGTCAAAGAACCTCACTTTAATTATATTACCCCATTTTTAAAAGACTTCAGTCAGCAAAAAGGAAGACAACCCTTAATGAGATGGATTGGCACAGTGGCTACGACAATGGGTGTAAACACCTAATACTGTGAGGATGGCACAGGACAGGGCAGCATTTCGATCTATTATACATGGGGTCACTGTGAGTTGGAATGAGCTCAATGGCACCTAACAACAACAGCAACCTTCCTGTTGGCTACAAAATAATCTGAAAAATGTTAAGCGTAACCTAGAATGCCCTCCAGGATATTGTGCCTCTTATCTTTCCAGACATACCTCCTTTGTACTTTTTTATCCCCACCCTATATTCTTAATTAACTTGATTGATCTTCCTTTTCTGATTGCTTACTCTGACTTTTCTCCATACCTAGAGGACCCTCACCTCCTACTTCTCCATCTGTCTCCATTTACCAGTATTTCAAGCCTGTTTTCCCCATGGGGCTTCCCCTTTTAAAGAATCTTGCAGTTGAAAGAAACCTGTGAAGTTGTCTAGTCCAGTAATTAATTTTATAGTTTACTTCCCTCTAAAATGTCCTCTGTTAATAATCACATAGCTTGTGTCTGGTGAAATTTGGAACCTAGGCTGATAATATTCAGACTGTGCCTTATCTGTATATTGCTAGTGTCTGGTACATTTTAGACACACTGTATATGCTTGAAACCTGTTTGGTAAGTGAATGAATAAGTAAATGAATGATTGATTGACTGACTTTTAAAGCAGGGATTGTCAACTTTTTCTGTAAGTGGTCAGAGAGTAAATTTTTTTGGCTTGGTGGGTTCTGTCCTCTCTGTAGCAACTATTTATGCTGCTATAGCAGGAAAGCAGTCATAGACAGTATGCAAATAAAGGGTGAGGCACACAACCAAAATACAGCAACAACAATTTGCCATCCACTCCCTTAAGACAATATGAACTACCTTTGGACAGTTTGTATTAGTCTTCCCCATGTTATTTCAAATCTCTCTAGCCAAAATTTTATACCTCTTCAGATATTCCAAAACAACTCTCATGGCTCCTCTGATCAAGTACAGTTCTTTCAGGCATTCCTTATAACATGTTTAGTTTCTTCACTAACCTAGCCTTTCTCCCCAGATTGTGTTCCATGTATTTGCAGCTCTCATAAAATCTGGTATCCCAAACAAGAAAGCAATTCTCCACTTAGACATGCCAACTGAAAAGTAAAGCAGGTTTATTTCCTACTTCTCTATACTATTGGAGCCCTGATGGCACAGTGGTTCAGACACCAGCTGCTATCTGCTCCTTGGAAACCCTATGGGTCAGTTTTACTCTGTCCTATATATATATATATATATATATATTTTTATAAGTCAGAATTGACTCCATGGCAACGATTTTTGTTTTTGTTTTTTTTTGGGTGGGATTCTTTATACTACAGGCATAATAATAGAGCCCGAGATAACATTAGTGCTTGTGGGAGGCACATCATATTTCCTGTTGATTAATAAAGTCAAACGAAAAGCCGTAAGTCTTTTGAATGCATACTTCTGCTCCATATGCCTGTGTAAGCTGTTCTGTGTTAAGTAGTCCTTTTTTTGGTTTCTTGTTTTTAGAACTAAACACAGAATCTTATTTTCTTCATTATATTGCTTTCTTACTTTAAAATACTGAATGATATTAAGGACTGTTTAAAAAATAATGAAAACCTTCATCAAATTCATCATCACTCAGTTCTTTGAGACCTTGTCCCATCCAATTCTGCCCATTTTATTTCACGTATTCATGCATGCATTCTAAGATATTTATTGAGTATTTAACATGTAACAATAAATGTGCTTGTCACTGGATACCTAATAATGAGGAAAGGAGAAATAAACCATCTTTCATGGGGTTTAAGGTCTGCCTGAGCATCATATTACACAGTCTACCATGTGTCCCTAAAGAAACAACCCAATTTCCATTTTTCTTGCTGTCCCACATGATCTCCAGGATCTTCTCACTTGCGCAAACCTAATACCATTTTGTTCAGTTTCTGACATTTTGTTCCAGTAAATATTGGTGATTCTTTTTCTTTCCATTACGTGTGGTCTTTCTAAATATTCTGTCTGATTGCCCTTCAGGGACTCCAGCTTGGATTTACCCTTCCAGCTATCCATAATTTTCACTACCTCAAGTTGTACACCTTTCTAGTCCTAGATTTTCTCCTGAGAGTTAATTTGTGACCCAAGCCAAGAAAGCCAAGGAAAAACATTGCCTAGAATCAGGTAACCAGTCAAACACAGAGCACAGTATAGACTAAACCCTGGCCTCCTGTTTCTTGATCCACTGTTGTGTTTGTTTGTTTGTTTGTTTTGTTTTGTTTTATCACACTGCTCTGCTTCACTAGGGTTGTAGAAAAGCATGGTATAAAATCATTTAATCTGGCCTACATTTGCCTGCCCTGTCAGTAGGACCCAACCAAACAAACGTGAAACAAATCTGCCTTACCTCCCTTGAAAGTGCCACCTCAGCAATTCTTCTGAGCAGCTTTCAAATCTCCAAATCGTTTCATTTACTCCATGCTACAGCAGCTCCTTCAAAATTTCTTTAAAAAATAAAATTGAAATAAAATTATTACAACATCATTTTTCACTCTGATATGCTCTGTTCTAGAGAGACTTTGTGTTAGAGGAGTTAACCTGGTGTCTTTACATGTGGATCTTTCTCTGTTTGTTTGTCTCCTTTTTGGTATGTACCATTGTGATGTTAAATGTGGCACATAATATTGCTATTCATACTGGCAGTCACTCAACTACAGCAATACTGGGTGACATCAGCAAAAAGTAACTCTCTTCCCTTAATCCAAGGATTTTATACTCACTAAAAACTGAGAAGCCATCTTGCTAATACCAGATGTAGTAGCATTATAAGCCAAAGTAAGCTTCTTGCAGATACATCTTCCTATCTTTTACAACCCCGATTGAACTGATGTAAATATCTATTGGGCCCTCCTGAAGTTTACAACTTCCTATGTTAATGGATCACAGTCTTTCCTGTTAAAGAATAGTGAATGACCTGCGAATAAATTTAGCAGATCTGACTGTATACAATTCTTCAATGAACAGGGAACAATTCTACAATGAACAGTGGTCTAATAATGGTGATTCTGGAGTTTGTAAGAGTCTTTGACTCAGAGTTCAATGAATAGAGTGTGCTATGCAAAAACTACTACTTCTTGGCAGAAAGTCCAATCCATTCACTTTGTGCTTCATTTGAAATGTTTCATATGCCCCGTGCTTTGGTTTATTGACAGTAATCTGCACATGGGATATATAATGCAGCTTCTGTGCGGAGCCTCCTATCCCAGTTACCACCATTTGAAATCTTCTGCATCCCTCAGATGTATGAGAGTTTCTCAGTAAACCTCCCCCAAATGGTGTAACTAATCTTCACCAACTGAAGAAAAGAAAAAGGTAAAGTGAAATGCGCTCTTCTCAATGTGTAACGATGATCTTCCACCTCATGGTGGCCAGGTTAGGATGCATCTCTTGGAAATTTCTTGTCTAAGTTTTCTGTCAGAGGAATTTTACTTAACCCTTTGTATTTATCATATTTAAGCCCTTAATACAACATAGTGGTAGAATAACATGAGTAAACCAGTGATGCCATATAAATTTAAATAGAGAAGTATAATTATTTGCTCTAGAATTAAGAGTTGGTGGGTGAAGTATAGGAATGTATGACTGCAGGATTTCTTTGGAAATAGTGTGAAGAGGTTCAGTGATTTCCAGACAACAGACTAGAAACATGGTGACCACTGAGTTGCACAGTTTGCTGACCGTAAAATCCTAACTGCATTTTCTTTAAACTGCATAGAGTTAGGTAACGTCTGTGTTGTGATTGTAAAGTCTGCCTGAAGTAATATTTTACTGAACTATAAATTATTCTGACTACATTTCATGCCTGATAAAATTCTAACATTTATGGTAGAAAATGTAAGCTCTTGTTCTGTAACTAATCTTTTAAGTTTTCGAAAACAGAGAAGCCTTGCATCCTTTTTCCTAAAAATGGCATGATAATGGCATGATTAAAAGTATTATGTTCTTCATTGAAAATAGGCTAACAGTATTAGGGATTTTGTTCAAACTAGCCTTGAAATTAGTTTTGAGATATGTTTTATAGGGTATATATGTGTGTGTGTGTGTGTGTGTGTGCATGTACATACATATATATATATGTGTACATAAAAAAAAATAGTACATTTAAAAAACCAAACCAAACCCTTTGCTGTTGAGTCGATTCCAACTCATAGGGACCCTGTAGGACAGATTAGAACTGCCCCATAGGGTTTCCAAGAAGCACCTGGTAGATTCAACCTGCTGACCTTTTGGTTAGCAGCCAAAATTATGTGTTTATATATGTGTTGTTAGGTGACGTTGAGTTAATTCTTGCTCATAGCGGCCCCATGTACAATAGAACAAAACACTGCCCAGTACTGGACCATCCTCATAATCATTGTTATGCTTGAGCCCACTGTTGTAGCCACTATGTCAATCCATCTCATTGAGGGTATATATATTTATATGTGAGTATACATATTTATGTGTGTGTGTGTATATGTATATATACAGTAGTTTATTTCAGTCAATGTCTGGATTTAAAGAGATATGAATACATTAGTTTAATATTCTAATAGCAGTATAATTGCAGATATTGTTTAACACTGAAGAATGCCTTCTGAGTCATAAAAAAAAAAATCACTGTGTCTACTGCATAGAAAAAAATGTTTTGAAAATTAATTTAAAATATTCTTAATGGGAGACAGGAAGATATAATGGAAAGGATATGGACTTTGGGCCAGACATATCTGGTTCAACTTTCAGCTCCATGTCTTCCGAACTTTGTAATATCAATTTCTCCAGGAAACAGATTCTGACGTGAAAGTTTTCATGTAGGAATTTTACTGGAGAGTACACTCAGAACTGGTATCTATATAGATGTGACAAGTCAAGGAATAGGGGCTGAGCCTTAGGGGTTTTTGTTGTTAAGTGCCTTCAAGTTGGTTCCGACTGATAACAACTCTATGTACAATACAACCTTCGCATTAATCATATGTGACTTGCCTGCGGGAGGATGACTAACCTTGGACCAGACAACTCCCTTTGGCTGAAGAAGGAACATAACCAGAGAAGGACTCAGCTGTGAGCCATCAGCAGCCAATACTCCAGGCAACAGGGGTAATGAGCATCTAGTACTGACAGGGGAGCTAGGTGATGACCTGTAGCATCTACTGTGTCTACCTGTTGTACCACTTGGCTCTACTTTCTTCATATAATAAGTTTCCCACATCTGTAAATAGTCCCTCCAGTGTCCTGTTAGATCCTCTCTTGGGGGGAGACCTCCAACAGAAGGGTTAGTGGGAACCACAACTGCTACTGCAGCTTGTCTTGAGGCCACAACTGATACCTATTTTCTCCCTATTGTCTTCCCTTTTCTACTACCCATTCTAGAGTTCCCCCACCTTTGCTAACACCTCTACTGAACTGTGTGGCTCACTTTGTGGGGTGACACAAACTCATTTCTGAGGTGTCAGAACTCCTGCTCACCACACCCTGCTTAGGCCATGGCTGCTGTACTTCCCCTTTTACTCTCAAAGTAGGGAGGAAGCACTAAGAAATGCTCTATGAACCACCTGGGTGCCAGACATATTCTTCCCTGCCCTCATTGTTAAACAGCAGCCCTACCTGCTGGTGATCTGAGTCAATTACCTCTGCCAGTATGATGGTTCCTTCTTGCTTCCAGTCTCTTGCCACAAGAAGCCCAAACTGATTTGTGTGTAGGACCTATCTTAAAGGTTAATGAGACTGTTAGGATGCCCCCTTGTGAAAGCATTCCCCCTCTGAAAAACAGCACCTCTAGACCCATGAGCCTAAGTTTATCAGAATGGGAAGCACAATTCCCCCCCCCATTAGCCCCTGGGAGTAATGCTAAGTGGGACTACTTCTACTTCCTTCCCTTGGTTCCCAGACCCATATGTTCTACCATTTGGGGATTAATATCAAAAAATGGTGATTGATTTAGAGTGTTTACCACATCCTTGAGAATGGTATCCCATCCTTGCGGGATATTATCTGCGAGCTGGCCCTTCAGTTGCATCTTCAAAAGGTTTTCCATTGTGCTGTCGGATCAGCAACATCTGGGCCATGCAGTATGGGCTAGGATGAGTGGGTCCCATGAATATGCACCCACTACTGCACCTTTTCTACTGCACCTTAGTCTAAAGTAGTTCCATTGGTCTGAGGTGATGTTATGTAATATAATGTACTGATGTATCAAACACTTTATAGGCCTTGGATTGTGGTGCTGACTAAGCCCCTACAGGTAGGGAAGGTAAACCTTTATCTGGAATTTGTGTCAATTCTAGTCAAAATGAATCGCTGCTCCTTCCAAAGTAGAAGAGGTCCAAAGTCATCATCAGCTTGTCACTAAGTGGCTGGTTGATCTCTCTGAAGCACTAAATGGTGCTGAAATAGAGACTCGGCTTTGGACATTGTTACTATCAGGTTAGACAGTCCATTAACCACTTCATGTGTGGCAATTCAGGAATGGATATTAAGTGGCCTACTGAAAGAATGGAGGGGAATTTGTCCCAAGGTCAAAGAAATGTGGGAGTTGGAGAGAGATGGAACTTCTTGGGAAGGGTATTAGAAATATGGTAACACTGACAAAAGGACCAAGAGCTAGTTCTGGAAGTTCATAAGCTGTGCAAGATGACAAATTAGTGGTTAGAATGTAGTCTTCTAAAAACTCACTTGTTTGTATATTTTGTTCTTGCCTTTTCTTTTTTTATTTCCTATTTTGTTTGTCCTTAGTTTCTGAGTGTGTGTGTGCTAATCTTAGCTTCTTTTTTTATCAAAAGCAGTGAATTTGCTAAGTAAAGAGAATACAGGCCAACTTGGCAAATCTGGGTAAATTAATTCTCTGAGCCTCATTTTCCTCCTTTATAAAATTTAACAAAAAATGCCTTGTCTTCAAAAAGATAGAAACAACCAAGATGCCCATCAATGAATGAATGGATAAACAAATTATGGTATATTCACACAATGGAATACTACAAAATGATAAAGAACTACGATGAATCCGTGAAACATCTCATAACATGGATGAATCTGGAAGGCATTATACTGAGTGAAATTAGTCAGTCGCAAAAAGACAGATATTGTATGAGACCACTGTTATAAGAACTCAAGAAAAGGTTTAAACACAGAAGAAAACATTCTTTGATGGTTATGAGGGTGAGGAGGGAGGGAAAGGGGTATTCACTAACTAGGTAGTAGACAAGAATTATTTTAGGTGAAGGGACGGTCAACACACCATGCAGGGGAACTTAGCACAACTGGACTATACCAAAATCTAAGAAGTTTCCTGAATACAACCAAACACTTCAGGGGACAGAGTAGCAGGGGCAGGAGTCTGGGGACCATGGTGTCAGGGACATCTAGGTCGACTGGTAAAACAAAGTGTATTAAGAAAACATCCCACTTTGGTGAGTGGCATTTGGGGTCTTCGAAGCTAGCAAGTGGCCATCTAAGGTGCATCAATTGGTCTCAACCCACCTGGTGCAACAGAGAATGAAGTACACCAAAGACACAAGGAAAGTATGAGCGCAAGAGACAGAAAGGGTCACATAAACCAGAGACTCCATCACCCTGAGACCAGAAGAACTAGATGGCGCCCGGCTACCACCAATGACTGCCCTGATAGGGAACACAACAGAGAATCCCTGATGGAGCAGGAGAAAAGTAGGATGCAGAACTCAAATTCTAGTAAAAAAGACCAGATTTAATGGTCTGACTGAGACTGGAGGGACCCCAGAGGACATGGCCCAGACTCCCTGTTATCCCAGAACTAAAACCATTCCCGAAGAGTTGACAAAGATTAGACTGGACTATGAGACATAAAATGATACTCGTGAAGACAGCACTTAGCTCAGGTAGACACATGAGACTAAGTGGGTAGCTCCTATCCAGAGGCGAGATGAGAAGGCAGAGGGAGACAGGAACTGATTGAATGGACACAGGAAGTACAAGTGTGCTGTCACATTATAGGGAGAGCAAGTAGGATCACATAACAATATATGTGTACATTTTTGTATGAGAAACTGACTTGAATTGTAAACTTTCACATAAAGTACAATAAAAAAGGAATGGGAAGCAAGTAGAGAGTTGGGGGACCTCATACCACCAAGAAAGCAGTACTGGGAGAAGAGTGCGTCCTCTGGACCTGGGGTCCCCATGCGGAGAAGCCCCTACCTTGGGAGGAAGATTGATGAGAAGGCTGACAGAAAGAGAAAACCTTTCCCTAAAGCTGACACCCTGATTTGGGGACTTTTAGCCTACTTCACTGTGAAGAAACCAACTTCTCTTTGTTAAAGACAAAAAAAAAAAAAAAAAGTCCTGTCTTGTAGATTTGTTATGGGATTTGAAAACATTTCTATAAAGTTTCTTTGCATGCTATGTGCTCAAATATGGTTACTACAATTTTAAAAGTCCTAAACATTCATTTGGGACACTGGTTGTAGAGTTCTGGTAAAATGGACGTAAGGGAGGCAGGTGAGGAAGTGGAGAGACACATTTTTCGTTCTACCTAGGGGCTTATCCCACAAGATTTTTCAGTAATTGGCCTCGTATTCTGTTTGTTTTTTTTTTCCTTTTGAAATAGTACAGTTTTTATGTTCATCGCTGGGTATCCTTTTGTTGTTGTTAGGTGCCATTGAGTCAGTTTCCACTCATAGTGACCGTATGTACAACAGAACAAAACACTGCAAGGTCCTGCACCATCCTTACAACTGTTGTTATGCTTGAGCCCGTTGTTGCAGCCACTGTGTCGATCCATTTTATTGAGGGCCTTCCTCTTTTTCATTAACTGTCTGCTTTACCAAGTATGATGTCCTTTTTCAGGGACTGGTTCTTCCTAATAACATGTCAAAAGTATGTGAGATGAAGTCTTGCCATCCTTGCTTCTACGGAGCTATCTGTTTTTACTTAACCCAAGATATATTTGTTCATTCTTCTTGCAGTCCGTGGTATATTCAATATTTTTCACCAACACCACAATTCAAAGGCATCAATTCTTCTTTGGTCTTCCTTATTCATTGTCCAGCTTTCACATGTATATGGGGTGATTGAAAGTACCATGGTTTGGGCCAGGTGCCCTTTAGTCCTCAGAGTGATATTTTTGCTTATTAATACTTTAAAGAGATCTTTTGCCACAGATTTGCCCAATGCAATGCGTCAGTTGATTTCCTGACTCCTTCCATGGGTGTTGATTGTGGAGCCAAGAAAAATGAAATCCTTAATAACTTCAATATTTTCTCCATTTATCATAATGTTGCTCATTGGTCCATTTGTGAGCCCATAGAATCCCTCAGTATTGCAACTCAAGGCTTCAATGTTTTCCTTAGTTTTTTTTTCAGTTTGAGAAATGGCAATGGTATTTTTCCCTTTTGGTCTTTGCACATGTCATTATAATACTTTGTCTTCTTAAACCACCCTTTGAAATTTTCTGTTAAGGCCTTTTACTTCATCATTTCTTCTTTGCGATTTAGCTACTGTATTTTCAAGAGTAAGTTTCAGAGTCTTTTCTGACATCCATTTTGGTCTTTTCTCTCTTTCCTGTCTTTTTAATAACCTCTTGCTTTCTTCATGTATGATGTCCTTGATGCCATTCCACAACTCATCTATTCTTTGGTCCTTAGTGTTCAGTGTGTCAAATCTATTCTTGAGATGGTTTCTAAATGCAGGTAGGATGTACTCAAGGTTGTAGTTTGACTTTTCTGGAATTGTTCTAATTTTCTTCAACTTCAACTTGAACTTGCATATGAACAATTGATGGCCTGTCCCACAGTTGGCCTGACTGATGATATTGAGCTTTTCCATCGTCTCGTTACACAAATGTAGTCATTTGATTCCTGTGTATTCCACCTTGTGAGTTCCATGTGTATAACCATCATTTATTTTATTGCAAAAACATATTTGCAATGAAGAAGTCACTGGCTTTGTAAAATTCTATCATGTGATCTCTGGCATCATTTCTATCACCAAGACCATATTTTCCAACTACCAATCCCTCTTCTTTGTTTCCAACTTTCACATTCCAACCACCAGTAATTATTAATGCACCTTGATTGCAAGTTTGATCAATTCCAGAGTACAGAAGTTGGTAAAAATCATCAGTTTTCTCACCTTTGGCCTTAGTGGTTGATGTATAAATTTGAATAATAGCCATATTAACTGGTCTTCCTTGTAGGTGTATGGATATTATCCTATCACTGACCACGTTGTACTTCAGGACGGATCTTGAAATGTTCTTTTTGACAATGAACACAATACCGTTCCTCTTCAATTTGTCATCCCCAGCATAGTAGACTATATGATTTTCTAATTCAAAATGGCCAATACCACTCCATTTCAATTCACTAATGCCTAGGATGTCAATGTTCATATGTTTCATTTCATTTTTGATGACTTGGAATTTTCCTAGATTCATACTTCATACATTCCACGTTTTGATTATTAATGGATTTTTCCAGCTGTTTCTTCTCATTTTGAGTAGTGCCTACTTCAGCAAATCCATGTCTCAAAAGCTTGATTCCATTCACATCATTAAGGTCGATTCTACTTTGAGGAGGTAGGTCTTCCTCAGTTGTGTTTTCAGTGTCTTCAACCCAAGGGACTAATCTTGGACACTATATCAGACAATGTTCCGTTGGTATTCATAAGGTTTTCACTAGCCAGTTTTTTCAGAAGTAGACTACTGGGTCCTTCTTCGTAGTCTGTCTTAGTCTGGAAGCTCAGCTGAAACCTGTTCACCAAGGGTGACCCTGCTGGTATTTGAAATATTGGTGGTAAAGCTTCCAGTATCACAGCAGCACAAAAGCCATCATAGTATGACAACTGACAGACACATGGTGGGGGTATCCTTAGTTCTATCTTTTTATATATTTTAAATTTTATTTTCAGCTTACAAAAAAATACATGCTAACTATAAATATTTCAAAAGCTAAATATTCATGTGTCATGAGTGAGGGATCTTGCCTCCTCATCCTATTACTTAAAGACAACCTCATCCTATTACTTAAAGATGCCATTTTATTACTTTAAGTGCATGGTATCTAGCCTGCTTGATCTTTTTCTATGCAAACTCAGAAACTAATATATATATGTGTGTGTGTGTATACATCTATATATATATAAATATATAATTTCTAAGAAAAGATTATATTATATATACTGTTTCACAGCTAGCTCTCTTAACAATGTTTGGTGGACATTTATCCAGGACACAGTGAAAACCATGCTTTTTAAATCTTTAGTGCCTGATTGTATTCTACTGTACCTTAAAGTAATTGGTGGGCATTTAGGCTGATTTTAGATTTTCACTATTTAAACCAGTGCTATAATGAACACACTTGTCCTTATATTTTTAGAATAAATTCTGGAAGTAGAACCATTGTGTCACAGGGCAGGAAAAATTTTAATCTTGATGAATAATGCCAAAAAGTCCTCCAAAAGGATGGTATCAAATTTTACTTTGAGAAAAGGATTTGTGGATAGAGAACTCTACTCTCAGTGATGAAGGCCACAGCAGCCATAGTGTCCCCACATAAAAGCACACCACACTGGACAGGGAATGAGAAATGCTGGTTCTGAGAAAAGGGATTGTGGTTGAATCAACTCAGCAAATACATGTTGGTGCCAGTGAAAGAAGGTGAGGCCTTTGACAAGGAGCTTGTAAATAGACTTTAAAGTGAGAGGGACCTGGGTTTAGATCTTGACTCTACCATTTAATAGCTGTATGTTGTTAGGAAAATCACTCAGTATTTCTGAGCCTCAGGTCTTTGGTCAATAAAATTGAGATAATAATATTACCTACCTCATGAGGTTGTTGCGTTGGTTAAACGAGAATCATATATAATCAACATGTATGTTATATTTGTGTAAGCCTGATTGTGTCATGCCTGCCATACACTAAAAACTCAAATATTAGTTATTATTATTATGCTTTGCCTGAATACATATTTGGGGTCCCATCTGAATGCTTTATTTCAGTGTTTTTCTCTCACCTCATTCCTCAAAGAGAACAATGACTAGAAAACACTGGTTGGGTAAATACTGCATTATCATAATTACAATTTCCCTGAGAAAAGTGGCTTGCAGTTTGAATATTCAGCATCATAATTACAATTTCCATAAGGAATGTAGAACGGTTATTATAAACAACACAATAATCACTTGGTCCATAAGGGAGAACAGGTTATTGGGGGAAAAAGGATAGAGATGAGGCAAAAGCTTATGTTCTAATCAGTATTCAAGAGCAGGAATACATAACCTGAGAATAAATGGTAATAGCCCCTTAAAATATTCTTGCCTGAATTTATGGAATAATCTTATCATGAAGGCAAACTTCCATGGGTTGATTAAGTACCACCTATGTAAAAAAAAAAAAAAAAAAAAATTAATGTATTTTTCCAGAAACCCTGGTGGTGTAGTGGTTAAGTGTTACAGCTGCTAACCAAAGGGTCAGCAGTTCAAATCCTCCAGGCGCTCCTTGGAAACTCTATGGGGCAGTTCTGCTCTGTCCTACAGGGTCACTATGAGTCGGAATTGACTCAATGGCACTGGGTTTGTTTTTTTTTTTTTTTGGCTATGTATTTTTCCTTTTATATTTAGTTTTAGCATCTTTATTAAACATCTCCTCTGTATCTGTATTCATTGTCATTCTATAATTGATATGCCCCCCCCAATTTTTTTTTTTAAAGGAAACTGTCACAAAATACAAAAGGTACAAAACATTTTAAAACAGTTTACGGGAAAAAAAAATCATCAGTGTATTTCTCTCTCCACTGTTAAGTGTTTCTCCTTTATCCAAAGGAAAATAGACAAAAGGAAAAACAAAAATGAAACCTTTTTACTGTTTCCATTGCTTTAATTGGTTTTTACTTAAATTTGCTTTTTTTTTCTGTCTTTTTATATTTTTAGGTGAAATGAACAAATCAGAATGCAGCTTTCAAGGTTAGTATTTTTCATGATGTTTTAAAACCTGTACATTAATATGAAACAAAGTATAAAAGAAGCAGAGCAAAATATATCCTTAGCATTTTCACAGATAGTGATTAGAGGACATTATGTTTCTATTTTCCTGGCTTCATGGATGGAAAAGAACAACATGGATTGTAACAGAATGCTATATAGCAATCAAATATAATACTTGATTCAATCCTTGGCAAAACTGTCAAGTTAGAAATGTTCGGTATTTTTACACCCCATCCTTCTATCTATTCATCCATCTTTCATGTATTTTTTTTCAATAAATGCTTCTCACATACGTATTTTGTGCAAGGCACTGTCATCTGATTTTCCTCTACTTCCTTTGGCTGATCTTCATCAGATCCTCAGTCCTGCCCCTTTTCCCCTTATTGCTAACCCTGACAGTAAACCTTCACCTCTTACTACAGATCTTCAATTTAACTTGCTACATCTGATAAATGAGCAGTGTTTCCACAATATTGTTCAGATAATATATGTTCATATATGTCTGCTCCAAAATAATTAGGGCTAAGAAGAAATCATTAGAGAAATTAATATGGAAATGTTTCTCTCTCTATGTATAAACAAAAACCAGTAAACTAGTTCCCGTCAAGTCGACTCCAATTCATGATGACCCCACATGTGTCAGAGTAGAGCTGTGTTCCATAAGGTTTTCAATGGCTTATGTTTCATAAGTAGGTCACTAGGCCTTTCTTCTGAGGCACCACCTGGCACCTCTAGCCTCCAACCACCAACCTTTTGGTTAGCAGCTGAGCAGATTAACCATTTCCCCACCCAGAATGGACTGTGAGCTATCTTTCACTATTATGTGTGTGTGTGTATGAATAAATAAAATACCAGTTACTCTTCTTCCAACTTCTAGTGTACAGGTCTTATTTTTCTGTACCTTTCAAGCATTCTTAAGATTTTCTGATCTAGAACTAATGTGCCACTATTATAAATATTAAAATGAGCAAGGCATTGGATAATTAGGTATCGGACAGACATAGAGGGAATGGATCTTTGTAAGAATGGCACTGGTGAATTGAAGCAAGCTTCATGGAAGGCAAAGACCGAAAATTGTCTACAGAGGAGAGTTTGTAGATTAAAGTTAATAGTACAATAACCCACTGCTGTTGAGTCGATTCTGACTCATAGTGACCCTATAGGAGAGAGTAGAACTGCCCCATAGAGTTTCCAAGGAGTGCCTGGTGGATTTGAACTGCCGACCTCTTGGTTAGCAGCCGTAGTACTCAACCACTACACCACCAGGGTTTCCTTAACAGTACAGTACTCGTACAAATTTAAGATGGATACAATATTTTTATTATTGTTTTATTTGGGGGGCTGTTTTATTGTTTTCATTGAATGAACATTAATGAACTTATAAAGACTTTCTTAATATCATTGCTATCTTTGATTCCTGTAACCATTTTTTTTAATAAAGTCTTGAGATCCACAAAAGAAATTCTGCTACCAAAGTTGTTTTTAGAAACATAACTGCTATAATTGGGAAAGCCCTCCAGTGTCTGACTTCCAGTCTAATTTAATTTGACTAATCTAAAATAGTCTAATCTCAGCTATCTATTTACTTGTAATATGGGAGGCAGTAAGTAATGGTTGAGAAGTTGGGCTGTACAATCAAATCACTGGGTTTAAATCCTGTGTGCCATGTACTATCTGTGTGTCCTGGGCCAATTAACTTCTCTAATCCCTGATTCCCTTAGTTATAAAATGAGAGAAATAATAATACTTACCTCATAAGATTGTTGAGGAATAAACGAGATAATGTATTTACATGTTACTTTGGGTAGCTGGCATATTGATAAATAAGTGACAGCTGCCATTATTATTACTTTGTAAATTGTTGTTACAGTTAGCATTATTATTAGTGGAAGGTAGCATGTTCATCTATCTGGAATAAATTTGCCCCACGGCCTTGATCACTAATATTTCACCAATCACAGAGATTTATTCATTGTAAGATTTTGTTCCATGTGAAAATATGAATAAACTGGGATTGTCCATCAAATTGAGACACCCTGTGGCAGACTGCATAAACTTATTCCCTAATATAAGATTTTGACAAATATCACCAAGCTGAAGGAAATAAGCAATATAACTGATTGCTGAGAGGAAGAGAATCAGTAGTAGCAAGAAGGGAGCAATAGGAGGATAGATTTGGTGCCAACCCTCAAATCTTGCTCAGAGGGAAACTAGCATTGTCTGTGTCTCCATGTGCAGAGAGTCCCTCTTCTTCATGGTGATGTGAGGACTGACAAACAGAAGCTGCAGACAGACGGAGAAAAAAAAAAGGCCTTCAGAAGAGGTTGGAATCTGTGTTAGTTACTTAGGGCTGTGGTAATGTAGTACCACAAACTGTATGGCTTAAAAAATGAGAAATTCGTTGTCTCACAGTTTCGGAGGCTAGGAGTCTGAAACCAAGAAGTTGGCAAAGTCATGTTACCTGTGAAACTTGTAGGGGAGAATCTTTCTTTGCTGGCAATCATTGATGTTCCTTGTCTTGAAGATGCATCGCTCTAGTGTTTGCCTCTGTCCTCATATGGGGTTCTTCCCTATGTAGCTGACTCTCTGTTTCTTCTTCTGTTCTTGTAAGAACACCAGTCAAATTCCATTAGGTCCCATCCTACTCCAGAATGAACTCATTTTAACTAAAATTACATCTGCAAAGATACTATTTCTAAATAAGGTCACATTCATTGCTACTGGAGTTAGGGCTTGAATATATACCTTTTTGGGGCGCACACATCAACCTATAACAGAACTCATTCTTGCCTGGCATTAAAAGTGATATTGTGGAAAATCTGAGGGACAAAGTGGGAAAGCAATATAAAGGAATGGACCTTCCCTTTGATGAAATCTATAGAATGCTGTATGCAGGTATTAGTCATGAGAATCAGAGTTGTGGATTGAATGGTATCCCAAAAAATATGCGTTGTAGATCTTAATCTCTATACCTAAGTATGTAATCCCATTTGGGAATAGGACTTTCTTCGTTATGTTAATGAGGTCATATCAATTTAGGGTGTGTTTTAAGCCAAACACTTTTGAAATATAACAACAGCAAGTAAGACACAGAGACAAGGAAGCACGGACAGGGGTAGAGAGATGTCAAGCCACATGAAGATTGCCAGGAAAACAAGGAACAGAAGCTGAAAAGAGACAAGGACTTTCACCAGAGCTGACAAAGACAGAAAGCGTTTCCCTAGAGCCAGCACCCTAAATTCAGATTTCTTGCCCCCTTAACTGTGAGAAAATAAATGTCTGTTCTTTAAAGCCACACACTTGTAGTATTTCTGTTATAGCACCACTAAAACAGGGAGGAAAGCCAGTGATCCCTCAGTTGAGGCTGGCTGAGTCCTTGGAACAGGTCACCAACATCCAAAGATCGCACAACTGTAACCTCTTCATAGTGGAGCTCATGGTGAGCCACAAAGTCGAGGAGTCTGAGCGGTAAGATTTCATTTTGTACAATACTCCAAAGTCCATTAGACTGATGATGTGGGGGAGGGAGATTTGCCAGGCTCACACACAAGCCATGGGATTTATTCTGACACATACTGTAGCAGTGTTAAACTTGGACTTCATGCTTTTTCAGTGGAGAAAATGATACTTCTCACTCAGTGTAGGAGAAATTTCCAGATACATGGTACTCCAGGTTGAGCAGGGTAGTAATAAAAATTCTTAGTCTGGCCTCTGAGATAGCAAGAGTCAGGTAGAGTTTATACATAAACATACCTGGATGAAGAGGCTGTGCAGCCCTGCAATGACTACTGTGCTCATCTCTAACAGTCTGATCATCACTGAGTTGGGTTTGAATAAGATCTGCACGTTGTATTCCACAGGTAAATGAGCTATACCCAATCCTATAAAAGTACAGTGCTTTTCTGGAGAAATTAAAAGAAAAAAAAAAATTCCTGACTTAGACTCACTCTCAGGAAATACTTAAATATCTGATTGAAGGGGCCCAATTGTGAACAAGCCTATGACATATGACCCATCCCTACGTTATCCCATGTATGGCATTCTGTCACTTACATACACTTTGTATAGAGGTTTCTAATGGCTAGGGTTGCTATGATTTGGAATTGACTCGACAGCAATGAGTTTGGTTTTTTCTGAGAATGGCTTGTGGTAGCCATCTAGGTATACTCATGGCCTTTTCATAAATTCCTCTAGTCACAGTTACAGACCTTTAGATCTAAAAAAAATGCCTCAAATATTATTCATTCTTTTTTTTTCAATTGTTCCTTTCGAATAATGAAATCCAGGTCCCTAGAGGCTAAACAAACTGTTCTAAGCTATGCAATGAACAAGTGACTGCGTAGGCACAGTCACATCTCTTAGTTAATCAGCCCTCCTCTCTCCTCAACATCAGATACCCCAGACTGGTTAGTGAGAAGGATGGGAGGGTCTTTCATTTGGAGTAGAAACTATTTCTGAAACATCACATTCTGTGCCATTCTGTTGCCTGAAATTGTTATTGTCTTTTCTATTGTTAAGCACTTCTCAGATACTCTTATTCCCTTGACTGTATGTATCATGAGTTCCCTGAAGGTAGAGTTCATGGCTGCCCTTTCTCTGTATTTTCACAATATTTATAAGGTTTAGAGTACATGTCATTGAGTTTATTTTGATTCTGAGCCTGTCAAGAACACCAAACCTCTGCATCTTTTCTAGCTCAATGAGTTCCATTAACATTGTTTGCCTAAGAGCCAGAAAAAAAGTGGAGGTGAACAGAAAGCGAACAAAGGTGGCTGGTTTTTTGCTTTTTTTGTTGTTCATTTTTGCTACAGGATTGGAGAAATAATTGTTGTTAGTAGCCTCCGACTCATGGTGACCTCATGCACACAGGAATAAAATGCTGGCCTGTCCTGTGCCATCTGCACAATCAGTTGTGGGTTAGACTGTTGTAATCCATAGTGTTTTCATTGTTGATTTTCAGAAGTAGATCACCAAGCCTTTCTTCCTAGTCCAGGCCTTTCTTCTTAGTCTAGAAGCTGTGCTGAAACTGGTTCAGCATTATAGACACACACATGCTTCCACTAACAGACAAGTGGTGGCTGCATGTAGGTCTCCCACATGGAAGATGAGAACTCTGCAACAGAGCCACCAATGCTCCATGGGGAAATAACAGATACATAAAAAATAAAATTTTGTTGAAATGGCTGGTGCTTGAATGGGTGTATATTTTGAAGTGTGTGTTGTGGTGTGGGGGGAGTGGTCAAAAAGAACCGTTTGAAAAAATAGCGTTGAGCTGGAATTACTTGAGATTAATAACTTGCAAGCTCAACCATTAGTAGGACTGGTGAGAATAGAGAATGCGTATTGAAAATATGAATGTATATTTGGGCAGATAGCAGGAAGAGTCTAGAAGCTAAACATTAGAATGAATGGACTCAATTTTTTTTTTTAATGCGGAAGAAAAGTTAAAAACGAAAACTAATTTCCTTTTTATTACCAATTCTAGATCTAATTTCCTTTTGTTCTTCCTGTGTGTTTGAAAATAAGATGAAACTCTTATTTCCATGCCAGAGACGTTTAATATTTTCATGCTGAGAGTGTTGTGTTTAGCTTTGAAATACCACAAAATTTAACCCATTGCTGTCAAGTCAATTCCAACTCATAGTGACCCTATAGGACAGAGTAGAACTGCCCCATAGGGTTTCCTCAGCTGTAATCTTTATGGCAGCAGATTGCCAAGTCTTTTCTTCCATGGAGCGGCTGGTGGGTTTGAACTGCCAACTTTTCCATTAGCAGCCAAGCCTTTAACCGGTGTGCCATCAGGGAGCCTGGAGAAGATAACACCAGACTAAAAAGGGCAAACAAATTTAGAACATAGAAAGTTCATGAACAAAGAGTAAGCATCTTAAGCAGAGCAGAGGGGTGAAATGAAACTTAAGCCTGCAGAAAATGAATAAGAAATAAGGCGTTTGAACTGTTGAACCCCAAATAGGCCCAGGATTAGAAATATTAGAAGGTGGAGATTAAAGAAGTGATTGAGAGTCTGTAAATGGAGCAATTTGACGCCCAAATTCTCTCTCCCAAACCATGAAACCAGGCCACTACCCATGCCCCATCTTTGACATCAGACTGTAGATTTCCTTTCTGAATAATTTAACCAGAGAAACACTGTTCTTGGAAATACTAGGTCCAGCTGAAGTCAGGGGTGAAGCACTCTACTGAAAACAGGGGATTTAATAAAAATTTAAAATAGATAAATAAGAGCCTACTGATTGAAAGGTAAGACCCTTAACTCCCCTCCTCTACTGGCTATCAGAATTGTGGAAGCCAAGCTTGCATATCCAGGCAAGAGGTCACCACTACAGGAAAGAGGAATAATTTCCAAACTGACAATGAAAGAAGTTCTGGGATGTCAGCTTATACAGCCCCCTAGAGAACAACCAGTGCAGCAGGCCAGCTACAGCAGAAGGATAAATAGAGGGCTCCAGGAGGGGTGTCT
Organism: Elephas maximus indicus; assembly: GCF_024166365.1. Lineage (NCBI taxonomy): Eukaryota > Metazoa > Chordata > Mammalia > Proboscidea > Elephantidae > Elephas > Elephas maximus. Next base: position 38,071,924 of record NC_064827.1, on the reverse strand, counting down.
TAAGTCCAAAACAGCCAAACATGAGAGAATGACTGACAGGTTCACAGATATTAAGTGAAAATTTTCAGCTCAGTAGGAGAACTGAGTTCGTAGAAATCATACAAGCCAAAAAACAGGGCATCTATTAACTCAGGAAAGACAAGAATGGAAACAAATTCACAGAATATCACATCATTCAGCTGTAAATATGTACACAGTCATAATAATATAAATACTGACTTTAGGTTTAACTCAAACTGCAATACAACTGCAGTGGATACTCGTTATTTGCAGATTCCGTCTTTTCGAATTTGCTTACTCACTAAAATGTACGTCTAACCCACAATCAATACTTGAGGTGCTTTCACACATGTCATTCTTGGACACGCGAAGAGCAGTGGAAAATTTCAGTTACCCAGTACAGATGTTCCCAGGTGAGATTAAATAAGGTGACCCTCTGCCTCTTTTTTCAGCTCTCACACTGTAAACAAGTGTTCTTTCACCGTCTATTCACTGCCATGTGCTTTTTGTTAGTGACTTTACTGTTTAGAATGGCCCCCAAGCATAATACTGAAGTGTTGCCTAGTGTTTCTAAGCACAAAAAGACTGTGATCTGCCTTCTGAAGAAAATACATGTGTTAGATAAGCCTTGCTCAGCCATAAGCTATAGTGCTGTTGATTTTGAGTTCAGTGTTAATGAATCAACAATATGTACAGTGTCTTTAAATAGAAACATGCAATGTTATGTATTAATTGTTGATGAAAATGTTGTGACCAGAATATCACAAGAGCCTAACTCAGTGTTTACCCTAAGAGCAATGGTTCGGCATTTGCTAATTCAGTGAGTGCAATGACTTTATAGAACATATCTACCATGAAGAATAAGAATCAACTGTATGTAGAGAAAAGAAATGTGTATGTATTAGAGGAACAGTTTAAGTTGCTAAATCTTCATATTCTATATAGGAAATCAATAATGATGATCAAGCAATAGCAGTATACCCATATCGTTTAAAAACAGGTTATTATCAAACTAAACAGCTAATAGAATAGGCCTGATGGGAGGAATAAGGATTACTAGTGTATTATTACCATGTTATTATAGCATTACTTGGCTTTTTAAACTATGAATTTGTATTACCTTGATAAAAGTAAAAATTTAATTTAAATGTATTTTTAATACAAAAAAAAAATTGTAATTTACTCTAGTTTAAATCCTGGCTGCATTACTTACCCTGAGAAAATAACTTCCTCTTCAGTTAATGTTACTGTTGTTTTTGCCAGTACATTTGTTTGCTGGGATTTTTTAAAAAATTTTTCCTCATAAGACTTACATAAGTGGAACGACATACCTTGCTCGTGGATAGGAAGACTTAACATTATAAAAATGTCTATTCTACCAAAAGCGATCTATACATTTAATGCAATTCTGATCCAAATACAAGGACATTCTTTAATGAGATGGAGGAACAAATCACCAATTTCATATGGAAGGGAAAGAGGCCCCAGATAAATAAGGCATTACTGAAAAAGAAGAACAAAGTGGGAGGCCTTACTTTACCTGATTTTAGAACCTATTATACTGCCACAGTAGTCAAAACAGCCTGGTACTGGTACAACAACAGATACATGGACCAAAGGAACAGAATTGAGAATCCAGACATAAATCCATCCACATATGAGCAGTTGATATTTGACAAAGGCCCCAAAACAGTTAAATGGGGGAAAGACAGTCTTTTTAACAAATGGTGCTGGCATAACTGGGTATCCATCTGCAAAAAAATGAAACAAGACCCATACCTCACTCCATGCACAAAAACTAACTCAAAGTGGATCAAAGACCTAAATATAAAATCTAAAACGATAAAGATCATGGAAGAAAAAATAGGGACAATGTTAGGAGCCCTAATACATGGCATAAACAGTATAGAAAACATTATAAAGAATGTAGAAGGAAAACTAGATAACTGGGAGCTCCTAAAAATCAAACACCTATGCTCATCCAAAGACTTCACCAAAAGAGTAAAAAGACTACCTACAGACTGGGAAAAAGTTTTTAGCTATGACATTTCTGATCAGCGCCTGATCTCTAAAATCTACATGATACTGCAAAAATGCAACTGCAAAAAGACAAATAACCCAATTAAAAAATGGGCAAAAGATATGAATAGACACTTCACTAAAGAAGACGTTCAGGTAGCTAACAGATATATGAGGAAATGTTCACGATCATTAGCCATTAGAGAAATGCAGATGAAAACTACAATTAGATTTCATCTCACTCCAACAAGACTGGCATTAATCCAAAAAACTCAAACTAATAAATGTTGGAGAGGCTGTGGAGAGATTGGAACACTTATACACTGCTGGTGGGAATGTCAAATTATACAACCACTTTGGAAATTGATTTGGCACTTCCTTAAAAAGCTAGAAATAGAAATATGATCCAGCAATCCCACTCCTTGGAATATATCCTAGAGAAATAAGAGCCTTTACGCAAACAGATATATGTACACCCATGTTTATTGCAGCACTGTTTACAATAGCAAAAAGCTGGAAGCAACCAAGGTGCCCATCAACGGATGAATGGATAAATAAATTATGGTATATTCATTCACACAATGAAATGCTACGCATCGATAAAGAACAGTGAGGGACCTGTGAAACATTTCGTAACACGGAGGAACCTGGAAGGCATTATGCTGAGTGAAATTAGTCAGTTGCAAAAGGACAAATATTGTATAAGACCACTATTGTAAGAACTTGAGAAATAGTTTAAACTGAGAAGAAAAGATTCTTTTGTGGTTACGAGAGGGGGGAGGGAGGGAGGATGCAAGAGGGGCATTCACTAATTAAATAGTAGATAAGAACTACTTTAGGTGAAGGGAAAGATAGCACACAATACAGGGGAGGTCAGCACAATTGGACTAAACCAAAAGCAAAGAAGTTTCCTGAATAAACTGAATGCTTCGAAGGCCAGCGTAGCAGGGGCAGGGGTCTGGGGACCATGGTTTCAGGGGACATCTAAGTCAACTGGCATAAGAAAATCTATTAAGAAAACATTCTGCATCCCACTTTGAACAGTGGTGTCTGGGGTCTTAAACGCTAGCAAGCAGCCATCTAAGATGCATCAATTGGCCGCAACCCACCTGGATCAAAGGAGAATGAAGAACACCAAGGACACAAGGTGATTATGAGCCCAAGAGACAGAAAGGGCCACATGAACCAGCAACTACATCATCCTGAGACCAGAAGAACTAGATGGTGCCTGGCTACAACCGATGACTATCCTGACAGGGAACACAACAGAGAACCCCTGAGGGAGCAGGAGAGCAGTGGGATGTAGACCCCAAATTCTCATAAGGCCAGACTTAATGGTCTGACTGAGTCTAGAAGGACCCCAGTGGTCATGGCCCCCAGACCTTCTGTTGGCCCAGGACAGGAACCATTCCCAAAGCCAACTCTTCAGACATGGATTGGACTGGACAATGGGTTGGAGAGGGTTGCTGGTGAGGAGTGAGCTTCTTGGATCAGGTGGACACTTGAGACTATGTTAGCATCTCCTGCCTGGAGGGGAGATGAGAGGGTGGAGGGGGTTAGAAGCTGGCGAAATGGACACGAAAAGAGAGAGTGGAGGGAGAGAGTGGGTTGTCTCATTAGGGGGAGAGTAATTGGGAGTGTGTATCAAGGTGTATATGGGTTTTTGTGTGAGAGACTACCTTGATTTGTAAACTTTCACTTAAAAAAAAACAAAAGCACAATAAAAATTATTGAAAAAGAAAAAAAAAAATTTTCCGCATAAAGGAGCCTATGCAAGTGAACACTCCTAGCTTAATGTCTGGCACAAAATACTAAGTTCTCCAATGTTCACTTCCATTTCCCCCTTGGAGGGAGTGAGAAATGTGTTGTTCTTGCTTTGTTACAGGCCATCCAGTCGATTCCAACTCATAGCAGCCCTATGTAGAACAGAACAAAACACTGCCTAGTTCTGCACCATCCTCACAATCGTCGTTATGCTTGAGCACATTGTTGCAGCCACCATGTCAATCCATCTCCTTGAGGGTCTTCTTCTTTTTCACTGATCCTCTATATTACCAAGCATGATGTCCTTCTTCAGGAACTGATCTCACCTGATAACAGGTTCAAAGTATGTCAGACATAGTCTCATTATCCTTGCTCCTATGGAGCATTCTTATTATATTTCTTCCAAGACAGATTTGTTCATTCTTTTTGCAGTCCATGATATATTCAATATTCTTCTTCAACACAACAATTCAAAGGCATCAATTCTTCTTAGATTTTCCTTATTCATTGTCCAGCTGTCACATACCTATGAGACAATTGAAAACATCATGGCTTAGGTCAGGCACACCCTAGTCTTCAAGGTGACATCTTTGCTTTTCAACACTTTAATGAGGTCTTTTGCAGCAAACTTGCCCAGTTAATTGTGTCTTTGGATTTCTTGATTGCTGCTTCCATGGCTGATGATTGTGGATCCAAGTAAAATGAAATCCTTGACAACTTCAATCATTTCTACATTTATCATGATGTTGCTTATTGGTCCAGTTGTGAGGATTTTTGTTTTCTTTATGTTGAGATGTAATCCATACTGAAGGCTGTGTCTTTGATCTTCATCGGTAAGTGCTTTTTCACTTTGAGCAAGCAAGGTCATGTCATCTGCATAATGCAGGTTGTTAATGAGCCTTCCTTCAATCCTGATGCTCCGTTCTTCTTCATAGAGTCCAGCTTCCTGGATTATTTGCTCAGCATACAGATTGAATAAATGTGGTGAAGGGATACAGCACAGATGCACATCTTTCCTGACTTTAAGCCACACAGTATCCCCTTGTTCTGTTTGGGCTCCTCATGAGCACAATTAAGTGTTCTGGAATTCCCATTCTTTGCAATGGTATCCATAATTCGTTATGATTCCACACATTCAAATGCCTTTGCATAGTCAATAAAACACAGGTAAACGTCTTTCTGGTATTCTCTGCTTTCAGCCAGGATCCATCTGACATCAGCAATGATATCCCTGGTTCCACGTTCTCTTCTGAATCCAGATTGAATTTCTGGCAGTTCCCTGTCAATATACTGCTGCAGCTCTTTTTGAATGATCTTCAGCAAAATTTTACTTGCATATGATATTGTTTGATAATTTTTGAATTTGGTTGGATCACCTTTCTTGGGAATAGACATAAATATGGATCTCTTCTAGTCGGTTGGCCAGGTAGCTGTCTTCCAAATTTCTTTGCATAGGCGAGTGAGCACTTCCAGTGCTGCATCCATTTGTTGAAACATCTCAATTAGTATTCTGTCAATTCCTGGAGCCTTGTTTTCTGCCAATGCCTTCAGTGCAGCTTAGAGTTCTTCCTTCAGTACCATCAGTTGCTGGTCATATGCCACCTCTCGAAATGGCTGAACATTCACCATTTCTTTTTGATATCATGACTCTGTATATACCGTCCATCTTCTTTTGATGCTTCCTACATGGGTTAGTATTTTCCCCATAGAATCCTTCAGTATTGCAACTTGAGACTTGAATTTTTTCTTCACTTCTTTTAGCTTGAGAAATGCCAAGTGTGTTCTTCCTTTTTGGTTTTCTATCTCCAGGTCTTTGCACATTTCATTATAATACTTTACTTTGTCTTCTTGAGCTGCCCCTTGAAGTCTTCTGTTCAGCTTTTTACCTCATCATTTCTTCCTTTTGCTTTAAGTACTTGTTCACGAGCAAGGTTCAAAGTCTCTTTTGACATCCATTTTGGTCTTTTCTTTATTTCCTATATTTTTAATGACTTCTTCCTTTCTTCATGTGTGATGTCCTTGATGTCATTCCACAGCTCATCTGGTCTTTGGTCATTAGTGTTCAACACATCAAATCTATTCTTGAGATAGTTTCTAAATTCAGGTGGGATATATTCAAGTTCGTACTTTGGCTCTCATCGACTTGTTCTAATTTTTTTCAGTTTCAACTTGAACTTGCATATGAGCAATTGATGATCTGTTCCATTGTCAGCCTTTGGCCTTGTTCTGACTGATGATATTGAGCTTTTCTATCATCTTTTTCCACAGATGTAGTTGGTTTGATTCCTGTGTATTCCATCTGATGAGGTACACATGTATAGTCACCATTTATATTGTGAAAAAAGGTATTTGGAATGAAGAAGTTGTTGGTTTTGCAAAATTCTATCATGTGTTCTCTGGCATAGATTCTATCACCAAGGCCATATTTTCCAGTTACCAATCCTTCTTTGTTTTCATGTTTCGCATCCCAATTACCAGTAATTATCAATGCATCCTGATTGCATGCTTGATCAATTTCTGACTGCAGAAGTTGGTAAAAACCTTCAATTTCTTCATCTTTGGCCTCAGTGGTTGGTATGTAAATTTGAATAATAGTCATATTAACTGGTCTTCCTTTTAGGCATATGGATATTATTCTATCACTGACAGTGTTGTACTTCAGGATAGATCTTGAAATGTTCTTTTAGGCGATGAATGCAATGCCGTTCCTCTTCAAGGCGTCATTCCCAGCATAGTAGGCCATATGATTGTCTTATTTGAAATGGCCAGTACCAGTCCATTTCAATTCACTAATGCCTAGGATATCAATGTTTATGCATTCCATTCCATTTTTGACAACTTTCCTAGATTCATACTTCATACATTCCACATTCTGATTATTTTGGATGTTTCAGCTGTTTCTTCTCATTTTGACTCATACCACATCAGCAAATGAAGGTTCCGAAAGCTTGACTTCATCCACGTCATTATGGTTGACTCTACTTTGAGGAGGTAGCTCTTTCCCAATCATATTTTGACTGCCTTCCAACCTGACGGGCTCATCTTCTGGCACTATACCAGACAATATTCCATTGCTATTCATACGGTTTTCACTGGCTAATTGTTTTCAGAAGTAGACCACTGGGTTCTTCTTCCGCTAGGTTCTTCTTCCTAGTCTGTCTTAGTCTGGAAGCTCAGCTGAAACCTGTCCACCATGGGTGACTCTGCTGGTATTTGAATACTGGTGGCATAGCGTCCAGCTTCACAGCAATATGCAAGCCGCCACAGTACCACAAACTAAGAGATGCATGGAAGGAGAAATGTGTTAACTGTTTTCAAATATCTTAGGGTGTCATATGTGGGAGAGAGAATCAATTTGGCCTATGATTCTAAGTAATAAAACAAGACACCAGAGGTTCAAGGAAACATATTCAGCCGAATATACTCTAGGAGAAATGTTATTGTAAGACATGGTTGCCCCAGGACACAGATAACTTGTGAGTTCCTCCACATAGAATCTTTCAAACATAACCTGAAGATCACATGACAAGGGTGAAATATAGAGAAAATGCAAATACTGAGTTGGTCAACCAGGTAATTTTCCAGGCCTTTTTTTTCTATAGACCAGGTGATACTCCACCCTGCTTCTCCTCCAGAAATGCAAAGACTTCCAGGGAATCGAGGTATAGCTATTAATTTGGTAGTCACAGAGATTACAAAAGAAAACAAGAGAAAAATAATTACTTGAAGCAGGCTTCAACTGATTTAAAGCAGTAAGAGAAATATAAAAAGAATTAGAACAACCTGAGCCAAGCTCAGTCCTCTATTTAACATTGTGAAAAAGTTCAAAGACCGCATTAGCAGTGAGAGTAGAATTCTAACATGTCATCTAAAAGCAGTGCAGCTCTACTAGGAAAGCATTGACTCTGGGCTTGATCTTACTGTGGACTCTATGCTTTTCTAGTCACACACAGGCTGAACCTGACTTATAAATATCTCCTGTCTAGGAACACCTTTCCCTTTGCTCCTCCCTCTGTCTCTAAGGCCTCTGAGCTATTCTCAAACTGGATCTCTTTCCCATAGGAAGAAAAGGAAAAGAGAGAGAAAAGATAACCCATGATGGATGGAAATGTGCTGCGTACCTACTAACTCTTGCCTTTATTCGTTATCTCTGAAATTGAAGGATCAACACTAAAATAGTGGAGAAACCCTACCATAAACCACTCTTCGCTCCCTATATCCGATATCTCCCTCCTCTCCCCTGCTGTGCTTTCTCCTAGGTCCCTTCAAGTGCACTTTTTCTCCTCACCTGCAACCTCTGCTCTCAATCCTCCCCCATGCCTCCTGGAGCCCCTTTCTGGGACAGGAGTGTGTCTCCACAATCTTGTATCAGGGAATGCTGCAGATTTTCCTTTCTGATTCTATACAGACTGTTTGAAGATAGGCATTCTCTTTGTAGCCCAGATTCAGCTCTTAGCATTTTTCTTTTTTTATATTGGCCATCTAATACCTAGAGGATTAATTCCAAATGCCTTAGTATGAGACAAAAGTTTTTCACAATCTCACCAAGCTGACCTGTACAACCTCATGTTCTGATCTTCCACTATCAAGCTCCCTTTCTCCCAGCAACATTTACTTCTTCATATTCTCTCTACTAAGAATGTCCTTCCCCCTTTTCTCTTCTCTGGCACACACTAACTCATATTTCTAGCCCAACTCAAGTATCTCCCCCTCCTCTGTGAAACCTTCTCATTCATACTCCCTTATTTGAACTTAGATAAGAATTCCTCTGTGTTCCCAAGACTTTTTGCTCATACTGTATTTCTATTATAGCACTTACCAGGTTGTGTTATAATTTATGTATTTCTGAGTTATCTTCATCACTTGATTTCTTAAATAAAAGCTTCCTATTTTTTTAGTGCTCACAATGCCTAGCATAGTATGCGGTCCATAGCAGGAACTAAGTAAATGTTATTTCAATGAATAAAATAAGTAAGTGAATGAATAAGAATATATACTATAGCATGTGCCTTTTTAAACAACATATCTAAAGGATTAGTCAATAAACAGAGAAAGCTTCATAGGCATCTTGAACATCTGGACAATTGTAATGCAAAATATTTACTCAGAAGGCAAAGGAATACTCTCTTTTCCTGTTGAAAATAAAAGCATTTTTGTTTCAAGGAAAATTACATTGAAAGAAAATAACTGTCTACAGTACAAGAGACTCAGTTTATATCTTCGGGAACATTCTCTTGTCTTCTTATATTACCAGAGTGAATAAGATTTAAACCAAGCAGTCAATGTGATGATGTTGCCAGACAGCTAATAAAGAGGAAGATTAGAAAGCTGTATAAAATGGCAGGTGCCTTGGCAGATTCTGTCTCTTAGACATTAAATACAGAATAAAGTGATAATGTTTTCCGAGGACCACCAAAAGCGCTTGATGTCAGCGTCAACGGCATGGTGCCATTTTGGCTGTGGTTTTCATCTTACCCTGTATTGCAGTTAGAAAATAACACAAAGAAATAAAACAGCACAAGATGGTACTAAGAACAGACAGACAGGCATCTGAAATGAAAACAGAATCTTGCAAAAAAAGAGCTAAGAATTATTTCTAGTCAATCACTTGTAACACTTCCCCTTGAACTCATAGAACAGACTATTACACGTAATCATGTAAAGCATCTCAAAGAGGCATCTGGTGGGGGGAGTCTACATTCTACAAGTCTCGTTATATCGCAGGCTGTTGGAATGACTTCATTTTAAAACACGAGAGAAGTGAAGCAGGGTGATATTGTCCTGCCCATCAGGTGTCAAAGCCACCATTACCCAAAGAGCAATTACAGAAAATACGTTGTTTGTACCTACTCAACATTAGTGCAACAAATCTTTACTCTTTTGAGCGTTCTTTACCAAAAACACAACTTCAACAAAATATTTTCCAGCAAAGATGGGAACATAGTATGAATATGAGCTAAATGAGAAGCACAAAGCAAAGAAGCAGGCATAGGTTATTCAATAGAAAAGGATCTGGGTTTGGCCAGGAAGAAAGGACGTAAACTTTTTTTAGCACCTACTAGACACTGAGCATTGTTCTGAGTGCTTCGCAAAGACTATATCATTGTATATCTCTGTCTAAGCTGAATATGGGTAGTCCCCAACTTACGACAGTTCTGATGTAAGTCGAATGTCTCTCTTTTTTCCTTTTTTTTTTTAGTTTTTTTATTATTACTGCCTTTATTATCAGTATTGTTATCTCTCCGATCTTTATTTGTCTTTGGGGGTTGGAAACATTGCATATAACCTTACGATCTATATACTAACCGTAAAATATAAAAAACAAACAGAAGATTGTAAATTGTATTCATTGTGACTCAAATATGTTGTATATCGGGGACTACCTGTATTACAAACATAACAAAAATGCCAGTGTGAATAAAACAGTATTATAACTAAAACTGACCTTACATGTAAGGTGCACAGATAATGACATTAATATCTGTAAAAGAGTTAACTAGATTATACGAAAAAAACTCAACATATCATACAATGTCGGATTTACTTGCAGGTCTTAGAATTGGGAGATAAATCCAAGGTTTTAAATTCTTTAGGAAGCTGAACTTATGAAAGTGTGGAAAAACTCCCTAGCCATCAATATGTATAAAACATTGCCTCATATATTTCAGTCACATGTTAATTATCATCTAATAAAATATTTAGATGTGTTCATCTGCTTAAATCCACACAAAAATAATTGTCAACTTCAAAGACATCTAAGGAACACAGCCGTAGAATCTCAGAAATAGCTGATGAAGATAGCAGTTGAAATTTTAAATGCAGTTTGTCTGAAGTAAAGGACTTTTTTTTCAAATGGCATGTGGAAATAGTCTTATCTATCCAGCCAATGCTAGTGGGGAAGATTAATTTGTGAGCTTATCAAAGGACAATAAAGTTCTTGTGTTCTACCTTTTATCACTACTAATGGTGCTGCTCTTGACTCCTTGTAATACCCTTAACTTTCTTTGTATGTCTAAAGAAGCCCATAGCTTTTTAGTTTACGTGTTTATTATATGAAGTCTTTTTGTTGGTGGCCAGAGTTAGAGACATGCCGTGGATTGGCTCATATTGAATTACATACCAGCAGAGGGACTGTTCATTGTCACTTCCTGGTAATAATTTTTGACTCAGCCCCAGTTCTGGGTTTCCTGCATGCTGTTCCTCCTGTTCATTTTCTCATTCTTTCTTTAGTTCTCCTTCTCAGTGGAATTGTTGCTTACGTTTCAAGGTTATTTTACTGATCGTTTATCTTTGAGTCAGCAGAGCATAGGCTCTGGAGAAGAACCATTTGAGCCTGAATCCCAGTTTAACACTTGTTGTGTGTATGTGTTTAGACAAGTTGCTTAAAACTTTAAACCTGAGGTTCCTTATCCATAAAATGGGGAGAGGGGTTCAGCCTAAGAATTTCATGGCTGTTAAATAGGATTACCTGTTTACCATGCTTGGTATGCAAGATACTCAAATGGTGTTACTACTATACTTGCTATGGTTTGGCAGGATAGAAGAGATGTGAAAGTGATTTTCAAACTTGTAGATTGTCTCTACGCTTTGACAATATATATATAGTTCCCTTGAGTTCTTGCTCAGATGCTGGGGGAATTACTGTTGTTAGGTGCCTTTGAGTTGGTTCTGACTCATAGTGACCCTATGTACAACAGAAAGAAACACTGCCCAGTCCTGCACCATCCTCACAGTCATTATGCTTGAGTCCATTGTTGCAGCACTTTGTCAATCCATCTCATTGAGGTTCTTCCTCTTTTTTGCTGACCCTCTACTTTACCAAGCATGATGTCCTTCTCTAGCGACTGGTCCCTCCTGATAACATGTCCAAAGTATGTGAGACAAAGTCTCACCATCCTTGCTTTTAAGGAGCATTCTGGCTGTACTTCTTCCCAGACAGATTTTTTTTTTTTTCGTTCTTTTAGCAGTCTATGGTATATTTAATATTCTTCTTGTTAGAATTAAAAAAAAAAAAAAACAAACTATTCAAAACACTGCTGTATATTTACCTTAGCAGCTAGAAGAATTAGAGCCCAATTCAAGGTCCAGTGACTTTTCTAATACGCATGGATCTGTTATCCTTATGGTTCTTGTGTTACTCAGTTTTTATTGTTGACTTACCTATAACTGTATGATATTTGGAGTGTTTATTTGACTGCTTTTGTACATAGGGTCACTGTGAGTCAAAATCACCTTGACAGCACCTAACAACAACAGCAACATTTGACTTCTAGGTTTCCTCAAATTCTTTTGAAATAAAGCAGTGAAATCTTCACTCAAGCCTCCAGAAGTCCTGGTGTTAACCGCTTTGGTTGTTTTTAAAATAAAATTCAAATCATCTGGAGATTGATAGTCCTAGTTTGGTCTATACCAGTTCCTTGGCAACCTTTTAAAAATGGCATATGTGTATACCCACACCTGGAGATTCTGATTCTGTAGGTTGAGGGTAGAGGGGAGTAAGAATCTGTATTTTTTTAGCAAGCACTGTTCATCTGACAAAAAACACCCAAACCCATTGCCAGTCAAGTCTATTCCAACTTATAGCAACCCTATAGGACAGAGTAGAACTGCCCTGTAGGATTTCCAAGGAGCGCCTGATGGATTAGAACTGCCAACCTTTTGGTTAGCAGCTGAGCTCTTAACTACTGCCACCAGGACTCTACTATTTGTCCAGAAAATTTATATTCAGGAGTATTCTACTACCCTTGGGAGCAATGGCCTGTCTAGTGCAGTAAGGCAGAGAATGAAATAAGTCTAGGTTCTACAGAAGAATGAATCCCTATTTGTATGACCTTAGGAAATCACTCAATCTCTCTGATTCAGTTTTTTCATCTTGATACTATGTAAAAGTCTATAAATGCTTGTTATACCAGACTCATTAAGTGGCTATGAAAATTAAAATAATATGCATAAAAGAAAGAAAAAATGTATTAACTAATCTCCTTATTCCCACAATCTGGGAGAGGGGCAAAATTAATTTTTAGAGACAGCTTTTTGGTTTGCAAATCAGGAGTCCATAGCTATGACCTTTGACTGCTCTCGATAGAATAGGTAGGGGGCCTAGAATACTAAGTTAACACCATGAGTCCTGACTCAGGGGATTTTCAAATAAGTTTGGCCATTTTTTAAATACAAGAAAATAGGATAGAATCAAAAATACCAGAGTTCATTGCTCATAGGAAGATGTTTAAAATCAGGTGTCTAATACTTAATTTTAGTTGTTTCCTGTTCTGGGCTATCCCCATATATTTCAATTTGTGTTTGGAGATCATACTTAGCCATGAAGGACAGTAGTGGACAATATGGGATGGTGGGGGCAAAGCACAGCAGAAGGAGACAGCATCCAGAGGTGAGATTGTGAAGGAAGCAGGGATATAGAGGAGAATTCCAGGAATATATGGATCCCCAGCACCCTCAAAAATCTTGTGGAGGTCCTTAGACTTATCAGGTCATGTAGAAAGGAGTTCTGGAGCAGTTTCATTTGAAAATTTTTGAAAAGGATGGTCCTAGGAGATGGGATAATCAGTTTGTTTCTGCAAGCTTTGTAAGCTATCTAGCACACTAAAAAGGAAAGATAGTACTTTGCAGGTGTAAAGTTAATGAGTTACTCATTCCTTGGTGTGCCTGCTCTTCTTCTGTTCTCCAGCTACCTCTACTAAACTGAGGTCTATGGTTATAATAAAAAATACAACCTCTCTCTGGTTGCTAGGTTAAGGATGAGTGCTCTAGCATCTGAAAATGAACTTTCAACTTGATTTTTCCCATTTTAGTAAAAACATTCTACTTAGTAGATAGGTATAGTTAAAAATCGTACATTGTACGTGCTGTTTTGTGGTTATAATTTAATGGGCACCATTTTGTGAGCTCAAATCATATGCTCAGCTTTGTGCTAAATATAACCATAATCTCTTATCCTTCTGAAACACTAGGTGAAAAGCTTTAGTGTGCAAGCTTTACAGGTGATTTTTTACCGAAGCTTCAAGAGATTAAGTAATTGACCTAAATCAATTCACAAGTGATAAAAACAGAATTCACATCCAGGTCTCATATGCTTGCTGCTACACCTCACTGCCAGCTCCTGAGGTGAGCCAGTGTTGTGGACTAGTCTTGGACGGTCATCACCATACATAATGTTTCCAAGAGGAAAACGTGTGTGCAAAGTCAAGCAATTAGGCTAAACAAAAGTGTTGTGTATTACTCAGTCAGCCTTGGTGAAGATGCTCAGTGTCTCAACATTATCAGTTTATAACTACACATCATATATACATTGTGCCCTTTTTTCTTTGTGGATTCTAAAGGGGCATGGGGGAGGGAGAGACTGTTTATTCCTTTTTCTTTTAGATGTTAATTTTGTGGTATGCTTTGTAAACCTATTTGCATTCTTTCACCCAGTTGGTAGTGATTGAGATGATAAGAGCATCCCAGTAAAAATGTATTTTGCTTGTACAGGGAATATAGTTAGAAAATAAATTGTTCTATATGGTTTTGTAACTTCAGGGACAGGGTTAGGGCAGACGTGTGTGGGAGAGGGAGAAGGAGGACGGTGTTACTCTGGGACCAAAGTTTTTGTTGGTTTGTTAATTTAATCCAGAAATTATGCCATATAGAAAATGGTATCCCTTGGAGAGAGTATATCCCCTGTCCAGTGTATTCCTAGAACATGTTAGCTGTGTGCATGTTGTGAAGGTTAGATGAATGAATGAGGCAGAAGTGACTGGCTCCCAAAACTTTGGAAATTTGGGGGCCTTGTTCCCAGGTTTCTCCCCTTCATTGCATGTCCCAGAGCACTTTGCTTACCTCCTATCCGAGAGTGTGTGAGGTACAGGAGACGTCCGTCCTCCAGTCTATGCTTTGTAAGCAGAGATTTGGGTTGGGTAGAGGAAATAGGCAACAGAGTTGCTGATTTTCAAGGGCATCTAGCACAAGAAAATTTGCATTCTGTGATTCTCCTCATTCTCCCTGGTGTCTCAAAACAATCTGGAATTAGCAAACCTCAACAACAACAGCTAATGAAAATAAATAGATACACACAGATTCCCTTTTAGCAGGGATTGGATTCAACCTTTACAAGACAGGCAAATCAGCCCAAATAATCTTTTTTTTTTTTTTTTTTTAATGATTAAAGCAATTTTCTATCCCAGAGCAGTCATATTCTCAGCAGGGAATCAGGTAAAGAAGCTTAGCTGTAATAATGACCAAAATAGCTGAGACCTATATAATGTTTATTATATACCAGGCTCTGGTGGCACAGTGGTTAAGAGCTTGGGTGCTAACCAAAAGGCTGGCAGTTTGAATCTACCAGCCGCTCCTCGAAAACCCTATTGGAGCAGTTCTGCTCTGTCCTATAGGGTTGCCATGAATCAGAATCAACTCGACAGCAACAGGTTTGTTTTTTGGTTTTTGGTATATGCCAGGCATGTAGTCTTCCTATCAACCCTATGAGGTCGGCACTACCATCACACCACCTTTGTCATCATCACAATTTTATAATGAGGAAACTGAAGCACTGAGAAGTTACCTTTTTTGGGTTTTTTTGCTCACGGTGACAACAAGAGACATGAATGTGATTTAAACCCATGTGCCTGGCTCCAGGGTCATGGGCCCAGTTGCTATATTTTCCTTCCCAGTCAGAGTAGAAACTATACGGTGCATGTGTGAATTGTAAGCTTCTTTGCTAAAGTGCTCTCATCTTGAGACACATGGGAAAGAGAACAGTATCTGGTGAACTATTCTTTCCGCTGTGACTGATCGGTTACAAAAATAGTAATTTAGAGTCTGCTATATTTTTATATGAGCAGGCATTGTCATATATGACAGGAGATAGTTGCTCAATGGCTGAATGTGAACTTAGAGATTTCCTGGATTAGAATTCATTTATTTAGCTATGTAACCCTGGACAAGTAGCTTCTTGTGTCTCAGTTTTCTCATCTAAAATTGGAGATAATTAAAATAATACGTCTTCACAGAGCAGCTAAGGAGATTAAATGAGTTAATGAGTGCAAAATAATTAAAATAATGCCTGCTATATATAGAGAGTTCAATAATTTTATTGCTATAGTTATTACTGTCCTGTTTTTTCATGCTAAAAAAAAAAACGTAAAATGGCCTTGATGTAGTTATAATACTGTAGTTGGGGGAAAAATACATTACTCTGAATCTATTCTTTCCAGAAAATTAGTTGGTATTTAAAAGCATTAATAAAAATAACTAAGTTTTAATTAAATAACCCCTTGGATCTAAGGAATGCATATGCAGTTGCCATTTCTTTATTTAATTGACATAGCTTATGTAATAATAGGGAATCAAATACACATTTTCTTTTAAAAAAAGAAAATGTGTATTTGATTCCCTATTATGTGCCAGGAACAGAGAATGGAAACCACATGCACATTTCTAGAATCTACATTCTAGGAGAGGCTCCTCACTTATTACCAATACACAGAGTTAGCCAAACTGCAAGGGTAAGGGCACAGTCCTCTGGACTGTCAAGTCTGCCCAAGACTTCTGACCCCAACTACAAAGGTAAAGAGAAGAGACCACACAAACTCCCTACCTACACTGACACTTCTCTCTGACATAAACTGCAACTTTGAGGATTTCCCAAAACCCCCCTCAGTAATTCTCTAGAAATAGTTCTAGAAAGACTCACAGAACACACTGAAAGCTGTACTACTCATAACAAACAACAACATACCTATGGTTTATTACAGGGGAAGGATACAAAGGAAAACCGCACAAAAAAGAGATGCATAGTCCAGTGTCTTGAAAGAGTCCAAACACAGACCTTCTGATCATCCTCTCCCTTTGGACAGAATTACCTCCTAGCCACAATGTGTAACAACTGCACAGTCTTGGAGCTCACCCACACTTTGCTGTCTAGAGTTTCACTAAGGCTTCATTTTATAGGCATGATTGATTGATTAATTGCCCATTGTCAAGGCTGAACTCAATCTGTAGCCCCACTCCTCCCCCCAGAGGCCAGGCAGATATCAGAAGAATGACATATTTTCATACAGAAAAATAAACTCATATGTTATGAGTGTCATAGGCAGTGTTTTTAGGACTGAATGTTTGCTCTATTTCTACGTTAATCACAACATACACCGTATAATGAAATTGTATCTTAGAAAAGACCAAGGAGTATTTGTCCCTTAAGTAAAATATTGATTGCTTTGCTTTACTAGCTATAAGACTTCTAGAGTTTTTACCAATAAAAGGTTGTATCCTACAATTGTCCCCATATTATAGACAGTTAATTTAAAGCCTATAGGGCAAGTATACTTTCTGAGCTTGAAGGAGCCATAAATTATGTATGGTATACTTTACCTGTTTTGACTATTAGCCATCCCAAATGTTCTCCAAGAAATCTGCTTGTGGGATAGATTACAACAAATGATGTATTCTGTTCTGGAATGCATTAGTGTCATATTCATTTAGGGAAATTGATTTCATAGGAGCCTAGCTATGTATATTTTAAATAATTAATATACAATTGTACTTTGAAGTTAGAGTATAGCATTATTAAAATTCTTGAAGGAGTTTTTACCCACCTTCCCCTATCTTTGTTCCAAGAAATAATGTCATCACCCATGGGAAGAAGAAATAAACTTGTCCAGTATTTCTCCAGAGGTTAGAAGTAGGATGCAATCATAAGAGCTGTCAGAAGTAAGATTTCAGCTGAACAGAAGGGTGAGCTTTCTGATAATTAAAGATATCTAGCAGTAGAGCAGAAACCCTGGTGGCATAACAGTTAAGTGCTACAGCTGCTAACCAAAAGGTCGGCAGTTGAAATCTGCCAGTCGCTCCTTGGAAACTCTGTGGGGCAGTTCTACTCTGTCCTATAGGGTTGCTATGAGTCAGAATCTATTCGATGGCACTGGGTTTGGTTTTAGTAGTAGAGCAGTGAGTACCTGTCATTGGGCTTATTCAGGCAGAGAGTGGGCAATTGTCACTTAGGGATGTGGTAGAAGGAAGCACTCTAGTGGTAGGACATTTGATTAAATGAGTTGTAAATTTCCTTACAATGCTAAGATTTCGCTTTTGATTATAGAATTTCTTTGCTAGCCTAAACTTGTTTTCCATGAAGAAACAGGTACATAGTGTAGTGGATAAAAGCACAAATTTAATGATAGAGCAGAGACCTTGGGTCTGATCCTGCCTCCACTGACCAACTGAGTGACCATAAGGCACTCTCTCAGCTTTCTCAGAAACCATTTCTACAGCTTCGAAAGAAGGAGACCAATACCTAATAAGTTAGTGGTGGAACTTAAGTGTATGCATGTTAAAATGTTTCATGTGCAATAGGTGCTCATAATGCAGATTAGGACTGGGTCTATAGACCTGGGAGGTCTTGTGTTTTCAGATGACCTTGGGAAAAGTGATTGAGAAATGTGATCTTGTTAGAACTAGAGAAACAATCATAATATTCAATGATATTTTTAACCTAGAGACCACAAAGCATACTTAATTTGTAACAGTCAGAAGCAAATATTTTTAGACAAATGCATGACAGTTAAAACGCTTTAACAACTGCATGGATGAGAGGCTTAAGATAGATTGCTTTCTTTCACAGATAATTCTGTAGTCTATCACTAGATCAATAGCTCTTTACAGCCACTAGAAGTGATTAAACATCTAACTAAATGCTACAAATGTCATTGTAATTTCCTGTGAATCTGCGCTCTCTTTATCACATAATCTCTCAATTCATGTTTATCACTCTCCACCAGGCCAAATTCACTCTACCAGTAAAGGTTTTCATGCACATTTGTATTGCATGATGGTACTCATGCTTGCTGCAATAAATTAAAGCCTTGGTGATAGATGTCTCCTCTTTGTGCACGCATACACTTGCCTTAATGCAAGCCATGTCTCCCAAAGAGTATAGTGTGAGTATTAACTACAGAAACTGCACAAAACTAATCTTTTTAGCCTAAGGTTTTGATCCTTCACAGTGAGTCCTCCTGGAGCCTGCTGATCAGCATGCAGAAGCGAATTCCAGAGAAGTACACCAAGAGACCTCCTTCCACCCGTGGGGAGAATGAGGTTCCATATATAATTGTACAGACCCAGCCTCATTTGTTCTTTACAAACCTTTTGTTGTTACCTCAGAAGTTGAAATAGTTGTGTATTTCAGCTGGTGACTAACACATCTGGATAGAGAATGCAAAAATATTCAGCAATTTTCTTCATGGGCCAAATGAGAGTAGATAACTTTTCTAAAACAACACACACACACACACAATACGCCATGATTTATTTGGGATATAAGGATCCAAGATTATTTTGTAATGAATCCTGGGGCAATGAGAAAAAAAAAAAAAAAGATGAACTAAAGATAGGCAAGTAGAATTGTAGATGTCTATTCATTAGACTGATGTGTTATAAGATCAATGCTTATAGGCTAAATTTAGAGTGAATTTCTCTTTCTATTAGAAGTAACTTCAGAATTTCATGAGTAGCACTGTTGGCCCCATTGATACGTGAGCACATTTCTTTTAAGATGTGAGATAAATCAGGTTAGAAGCTGCTGCATTCAAATGACTCCAGTTTATAGTCCAAGTTTAGTAATACAAAAGAGGAAACTACTCAAGTCACACTGGCATTTTATTTTCTACATATATCATGAGGTTCTACTTGGCCACTTTTAACTGCTGACAAAACACTTTGTATCAAACATATTGTGAATTAAAATATGATATTTGTGAAATTATATTAAAGGAGTTTTCAATGTGAGTTTATATATGGTAGGGTAAATTTGAAGGAAAAAAACAGCAACTGTAAGGCACTGTTACTGTTCGAGATGCATAACCTGTTTACTATTTGGTCAAACAAGGGGATACAACTTGTAAGGGTCATTTTATTATATTCTGGGCTAGAGATATTTAAAGTGAAATAAAATATAGCTTGCAAAATGTTATTTGAAAAAACCCATTTTACCCCTTTTATGTTGAGTAAGAATTTTGAAGTTTCACTTTAAATGCTACTGTTTGAAGATTTCTGCATTTGTGCCTTGAAAGAATTGAGATGTAAAATTAAATTAAATTTTCTGAAATTTTAGAATTTCTAAAGTCTCTGGTGTCATAGTGGTTAAGAGCTATGGCTGCTAACCAAAAGGTCAGCACTTCAATGCACCAGCCGCTCCTTGGAAACCCTACGGGGCAGTTCTACTCTGTCCTCTAGAGTGGGAATCGACTCGGCAGCAATGGGTTTGTTTTTTTTGTTTATTTTTTGTTTTTAAAGCCACTACACATTATCATCTTGATATGTAATTTCAGATCCAGGGTTAGTACTTTATGAAGTGCTTATGGGCTTAGTCATATTTCTTTGATATTTCTGAAGCAATAGGCTAAACTGATTAGCATATTTATCATAAAATGAAGCAAAATGAATATTAATGAACATCAACATGAGATGTCCTTGACTTTCCCAAACCTACTGGTATGAACATTATCCTTCCTGAAAGAAAAAAGCCTATGTTTTTCAAAAAACATAACATTTTAAATCATTTTAATCAGAACCCTTATTATGTGAATAACATACTGTATTTGTCTTTTTATGAAAATATTTTATTTCAGACTGAAATCTCTATATATATTCACTATACCTACAATCTTATGACTTGTTTACCTAAAGCCTTGAAAAATATTTATAATTTTAAGAATAATTTATTCCAATATCTTAATAAGTGTTATGCTTTAGATTCATATCCTTTAATGGAGTATTTTCATAAATGATAATGCTTACGTACATCGAGAGGCAACAACATCTAGTGGAAACAGCCTTGAGCAAGGTAGCAGGAGCACTTGCCACTCCTCAGTATGAATACTCAAGGCTTTTGAAATTACTTGGTCATGTCTGTCCACCTACTCCAGTTGTTCTCAACTTTCCCTACAGCTTTTTAAAAAACAATATTGATGCCTGGGTAGCACGCTAGAGATTCTAATTTAATTAATCCCAGAGTGGGGTCAAAACTCTCAGAACCTAGAAACCTAGGGTATTCTATTGTACATCCAAGAACCAAAACCATGCATTTGACAATAAGTTCAATGACAGGAGGGACCTTGTCTTCGATGACTGACAGTCCCAGGCACAAAGTAGACTCTAAGTAAATATTGGATGCATGGGTGGGTGGGTGGGTGGGTGGATGGGTGCATAGGTGGGTGGGTGGATGGGTGGGTGGATGGATGAATGGATCTTACCTTTATGGATCTTAGTTTTGGGTAAGTAAATCAAGAGGGTAGAACTATATGTCTCTCTTCCCATTCAAATTACTTGCTGAGAGTCTATGTTAATGTGCTTATCCAATCATTGTCTCCTAAATTGTAAGAACCTTAATGTTTGGAATCAAGAATTTTATTTTTAATACCCATTAAAGCCAGCAATGAGTTCAATATTTTTTTTTTGCTGAATTAAATTTCAAATATATGTTATATTTTTTAAATTCCTTATAGGGATTTTTACCTGTTTATTTTCTTTTAAATATAATTATGGATTCACATGGCATACATGGAATATCTGTTTGGCTTTGGGCAAGAATATGAAGCTTCTATTTTGCATCTACTAAATGTTATTCTCTCAGTCTCTGATTATTCAGAAATTTGTAGAAGGCCCTTTAATTATTGAAATTATTGAGTGATAATTTTATTTGACTAAAGAAACTAGTTTGACTATGAGTATTTTTCTTTGTCAATGAAATTATGATATTTATTTTTTATTGCTGTTAAGATATGTTTATTACAAAGAATTTGTTTATATGAGGTCTTTTGCCATTTTGTTTAGGAAACCTTTATCTAACTAATCCTTTCCTATTTCACTACTGAGCAATTGACAAATTCTCAAAAGTCACAGGAGCATTCCAACTTGATACCTAACGTACTGTGTGTGTAGGTCACATTAGTGGTTTTATTTAAAACAATGAGAGTCAAGAGCATTCTCCTTTGGTGGAGGAGAATTGGACATAACTCAAACGTGAGTTGAATGCAAGCCTTGTTTCGTTTTGGAAATTACCCTCTAAAATGCCCCAGTTTTGTGGTGGAATTTAAGAGGAATTAAACTTGAACACATCAACATTATATAAATAATCACAATCAGGTTTGATTACAATTACTAACTGATGTAAGCCTGTTAGTGTGATACTAGGCTGCTGTCTGATACCCAGCTATACTTGATTAGGTCTTTCTGGCTTACTAACAGGTTAATGTATACCAGTTAATCAAACTGACTGTTGCTTTCAGAATTTTCTGGTGAATGATGCTCTTAGTGTCTCAGTAATATTTTCATGGCACCCCTAGGCCAAAAGGAATATTAAAAAATTCTGTTTATCAAATAGTTTTGCTCAAATGTATATGTAAATGTACATCCTAACAATTTAGCAGCTATTTAAAAAAAAACACATAAATTAAAAGAAAAATAATATTTAATCTTATTCTTAAGAAACCACAGTCACTTACTGATGGGATGCATGTGCCTGTTGAGCACTGCACAATTTCTTAAACCTTGAAATCAGATTGAATGCCCTCATACTCACTTTCTCTTCCACATTGATTCTCGAATGGTACTTGCCTTTTATCACATCAATTCCTGAAAATCCAGCTTCACAAAGATAAGTCATCATTGAAAGGAATGAACTAAGATGTAATGTTGAAACTGTGAACTACCTTAAACTAATAGTTTGCACAGTATCCAACAGATATTAATATTGCTTTATTTCCCTTGAAAATTTAAAAAGATCTGTGGTGCCCTTGTAAGTTTACTGCAGTACACTGTTAAGCTGAGTGCAAAGTTTAGAAACTATGGAGGTAAACTATTTACTAAATTAGTTAGGTTATAGGTTATATTATGGAGTTAAGTAAGCCAAAATGTTGGGTGCTGGTATCTAAGACAACATAGACTGCGAATTTAATTTGTTAAATTCCTGAGTCTTTGTTAGCTGAAAATATCTGTGTTCAAATAAGTATCTTCCTGTTTGAGTATAGATATTGGTGTTATTTATTTATATATTTTTTAATTGAACTGGTCTTTTTTTCTAAGAATAAAGAACAACACAAATTTTATTATCAATACCGAGAAGAAAAAAAGGAGAGAATAAAAGCAATCACTAATCCCATCATTCAGCATCAATATTTGTGTGTATATATCAATGTTTTTTTTTTTTTTTTTCCCAAATCATAATCAATGCTTACATTCTCAGCTCTTAACTGAAAGGCCAGCTCCTCATCAGGAGAAAGAAGTGGGCAGTCAGCTTCCATAAAGATCACAGCCTTGGAAACCCTATGGGGCAGTTCTATTCTGTCCTTAGGGTTGGTATGAGTCAGAATCAACTCAATGGCAATGGTATAGATGAATAGACATGCATTTATCATTATTTGTTTTTACAAAATTAGATTTATTCCTAAAACATTTATTTACTTAATTTCATCAACCATATTGGCCTAGCTACCTTAAATGAGTTGAGCCAGAAATGCTCACTCCTTCTTGCACCTGGATGGAGACATTTTATTTGTAGAATTCTCTGTTTAACTTGCAGGCCATCCTTGCCACTTGTAGACTGAGTGTTGTCTGTGAGCATCTCTGGGATCCCAGTCCCTACAGATAATAGCAGTCGGTAGGAACCCCTTGTTGTTCTACAAAAACAGAAACAGTGGGCCTATGCCCCCCACCCTTGGTTCTCGCCGGCAGCATTTCTTGTCTAAGGTCCCAGGAATTGAGGCACATGAGTACTTAAGTAATTGTCAGCAAGAATTTGGAAATTTTCTGTTATATGGATTCAGTCACCATAATGAGAAATGGAACAGGGCTTAAAAAAAAAAAAAAAAGGCTTAGGATACCCTAAATTCCAAAGCTGAGTTTAAATTCTTATGTCAGCTCTAAGAGTACTTTTACCACCAGGCCTATAAATAGGTATACAGAACAACCTATGGCTTATTGGCTTTGTTAATTTGCCAGAAACCACAAAATTCTTACCTTAGACATTACTGTCAGCTCTATTTTTCATACTAATTTCATTAAATAGGCAAAGCCACAGCTTTACTGCCCAAGGAATGGAAGAAATGTGGGTGTTTTTTCTTGTGTGTGTGTGTGGGTGAGTGTATGTTACTACCTATAACATTTGTTGTGATAATTTAGGTCATAGCCTATAAGTAAAATGTAAGTTTAACTTGTCATTATCTCATTATAAACCTTCATTACGAAGTCCGCTACCCTGACAGCCTGAATGGTGTTCTGGATTCCCACACAGCTCACACTTACCTGTTTGACCTGATGCTTCCGTATTTCCTAGGTCTTCTGTGGGAAGCCCTGAAGGCAGTTGATTATCATATGGTTTCTAAAATGACCATACGGAAAATCTGTGTTCTGATTAGAGCTGATCTTTAAATCCATTTTGCAGTTCCTTGAAAATCACCATCTACCTAGCAGAAGCCTTTTGCTGCTGTAGAATATCCCATGATAAAATCATTCACATGAAACAAATGGAAGGATTTGATTACCAGGAGCAGCATGACCATTTCTAGCTTTTTTTTTTTTTTTTAGTGAGGAGAAAATGCTCACCCACTGAGGGTCTTCTTTCTGCTTGTCCTTTCTTCTAAAGGACAAAAAAGTGTGTTTACCCATGAAGAGTCATTTGCAAACAATATTAAATTATATTCAAACTACATTTGTCACTTGTTTACTCACAGTCTCTGTCATGACGTGCTTTAGATAGTAGAATCCCCACCCCACCCCATAGGGTCTATCTGAAAGTTAGTTTTGGTTGGAAAAGTCTCTTAGAGATCATGGGATTGAACCCTAACATTTTGCATGAAAGGAATCAAATCAGAGAAAAGAAGGGGTTTCCTCAAATTCATAAAGCTGGTAAGATGAGAAAGTGAGATCTGACCACAGGTTTGGGATTGCAAGACTTCTGACTGCTGGTGGGTCACTGCCGCATAGCTGAGAGTAGGATTGCATATCTCTTGTTGAGGCGGGCGGGGGGGGGGTGGTTGGGAAGTGGGGAAGGGGAGGGCACAGAGATATGAGGTTTGTGTGTAGGATTTGCTGCATCTTTTTACAGTCATTGTTGTAAGCTGCCATTGAGTTACGAAACAGTTGTGAAATGGGCCATTGGGATCTCTAGAGTTTCCATTGGGTGACTTTTGGAAGTAGATTGCCAGGCTTTTCATCCTCATTTTACAGTAGAAATACCAACATAACAATGAGAATACAAGCATTAAAAGATAAAAACCCAAAAGCCCAAACCCAATGCGTCGATTCTGACTTATAGCAACCCTATAGGACAGAGTAGAAGTGCCCCATAGAGTTACCAAGGAGCCCCTGGTGGATTCAAACTGCCGACCTTTTGATTAGCAGCCATAGCACTTAACCACACTAGGCCACCAGGGCTTCCATTAAAAGATAAAAGTAGTTCAAATGGACTACATCTGGCTAGTAACTGAAAGGTTGGTAGTTTAAACCTACCAGGGGGCTCCACAGAAGAAAATCCTGTAGATCTGGTTCTGTGAGGATTACAGCCAAGAAAACCCTATGGAACAGCTCTACTGTGTAACACATGGGTTTCTGTGAGTAGGAACCTATTTAACTCAAAGGCAACAGATTTGGTTTTTTTAAGGATATGGATTAGAAGACAATGTTAAAACAGCACAGATGAAAGACAGCACAGACCAGCCATGTAGAGAGCTGTAGTTTCTTTGCAGATTTTGCTGTGCACTTCCTTGAAAGGCAGACTAGCCATTCCTGTGGTAAGCATCCTCAGAGAAGAGAGGTAACAGATGGTTCCTCAGAAGGATATTTTCCTGATTATTAGCTTCAAGACACATTTCTCCTTTCTTGCTGTATGTTTGGAATTAAGTTTTTTTAGAAGGTTTGAGCCTTCCAGGTAACTTGTTGAGTACCAATTCCAATTTTTCCCCATGGGGAGAAAAAAGGATGATATGATTGGTCACAGAGAGAAGCCGAGTTTGGCAAAAATGTAAACATGTTATTTTATTGTGATATACAGACAAGTTTTACCATTTCCAGTTAGAGGCTGCTAAAGCTGACCTGTTTCTATGACTTTATGATACAGTAGAAAGAGCTAAAATTTTGGAATTAAGAGGACAGTCTGGGATATTTGTATACTGTGTCAGACCTGGGGGAAGTGACTCACTATATGGTTGCACAAAGGTTAAATTATGGTTAAGTATTGAAAAGAGTTTTCAAAGGTATAAAGCATTATACATCTCATGCTTATTATTATCCCTTTAGTAGTTGAATAGTCTTTTGAGAAAATGGCAAATACTATACAAATCATGTCTTTTCTGATTATATGTAATACCGATATTGTCTTTTTGTTGTAATTTTCTCCAAATGCTTTATGAGCTGCTTTCCATGGAGAATTGAGTCCTCATTGCTAATAAGTGTGCCTTTCTTGGCTAATGTTCTATTTGCACCATCACTAAACTGTATTTCACAGAACAATATTATGGGAACGATAAAAATAGTTGATTTAAGTGAAACTCTGAATAGTAAAATATAGCAGTAACGCGTGACTGAAATGATTGGTAGCATATGAGCTAGAAATACGTCTGTATCTACTGTCATTTATTGGATCACCAAAATATTTTTCTTGTTATCTCTGCTGTCACAATATTTAAATAAATAAAGTTGAAAGTTTTACTTTGTTGGTATATTTAGAGATGAATTTTAAAATGGCAGTCATTTATCCATTACGTTGGTTAAACCTTTATATCAACTGAGAACTTGCTTGTTTTATTTACTCATTACGCAATCTAGGTAACAGTATGTAATGAGAAATTAGTCTTTGAGCCCCTTAGTTTTTGGGTTTTTTTTCCAGATGTATTTTTCTTTGGGGGCTCATTAGGCTGTTTTATTGCTATGCATTATATTTGCCCTTTAAAGAGAATGGAAAAAGGCAGCCTTGTTCTCTTGAACTTATTGCTAAATTTTCTGAGAAAATAATGACATGAAGGAATGATTCTGTTACTAAAATATCCTTGTAATTACTTCATCTGTGCTGAGTGATCTAGTAACAGTATTTTTTCTATTAAAATATTCACTACTTTACATATTTTCTATAATGAGCATCAGAAACCGATGACTCTTTTTCATGCTCTGAAGACAAGTGGTATTCCATGGAGCGTATTTTTTTCATTGAATTGCTTTGCACTGCTCAGAAATTAGCTGAAATTCATCTTAGTTACATCCACCATTTGATTTTTGAGAAACCAACAAAGGGCAGTCTTTCACTGGATCACACTTCTTTAGAAAGTTTTCCAAGAATATGACAAAAAAAAAAAAGAATATGATAAAAAGATGTCCTTTGCTGATAGATACCTCATCTTATCCATTAAAAATTAACAAACAGACAACAACAACAAAAACAGTTGCTCTCAAGTCAGTTCCAGCTCGTGTGTCCAAGTAGAACTGGGCTCCACAGGATTTTCAATGGCTAGTTTTTTGGAAGCAGATCACCAGGTCTTTCTTCTGAGGTACCTCTGGGTAGACTCAAACCACCAGCCTTTGGATTAGCAATTGAGCTTATTAACCCATTTGCACCACCCAGGGACTCTGTATACTCTCAGAAGAATTCCAAAATAACCATTGTTCTGTTTCTCACAGCGTGATGTGTATTTGAAAGTTTCTATTCCAATTTCTTTGGCATTCAAAGAATCTATATTTATAAATATTTCCAGCCAAAGAGTATATAATGTGTTCTCAAATATTATTCATTTCAGGAATAGCATGGTCTGCTGAGCTATTTCCTATTTTAATAGGAATAAAAACCAACAATAACTATTGAGGGCTTATTATGGACCAGTTATTGTGCTTGAAAGCTTTACATATCGTACCTCGTTTCATCCTCACACTAACCTTATGAGTTAGAAGCTATTTACCTTATACAGATTAAGTTAATTTATCTGGGTCTGTCAAAGAGACAGACCCAGATAAATTACATAGTCTCCCCATGGTCACAGAGTGAGCACCAGAATTCAACTTCAAGTCTATCCGATAACGGATGTTGTATTCTTCACTGGCATCTTTTTCTGCCTGATGGTGAATCAATAATGTGTGTATAGTGTTTTCTGTTTTAGTGAGCAGCAGAGTTGTGGACCAGGTCTTTCATGAAGCAGAACATAGATGGGAAGGAGGCTGGCCAAAGGAACAGGGAGTTAGCCTTTGGAAAGCTGCCAGAGGCAGGATGGAGCCTGTAGACACCTGGGGCTGAGCAGACTACAGGCTGAGGTAAGAGAGCTCAGGAACAGAAAGAGCTCAGGTACAGGAAGAGCTCAGTTACAGCTGTATTAATCAGTACCTTTCACTGCTTGGGACAGAGCTTCCCACCTCTGACCCAGGGGGACAGACTTCTTATAATAGATCCTCACATTGTTCCAACCATTGCCTAGAAGCAATATATAATATTCACTACCATTGTTCAGATGTATGCAGATTTTATTATAATAATTAAAATACAAACTTATTAAGCATTTTTGAACTCAGACTTTTGTCTTTAAATATTTTCTTAGTTGATGGATATATTACTATTTAATTAATTAATTACTATTTAATGGGACTAATTAAAATTATGCTCAGAAAATGTATTGGCATTAAAAAATCTCCTCATACTTAAAAACATTAGAATTCATAGTGCTAGTGGAGTTACCTATCCCTGAGCACCAACCAAGGGCTTAGAATTTTGCCAGCCATTTAAATAAGCAATAGAGAAGCCCAGTCTCGTTTAACCTCACATCAATCCTATGAGGTAAAGTCTTTTATTCCACTTCTTTGAGATGAAGAAACTGAGCCTCAATTTTCAATTCCTAAATATTACCTACCATAACTAATTTTTTGGAGGTTAAAATGAATAATAAGTTTAAAACATCAGTCTTAAGTCTAAAGCAGTATGTGTTGACAGTAGTGTTAGTAGTAGCGATAGTAGTACTAATTAGGTATAAATATTAGTTCTATTGAAGTCCAAATCCATTTATTTTATTTATGAAGTTTGTTTATAACTTACAGCTTACCTTGTTCCAAAAAGGCCTGAAGAGAGTTGGCAAAGAGCCATAAAGGGACATTTTGTTATGTCTGGAGAGCAAAAGGAATCTCCTTAGATTTCAAGATAGAGTAAGAGACTTCACAGGAGTTTCATGCAGGAGCACGGTGCACTTCAGACCATAGTCCATCACCAATTTGAGAGATAAATTGGTAACTCAAACTCAGCCCCCTCTGACATCATTTTAATGTTTTTAGATTTTTTGTTTGTGTGTGTGTGTGTGTGTGTGATGTGTCAAAATTAAGCTCATGGGAATTGATGGTATATAATTAAAATGTTTTTTAAATAAAATGTAGTACATGTAAAATATGTTTCCATATTAGAATGGCCAGAAATTAACACTTATTATGAGTTAGTATTAATCCAATTAATATGTTTTTGCTGTTTCCTGGAAGGTAGATATTACAGTCACTAGCTAAAAGGGACATTAAAACATTTAAAAGTTGCCATGAATAGAGGCTGAGCAGAAAATGATATGGTTGTTGAACTTCAGTATTTAAAAAAATGATCCACTAATAGCAACATTCAGCCACTAATAGCTGCATACAAAATCGTAGGCGCCACTTGCCCTTTCAGTGCTTTCTTTAACAAGTTTGAAAGGGGGAAAAAAAAAATTCTGAATTTGGGATGAAGGGACATATTAGTTTTCACGTTCTCAGAACTATTAGGCCTTTGTATCTTTTGTCTTGCAAAACCCAGCAAAGCACTTTGATTTTGGTTGGTGCGCAATAATCCATTGAGAGAGAGAGGAAGGAGGAAGGGTGAATCGAGCCCCTACTCTACTGACTCAGTAGAGTTGTAAAATAATTTGTTTTATTGTATTTTTTACCTCAAATTTTTTAAATCTAACTTAGAGGGTCGTCCCCTCCCCGAATCTTAGCATTTATTTTTAAATATTATTTTCTTTTCATTTTATAAAAGCAATACATGAGCATTGCAGAAAATTTGGAAAATACAGTAAAGCACAAAGAAAGAAATAGATAACATTTTTGTCCTAATTCTACAAAATATAACTGTGTTTTCAGGGCTTTCTTTATATATGTAGGTATTTATTCTACATATAGTATTTATGTTTTTAAATTTCTACTTTTTTATACTTTTTATGTTTTTAAATTTCCTTTTTAATATGAAAGTATATTAATTTTTGTAATATAGTAATATTAATTTTGAATCAATAAAATATTTAAAAACTATGCATAAATTTTTTAAATAAATTGAATAACATTTTAATATATTAAAAGAACTGGATATTTAAAGAATTATTGAAAGAAATCATTCTGTCATATGTGGAGTCATCCCAAAATTGTCTTTTGTATTTTTAAATATCTATTTTTTTATTTAAAAAAAAAAGTACACCTGAAGTAAGCCAACAATTTCAAATCTGTCATTCTTGGCAAAACATCGAGGAGGTTTTCGAGGCACAATTTGCACTGATAATGGTTAAATAAAATGTTTTCTCAAAACCGTGTTTCTGAACTCAGAAAAAGACTCGACATGAATACACCCAACTGATTTCTGATAAAGCTGAACAAGACAGTTAAGTGGAAGAAGGGTCTCTTCAACAAACGGTGCTGAAACGATTGAACACTACTAACCAAAACAATCATCAATTCTTCATTTTGCTTTAGCTGCTCGATGTTCTAGAGCAAGTTTCAGAGTCTCCTCTGACATCCATCTTGGTCTTTTCTTTCTTTCCTGTCTTTTCAATGACCTCTCGCTTTCTTCATGTATGATGTCCTTGATGTCATTCCACAACTCCTCTGGTCTTTGGTCACTAGTGTTCAATGCATCAAATCTATCCTTCAGGTGGTCTCTAAATTCAGGTGGGATGTACTCAAGGTCATATTTTGGCTCTTCTGAACTTGCTCTGATTTTCTTCAGTTTCAGCTGGAACTTGCATATGAGCAGTTGATGGTCTGTTCCACAGTCGGCCCCTGGCCTTGTTCTGACTGATGTTGAGATTTTCTACCATCTCTTTCCACAGATGTAGTCAATTTGATTTCTGTGTATTCCATCTGGTGAGGTTCATGGGTATAGTCACTGTTTATGTTGGTGAAAGAAGGCATTTGCAATGAAGAAGTCGTTGGTCTTGCAAAATTCTATCAGTCAATCTCCGGCATTGTTTCTAGCACCAAGGCCATATTTTCCAACTACTGATCCTTCTTCTTTGTTTCCAACTTTTGCATTCCAATTGCCCATAATTATCAACGCATCTCGATTGCATGTTCGATCAATTTCAGACTGCAGCAGCTGATAAAAATCTTCTATTTCTTCATCTTTGGCCCTAGTGGTGGTGCATAAATTTGAACTGATGAAGTAAAAGAACTGAACAGAAGATTTCAAATGGCGTCTCGAGAAGACAAAGTAAAATATTATAACGACATGTTCAAAGAGCTGGAGAAGGAAAACCAAAAGGGGAGAACACTCTCGCGTTTCTCAAACTGAAAGAACTGAAGAAAAAATTCAAGCCTCGAGTTGCAATAGTGAAGGATTCTATGCAGAAACTATTAAATGACACAGGAAGCATCAAAAGAAGATGGAAGGAATACACAGAGCCATTATGCCAAAAAGAATTAGTCAATGTTCAACCATTTCAAGAGGTGGCATATGATCACGGACCGATGGTACTGAAGGAAAAAGTCCAAGCTGCTCTGAAGGCATTGGTGAAAAACAAGGCTCCAGGAGTTGATGGAATGTCAATTGAGATGTTTCAACAAACAGATGCAGTACTGGAGGTGCTCACTTGTCTATGCCAAGAAATATGGAAGACAGCTTCCTGGCCAACTGACTGGAAGAGATCCATATTTATGCCTATTCCCAAGAAAGGTGATCCAACCGAATGTGGAAATTATAGAACACCATTAATATCACACACAAGCAAAATTTTTTGAAGTTCATTCAGAAACAGCTGCAGCAGTATATCGACAGGAACTGCCAGAAATTCAGGCCAGTTTCAGAAGAAGACATGGAACCAGGGATATCATTGCTGATGTCAGATGGATCCTGGCTGAAAGCAGAGAATATCAGAAGGATGTTTACCTGTCTTTTATTGACTATGCAAAACCATTCGACTGTGTGAATCATAACAAATTATGGATAATATTAGGAAGGATGGGAATTCCAGAACACTTAATTGTGCTCATAAGGAACCTTTACATAGATCAAGAGGCAGTTGTTCTGAGATAACAAGGGGATACTGACTGGTTTAAAGTCAGGAAAGGTGTGCGTCAGGGTTGTATTCTTTCACCATACCTATTCAATCTATATGCTGAGCAGATAATATGAGAAGCTGGACTGTATGAAGAAGACCGGGGCATCAGGATTGGAGGAAGACTCATTAACAACCTGCGTTATGCTGATGAATCAACCTTGCTTGCTGAAAGTGAAGAGGACTTGATGCACTTACTGATGAAGCTCAAAGACTACAGCCTTTGGTATGGATTGCACCTCAACATAAAGAAAACAAAAATCCTCAGAACTGGACCAATGAGCAACATCATGATAAATGGAGAAAAGATTGAAGTTGTCAAGGATTTCGTTTTACTTGGATCCACAGTCAACAGCCATGGAAGCAGCAGTCAAGAAATCACAAGGCGCATTGCATTGGGTAAATCTGCTGCAAAGGACCTCTTTAAAGTGTTGAAGAGCAAAGATGTCACCTTAAAGACTAAGGTGCACCTGACCCAAAAAAAGCCATGGTATTTTCGATCACATCATATGCATGTGAAAGCTGGGCAATGAATAAGGAAGACCAAAGAAGAATTGATGGCTTTGAATTGTGGTGTTGGTGAAGAATATTGAATATACCATGGACTGAGTGAAATTAGTCAGATGCAAAAGGACAAATACTGTATAAGACCACTATTATAAGTTCTTGAGAAATAGTATAAACTGAGAACACATTCTTTTGTGGTTATGAGAGGGGGAAGGGAGGGAGGGAGGGAGGGTGGGAAAGGGTTATTTACTGATTAGTTAGTAGATAAGAACTACTTTAGATGAAGGGAAGGACAATACTCAATACACGGAAGGTCAGCTCAACTGGACTGGACCAGAAGCAAAGAAGGTTCTGGGATAAACTGAATGCTCCAAAGGTCAGCGTAGCAAGGGCGGGGGTTTGGGGACTATGGCTTAAGGGGACTTCTAAGTCAACTGGCATAATAAACTCTATTATGAAAACATTCTGCATCCCACTTTGAATTGTGGCATCTGGGGTCTTAAATGCTAACGAGCAGCCATCTAAGATGCATCAATTGGTCTCAACCCACCTGGATCAAAGGACAATGAAGAACACCAAGGTCACACGATAACTATGAGCCCAAGAAACAGAAAGGGCCACATGAACTAGAGACTTACATCATCCTGAGACCAGAAGAACTAGATGGTGCCCGGCCACAACCGATGACTGCCCTGACAGGGAGCACAACACAGAACTCCTGAGGGAGCAGGAGATCAGTGGGATGCAGACCCCAAATTCTCATAAAAAGACCAGACTTAATGGTCTGACTGAGACTAGAAGAATCCTGGTGGCCATGGTCCCCAAACCTTCTGTTGGCCCAGGACAGGAACCATTCCCGAAGACTACTCATCAGACATGGAAGGGACTGGACAATGGGTTGGAGAGAGATGCTGATAAAGAGTGAGCTACTTGTATCAGGTGGACACTTGAGACTGTATTGGCATCTCCTGTCTGGAGGGGAGATGGGAGGGTAGAGAGGGGTAGAAACTGGCAAAATTGTCACGAAAGGAGAGACTGGAAGAAGGGAGTGGGCTGACTTGTTAGGGGGAGAGTAAACGGGAGTATGTAGTAAGGTGTATATAAGCTTATATGTGACAGACTGACTTGATTTGTAAACTTTCACTTAAACCACAAAAAAAATTATTTAGAAAAAAAAACTAACTCAAAATAGGTCATAGATCTACATACAAAATATAAAACTGTAATATTTTTAAAGGAACATAGAAAAAATCTTCATGACTAAAGTTAAATGAAGATTTTTTTAGACATAGTAGTGGAAACACTGGGTTTTTCTGGGTAGTGGAAGTACATTTATAAAAGGAAAACAGTGGATAAATTGGACTTGATCAAACTTTTGCTCTGTGAAAGTGGATGAACAGACAAGTCACTGACTGGGAGAAAATATTTGGAAATCATATATCCAACAATGAACTCATATCCATAATACATAAAGAACTCTCTAAACTCAACAGTAAGAATACAGACAATTCAAAATTGGAAAATATTCAAAAGTCTTAAATATTTCACTAAAGAGTATATACAGGTGGCAAGTAAGCACATGAGAAGATACTGAACATCATTAGCCATTACAGAAATACAAATTAAAAGTACAATGAGATACTATTACAAACCTACGAGAATAGCTAAAATAAGAGGTACTAATAATACCAAGTGTTGAAAAGGACATAGAGATACTAGATGCCTCGTGTTGCTGGCGGGAGTATAAAATGGTTCAACGACTCTGGAAATCAATCTGGCAGTTTCTTTGAAAAAAAAAAAAAGTTAAACATACAATTAACATAACCAGCAATTGCAACCTTAGGCTTTTATCTTAAAGAAAAGGAAATATTTTGTTCACACAAAACCCAGTACATGAACGTTCATAGCAGTTTTATTTGTAACAGTCCCAAACTATATATAACTCAAATGTCTTCCAATGGATAAATAGTTAAACTGTGGTACATCCATACCATTTAAATACTACTCAACAAAAAGTAACAAACTATTGATATATACCACAACTTGGATGGATTTTGGGCTGAGTGAAAAAAGCAAATATCAAAAGTTTGCATACTATATGATTCTTGAAATGGCATAGGTATAGAGGTGGAGGTCAGAGAAGTGGTTGTGAGGGCCTGGGGAAAGAGGAAGGGTATGACTACAAAGGGCAACATGAAGAGCTCCTTTGTGGTGATGGAATAGTTGTGCACATGATTGTGGTGATAATTGTAAGAATCTATATGTGTGAAAAAAATCTCATAGAAATATACACAGACTTTTTTTTTTAATAAGTGCCTAGAAAGGTGTGTTAATAGTGATTTTTCTCTGGATTATGGCTGAGTTTTTGTTGTTGTTTTGTTTTGGTGACTTTTATACTTTTTTCAGCTTATCAACTGTTAACATGTATTGTTTCTATAATCTAAAAAAATTCCTCTAATAAATATGTTTTAAAGAATATGCATTTCAAACTGGAGTGAGGTTACTCTTAAGGATGGGGCAGGACCAGGTAACCTTGCATTCCGTTGTTCGTGGGGCCACCATGAGTCCGTGGCCAACTTGAAGGCAGCTAATGCAGGGAAAACCCAGAGCCTTGTGTCAGGGAGAACATGAATCTATAGGATAAACCCACCTTCTTGGAATATTAGTTTTACTTGAAAATTTGGGGTGGTAGGTTGATGGGAAGGACTGTATTTTCACATAAAACAAGCATGGATATTTTGTGCAGTGGAATGCAAAATTTGTGTATATTTTGGACGCAGAAGAGATTATTACAAAGAAATGCCTTGCTTGAAGTTAATGCTTTAGGGCCACACCCCCAGACACCTGTACACTCCTCTATGTTCCTTCTTTGCTTAGATGAAAAGGCGTGTGAAACACTTCTTTAGCGCGAATATGCATGAAGTTTAGCAGTGCCTCAATTGCTAGACTCTAGTTGTTCTCTATCAGCTATTAAGCACGTATTGAGACTGTGACACCAGCTCTGCCTCGGAAACCTTAGTGCAAATCCTCCACCTCAGAAGTCATGGAGAGTGCAGGTCAGAGTTAGAGACTGCTAGAGGAGGAGGGGGTAAAAGTGATAAAAAAAATTATAGTGGGTGTGAAGCTCATTCCGCCCACACAGATAGGCAAGAAATATCACATCTCTTTATGACCTCAGAATTAACTTACTTCTGGTCTCTATCTTGGTGGCTGGGCAGGGAGTTCTCACTCAGTCATTCTTGGGCCTCCCCTCAAACCCCATCACCCCTGCTCTATTTTTGTGCCTGAAGACTGGTTTTTAAAATACTGCCAAGGCCTCAGGGAGGTCCTCCCTTTATTAGCCAGATATTGCCAGGATCCTTTGAGGTTCATGACTGTGGTGCTCCAGTGCCAGACTTGGGCATGGGAAGGGCAAAACTGACTCCTTGATGTACATTTATCCATTCTCTTTGAAGTCTGCCATGTCTTCATGCTTCCAAGGAACTGGACACAAGACTCCACAGATGGCTCCCATTAGCCATTAAACCCCTCAACCCTTCCAGAACCCATTCCCCCAAGGAAATGCTTGTTTAAGTGTACTATATAGGCTTGCTATGAGTCGGAATCAACTTGACGGCACTGGGTTTGGTTTTCGTTTTATATGAGAGGAAACCCCGAGGGCATAGTGGTTAAGAGCAATGGCTGCTAACCAAAATGTCAGTAGTTCAAAATCCACCAGGTGCTCCTTGGAAACCGTATGGGGCAGTTCTCTGTCCCATGGGGTCACTGAGTCAGAATTGCCTCAACGGCAACAGGTTTTTTTTTTTTTTTTTACATACCACGCATTGTTCTAAGTGCTTTGTCACTAATCACTCGCTTAATCCTCACAAAAACACTATGTGTTTAGAAAGAAAAAAAAGTTGTCATGTTGTCAAGTTAATTGCATCTCAGGTGTAGAACTGCTCCATAGGATTTTCAATGGCTGATTTTTCAGAAGTAATTTGCCAGGCCTTTCTTCTGAGGCACCTCTGGATGGACTGTAAATCTCCAACCTTTCATTTAGCGGTCAAGTGCATCAATCATTTATACCACCCAGGGACTCCCCTATGTGGTAGGTACTGTTGTTATTATCTCATTTACTAGATGCAAAAGCTATTAACTATTTCCCAGTTGAAAAATATACATTTTAATTGGTTGAATAGTATTTGATTTTATAGTTATACCATATTTTAGATCACTGGTTCTCCATCAAAAAAAAACCAAGAAATATAGGTTGTACTAATAGAGATTATTCATTTATGTAATTATCTTTTTTGCTTATAATTTTTATTTTTCTAATTAGACCAAGGAAACCTTGGTGGCATAGTGGTTAAGAGCTACAACTGCTAAACAAAAGGTTGGCAGTTCAAATCCACCAGGAGACCTTGGAAACTCTGTGGGGCAGTTCTTCCCTGTTCTATTGGGTCTCTATGAGTTGGAATTGACTCCAGAGCAATGGGTTTGGTGTTTTTTTTTTTTTTTTGAATTAGATTGAAAATTCTCAGATTCTCCTCTTTCTTATACTCAATTTAAATTTCTGTGACCCTTAACATATATATGTGTCCAAAACATTCATCTGCCACTGGTACTACTTTGTGTTGTTCAGACAAGTCTTCTGGGAAGAAGCAGCTCCCTGTAGCACAAGGGAAGCCTATAATCGTATCTTCAAATATTTAGATCTAAAGTATAAATCAACATTAAACTCTTTATAATTTTGCTAATGTTACTGTGCTCCAATATTGCGGTTCCCTTTCTTTTATGAAAGACTGAGCTGACAAAATTATATAATAAGGACATTTGTAAGAAATGTTCTCATTTCCTTTGCTCTTTTCAAATAGATATGTTAGGTTTAATGCACTGAGAGGAGGCCTATGCATGTACACTTTTTAAATAATTTGGAGCGAGGATGATGATACCCTTTTAGACCTGGTGGTACAGTGGTTAATGCTTTGTTCGTTGCTAACGGAAAGGTTGACATGTTACCAGAATAAGGTTCTTGCCTCTCAGTGGTCAAGAACGAGCAGGTAAGGCACATAGAGTTTTCCACCCAAGCAAAACTTTATTGAAGAGGCTTACAAGCGGAGATGAGGGCCTAAGCAACGCATACCCTTGTCTTACCTTTGTCTCACAGGACAAAGGACTTGCCTGGGTTTTTAAAAGTTCTTGGGCAGGAAAAGATTCATCTTTATTCAAAGGCATAGGCAGGGATATGTTAACTATGGTGCGCGCACAGCAGCTTTCTAAAATGGCTCCTGTCCCAGAGGCCTCTGGGATTCATAGCGTGACTCATCATGGGGTGTTGCACCTGCACAGTCTCTCGCTCCCCAAGTTCAATTCCCAGCTGTTGTTGCTGCCTCTTACTGCCCCTGGTGGACGGTCACACAGCAGTTACAGGTGGATGTTCTGCGCATGTCCCTGGGTCTGGTTTTGTCTAGCTACTTCTGTAAGACAACTTTAAAGAAGTTTGTGGGCTATTTTCTGATACCCTGCCCCATTGTTCTGGGGAATGGCTTTGTTTCTGTGCCCTGGCCCATTTCCTGTACTTTACAGATTTGGGGGGCCCTCTGTTCCCTGTCTTTTTTTTTTTTTTTTCTGTTCCCTGTCTTAGGCAGTTCAAATCCACCAGCTGCTCACTGGGAGAACGATGTGGCAGTCTGCTCCAGTAAAGATTACAGCCTTGGAAAGCCTATGGGGCAATTCTACTGTGCCCTAAAGGGTCTTTGTGAGTCCAAGTCTACTTGACACAGATGGGTTTGACATAGCATTTGTGGAGCTTTAAAGACTTATGTATGCATAAACCACAGGATACACCAAGGCACTGACATGATTACATTTTGAAAGTTCATTGACAATATCCTAGAGTACCAACCAAACCCATTGCTGTTGAGTAGATCCTGACTCACAGCGACCCTGTAGGACAGAGTAGAACTGCCCCCATAGGATTTCCAAGGCTGTAAATCTTTACTGAAGCCCACTGCCCTATTTTTCTCCTGAGGAGCGGTTGATGGGTTTGAACCACTGACATTTCAGTTAGCAGCCAAGCACCTAACCAGTGTACTATCAGGGCTCCTTCCTTAAGAGTAAATCATAGTCTTAATATGTACACTTGTGAATTGGTTTATTTTCAATTTAGTTTAATTTCCTGAATAGTAATGTACACTTTTTCATTTAATGTACTTAGAAAACTAAGAGGAGGTTCCCATTGGGTTAGCAGAACAAAAAGTCTCTTTTCAACTCCATCAATTTGCCTTTATGGCTTAAATGTCTTTGTATTTTACATTTGAATGTACCTTACCCTCCCGCCTAGGTAATTTTATGTAAGGCTGGCCTTTAAAAGTCTCTTGTGTGTCCTTGTAGAATTGCTGATTGACCCAGATTACCCTTGCACTGAGAGGTCTCTTTCCTTTAAAGAATCTTTGCAGCAGCTGCAGGTACTTTTATTGACTCAAGGGTTCTTCCTGGGTAATCACCGTATTTGCCTTCAATTGTTAAAACACAAAGACATGGGCATGATGTTTGTCTAACTTAATTGCTCATCTTTTTATATGACTCATGATTTGTTAGAAAGCTCATATTGTAATGTTTCCTGTATATGTGCTTCCACTTCCCACTTACTGACTTTTAAAGAAACCAGTTGGATTCTGATCAGTAAAATTGCACAAATTAAAGATAAATATCTCTGAATCATAACATTTCCATTCTCCTGTTAGCTTTAAACTTCCAGGGGGTGAGGATATCTGCCTGAGCCACATTTTCTTCTGGTTACCTTTTATCATCAGATCTCAGAGCTAAAAAACTACTCAAGAGTTCATTGAGTCAACCTGCCTCCAGGCCAATATGTGCCTTAAGCATTCACTTCTGATGATTTTTCCTGGGCCAGTTTTACAGTCTCGCTTGGAAACCTGTTTAGGAATTTAACTACTCCTAGGGGAATTTTTTTTACGGGAACGCTGGTGGCATAGTGGTTAAGTGCTATGGCTGCTAACCATAATGGTCAGCAGTTCAGATCTGCCAGGCGCTCCTTGGAAACTCTATGGGGCAGTTCTACTCTGTCCTATAGGGTTGCTATGAGTCGGAATCGACTCCACCGCACTGGGTTTGTTTTTTTTTGGTTTGGTAGGGTCGCTATGAGTCAGAATGGACTCGACGGCGCTGGGTTTGGTTTTGGTTTTTGATAGGACAGAGATAATTCCTTATGACTGAATAAGGTTCTAGCTTCAATCAAAATCCATTCATTTTCTTATGTTTTATTCTTTTTTGAGGGGAGAAACCGGTGAGATTTTTATAAGATCTCATCACTGTCTTGATGTCTGCTGTTACTAAACCTTTCCTCTTTCCTTGAAGTATATTTCAACAGGGCCAACTTCAAGCATAGATAGCACCACAGTAGGATGGTTTGAGAAGTACCTTTTAAGCAGATTCCCACCAATAAAGATGTGTGCCTTGTATTAAAGGAACCCTGGTGGTGCAATGGTTAAGGGCATGGCTGCTCACCAAACTTTTGGCAGTTCAAACCTACCAGCGGTTCAATGGGAGAAAACACCTGATGATCTGCTCCCATAAAGATTACAGCCTAGGAAACATTATGGGGCAAGTCTGCTCTGTCATATCGGGTCGCTATTAGTCAGAATTAACTTGATGTCACAGAACAACTACAGCAGCAACCTGGTATTAGGACATTATCCCTTTCATCCATTAGTAAATTAGTATATTCTTGTTTCTTCTCCTTAGGAT
This sequence comes from Elephas maximus indicus, assembly GCF_024166365.1. Lineage (NCBI taxonomy): Eukaryota > Metazoa > Chordata > Mammalia > Proboscidea > Elephantidae > Elephas > Elephas maximus. The sequence goes on along the minus strand of NC_064827.1, from coordinate 38,031,587 downwards.
ATCAGGATGTGTGAGTCTCAGGCCAGGTAAGGTTTGAAGAGGAAGCTCTCTGTAGTGCTTTGACTTTGAAACTGAAAGAGCAGGGTTGACTACAGTTCCAGGCCTGCCATCACATAAGGTCTAAATCTCTTTTCTCATTTGTAAAACAAAGATAATCTATCTGATTCATTGCTATTTAAAGGAGATTACTGTATTTGAACCAGGGCTTGAAACCACTTCAAAACAGTTCAGTCACCGGCGATGGAAGCCATCGCTGCATACTTGTTGCATAGCAACCAAAGCTCTTGCCCATGGGATTTTGTCCTGAATAGGAAACAGCGCTGCCCTGCTCAAAGATGGCGGTCAGCTGTGCCACTTTGAATGTGTGTTGTTCTCCACATCCCTGCCAATGATCCAATTTCAGGCTCCTGAAGCTTTCATGCGGGATGTGAGAGATTAGATTCTTGTCAAGAATGTGGAAAGCGACACACATACAAAAGCAATGCAGTTGGCCACCATCTTTGAGCAGGGCAGCGCTGTTTCCTTCACGGGACAAAATCCGGGGTGGGGGGGTAAGAGCTTTGGTTGCTAAGCAACACACGTATACGGTCATAGTTTCCGTTGGCCATAACTGAACCGTTTTGAACTGATCTGAATCCCTGATTTAAATTTGTGCAGCCCCCCGGAACTGAAGTAAGACTAGTGGCTAGAAGCATACAAGTCCAGCATATTTAAGGGCAGGGCCAGACTAGGATGAGGTCAGCGAGGCCCCTAGGACACTAAAGTAAAGGAAGCGCTTACCTTAGTCCCATTTCTGTTTTAGAGAGGTGTTTTTTTTTTTTTTAAAAAAGGCTTTTTTTTTTTTGTTACGTTTTATTTTTAACCCCCCTTTTTTCAAATTGGTGTTCTGTGGAATCCTGTTCCAAGGGGTGTTCGCACACCCTTTGTACTTCAAAAACTGTGTGGTAGCTAAATCATGATTGAAATGTGTTTTAAGCCTCTTCTGAAATATTTGAGTTTACATTAGCCTATTAAAACATACTCTAATTTTTTAAAAAAAAGACCTACGACAATAAAGTGTCTTCACTTTTACTTAACCCAAGTGTCCATTTCATCTCTCCTTTTCCAAAAACTGGAACACTGAGACTCGGATAACCTGACCTAAACTAAAGAAAGAAAAGTGTGGCTTGTCAGACACTGTTGCTACAAGTCCTGTATCATTTGAGCATAAATTTCTCTTTTTTTAAAACATAGGAATTAAGTTTCTTCCTTTAAATTAGAGATTATAAATTATTTTTTAGATTTATTTCATTAGCCTTTATGGAGACCATCAAAATTTCAATATTCTTTCAGTTGTGTTTATGTTTCGAAAAAGGCATTGGATTTGATGGCTCATGAAGTTTGAAGAAATATTTTATCAGTAGTAAAACCCGTGTTATTAATATGATCATTAAGTGTTAAAACACGCTCCCTTCCAGAAAAGGGCCCCTACTGTCAACATAATACTATGCAGATTATATTTCAGAGCAACCTAGCCAATCAACAATATTGATATAATAGTTGCTTACTTTGTTTGGGGCCCAGTGCTTTTATCATATTCTGGAGCTTAAAGTAAATGTCACTGTAGAGTATTGAAAAGACTTAGAAAAATGTCATGCCTCTATGAGGTCTTGAAGGACAAACTAGAATTAACCAGAATCAACCTCCCTTTTCAGCTAGGGGAGGTAGTGTTGGTAGCAGTGGTAAGTGGGAATAAAGCGGGATAAAGTGGGAGGTAAGCTATTCCAACAAGTGCAATGACAAAGAAACTGTGTAATCTGGAATATTGTGATTAAATCCAAGCTCTGATTCAAACGAGTCTGAAACTATGTGTTGTATCAGAAGTTAATTAGCATGAGGATTTTGGATTGGTCAGAGCCAAAACTTTTACATAGGTGCCAGAAATAATGACTGAGCTGAAGAGATAGCTTGGTGCTTGGCCCTACCTCAGCCTCGGAGCCCTATGAAGAAAGACAAGTGAGTTCATTCGATAAGAAGCTGCTGTGTACCTTCAGGGAGAATTGTGTCAAGAGGGTTAAAGGACCATTCTCCCCACTTCCAGACAGCCAGGATGACCTGAACAAATTAAAACTATAAGAAAATCTAGGCTCTTTGGCAATCTGGGAGTGGGTTTCAGGTTTGGAAGTCCCTTATGCTTCAGAATGGACTCAATGGCAATGGATTTGGTTTTGATTTTTATGTGACTTATTAAGTGACTGGAGCAAAGGATTATGAGAAGATATTTTTGGGTACGAGTTAAAAAAAGAAACTTGGAGGAGTGTTTTTGTGAGGGGTAAGGCCTAGAATTATATGAATGTGGTGAGTGAGACCTTGAGAAATTTGAGTCAAATCCATTAATTTATGCCATTATTATTCATTTAATTGGTGCCAAACGGGCCTAAGCTAACAAAGGGATGTTTCTTGATGCCTCATTTTGTCAAACAGCACCAATGTTAAGCCCAGTGGGACATTACTGATATTTTTGCAGTCCAACAATAAATCTTTAGACCTTTGACTGTAACCTACCTACCACTTGGTCACCTGACCAAAGTGTGACTTTGAGATGATCTTTTTAGTTCACTAATGAGGAGTCAATTGACAAAATCTTATAACTTATTTGAGTTCAGATAGAATACATACAGTGCTTTTATGAACATTGCATGACTCCCTTGATGAAGGAAATTAATGTGATCTGGCATAATATGATTTTCCTAATGTTGTGTCAGTGCCTAGTGACTTAAGGTTCTTAATGATTTGTTTTAATGCCATTCCCAATACTGAAGTTACAGTTAGCATTCTAAATTATTGCATTCACTATGTTATTGTTTTATTTTTTCTATTTCTAAAGATGGCTTTTTGTTCTTTTCTAATCTCTCTAGAGATGCTCTCTCCTTTCCATGCTTAAAATAACAGCCAGCTCCTAAGCAATAAGAACCACATATTCTGCAAGGGTTTGCAAGGCATGTATTTGAGTGTGAAAGTATTTCACATAGTCCCTTTGTTACTTATTTAGTTCTGCCCTACTTGCTTCACAACCAACTCTCATTCTAGTTTTTGGAACCACTTTAAATTTGTTTCCATAATGATTGACATACATAATACCACTGACAGTCTTCTTTCTTCAGACTCTATTGTTAAGATCTATTTTCTGCCTATCAAAAGGTAAGTACCAGCTTCCTTCAAACTTTCCTCGTGTTTACATGGGAACTTTTGTTTTTGTTACACATCCTAAGGGCTATTGAGCCTTTTCTAAGTGATTTCCCCTGGATCCCCTGTATGATTTTTCTCTTTCTTCAAAACCTTCCATTGTGATTCTTCTCGGTTCATATTTGTTGTTGTTCTTCCGGTAAGATCATTTAGATATACATGTTCATGGAATCAGAAAATTTGACAGGAAAGTCTGGGACCCTGGCTGCTGAGGGTGTTTGTTGTACATTCACATAAGTCCTTCTGTTATCAGTGTAGACTTTCCATAAGGATGACAGAAGCAAGTGTACTTATTTCTGTTGCATTTGAAAACTGAACATGAAATCTGGGAGAAAATTTACTAGTTTGACTGTAAAACGAATTGTGGCCTGTAGTAATTAGATTCTGGGGCAAGGAATCCTTCACCCTCAGGGCCTTCCCAGTAAGAGAAGTGTTGTTGGACTCCACTTGGAAGCAGACAGAAACGTGAGAGATTCTCCATGTTAAATCACAGAATGATCTTGGAAAAGTATTCCTGGCCACATTGGTGCCTTCCTCAGGCCTTGCAGAGCCACTTTGCCTGGAGGTGCTGAGCTTCTTTCTTCCTGCCTAGTTAATACTTATTCATCTGTTGATGGAGTTATAGGCAGCGAGTGAATGTGTGTGAAGAGTTCAACGACAGCCTTAGCCTTCCCTCTAATGCCTTTCTCATTGATGACATCTGTGTGCTCAGACTGAGACATGCAGCCAACAGGTCATAATTACTGGACACGTAACTTATTTTTCAATTGTTTTGTGATTATAATCCCCAAAGAATTTTGAACATTCCTAATATTTGTGGGTTATAGGGACAGATTCAGGGGCAGATTATCCAATGAGCAAGGTAAGCATAGTGCTTACCTAGCATACCAGATCATCTGTACTGAACAATTTCACCTGGGTTTCATCGCATCTGAAACCCATGTGAAGTTTTTCACTACAGATTAGTAAGTAAGCACGAGTAAGCCTGTGCTTACCTTGCTTACTCGGTCATCTGTCCTTGTCAGGGACTATGAATTTGAAAAGAAGCTTTGATTCTGTAGGAAGGTGCCGTGGGGTTGAGAGAGGAATAGATGCCAGCCATACCTGGAAGCAGAGTCTTTGATGTGGTGAAGAAGTGTGAAATTGTTCACTATAGATGATCTGGTAAGCAAGGTAAGCACCGTGCTTACCTTACCTGATAGATGATCTACCCCTGGTTATAGAGGGGAGCCCTTGTAGTGCAGTGGTTAAGAACTCGGCTGCTAACCAAAAAAGTCAGTAGTTTGAATCTACCAGCCACTCCTTGGAAACCCTATAGGGCAGTTCCACTCTGTCTATAGGGTCACTATGAGTCAGAATCAATTCAATGACAACAGGTTTTACAGGTTATAAAGGATGTGGTTTAGGATTAAGAAAATACTGTTGATGTCTTTTATTCAATAGTTTATTTTGAAATGTATTTATTGAGTATGTACTATGTTTTAGGACACTGTGCTAGGTTCTGGGGATAAAACAGTGAATAAACACCCCGATCTCATGAAAGAGACAGTCTAATGAAGGAGCCAGACAATAAGCAGGTGAACAACAAATAATTACTAATCGTGGTATAGCTATAAAAGAAACAGCATATAGTAATATAGAATTGGAAGTTATTATAGACAAGAATACAAATAGATTTAAATAAACACACAAATGCAGGGAAAATGGGGGAGGATGGAAGAGCAAGTATAAAGACTCTGAGTAAAGAAAAACATTGGTGTGCATCAGAACGGAATACTTTATCTGCAACATTATAGAATAGTATTGGGGGGTAGAAGGAGAAGAAAGTTTGAGAAAGGTGGGAGAGAGACTGAGATTTAAGAGAGAAAGAAGAGAGAGTGGGAAAGTAAAAGAGATTGAGACAGAGATTTTGAGAAAGAAAAAAGAAGAGTGAGAGACTGAGAAAGGGAGCGGAGGGAGAGGTTGAGAGAGAGAGACAGACTTGAGAGAGGTTGAAAGACATACTTGAAAGAGGTTGAGAGAAAGAGAGAGAGAGACATTTATGAAATTCAGGTCACCACACCATAGTCACACCTGATACTAATGACTATACCAGGCTGCATCACAAATAAACACCAATACTAAAACCAAGGGTAGGTTCAGGGTTGTGGGGCCTGAAGCTTATAAAGATTCGGGGCGGTGGGCGGGGGGATGCAGGCCATCATTAAGAAAAGGAATGAACATTTGCTCACAAAACTAGGAACTGGGCCTTGACAGAGGCCCATGCAAGTAAAAGCCTCTGAAGTCTAAGCTTCCTTAGCTCCGTGATGAATCTCATTCTGACTCTATTGATCTCACTGGGCAACATTTTGCTTTTAGACAAATATTTTCCCCATTATATCACACCAATGCTGTTGTTTGTGTAAGTTCTCATGACACTATGTAGAATCTGAAAAACAAAGGACTATATATGTAAAAGAGTGTTGGCATTGTGCAATTTTCTGACTTTCTTGTTAAACCTGTCTACCTTCGTCACCTATTAGTATTTTAAAGATAGCTTTATTTATTTATTTTTTGTAATGCCCTATATTATTTCTATCAGCTTCTTTACAAATTATGTGTCTGACTGTTCCTTCTCACTCTTTTATTCTGATATACGGTGCTATTAGCCTTCTTTTTAAAGCAGATAATGGCGATTAATTGTGATTGGTTATCCTGTCGTTGTTCTATGAAAGCATATTCGCTTTGATGCAATGCTTTTTGGGTTATTTACAGTCTGTTTCAAGACTACTTTGGGTCTTTTTAGCTTGCTTCTTGTGTTCTTTTATCAGAGTGGCTATAGTTATATCAAAAGACGTGGGATTTGCCTACAGAATCTGAGAGCTATGGGTGACCCTGTATGATTTTAGGGCCACCAATTTTAAGTTGTAAATTCTTTGAAGATGTTTCAGGGATTCCACAAATTTGTGTGTGTGTGTGTGTGTCTTAGAGGGTGTAATAATTAGCAATTCACTCTGGGTAGTGTTACACACCAAATTTTAACAAGTTGGAGATCATCAATAACTGAGCAACTGCTTCCAGGCTAACTCTGTTCTGGCACAATTGGAATAAGGTTTTTCTCATATTTTCAGTTAATAAGCATCCCAAGATTTCAAAGAATTCAGCTTTTAAAAGGTCAATATTTGCCACTGCTATAAGTAAATTGAGATTTTCTCAACATATGCAACCAAAATAAATAGAAAAAAAAAATTGTGCATTTCTCAGGACAACCATATTATATTCACTAGTTGAATCCATAGGAAGTAAATTTTATATCTTTGAACATATGAAATGAATATTTATGATGCTAAAAACAGTTTATTGGGGTTACACATATCATTTTATTTAAAGATAAAGTAAGAAGATTATGCGGCTAAAAAAGGTTGGAAAATTACCTTCCCATCCAGCCTTCTAGTGTTGTAAATCCTGAGTTGCTTGGTTGAGATGAGGCATAGTGACTGGCTGCATTAACACAGCTAGTGGTAGAGAAGGTGTATATGACAGTGTTGAAGAATCTGGCCTTGGATCCAGACAGAGCTGATGTTGAATTATGCCATACATAACTTTCTGATAAGCGAATTTAAAAAAAAAAAAAAAAAAAACTTTTTTTTTTTTTTAATTTTAAAACTTGTATTAAATTCAGTGTCCTCATCTAGAAAATGGAAATAATAATACCTATCATAAGGGATGAATAGTGTAGTGGTTAAGTGCTACGGCCACTAACCAAAAGGTCAGCAGTTCAAATCCACCAGGTGCTCCTTGGAAGCTCTATAGGGCAGTTCTACTCTGTCATATAGGGTCACTATGATTTGTAATAGACTCGACAGCAACAGGTTTGGATTTTTTTTTGGTTTATCGTATGGGATTATTTTGAGAATTAATTTATTTATCCAATAAATATATACTGAGTACCTACTATGTCCAGGAACTATCCAGTATGCAAAGAGAATTCCTACTGTCATGGAATCTTACATTTCAGTTGGAGGAGACAGAAGACAAATACTTTTTTTAAGCAATGAATTAAAATAGGGTAACACAGTAGAAAGTTATTGGTTAACAAATTTAGGTTGAGTAATCAGGGAAGACTCCTCTGAGGAGGGGATAATTGAGCTAGTGTCCAAAAGGCAAAGGATCCCTGGTGGCACAACAGTTAAGTGGTCAACTGCTAACTAAAAGATCAGTGGTTCGAACCCACGAGTGGCTTCACAGGAGAAAGACCTGGCAATCTGCTCTTGTAAAGATTGTTGTTGATGTTAGGTGCTGTTGAGTAGATTTCATCTCAGAGCAACTCAACAGAACCCAACAACAACAACAGCCAAAAGACAAGAAGGATTTGAAAAGAAAAGGAAAGAAAAGAATAACAGCAGAGGCCCAAGAGTAGGATGACTCTGGTATGACTAAAGAAGAGAAAGAAGCCCAGTGTTTCTCAGCTTTAGTGTGTGAAGAGTAGAATACCCCAAGACAAAATTGAAGAGGAGGCTTAGTAAACCAGGGTAAGTAATTTGGATTTTATTCCAAGTTAGAATGGAAAGCTATTAAAATGATGTTACTTAATTTTATTTAAGAAATAAATCTTATTGGAAATTGTGTGAAGGATTATGGATCAGATTTGGATAGTTAATTTTTGCCATCTAGCATCACATTTCATATCCTAATACTAATTGGAATTCCTTTTTGGAATTTATCTCTTCTTTGTTAGATGTAAGCAGATAGGACTATTAATCAAAGGTCCTGACCTTCCCCCAGCTCAGAACATGACCTAACGTAAATTAAGCATAAAGCTTCTAATCTGCAATTTGAATATGGAAGAGATTGACAATGAAATTTAAAGTGTTTGGTTTCATTCACCTTGAGTAGGGACTTCCTATAATTTCTTCTTCTCGGTTCTATGGAAGTACTATAATTCTTCCCTGTTTAAAAATCTGGCTTCCCAAATGCTTCAAAGGCCACAGTATCAGGGAAAGGGGTCTGGGGACCATGGTTTCAGGGGACATCTAGTTCAATTTGCATAGCAAAAGGTATTAAGAAAACATTCTGCATCCCACTGCCCTGAGAGACGGCTGGGGTCTTAAAACACTAGCAAGCAGCCATCTAAGATACATCAATTGGTCTCAAACTACCTGGAGCAAAGGAAAATGAAGAACACCAAAGACATATGGTAAAGATCAGCCCAAGAGACAGAAAAGGCCACATAAATGAGAAACTACATCAGCCTGAGACCAGACGAACTAGATGTTGCCCAGCTACCACCAAACACTGCCCTGACAGAGAACACAACAGAGAATACCTGATGGAGCAGGAGAACAGTGGGATGCAGATCTCAAATTCTTGTACAAAGACCAGGCTTAATGGTCTGACTGAGGCTGGAGGGACCCTGATAGACCCTGATGGTCCCTGATGGTCCTTAGACCCTTTGTTAGCTCAAGGTTGGAACCATTCCCGAAACCAACTCTCCAGACAGGGATTGGACTGGACTATAAGATAGACAATGATACTGGTGAGGAGTGAGTTTCTTGGCTCAATTAGAGACATGAGACTATGTGGACAACCCCTGTCTGATGTTGAGAATGAAGAAGGGGAAAGAAGATGGTTGAATATACACAGGGAATACAGGGTGGAGAGGAGGAATGTGCTGTCTCATTAGGAGGAGAGCAGCCAGGAGTACATAGCAAGGTGTGCATAACTTTTTGTATGAGAGACTGACTTGATTTGTAAACTTTCACCTAAAGCATCTAAAGCACAATAAATAAATTTAATAAATTTTTTAAAAAAGAAGGAAAAAGAAATAGGAAAAAAAATCTGGTTCTCTGTTCTTCCCTTTGAGGTAAAAAACCTTCAGTATATTTCCAATATATTCCCTTCAGCCTATGACAGTTTCAGTTGCTTGAACCAAAGAACCTTAACTACTGAATCCAAAACCCACTGCTGCTGAGTTGATCCTGACTCATACTGACCCTATAAGACAGACTAGAACTGCCCCCATGGGGTTTCTAAGGCTATAATCTTTACAGAAGCAGACTGCCACATTTTTTCTCCCATGGAACTGCTAGTGGGTTCAAACCTCTGACCTTTCTGTTAGCAGCCAAGAGCTTAACCACTGAGCAACCAGGGCTCCCCTTAACTTGTTGTTGTTGTTAGGTGCCATAGAGTCAGTTCCGACTCATAGCGACCCTATGTACAACAGAACTGTCCGGTCCTGCGCCATCCTCACAATCATTCTTGAGTACATTGTTGTAGCCAATAAGCAACATCATGATAAATGGAGAAAATATTGACATTGTAAAGGATTTCATTTTACTTTGGTTCACAATCAATCCCATGGAAGCGGCAGTCAAGAAATCAAAAGATGCATAGCACTGGGCAAAAATGCTGCAAAAGATCTCTTTAAAGTGTTAAGCAAAGATGTCATTTTAAGGACCAAGGTGCATCTGATCCAAGCCATGGTGTTTTCAATCACCTCATATGCACATGAAAGCTGGAAAATGAATAAGGAAGACTGCCTTTGAATTATGTGCTAGAGAAGAATATTGAATATACCATGGACTGCCAGAAGAACAAATAAATCTGTCTTGGAAGAAGTACAGCCAAAATGCACATTAAGAAGAAAGGATGGCAAGATTTTGCATCACATAGTTTGGGCATGTTATCAGGAGGGACAAATCCCCGAAGAAGGACATCATTCTCAGTAGAGTAGAGGGTCAGCAAAATAGAGGAAGACCCTCAATGAGATGGATTGACACAGTGGCTACAACAATGTACTCAAGAATAACAGTGGCTACAACAACGTACTCAAGAATGATTGTGAGGATGGTGCAGGACTGGACAGTGTTTGGTTCGGTTGTACATAGGGTCAAAAGCAGTTGCAGCAGTGCATTGACAGGGAACTGCCAGAAATTCAAGCCAGATTCAGTAGAGGACATGGAACAAGGGATATTATTGCTGAAGTCAGATGGATTATGGCTGAAAGCAGAGAATACCAGAAAGATGTTTACCTCTGCTTTATTACCTATGCAAAAGCATTCAACTGTGTGGATTGTAACAAATTATGGATAACATCATGAAGAATAGGAATTCCGGAAGACTTAATTGTGCTCATGAGAAACCTGTACTTAGACCAAGAGGCAGTCATTGGAACAGAGCAAGGGGATACTTCATGGCTTAAAATTAGGAAAGATGTGTGTAAAGGTGGAATCTTTTTACCATACTTCCCCTTAACTGCTAACCTGAAAAATCAAATGCATTGTCGTTGAGTTGATTGCAACTCACAGCAACCCTATAGGGTAATGTAGAACTGTCCCATAGCGTTTCCAAGAAGTAGCTGGTAGATTCGAACTGCCCACCTTTTGGTTAGCAGCCGAGCTCTTAATCACTGTGCCACCAGGGCTCCAAACTCTTTGGACTGTTAATAACTGTTATGACTAGTGGTAGAACTGATCTAGAATTCAGGCTTCTTTTATTTTCATCATATTGGTTTTCATGTGTCTTTTAGGTAATGTCTACCTGCTTTCAGCAGTTAGTTTTCTCTGTAACATGTTGGACACCCTGGATTGAATTGTCTCTGTAGATTATTGTCACACGTTGGCCAAATGTTTCACTTCTTAAGAAGGGCACAAACTTCTTGATTCTTAAATTTCAGTAGGTAATTTGTTGGGACATTTTCTTAGGACATATATAAACAAACACATGGGATAGTTCACGTTCAACTCTTTGTTAAGCATTTCTTTATTCGAAGTGAGTGGTTTAGTGTAAGTGGGAGAAAGATGCAAATGAAAACAAATGCATAAGTTTTTGTTTATTAAAAATATTTTAAAGTAACAAAAATAAAAGAAACCTAAACTCGTTCATCTGAAGAAATGTGATTAAATGAGGTATTATGTTTTATGCCACAGATTGGCATAAAAGCTATAAGGTAGCTCAGTGGTTAAGAGCTCGACTGCTAACTAAAGGGTTGGCAGTTTGAATCCACCAGCCTCTCCTTGGAAACCCTACAGGGCAGTTCTGCTGTGTCTTATAGGATTGCTAGGAGTCTGAACCAACTCGACTGCAAAGAGTTTGGTTTTGGAACTATTCTTTATCGTAAGAATCTGTACGTTATTTGAAACTAGCTAAAAGTGCTCACTAAGTTTCAGTGTCTTGCCATGATGAAAGAGGGCTTTTTAACAAGGAAGAAGCTGAAGGTGAACAGATGTACACAGGATTTGGCAGGTAAACAAATCCCTACTCTCAGTCCGGATTGAGAGTCCTCTATTGAATTGCATCTTTGAGAAGATATCTTTTGAAGGGAGCGAAGCTGCCATTCATGGAGAGAGTGATCTGACTCTCTTCACTAAACTGTACAAGATAGTACTGCTCCTGCCTTTTCCAGTTCTGTGCCCTGTGCCAAAAGTTACCTTCCCCAGCCCATCCCTAGAACACATTGGTAAAGTCAACAACAAATGTTATCTGATTATTTGACTCATAAGTAAGTCTAATGCTGTATAACTTTATTTCCCCAAAGTCCAACAGCAGTAGACACATCTGGAAAAGTAAATGTAGCTACTAAATTTGTCCCCAATTATGTGTGCTGACTTCGGTACCATTGAGAATTTGTGTGGTTTCACAGGCATCTCATTAATATTTAAATATAGGTATTGGCAGAAACAATTATAATTTCCATTAGACTTATAGGAATCATTCAGTTCAGTGATTGGAGAGAGCTGGCTGGGAGAGCTGAATTCTATTCTGACTTTCATGCTAATGAGATATATGACCTCAAACAAATTATTAACCTCACTGGCTTCTTCCATATAATGATGGGATTAGGCTATGAGACAGTTAAGAGTGAGGGCCATATATTTCCAGTTGAAACAAATGGTATATGATGGGACTTCTTCTGGGGGCAAGAAGGTTATTTTGCCAAATGAAATCTTGACATATCCAGAGCTTCATAAGAACAGTGGAACACCTTGTATGAAATCAGGGAAGTCTCAGAAAGTTGGGGACATTCTATGGTATTACCAAGGTCCTCTTCTAGTCCTAAAATTCTCAGAGAACCATACCTAAAACCTTTATGTATGTATGTATGGATTTTGAGTCAGGTTTGTTGCAATATAATTTCATACAGTATAATTCACTCTTTTTAGGAGTTCGTTCTATAAATTTTGACAAACACATACAAGAGTGTAACCACCACCACAAGCAAGATATAAAACATTTCCTTCACCTCAAAAAGTTGATTCATGCTCTTTGGAGTCAATCCTTCTCTCTCATCCTCAGTCTCTGGCATCCACTGATTTGTTTTCTGTCCCAAAAGTTTTGCCTTTTCCAGAAAATCATGTAAAATAGAACCATTCAGCATGTAGTCTTTGAGTCTGGCTTCATTCACTTAGAATAATGACTTTGAGATTTATCTATGTGGCATGTATCAGTAGTTTATTTCCTTTTATTGCTGAGTAAGGATTGTGGTGGGTTGAATAATGCACCCCCCTCCCCCGCCAAAAAAAAAAAATATTCACCTTATATGGAAAAAGTGACTTGGCAGATGTGATTAAGGTTATAGCTCTTGAGATGGTGAGATTATCAGGGATTATCTGGGTGGCTCAATCTAATCACATAAATCCTTAAAAGGAGAGACCTATTCCTGTCTGTAGCAAAAGAGAGAGATGAGATGCAAGAAGAGATTTGAAGTTTAAAAGGGACTCAACAACCCTTTGCTGGATTTGAGAATGAGTAGGGGAGCCACAAATCAAGGAATTTGGATGGCCACACACTTCTTTTGAAACCTGTATGGAAGCCATCATTTTCCCATCACATTTTGTGTTGTGTTAAATTTGAGTTGATCTGTATCTCTTGACTCTTGCTTTAAAAGTCTTTGCCCCCCTCCATCTGCTCAGCAATCAATATATCCCAAGTATTCCTAATAAATATAATACATAAATTGTTACAGACTGTAAGGGTTTTAAACTAACTAGAACAGGCTTTTGAATCAAACTTAGATTCTAAGGCTACCTCTGCCACTCACTAACCATGTGAGTATGGCAAATAGCTAAAAATTTTTAACTTTCAGGTTTTTAATTTATAAAATGTTTGAAAATAATACTTATCATCTAGGGCTGTTATGAGGATTAAGTGAAATAATGTTTCCTCAAGTGTCTTCTTGGTACAATGCTTGACCTAGAGAGAACACTCGAAAAATGATGGCTTTATTATTATTACATTTTTAAATAACTTAAACATTTCCAAATATAGCCTTTTTATGAGCTGATGTTTTCAAATATCAGGATCTCTTTTGTGGAACACGCCTATTTAATAAGCACCCATATGACAATAATGCCAGGCAGAATCTCCATGAATAGAGTCTCTCTGTCCTTTGGAGCTGTCATCTAAATAGATAATTTTGGTTGTACAGGTAGTACCCAACTTACGACGGGGTTCCCTTCTGTTCAGACAACTTGGTTCTGACGTAAGTTGAATACCTCTTTTTTTTTTTTAGTTTTCATTATTATTGCCTTTTATTATCTGTATCTTTAGAAATCTGATCTTTGAACATCTGCAATTGAAGAGCTGAGGGTGATAACTTCAGCAAATTATACAGTGCAACATTGTATTTAGTATATATTACTAACAATAAAATGTATTAAAAAAAAAAAAAAAAAGGCAGTCTTTAAGTGTAGTTTGTCAATCCCAATATGTCCTAAATTGGGGACTACTGGTAGTTGCAAAAAAAAAAAAAAAAAAATGAGCATTAGCTTCATCCAAACAGATGTCAAATTTTAATGATATTACAAGGCTTATGACCTCAGGTCTGCCATTTAACTTCTTTAAACTTGGTAAAAATAATCACTGAATTTAAATATTAATGCGACTTCCACCAAGACACACACAGTCTGCACTTTGCAAACATTAATTTCCTCCACCAAAACAGAAATTCGAGGGTTAAACAATAAGATAAATGCTCATTCGTAAATAAATAACGTAAATAGAAATGTGTGTAACATTTGCTGCTCATGCTGGATCTGCACCTACCTTTTTGAAGGGCTAATTTACAGTGCACAGTTCTAACTCAATTTTTGGTGCCTTGTTGAAATCATGAAATTAAATCCTTTTGGTGTTTATGAAGGTGGAACTGCCTTGAGTCTTTGTTGTTTTGATTGTAAAGCAAATTGTTGTGTGGTTGTAGCCTGGTATTGACACACTAAACCTTGAAAAGACTTGGGAATCCTGGTGGGATGAAGGACCAGGTACCTGTTTGAACTCAGTTGCTTCTTGTATGGCTGCAGCAGGTGTGTATTATTTGGTGGTGATCTTTTGATGTGGCTCACTGCACAGATGCCTGAGAGAATGGCCATTCAAGCTGCTTCTTGATCTCTTCTTGTTTTGATATGCTTAGTTTCAGGAAAGGCTGGAGCTGGGTTTGACTAGGCTGCATGATTGAGGCTGTAAAAAGTCAGCCCATACTTTATGTGGCAGACAAAACTGACTTAAATTAGTAGACTGGGAGCCTTTGAAAGTTAGTTAACTGCTAACACAGCTAGCTCTTCTTGCACTGTGTACGAATTAATATAAGATTTCATTTCTATCATCAACCCTGCTTTTATTTGGACAAGGATACCAGAAGGATGAGGAGGCAAATAAAATAATGCCTATAGAAAATATGTTTTTAATTGTGTTTTTCAGAGTAATTAGAAAATATGTTTTTAATTGTGTTTTTCAGAGTAATTAAATGGTAGATGAACCATTAATATTTCAACCTCATTATGTTCAAATTTTCAGTTGTGTCCCATGGAACGCTCACGAACTATTCCAACCTTACTTCACCTACTTCACTCTACTTTTAGCTATTTTACATGTTTTACTTCTGAGAAAGACCTGAAAAGATTTTGCTAATAAAACAGTGTTATGAAATAACATGTCCAACCTTAGAAAGAAATATTTTTCAGTGACACCTGTAAGATTTTTATTTAAGTCTTCCTAAGACATTATTTCTTGACACATTAGGGAGAAGTCCTCATCATTAAATGAAACTTTGCTCTCAGCTCTCCAAACTGAGACCGATAAGGTAAGATCAATCTACAACTCTGAATCTTTGAAAAATAATTATTCTTCCCTCTTTTGCCAAATATATGTAGAATATAATCTTTGCAATACATGCCGCAAGAACAAAAAGTCAAATTTGACAGTTATGTGGAACCTTCAAAGTGCAAAATTTTACTTTGTCCTATGTAACTTTTTTTTTTTTAATTTGGAATACATAAATATGGTGAAGAAGGACATACTTCTCTGAGATTCATTTTTCTGAAAAAGAGAGTTAGCATCTTCAGTTATCATGAGGAATGTAAGGTGTCATGTATGTGAAATAGCCTAGCTAGCATATTG
Organism: Elephas maximus indicus; assembly: GCF_024166365.1. Classification (NCBI taxonomy): domain Eukaryota; kingdom Metazoa; phylum Chordata; class Mammalia; order Proboscidea; family Elephantidae; genus Elephas; species Elephas maximus. Next base: position 38,015,990 of record NC_064827.1, on the reverse strand, counting down.
CTTGGCATATATTATATTCTCGATTAATGTTGAAGAGTTTTGGCAGTGGATGGTAGCAAAGACTTGGGAGTGTTTAGAGACACATGTTCTTGTTATTCAGGTGTTAGCTTAAATATTTATCTGGAAGGCCTTCTTTGGCTTCTCAATCTAAATTATATGCCTTCCTCTGTACTCTGTTTTGGAATCATATACAGTGAAACCTGTGAGAGCTGGAACTCGATGGGACTGCCTTGTGTTCTGGGTCTGGAAAATTTTTTGCCTTCGGCATGGTACAATCTACCACTTTTATATCACTCTCTGTTAGTGGAAAATATTTTAGTTTTCCTTCCCTGACAGGTTTCCACCTTATACAAGTTCCAGCTTTTACAGTTACTACTATAATTGTTTAATGTCTCCTTGATCTGTTTAGGTCATTATTGAACTCAGCACATAGAGTTGTTGTTGTTGTTGTTAGGTGTCTTCGAGTCACTTCCAACTCATAATGACCCTAAGTACAACAGAACGAAAGTCTACGTGGTCCTGCGCCATCCCCGTAATTGTTGTTATGCTTGAGCCCACTGTTGCAGCCACCTTGTCTATCTATCTCATTGAGGGTCTTCCTCTTTTCTGCTGACCCTTTACTTTACCAAGCATGATGTCCTTCTTCAGCGACTGATCCCTCCTGATAACATGTACAAAGTATGTGAGATGTAGTTTCGCCATTCTTGCTTCTAAGGAGCATTCTGGCTGTACTCCTTCCAAGACATATTTGTTTGTTCTTTTGGCAGCCCATGGTATATTCAATATTCTTTGCCAACACCAGAACTCGAAGGCATCGATTCTTCTTCATTCTTCCTTAATCATTGTCCAGATTTCGCATGTATATAAGACAATTGAAAATACCATGGCTTGGGTCAGATGCACCTTTGTCCTCAAAGTGACATCTCTGGTTTTCAACCCTTTAAAAAGTTCTTTTGCAGCAGATTTGCCCAGTGCAATGCATCGTTTGATTTCTTGACTGCTGTTTCCATGGGTGTTGATTGTGAATCCAAGTAAAATGAAATTCTTGACAACTTCAATCTTTTCTCCATTTATCATGATGTTACTTATTGGTCCAGTTGTGAGGATTTTTGTTTTCTTTATGTTGAGGTATATTCCATGCTGAAGGCTGGTGGTCTTTGATCTTCATCAGTAAGTGCTTCAAGTCTTCTTCACTTTCAGCAAGCAAGGCTGTGTTATCTGCATAATGCAGGTTGTTAATGAGCCTTCTTCCAATCTTGATGCTGCGTTCTCCTTCGTATAGTCTGGCTTCTTGTATTATTTGCTTAACATACAGATTGAATAAGTGTGGTGGAAGGATACAACCCTTACACACACCTTTCCTGACATTAAACCAGCAGTATTCCCTTGTTCTGTTCCAACGACTGCCTCTTGATCAGCATACTGGTTCCTCATGAGCGAAACTAGGAGTTCTGGAATTTCCATTCTTCGCAACATTATTCATAGTTTGTTATGATTCACACAATCAAGTGCCTTTCCACAGACAATAAAACACAGGTAAACATCTCTCTGGTATTCTCTGCTTTCAGCCAGGATCCATCTGACATCAGCAATGATATCCCCGGTTCCATGTCCTCTTCTAAATCTGGCTTGAATTTCTGACTGTTCCCTGTGGATACACTGCTGCAGTTGCTCTTGAATGATCTTCAGCAGAATTTTACTTGCATGTGATGTTAATGATATTGTTCCATAATTTTCACATGCTTTTCGATCACCTTTCTTTGGAATGGGCATAAATATGGATCTTTCCCAGTTGGTTGGCCAAGTAGCTGTCTTCCAAATTTCTTGGCGTAGCGAGCGAGTACTTCCAGCACTGCATCCGTTTGTCGAAACATCTCAATTGGTATTCTATCAATTTCTGGAGCCTTGTTTTTCACCAGTGCTTTTAGCGAAGCTTGGACTTCTTTCAGTAGCATCGGTTCTTGATCATATACTACCTCCTGAATTGGTTGAACATCGACCAATTCTTTTTTGGTACAGTGATTCTCTGTATTCTTTTCATCTTCTTTTGATTCTTCCTGCATCGTTCACCATTTTGCCCGTAAAATCCTTCAGTATTACAACTTGAGGCTTGAATTTTTTATTCAGTTCTCTCAACTTGGGGAATGCTGAGCGTGTTCTTCCCTTTTGATTTTCTAACTCCAGGTCTTTGCACATGTCGCTATAATGCTTTACTTTGTCTTCTCGAGCCGCCCTTTGAAATCTTCTGCTCAGTTCTTTTACTTCATCATTTCTTCCATTCATTTTAGCAACTTGATGCTTAAGAGCAAGTTTAGGATGTAAATATTTGTCCTATGAAAAGTCAGATCAATAGTGTGTCTCTCCACTGATCTATCTCTAATCGTTTCAGCAACTGATGGTTTTGGGAGTATTATAGTATTATTCAGTATTCTATTTTAGTAATATTGTTTTCCATATTTTAGTCTTCACTGTTGCTTTCTAATGAGTGTCATAAGTTCAGATTGTTAATATGATGCAACATAACATAGTCAAAGAAAAATGGACTGGAGAAAAACTGCTTTGGGGAAACCATTTTATCTTTTAGCTGTCAGTTTCTTTACCTGTGTAATAAATTCAGTGGCTTGGACACAGAAGTCTCTCAATTATGTTTTTGTAAAAGAAGGAAGGAGAGCAAGAGGGAAGAATATATGGTTAAGTTCCTTTTCTGCTCTAAAATTCAGTAATTCTCTGATTTCTAAAACTTTGCATTGAGTTTCAATTTGGAAGATTTTCAGATTTACTGATCGATTTTCTGCTCACCCTAACCATGGATCCATCTGCATTATAGTATTCCATGCTACAATCATACTGTAGGACTTAACAAGATCAAAAATCAGTTCTCACTGGTCACAGTGTTTGAAGCTGTCATGGTCTGGCACCTGAATCTGTCTGTCCACATTTTAAGGTTGTCTTCAAACAAGAACCATTCACATGCAAAGTACCATCAAGCTGACTGATAATATGAATATGACTTCTAGGACTTCTAAAAAAAAAAAAAAATAGGACTTCTAGTTACTATTTATTGGCATTGGCACTCCTTAGGTTTTCCCAGCTTTCAATTTGCATTAGGGAAAGAATTTATTACTTGATGCTGATTTCATTTAAAAGCAGGAACTTAAGAAGCACTATCTTCGAAACAGATTTGAGATAGAATATGTTTAAGAATGATTCTGAGAGCATCTGGCCTTTCTGCCCGACACAGTAATGACAATGATCAACAGGTTTCAATTTCGTCTAATCTTTACATAACCAACGTCAGGAATTTGAATCAATGTAGAAAAAAATAGGTATCATCAAGTATTTCCAAAATTTAATGAACACTTTAGAATGGAAGGTTAACAATAGCTTTTTTCACCAAATGTCATATACTGTCCTTTTGACTGAATTATTCTTCCACAAAGTCCTAAAACCATTTTCTGAGCCTTTTCAGTTTTTCCCAAATGGTACTTAAGATTTTTGAATATGTAAACTGTAGCCCAGAATCCCCTTTGTTAAATATATTCCTGACTATTTTGTGTGTGAACCACATCCTCTTGAAATGATTCAATTTCCTAGTTTAGTAGTTATGCTTCCAGATATAATTATGTATTAGCCAAGGATATGAATCCTCTCACTTGTAATTATGTGGTTTCATCAGGAAGCTGGCTGTGAGATAGGAAATCAATGATTAAACTTTCATTCAGCATAGTTTCTTCATCAGTTACTGGAGCAGGTGTCAGGATTATTCTCTGAAGCTATTTTGATTGATACCTGGACTATTAATCAGTGGTGTGACAAGTTCAGATGGCATATATTTTATTCCTTAGATCCTTTATATATTGTGGTTTGTTGTTGTTGTTGTTTTATGGCATTTAATAAACAGACAATTCCCTTTGGGTCATTGAAAGCAAGGAGGTCAGATTTTCCTTTCTCCTGACATGGCAGAGCTCTTATTAAGTGTAAAGGCACGCGGCATTTCCTTCCATTATGAAATCTCCTATGGGATGAGAATAATGTAAGTGATTATTTCAAATGGAAAAAGCAACTGCAATAAGCCTCTAGTGAGTTTATTTCACCTTAGCACATGCTAATAACACTATTAAAGGTTTCTCAGAATTTTGGTAATTGTATTCTGTCTCATATAAAGCAAGAATGCATTTTTGATAAATGGGAGAAGGACTGATTTGAACCCAACTTGATGATTTTATGAATACTATGAAGTCCCCTTATCAGAATAAAATATTATAATACTCCATAGTACTCTATGCATGCTGGTAAGTTTTCCCCTCCAAATGCAAACCCAGTTGTCATGGAGTCAATTCTGACTAGTGGCGCCCTCATATGTGTCAAGAGTAGAACTGTGATCCGCAGGGTTTTCCTTGGCTGATTTTCTGAAAGTAGATTGCCAGGCCCTTCTGCTGAGACATCTCTGGATGGGCTTGAAACTCCAGGCTTTGGCTTAGCAGCTGAAAGCATTGACCATTCACACCACTCAGGGATTAGTTTATCCCTATAATCCTCTTACTCCATAAATTTATCATTCATTTCAAAATCTAACTAATATTCCTCAGTTTAATTTTTAAAACTTTTTTTTTTGGCTCCTCAAAATCTCAATTATTTACTTTTCACTAATCATTTTCCCATTTCTTCGGATCACCCTTTCTATCCTGTCCCTTCCCCCTCCTCTCTCTCTTTTCCTTTTTTAAATGATTCACAATTTAAAAATAAAAAATTTACACAAAATTTTAATAACCCCATGTCAAAGGTTTATTTCAAAGTTTGCAAGGGAGAAGGCTAACCTGGCCAACTGAAAATTCTTTGTTGGTAAGGAACACTTTTTATAGAAAAGAGATGGATTAGGTAATCATTGCATTCTGGAGATAAGAAAAAAGGATATCTAGTTAAAGATAACTTACTACCAGCCAATGAGTGGCTACGTAATTTCAGAAAAGGCCTAGTTATCATTAACATTTATTAAAAATTTTGTAAACATGTTACCAGGATTGTTACTTTCTTCATAAAAGAATGTGATTTCTCTGACTGGGAAAGGTCTGTCTGTGTCCAGATTTGAGACAGCTTTTTCTTTATTAATTACTACAGATCGAAGAGATTTGTCTTCAGAGAGGTTATCAAATGCAACTTCATACTACGTCACACATATTTTTTATCAGATTTCTTGAAGTGTAAGTGACATACAACAAACTGCACATATTTAAATTATCCTGGCACAGTGATTAAGCACTGGGCTGCTAACCGAAAGGTCAGCGGTTCAAACCCACCAGCTGCTCCATGGGAGAAAGATGTGGCAATCTGCCTCTGTAAAGATTTACAGCCTTGGAAACCCTATGGGGCAATTCTACTCTGTCCTACAGAGGGTTGCTATGATTTGGAATCCACTCGATGGCAGTGGGTTTTTTGGTTTATTTGTTAGGTTTTGACAAATGTATACACCCTTGAAACCATCTCCATAATCAAGATAATGAATATATCCATCACCCTAAATTTTTTTTTTTTTTTTTTTTGTGCTCCTTTTTAATTCTCCCTTCCTGCTTGCTCTCCCTTTGCTCTAACAGTCTGGAGTTAGAGATTAGCGAGTCACAGTATTTATATTTGAGTTTGAAGAGTCCTCTAAGCACTTCAGATACAAACACTAATATACCTGCTTCACACAGACCTGGAGTTCCAAATGTACTCCCAAGTGAAGGCTGTATCCGAAGTGAAGAAGTGACACGTCCATTTGGATGAGCCCAGAAATGCGATGATTGATCTCTCCCCATGAAATGAACATTAAACCTCACTGTGTGGTGCAGCCATCAGCTATTGGGAACAGGTGGATACAGATCTTTTGAAAAGAATAAAAAATGCAGATAAGACTCAGAATTTCATAGAGGAGTTATCTTTTTTTGTTAATTAGTTATGTAAAAATTACATTTCTCCTCTGATGTAGGGACTGATGTCAAGTAGAGAGATGCAAAAAAGTAAAAGAAGTCATAATGTAGGTCATTTGTGTGAACTCAAAATGTGAAGGTGTTTCGTCCTAAGGGAAGATTATATTTTGGATGTAATATTTCGAACATACATAAAAACCTAGAGACTAGTAAAACATATGCACATACCCACTACTTTTCAGGCTTAAAAAATGTTGGTATTTTGCCATATTTGCTTTGGAGCTTTTGTTTTTGTTGTTGTTGTATAAGAAATAAATCTTTACAGATAATGTTGAATCTCCCTTTGTAGTCCTTTCTGATTTCCGTCAACTGCCTTCTGCTCCTGTTGCATCCAGCAGACACGTGTATCTCTCATGTCCGTGTTTTATATTTTTACTACATACGCTTTGTTGAAATCCATTAATTATGTAAGTTTGAGTACATTTCTGGATTTTCTGTTCTTTTCAGTGGATCTATTTGTCTATCATTGTGCCAGGAATCAGCTGTTTTAGTTACTGTAGATTTATAATAACTCTTGAAGACAAGTGGTGCAAATTCTCAAACTTTATTCTTCTTTGTCCAATTGCTTTGTCTTTTCTAGATCCTTTACATTTCCATATATATTTCAGAATAAACTTGACAATTTTTATTTTTAAAAAAGTCTACTAAGATTATGATTTTGTCATTTTGAATTTATAAATCAATTTAAAAAGACCTGACATCTTAACAGTATTGAGTCTTCCTATCCATAAACATGGGATATCTTTTCATTTATTTAGGTTCTTTTTCATTTTTCTCACCAATATTTTGTTGTTTTTAGTATAGAGGCACTGGATATAATATATAATATTTTATTGCTGTGAAACAAATTACTGCAAATCTAGTGACTTAAACACCTATTTAGTATCTCATAGTTTGTATAGGTCACAGGTCCAGGCACAGATCAGGGTCTTGAAAATCTGAAGTCAAGGTATCAGCATGACTGAGGTTTCATCTGATCTTCAGAGGCATCTTCTAAGCTCACATGTATGTCAGCAGAACTCATTTTCTTGGAGGCTGTCTTCAAACCCAGCAGGAGGGCACCTTGCTGAAGCTTCACTTTCTTTTCAAAGTTCACCTGATTAGATCAGGCTGACCCAGGATAATCTTCCTTTTGCTTAACTGGATGTCAGCTGATTAGTAAATTGATTCTTAACTGGGTTTTAGTAGATTTTCTACCAATTTTTAAAAGCAAATTTCTGTATCATAATTTTTAATTACAAACCCATTGCTGAGGCAATTCTGACTCATAGTGACCTATTTTTCTTAAGCAGAAGAAGAATTTAGCAGAAGGAGATTCAGGACTCACAAAAACGGCATATATACAGGAAAAATGGGAAATTAGGAGGCTACGTGCTTTTTTAAAAAAAAAAAAAATTTTTTTTTTTTTTTTTAGGTGCTTACCTTCCCTCCAAGATTAACCTGCATCTCACCCCCCACCCCCAGTAAAAAATCACAGAGCTAACAAGGAGTATGTTGGTTTCTGGACAGCAAAAATAAAAAACAACAAAAAAAGAAACCTTTATATTGTCTTTCTTTTGTATTTTATTGGTATGTCCCAAATGTTTAGATAAAGTGGGATATAGTGGTTAGGGAAGGTAAAACATTAGAAATAAGAGAGAGAAAATTGTTGACTGAGTGTGAGGTGTAAGAACAACTATACAGTTAGAGGGAACACAGTCCACACAAGACAAGTGTCACTTCTTTACATCAAGTTCAAGTTCAAGGAGTTGCCAAAACCACCCTCAGGTTCACTAATTTGCTGGAACAACTTAAAGAACTCACTGAAAAAATTTATACTCATGATTATGGCTTATTACAAGTTAAAATCAGTCAAGGGAAGAAGCACATATGGTGGAGTCTGAGGAAGTACCAAACATGGAGCATCCCTTACGTTATCCTCTCCTCTTGGAATCAGGACTCATTACTTCCTAGCATCAATGTGTGACAGTATACACAGAGTATTGCCAACTGGGGAAGCTCACCCTAGTCTCCATATCCAGAGATTTTATTGAAGCACCATTACATAGGCATAATTGATTGCCTGTGTGGCTGATCTCAGTCAAATCTCCAGCCTCTCTGAGCTTGATCCAAAGCCCTCACTCTAAATCACATTTTTGACCTTTCTGGCATGGCCAGCCCCAATCCTCAATAATATCTTTGGAGTGTACAATTTCCTCAGACAAAGATACTTCTATCAAGCATGGCATTCCATTTTATATAGAGACAAAAAATGTCTTCTTCAGGAAATGGAAGTGATGATGAGACCACCTGACCACCACCCTCTTTTATTTCTTGTTTCCCCTCTTAAGCATAGTGCTTCCTCACACCAAAGAGAATTTGATTCTTCCTTTCTTATCAGGACTACTGTCTACTAATTGTAATGATTCCAGCTGTCCACAATTGTTCCTCTCTAATGTAAGGAATCTCTTTAGTGATTGAAAAATTAAATCTGTATTAAATGAAATTAGTAGTTAATATCAAGCATATATTGAATATTAAAATAAATTCTTAATATTTGAAAGGGAAGTATTAGTCACTAAAGGGCATTTTCTCAATTTATGCAACTCATGGAAGAATCATTGTTCTGAAATAGGTTATTTGAAATTAAAGAGATAGAAGTTAAAATTTGTGGGAAAGTATTAAGTAGTTTCAAAAATAGGCCTCATTCTACAAGTGTGGTTCTTAAACATTACTGTTTCTAAGTGTCACCCAGGAAACTGTCATCTGCAGAATCTCCAATCTTATTCCAGAAATGGTGATTCATTAGTTCTGGGACAGAGATCAATTATTAAAATTATTAACCACGCCCCTTGGTGGTTTTATTGAGCTGGTCCAGAGGGCTCCTTATTTATTCATTCATTTATTTTTTCATTAGAAAGGATTCTTCCCACCCGTGGATTTTGCTAAAAGCTGGAGGAATGGGACCAACATCTAGGCAGCAATAGGTGATGATTCCTCAATAGTTATAAAGCAGGACCTAAAACTGATGACCACAGACAAAAGACAGTCCATAAATGTGTTCTGTCTGGCAAAAACAGCTTTTAAAACATTGTTTGTAAAGCCCTTAGGCTAAGCATTCTTTCTCAAGTTCACTGTTGGCTGGCCCTTTGAATCCCTGTTCTCATCAATCAGGCTGTATTCACATTTAGATGATACATTTGACCCTGAGGCATTTCAGCTTGTGAGCTCTGAATATTTAAAGTATTCTTCTCTATATCAAATGGAGAAAATATTGAGGTTGTCAAGGATTTCATTTTACTTGGATTCACAATCAATGTCCAAGGAAGCAGCAGTCGGAAATTCAAACAACGTATTGCACTGGGCAAATCTGCTGCAAAAGACCTCTTCAAAGTATTGAAAAGCAAAGACGTCACCTTTAGGACTAAGGTGCACCTGACCCAGGCAATGGTATTTTCAATTGTATCATATGCCTGTGAAAGCTGGACAATGAATAAGGAAGACTAAAGAAGAATTGATGCCTTTGAATTATGGTGTTGGTGGAGAATATTGAATATACCATGGAGTTCGAGAAGAATGAACAAATCTGTCTTGGAAGAAGTACAGCCATAGTGCTCCTCAGAAGCAAGGATGGCAAGATTTCGTCTCATGTACTTTGGGTATGTTATCAGGAGGGATCAGTCCCTGGAGAAGAAAATCATTCTTGGTAAAGTAGAGCATCAGTGAAGAAGAGGAAAACCCTCAGCAAGATGGATTGAGAAGAGGCTGCAACAATGGGTTGAAGCATAACAATGATTGTGAAGATGACGCAGGGCCAGACAGTGTTTAATCTGTTATACATAAAGTCACTATGAGTCAGAACTGAATTGAGGGCAATGAACAACAACAGCAACTCTATATCAAAGAAAACTCAGAGTATGGGAGATATTCAGAAATGGCCTGGGAATGATTAAATGTGTTTGTAAGTTCTAAGTTAACCATGCGAACCAAATCAATAGACTTAAAAAACCAACTATTTTTCTACTCAAGCCCTACATATTCTGAAGGAGTCAATTCAGGCTGGATCTCTATCCTTCTTCCACAGTGTATGGGTTTATTTCTCTGACCTTCCTACTAGACTATGAGCAATAGCTGGGCAGGATTTGGGTCTTTGTACTGGCTCTGTCTTCAGAGTCCAGCACATTACGTAGAACTTAATTGATGTGCAAAGCATGTTTGTTGAAGTGAGAAAAAAAAAAAAAAAAAGGAAGTGAAAGAAGAGCAGGTCTAAGGGAGGATAAGGGGGTATTGGTAGGTCAGTAGTAGAATTCTTACCTTCCATGCAAGAGATACGGGTTCAATTCCTGGCCAATGTACCTCATGGGAAGCCACCATCAGTCTGCCAGTAGAAACTTGTATGTTGTTACGATACTGAACAGATTTCAGTGGAGCTTCTAGACTAAGACAAATTAGAAAGGCTTAGCAATATAGTTTCAAAAATCAGCCAGTGAAAACCTATGGATCACAAGTATCCAATCCATAACCAATCATGGGAATGGTACACGACCAGGCAGAGTTTCCTTCCATTGTGAGCCAGATTACCATGAGTTGGGGGCTGACTCAAGGGCTGCTAACAACAGCAAAAAAAAGGATGAGACTAAGGAGGGAAGAGAAGAAGAGAATGGAGGAAAGTAAAAAAAAAATAAATAAAGAACAAAGAGGGAAGGAGGGAGGGTAGAAAGGAGAAAACAGTCAAGAAAGGAAAGGAAAAATAGAGGCAAGTTTCAGGTTGAAAAAATTTGGGATTGTTACTAACTATATTTATCATTATAAGAAAATGCAATGAAGAAAGTTGCCTATTTTAATTGGCAAAGTTTTTAGATCATAATCAAATTCAGAATTAGGCTTCTTGAGCAAAGATACAAAAACGTAAAGAATTGTATTTGAGTATCAGATACTAGATTCTCAGATATTGATAGAATTATCCTAGATCTCATTTCATGTTACTTAGGGGATTTCCTGCTGGCTTTCTAAAATGAAAAGAATATCAAATGAATATCTTGGAAATTATTTCAAGCTTGTAATTACTAATAATGTAGCTAAATGTACAAAATGGGCATCAGCAAGGCATCAATGTGCTATTTATATTTTAATCTAATTATAGGCTTTTTCACAAACTATCAACACAGCCCTCTCCTTGGTTCTGTATTTTTTTCAAAGGTTTGGAGAGAGAAAGAGAAAGATGTCATCTGTTGCTTTCAGAAAATTAAGCTCATTTAAAATTGAGCACTCAGAAATCCTGTCATTTTGTTTGTTGGCTTTCGCGTCTTCTTTCTAAAATAAAACCTGACAAAAACATGGTTCCTTAAAATCAAGCAAATTGGAAATCTATAAAGTTGTTTGGACACTATCCCGAGTAAGCTTGGTAGGAGAGCAATGTATTAGAAAGAAAGGAGCATCATGGATTTAAGTAATCATCCAGACACTACTGGGATTTGAACGGTCTTTGGTAAGTCACTTTATTTCCCTGAGACTCAGTTTTTTTTTTAATCTGTAGACTGAGGGATACTCTCAGATTCATTATATAAGAACTTTGGAGTTAATTGACAGTACAGCACTATCAGTTAGCTGCATTGGAATCTCAACTCCATATTTCAAATCATCTATGGTCTTTGGCATGTAACTTAAATTCTCTGATCTTTATTTTCTTCAACATAAAATGGGTTTTATTTAGTACCTACTTCATATGGCTTTTGAGAAATTAAATAACTACTTATAAAATCAATCACAACTGACACATAGAAGTATTAGTTGCTGTTGTTGATGACCCTTGCCTACTAGGAAAGAATCTGTGGCTGTGTCATCTGACTAAATGAAGAAATAAAGGGGATTTAGAAACAATTCCCAATTGACTGAAAAGGGCATCCTATTTGCTAAAGTAGAGGGCTAGTCAAAAAGAGGGAAACCCCCAATGAGATGGGTTGACACAAGCTGCAGAAATGGGCTCAAACATACCAACCATTGGGAGGATGGCACAGAACTGGGCAATGTTTCATTCTATTACACATAAGGTCACTATGAGTTGGAGCTGACACGACAACTAACAGTAACAATAGAAACAATATATTTGTGATTAAAAAATGGTGACCCTCTCTTTTCCAATATTATTGACAGGAAGGGACAGATCTGAAATTTCTATGGAAGAAAGCCACATAATTTTGGTCACTGATAACCTTCCTATTCCTACATTCCTGATGTTTATATTTTTGATGTTTGTGTGGGGCAATCAGCAGCTTAGGCACAAAGCTTGAAAACTGCACCAAGCAGTCATTTAACAAGTGTGCCGAGCTCACAGGATGCTGAGCTCTCTTCTAGTTCTGCCAGCTACCCAGAGGGTGATGCAACACGCAATCAAGGGAAGACAAAGCCCATCCCTGAGATAACCTTTAAAGAGCAATGTATCAACAAGCACAAATCAATAAGCTATAAAATGAGTGCTAAAGTGCAGAGGGAATCCTTTGGAAAGGTTTTTTTCTTTTTTGAATCAATAAGATAAACTAAAAAGGTAGTAGTTTTGTCCATAAGAAAGGGCAAAGAAGACCAAAATTTAATCATAAAGCATTTAAAGCCAGAGCTAGAAACAAGAAAAAAGAGTTTGTGCATGTTTGTGTTTCTCCTGCTTTTTTCAAATTTTATTTTAGCCTTCTTTTGTTTTAAATTTTCATACAATCCTATTTTATTGGTAGGTTCTGTGTGCCTATCTGGAACCTCTTCGGACATTGTGAAAAATTCATTTAAAAATTTAAATCAGTGTTATTAAAGTATAATTTACATACAGTAAAATGTACCCATTAAGAAATCATTTTTAAAAGGGTAAAAGTTTCTCAAAAACAAGAATTGTATTTTTAAAAGAATTTTAAAATTTGTGCTATGCATTGAATTGTAGTCCCCCCAAAATAATGTGTTGAATTCTTGGCCCTTGTACCTGTGCAGGTTATCTGATTTGGAAGTAGGGTTTTTCTTTTTTATGTTAATAAGGTTATACCTGAATAGATGGGTCCTAAACCTAATCACTTCTGAGTTACATCAAGACCAGAATAGATATAGGCACACATACAGGGGAAAGAGGAAGACTGACAAAAAAGACACATGTGTGTATAAGCCCAGCAATGCCAAGGAGAGCTGGCAGCTACTAGAAGCTGCAGTAGAGAAGGAAGGATACCCTCCCACCCCACTAGCCACACCCAGAACTGGGACTTCTAGCCTCCCTCACTGTGAGAAAATAAATTTCTGTTCTTTAAAGCCATCCACCAGTATTTCTGTTACAGCAGCACTAGGTAACTAAGACGGCTTGCTTTTAAATTATTATTATCTACTTATCGCCCCAGTAATAAGTAGAGGCTCAAAAAAAAAAAGAGAAAAAGAAAAAGAAATCATAAGATGAAAAAATAGAAGAAAAACAAACCATTTGAAAGCCATATTGATTGTAGTAAAAAATCACTTACTTTCTTAGAGTTGGTGAATAATCTCTATCTGTTGCTTTTCGTTTTTACTATGTTTGTATTCAACAACATATTTGGAGAAAAGAGGGTGAAAAATTATCCTAAGAATTTTTTTTTTTTATTCTGAAAATTGATAGTAGGATAAAATTTCAAACCAATGAGCAGCTGATGGATTTGAACTACTGACCTTTTGGTTAGCAGTCAAGTGCTTAACCACTCTACCACCAGGGTTCCAATGTCAGGGAATGGGTACTTCTAATGATACCTCACAGATTTCTCTTTGGGAAGATTACATTCATTTCATTTTATGTATTCCCTTTAAGCAAATAGAATTTGCAAAAGCAAAAATTATATGAAGCAACTTGTACAAGACAATAGTTTTTGTTGTTTGTTTCTTTCTTTGAAAAACATCTGTTAAATCAGGGGGTCTTAGACCATTCAGGTTTGTATTGTGATGCCTATACAGTGAAGAGGCACTTAGAACTCTACTTCAGATGCCAGAAATGTTAATGCAATTTGAGAACGCAGTCACTTGGGTTTTTTGACCCATTTTGATTCAGTCAGCTAAATGGACATACAAAGGCAGATTTTAAAGTCACACAAAATCAAATAATGACACCCAGTTAAAAAACAAACAGAAAAAACCTCACATGCATTGTCGTCTGTGTGAATTGTCCATTTTATATTGTAACTTTGCCCTTCATTTGTAATTCTGTACTCACTGGCAAACTTCTTAAAATTATGTGATCTGATCGGATACTGGGCAGCTTATAAAATGAGCTTAATTATTGTAGTCTGATTTAACCTCATTGCCTTTCTTGATTACAAATAAAAATACACAAATTATAATCTGTTATATTTTTGTGGGGAGAATATGTGTCTTTTCATTTAGTATCTGTAGCACATAATCCCATGCTGGGCACAACTGTGGTGCTCAGTGAAAATCTGTAGAATGAATAAGTGGGTAAATGAATAAATCAATAATCAATGGTCAGTGGAAAAAAGTACATAAAAGTTACCTATCTGAGAAGAGATAAATAGCATCATGTCTGTATAATGAAATAATGTCATTTTAGAAAGCAATTAGCTAGGTTAACTTATTTTCACTGTTACGTAGTAAGCGGTAGAACTAAAGTATGAGAAATCACATGGGGCACAGATAGGTGCTTCGAAAACAACTGCATTTCAAAACTTCTTCGCTTTAAAGTCAATTTTTTTGTCAGTTATAGACATTATGTTATAAACTTTTCCCAGTCATTAGGTCTCCCGGTATTTGACTTCTTCCAGTATCCTGCATGGCCCCAAGAGACCAGAAAAAGATTACTATTCATGAAAGGAGATAAGAAATTTATTTTATAAGAGAATTGTTTTGATATTTTTGACAGTAGCTTCAAAGAACAGAAGTAGCTTTTTTTTTTTTTGCATAATAGAGTTTGCGTGCAGAAATTGACTGGGCATTAGGTTAATAAATATCAGCACTTGAATCAACAGATTAGACAATTTTAGCTCTGTGTATGCATGTGTCTGTGTGTCTCAGTATTAATGTTTACCACTAACAGCATCAACATAGCATTCCTACTTTGAATTGCAACATGGTAATTTAGTGTCTGGGTATACATGTCTCTTTTTTAAGGATTTATTTTGAAACGTTACATTTTAGTCTCAGAAATGTGCTTGAGTTCAACCCTGTGCCATCTTATACTGTTGCTGACATGGCACAATAGGACATCTCACTGTCATGCCTTTGAACAAAGACTACACGTTGACTTCTGGGAATATTTGAAGCTCTAATAACAGGCGCCTGAGGATATACCATCGTGTCGCTTATTAAAATCAGTTTTTGCACCTGTGTCCTAATCTCTCACATAAGAACATAATCACTTGCATAAAGCCGCATACAAGTTTAGCAAAACCTCTTAGCCCTTTCTGTATACTACTTAGAAAATAATGATAATCCATGTTTCGTATAAAAGAAAAAAAAAAAAAACCAGTTGCTGTCATTTCCAACTTATGGCGACCCTATAGGGCAGAGTAGAACTGTTCCATAGGGTTTTTAAGGAGTGGTTGGTGGATTTGAACTGCCAGCCTTTTGGTTAACAGCCGTAGCTCTTAACCACTGCACCACCATGGCTCCCGTTTTTATCTATGCGTTGCTAAGTATGGTTATTCTGGCTAACTAATCTAATAGTCATTAAGGATTACTCTAGGAAGTGCAAAAAACAAGTCAGATTTCTATTGAACGAAATTATTTGTATGGCAGTGCAAGAAGAGTTATTGATTATGCATGAGGTTTTTCTCTGTGAATGAAAGTCAAACACACTTATGAAATTTAAACACCATGTTTACTCATATACAACCCTTTGCCATCCAGTCAATTCCAACTCATAGAGACCCTATAGAACTGCCCCATAGGATTTACAAGGAGCAGCTGGTGAATTCAAACTGCTGACCTTAGAGTTAGTAGCCCAGCTCTTAACGACTACGCCATCAGGACTCTTATTCACTTATATGGGCATGAATAAATTTAACTATTAAGTACATAGTAAATTGCCCCCAAATTAGTTATCTAATTACCTTCTTATGCTCTGCTCAGCCCTTTACATGCAGAATCCAGCTACAAGGTGTTCATGTCGATTACTGTCCTATATCCTAACCTTAATGCAGATAATGGTAGCTGCTGAATTTACGTATGCCCCTCGAAGTTGTTTCTCACACATTGTCCAATAGAGGTGACCCAATTTTTAGTAGTAGGAATATTGGCATTGACTAGAATACAAGAACTCATGAAGGAAACTGTCTTTGATCTAGAAAAAAAATCTGTATTGATTTTTCTCTGGATGCTGATAGGCTTTGCCCTATTGTGTCTCTTGTTCAAGTCCCCTGAGAACATTGTGGGTAAGGTCAGAAATATACTGTAAGTGTTCCAAGTGATCATCTATATGAAGGATGAGAGGCAAGTACCTACTATAAAATGTGCGAGTTTTAGTATCAATAATGTTTATTAATGCTGACAGCTTAACTAGATCAATACCAACCTGAAGAGCAGCACGTACTCTGCAAAAACACCTCTCTAGCACACGAACTTTGGTCTTCCGGCCTTAATGTTTATCAGCATCTTAAGAGGCATTTATAGCCCCTCACACACTCTTTTATGATTCCCTTATTGATTAAGTGGTGATGCCTCCTGGGCCTAGGACGTGGTTCACTATTTTTCAATTAAAGCAAAGGAATATCTTGTTTGTTGCAGGTTTGTTTCAAGCAGTTGGCTTGTGGGATTCTGAGAGATGCTGCTGCCCATGACGTGTTGGAATTATCATGATCAACTACCCAGTTTGGATTTCACCCAGTGGCCAACAGCTTTGCATGGTAGACAGCAAGGGTTGAAGTTTTAAAAGGAGTAAACCAGGTAAGGTTCAAGAGAGACATCAGATCATTTATCACTTGCTCTAAGGGCTTTAAGTATGCTGCCAAGATGTATTGGATAATGTATAGCTTTTGTATTTGTTTTCTAAGCCCAATGAACAGGTTATTGACGAATGAGGCTCCCTTGGCTTCAGGAGAATGTATATAGTAATAATTGAGTTCTTTTTCTCAAGAGGAGGGAGGGGCTATTTTAGGACACATAAAACAGGCATAAGAATACTATGGATGCTGGTTGAATGCAGTCACCAGAATATGCAAGCTGTAGGGATTTACTCTTTAAATAACTGCAGGCTAGTATGAACCATAATGGCATAAACAGTTGTACTTTTGAAGGTGCAGTAAGGAAAATGTTGCCTTTAAATATTTATATTTTTACAAGATATAGAAACGTGATTATTAGTTCATGGCACAGGATCTTATAAACATGCTTCAAGATTACTACAACTCAGAAGAGTACAGCATTTTTCTGCCTTTTATTTCCTTAAAAGTATTTATTACCCAAACCTTATCATGTAAGTATTATTTAAAATGATGCAATGATGTTCTTTGGTAATACTATGGCCTTGAAAACTGAAAATATTATAGTGTTATTCAAGTACTCCCCCACCACCACGCACCTTCTTTTCTCTATTGTATTCTGGAAACTCTACTCAGCTGTTACCATATTTTGATGGTATCTTTTTTATCTCTCTTTTAACTCTTTTCTTCCCCTACAGCATAATTTAAACATGTAATCAACAATTACCTGAGGAAACCATGAGTTATTCTTCTCTTCTAACTTTAAGACCATCAAAGCTTTTATAACTTCTTTGAATTTTATGCATCCCAAAGCAAGATTTTCTTTAAGTGCAAACATAGGTAAAATTCATTAATTTAGGAAAAATAGAAGATTGTTCTAAGTTATGAATGCTTGAGCTTCTTAAACTTTTTACAAATGTAGCTTTCTTACCTTCTGAAAAATAATGTAAATGGAACTTAATGAGTAAGCTATTGCCTAATATAAATATTTGGATATAAATGAGGAATTGTAAAATATTTAAAAATAGTTGGTTCTCTTAAGTTTAATAAGTACTCTTCCCAATCCCCTAATGACATATTTATCTATAAAGTAATATCATGAGAGTACAAAGCCCAAATTATCACAGAATTCTAATTTGTTAGAAATAGTCTAGATCATCAAATTTAGGGCAGAAATTCTTATTTGATGTACTGAGCTGCTGAATAATTTTGTCCTGTTGAGTAACAAGGTGGGTTACCTACATTTAGAAGAGACCTGCCAGTCTGTTAATAAAAGGGACACCAAAATGCAGGATACATTTGTGTAAGAAAACTCAACTCAGTTCCACACTTTATGATATTAGTGTCTAGACCATAGTTATAGCAAAAATGCTGCATGATAGACCTGAGTATTCTTAAATTTTTAAGTGTTAAGTTCTGAATTCAAAATAAAGTTATTTTCAACATTCTCAACAAAATTGCCTTGCGTGTTGAAGTGCGGAACTTAGAAAGATGAAGAATGTAAAGAAGGGGGACAAAATTAAGTCTATTTTGAAGATAATGTAATACTATAATGCAATTAGTAATTATTTATATTATCACAAAGGAAGCCCTAGCCTCTGTTTGTAGGGATGGTTACTTTAAAATACTCTGTATTGTGCGAGTCTTCTGTATGGAGAAAGTATACACCAAATAATTTTGATCCAAGTATGAGAAAGAAAGATAACTCTCCTGCTCTTCACACTCTTTTGAAGTGAGTCCTGTTGATTAAGACGTACAGTGCTGGTGTGTTCCACTGTTCTACATACTAATATCTGAATCAGAAGTGCCCTCTAAAACATCAAAAAGGTTTGACTTTGAATTCATACATATTTTCAGTTAAAGGCTAACTCTTTTGAAATGAACAGAAAATGTATACGTTATAGTTTTATAGTTTATATTAGCTTTGAATTCATTTTTGTTCTCTGTCATATGAATGGCAGTTACATTTTTTATGGCAATGCATGTTAGCATCTGTGTAAAGTGTCAAGACTTCTCAATTCTGTTTCTCAGAAGTTTATAACAAAGGCATAAAAATGTGCACTGTTCCTTAGCTTTGAAGCAATTTTTCTTTCTTCAAACGTTTTTAAAGTAAAGCTTTGCCTAGCTCAGGATTACATTACTATATTCTCATGCATAAGAGTAATATTAGCTATAAAGAGAGGATATAAAAAGTAAAACTTTTCAATGCACTTCTGATAATAGTGTGCCCAATGTAATGGGATATGCTGTCTCCAAGGTGGTTCATTTAAGTAACATCTGTGTTTGGAGTGTGTTCCCTGCTCTCTGTCAAGAGCAATGGGCATTCACATTTGTGCAACTGTTTGTAGAGTGAGGCCTTTGAAAATAAAATCTTGAGATTTTGAGTGGCACTTTCCATCACGCAATGCCTCATGTAAATCTTAAATAATATATATATATATATATTTTTTACCTATTTATCTGCCGCCAAACATTTTTTGAATACATGTAGCAGTATTTGGCCAGAGATAAATTAGCAGCCACCTCTGCCCTGTCCTCCAGTTGTTCACACTCACAAAGAAACACAGACATGGAAACAAGCTCACTGCATGCAAAAGGAACTAAAAACAGTAATGATATGTTTCCAACCAAATTCTGCAAAAACTAGGATGAAGTACTGTTAAAACTGATAGGAGTATTAGAAGGCCTCGAAGGCTTAAAAAAACAAGTCAATTGCACCCTAAAAGGGAGAGGGAGGAATTTAATTGATGGAAAACTGGAGTGAAGGCATTCTAGGCACAGCCTGGCAAAGACACCCTGGGGTAAAAATAAACGTTATGTTTGGATCCACTCCCGTCGAGTTGATTCTGACTCATAGGGACCCTATAGGACAGAGTAGATCTGCCCAATAGAGTTTCCAAGGAGCACCTGGTAGATTCAAACTGCTGACTTCTTGGTTAGCAGCTGTAGCACTTAACCACTACACCACCAGGGTTTCTCTTTGGAGAAGGGAAGAATGAGCCTGGGGTGTAAGGAGTAACACAGGAAGAGGACGGGCATACACATGGTGGCCAGGCTGGAGTGTCTTGCGAGCACAGCTATGGTGGTTATAAATCTGAAAGTGATATAATCTAATCTCTACTTAAGAAGAGGATTCTGGAAGAGATGGGGGTGGTGACAGGAAAGCTGCATTCAGAGAGAAAAGATAAACTAAGAGCATTCACTTCCATGAGTTCAGAAATGTCTGTTTTTTAGCCTGCTGCATCCTTGTGCCTAGAGTAGTACCTGTCCAGCACTGATTCTCTTACTCTGATAAGTATTGAATTAATGAGTATCTCTCCATGATAGTTAATAAACTTTTCTACATTTGGAACTTTTTTCTACTTTTAGAAATATGTTAAACACACATACACATACTAAACTCTCTCAGTATGTGCTAGAAATTAAACCTCAGATCCCGTTCCTCAAATTTATGCTTCAATTAATATGGGGGCAGCTGCTACCCTACTTTATTTCCCTTTTGAGACTTTTATCTCTCAGGCTTTATTCTTCCCTTCATCGTTTTATCATCACATCAATCACTATGCGTCACTCCTCGGGAACACAGCGTGCGTCGCAGGCACATTTTTATAGCTAGAAAGCAAACCTCCTCTACTTGGCACATACTGCTTACTTAAACCTAATTAAGCAATTCTGCTGAAAGTACCACATCCTTTCCTTCACAATGCACATTTGGTCAAAATAATAGGGATGCTTTTAGGCAGTGGAAGATAACTGGGGAAAGGAGCCTGAAGAAGACACAAAACCAATGAGAGTGAACTTCAGCCCAACCTTCTTTGACGCAATCCTCTAATGAACCTGGGCACATTAACGCCTCTACCACAGGAAACTTAACTCACAGCATCACTTTCACTCCAGTTATTTTGTTGAATATTACCACTGTTGTAAGGTTCATCAGTGGTACACTACAGTCAGTACATTCTGTATGATTGAATCATCTATTTTCAGGGAAGTTCTCTGATAGTCTGGGAAAACCCAAGAACTTGTTTCTAAGTGTGCATATTTAAGGAAACATAGCTATTATTCAGTAGAATGTAAGGTTCTTGAGTCTAGGGTCTTTATTTTTGTTCCTAAAGACCTTGATTCCAGAGCACCATACATGCCCAGTAAGTATATCTGATAAGTGAGTGAACGAAGGAATGAATATCAAAACCTGTGCTTAAAATTAAAATAGCAACTTATATACTTTTAACAGTAGGAAGCATCACTCTCACTTCTTAAAAGGATCAGTCGGTATTTGGTTTCTCATGTTCACTGTTAGAGTATGGATGTCTCATAGTCTCATGGTTATTAATATTATCAGTTTTTAGTAACAAATATTTTAAAATCATGTAGTTACATATAATGGTACTCAAGGAATAGAGGTGTGGAGGATGTAATCTAAAATAAAGGAAGAGGCAAGGAAAAGATAACATTTATTAAATGTCTCATTGCCCTTATAAATAAAGTATGGTGCCTTTTCACCAACGCCATTGCAGTCAAGTCAACTGTCTGGTACTGACGCTTACAGGACCCACAGAGCAACTGGTGGGTTCAAACTGCCCACCTTTCAGTTAACAACCAGTTTAACCACTGCACCACCAGGGCTCCTTCCTCTTCCACAAGCCTTCACAAACTTTCTTCACTCTTTCTAAGATGTTGGGTATGGTCAGATTCTCTGGGTAGAAGTCAATGGAATGCTGACATCCCAGAAAGTTACCCTTTTCCTGTTTTAAAAAAGTGGACTCTGGCAAATTTTGGTTGAGAATATACTATAATATGTATAGCTATTAGCTTAAATATTAGCTTAAAGCCTGGTACTTAAAAATTACATGATCTTAGCCAAGTTACTTATCCTCTCAGAGCTTCGGCTCCCAATTGGTAATATGGAGGTATTGTTAGTAGCAGCCCTACGGTGCAGTTGTGAGGATTAAATGAGATAATAAATATAAAAGACTTCACAGAGTGTCTGACACATTGTAAGTAAGTTATTGTTCTAATCATTATTACTACTGTTAGTATTATTTAGAATCTACACATGGTAACAGGTTTATCTAGGAGTCTATTTTTAAACCAAATATCAGAATATAGTCTCCAGAGTACATGAAACAATCCATAATAAAGTGCTCAGTAGAGTGCCTGTCATCTAGTAAGTGCTTGATAATGAAGTGTTAGCTGTGTTGGGTGATGGTTATTATTATTATTTACTTATATAAGCATTTCTTTTCTTCAGGCTCCTTGAGGAGACGTTGGTCTGCTCTATTCATATCAACAACTTCCTTCTTAAGACAACAACAGGTTTATGAGTTATGGTTAGTGTTGTGACTTTGAGATAATGCCTTGGTTAACAATCTATTATTTTATAAGCTAAATTAAATCATATTGCTGGCCTCCTTGATATAAAGGTAAATAGCATTTTTTCATTATGCAAAGATCACCAGAATTTTTATATCAAATTATAGTCTTTAGAATCAATAAAACATATCAAAAGTCACTAAATGAAATACAGACTGATGCAGTAGTAAACAAATCACCCTCATCTGTTGACATAATTCTCTAAATTGGAAATAGTACTCTAATATACACTCACAGAGACTGTCCTTTGGAATCCTTGACATTATCTATAATTATGCCTTTAAACTTTTTTTTATTTTCAGCACATTTATTTTATAAGACACTGTTATTAATTTTGAAATGAAATGTTAGAATTAAAACTACATTTAACATGGACAAAAAAATCAACTGACATAATTAATTTCACGGCATGCCATCTAAAACCATATTAGGAGAAGAATGAGGATGAATCGACAATGCCATGAATTTCTGGCCAGGGCTAAGTGAACTGTTGGTTTTGGGTGGCCCCCATCCTCTCAGTGAAGGCAGAATGTAAGTCATTAGCTGAGATGTGAGGGCAGAGAGAGGGAGCATAGGGAGAAAAGTGCAGCGGGGTGGTGGACCGTGAATCAACCAGGGCTGAATAAAAAGATTCCAGGCAAAATGTCTTCTAGAATTAGACAGTAGGTATCTTCAACAAGCCAGGGCTGGAAAGCGGCTCATCCCCCCCTTACAGCTTATGGCTGCTCTCAGTGAAGAGCAGAGGAAGCCAACCTCAGAACAGAAAGAGATTCAGGGGGGTTCTGCTGGGGGAGAATGGCACTGAAGTTATGGACAACGGAATTGAATGGAAGGCCAAGCAGAGGCAGAACAGGGCCAACAGTTTGATAAAAGTGTAAGGTTTTGAACTGAGTAGTAGGAAATCCCTGAGTGACCAGAGGGAACATTTCCTCTCAAAGGATTTATTCATTCTGAGGATTTGGTTAAGCATGAAATTAAGATACTGCTGGAGACAAATAATCTTCACAATGTGTCTTATGCAGAAATGTGAAAGAAAGGATAACCAATGCCTGGATATATCATGTCTCTTTCTATTGATCCAAACATAGCAATAGTAATAAAATAATAATGATTACCACCCTGGATTAAATATCAAGCCCAATACAGATATTTTATATTAGCAACCCTAGAACGGAGACATAGTTATGCACATTCAAGATGAAGAAACTGAGACTTAAAAAGGTGAATAACTTTCCTGAGGTCGCACAGCTAGTATGTGTCTGGGTGAGTTTTCCTTCCAAGATCTCACCATCATAAAGTCTGTTAGTATCCTCTATATTGCTCTACTTCTCAATTCTTAAAATTAGCAATGCAATCTCTGTGCTGTTATAAATATGTGCACTATTTGCTTTGTTATATAATATGCTTTTATGAAATTGTATAATTTCCTTTTTGTTGCCTATGTGTCTGTTTTACTTTCCATACATTTGAAAATAGCTCAAGAGGAAGAACCCGTAGTGTTTCTTTTTGTGGAGGCACCATTAGCTAAAATAGGCCCTGGTGGTAAATAAATACTTGCTGATGATAATATCAATGACAAGCTGGTTTCCCCCTTTAACAAAGAGTAGAAAACTTACGTACTAATGTCATATACAATTCCTAGTCTAATTTTGTATGTGAAATACCAGTACCTATTATTTGTAAAATTTTTATATAAATGACCAAGGCAAAAATCATTTGAATAGTACTTTGTTTTGTTATCTGTGTGACTTTCTTTCCCCTAGCAGAAAGCACCAGAGTAATTTAGTGGATCATTGCTCAGCATGTGTTCTATGGAACACCGGTCTGAAGGTAGACATTCCTGTATGTTTTCCAAATGGTTCTGTAGCCAAACACGTTTTGCTGGCGTGTTAATTTATGATCAGGACTGTTTCTGAGCAGAGACTTGAAAAAAAGCATTTGAGTTTGCCTTCAACAAGGGCTGCTCTTTCCTAAATAATTAGAAGATTATAGGTAATCAGAGAAAAGCAAATGGTGTTGAGCCATTCTTGGCCGCAGTTTACAACTCTGCTGTTAAGAATGTAGCATTAACCATATACATTCTCTTTCTTTTTCTTTCTCTTTTCTCCCTCTCTCCCTCACCTTCCCGTCTCTTCCTCTCTAACCTTTCTCTCTCCTCTCTACCCCGGCCCACCCACAACCTATAAATAAGCGTGCTAACATTTTCTTCTTTGGGCTTCCTCTTATTTAAATCTAAACAGACCATGACCTCCAATAACAATCAAATTCTGGGCACTACTCTCTTTCTCCCTGCTTTTGACCAGACGAACATTGTAATTTTAAAGTAACTACTATAGCTACATAGGTTTCCTTTTACTGGAGAATTGCTTTTCAGAAGACAACCTCACTTTCACACTCTTGGTAGTAGAACTCATATGCAGGCTACATTTTATACCTTCAAAATGCACCGTAATTTTTAAGCTAAACCCACATAGTGTCAGGACATATCATTAGGACTGTCATCAGTTTTTACTGGGAGTTGTTTATAGATGGTCACTGGGCCACGTGAAACAGTCTCAATTTCTGTCTGCCTTTCACTTCCAGTTAAAGACAGTCGCTAATCTTAAATGACATTAACTTTACTCTCAAAGACTTTATGGTGTCAATGACAAGCAGAGCAGATATGCAACATTACCAAGAATGAGAAAAGGTAGCACCAGAAGTATATCAGGCAGGAGCTTGGGTAGATGATAAGAACTATAGACTTTTAGAGGTAAAGGTGTTCATGGTGGGCTAGAGGTTGTCATGGAAGCTTCATGAAGGAGGGAAAGCCAGAAGTGGGCCTCAAAGAAAGATTAAGAATTCAGAAAAGTAGAGCAAAGGTAGTAGAAATTTTAGCCAAAGAGATATGGGAGGAAATCATGTGCCTTGTTCAGGAGAGAAAATATGGATTCATTTGTGTGTGTGGAAGCATTTGCAAGAGCAAGTACAGATATTTAAAAAGGTAATTGAGAGCAGAATGGTAGAAAGCTTCTACACCGTCAGAATGTAGAACTGTGAGTGTCTTCAGTAGAGAGTCAACGAAATGTTTGGTCAGAAGGAAAAAGTTTGCAACAATGTGTTTAGGGAAACCTAAACCAGGTGAATTCAGTGTTTGTAAATTATTTATTTATTTGTTTACTGACTTATTTAATTAATATATGATTTTAATGTTTACCCTGTGTTAGTTACTATTATAGGAAATAGGAATTAAGCATTAGATAAGACATGACGGATTTGAAATAATTGTCTGAATGAAGGTGAGGAACTAGTAAACAGTGACTAGACACCCAGACAGAAGGTTCCAAGGGCCTAGACTTGTGGGAACAGCAGCAGAAGTTGAGCAAGAAGGTGTGTGTTTCAAGATTGCATTTATTTGTCAATGATGAGTGTGTATGTATTTGAGTGTGTATGAAATATGGGGCCCTTCTGTAAAAAAACCACCCTGATCATCTGGTCCATTTTAGTCTTCTTGACCTTACCAGATGAGCCAAGGACAATAACTCTTAGCTTTTATGCACAGATACCACAGCAACTCATGAAGAGTAACTATATTTGCTTCTAACTATTAGAACTTATGTAATCAGGTAGACTCAATGAAAGAACTGATAAAGCCCTCAAATGAGCCCATCCTTGCTGCTGTTGCTGCTCTAATGCTGCTGCTCAGATACTGACACGAGAGGAGTCCAAGTAGGGCTAGGTTATTCTGTAGCCATAGGATCCATATTCTGCATCATTCACTTGGAACTGAAATGTGCTGGCTTTCATTTTTTGTATTTATAAGGATGTCTCATAAGCATTCCAAAATTAACCTGGACAGAAGTGATATGTCATTTCCCTCACAACCCTGAACCACCACCATCCACCTAGTTCCTTCAGTTGGGAACCTTCTCTTTCTCCATCTCCTGCCACATCTAATCATCACTACATCTTATTTGTTTCTTAAGTACATTTTTCAATCCAGCTGCTTCTCTCCAGGTGCAGTGCAACACCCATAATTTGGGCCCAGTGATCTTGTACCTGGATTCCTGCACTAGTCTCTTTCTTTTAAAAAATACTTTACGGCAGCCATCTTTTAATAACCCTCTCCATCTTCAGATTTGCTTTCCACCCATTCAAAACCTACAGCCAAAAGTTTTTCCCCTTATATCACCTTATATATTCTAACTAGGAGAACTTATATAATCAGGTAGACTTAATGAAAGAACTGATAAAGCCATATGCTTACTATATCGTATAAATCCTCCACTATCAAACATCTTCTTGTCTCTGGAGACTTACACCTCTTATACATGCACCGTATCTTTTGCTTTATTGCTATTGTACAAGCCGTTTGCCCTCCCCTGCCTCGCATATCTTTCTCTTATTTGTCCTTCTTGGCACTTTGAACATACTTCTACCACATCTGTCTCACTGACTACAGAGTGAGTCCCTTACCAGTTCCTATTTATCTTTGTTTCCTTAGAATGTTTGAATGTCACAGAGCTGGCATGTATTAATGAACATATGCCTTTTCTTCTCAGTTATATCATAACTATATTATAGAATTCTTTTTCAATTTTGTTGACCGGAAATCAAATGCTACTCTCCCATTTGCCTTTACTTAGCTGAAATGCCAGAATGAGTTGGGGGAAAAACACAAGTTCTAGAAAGTCTAGTAAAAATGTTGTGGGCTGACAGAAATGATGGAAATTATCAGGATTATAAATGAAAACTCTATATCCAGTACAGGAAAAATTGTAGATGGTATTCAAATTACACTAAAAAATGTGATTTAATAAAAATGATAGGATTTATATGAGAAATTCAAAGTATATTGAACATTAATTCTGCTTTAAAAAAGGGCTTTAAGAGTTTCAATGACTTTTTGTGGTTCTAAGTTTTTGAAATTCAGCTAGCTAGGCTGATACGTAAATTTCCTCTAGTATGTCCTACATATGAACATCATCCTATAATCAACAGCACATATAATCAACAACACGTATATATCAACTGTGTCTAGACCTCTAGTCTAAAAAGTCTTAAAGAAAATTAGTAACTAGCCCCTCACAATGTTAGATATACCTGTGAACAAGTTTGTTTCCATCATTCCATGACTTGGGTAAAGTGTAAAGTCCTTGAATTTCAAGTCTCATTCTTTGTTACACAGTTTTTCTATGTCTTGTTGTTCTTGTTAGGTGCCTTCAAGTTGGTTCTGACTCATAGCGACGTTTTATACAACGGAACGAAACACTGCCTGGTCCTGTGCCATCTTCACAATCATTGCTATGTTTCAGCCCATTGTTGGAGCCACTGTGTCAATCCATCTTGTCAAGTGTCTTCTTTTCTGCTGACCCTCTACCTTCCAAAGCATGATGTCCTTCTTCAGGGACTGTTCCCTCCTGACAATATGGCCAAAGTACATGAGATAAAGTTTTGTCATCCTCACTTCCAAGCAGCACTCTGGTGTACATCTCCCAACACAGAATTGTTCATACTTCTGGCGGTCCATAGTATACTCAATATTCTTTGCCAGTATCATAATTCAAAGGCATCATTTCTTCTTTGGTCTTCCTTATTCATTATCCAGCTTTTGAGTATATATGAGGTGACTGAAAATATCATGGCTTGGGTCAGGTGCACCTTTGTCCTCAAAGTGACATCTTTGCTTTTTAACACTTTAAAGTGATGTTTTGCAGCAGACTTGCCCAGTGCAATATGTTATTTGATTTCTTGACTGCTGTTTCCATGGGCATTAATTGTAGAACCATGTAATATGAAATCCTTGACAACCTCATTATTTTCTCCATTTATCATAATGCTGTTTATCAATCCAGCTGTGAGACTTTTTGTTTTCTTTAGCTTGAGTTGAAATCTATACCGAAGGCTGCAGTGCTTTAAGTCCTCTTCGCTTTCCACGAGCAAAGCTGTGTCATTGGCATATCGCAGGTTTTTAATGAATCTTCCTCCAGTCTGTATGCTACATTCTTCTTCGTATAGTCCAGCTTGGAAACCCTGGTGGCATAGTGGTTAAGTGCTATGGCTGCAAACCAAAGGGCCGGCAGTTCGAATCCACCAGGCGCTCCTTGGAAATTCTATGGGGCAGTTCTACTCTGTCCTGTAGGGTCTCTATGAGCCAAAATTGACTTGATGGCACTGGGTTATAGTCCAGCTTCTCAAATTATTTGATTAGCATACAGATTGAATAAGTACGGTGAAATGATACTTCCCTGATGCACACCTTTCTGATTTTGAACCATGCAGTATCTCCTTGCTCTGTTCGAACGACTACCTCTTGTTTTATGTACAGGTTCTGCATGAGCATAATTAAGTGTTTTGGGATTCTCATTCTTCACAATATTATCCATAATTTGTTATGATCCACAGAGTTGGATGCCTTTGCATAGTCAATAAAACACAAGTAAACATCTTTCTGGTATTCACTGCTTTCAGCAATGATATCCAGCTTGAATTGCTGGCAGTTCCCTGTCGATGTACTACTGCAACTGTTTTTAAAATATCTTCAGCAAGATTTTACTTGCCCGTGATATTAATGATATTGCTGAAAAATTTCCACATTCTGTTGGATCACCTCTCTTTGGAATGGGCACAAATATGGATCTCTTCCAGGTGGTTGGCCAGATAGCTGTTGATGATGTCCTTGGTATCATCCCACAACTTGTCTGCTCTTCAGTCATTATGTTCCCTGCCTCGGACCTCTTCTTGAGATGGTCTCCAAATTCAGGTGGGATATACCCAAGGTCATATTTTGGCTCTCATGGACTTGTTTTAATTTTCTTCAACTTCAACTTCAACTTGCATATGAGCAATTGATGGTCCATTCTGCAGTGGACCCTTGACCTTGTTCTGATTGATGATATTGAGCTTCTCCATCATCTCTTTCCACAGATATAGTTGATTGGATTCCTGTTTTCCATTCTGTGAGGTTCACCTGTATAGTCACCATTTGCTGTTGAAAAATGGTATTGCAGTGAAGAAGCCATTGGTTTTGCAAAATTCTATCGTGTGAGCTCTGACATTATTTTTATCACCAAAGCCGTATTTGCTGACTACTGATGCTTCTACTTTGCTTCTAACTTTTGTATTCCAATTAGCAGTAATTATCAATGCATCTTGATTTCATGTTTGATCAATTTCAGACTGCAGAATTTGGTAAAAATATTTAATTTCCTCAACTTTGGCTTTAGTGTTTGGTGTATAAATTTGAACAATAATCATATTAGCTGGTCTTCCTTGTAGACTTATGGATATTATGCTATTACTGACAGCATTGTACTTCAGGATAGATCTTGAAATTTTCTTTTTGACATAGAATGCAAAGTCTTTCCTCTTCAAGTTGTCGTTCTTGGCATAGTAGACCATATGATTTTCTGATTCAAAATGGTCAATACCAGTCTATTTCAGCTCACTAATGCCTAGGATATTGATCTTTATGACTCCATTTCATTTCTGATGACTTCCAATTTTTCTAGGTTCATTCGTGACACATTCCACATTCTGATTATTAATGGATATTTGCACTCAATCTTCTCATTTTGAGTTGTGCCACATTAGCAAATGAAGGTCCCAGAAGCTTTACTCCAATCACATCATTAAAGGTCAACTTTATTTTGAGGAGGCAGCTCTTCCCCAGTCATATTTTGAATGTCTTCCAACCTGAGGGGCTCATCTTCCAGTGCTATATCAGACAATGTTCCACTGCGAATTATAAGGTTTTCACTGTCCAATTTTTTTAGAAGTAGACCACCGGGTCCTTACTCCTTGTCCATCTTAGTCTGGAAGCTCAGCTGAAAGCTGCCCAACATAAGTGACCCTGCTGGTATTTGAAATACCTGTGGCATAGCTTCTAGCATCACAGCAACACGCAAGCCACCACAGTATAACAAACTGGCAGACATGTGGTGTCCTGCATCTACAAGTAAGAAAATAAAATAGGATCACCAAAAATACCTGTTGCTGTTGAGTCGATTCGGACTCATAAAAACAACCTGTGTAATAACGAAGTGTAAGTGTGTATATTCTGTCAGTTACTATAAGTTAGATTATAAATATTGAAAATGAAATAGATTGATATGGGTGTACAAGAACTAAAAGTTAAAGCATTGCCCAGAGTCTTTTATAGCTGGTTACTAGGAAATCTGAAACACTGGAAGAGGCATGACAGAATTTCCTATCCCAAAATCTCAACTTTGAAGTAATTCTCAAACCTATACCTAACAGAAACATCTCCTACCCTATTCCTGAACATCTTCAGGACATATTTGATGCAAATTTGATGATCAAATCAGATCTGATGCAAGCCAAGGAAGCACAGTTATTATAGTACAGTATCTAAGATAACTTGTAATAATTTTTAATTGAAAAAGAATGTTTGTTTACTGGTGTGAGCTTGCAGCAGAATGAAAATATACTTCACCAGTAGAAGGGACAGTGTTTTTCCCATCTGATCTTTCATCAAATAAAATTCTTAATCAATCGAGAACCTTTTAAAATACGCGACTTGGAGACCTTCCAAAGAAACTGTCCTGAAAGGGATGGTAAATTACAGTTTGATCTCATTTGTCCTAAATTCTGCACATCATTCACCATGAGTTATAATCATCTCACCCTTGTGAGATATGTCCCATAACTCATTCTAGTCAATGTGATGCATTCACTGCTGAAAGATTTGTATCTTGGAAATAACTTGACAGTTTCAAAGTGTAGTCTCTAATTAATCAGAAGATAATTGTATTACATACCTTTCTAGTTGCCAAGTCTAATCATATTCCACCCAGGTGAGTCTGTGTCTGGCCTCTGCATCTGGCATGCTCTGTGAGTTTTAATCAGGGGCATGATTTATATGGAACTTCATGACTGGACTTTGAAAGTACCCCAAATATTTGGGTTACCAAGATCAATAGCAAATACAGCTTGCATTTACCACATGGTATTTTGTTTCTTGTTTAAAGACAGTTACAGGTTTAAGGGAGCACTTTTCACCATGCTTTCTTATTGCAGGTAGCCACGGAAACTGTGGTTTGATTATACGAGATGGCATTTGCAATTTTTGTCTAGAAACAAGTCTGTCACAAACCAGTAATGCAGAATCTAGTAAAAGTGAATGTAAATATCAGCTGGATTAGTCTTAAAATGGTGTGCTTCAACTAGTAACAGAGTATATTTGTTTGGTCACTTCTCCCTGTAGTAGAAATGTGCTGTGAACATTTCTATTCCGCTCTTCCACCAGACATCAGGCATCAAGGTCGGGCACTAGCTCTTTTCCACTGTTGCATTCTTCACTCCTAGAACCAAAACAAACAAACAAACCTATTGCCATTGAGGCAATTACAACTCATAATGACCCTATAGGACTGTGCAGTAGGGTTTCCTAGGCTGCAAATCTTTATGGGAACTGATGGCCAGGTTGTTAATCTTACACAGTGGCTGGTAGGTTCTAACCACAGATCTTTCAGATGGGAAGCACTCAACCACTGAGCACTCAACCACTCAGTCACCAGGGCTCTTTTATTTCTAAAGCCAAACCAAAACCAAACCCATTGTTGTTTGAGTCAATTCCAACTCATAGAAACCCTGTAGGACACAGTAGAACTGCCCCATAGGGTTTTCAAGGGCTGGTGGATTCGAACTGCCAAACTTTTGGTTAGCAGGCTAACTCTGTTCACCACTGCACCACCAGGGCTCCATACTCCTGGAACAGTGCCTAGGAAATGATAGATGCCGAAAATTGAATAAATTTTTCAAAATGCCTTGTTCCTAGTAGTTCCTTAATAGGTGTTTATGGGTAAGTGAATGAATAAATTGGTGAAAGAATGTATATGGACAGGACAATTATTACAGTGAAAATAGTTTTGTAATAGTCAGTTGAGGGTTTTAATGGCTAAAAGAAAAATGCATTGTCTTATTTACTTTAGAAATCAGCTAGACTGGACATTAAAATTTGGATATTACATTTAAAACATTAGAAATAAACAGCTTTGCTAGTATTTCCAAATTATATACATTATTAATTTTTTTAAATAAAATTATCTTGCCCCTAAAAAATAAAATACTTAAGAATAAATCTAATCAGGGATGTAAAAGACCTATACAAAGAAAACTACAAAACAATACTGCAAGAAACCACAAGAGTTCTACATAAATGGAAAAACATACCATGCTTATGGACAGGTAGACTCAACATTGTGGAAATGTCAATTCTGCCCAAAGCAATCTACGAGTACAATGCAAACCCAATCCAAATACCAATAGCATTCTTTAAAGAGATGGAAAAACTAATCATTAACTTTATATGGAAAGGGAAGAGGGCCTGGATAAGTAAAACACTACTGAAGAAGAATAAAGCAGGAGGACTTGCACTACCTGACCTCAGAACCTATTATACAGCTACCATTGTCAAAACAGCCTGGTATTGGTACAACGACAGACACATTGATCAGTGGAACAGAATTGAGAACCCAGATGTAAATCCATCCACCTACAGTCATCTGATCTTGGACAAGGGCCCAAAGTCAATCAAATGGGGAAAAGACAGCCTTTTAAACAAATGGTGCTGGCAAAACTGGATGACCACTTGCAAAAAAAATGAAACAGGACCCATACCTCATATCATACACAAAAACTAATTCAAAAAGAATCAAAGACCTAAATATAAAACTATAAAGGTCATACAAGAAAAGATAGGATCAATGCTAGTGGCCCTAATACATGGCATTAACAGGATACGAACCACAAGTAACAACACACAAACTCCAGAAGGTAAGCTAACTGAGATCTTCTAAAAATTAAACACTTAAGCTCATCAAAAGACTTCACCAAAAGAGTGAAAAGTGAGCTTACAGACTGGGAAAAAATTTTTGGCTATGACAAATTCGACAAAGTCCTAATCTCTAAAATCTACAGGAAAATCCAACATCTCTACAACAAAAAGACAAATAATCCAATTAAAAAATGGGCAAAGGAAATGAACAGACATTTCAACAAAGAAGACATTCAGGCAGCTAACAAACACATGAGGAAATGCTCAGGATCACTATCCATTAGAAAAATGCAAATCAAAACCACAATGAGATATCATCTCACCCCAGTGTTACTGGCATGAATCAGAAAATAACAAATACTGGAGAGGCTGCAAGGAGACTGAAACTCTTATACACTGCTAGTGGGAATGCAAAATGGTAAAACCACTTTGAGAAACAATATGGCACTTCTCTAGAAAGCTAGAAATAAAATTACCATGTGATCTAGCAATCCCACTCCTAGGAATATATCCTAGAGAAATAAGAGCCGTCACACGAATAGAAGTATGCACACTCATGTTCGTGTTTATTGCATCTGTGAAGCATCTCACAACATGGATTAATCTGGAGGGAATTTTGCTCAGTGAAATAAGTCAATCACAAAAGGACAAACATTGTATGAGACTAGTAATATAAAAACACACAAGAATAAACAATCTTTGATGGTTACAAGGGAGGGGAAGGGATGGAAAAACGCTAAGCAGACAATAGATAAGTGGTAACTTTGGTGAAGGGTAAGACAGTATATAATACTGGAGACCCAGCACAACTTTTCCAATGCAAGGTCATGGAAGCTTCATAGGCACATCCAGACTCCCTGTTGTTGTTTTGTTAGGTGCCTTCGAGTCAGTTCTGACTCATAGCTACCTTATGTACCACAGAATGAAACACTGCCCGGTCCTTGCCATCCTTACAATCATCGTTATGCTCGAGCCCATTGTTGCAGCCACTGTGTGAGTCCATCTCATTGAGGGTCTTCCTCTTTTCCGCTGACCCTGTACTTTACCAAGCATGATGTCCTTCTCTAGGGACTGATCCCTCATGACAACATGTCCAAAGTATGTAAGAAGCAGTCTCACCGTCTGTGCTTCTAAGGAGCATTCTGGTTATACTTCTTCCAAGACAGATTTGTTCATTCTTTTGGCAGTACATGGCATATGCAATTCTTCACCAACACCAGAATTCAAAAGCATCAATTCCTCTTTATTCTTCCTTATTCATTGTCCAGCTTTCACATGTATATGAGGCGATTGAAAACACCATGGCTTGGGTCAGGCAACCTTAGTCTTCAAGGTGACATCTTTGCTTTTCAACACTTGAAAGAGGTCAGTCGCTTGCAACAGATTTCTTGACTGCTGCTTCCATGGGTGTTGATGGTGGATCCAAGTAAAATGAAATCCTTGACAACTTCAATCATTTATACGTTTATCATGACGTGGCCCATTGGTCCAGTTGTGAGGATTTTTGTTTTCTTTATGTTGAGGTACAATCCATACTGAGAGCTGTAGTCTTTGCTCTTCATCAGTAAGTGCTTCAAGTCCTCTTCACTTTCAGCAAGCAAGGTTGTGACACCTGCATAAAGTAGGTTGTTAATGAGTCTTCCTCCAATCCTGATGCCCTGTTCTTCTTCATATAGTAAAGCATCTCAGATTATTTGCTCAGCATACAGATTGAATACAAAAACAGATGGTGAAAGGATACAACCCTGATGTGCATCTTTCCTGACTTTAAACCACTCAATATCCCCTTGTTCTGTCCGAACAACTGCCTCTTGATCTATGTACAGGTTCCTCATGAACACAATTAAATGTTCTGAGATTTCCAGTCTTTGCAAAGTTATCCATAATTTGTTATGATCCACCCAGTCGAATGCCTTTGCATAGTCAATAAAACACAGGTAAACATCCTCCTGGTATTCTCTGCTTTCAGCTGGGATCCATCTGACATCAGAACCAGGGTATCCCTGGTTCCAGGTCCTCTTCTGAATCCAGCCTGAATTTCTGGCAATTCTCTGTCGATATACTGTGGCATCTGCCTTTGAATGACCTTCAGCAAAATTTTGCTTGCCTGTGATATTAATGATATTGTTCAATAATTTCTGCATTCGGTTGGACCACCTTTCTTGGGAATAGGCATAAACATGAATCTCTTCCAGTCAGTTGGCCGGGTAACTGTCTTCCAAATTTCTTGGCATAAATGAGTGAGTACTTCCAGTGCTGCATCTGATTGTTGAAACATCTCAATTGATATTCTGTCAATTCCTGCAGCCTTGTTTTTCACCAATGCCTTCAGTACAGCTTGGACTTCTTCATTCACTACGATGGGTTCCTGATCATATACTACCTCTTGAAATAGTTAAACGTCCACTAATTCTTTTTGGTATCATGACGCTGTGTATTCCTTCAAGCTTCTTTTGATGCTTCCTGCATCAGTATTTTCCCCATAGAATCCTTCACTATTGCAACTCGAGGCTTGAATTTTTTTCTTCAGTTCTTTCAGCTTGAGAAACACTGAGCATGTTCTTCCCTTTTGGTTTTCTAACTCCAGCTCTTTGCACATGTCATTATAATACTTCACTTTGTCTTCTCTAGCCGCCCTTTGAAATCTTCTGTTCAATTCTTTTACTTCATCATTTCTTCCTTGTGCTTTAGCTGTTCGACATTCAAGAGCAAGTTTCAGAGTCTCCTCTGACATCCATTTTGGTCTTTTCTTTCTTTCCTGTCTTTTCAATGACCTCTTGCTTTCTTCATGTATGATGTCTTTGATATCATTTAACAACTCATCTGGTCTTCGGTCATTAGTGTTCAACACATCACATCTATTCTTGAGATGGTCTCTAAATTCAGGTGGAATATACTCAAGGTCTTATTTTGGCTCTCATGGACTTGCTCTGATTTTCTTCAGTTTCAACTTGAACTTGCATATGAGCAATTGATGGTCTGTTCCACAGTCAGCCCGTGGCCTTGTTCTGACTGGTAATATTGAGCTTTTCCATCATCTCTTTCCATAGATGTAGTCAGTTTGATTTCTGTGTATTCCATCTGGTGAGATCCATGTATATAAAACCAAACCAAACCTATTGCCTTCAAGTCAGTTTTGACTCATAGCCACCCCATAGGACAGAGCAGAACTGCCCCATAGTGTTTCCAAGGAGTGCCTGGTAGATTCAAACTGCCAGCCTTTTGGTTAGCAGCTGTAGCACTTAACCACTATGCCACCAGGGTTTCCTCCATGTGTATAGTTGCCATTTATGTTGGCAAAAAAAGGAATTTGCAATGAAGAAGTCATTGGTCTTGCAAAATTCTATCATTCAATCTCCAGCATTCCTTCTATCACCAAGGCCATGTTTTCCAGCTACCGATCCTTCTTTTTTGTTTCCAAGTGTCACATTCCAATCATCAGTAATTATCAATGCATCCTGATTGCATGTTCAATCAACTTCAGACTGCAGGAGCCGATAAAAACCTTCAATGTCTTCGTCTTTGGCCTTAGTAGTTGGTGCATACATTTGAATAATAGTCATATTAATTGGTCTTCCTTGACAGGGTTGTACTTCAGCATAGATCTTGAAATGTTCTTTTTGATGACAAATGCAATACCATTCCTCTTCAAGTCGTCATTCCCTCCATAGTAGACTATATGACTGAGTCAAAATAGCCAATACCAGTTCATTTCAGCTCACTAATGCCTAGGATATCGATGTTTATCCATTTCATTTTTGACAATTTCCAATTTACCTAGATTTGTACTTTATACATTCCAAGTTCCAATTATTAATGGATGTTTGCAGCTGTTTCTTCTCATATTGAGTGGTGCCACATCAGCAAATGAAGGTCGCAAAAGCTTTACTCCATCCACGTCATTAAGGTCAACTCTACTTTGAGGAGGCAGCTCTTCCCCAGTTGTCTTTTGAGTGCCTTCCAACCTGTGGGGCTCATCTTCCAGCACTATATCAGGCAGTGTTCCGCTGCTATTCATAAGGTTTTCACTGGCTAACTTCTTTTAGAAGTAGACTGCTGGGTCCTTCTTCCTAGTTTGTCTTAGTCTGGAAGCTCAGCTGAA
Organism: Elephas maximus indicus; assembly: GCF_024166365.1. Classification (NCBI taxonomy): domain Eukaryota; kingdom Metazoa; phylum Chordata; class Mammalia; order Proboscidea; family Elephantidae; genus Elephas; species Elephas maximus. The sequence continues at coordinate 37,978,871 of NC_064827.1, read as the reverse complement.
ACCTGAGTGACCCTGCTAGTATCTGAGTACTGCTGGCATAGCTTCCAGCATCATAGCGACATGCAATCCCCCACAGTACGGCAAACGGACAGACACGTGGGGGAAACTCCCTGAGGGAATGAATCACTGGGCTGAGGGTTGTGGGGATCATGGTCTCATGGAACATCTAGCTCAACTGGCATGACATAATTTATAAAGAAAATGTTCTACATTGTACTTTGGTGAGTAGCATCTGGAGTCTTAAAAGCTAGTGAGTGGCCATCTAAGATACTCCACTGGTCTCACCCTGTCTGGACAAAGGGAGAATGAAGAAAACCAAAGACACGGGGAAAAGATTAGTTCAAATGACTAAAGGACCACAAGTACCACAGCCTCCACCAGACTGAGTCCAGCACGACTAAATGACGCCTGGCTACCACCACTGACTGGCCTGACAGGGATCACAACAGAGGGTCCCAGACAGAGGTGAAGAAAAATGTAGAACAAAATTCTAACCCAAAATAAGATCAGACTTTCTGGCCTGAGAGAGACTGGAGAAACTCTGAGAGTATGACCCCCAGACATCCTTTTAGCTCAGTAGTGAAGTCACTCCCAAGGTTCACCCTTCAGCCAAAGGTTAGACAGGCCCATAAAATAAAATGAGACTAAAGGGGCACACCAGTCCAGGGGCAAGGACTAGAAGGCAGGAGGCAACAGGAAAGCTGGTGATAGGGAACTCAAGGCTAAGAAGGGAGAGTGTTGACATGTTGTGGGGTTGGTAACAATGTCACAAGACAATATTTGTACTAATTGTTTAATGAGAAACTAATTTGTTTTTTCTGTAAACCTTCATCTAAAGTACAATAATAAAAAAAGAACAGAGAAACAAACAACAGCAAAAAACAATGAATATCACCTGTAAGTAATGTCCTCCTTTAAAAAAATCACCTATAAGAGACCAAAAGGTCAACAATTATTTTAAAACAAAGATGTGAATGTAAGGGGGCAAGAAAACTAGATGAATGGAAATGGAACAACCAAAACTAAAATTATGAGAATGTTCCCACATTGTGAATAATGTAACCAATGTCACTGAACAACTTATGTAGAAATTATCAAGTGGGAACTTAACTGCTGTGTAAACCTTCACCGAAAACACAATAAAATAGCATTAAAAGTAAGTAAATAAATAAAATTATCTGTCTGCAGGAAGAGAATGGCATTTATAGTGCTCTTTACCAAAAACCAGATCCAATGCCGTCTAGTCAATTCCGACTCATAGCAACCGTCAGGACAGAATAAAACTGCCCCATAGGGTTTTCAAGGCTGTAAATCTTTATAGAAGCAGACTGCACATCTTTTTCCCTTGGAGCGGCTCATGGGTTCCAAAGTCTACCCTTTGGTTAGCAGCTGAGTGCATAACTACTGCATTACTAAGGCATAGTACTCTTTAACAACAACAACAATAAAAAATCAAACCCGTTGCCATCGAGTCAATTCTGACTCATAGTGACCCTATAGCACAGATTAGAAGTGCCCCCACAGGGTTTCCAAGGAGCGAGTGATAGATTTGAACTGCTGACCTTTTGGCTAGCAGCTCTTCAGGTGTTTGTAAATTTCACACTGTTCGGCACGTGCATCTCTACTCACCTTAATTTGTTTCAATAACTTTCCCCTTGTTTTAAAATAAATGAAAGCAGCTATTGTTTACAGTTTACAGCTCCAATCAGATATTTTTGTATTGGAATGAAATGCTTAAAAGGAATTATTGCAAGTAATCATATTTTATATCGTATTGTTTCTGTTAATGTTATTAATTAAAAAAAGGATATAAATGCTAAGGTTGTTGTTACATAAGAAAATAATCGCTGTTTTAATATCCTAATCTGAGTCAGTTCTGGGTTGACTATCCCCCCAAAAAATCAGACACTGGCTCAGGGCTTTTAGGGGAACTTTTATATTTTATAGTTTTCTGGTGGAAAAACCACTCCAGAAAGCTAGGCATTGGCCTGGTGCATTTCAAATTACCCAGCTGGCCTGTTGCAGGGAGAATGACTCATTTCTTTCATTATTTAGTCGTAGCACCATGACTGAAGTGCACAAGAGCACCATGCATATTCACTACTGGATACATAAGGATCTGTCCCCAAGCTCATTGCCAACCATTCAGATCACTCTGATAGTCAAACAACTTCCAGGTGTTTTACCTCCATCCAGCTCCCTCTGCACAGAAGAAAAGTGAAGGGATGTTGACATAATTGGGACTAAACTTGAAAACAGTTAAGCATAAAGAAAGGAAATCACACAAAGATGATCTTTAGGTGATCTGATAATGTCAGCGTTTATTTCCAAGAACCTACATTCACAGCCTTCTAAAATAGTTGGCTTTCTTTGCATGTTCGTGTTCCCATATTACCCTAACTTTATATTTGGTATAATCCTTAAGGCAATAAATTATATATATATTTAACATATTTAACTTCCTTGCTAGATGGTGATCTTCCTGTGAGCAATGAAGTATCTTACTTATACTGTAGTCTAGTGCCAGAGCCTGATGGAGTGTTGAATACCTAGTAGTTCCTCAATAAATGTTTACTAAATTCATGAATAAAATCTTTCTTCACACTCTTTTTATAAAGCTTCAAATGTCCATTCCTTGGCTTTCGTTCATGTCTTTGAATAGCTGTTTATCACTCCATTTAACATTACCTCAAAAATTCACTAAAATAATATTTATTAAGTATCTACCGGGAAAAGAAATATCTGCTAGGTTATAATGTGCGGTTTGCTTCTTGGGGCTTGTGATACTGCCTTAATAGTCCTGAAAGAGCTCAGTGCGGAAACAAAACCACCTAAAAGACTAAATTACAAAATGAGGGAATATTTAAGAGTAAAATGAACACCATAAATGATATTAATATAGTGCCTTTCAAGATTGCCTAAGGGAGATCCCTTCAGAAGATTCAGATTTGGGAAAACCTGAGGTTCTCTGGAGGCAGCTGCCAGAGTTGGTGGGTTTGGAGGACTGAGGGGCCTCCTGGGAGAATTCAATATGAAGAAAAAGAATCAATAGACAAACCTGACCCAGTAAGAAAGCCCTAGTTATCAGAGGGGAGGGTGATGTGATATGCTGCTTCAATTTGCCCATAATCTAGCACCTCATTTTATCACTGACTCATATCAGAATTTTAGGAAGAAAGGAAGCACTGTTACCATGAACTGAAATTACTCTCAATATCTGTAAGATATTAATACAGATGAGATGTTACCGTTTTATATTTATAAGATATTGGGGTACGAAATATTAGGAGCAGAGGCATTGTCTCCCATTTTGTCTCAAGAGTATTGTCCAGTCTGGGGAACTGTAGGATCCACTTAACCATTAAATAATATGATTTACAGATATGTAGTGCCTGGGCGATACCCAGACACGTAGTGTCTGAATGAATCACAGATGCCCTGTAGAGGCATCAGTACCCAGTAGACATAGCAATATCTAATAGAAATATCTGTGTTATCAATCAAAGTGGTCCCAGCAGAGGGAGAGAGGAGCAGGAAAAAGTGTTGCCGTGACCAGATATATTTTTGAGTCCATATTGACTGCTTTTGTGGAAATTCCAAAATACCAGGAAGAAGACTAAATAGGGGTCTATTAGCAAGTGACAGGTAACATACACAATAGGTATTCAAGAAAGGTGAAGTAGCTGACCCATGGAGCAATCAGGGAAAGCTTCAAGAAGAAGATAGAATTGGATCTAGGTCTACAAGGAGAGGTGAAAGTGGTGGGGGTTGGAAGGCCGGCTATAAGATGAAAATGAGAAAAGATAAGAAGAAATACTTGTGGTCTGTATGAGAGACCATGAATGTAGCCCTGCAGCTGCCTGTGCTCTGTACATGAGAGGATAATGAGGAACTAGGTTAGAAATGGGTAAGCTCTATGAGATAAGTACTATTCAAGCTGGTTTTGTATAAACCAAAATTGAGTCTCAGTGAGTTTCAGTTACTTGCCCAGAGCCACACTTTAATGGTTAAGACAACATTTGAGACCAGATTTGTATGGATTCACTGTCCACTACAATATGCTGCCATCCTTTCCTCATTTTGTTCTGCTCAACTCCCTGATCTCTATCGGGTCAGATCAATCTTGGATTTACCCCACCCTGTTGTATTTCCTGGAGCCCTGGTGGCACAGTGGTTAAAAGCTATGGTGAGCTATAGCTGATAACTAAAATGTCAACAGTTCGAATCTACCAACCACTCCCTGGAAATCCTATAGGACAGTTCTACTCTACCCTATAGGGTCGCTATGTGTCGGAATCGACTCAGTGGCAAAGGGTTTGTTTTTTTTGGTTTGGTTCTATTTCCTTGAATAAAGTACTAGTAATTTCATATCATATAAGGTGGGGAAAAAAAGTCCATGGTGGACCTCTCACATCTTGAAATCAGTTCATTTAAGCATATTCACCTTGCCTGATACTTCTTAGAAGATTCTGTCCTTGAATTTTCAACTTTTCTTTTCAATGTCCTGTGATGAATCACCCAACATTGCATATACTTGAGTGGTTCACTTTGATATGTTAATGCTGTAGGATATGCTGTACCTGGTACTTTAACAGAAGGCACTTCTTGTGTTCTCAGTGACCTAGTGGAGTTTAAGAGTTGAAGGAGATAAAAAGGGAGAAAGCAAATAAGTTTTATAAAGGACAAGGTGGGCTAAAGAAGCATTTGAGTTGAAGCCAGATGAGAATGCAATTAAAGAAGGCAGCCATGAGGGCGGAGGGAGTAGTTATGCCTTAGCACACTTAGAAAACGGACGCAGAGTAGACAAGACCAGCACTCTGGACTAGAAATAGAGGTGACTTGGAGCCTGAAGATGAAGATACCCACACTGACAGGAAATCAATAAAGGCTTTCTCCTCTGCTGAGAGGAGGAACCTTCTGTCTACTCTCAATACCTCTGAGCACCTAACTTAATTAGTTTCAGGTACTGTGTTAAAGCTGCTCTGAATACACTTTAAGGATTGCCAAGGGTATAAGCTACTGTTGTAATGACTCATCCTGAGGAAAGTCACCAGTCATAAGTGGGAAATCTTGTTCCTGAAGTTGGCTTGAGAGAGAAGAATCCTACTATGTTGAGTGTTGTTAAAGGGAAGCTCCTGGGAGGCATCAGCTACTCTGCCACGGCTTCTGACAGTTTTATGTAAAACTTGTTTAACCGCACTTCATGTTGGTGCCTCACTTCTACTTCACAAGAATAGCATACGAAGAAATCACATTCCATTGGAGTGTGTATGAATTTGTTTTGGAGGTTTGAAATAATTGGTAGATAAATCCAATTTTAAGAAGTAAATGAAAGAATCTTCAATTTGCAGAGCTCAGATAGCATTATGCACAATGTGGTATTCTGCTAGTTTAAAATGGGAACATTTCCAAGTTATTTATGAACTCAGTGAAAAAATTAGAATGTGTTATCAAATATATCTTGATGTCAGTTTACCCAAGCATTTTCAAATTTCCAGAAGAAAAAAAAAATTCTCATAAATAGGCTTAGTTATTCTTTTAAACTTACTCTCAGAAATGTACCTTGGAATAATGTATGAGTGGTTTGTGTAAGGTACAGTGATAAGAAGCTTATGTAAGGTACAGAAGAGAGAATGGTTGAAAATATTCTCCAGGAAACATTCTGGTGCTTATGGTTAGAACTAATTTTTTATGCTTTAGTCGCTGAGGTAATATAGTAACGGGGATTCTAAAAATATCCTTGTATCTGCCATTATCTGCAGTAAATATTGATTGTAACACCATCTTATCTCTCGAATATATCTAATTCTGCCATCTTCTCTGCTCCTGGATTGATGTAATGGACTCTTAACTATTCTTCCTAGCACAAGCCTGGCCCCTGCTCAGTGCATCTGCTATTAGATGGGGTTTTGTATCTGATGGAAAGTGAAGTTCGCTCTTGCTGTCTAGGTAGGGAGGGCAAACACTGTTGTCAGATACATTTGCTAAGGAAATTAGCTCTAGCTCTGGTGTCTCCCTTGGAAGTCGAAACCTCGTCATGTCATAGGAACACAGGGTTTCCTTCAGGCTTACTTTCTAAATAGGGATGCCAGGAAGCACTCATTTAGGCACAGCCACTGCTAAGGGACTAAGCCCTAGTTTTGGTGTTTTTATTCCCTCCCTGGACCTAGTGCGATACTTGGTTGCCCAAAGCCATAACAGTCCTAACTTCCTCTGATAGAAAAGAAATTAATTAGATGGAATATTAAGGAACAAAACAAAATACACACAATATGTTAGGAAGAATTCAAGTTGAGGTCCCCCTCCCTTTGATTGGCAGCTTGGACCTTTCCTAATTTGCTGCATAGTTGTTCTGGGCCCTGGGTTTTCTCAGGCCTTTGGAATACTATTCTCCATTAGGGGCTTGGTTACCCAAATACAAGGGGACCATTCCCCTGAACGGAAGGTTCTAGAGAGTTGTTGTGGCTCCCTTTTATATGCGTCGGTAAATTTTAGCCCTGTCCTATTTGTTCATACAAAATAACCACTGTGCTTTTTCTCCTGGCGGGATTAGTGGTTATTAAGTCCAAAAAATGTGTGCAAATAAAGAACCTCATTTATCAGGAATGTATTCCAGAACTAGATAACTAGTGCGAATGAAATAAATAGGCTTTTACAGAGGGGGCAAGGTCAAGGAGAAAGGGGATGGGTGGTCAGCCCACATGATGGATAAAATGAGTTATATCTGATGTTAGGAACAAGCTGGTTTCTTAAAAAAAAAAAAAAAATCAGCTCATCCATGAATATTTATTGAGCACTTACCTGGTGAAAGGCATTAGCCTAGGTTCTGTTGATGGCAGTGAACCATAAAAATTGATCCTGTTGCTAAGTATAATTAGCTTACTTTCTAACAGGGGGAGGCAGACAATAAATGATGTCAAAAGAAAATATTTTAACTGATTCAAAAAGAAGCTAAAGGCTTTATTTGTCTGATGTGCATCAGAGAGCAGCTAAAGTCCAGGTAACTCTCTGACTTGAAGCAGGTTTGGGTTTTATAGCATGAGGAGAATAGAAGGGTACCTGTCATTGTGGTTTGGCTCAGGTAACAGTTTTTGTCTTTAGCTGTTGGAATACTTGTCATTGGAATGGTTAGAGGTTGTTCTTGTTGTGTGCCTCTTACTCAGGAACATTTGTGTAATATCATCCAAATAACTATCAAAGAAATTCTTTTAAAAGCTGTCATCATAAGCCCTGGAGTTTGTTGTTTAGTAAAGATTCAGGAGCACTGAAGCTTGGGAAAAAAAGACAGGATTAAAAAAGAGAGGAGGAAAGGGTCAAAGGCTGTTTTAGTTGTTTTATAGGATGTATATAAATAAATAAAATATCTTCAAGGATTGGTAAATTGAATGAAGAAAATAAATTCAGGGAAATGTGGAAGAGAAAAGTTATGTAGGTCTCTCTAAGGAGGTGGCATTCGAGTGGAAACCTGGCTGTTGAGGAGGCAGCCTTCTGAAGATATGGGAGATCTTGCAACTACAAGTGTTCTAAGGCAGCCTAAGCTTGACATGTTCAAAGAAGAAACAAGAGGAAGTTATGTGTGAGTTAAAGGTACAGCTGGACAGCTCATAGGCCATTCTTTGATGTGTGGATTTTACTCTAAGTGAAAAGAGAAGCCCTTGCAGTGTTTTCAGAAGAGGAGGGATGCTATCTGCTTCTCACATTGGCAAGATTCCTCTGGTTGTTGTATGGACTGTGGATGGTCTGGGGTCAGTAGGGAGGCAGAGAGAGCAGTCAGAAAGTTACTAGAGAGGAAGGTGGCTTATACTAAATCTGTGGCAGTGAAAATAATGAGTGGATGAGGTGGGAACAGAGGTAGAGTTTGTGATGCAGGAAAGTTCACACTTGACTGCCACGATTTTGAGCTGGCATCAACCCTTGCTGGGCTTGATGGATGTTTACAACTGATTCTGATGAGGAGTTTTGGAGGGATGCATCACAAACTGGTATACTTACAAATCATTTGAGTTTATATTAAAATGCAGATTCAAAGACGGTCTGGGATAGGATCTGTTATTCTACTTTCTAACAGTTTCTCGTGTCTTGCTGATGACACTGGCTGAAGATTACACTTTTAGTAGCAAAGTTTTAGAGGCTTCTTTGGACACCGCTCTATCAGATCCACCTTCCTGAAATATTCAAGGCCTCAGAATGGGTAAAGAGCATTTTTTTACTTTCTTTCTTCCTTACCATTCAAAATACCATGGGAAGGCTTTTTCTCGGTCTGTTTATTAGCCCACCAGAAACTATTGTGATCTGCTTAGAGCACTGACTCTTAGATTTCCAATTGTAATTTAAAAAAAATGGTAGGAACTGTTAAAGTCACCTTCTCTCCAGGTGTCTTTAATTTAATATTTTGAAGTTGTTGTTAAATGAAAAATCCCCAGCTTCTCACTTACGTGTTTACTGAGCTATTCCCCCACTATCGCATACCCTTTACACTATGGAGTACTGACACTGAAAGTTTGTGTTCCTCTACAAATATGGGAGGAAACCCTGGTGGCATAGTGGTTAAGAGCTAGGGCTGTTAACCAAATAGGTCAGCAGTTTGAATTCACCAGGCACTCCTTAGAAACCCTATGGAGCAGTTCTGCTCTGTCCTATAGGGTCGCTATGAGTCAGAATCGACGCGACTGCAACGGGTTTGGTTTTTTAATAAGTATGGGAGAGTCTTTCTGAATTATGCTAAATAATTTAATACTAATTTCTTAGTTGGAAAAAGATTTTGTAAGTTGTTATTGTTGTTTGGTGCTGTCAAGTAGGTTCTGACTCATAGCAAGCCCATGTATACCAGAACAAAACACTGCCTGGCCCTGTGCCATCCTCACAATTGCTATGTGTGAGCCCATTGTTGCAGCCACTGTGCTAATCCATCTTGTTGAGGGTCTTCCTCTTTTCTGCTGACCCTCTACCAAGCATGATGTCCTTTTCCAGGGACTGGTCCCTCCCGATAACATGTCCAAAGTGTGACAGTATTTTGACTATGACGTTGCATAAACAAACTAGGAACAACAGAAGAAATATTTTATTTTCTGTGGTTGATGAACTTAGGAGACCTAAGTTGTCTTTTTTTTTTTTTTTTCATTATTTCTTACATATACAGAGCTAGGAGAAAATGACTGTAGGTTAAGAAGACTATGTTCTTGAATTTCAGATATGTTGATATCTTCAATTTATGGATTACTTGATAACTGATCATAAGGAAGAATGTTCATGCTTCTAGTGATCTTACCCTATTTTTTTTTCCTTTAGTTTTAGGAAGGTATATTGTTTAAGATGAACATAGCCTTTGCTTTGCTACCCAATGCATATGTGACTTTTGCAAAACATTGAACCTTTTCGAGACTCAAATTTCTTATCTGTAAAGCCTGGGGTATAGAAGTACCTCATGAAGTTAGCAATGATTAATTGGAATATATATATATATATTTTACATGTCACATTGTAAGCATGATGTCTGGTGCACAGTAAGCTTTCAATAAATGTTGGGCATTAATATTAGTAATATGATTACTAATTATTATTTAACACCAACAACAAATCCGATTCAGGAAAAACTGGTTGGTAGAGTCTTCAAAACATATTCATGATCTAAGCTCACGTACCAGCTGCTAATTTGCTTGTTTATTTCATTTGATTTTCCTTAGCTGCACATAAGGCAGGTGGGTGGTGGGAGCTTAATTTATTTGTCCTTTTTTTTTTTTGAAAATGTGGGTTTTGGCTCTCACACTATTTTGAGGCATGGCCTGGTGGTAGCACTGAGGATATGCATACTTTAGTGAGGTGGGAGGATTGTGTAGCTCTCCTGGTGGCTGCAACGTCTTTCTTTTCCCAAGTGATCAGCATAGGTGCTAGATTGCTAGTGCTGCCAGCCAAAGACCTCTCCTCCCACAGATCTGGAAACACATGAAAAAAGCCATGACTCATGGGCTACAACTTTTTCAGATGCTTGATACAAGCACTGATAGGCTCAGCTCCCATGTTTTCATCACCCCACAGGCTGGCTGAAGGGGAAAGGGCTTTTTGATTTTCAAATAAAGAGCTTCCTGACAATAACTGAGAGCCATCAAGAGATACTGTGGAGAAGTTAGGATATTGTTACTTTCTCTTTGCTGAAGCCAACAGAAAGGATGGTCTGGGATGACACGAGGGTATCTTCAGATTCTTAGAGGTATGCCATTGGAAGTATTTTCAAATCTTCCCTTACAAACATCAGAAAAACTCTGCTTTCCTTCGTTGATTTCATCCCACAGCACTTTGTACATTTTTCAAGTAGCACTTATCTTGTTGTATTATTTGTTGTTATAGTTGTTGTAATTGGCCTGTCTGTGTGTGGAATGTGATCTCCAGGGGAACATGTCCTCTCTGCCTTGCTCATCTTTGGATTTCCAGCCTTGAACTCAGTGCCTGGCAGACAATAATAAGTCCTTAATTAGCCATCGTTAAGATGGATTAGTGAATGAGTGATGAATGGATAAATGACTACACGGGTGAAATTAGGAAAAGGAAAATATCCCAGCACAGTTGAGAGTGGTGTATGTGGGGATTTTTTTTTTTTTTTAATTTCCAGATAGACATTCAGTGAGAATATTATTGATTAAAAATCTAGTTCTGAAGATCAGAAAAATTACTTTGCTGTCAAACTTTAGGTCATAAATTTAAGATGTGGTCAGCTATTTTGACCATAGAACTTCCAAATAATTTGGGGGAGAATTTAGAATAAGAGAAGAAAGTGTCTTCAAAAGTAAAAATGGGTGAATGTGGCAGACATGAAATTTTAAATAAAAATTAAAACATATTCAGCTTATGTAAAGATAATCTATATTGAATCTGTAGAGGATTTAAATGGACAGGAAGCTTACTGCTCCATGGAGAAAAGGTGATGGATGTTTTATCCATGAACTTATCCAAATGGTATTTATTAAAGACCTACTATGTACTGGATGCAATGGACAGAGAGTGCCCTGGGGCCTCACAGTTAAATCAAGGAACAGGCATGTAAATAAATAATTGTAGTAGTGGGAAAGTGGAGGTAGGATCATGGCATTATACAAACACAAGAGATGAATATATTTAGTCCTGCTCAGAAAAATCTAGAAAGGAGGAAAAGGTGACATGTAAACTGGGACTTAAAGGATGTGTAAGAGTTTACCATGACAGGAAGGAAAAAGAGGTTGTACCATGTGTAGAGATAGAAAGGTCAAGAAGAACAGGGTTCATTCTGGGAGTGCAGGTCCTTTGATATGACAGCTGCATTGGGCTGTGGATGAGGAAACTGAGTAGATGAGATCAAAAGGAAAGTGGAAAAATCACTGGGGCCTTGTACACCAAACTATGGATTCCAAATTTATCCTTCAGGGTAGCTGACTTATAAACAAAGAATAGTAATCAGTTCTAATTATTTTTCCAAATATTGAGATAGTATATTTTACTCCTTCTTTGACAGGTGAAAAAAAAAAAAAAAATGTGTTCAGTAGTTATATAGTCCTGATCTTATCTATTTTTAATTTTCTTGAAAAGGTAATTGATTAAAAACATAATAACGTGCTTTAATTTTATTCCTCTGTGTCAATTTCATATAAGTAATTTTACAAATCAGAAAAACAATCTGGAAAAATATTACCATAGGAAATTTAAAGAATTTAAAGAATCTACTCAAAATGGACTTGTTGACAAGGTCAGAAATAAAATGTAGGACTCCTACTTTCCTACACACTAAGTTTCTTATGAGACCACCTGCTCAATAAATATAGTAACTTATAAACCTGGACGACAGTGTTTTATCTTCTTAGTTATATCATGCAAACTCTGTTCTAGGGATATATATTACCAGGTTTTCCTGCATGACTTGGAGTTTTTGCCTTTCAAGGTTTTCTATTTCTTACTTCAGATAACTTCACAGATATCTTTTTGCAGTCTAGTTTAAAATTTCATTTATCTTTAGCCAAAGAAATGATTAACCAGACATCATCCTCTTAAAGATCAGTTTACCCAAATTTATCAGTGCATTAGAGAAATTGCTGTAGGGAATCAACAGCATGTCTTCAAAAGATTCCTAGATTTATTTGTATTCATGCCCACCAAATCCATTGCCATCCAATAGATTCCAACTCATAGCGACCCTATAGGACAGAATAGAATTGCCCCATAGGGTTTCCAAGGAGCAACTGGTGGATTTGAACTGCCGACCTTTTGGTTAGCAGCCGTAGCTCTTAACCACTGCACCACCAGGGCTCCATGTTAGTTTGACCTAAATTTTAGACACATGAACCAGTTGGTCAGGAGTGGAGAGCCAGTTGGTGTAAAAGGGCAGCAGGAAGGTTATTACAAGGATAGGTTGGGGGATATTCTAGATAACCTTAAAGATCAGATAAAAGGGTTTAAAATTCATTCTGGATGAGAAGGTTTATGATCAGAAGTTTTATGTTTGTATATATGTATGTATTTTAAGCAAAAGAGCGACATGAGGGAAGACAATTTGGCAGCTACGTGAAGACTCGATCACATGGAAAGTGGGAAAGGTTTGAAAGGTGAATAAGAAACAAAGGTTGGTACTCTAATGTATTTAAACACTTCAACAACAACAAAGACAAAAATAGAAACATAAAACAATAGAAGCTTCTGAAATACTATAACCTTGAAAGCGACAATTGCAGAAATCCATTGCTACGGTAGAAAAGGTGCTATTAAGAAAATAATGTTATCTTGCCCACCCTACACAAACAGGACTTTTTCCTGGAAAATCTGTAAGAAGACTCCATTCTTTAGTTCTTCCCCACAATCTGAAGCCAAGAGTCACACAGTTCTTTAGCTCTTCATCTGTACATTGGCAAGAGGTTTGCCCAAGATAGATGTACAGGGGGGCACAGTTAATGCATTATTTTCAGATATGTGTGAATCTCCTGTGGTATGGAATAATAAATAATGTGCTATTTTGAGATGGACATTAATAACGGTCATAGCTTATTCAGGGCACAGGGCACAAGGAATGGCTAAACCTGGAGATATTTTGCTGGCAGTAATTGACATTCTTACCTGAGTCCCTATAGTTTCTGAAGAGTCACAAAGTGAAAATATGAACCTAATTTGGGTTTCAGCCCTCTGGTTAAACTGCCTCTGCATCATGAGGCCAGAGACATCCAGATAACAAGCAAACAGAAGATATAATCAATGCAGTGTCCATTTGAAGAAAAGGACTCTGAGATAGAGAAAAGACAAATCCCCGTCAACTTTATGTCAACTGGACTTGAAATTGTAGATTGTTCTATATGAATGCAAGTCTTCTGGGAAGCTCAGTTTGAGAGAGGTCTGGAAGCTTGGAAATATTCCAGGTAGGTGCTGGAAACAGAGATCAGGAACTGAGTGATCTTTCCTTCCACAGTCCACTTGCAGCTAGTTGCATCAGAGAAAATGGCAGAAAAGTCCAACCAGAAATTGTAACCTTTTTGAAGTAATCTTCTAAGTGACGTCCACTCTTCGTGGAACATTTTATTGTTCAAATGATGTGCTGCATTTAGCTGACAACCTCCTTGCTATATCCCAAAGTAAATGGCCCTCGGGATATTTTATCAAATGGACCCTTTTGGGTTATCTTGGTGTCTCATTTCACTGAAGAAGAAGATTTAACAAGCTAGAACTCTTGAAATGATACATAAATGGTGAGTATATTACAGAAATGGCAGACTGAGTCTAAGTGTTCTTATACCACATCCCATTTTAAAATTAAATATTGTATCATTCAAATGTGAGTGAATACAAGCCGGTGATGGAAGAGTGACCAGATGCTTCTGTATCTTCAAATTCCATTCTGATTATCTCAGATACTGACTCTCTTTTCCCGCTTTGAATGGATTGTAGGTTCAGTCAGTGTGTAAGGAACAGGGATGTTGGTGGGCCCAGTAGGCCTTATGCCTAACCAAAGGATACTGCCAGTTTATAGCAAGTTAGTTCACTTGCTCTGAGAGGGTGCTAATAAGACCACAGCTTTGGGTTGGCCCATCCTACCATTTTATTTCCTTTTTGTTTTGAAATAATTTTAACAAAATTAAAAATTTGCAAGAACACTGCAAAGAACTCCCATATCCCCTTTACCCGCAATCAACAATTAGTAACATTTTGCCACATTGGCTTTATAATTCTCTATTTATTGCATATTTTTCCCCCAGAACCATTTGAGAATAGGTAGCATGATCATGTCCCTTTACATTTTAATCTTTACTGTGTATGTACTAACAGCAAGAATATTCTCTTACATAAATACAGAGCACTTATTAAATTCAGGAATTTAAGAAGTGGTACAATATTTTTTTTTTCTAATCTACCATCCATATTGAATTTTGTCAGTTGTCCTAATGATATTATTTATAATTTTTATCCAGTCCAGAATCTCTTATTGCATTTACTTGTCATTTTTCTTTGGCCTCTTTTTATCTGGAATAGTTCCTTTTCTTTGTCTTTCATGGCATTGATTTTTTTAAGAATACAAGCCATTTATTTTATCAAATATCCCTCAAACTGGGCTTATTTGATGTTTCTTCGTGATTAGATTATTGTTATGTATTTTTGACTGGAAGTGCTGTTTTCTTTCTTCTGGCCCATGGCCACTCATAATTCCAGTCAGAATCTCATAGCAATTAATACCAAATGTTGGTACATCTTTAAACTTCCTTCAGAACAAATGTAATCACTTTCTTCTAGAACAGCAAAATAATAAATCCTCTCTGTTCTGCACTGAACTAAGTTCTGTGTACAACCCTTGAAGAGGATGAGTTGATTGAAATTTGAGGCCACAGAAAAATGACTAGAATGGTGGGGAACTTGGACCTGTGTTATATGAGGGATGATTGTAGGGATTTGTGGTATTTTTCCAGAGAGTAAAACATTCAGAAAGCTCAATATAATAATGACTCTCAAGTAAAAATGATTACATTTATACTGTATTAGAACTTTGACCAACAGTAGAGGTTATAACCAAAAAAAAAAAAAAAAAAAATCCAAACCCAGTGCCATCAAGTCGATTCCGACTCATAGCGACCCTATAGGACAGAGTAGAACTGCCCCATAGGGTTTCCAAGGAGCCCCTGGAGGATTTGAACTGCTGACCCTTTGGTTAGCAGCCTTAGCACTTAACCACTATGCCACCAGGGTTTCCAGTAGAGATTGTAGGGAGATAATTTTCAGATAATGTTTAAAAAACCAAACCAAACCCATTGCCGTCTATTCCAACTCATAGTGACCCTATAGGACAGAGTAGAACTGCCCTACTGGGTTTCCAAGGAGCAGCTGGTGGATTCAAACTGCCAACCTTTTGGTTAGCAGCTGAACTCTTAGAAAGGGGCAATGGGAAGTCAACTTTATTGAGTACCTTTTATCCTTAGAAGAGGTATCCCTGTGTGGTAGAGAATATCACCCAGATTTTACAAATGAGGAGTGTGAGGCTTAGCTACACTGTTTTTACTAAAAACACTCACTAAGTATGGCAGAGACAGAATACAAACACAGTGTGTCCCATTTTAAAAGCTGGTTCTTCTACCATGCCACACATTTTTATCCAGCCTCTGCATGGGATGCTTTGAAAGGTGGTGAGTTTCCAGGCACTAATGTTATGCAACCATGGACTGAATGGAACCAGCTAGCAATAATATTCTAGAAATAATTCAAGCATGAGATAAAAGCTTGTACTAGATGGCTTTTAGAATTCCCTTTGCCTTCTTGAATCTATAGTTACTTAAAAAAAAAGTTTTCATGTTGTTGTTTTTCTCTTATGAGAGTATGGTATTTGTATACACAATACCTTTTCATTCAATTAGTACCCCTAATTCGAATACACAGGTAGATTGTACCCAATTTATTTTTTCTGGAGTCTACATTACACCCACTTCTAACTTATCGATGTGGTTAAGTACCAAAGACCAAGTCGTTATGTGAAAATCAGCATTATGCAAAAACGGAGGATGACCACATCAGATCACAAAATGGAAGATGGCCACATCTTTACATAACTGCCAGATTGTATCATTACACAACCGCCAAGCCACTGAGAATCAGTGCCCAGACAAGTTGACTCATAACCTTAGCCATCATGCTGAGTGTTACTCTTGTCCAGCACCTTGGCGTTTGTTACTGCCAGACATCCATCATCAATGTACAAAATAGTCAGATAGTAGATTTTTTACCATTCTCATAAATGCCAAATGTCGGATAATGAGATAGTCGATAAATGAGGCGTAGTTGCATTTATACTTTTCGAAATAGCGTTTCAAATAAGTGTCACTATTTGGGAGGTCTGTTTTCAAGTGGTCATAGAAAAAATGTGAGACTTTATAGCGAAGTTGTATGGCTCAAAATCAGTTGTAAATGATTTTTACTTCAATCTAAACTTTATATAACCAAATGAACCATTTGTATCCTTATGCATTATTCCAAGGATCATTTCATGGCTCAATATGTTTTTCCTTCCTTTTTTACTTCCCAGAAGAACTGTAATCAGAACCCATGGCATACGAAAAAGTTATCCTCAAAACCAAGAAACATTTTAGGGCATTTTGTGTAATAAATAATATTCATATAAGATAATATTCACTGTGCTTTTCTGTTGTCAAGTATTTTGCTAAGTGATTTATAAGGATTGTCTTAGTTATTTTTCATAACAACATTAATAAGTATTACTGCCTCCATTTTAAAGAAAAAACAGGTACAGAAGATTAAATAACTTTAAAGGTAAGTTCTTATCCAGACAATGTACAGGCGCATATTCTGTTTTCCAATTTTTGCCTGGTATCATAACCTTAATGGATTTATGTTTTATGCAATTCAGATAGTCCTTTGAAACTTTGAGAACACTAATGTTTCAATAGATGATAGAAGAAAGTAATTAAATGCCTTGTCCATACTCACCAGCAAGATGATTGTCATATTAGAAAATTAACTCATGACCTTTTAACACCAAGTCCAAAATTTGCCCATTAAACTACAACATCTTCTAATAATAAAACCCACTGTTATGACCGCTTAACATATGGAATTTTCCATTGCTTAGCAAATAGTAATTTTCAATATTGCAGTCTATAATTACCATTACTGGGCAATTGCATGTTTCTTTACTTGAGTAACATATTGTCATCTAATTTTAAGGGTAGTTATTTTTTCCTCATAGAATTATAGGAAGGCGTACATCAGTCTGTAGGGATTTTTGTCACCTGGTAAAAAAATGAAAGACAACTCTTTAGTTTGATTGAAAGTTTTATGATATAAAAGAGTTTGGTTAGGCATCTAGAAAGAACTATGCATCCAGATCTTATTTGTTTGAGATTTGACTATAGTTAGATTTTGTTTCATATAAACTTCCTATGTAGCAGAGTGGTAGATTTGTTGGACTAAAATCCAAGGATGTTGTTTGTTGTTATTAGGTGCCATTGAGTTGGATCCAGCTCATAGAGACCATGTGTACAGAACGAACCACTGCCCGTCCTGCACCATCATTGCTGTTTGAGACCATTCCTATGTTTGATACCATTGTTGAAGCCACTGTATCAATCCATCTCATTGAGGGTCTTCCTCTTTTTTGCTGACCCTCTAACTTACCAAGCATCATGTCCTTCTCTAGGAACTGATCCCTCCTGAAAACATGCCCAAAGTATTTCAGACGAAGTCTCACCATCTTCACTTCTAAGGAGCACTGCGCTTGTTCAAATACAGACTTGTTCGTTCCTATGGCAGTCCATGGTATATTCAATATTCTTCACCAACACCATAATTCAAAGACAGTAACTCTTCTGTGGTCTTCCTTATTCATTTTCCAGCTTTCTCATGCATACAAGATGATTGAAAATATCATGGCTGGCTCAGGTGCACCTTAGTCCTTAATGTGATACCTTTGCTTTTGAAAACTTTAAAGAGATCTTTTGCAGCAAATTTGCCCAATGCAATAAGTCATTTGATTTGTTGACTGCTGCTTCCCTGGGCACTGATTGTGGGTACAAGTAAAATGAAATCCTTCACAACTTCAATATTTTCTCCATTTATCGTGATGTTTCTTATTGGTCCGGTTGTGAGGATTTTCGCTTTCTTTATGTTGAGGTGTAATCCATATGAAGGCTGTATTCTTTGATCTTCATCAGCAAGCACTTCAAGTCCTCCTCGCTATCAGCAAGTAAGGTTGTGTCATCTGCAGATCACAGATTGTTAATGAGTCTTCCTCTGGTCCTGATGCCACATTCTTCTTCATGTAGTCCTGCTTCTCAGATTATTTGCTTAGCACAAAGACTGAATAAGTATGTTGAAAGGATACAACCTTGACACACACCTTTCCTGATTTTAAACCACGCAGTATCTCTTTGTTCTGTTTCAACAACTGCCTCTTGGTCTATGTACAGGTTCTGCATGGGCACAATACAGTGTTCTGGAATTCTCATTCTTCGCAATGTTATCCATAATTTGTTATGATCCACACAGTTGAATGCCTTTGCATAGTCAATAAAACACAGGTAAACATCTTTCTGGTATTCTCTGCTTTCATCTAAGATCTATCTGAAGTCAGCAATGATACCCCTCATTCCACATCCTCTCTGGAATCCAGGTTGAACTTCTGGCAGTTCCCTGTCGATGTACTGCTGCAACCACTTTTGAATGACCTTCAGCAAAATTTTACTTGTGTGTGATATTAATGACATTGTTTGATAATTTACACATTCATTTGTATCACCTTTCTTTGGAATGTGCAATAAATATGGATATCTTCCAGTCTTTTGTATAGTTAGCTATCTTCCAAATTTCTTTGCATAGACAAGCGAGTGCCTCCAGCGCTGCATTCATTTGTTGAAACATCTCAGTTGGTATTCAGTCAAATCCTGGAGCCTTGTTTTTTGTCAATGCCTTCAGTGCAGTTTGGACTTCTTCCTTCAGCAGAATCAGCTCTTGATCATATGGTATCTGCTGAAATGGTTGAACATCGACCAATTTTTTTTTGGTACAGTGACTCTGTGTATTCCTTCTGTCTTCTTTTGATGCTTTCTGCATCATTCGGTATTTTTCCTACTGAATCCTTCAAAATTGCAACTTGAACTTTTTCTTCAGTTTTTTTCACCTTGAGAAGTGCCAAGTGTGTTATTCTCTTTTTGTTTTGTATCTGAAGATCTTTGCACATTTCATTACAATACTTTGTCTTCTTGAGCCACCCTTTGAAATCTTATGTTCAGCTCTTTTATGTCAACATTTCTGTCATTCACATTAGCTACTGTATGTTCTAGAGAAAGTTACAGAGTCTTTTCTGGCATCCATTTTAGTCTTTTCTTTCTTTCTTGTCTTTTTAATGAGCTTTTGTATGATGCCCTTGATGTTATCCCACAACTCATCTGGTCTTCAGTCATTAGTATTCAATGCATTAAATCTATGCCTCAAATGGTCTCCAAATTCAGGTTAAATATACTCAAGGTCAGATTTTGGCTCTTCGAGATTTGTTTTAATTTTCTTTACCTTCCACTTGAACTTGTGTATGAGCAATTGATGGCCTATTCTGCAGTTGGCCCCTGGCCTTGTTCTGACTGATGATATTGAGCTTTTCCATTTTTTCTTTCCACAGATGTAGTCAGTTTGATTCCTCTGTTTTTCAACCCATGAGATCCATGTGTATAGTCACTGTTGGTCTTGCTAAATTCTGCCATGCAATCTCCATTGTCATTTCTATGACCAAGGACATATTTTTCAACTACCGATCCTTCTAAAGATTGTTGTTGTTATGAGGTGACGTGGAGTCAGTTCTAACTCATAACAACTCTATGTACAACAGAATGAAACATTGCCCAGTCCTACACCACCTTCACAATCATTGTTATACTTAAGCCCATTGTTGCAGCCAGTGTGTCAATCCAGCTCATTGAGGGTCTTCACTGACCCTCCACTTTACCAAGCATGATGTCCTTCTCCAGGGACTGATTCCTCCTGACAACATGTCCAATGCATGTGAGACATAGTCTCGCCATTCTTGCTTCTAAGGAGCATTCTGGTTGTACTTCTTCTGAAACAGATTTATTCATTCTTTTGGCAGTCTATGGTATATTCAACATTCTTCTCCAATGCCACAATTCAAAGGTGTCAATTCTTCTTAAGTCTTCTTTATTCATCATCCAGCTTTCACATGCAAATGAGGTGATTGAAAACATCATGGTTTGGGTCAGGTACTCCTTAGTCTTCAAGGTGATATCTTTGCTTTTCAAAATTATAGAGAGTTATTTTGTAGCAGTTTTGCTCAACGCAATGCATCTTTTGATTTCTTGACTGCTGCTTCCACGGATGTTGATTATGGATCCAAGTAAAATGAAATTCTTGACAGTTTCAATCTTTTCCCTGTTTATCATGATGTTGTTTATTGGTCCAGTTGTAAGGATTTTTGTTTTCTTTATGTTGAGGTGTAATCCATACTGAAGGCTGTGGTCATTGATCTTCATCAGTAAGTGCTTCAAGTCCTCTTCACTTTCAGCAAGCAAGGTTGTGTCAGCTGCTTAACACAGGTTGTCAGAGAGCCTTCCTCCAATCCTGATGCCCCATTCTTCTTCACAAGTCCAGCTTCTGTGATTATTTTCTCAGCATACAGACTGAATATGCATGGTGAAAGCATACAACCCTGACGCACACCTTTCCTGACTTTAAACCGTGCAGTATACCCTTGTTCTTTTCAAACAACTGCCTCTTGATCTATGTACAGGTTCCTCATGAGTACAGTTTAAGTGTTCTGGAATTGCTGTTATTCAAAAAAAAGACCAAAGTGAATGTCAAAAGAGACTCTGAAACTTGCTCTTGAATGTCGAGTAGCTAAAGCAAAAGGAAGAAATGATGAAATAAAAGAGTTGAACAGAAGATTTCAAAGGGTGGCTCTAGAAGACAAAGTAAAGTATTATAATGATATGTGCAAAGACCTGGAGATAGAAAACCAAAAGGGAAGAACATACTCTGCATTTCTCAAACTGAAAGAACTGAAGAAAAAATTCCAGCCTCGAGTTGCAATATTGAAGTATTCTATGGGGAAAATATTAAACAACTCAGGAGGCACCAAAAGAAGATGGAAGGAATACACATAGTCACTATATCAAAAAGAATTTGTCAACGTTCAACCATTTCAGGAGGTACCATATAAACAGGAGCCAATGATACTGAAGGAAGAAGTCCAAGCTGCACTGAAGGCATTGGCAAAAAAACAAGGCTCCAGGAATTGACAGAATACCAATTGAGATATTTCAATAAATGGATGCAATGCTGGAAGCACTCACTCATCTATTACAAGAAATTTGGAAGATAGCTACCTGGCCAACTGACTGGAAGAGATTTGTATTTATGCCTATTCCCAAGAAAGTTGATCCCACCAAATGTGTAAATTATCTAACAATATCATTAATATCACAGGCAAGTAAAATTTTGCTGAAGATCATTCAAAAGTAGTTGCAGCAGTACATCAACAGGGAACTGCCAGAAGTTCAAGCCGGATTCCGGAGAGGATGTGGAATGAGGGGTATCATTGCTGACATCAGATAGATCTTAACTGAAAGCAGAGAATACCAAAAAGATGTTTTATTGTTTCCAAGGATAGATGGTAACGATTCAAATATTGTTGTGAATACAATGGAAATCTATTATTCTTTAAATCTACATTTTTACATAAAATAGGGTGTTATCTTTATTATGCTTGTCGTTATGAATAGAATAATCCTTATTTTACACATTAACACGTTATGTAGAGATCTGATTGGATGATATTGTTGCTGTTTTCACTATATGTGATTAGAGTAGTCTAATCACATATAGTTCTAGAACTGCACAGTAACGAAGCATAAAACAAACAGTATCCAAAGGCAGTAAAAGAGGGAGTCAGTTCTAGCAGACCTATTTGTATGACTTATATGTATTCTACTCATACTGGTTCATGAAATTCTTAAACACCCAGGCCTAGGCTATCTGATGGTGATGTAGAATTTTTGAAGAGGTCACAAGGGAAATTACTAAATTCTGCTCAGCCAATATTCAATATTCTCATATTGCTGAATATCCTGATTGGTTTATAAAACCCTAGCCAAAAACTACATTTCAGAGAAAGCAGAATGTGAGGCTCAGAGAGCATCCACCCTAAGATAAGGCATTAGTTACTTTCAAAAGGTTTATTAGAGGAGAGAAAATCAAGAAATAAATACATCTGTACCAGAGCTTGTAGGTCTGGAGGCAACTGGAGATATAAAGCTCTCTGGTGCAGATTTGTTTGAATGTAAATTTCTACCACCAAAATTTAAACCTATCTGCTTGTCCCAGGCCTGCACTCTTTTGACGTGAAGGAATACAACTACTAATGACAGCAGAGCTCTTTGGACTTCAAAGAATCTCTCACAAGACTGAACCTCCATGTTCAACTGTAATAAGACACTATTCTTTAGTGGGCCTGAGAGGCTAGACAGAAAGTCTAAGAAGTAGAAAAAATTAGTATTAAAATTTCTAATTCATAGTCACCATTCTGATGTAAATCAGGATAGTGTTTAAAGCAACATGGAATATACAAAATTTTAGCAGATGGTACAGAGAAGATTTCAAGACCAAAGAGTTAGTTTCTTTAGGTAGTCTAGTCTAAGAGTTTCATCAATTTCCAAATTAAAAAAAAAAATTAAAAATTATCATCTGACTCACTCTGTATAGTATATGTTGTGGTTGTACTTATGATTATTCACACATTCATATTTTAGGACAGTTTATGTATTCATTTGTTGAGAAATCACCATACACACTGTGGTCTTAGGAAGTCTGAAGCTTTTTCAGGTTAAGCCCATTCCAACTCCACCACTGCTCAGTACTGAGCTCATAGATGTCCCCTGCCTTTGTAAAAATGGGTATCCACATGGGATAATACTGCTAGTATTCTGCTGAGATTTGTGAAAAAGTCATCCCCTTTTCTGGGTGCTCAATATACGAGATAATAGTTGCTGTTGCCCATGGGAAGATCAACAAGCCAACCCTTTGGAAATAGGTAAGAGATGGCCTTGGTCGAATCATGGCTCATGGTTGGTACCCAATGATTCCACTACCTCAGGCTTCTGGACCTTTGAAGAATACCCCATTCAGTGTTCCTTTTTTCGGTTTCACTCTCTAGTTTTTCCCTTCTTGTACAGTTTCCTTTGGATAACTCCAGACTTTCTGGACCACTGTATATTCTTTCTCATCTCATTTACTTCTTCTGGTCTTTCAGTCTGAGGAAGTCTTCCGTTCTCTGTAAATCTCCTTTAGTGGCTCAGTCTCTCAGATTCTCTTCTCTCCTTTTCCTTTCCTTTTCTCTCCTTTACCTCTTCCTTCTCCCTCAAAAATTTCCTTTGTTTTTTTTGAAAGACGTTAACTGGCTCAAACCTAAATCCCAAAGTATTAACTGCCAAAATCAATATTTCTTTCTTTGTAGGGCTGAGAGAAATTTATCTTTAAATATTTTCAGGAGGTGAAGGAAGATATTTCCATCCTCTCCTTGTGGTACCATGTAGAAAAAGGAGAAAAACAAAATAATTAGGCTTGCAATTAAAGCAGCCTGAATGTTTATATCCTGCCACCATCATATATTTTGATTCTAGTCAATCTCAGTTAATTCTAAGTTTATCCTGATTAAGTCCTAAGTTTAGGAACCCCTTTGGGTATTATAAAAGAGAAACTGTGTATATTCTCACTGGCAGTTTCAATCAGCATTCTGGTAGCAAGATTGGGTGGATCAGGTAAGCAGCACCCTTACAAAAAATGCCTGAACAAAGCCTTTTCTCATCAGGGTATGTGCTATATATTGCACATGCATACAAACTAATTCTGGAGAGGGTAAAAAATTTTTTTAATTAATTAATAACAAAACCTGTACACATCTTTGCAAAAGACAAGTAAAGGTGATATGGGACCAATCCTCCTGTGATTTTTCTCATCTTAAAACCTAAATTTCTTAACTTATGAAACATTCACTGTATTATTTAAAAAGTCAAAATCATGCATTCCTAGGCTTTAAGGCTTCCGAAGAAAAGCAGTTTCTCTTGGATCTGATTTATGCACATTGTATAAGTTTTGGTATGGTTGGCAAGTCAGCAAACATACAGATGAGAAGGGGAAAAATAATACCCCAATGTCTATAAAAGATATTCCATGTGGTAGTTCACAGCTTTCATTGGGCTGTGGAATTCAGATTTATTTCTCTGCTTCTCTGAAAAGGCTCTCTGATGAGATATCTGTTAATCTCAACAGACTGAGGAAACTTCCTAGAAGATATTTTTAATGAAGCATACATCAGAAGCCCAAGTTGAGCAGAATATTAAAAAAAAGAGAAGCATAATTCTGATTGTCTTGGGGGGTGTGTATGTGTGTGTGTATTTGTGTGCATATTTTCAATAACTTTTAGTCCAGCAAACTTTTCTGAAATGGTGTCTTAAGATATCTGCTTTGACAATGTCTAATTTCATTTTAGGTCTTTTGTATATATCTTACTTTGGGTCCCATTCCTCACTCTTGGACAAAAAGACAAGGAGAGAGTCAAGAGTTCCTCTCTTGGGATGGAAGTGGATTATTTTTCTCCTGTCTTATGACCCTTAGAAATACATTTTTCAGGAAGCCTGTTTACTCCAGTGAACATAGCAACCTTATTCAATATTTTTAAGCCTTTGTATTTGTAAAGTGCTTTAAAATGAGCTTGATTGGCCACTCATTCTATCATCTAAGAAAAAAAATCAATACAGAACATCATTCCCACTTGACAGATAACATAGATGTATCATCATAAGGGTGCGTTTATTAGCAAAGAGGTTAAGTTGCCTGCTCAAGTTGGTTTTCCAAGTCAATGGAAGACAAGGGACTAAAACTCATCATTCTTTAGCTTCTAGTATATTGCTTTGGTTGCTTAACTATGTCTGTTTTTTACACATTAATCAACAACACCATAATTTTCAGGAATGACAATTGCACATCAAGAATTAACCCTCCAGTGTAACCACATAAAAGGATTAATGTTTCATGGTCTCAAGAATATAGAGAAGAAAAGGTCACTAAATTATATATTGGAACAACATGATAACAACCCAACAAATTAAACCCAACAGGAGAGATCAGCATTTATTGGTTAAACCTAATAAAATCTTGTAGTTTATTGATGTTGCTCCTCCACTGGGCAGAAATACCTCTGGGATAAGATAGAAAGACAATAAATAAGTACGTGGATCAGAGAGAGCTGCTAAAACACATGTGGAGATCAAGGTAGCTCAAAAAAAAATCTCTAAGTACAAACTTCGATAGATCCATCAGTGCCAAAATGTTGCCTTACCTTCGAAATTATTATCTGTTACTGAATTGTCAAGAAATAAAGTTGTTTTTTTTTTTCCCCTAAACTGAATTAGTAATTTCTGGTAGTCATTATTTTTAGCGAGTCTCTGGTAGGCCATTTTCACTAAAAACATCCTTTAAATCACAAAGGGCTCCTCCTTTAATGATCCTTCTCCTGCAAACTAGAACAGTCTTCTGTCTTAATGAATTCTTTTAAAAGGCCAATGGACTTATAAATGTATAAACACCTTACTAATACAGGCAAAATAGGTTTAAAAAAGGCTCCTTAAAGATTTTGTTTTAAACTAAATTCAGATTGAGTCTAACATGTGTAAGACAAATCCAAGAACTAAAAGATAATGACAAAGATTTAGCATAAAAATACTTATTGCAGCATTCATTTCACAGCAAATTAATTAATTAATTAAAAACAACCTAAAAGTCCAACATGGAAATTGATTACATAAAAGATAATACTTTTGTGTTATGCAGCCATTAGCAATTACGTTTCTGAATAACTTTTTTTATTTTATAATTTATTTTATTGTTTGTTGAAAATATGCATAGCAGAACATGATCCAATTCAACAATGTTTACATGTACAGTTCAGTGACATTGATTACATTCAAGTTGTGCAACCAATCTCACATTCCTTTTCTGAATTCTTACTCTCCCATTAACATAAACTCACTGACCCCTAAATTTCCTTTCTAATTTTTCGAGTTGCTGTTGTCAGTTTTTTCCTGTATAGATACTTCTTAATAAAGCATAATGCTCAAAGCAAACATTCTTTATTAGTTAATCTAAACAATTGTCTGGTTTTAAGAAGACTTCAGAGAATATTTTTGGTTTAAGGCTTAAAGATTATCTCAGGGCAATAGTTTCTTTCAGAGGTTCATCCAGCCTCTGTGGTTCAAGAAAGTCTAGATTTCATGAGAATTTTAAATTCTGTTCTACATTTTCCCTCTTTTGATCAAAATTCTTCTATGTAATCTTTGATCAAAATGTTCAGTAACAGTAGTCGGGCACCATCCAGTTCTGGTTTCATGGCAAAGGAAGCAGTTGCTTATGGAGGCAATTAGCCACACATTCCATTTCTTCCTCTTATTCCTGGCTCTCCTTCTGATGCTTCTCACAAAAGATTAAATAAAGAAGCAGGAAAAAAAGTGTGTAAAGCATGATCTTATACCTTTCCATTTTCTACATATATGTATATAAAAATCCTGGGAGAAAGAAAGTATAGGAAAATACCAAAAATGTTAAAAGAGCTTATGCATTATTTTATTTTATTTTTACACTTTCCTATATGTTCCAATGTTTCTACAATAAGCCTATAACTTTTCTTTAATTAGCCTAAAACAAATAAGATTTTTGCTTTATTTTTATTATTATCATTTTAATGAATCATTTCAGGTTCTCAAGCATGTCAATCTTATTCTTTGCTAGTTACTGTTCTCCTTGTCTGGAAAAATTATTTTCCTGTACTTCCCATGACTGGCAGCTTCATACCATTTTAGGTCTTTGCTCAAACACTGCTTTCTCAGGGAGACTTATCCACAACACCCTATTGAATATGCCCCCTGCATCATTTTCTATCCATTATCTTGTTTCATTTTCTTCATTGCACTATATGAAATAATTTTACTAATTTATCATCTAATTACCTATTTATTATCTCTCTATTGGATTCAAAATCACATCTTTGAGGGCATCAGAAGACTTGCCTATCTGTTTTGTTCTAAGTCCCCAGGTCCTAGAACTGTATGTGGAATAAAGGATACACCAGAGTAATAATCATTAAATAAAGAGGCAGACTTAAAAATTAAATGAATGCATGTCAGTGTGTGTATAATAACTTTCAGGCATGTTGAGAAGGAAAGGAACTAACACTTGTGAAATAGCTATTTTATTTTAGCAATTGGTAGGGTGAAATGCATTTTTTTCTTCTTTTTTTAGGAAGAAGAATATAAGCATAGGAAAACTAAAGATGGAAAAATAAAACAGGAAGTGAGGACAGTATATAAAATAGATGCCAAGAAGTCACCTTCAGCTGCTGGAGTCAGTCACAAACCTGTCTCTTAAACAGTGGTCCATATCTTTTTAGATCTGAAATATTCCTTCAGAAAAATTCTGATGCATATCTGGACATGTACATGAAATGTTGCTAACAGTTTCTATCAATTTGCAGACCACCCAAGGGGAGCATGGATTCCACAATAAAAGCTACTGCTCTTTCCTATCTGGCAAACACAATCAGTTACAAGGTTCAGAGTCCCTAAATTAAACTTCCTCAAGAAGTTGCAATTGTGCATAAGAAAACTGCAAAAGAGCACATCACATATGTAATCACATTTAGTTACTGTTATCTCCAGACCAGCAAATGGAGTTGCGAAGTTTAGGAACGTGTTTAACTGAAGAATCAACATAGAATGCCACTTGGAGCTAAGTCAAAGATGTATTTGTTCTACTACAGCAGGTCGGCAATGGTTTCATGTGGGAGATAGCATATCTGAGCTATATCTTGAAGAAAAATAGAAATCAAAAATAAAATAATAGTGTTTATCTAGTACATTCAAGTGTCAGGCACTATATTAAGTGCTTTACAAACATGTTTTTTAAATTCTCATGATAACGCTACTATACAGAAGAGTTAACCAAGACTTAAAAAGTTCAGTAACTTATACCAGAACATTCAGCTAGTAAATTTTAGAACAGAGTTTCAATCCAAGAAAGTCTGGCTGAGTCTTCCTTTATCATTGTACAATATCACTCACCAAGGGGGTAAGTTTTTTTTAATTGTACTTCAGATGAAGGTTTACGGAGCAAACTAGCTTCTAGCTTCTCATTGAATAGTATACATATTGTTTTATGACTTTGGTTAACAATCCCACGACATAACAACACTCTCCCTTATTGACCTTGAGTTCCCTATTCCCAGCTTTCCTGTCGCCTCCTGCGTTTTAGTCCTTGCCCCTGGGCAGGTGTGCCCTTTTAGTCTCGTTTTATGGGCCTGTCTAATCTTTGGCTGAAGGGTGAACCTCAGGAGTGACCTCATTTTTGAGCTGAAAGGGTGTCCAGGGGCTATACTCTCAGAGTTTCTCCAGTCTCTGTCAGGCCGGTAAGACTGGTCTTTTTTTTGTGTGTGTGAGTTAGAATTTTGTTCTACATTTTTCTCCAGCTCTGTCCAGGACCCTCTGTTGTGATCCCTGTCAAAACAGTCAGTGGTGGTAGCCAGGCACCATCTAATTGTACTGGACTCAGTCTGGTGGAGACTGTGTTAGTTGTGATCCGTTAGTCCTTTGGACTAATCTTTCCCTTGTGTCTTTGGTTTTCTTCATTATCCCTTGCTCCCAAAGGACTGAGACCAGTGGAGACGGCTGCTCACAGTCTTTTAAGACCCCAGATGCTACTCACTAAAGTAGAATGTAGAACATTTTCTTTACAAACTATGTTATGCCAATTGAGCTAGATGTTCCCTGAGGCCATGGTTCCCACAGCCAAGAAGGTAAGGTTTGAAAAGTTAGAGGAGAGATAGAAAAACATCCCAGTGGGGAATCCTGTAACGCCTGTATAGACAGTACTAGATGTCTAGAATAGTTAACTAATTTTAGTGCTAAGAACTGCATAAAACAAAAAAAAAGTTATTTAATTTCTTCAGGTTGTATATAAATCTATTTTTACAACTATTTTGATATAAAAGTGAGGGGAAGAAGTATCCTTTTCTAACATAACTAATGAAGTTAAAAGTGAGAAACTCTAGTAAATTTATGTTTTACGCAGATTTGGCAGTAGATTTGTTATTCCTATGGGTCCTTGTAAAATCGTTGTTTGAGTGACAGTCTTCAGGGAACTCTATCTTTTGGGCAAAAGTAAAATTGTCTTTTAGCAAAAAGACAGATTTCCTGGCACCTTTATACGTAAATGAAGAGATAGAGATGATGGAAGTGAACCTTCTCATGGGGTTTAAAGTGCCTCTAAAAGCTATCAATTGCTACAAACTAAGATTTTTCTTCATTGAGTATCATGATGATATATTCTTTGAACTGGATGGGAAATAGATGCGTATGTGTCTTTCTTTCATCTAGGCAGATAAATCATGTGCCCTAAAAATAATCTCTTTATTCTAAAAAACTGGGTATGGCATATTCAGAAATAGTTCGGAGAGAGTGGTTAGGGACAACCTTTTTGCATATTTTAGTTATCTTGTAGTGCTATTTCATGGCCATATTCCAACAATGCAGAGGAAACAGCAACTAAATCTAAATGTTCTTTCATATAGTCTGACAAATTTTAGAAATAATAATATTAATATTAGTGTTGCTGTTAATAGCTAAAATTTTCCAGGCAATTACTATGTGCCAGGATGTATACCTAGTACTTAAATATATTATAATTTAATTCACACAATTATGCTATAAGTTTAGACTATTGTGATCACTGTTTAACAAATGAACCTGAGACCTGTTCGGGAGATGGTCAGTATCCCCAGGCCACAAGGTTAAAGTGGATGGCATTTGCCTGACTTATCATGCTTCCAGACCCTGAGATTTTAACTCCTACTACCACTTTTTTTTTTTTTTTTTTTACCACCTTAGTCAGCCTGGTCATATGAATCTGCGAAAAGCCTTTCTTCATTTAACATGCATTTAATTTGCAGGAGGAAAATACTAAAAGTTAGAAAAATGTAATGCAGGTAAGACGAATTGTTTAGTTTACTGCTGAGAATACCTAGGAATATATTTACTCTTGACTGAGTGAAGAAAATAAGAATGCCTCCTCAGTTATCTAAAATGATAAAAAAAAAAAAAAATGATAGATTATCACAAATTCTAAATTTGGAGGCACCAGCCTTTAATTTCCACAAGGTCAAGGGTCATACCTTTCATTTCTTTTGTGATGTCTCCTTATGTTTTGTACAATGCCTGGCAAGTTAAGTGGTCAAGAAATGTCTGCTGAAAGACTTTCCCATTGGGCATCTGTCAATATCCTACAACGTATTTTTAAGATTTAATAAAACTGTACTCTCATAAAAGAAATGTGCATGTGTTCAAATATCTCATGAAAATCAATATGTGTACTCTAGTGCTGTGAAAACATCCATTAATTTTTCTCTGCCTTATTTTGGCCACCTGGTATTGAGGAAAATAATACCCATTTTTTTTTTAGCGAGTTAAACCAAGAGGAAGTTTAAGTTTGATACATGCTCTGAAAATGATTCCCTCTTGCTTGGCAGTTGGTCACTTATAAAATCTTTATTATATTCTTTAAATGCTGTTGTCGTTGTTGTTAGGTGCAGTCAAGTGGGTTCCCACTCACAGCAACCCTATGTACAACGGAACGAAGCACTGCCCAGTCCTGTGCTAGCCTCACAATCATTGTTATGCTTGTGCCCACCATTGCAGTCATTGTGCTAAGGATCTTGCTCTTTTTCACTGACCCTCTACTGAGCATGATGTCCTTTTCCAATGACTAGTCCCACCATCCTCACTTCCAAGGAGCAGTCCAGCTGTGCTTCCTCCAGGACAGATTTGTTCGTTCCTCTGGCAGTTCGTGGTATATTCAATATTCCTCGCCAACACAGTACTTTAAAGGCCTCAGTTCTTCTTTGGTCTTCCGTATTCATTGTCCAGTTTTCACATGCATATGAAGCAATTGAAAATACCATGGCTTGGATCAGACACACCTTAGTCTTCAAAGTGACACCTTTGGTTTTTAACAAAAAAAAAAAAAACAGCTCCCTTTAAACCATGTAGTATTCCCTTGTTTTGTTTGAATGACTGCATCTTGGTCTATGCACAAGTTCCTCATGAGCACAATTAAGTGTTCTGGGATTCCCATTCTTTGCAATGTTATCCATAATTTGTTATGATTCACACAGTCTAATGCCTTTGCATGGTCAATAAAACTAGGTAAATATCTTTCTGGTATTCTCTGCTTTCAATCAGGATCCATCTAACATCAGCAATGATATTGCTGGTTCAAGGACCTCTTCTGAATCTGGCTTGAATTTCTGGCAGTTCTCTGTACTGCTATAACCACTTTTGAATGATTTTCAGCATAATTTTACTTCTGTGTGATATTAATGATATTGTTTGATAATTTTTGCATTCTGTTGAATCACCTTTTTTAGATTGGGAACAAATATCTCTTCCAGTCAAATTTCTTGGCATAAACGGGTGAGCACTTCCAGCACTGTATCCATTTGTTGAAACATCTCAATTGGTATTCCGTCAATTCTGGAGCTTGTTTCTTGCCAATGCCTTTAGTGCTGTTTGGACTTCTTCCTTCAGTACCGTTGGTTCTTGATTATATGCTACCTCCTGAAATGACTGGATGTTGACCAATTATTTTTGGTATAGTGGCTCTGTGTATTCGTTCCATCTTCTTTTGATGCTTAACTGCATCATTCAATATTTTCACCGTAGAATTCTTCAATATTGCACCCCAAGGCTTGAATTTTTTCTTCAGTTTTTTCAGTTTGAGAAATGTCGAGTATATTCCCCGCTTTTAATTTTCTATTTCCAAGTCTTTGCACATTTCACTATAATACTTTGTTTTCTCTAGCCACCCATTGAAATCTTTTGTTCAGCTCTTTTACTTCATCATTTCTTCCTTTCGCTTATCTACTCTATTTTCAAGAGCAACTTTCAAAGTCTCTTCTGACATCCATTTTGGTCTGTTCTTTCCTTCCTGTCTTTTTAATGACCTCTTGCTTTCTTCATGTATAATGTCCTTGATGTCATTCCACACTCTTCTGATCTTCCGTTATTAATGTTCAACATGTCAAATCTATCCCTGAGATGGTCTCTAAATTCAGATGGGGTACACTCAAAGCCATATTTTGCTTCTCATGGACTTGCTTTAATTTTCTTCGGCTTCAACTTAAATTTGTATATGAGCAATTGATGATCTGTTCTGCAGTTGGCCCCTGACCTTGTTCTGACTTATGATATTGAGCTTTCCTATCATCTGTTTCTACAGATGTAGTCAATTTGATTCCTGTGTATTCCATCTGGTGAGGTCTCCCCCATCCTCGCTGCCTAGGAGCATTCTGGCTGTACTTCTTCCAAGGCTAATTTATTCATTCTTCTGGAAACTCTATGGGGGAGCTCTTCTCTGTCTTATAGGGTCACTCTGAGTCCGAACTGACTCTGTGGCGATGGGCTTGATTTGGTTTATGTCTTCTTGGTGGACTAACACTTTTATCATTATATAATATGGATTGGGGGAATATACTTTCTGGTCACTGGTAATTTTCTTTGTTCTGAAGTTTACTTTTTATGACATTAATACAGCCATTCCTGCTTTCCTTTGAAAAGGGGTGGGAGTATGTTTTATCACTGCCAGGTTTAGGTAGTTCAGGTTCCCCACTGGCCCTCAATTGACACCCAAAGGGAAGGGCTCCTTGTTACTGCCTGGTGGGTGTTGAAGTGCAGACTCCCCATGTGATTTCCACTGATACCTCCTTACTCACTGTCGTGGTGAAAACCTGGGCTCTGTACTTGGCCTTCTTTGAAATAACTCTGGGAGGAGTATTGGGGAGCATTGTTAAAGTTTTCTCATGTGGAAGTCTAGCCTCTCCATTCAGCCTTTGCTGTCATGCATGGGGATGAGGCTACAGTTTTTTTCTTTTCCCCTGTGGTGTTTGGCTGGAGTAGCACAGTTATTGTCTGAAAAGTTTCCTGACCTGCTACATTTGACTTAATAGAACAGACTTTTGTTAGGGGCTTTTTTTGTCTGTACACGTTGGTGTTCCTGTGTTGCTGATTCCCTCAATTCTAAGACTAGACTATATGATGCAAACTGAAAACCCAGGGAACTCACAATCATGCTGTTCCTTGGTTCCTGTGATCCCTAGCCTATATGCCTTCTTCTGTGCACCTTTCAGTCTTTTTGTTTCTTTTATGTGTACTGTATATAGGGTCGCTATGAGTCAGAATTGACTCGACGGCAGCGAGTTGGCTATAGGGTTTTTAGATGTATTTAGCTGGAGAAATAGGAAAAAAATACATCTACTCCATCTTCTCAGAAGCAGACATTTCTCTGCATATTTTTAAAATAGTGACATGTAGGTCACTTATGTTATTGGGCTTCAAAAGGATGCAGCTGACATCCAGAAATCTCAACCTATCACTTTACTAGACACTAAATTGTAAGATCCACGAGGGCGGGATTGAGTTTTATTCACCATTGTGGCTTTAGGCAACTTTAAGTCCTCGATGTAGGTGAGAAAACAAAGTATTTTCCTGTCTATATTTACAGTGCTTTTAGATCTAAGAATGAGTGTCAAAGTGTAGAACAATCATGGCACCCAAATGTTGTGTCTTCCATCAGGATATTTGTAGCTCTTTTATTAAAACTTGAGATATTTTTTGGTCAAAGATGTGGCCACCTTTTGTTTGATTAAAATTAAAATAAGTCAAGTTAATGGTAATGATAGGGGAAGAATTTTTACTTCTGACTAAAAGAATGATAACTCATTTTTTCTTTAATGAGAACAGTAAGTAAAAATATTATTCATGCATGCTTGCCATCTCATTAAGCATTGATATAAAATTTTCTCCAATAAAACTCAAGTGGATTTTTTTGCAAGATTGGGCTTCAGGAGGTTTATTATTTCCATTAGGCTGTGGAATTTGATTATTCAATCAACCTACTTCAGTCCAGAAAAATCTCTTATGGCCCATTAATTTAAGGATCCTTTTTGTAAAGCACATGATTATAAAAAGGAAAAGTTAAAGACTGCTCAACTATTGCTTTTCTTCTTTCTACTTTTACTCTTTGTTTTGAATAATTCCTGTTGCGATTCACTTGCCATAAGCACATTAAACACATTTCTAGCAATGGTTATTCTAGAAACTTGAATAATAAAGATTAACATGCTGATTCAAACCCAGTTACTGGCTTGATCAGTGTTAAACTTCCTTTTCAGCATAAAAATATTTTTTCATCAGAAGAAAAATACATTTTTAAGTTTAATTACTGTAGAGTTTTTGATAAAATTCTTAAGATTTTCTTGTCATTAAAATAGCAACATACATCAAAATGCATTTAGGATATATTTTTTTTATGTATATGCCTGGAAACCCTGGTGGCATAGTGGTTAAGTGCTATAGCCACTAACCAAAGGGTCAGCAGTTCGAATCCACCAGGCACTCCTTGGAAACTCTATGGGGCAGGTCTACTCTGTCCTGTAGGGTTGCTATGAGTCGGAATCAATTGGACGGCAATGGGCTTTTTTTTTATGTATATCCCTAAGGAGCTGAAGTGGCACAGTGGTTATGGGCGTGATTGCTAACCAAAAGGTCAGTGGTTCTTCCATGGAAGAAAGAGATAGCAGTCTGCTCCCATAAAATTTTCTTTGGAAACTCTATGGGGGAGCTCTATTCTGTTCTACAAGTTTGCTATGAGTCGGAATTGACTTGATGGCAATGGGCTTGGGTTTTTTTTTTTTTTTTTGGTTTGGTGTATATTCCTAAAGAAATACAAATATATAGTAAACAAGTGCATTGAAAAAGCACTTCCCCAGGTGAAGTAATACCTTTTTTTTTTTCTAAAAAATACCTCCCCACAAATTATATAAGTAAATATATGGCTATGCACATTTATCTGTGGATGTGTGTATGTCAGAGGTGGGTTCTAAATAATGAAATAGTCTGAAGTAGCTATAGAAAGTTTACTGGCTATTCTTTTCATAAGTGACATAGATTACTAATAATTCCCTCCAAGCTTGGGATTCCAAAAGTTTATTGATCTGATTTCTAACTCTAGTTTGTTTATAAAAAACTATTATTTCTCATTGCTGGCATTGTTAAATGAGAAACCTTTTTTAAGGGACTTTACTTGAATCACTACAGGAAGCTGAAAAAGGCGCTAAATGGAAATGACCCTTCAGATCAAATTCAACTCATTCCACTATTCTGTAACGGTAGATATCACTTAATTTTTCCTTCTTAATTAAGCCAGACTTTTACATGTGTCCAGATTATATGACTGCCTATAGGATTTTATATTAGGTATTTGGGAATGTTCTTCCTCTGCTCCTAAATATCTCCTTAATGGCAATATCACATTCCAGATATACTTAAACTTCTGATAATTTGACTTAAGACTCCAATGTCCTTTGTAAAATTCCAAGGTTTTTAGTTAAGAAGTGGGTAATATGTTCAGCTGCCCAAACTCATTGCAGCTCAGGTTTGTCCAATTAATTAGGTTATCTATCACTTCTTGAGAGGATAGGATAGAGGTCAATGACTAGGATAATATGTATGTTGTTCATATCAATAAAGATATGGGACATGTATTTTAAATGCCATATTGTCTCTCTTATGAAGAGTATAAGCCCTTAATTTATCCTGTTGATTATAGAATCTAGCAACCATTCCAGGTTTGGATGATTCTAGGGTATTTTTCCATTGGAATGCATAACCATTAATATTTGCAGCAATAGAGTTGATTTGGCCTTTTTTTCCACTAAAGTTACTTTTTCAGCTTTTTAAAGATGCTGAGTTCTGTGGAAAAGATGTCATATAGAGGAGAAATAATTTTAGACAGTCTCTGACCAATTACATCAGCTTTGAATTTGTGAAGGGAAGGATGAAGTGTGTATTAAACTAATTTTTGTTTACTTTTATTTAAATCTAAACATTGAAAATACTAGAGAAACCAGTAAGTGTAAGGGATAGAGCTAGACATAGAAATAGAGTATGAGAAGTATCCTCTTGATAAGACACGTAGCAATCAGAATATTTTTGGTCTTTTCATCATGAACATGCTTAGTGTCTTATGCTTACCATTGAAACTGAGTGTCTTGATGGTCTCATGTGTGAAATGGAGATAATGGCCCTTTTTTCTTAATCATTTTATGGGGATTCGGTGAAGAATAATAAGACTTTTCAAGGAATTTCTCATAAACCATTATATAAATACAGAAGCTTGCTATAACTATGTATATCTTTTGAAACCTATTAGGGAAGAGAGTTTTAGATGTACTATAACTCAATACCTCTGTTGGCTTTCAACTGTATAAATTGCTGAAGACACTAATTTTTTTCCTCTAATTTTAAAAGTTTGGGTCATTTTTAAATTCCATATTTCTATATGTCCTATTAATAAAAATTCTTACTTTTAAGTTGTTCTTAATATTTAAGAATGATTTAGTATTTATAGGTTTTTTTTTTTTTTTAAACACCAGTAGAAAAACTGATTTGCCCGTATAACTGTCCTAAAACTCCAGATTTACTAGGAAATGGCTTGCCAGTGAATGGCTTCTCTACAGGGAACAATCCTTTCTTCTATCTCTGTTGCTTTAGGCATATATTCTGAACTCCTTCAACTTACAACCCTCCTTTGCCTCCTAATTTCATGACATTTCTGTATATTTTTATCCTTTATCTTCGGTAACAGGTGTTATTCCTCTCTAAGACAAACCTCTTCATCCCATTGTTCCCTACTCCCAAAATTTTTACTTTTTAACCTTGGTCTGTTTTTCCAACTACGTGTCAAGATCTCCATGTTACATGTTTTTACCGCCTTATGTTATAGAAACTCAAGAAATATAAGATGAATGAATAATGGGAACAGTTTAAATTATTATTACTTCTTGATACTATAATCAAATTACTTTGTCATTTTTCTGATTTGTTAGTCTTATCCTACATACCACTGCAAACAAGTAAGAAAATACTATGGGGAATGTTTTGATGCCAAAATGGATAAAACACACTTAAGATTAACTGTAATAAGAATTGTGTGATGGGAAACCAATTTGCTGTGTAAACTTTCACCTGAAGCACAATAGAATGTTCCAAAAGAGAGAGAGAAAGAAAAGAAATATGGGAATGTTATAAAGAAAAAAACAAAGCCTAATTTTTTAATTGGGAGACACACAAGAAGTTGGGGATAAATGGGTAGGCATATACATTTGCTGTATATGAAGGTGACATTTATGAGTGTAAATTACTTCCAAATTAATGTATAATTTGCAGTTCAATTAAAAGCTCAATGAATATTGAGGTTTTCAACAATGTAAGATTGAAGTTCATCAAGATTAAAAGTTGGGTGATGATATTTGATATATTTTCAATTAGTAATATGGTGCTTGCTGTATCAAATACCAAAACAGTAAAGGTACAGTAATGGGAACATATTAGGCCACTGGAATTATATCACTGGAATATTATAAAGGCCTTATAAACAGACCTAATATGATAATTTCGTGCATGATAAAAATCACATCTTTCCCATTTCATTTTGGAAATCGGTCTACATTTTTACTTTTTTAGTAGCCTTCCTAGTAGAGGTTACCTGTTTTATTTTTATTATTCTCAGAGAACCAGTTTTTCAGTTCATGTATCAAATCATATTTTAATTCCTTGGTTTCTGCTTT
The DNA here is from genome assembly GCF_024166365.1 of Elephas maximus indicus. Classification (NCBI taxonomy): domain Eukaryota; kingdom Metazoa; phylum Chordata; class Mammalia; order Proboscidea; family Elephantidae; genus Elephas; species Elephas maximus. The sequence goes on along the minus strand of NC_064827.1, from coordinate 37,941,142 downwards.
TTGTATATGTAGTATTTCTGTACCTTCTTTCATTGAATTTGATGAATAATTTATTTTTAAATTTTCTAATATAAAACATAATTTCCTTTATTCCTTTGTCATTATTGCCTAATGAAGAAAGATTTTGAAACTTTAGATGTGATACTAGGGAGGTATTTGATTATACCTCATAAGTTTTTTCAGTAGTTTTAATTTTTTCCATATCTAATATAGTCTGCAATTGTGCAATTTTAGTTTTGATTTGCTTTTTAAACCCAAGAGAATTTAGAAGGAATTTTTGCTATCAATTTTATTTTATTACCTTTAGGTGAGCTCAGCTGGTTTGTATAAGGTTCTCTGTTTTGGGAATTAAATTATTATTATTATTATTATTATTATTATTATTATTATTATTTTGCAGTAGACTCTATTAGTTTCTCGTTAATGAACTATGAGCACCTGAAAAGAAGGTGAATTCCCTGTTAGGATGGTACATGTTTCAATATTTATCTCATCAATCTTATTAAATTTCCGGTGCCCCTCATTTCTCTCCACTTGGTCTATAAAAAACTGAGAAAGAATGTGTTAAATTCTCCTACTACTAATATCTTTCTATTTGATTATCATTGTGTTTCTCAGATTTTGTTGTACATATTTGGATATTAAGTTATTCATTCAGTTCATAAGGTTTTTGACTGTGATATCACTGTGTATTATATCTTTTATTCATATAAACTTTTTTTTTCATGTTTACTATTTCCCTTATATTCTATGTCTGAAATTAATACTGCCACTCCTGGAGGTGTTTTGTTGGTGGTAGTATATTGTTTTATTTTGCTTCATTTGTTCCTACTTTCATCCTGTATTATGTGACTTTCTTAAAAACACCATACATTAGGTTTTTTTTTTTTCTTTTTATGTTATTAGTGTCTTTTTTTTTTAATTGGGAAATTTAACGTGTATTTATTGCCACAACCCAAGAGTATTTGCTTTTATCTTTAATGCTTTAGAGGATATATATATCATGTTTGAACTTCTCTTAAATTTTTTAGGAAAAAAAATCACCTTTTTGATGCAATAAGAATAAAATGTATTTTAATTGTGTTGTAGGTGAGAGGAGGAATTTTGCATTCTTTTACTTTCTCCATCCTCTTCTTTCTAAATACGTATGTTTAGAATCACAAAATGTTAGTAAATTATGCTTCCTAAATAATATTCTGTTTCAAGAATATTTGACACATTTAGTTTTGTAAACACATTTATAAGTACATGATTTTGATGTTTATCACAAATCATTTGATAACATAGCTTCTCCTTTTGGTTAAATTCTCAAGCTACTTGGATATATATTCAAATATTGTTTTCAACAACGGCACATAAATGTTATATTTCCTGGACTTTTACTTTGTATTTGAATAACCCTCTATCGCTTATTAATATAAACAATAACTTCCTGGGTATAAATTTTGAATCACATTTTTCACTCAGGAATAGGAGAAATGTAAACCCAGAGAAGAAAGGTATCTGTGGGGTAAAGTTATGATATTGTTGTGTGCACAAGGGATCAGAGTTAGGGTGTGTAATTCCACAGGCCAAAAATAGGATCAGAGGGTAGAAGCTATGTAGAAAGTTGAATAAAAAGCTGATCTCTGTCACACTTAGAGCTTTCTAAAGATGGAAGTAGGAATATGCTTTAAACGCATTGCCCTCGAGTCGATTCTGACTCATAGCGAGTCCATAGGACAGAGTAGAACTGCCCCATAGAGTTTCCACGGAGCGCCTGGGATTCAAACTGCTGACCTTTTGGTTAGCAGCCGTAGCACTTAACTACTATGCAACCAGGGTTACCAATACATTGCTTAGTAAACTGTAATTAGATGGAATCATTGAGATGAGACAATATAAATTGAGCCCTTGTTTATGCACTTTTATTTTTTTGAGAAATAATAAAACCTCAGTTACTTTGGTTAATTAATAAATAGCCTAGTGCCCATAAGAGTGTCATAGGTGTTCGCTAAATGGTGGACGGAGAACTTGCATTTTGGGTATTCTGTAGATGCTATGGACCTTTTCCTCCATCTTTCCTGAACCTGCCCTTGAATGCCAGATGAATGGTAAGGTAAACCTCCATACTCCTCACACTGAACACCCCAGAACGACTGTTACCAATGTAAAAGCCCTCTGGTCGAAAATCTGTTTGTAACTCTATTACACCAGGACCCCCTATTACATCTTATGTGGCTATTAGCTACAGGGATTCTAAACAGGTCTTTTAGGAGTTATTTTATACTTTCTTTTTTTTTAATTGCTGAATTCCAAGTGTTTCGTGGGTGTATAGTTTAAATATTTAATGTTTAACATAGGAAAAAAGAACACTGCTTTTATTTTTAAAGACCACATACCAACCACAAAGATGGGCAGAAGAGGACAACTATATAGATTCTATACTTCCATTTTAGAGAACTATAACTAAATATGCAGTGCACCATTCTCAGTTTTAAACATGACATAAATAATAGTTCATCCAGATGACATAAAAAAGCCTAGAAGAAAATAGCAATGAGAAATTTGCCTTTATTTTTTCTCCCCTAAATAATGAGATCATGGTCCATGATATTAATAAAGGTGGACTGAAATCTTGTTGAAAATGGCTTGAGAACTTTTTGGGATTTCTGGATTTGAGCTGCCATTCTGACAATTCCTGTGGAATTTGTGTATATTATCAGAGCTTCAGTTTCCTCATCTGAAAATTGGATGAGATACACTGTATAATAATAACAGCTATTAATGTATTCAGTGGTTACTATGTACCAAGCACTGGGCTAAATACTTTGCATCTATTGTTTTACTTAATCTTCATGACACTCAGAGTCCCTGGGTGGTGCAAATGGTTAAAACACTAGGCTACTAACCAAGCGGTTGGAGGTTCAAGTCCATCCAGAGGCACCTTGGAAGAAAGGCCTGGCAATTTACTTCCGAGAAATCAGCCATTGAAAACTCTATGGAATACCAGCACTACTATGACACACATGTGGTCACCATGAGTGAAAATCAACTCAATGGCAACTGGATTGTTTTATTCATAACAACCCAATGGGTTACAAATTCCCCCAAATGGAAAGTGAGTTTAGAACTTTGTCCTACCTGAGACTAAATCATAATCCTGGCAACTTTACAAATCTTAAAAACCCTATGTAGTACTAAAATTTTATGAGAAATTGGTTTAGTACACTTACTTGTATCAATTGCATTTAAATTGGCCTGTTTCTGATGAGACCATTGATGAGCTAACCGCACTGTTCCTGAGTAATTTCGCATTCTGTCTGCACTGGAAGGCCCTTTGGTCTAATCTCTTCCATCACTCTTCCTGTGGCTGACTGCTACCACTTCACTTCTCAGCCTAGACATCACCTCTTCCAGGAGGCCTTTCTTGACCTACCCAAATTGGGTGTGGTTCCCTCCAGCGTGCTCTCGTGTCCCATAACGCCCGTCTTTCCTCTATCACGGCAGGAGTCACGCTGCTGTGTGGAAATGGCCTGGCTACTTAGCTGCCTTCCCACTAAACTGCAGTCTTGGTGAGGGCAGGGACAATGTGTAATTCACAACTGTATCCCCAGGGTTAAGCCTCGTACCTAGCTTACACAGATATTCAGTAAGTGTTTGTTGAACCAACACCTAAATCTTAGACCTTTTTTTCATCTGTCAGCTCTGTTTCCCTTCTCATTTTTCTACTCTTCTCTGGAACCAGAGGACAGGTAACCTCTTTCCTTTCCTAAGTGTGCCAGATCAGTGTACTTCTTGAGATTATTTTCAAAGGTCAACTATAGTTGTTCCCAATTCAGAGAAGCAGAAACTGTTATACCACTTTGAATTATCAGCCCTCTGAAGGGTTTCATTATCTGCCCAAACAAAACACTGAGTTACCCAAAATTCACTGTTTCATAGCTATATACCATGAAGTCAAGGAGATATCTAGCAATATACTCCATAATTTGATCCACAAAGATAAGCGGGATAAGCAGAGCCCTGAAGTGAATGATTTGGCCTAAGTTATTATTATTATTTTTTTATGTGGCTTAGTGGAATTTGCTGGGGTCTGTAATAAATTCGGTCATAATATCTAGTCCCCTGCCTCACACACACATGCATATATACATCTTATCTTTTCCTCCCACCCTTCCTCCAGATCTTCTGTTTCTCTTCCTTTAGCAAATATTACTATGCCTGTTTGTATGACCAAGGCTCTTATAAGCCTTAGAGTTACACACACACACACACAGAATTTCTATGTTCAAACACTCTACCTGGTAAGGGAAACAAGCATGTAAAAAATAATAATTATATTGGGAGTAAATTGTGCAAAAGGTGATGGGGAAGAAGTTTCATTTTGCCAAAAGTAGGAAAAGAGAAGCCTTCACAGAGGAGACAGTTGGGTCTTGAAGAGTGAGCAGGTGTTCCCTAATAGTCTAGAGGTCTAGCTAAGCAGTCCAGACCCAGAAAACAGAATCTGAAACAACCACTCGCATATATTCACATTCTAGATTTTACTCTGCGAGTTGGTCAAATTCTTTTGGATCCTTTTTTTTTTTTTAAATAATTTCAAGGAAACATATTTAGAATGCATTCCACTAGATGTATATGGATGCTTTTTGTGGCATGACTTGATCATGAGACTAAACAATGTAAAATCTATTAATAGATTTAAACTTTTGGATTTTGGGAAAACCTCTGGCCCTGTATAGACACAGGATGAATTCCTGTGGATTCATTTAGCATCAGTTTCTAGGCTGGCAATGAGTTTGCCAGACTAGGGAGTGACTGATTTGGGTTATCATTTATTGTGAAAATTAAACTTTTTTTTAAAGTTCATAATGGACCATTTGTTTGAGTCTTATAGAACCAACTTTCATTTTAACATCTTTTCTATTTAAAAAGTTAAAAAAGCATCTCATTATTTTTGTTTTTATTTTATGCATTACTAGTTTTTAGTGAGATTAACTGTATTTTCTCTGTTTTATTGTCAGCTTTATAATTTCTTTATGTATTTTCTTTTCATTGTTGTTGATTTTGTATTTGCTGAGTCTTTATGTTTTTCTCGTTTTTTATTTTGGTGTGTAGGATTGTTTGTTTTCTTTGTGGTTACCTTAATGTTTACCTCTATTTTTCTAAGTTTAAACCAATCTGTTATTTCTTTGGATTGCCTTGACTTCCTTTCCATATGAAAGATCTATGACTGCCTTATTTAGCCCCTCTTTTTTTGTTTTAATGTTGTCATCTTTTACATATTGATGTCTCTGTTTCCCTATTTTCAGTGTTTTAGCTTATATTTATTTTTGTGACTTCCCTATCAGAGTTGATATCTGGTTGTTCTGTCTTGTGTTTTGTCTTGGCTTGTTATCTGATGTTACTGATTTTCTAAACGGAGGACTCCCTTTAGTATTTCTCGTAATTTTGGTTTGGTTTGTAAAAATTCCCTTAACTTCTGTTTATCTGGAAATGCCCCAGTTTTGCCATTATATTTGAGAGACAGTTTGCTGGATATATATTTCTTGTCTGGCATTTTTTTTTTTTTCCTTCAAGGCTTTATATATGTCATCCCATTGTCTTCTTGCCTGCATGGTTTCTGCTGAGTAGTTAGAGCTCAGTCTTATTGACTCTCCTTTGTAGGTGACTTTTCATTTACCCCTAGCCACTCATAAAATTCTCTATTTATCTTTGGTTTTGGCAAGTTTGATTATAAAATATCTTGGTGACTTTCTTTTGGTATCTACTTTGTGTGGGGTTTGATGAACATCTTGGATAGATATCTTCGCATCTTTCATGATATCAGGGAAGTTTTCTGCCAACAAATCTTCAACAATTCTGTCTGTATTTTCTGTTACCCTCCCCCCCCCCACCTCTGGTTCTGGTACTCCAATCACTTGTAGGTTATTCCTCTTGATAGAGTCCCACAAAATTCTTAGGGTTTCTTCATTTTTTTTAATTCATTTATCGGATTTTTCCTCAAATATGTTGGTGTCAAGTGCTTTATCTTCAGTCTCACTAATTCTGACTTCCATTGCATCATTTCTGCTCCTGTGACTTTCTATTGAGTTGTCTAATTCTGAATTTTATTGTTAATCTTTTGAATTTCAGTTTGCTGTCTCTCTATGGATTTTTGCAGCCTGTTAAATTTATCATTATAAAAAAAATACTCTTGTATAATCTTTTTAAGTTCCTCTATTGCTTTGTCTGTGTGTTCCTTGGCTTGTTCTGCATTTTCCCTGATCTCCTTCCTGATCTCTTGAAGAGCTTTGCATATTATTCTTTTGAATTCTGCCTCTGGTGGTAATTCCAAGAAGTTATCTGGCTCTGGAAGGTTTCTTGATTCTTTGTTTTGGGAGCTTGCTGAAACCATCATGGTCTGCCTCCTTATGTGATTTGATATTGACTGTTTTCTCTGAGCCATTACTAAGTTAGCATATTTATTTATTTTATGTTGCTTACTATGTCCTAGGTTTTTGTTTTGTTTTGATATGCCCAAATAGGCTGGTCGTGTGAGCTATTGGTGCCTTTGAAACTCTCACGTCCTGTCAACAGATAGAGCTGTTACCAGGTATGTGAGCCCAGGAGTCCATTTACTTTCCCGTATGGATTCAGCTCAGGCATCCAGATAGTCAGTCACCAAGTGTGTGGTTCAGGTTCTCACCTACAGTCCTAGATGGGCAGGGGTGATTGGAGTAGGCACAGGTATCTGGCTCAAGAAGGGGGTCATGTGCTGAGCAAGGCAGGGGGCTGATGGCTTCCCCTGGGTCTCTGGGAGGAAAGCAAATCCCTGTTCCCTAGAGCGTGGAGGTAGGTGTGTTTTGCAGCCAGACTGTGAGTGCCCAATGCTGTTGGCTATAAGGACTGGGAGGCACCACTTATTCTTGGACCCCTGTCGAAGGTGGCTAGGTGGCGTGGGTGGAGCCACCAGTTCTCAGGCCCCTGATGTGGGTAGGTGAGGACCCTGCTTAATGGGCAGAGCAGTGTCAAATGTCACAAACTTATCACTCCACCATATAGCTGATACAGTGAAGTTAGGCTTCAGGTATATACCCTGTTTTACTGTGCTAATGAGGGCCTCTGCTTTTGAAATGGGCCCACACAGGTCTATGCAGGGGTGAAAGACATTCAAAGTCTGTGGACCCCTTATGTCTGTGCCTAGGAAAAGGGCCTGTGCCTTCCCTGAGTTCCCAGCTTAGGTGAACTGTCAGATTATTTTTTCCTGTTTATTAATTTGTCCTCTCTGCAAAGCCAGGAGAATGGCTAAGGATGCCCAATGGGTCTTACTTCTGGCCCAGGGGGTGCAGCAATTGCTGAAGCCAGACTGGACCCAGTGCAGAGCAGGGAGGGGGCAGGTAAATGGGAGAGAGGCTCTTCCCAAAGGGGGTGTTTTTTTGATCCACATGGTAGGTTAGATGCATGTATTTATCTTTTGCCAATTGAGTGCAGCTTCTCACTGGTTCTGGAGGCTTGAACAGATTCTTTGCTGCTCAGTCTCTCCTGATGTGGAAAACACATCCTGGGTACCACTGCTTGCCTCATCACACACACCAGCTGATCCAGCCTGTAGCATGCCAGTTCTGGCCAGGTCAGGTGTGGCAACTCCTCACTGCTTCTGAACCATCTCTCCTTCCCCCTGCCACTCAGTTCGATTCTTCAACTTTGCCTTTGACCTTCAGGGCTTCTAGATTGTCATATATAATTGATTCACTTGGTTTTTTCAGGTCTTTGTTGTAAGAGGGACCATGGGAAGCATCTGACTTCTCCGCCATCTTGGCCCCACCTCATCTTTACAATTTATGTGTGTAGTATTAGTATTGCTTTCATATACCTTGCTCATATTTTTCATAAGGCATTTTTTTCCTTATTAATTTCTTGCAATGCTTTATGTACAAATAGTGTAAAGGGTATTTATATTTTGTTCATCACATATGTTACAAATATTTTTCCAGTCTGTCATGATCCATTTAAATTTACCCTCATTATTGTGTGCCATCCAGTTGATTATCACTCATAGCAACTCTATATAGGACAGAATAGAACCGCCCTATAGAGTTTCAAAGGCTATAATCTTTACAGAAGCAGATTGCCACATCTTTCTCTTGCTGAGCAGCTGGTGGATTCGAACCGTTGACCTTTTGTTTAGCATCTGAGCACTTAACCACTGTGCCACTAGCTGTCCTTAAATTTACCCTTAGTGTTTTGTTTTGTTTTTTCTTTTTAAGAATTTTCAACATTTACTGTATTTAAAATCATTGATCTTTTCCTTCAGGCTATCCTTGATATTATGTTTAGAAAGAGACTTTTTAAAACTATTTTCATAAACTTTATAACAATTTTATAATATTGCTAGAAATGTCCTGTTGGTATTTTCATTGGCATTGTATTTAACATGTTAATTAATTTAAGAAAATTTAACATCTGTAAATATTACATAAATATTCAGCTTTATCATCCAGTAACAGATACATCATTGTATTGTTTGTTTAAATATACCTCAATAATATTTTATATCATTTAATAATAACATTTTAAATTTATCACATTTCATGTTACAGGCAGTCCCCATGTTAAGAATATCCTACTTACAGGCCACTCATACTTAAGAATGTACAGCCATAAAGTCTATCATTTAAAAAATTTGAGTTAAATACAATGGTTCATAATAATGAACTCACGCAGTACTTTGTGATGCTTGTGAGAACCTTGTTTGGTTTGGAAGTGTTTCTTAAAGGCTTTATATGCACAGAAAGGTAAAATGTATACTATGTACTAAGTCAAACATTTGACCAACTGTTGCTAAGTGAGAACTGTATGTATCTGTTCCAGAGCCCTGGTGGCACAGTGGTTAAGAGCTCAGCTGCTAACCAAAATGGTTGGTAATTGGAATCCACCAGCTGCTCCTTGGAAACTCTATGGGGCAGTTCTGTTCTGTCCTATAGGGTTGCTATGAGTTGGAATTGACTCAATGGCAGCAAGTTTGGTTTTTGGGGGTACCTGTTCCAACTTACCTACAAATTTGACTCAAAGGCAGTTGTAGGAATGAATCTTGTTTGTAACCCAGGGACTGCCTATAAATTAATAGTTTTTTTTTTTTTTCTTGGTGTTCTCTTCCTCATTTACTAACCCCCATTCCTGCTCCTCTCCTTGGCCTTCAAATATGGACATTCAAAATCTTCAGTCCTTTGGTTTCTTATATTCTGTCTGGTTGTTTCACTTATTGCAGTGATTACAGCTTATCATCGGTACACAGATGGTATCTACATCCACACATCAACCCAGTCAATGTCTGTAATTACTGTGGCCTTCTCAATCAGACATCATTTGTACCCCAAACTCAAAATATCCAGAACCAAATTTATTATTTTGTTTCTGAAGAAAATTCATACTCTTGTCTTCATATTTTTGTTAATAGTATCACAATATTTATCCAACTGAAAAAATTAGAGCCAACTTTGTATTTTCTTTCTCTCTTTCTTCTACATGCAATCTGAAAGTAGGTTTAAATCTTTAAGCTCTACAAAGTTTCCAGCATCCATCCCTTTGTCTCTAGCTCCATAGCCACTACCATAATGTGAGCTCTCTTCAACTCTTGCCTGGGTTATTGATTGGACTTTAAACTAGTCTTCTTGCTTCTATCTTCTTTCCTTCCACCCCAAACAGCCAGATAGCCATTTTATCAATCTTTCTCAGACACAACATTGGTTTATTCTTTCCTCTATTTAGGACACTTCAATGTTGCTTGCCTAACTGAACACAAGTTCCTCAATTTAGAAGGCAAACCCTCTTCAGAGTTGCTCCAATTTCCTTTCCATTTTTATCTTCCATTCTCCTTTTCAGGTGATTACACTATCCTGCAATTAGACTATCCCTGTTCTCTAGAAATACCTGGTAGTTTAATCACTCTGCCCACTTGGTCATACTTCATCTGCTGCCCAGAGTACCCTCTTGCTCATCTCTGCCTAGTGAAATCCTACCTCTTTTAAGGCTCAGTATTGTACACCCACAGCCATGTCTTAGCTTTAGAAACCTATCATGGTATGCCTTGAATATAAAGCTATTCGTAGACTTCCCTCCATTTCTAGACTTTAAAGCTCCTTAACTGCAGAGATTGATCTTACTTATCTCTCATCCCACTCAGTGTTTTGTGCACATTTGGAGTCCTCTAAATACTTATTAAACCAAATTAAATAGGTCCAATTACCATAGGAATTGCCTGTGCTTCAAACTAAGAAATAAATGCCTAATTTTGATTGGATTCAGAAGGTGACTTGGTTAAAATGAAACCCGAGGTAATGCTGATTTCTTCCTTTTGCCCTTACCTAGCTCAAGCTTAAATTGAAGGTGAGCAGCTGAGAACCTCTGATTACAAAATCCTGCATGCCAATGGGTTTTCTATAGTTAAAATGAGTTATTTGTTAGAAATGCATCAGTGCTCTTAGGTATTTGATTCAAAGGTTGTGATTTATGACTTAGGCTGGAATTTTATAGGAACAGTGTCATATAATACCTGAAAACACCATTTATTTTCATGCACTATTTAAATTACACTTACACCAAGTTACAGCAATATTTAAAAAGTAATATCCAGTGCTTCCTTACATTTGCCACATTTTTATCAGAGTAGGATTGAATTCAAAATTACTGAATGGGAAGCATTTCTACCACAAAAATGTTACTGTTGAATAATTAATCAAATGAGAAACATATCTGGGTATATTTTTGTCTTCTTTTGTTCTGTGAATTCTGTTTTTACTTTTAAAATGAATATGTTCATGCCCCTGGATCTTCCTTTTTGAAGTTGGATTTATAAGATATCTCAAAACTAAACCCATCAAACATTTTACTGAAGGTAATATAGATACAATTTTCTGATGACTGCTGGGAGGGCTATTTTTCCAAAATGGATTCAGACCGGAATATTCAGTGATATAAGGGCCTTAGTTAAGATTTTTCTTTACTCAGAAAGAAATCAAACGAGGCCTTAGTATGTGCTGTACGAAAGAAGCAATCACATCTTTAAATAGTAGATAACTGGGTGTATTGGTGAATGTGAACTATAATTTAGGTGATTAAAACACTCTCCTGAATCTATAAGAATTATCAAAGATTTACTTGCAGCATTTCTTCATCTTTTGTATGTTATAAGAGGAAGGCTTAATAACCTATTTAAACATTGAGAGTTTTAGTTTCATTCTTTCTCCAGAAAAAGCCGTAATTGACATTGTTTATATTTTACAATTCAGACTAAAAATTGAAAGAATAATCTCTCCCTTTATTACTAGCTATTTTTAAAATTTGCTGATTATTTTTCATGTAGTTATGAATCAGAGCACAATATTTTTCTTTGTAGAGGGTAGTTCTGACCCCGTCCCACCCCCAATTAAGAGTATCAAATATGTTGGATTCCGAATTTTTGTTTTGTTTTGGGGTGTGCCCTTGAGGGGTTTACCTGTTTGCTTGCTTGTTTTGAAACAGAGATACAGATTTGGAGTGGAATCAGTGCATCTTCACTTCAGTCTTCCTGGAGATCCCCTGTAGGCTTTTATAAGGTGTCTGGTGGGGATTTTATGGATCAGAGCTCTAGAAGCTAGGTTCTTTCTGGAATAGAGAAATGTAAATTAACCCACATAGGAAACTTATAATCAACAAACTAAATGGGTGAGTTAACAATAAAAAGATCCATTTCTTAGCTGATTTGAAAACTCTGAAGAGTTCAGTTCTTTTAAAGCTTTATCCGAAGCCTTTAATAAAAAACATTTCTGAATAGCTCCAAATAACGTTACTTAAAAAAAAATCTTTTAGCAGCTTTTTTTTTTTTTTTTTTCACTTGCAACTATTCGGATGAATCCCTACTATTTGCTACTAGGGCACGAGAATCCCCTTTCTCATGAATCTCATTTTTGAGTGATAGGGGACAAACAGACAAGATGGTTTCAAAAACCAAGAACAGGTGAGCCTGCTCTGAAAAGCAGTATTTCATTTCTTAAAGGGTTCCATGAATAAGTTTAGGAAATGTTGTGTTAAACAAAGTCCAACCAATTTCTCTCCTGCAGCATCACTTAAAGTTTTTTGGTTTTTTTAAATCTTTTAATGTTAATTGTAAACCTTCAAGAGGGAAATATAATATGTAGCATTTCACAACCGTATTAGTCTGTAGAAAACTCTTTTCACAGGCTGCGTACCAGCTCTGGTGTTCTGTAGAACACACACATCTTAGACTGCTAATCTATAGCATACATAAGCAACTATGAAGTTTAAAAATACAATAATTCACAACAAGAAAAGCCACACACTAGACTATGTTTTATGATAACTTTGTGAAGGAAGTTAAACTGATTTGCCAAAACAGAACCTTAACATAATCTAGGGGGGAAAAAAAAAAAGGTCTGTGTGACAGGTATTCTGTAGGAAAATTATAATTTAAGGAATAGGTATTCATATTGCCTCCAAAAGAGAAATAAATATAATGACAATTTGACAGTGATAAAAAGAAATTTTGCTTGGCATTATTCTTGCTATTTATGAGTCTTTGAAAAATAACCTCTAAAATAAGGAATAAGGTAAGCATATCATTTTGAAATACAAAAGAAAGTAACAGACTAAGGAGCCCCAAACTAAATTCCTCTATTCTTTTAGGCTAAAGAAAGATCAAGCATGGAGAAAGCAGCTGGTATGTCTGAATCTCAAGAGCAGAGATTATTTTTTTTTTGTCTATGACCCACAAGAATACCTGGTGATTGAAGGTATCCATAAATATGTCTTAACTATTTCAGTGGTATTTGGAGAATTGTCAGAGAATAGTTAATAGAATGGGACCATGAGGCACCAATAGCCATTGAATCAAGGCATCTAGGTACCGCAAAAGCCAATCTTGCTGCAGGGACTGCCGGAGAAAGCCGGTGTATGTCTGCCTGAGATGATATCCAAAGTTGCCATAGAGTTGATCCCAACTCATAGTGACTCCACGTGTGCATAGTAGAACTGCTACATAGGGTTTTCAAGGCTGTAAACTTTTGGAAGCAGATCACCAGGCCTGTCTTCTGAGGCACCTCTGGGTGAGTTTGAACTGCCAAACTTTCGGCTAGCATTGAGCAGTTAACCATCTGTGTCATTCAGGAACTCCATCCAAAGGAGTAAGTGATTATAATTTCTGGCAAACTAGTCACTAATGGAGAAGGGTTTCAGATTGCCCAAGCTAATGTGTGTAAGGCACAGGGAATTTGAAATAGGTAAGTTGCTGTCAGAAATAGAATCCTTATCCTTGTGGTCTTTTAATGACCAATGGCCTACCTGTGATTGAGTGAAGGTTCAAGGAAGGACTTGAGTCTCCATGAAGGGCATAGTGAACTATTAGCATATCAGGATCTCATGTCCTAAACCCAGTATTCAGGGCAGAAATCCATTTATAAGAGGTAGAGATATTGGGCTATAAATTGGCACACAGAAATCCTAGAGGCTATGGCTTATTTATTTCTCTGTGTTTATGGAGGAGACCATGTGACTCTTCTACCTAAGAACATGTTTGATTTTGGTGACCTGGGTAGAGCTAATTTTCAGGCTGGTAGCGGACTGGCCCTGATTAGTTAGAATAATTGCATATCTAACTACCTTTTCTTTGAATAGATTCTTTCTATATATTTACATTACTGAAGAAACTGAACTGGAAATTCGAGGTTAAATAAAAAAAAACTTTCTAAGGGGGCTAGATATCACATACAGAGCTAGAATCCAGACTCGCGGCCATCCGATCTAAATCTGTATGTCTGTATATCTACTTTCACCTATATTCCTTTCCAAATTAGGTATTATTTTAGATATAAATTTTAGACCATTTTAAGGAGAAATTTCCTTCTTCTTTCCAAGTTACTTCATTAGGGTACATAATTTACTTATTTCAATTCCATAATAAATACAACCTTTCATCACTTATTGACATGGTTAGGTTTCAAAGACCAGGTCGTTATGTGACATAGGTGTTATGCAAAAATGGAGGATCACCACATCAGATCACAAAATGTAGGACAACTACCTCATTACATAATTGCCACATTATATTATTATATAATTGCCAAGTTACATCATTACATAACTGCCAGATTACATCATTACGTAACTGCCAAACCACTGAGAATCATGGCCTACCCAAGATGACACATAACCTTAGCCATCGAAACCAGCGTTACTCTCACATCACAGCTCGACGTTTGTTATTGCCAGATGTATGTCATTAATGTGCAATATAGTCAGTAGATTTTCTGCTGTTACTGTAAATGCAAAATGTCAGATAACGAGATAGTCAATAAGTAAAGAGAAAGTGTAACTATCCTAGTTTTTTTTCCAGGGCATTTTATTTCTACTAACAATAAAAGTATAAGGGAAGCCCTGGTGATGCTGTGGTTAAAGCCCTCAGCTGCTAACTGAAAGGTCGGCAGCTCAACCTACTAGCCGCTTCGTGGGAGAAAGATGGGGCAATCAGCTTCCATAAAGATTTACAGCCTAGGAAACCCTATGGGGCAGTTCTGTTCTGTCCTGCCGGGTCACTATGAGTCGGAATCATCTTGACGGCAATGGGTTAACAAGGGAAGTACCGCAAAACAACATACCCCACCTTTTTGTCAAAACATACTCTTTTTTTTTTTTTCTTTTCTTCTTAATCCTACACATTAAAATCATTTCCTACTTTATGTATTCATGGGTCTCCTCAATATCTGAGAGCTGAAATGTTAGAGAGGATCTTTCGGAACAAAATCTATTATAAATCACTAAATATATTTTGTTGGAATTAGATGTGAAGGGTATTTTGGACAGCAGAAAAATAAAGGGGACTATATGAACTACAGTTTGGGAAAATAAGGAGATTAGAAAAAGAAAAATGTGAACAAACTATTAAAAAAAAAAAAAAAAAGGGTCCAAGACTCATTTTTTAAAATAGTGTCTTTTCTATGGCGGTGTTTGCTCATACGGGAAAAAAAAAATGTGAGAAGTATTTCATGCAAAAAAAATATGAACCAGACTGCTTTGATGGTAAAATACATACAAACTTCTAAAAGTTTCTTTTTCTTCCTTTCACACAGAGATTCTAGTACTTGATTTCAGCTATCTTTATTTTCTCAACTTGAAAACAACTTTTAAAATTCCTAAACAGTATTTTATACCGGAGAAGCAGAGAGCTTTTTTATTTATGTTCAGTGTTTATTAGAGAATAATTTACCTAACCAATTTTACCTGGACTTCTTATTTCAGAAATTCACTCTAATTGTTTTACTGGGGTTTAAAAAACACAACAACAAAACCAAAAACCTATATAAAAATAATGTACTTTTCAAGCCTAAAAAGAGGCCATTCACTTACATTATATCTGGAGAGCGTCCCGAATACCATTCAGAAAGCTCCTTGATATAGTTACACAAATCATTTGTGCCGATGTCACACTTAGTGACAACATCAGCAGCAATGATTTATGCAACTATACTAATAAATGTCTCTTCCTTTGGCTCTTTTCATTGATTCAGAATAGGTGTGCTCCTGTATTTATACTGTTTCTATCTACTGTATACACCGTGAAGGATATTGGCAATAAAAATTAAAAACCTTAATGTATATAAGAGAATAAAGTTTGAAATATCATCTGAATACCTTAAAATATCTTCTTTTTCCCTTTTATATCATTTAAAATACCTAATTTATTAATCTTGCCATTAGACTGAATGATATGTTATTTTAAAGATGACAAACTATGAAGAGCAGTGACTTTAGTAATGATCATAAATGAGCATTTTAGTTCAAAGAACTAAAATATTGCTGCCAGAGGAAGCCCTTGTTGGATTTTAATAATAATTAAAAAAAAATCCCAATAATGTTCTGTATTCTGTAAATTCTGATAAATTAATATTTCTATAGGTATGTAGGTATATATATATATATATATATTTTTTAAATTCTGAACTCACATAGTTCTGTTATCTCTGTAATTTTTGGCCTGTAGAGGTTATCTATACGAATGTTTATGTAGTCAACCTACCAATCAGATTAAAGAAAGGCATTTTACAACTCAATTGCTTATACCCATTTTTTCTGCAGCGATGGATGGATGTTTAATTGAGTTATGTCACACATTCCTCTTTCCTCATTTAACTATTTATTAATCACCCCCTCTTCCAGAATATGCTAAAAACTTCAGGAATTCCCAGGAAGTTTCTAAATTTTGTTTTTAAAGGTCTGAAATGTCACTCCTGATAGAAAATGTCATCTGCAGAATTCTGAATTAGAAAAGCCATCCATGGGTTGTGGACTATGGGGCCACATTTATTTATTTTGACTGTTACGGATGTAATAAATCATTTTAAAATAATGGTGACATTTATGCATTCCGCTAACATGGCAGTTTAACAGCCCACTCTGTACACTGCTGCTTGAGTTAAGGGTTTGCTATCACATTTTTCAGCTTAGTTCTCCCAATCTTAACACAGCAGACGGTGGTAATGTCAACTGCACAAGTGCCAAGAAAGAAAAAGATGGATAATGTATTCATTTTTATGGGCAACTTTAAACTCCATGCCATTGAGCACATTTGTCTGAATGGCTCTTGTAGCTCATAGTGTTTTCTTCTTTCCTCTTTCTTTAGGCTACGTGAAACCTTTTTTGCTGCAGGTATGGCTTTCAGGTTGATTTAATCCTCCTTTCTGTGCCTACCAACAGGTGCACAGAATGCATTAGCAAGAAAGATATCATAATTGAAATCAGTACCGTGACTATGAAGAGCGTTTCTATGATGAGTTCTGGGCCTGTATATTTTATATGCTGCCGTAACCATGTTGATGTAATGGATTATATACTGCCATCAATTCAGTTCACACACACACACACATCTACAATGCTTGACTAACATTTATTTTATACTGAGTTTATTGTTTATCTCTTTGACCCATCAATTGTTTGATTAAACTGAATCATTTCATACATAAAAAGAAGAGATGCACTTGTTCTTCCAAGTCAAAAACAGGATTCAAGCGTCATGTGTTAAATTAAAAGCTTTCTAACTCACATGTGCAAATGAGCATTAATTTTAATGTATGATTTCATTTTGCATAATACTTTTCCCTCTTGACTTATAGTCATTATTAGCTTTTGAAACCTTCATGGTCATCATTGACCGTCCATATAGTCATTTAGTGAGTTTTTTCTACTACTTTTCCTTTCTACCATGTCCCACTCTCTCAAACACATACTTTGAAGTCTTGCTGATTTGGGGTGAAAGGGGAAATGACCTCCCAGTGTTTTATTTTTCTGTATGGAATGTGGAATTCTAAAGGAGGACCTTAATGTTGGATGTCAGAGCTAGGCAACCCACCTATGCAATTGTCTACTGGCTTTTGGGGAGTATCTTTATCTCTTAGTATCCTGGTCCTAGGATCCAGCGACAGGAGCCTTGTTTGCAGCCAAGAAGTCACTAAGAGAGTTATGGCATTTTCTGTAGAAGCAAGAGGAATTCTTTGCCTTTCAAAATTCCCTATATCATTTACAAAAAAAAAAAAAAAGAAGTAAAAATGTGCAGAACATAACATTTGATCCTTCTGGTGCTCATATTTAAACTTTTGGAATGTACCCTTACTGTATGGTTATAATTAAGTTACATTTTACAAAAAGTTTGTGAAGTAAGCTGATTTGTCTCTGTTCTAAGACTAGTATAGTTTCTACTGTAGCACCAGATTGCCAAAACAGAACAGAAACATGTACCCACCATTGGCCCTACTTTCAGATAATAAGCGTTCACATACATACATACAATGACTATCTAAAGCTTTTCTGATGCCTTTAAATAACTGTGTTAGCACCTGGCATCATTTTCTTAGTGTTTTCCCAAAGATCCTAGCCTAGGACTAGCCTTTGGGATGCCAGTAAAGACTACAGGCCGATTGGAAAGAAGATGAAGGAATAGACCAGACAGTAAATACAGGGCACCACCTCCATATTGTCATTCAAAGTTGGAAAAGGCCCCAGAAGGACTGTTCTGTGATACATTCTAATGCTTTCTCTGGAGAAAATGGAACTTGATAGTTGGCATGAAACAAATTTTCTTTGTGGAGGTTTCAAAATCCTTAGTTCATTTCCAAGTACAGAGAAGACTTTTTAAGGATTGATACAACACCCCTGGAAATAGGGGTAAAATGCTTGGAAATAACTGCTTTGAATATCTGTAAGACTTCAGCAACTGTCAGCTGTCAGGGAGTAGATATTCAGATGAAGGGAATGTCATGGGCCATCAGCAATTCTTATTCTATTGCTTTTATCTATGCAAATATAGAGGAGTCTTTAGTGAAGAAGAGTTCATTTTATTTACTACCAAATCTTCCAACATACTTTAAAAAAAACAAAAGACCCTCTGTCTTTAGCTTTTACTCCGTCTAACCTGATATTAAAATTCTATCCTAGCTAATATCTCAACGTTCTATTGAATTTAGGACAAATATTTCTTTTTCCTTTTGTTCATTTTTTTTTCCATTTCTTCTAAGTATGAATGCCAAACATACTTTTTCTCTCTCTCATTAGCACATTTTAAGTATATGTCTAAAAGTAAAGCTATATCCATTCCTTTTAATATAGACACTGAGGGTCGCACTAGGGAATATTGCATACTTAGAATGTAATTGATAATTGCAAATAATACAGGCCAGAGGGTGGCTGGTTTTTTGTTTGTTGTTTGCTCTTGTTTTGTTTTGTTTCTATTAAACAAACTCACACTTCTGTGTTATATTAAGTTTTTCAGAGCTGTTTTTAGATATAAATGAACACACTACTACATGGAAGAAAAAACATGGGTAGTAGATAAAAAACACAATGATTAAAACAAATGGATAATTATAGAGGATATTTACAGTATCTGATGATTCTTAGAGATGTCTTTAGTTGCTGTCGAGTTGGCTCCTACTCATAGCAATCTTATGTGTAACAGAACAAAACATTGCTCGGTCCTGTGCCATCTTCATGATCATTGGTAAGTTTGAGTCCATTACTATGGCTATTGTGTCAATCCATCTCATTCTTAGAGATAGCTACTTTTATTAAGTATTTGGTTACTGACTACTTACAAACTAAATTAGGTAATAGTTTTACCTGTATGGACCAACAGAAAAAAAGAGGAAGAAAAATGTTTGTTTCACAAATGATCTCTGCTTCCTTTAAATGAAAACACACAAATAAAAAAATAGCACTGAGGAAGAAAGAATGTGTGTCTTTCTTAATAAGTCACTATTCTATCCCTGCTTGCTATACAGATCCTCAAAAAAATCAGGCCAAACAAAGGCATGCTGATTCATTTCAATTTTTTGTGCTTATCTGTTGATTTTCCTGAAATTGTTTGATCACTCTGGCTTTTCATTTTCAATATCTTTATGACTGCATGGACTATTTCTGAAGATTGGCTCAATATATCAGAATGCCATCTCTCCTGCCTTGTTAAATTTCCTCTAGAAAAACACAGGGCTTTCTAAATAACTACACTCCCTTCCTCCCTTATTGAAGCTCCTCCAGTGCACTGAACTCTCTAGGAACTTTCCAATAATGAGGATGATTAATGTTTATGTAGCTTTGCAGGCCCGCATGTATCTTGGAGTGTCCAAGATTAGAATCGGTTGAAGTGGGTAATAACATCGGAATGTGTCTGCTATGCTTTGCATAAGAACGTTGTTGCAAAGGACAAAGCTTTTCATACAGCTTCAGATTCAGGGTGACTGAATCTACTACAGAGTGAATTTTAGGTCTCTTAATATTTGGTTTGTGGAAAAAGGATGTGATAATATGCTTCTGTAAAGATCATAGCCTTGGAAACCCTATGGGGCAATTTACTCCGTCCTTTTTTTTATAGGGTCGCTATGAGTCAGAATCAACTAGAAGGCAATGGGTTTGGTTTTGGTTATATTTGGTTTGCATACTTGTGAGTATGTATGTGCATATACGTGTGTGTTAGGACCTAATTTGAGAGTTTTCAAATTAAGTGCTTTTTTCTTCCGTGATAGAGGATTTATTATAGACAAATTATTTGATAGTTAAATTCCTTTACATTCCTATTGAAATTCATCTAGTTCAGTGTTGTCCAATAGAACTTTCGGCAATGACAGAAATGTTCTCTATCTGCACCTTCCGATATGGTAGCCACTAGCTACATGTGTCTTTTGAGTACTTGAAAACTGGCTAGTTTGACTGAGGATCTGCTTTTTTTTAATTTAATTTAGTTTTAATTCATTTAAATTTAAGTAACCGCATGTAATGGTGGAGGCTGTATTGGACAACACAGATTTAGTTGATGTATGAATGCAACTTGACATGATTGAAACTAATATTTTCTTCAGTGTTTACCTATAGCCAAAGATCTTCAAAGACACAGAGATGAAAGAGGATATACAAGTCTTTCCCAAAATTGAGTACATGTATGCATTGCACATGAACAGAATGAGAGATACCAGTCAATAAACAGAACACATAGGAGGACATACTAGATAGTAGTGCAGTGTGAGCTTTAGAATATGACAGATTTGAGGTTAAATTCTGGCTCTGCCCCTTATTTGCTGTGTTTCTTTAGAGAAAATATTTAAGTTTCTTTGAGCCTTAATTTTTAAAGTTGTAAGTGGGGCTTCTAACAATGAAACTGTGTATATAATGTGCTTATTACTCAACACAGAGAAGTACTGATGGTGATGATAATCCTGCTCATGATGGGCTTGACTTTATGCATACTGACTCATTTAATCCTCAGATCACATCTATTAAATATACTGTCTCCACTTGCTAGATGAAACACCCAGAGCTCAGTGTTAAGCTATTATTTTCAAGGTCACTTAGTTAATAAGTAACATACCCAATGCCTTATTCATTATGCCACATTTCCTTTTTTGGTAGTAATCAACTAGACCTACAGTTAAAATGACGGCATTGGAAATACTAAGCAAGATCCTATGCTGGACCTGCAAAGTAGGAAAAAAAAGGAAGGGAGGTAGAAAAAAAAAAAGGGAAGAAAAATGGGAAGAACTCTCCCTGAATCTATATTTGAAGAGTATACATTTGCTTTTCTGAGAAGGAAGGGAAAGTGGGTGGGAGAGAGAAAGAAAATGAATATGAATGAAGTGAATATGAATAGTATGTTCTGAGGATTCAAGCGCTAACTACCCAGGTTTGCTTAACTCTTCAAAGCAGAAAGTGCAAGGAAAGGGTTGCAGGTGTGAGTTCTTACCTTTAAATAAAAACATAAACCTGCCAACATCATGACCATAATTCGTGGTAAATCGATATCTCAGAATTTGGCTAATCAAATTAGCAACACTTTACTCCTTGAAGTTGGGGTGTGGAGAGGAGAAAAAAGTCTGGCCCTGAGACAGGCCAACAAGTTTCCCCTGCTGCATTTACCAATTCCGGGGAGACCTTGGAAGTTGTTGTTGTTCTCAGGTGCCCTCAGTCGGTTCCAACTCATAACGACTCTACGCACAACAGAACGAAACACTGCCCCGTCCTGTGCCGTCCTCACAATTGTTGTTATGCTTGAGCCCATTGTTGCAGCCGCTGTGTCAGTTCATCTCCTTGAGGGTCTTCCTCTTTTCTGCTCATCCTGCACCTTGCCAAGCATGATGTCCTTCTCCAGGGACTGATTCCTTCTGACAACATGTCCAAAGTGCGTGAGATATAGTCTCGCCATTCTTGCTTCTAAGGAGCATTCTGGTTGTATTTCTTCCAAGGCAGATTTGTTCATTCTTTTGGCAGTCCACGGTATATTCAGTATTCTTTGCCAACACTGCAATTCGAAGGCGCCAGTTCTTCTTCGGTCTTCATTATTCATTGTCCAGCTTTCGTATGCGTATAAAGCGATTGAAAACACCATGACTCGGGTCAGGTGCACCTTAGTCCTCAATGTGACATCTTTGCTTTTCCGCAATTTAAAAGAGGCCCTTTGCAGCTGATTTTCCCAATGCAGTGCGTCTTTTGATTTCTTGACTGCTGATTCCATGGGTGTTGATGGTGGATCCAAGGAAAATGAAATCTTTGACAACCTCGATCTTTTCTCTATCATGATGTTGTTTATTGGTCCAGTTGTGAGGATTTTGGTTTTCTTTATGTTGAGATGTAATTCATACTGACAGCTGTGGTCTTTAATCTTCATCAGTAAGTGCTTCAAGTCCTCTTCACTTTCAGCAAGCAAGGTTGTGTCATCTGCATATCGCAGGTTGTTAATGAGTCTTCCTCCAATCCTGGTGCCCTGTTCTTCACGTAGTCCAGCTTCTCAGAGTATTTGCTCAGCATACAGATTGTATAGGTATGCTGAAAGGATACAACCCTGACACACACCTTTCCTGACTTTAAACCACACAGTATCCCTTTGTTCTGTTTGAACGCCTGCCTCTTGATCCATGTACACATTCCTCATGAGCACAAATAAGTGTTTCAGAATTCCCATTCTCCTCAATGTTATCCATAATTTGTTATGATCCACACAGTCCAGTGCCTTAGTATAGTCAATAAAACATCTTTCCGGTATTCTCTGCTTTCAGCCAGGACCTACCTGATGTCAACAATGATATCCCTGGTTCCACATTGTCTTCTAAATCCGGGTTGAATTTCTGGCAGTTCCCTGTCAATATACAGCTACAGCCACTTTTGGGTGATCTTCAGCAAAATTTTGCTTGCATGTGATGTTAATGATATTGTTCAATAATTTCTGCATTGGGTTGGATCACCTTTCTTGGGAATAAGCATGAATATGGATCTCTTCCAGTCAGTTGGCCAGGTAGCTCTCTTCCAGATTGGAAGAACACCTTCAAAATCATTGTATCCCACCCCCTGAGTGCTTAGTCCTTTGACAGGTGCTCTCTAGAGGTGGCAGTGATTTATGCTATAACTCAAAGGCAGGAAATAAAGTTGCCTTCAAATTAAAAAAAAAAAAAAAAAGTAATGAAATTGACATGTTTCTTGTTTAGTCCAAGTAATCTAGGTCATGATTCCTAACCCATAAGCTACTGACCTCTGATGGGCAACAGTAATTAACTACAAGAACACTGGGAATCTATATTTGTATAATCCATGATTGGTAAACTGAATAAATATTATGTATCCTGCATATATTTGCTCCGATTTTTTAAAAGCTCACAGATGTAGTTTGATTGAGAAGATAGGGCTTGATTTAAAACAGGGGATTCAGTGCACTGGTTAAGAGTTCAGGCTGCTAACCAAAATGTTGGCAGTTCAAATCCACCAGCCGCTCCTTGGAAACCTATGGGGCAATTCTACTTTGTCCTATAGGGTTGTTATGAGTTGGAATTAACTTGATAGCAATGGATTTGGTTCGGTTTCTTGGTTTTGAAATTATGCATTTTCTAAAACAACTTACATGAGGAGAATTACAACCAACAGCCTCATGTGGGATCCTCATCAGTCAAAATCTGGTGAGAGCTGTAGACTGCTGCTAAGCCAGAGCTCAGTTGTTGCTGCTGTCATGGCCTTCTTGAAAGGCTGTCTAGGAGTTGATGGAACTTTCGTGGTTGTATGAGCTTCGCCATTAAATTTGAGCTTCTTATCTAACTGGGTACAAGTTTCATGTAGAAAGTGATTTAAATATAATATTTTTACAAATATCACTAAGTACTCATGGAAGTAATCAGTGTTAAGATCATAGACATGAGTCGAACATTCTTAGAGCTCTGCCAATTTTATACCTGGTAGATTCTCTTCCCTAGACAAATTTTATTTAGGTGGTATATAATTTTTAGGAAGAGCTGCAAAACTTGCTCTTAACTCTAATAGCACAAAAATAGTCTTTATTTACTGCCATCTCTCTCCCAGTTCAACGTTTTAATCAGTTCATACAAATCACATGCATTATAAAGAAAACCAAGTAATTGTTTATGTTTTTATTTTTAAAGCTAAAGTTTTTCCATTTATTAGAATGATCACATTAAAGTGATAAAGCTGAAGATTACAAAAAGGTACAATTTTCCATTACTGTATTTGGTTCTACTTTACCAACCTGTGGTCCACAGATCCCTAAAGTATTAGAAACATGTCCAATATTTTTGCCTCAAGGCTTGCATATTTGTTTAAAGCTTACTCATTCAGTACCTTGTGTGACTGAGATACATGGCTAGAGATGTAGCCACCACTGAGAATTCAAAGCTATTAGTAGTTGGAAAAACACTGAAACAAATGAGCCTTGAGCTTAGTGCAATCATGTTAATATGAATTACTCATGGAATAAAGAAAATGATTGTTTCTTTCCTTAAAGGGTAAGGGAAATTCATAGAGAATTTTGTTTGTTTGTTTTCATTAAAATGGCTTTACAGTAAGATAACAGGAAATTCTTCTGAATTATTTGTACTTGTAACCCTAAAGCAAAATAGATAAGTTGGTAGAATTGCGTGTGTCTGTGTGTGTGTGTGTGTAAACCCTGCTGGCATAGTGGTTAAGTGCTACAGCTGCTAACCAAAAGGCTGGCAGTTCAAATCCACCAGGCGCTCTTTGGAAGCTCTATGGCGCAGTTCTACTTTATCTTATAGGGTCGATATGAGTTGGAATCAACTCGATGGCAATGGTGTGTGTGTGTGTGTGTGTGTGTGTGTGTGTGAGTTTTTTCACAGAGGAGTCTTTTTATGACTACAAGCCTGGGGAGGATGATCTGTTTTCTTATCTGTTGAAATAAAATACACTGAAAGAGGGAACTAAAAATATTCACTTACTAAAATATTTCCAGTAACTGGTTAACCACACTATACCATTACCTCATGCCATCATACTGATAGGATTTTCTAGTACAGTTCTGATTTCCTGTAAATGTACTCTTTTCAACATAGGAAATTTCTTAACTATGAACTTATATTTTGAGCTCCTTGAAGACAGAGCTATTTTTATCCTTTCAACCTAGCTTAATATTGAACTACATACAGTTCAAAACATTTTTGTTGAACTGAGCTATTACTGAAGGTGATTTGATTTTTATACTTTCATTTAAATTAAACCACAAGTCAGAAAACAAAAATTCAAGACCATCACACAATAGATCCTGATTTTTGTTTCAGGGAATATGACCACTATAGCCTGACAGTATCAACAGGGTCATGAGACCAATTACAATATGAACGTAAATTCCCAGAGAAAACCAAAACTAGAAGCTAGTGAAAATTGTTCCTAAGATTTGGGTGCGTAGACCAGATGAACCCAACAAAGTGAGACAGAAAGAATGCTACGTACAGTGAGGCTAACAGAATGTTTCTAGGACCTAAACTAGGCAATACATATATCAGGTATTCAATATCTAATTGATGTATGAAAATCGCTAATGTACTAAATCGAAAGCCAGTATCATAAAATATTTAGAGGGTGAATAAATAAGATCCATGAGAGGATATTAAAAACAAAAAAAATCAAGATAGAGCATTGGAGATTGGCAGGATAATTTCGTGATTATACGATCTTATTAAAGGGATTTTTGCTCTCTTATTTGTGATAAATAGAATAGGAAGAAATATGGCAGATGGAACACATGCATTTATCTCTACTCCCTTCTACAACTTCATTAAATGGGCTACATAGGAGGAAACAGAAAAGACAAAGAGAATGAGAGAGGAGATGAAGGCAGAGAAGTGATATCAATAAAATGATGGGAAAGGGAAAACAGATGGCCAAGTGGTAAGGGCTTAGCAAAGCAGAGAAATGTAAAACCTAAATGCCTGCAGGGGGTGACGCAAGTATGAAAAACTGTAGATTCTCTAAATGCTCAGGAATTAGAGATATTATGTACCAGGCAGAGGTAAGTGGTGAGACTGAAAACTGGACTGTTGCTTGAAAGTATATAGAAGAAGCAGTTAGAAGCCCAGATTCCCTCATTCACCCAAAATAGTGACGGGGGTTTGTTCTCTATAGAAATTAAATGAGGAAAGTTGCATATTCCAGGAAGCCAGACACAATAAAAGCAAGGGTAGGCGTCATCCTAAAAACAGGAAATGAGAATGAAAACTGTGAGTCCCCAGCCCAGCCCTGGCCAACCCTTTTCCTCTAGTCACCATCCTCTCCCCAAGAAACTTGATATAAGCTTAATAATTTGAACCCCCTCATATCTCCTTAAACACGATATTAGAAAATTATACTCCAGAGAAACTGCCCCAAAGAAAAACACCTACAGATAATAACAATTGGGGTCCTCTGATGAAATGGCCACATCTCCATCTGTTCACCTTCTGTAAAGGTCACCAGTTGTCAAGCCCCTCCCACACATGGAAAATGTAAATTATCCTTGAATACTCCATTTTTGTATATAACAGACATAAAGATCAAACATCCCAGCTTCAAACATAGAGAGAAAAAAATGAGACTTAAAGCAAACAGTTAATACAGAAATAGGTGAAACAGAAAAACTTGAAAAAAATATAATTAGTATCCTCCAAAGAGATAAGACATTTTATTCACAGAATAACAAACAAAAAAGGAACAAAGAGGGATTATTGGAAGTTAAAGTAATGCCAAAAATTAAAAAATAGAAGGGAAGGGGGGAAGGTTAGAAGATAAAGGTGTGAAAACCTCCCAGAAAAGAGAACAAAATAATAAAGAAAGAAAAATAGAAGAAAAAAGATACAAGCATGAAAAATCAATTTGGGACTCTAATATCCCCAAAATAGGACTTTCAAAAAGGGAAAAAAATAGTAATAGCTAATACTTTCTGATTATGTGTCACCCTGCTCTAAGCACATGTGTTAATTAAAAGCAACTAACGACGTATTTTTTTTTTTCTAACGAGGTATTAGAGCCCTGGTGGTACAGTGGTTAAGAGTTTACCTGCTAACCAAAATGTCAGCAGTTCGAATCCACCAACCACTCCTCAGGAACCCTATGGGGCCGTTCTGCTCTGTCCTATAGGGTCTTTGTGAGTCAGAATCAACTCCACTGCAAGAAGTTTGATTTGGTTTCTATTTCATGGATTACTATTACTACCCCATTTGTACAGTTGAGCTAACAGAAGCATACAATTAGGGTGTGATAGGACAAGGATTACAGTCCTTGGGTGGTGTAAACTATTTGCACTCAGCCACTAATTGAAAGGTTAGCAATTTGAATCCACCCAGTGGTGCCACAGAAGAAAGACCTGGCAATCTGCTTCCTTAGATATTACAACCAAGAAAACCTTATGGAACTCAGTCCTATTCCACAACACATGAAATCACCATGAGTTGGAATCAACTCTAAGGTAACAGGTTTTATTTTCAGGGCAAAGATTACAACCAACGATTTGGCTGCAGAGCTTCTGTGCTTTGTAACCACTTTATACTGCCTCAAAAGAGAGGAAAGAAATAATCAAAGAAATAGTATAAGAAAATATAGATTGAATTGACCCATCAGGAGTTCAGTATAATGAATAATGAATAAAAAGAGTTCAGTATAATGAATAGAAAAGATCCACAAAAAGAAGCATCATCATAAAATGCATTTAAATGGATATAATCACACATTATGATTTGTATCCAAACATCAAGTGTTGTAAATCATTTCCTCTGGGGAGTAGTTAGGGTAGTTGTTGTCAGGTGCTATCAAGTCGGCTCTGACTCATAGTGACCTTGCATACAACAGAACAGGGTAGGATACAGTCTTAATTTTGGAGGACTGCCGTAACAAAATACTACAAAGTATGTGGCTTTAAAGAACAGAAATTTAATTTCTCACAGTTCTGGAGGCTGAAAGTTCAAATCAGGGTTTCAGCCATGTCAGTTCCTTCTGTGCGACTCAGTCTTAACTTCTGGTGAGTGTGGCAGTCCTTGGCATTCCTTCACTTCTTATGGAAACACCTGCCACCATTGTAACAGGGAGTCTTCCCTGGTGTGTCTATCTTTGTGTGTCTATACTACCCTTTATAAGATACAACTCAGAAGAGATTAGGTTTAGGACCCACCCAACTTTGGTAAGACCTCACCAACATAACAAAAGAAAATCCCTATTTCGAAAGGAATCACATTCACAGATACAGGGGTTAAAACTTCAATATTTAATAAAAATAAAAAAAATTAATAAGGTTGTATTATTTTGAGCCAAAACTGAAAATTCTAAATAAAGCCTATTTTAGTCATGTTTGGAATATATGCTGGCAGTTGTTTATTTATAAAATATTTATAAAATCTAAAGGTTTTTCCTTTGAAGAGCTGTAAGCATTCTGACATAAGTTTCATCAGAGCCAAAAGTGAGCCAAATTCAAAATAATGGACAGTGGCTTAGCAGGAAAGAGTCCAATACTGGTATAAAGAAACTACATCCTGAGAAGGGCTTGGAAATTAGGGCAACAAGCAGACCTTGAATTTTCAATCTACTTATTCATATATGCGTGAAAATATTATCTGGGTCACTTGAAGACACAAAGAACGTCCAAGTTTCGTTTTTAACAAAAAGCCTCAAGATTCTCCTGCAGTTCTTAAAACACTGGCAGACACCGGAAGTCTACTTTTGGAATTAAACATAGCTAATTCCTTTTCTTTTTTTTTTTTTAATTATTTTTAGGCATGGCACCAAAATCTTATGTCTTCAAATTCAACAAATTCCAAAATTGACTTCTGGACTTTCCTCTTGAGTTCCCACAGCTCCATATCCCAGAGCTGAGAGAGCGTACATAAACTTCCAATCCGGACACCACTTTTAGCTTATTAGAATGAGGCTGGGGAAAGAAAAAGGTCATTTAGGATGATGGAGACCAGTTTTGTTACTAGGTACTAGAAATAAGAAGATAGAAGTTTTTTTCTCCTTATGAGGAATTTATTGGTGAGCTACAAATATTGTTTTCATGACTACTGCTTCCTCATTGTAAGAAATTAAACAGGGCCTTTAAAAAATTAGGAAAAATTAAAAAACCCATTAATTAGCTTGTCTGATAGCCTTATAAATCTGTTATAACTTATGTAAAGTAACTAAAAACTATGAAATTGGTATTTTAAGAATTTTAAATATATTTAATTGTCTTACTCTTATTGATGGGTTGTGATTACCCTCAAGTTACTATGTTTGCAGCAAAAAATTGGAAAATATTCTTAATTTTCACATAAATTTCAGGGATAATCTGAAAGTACCTTTACTTTGAATAGCAATTATTTACACATGATCACATTAAAAAAGAACTGTATTTAGACTGAGTAAAAAATTCTTGACCCTGAAGTGCTATTAGTATTAGCAAATCCATAATACACTGAACTTAAACTTTTGATTTAATATAGCTCAGCATCATTTATCTGTACCCCAAAAGGTGCACATAACATGTATGGAGTTGATATTCATGTTCTAAAATGGAATAAAATATTTGAATCTTATATGAACATGAAGCTATCCAAACATGCAGAAATAGTTAGGTTTGCATCATTATCATCTTGGCAGAAACGGGTAATTAAGCCATTGAATCAGCAGGTTATTTCAATAACTTGTTTAAGTTAGCGAAAAGATTTTTGTAAAAAAGTGTTAGAAGACATTACATTAAATCCTTCTGATTTTTTTTTTTATCCTAGCATAAAGTATTGTAACCGCTGGTATTGTTCTTGTCTTTGCAAATTGTTCAAAATATAAAGTTTTGTGCTTACGTATTTTGAAGTGTTATTATTTTCATCTATTTATGAAAGCATAGCTGTTAGTTAAACACACAATTCAATTTGGTATTCCTGAGACAATTTTAGTCCCAGATAGATTGTCTTTAGATTGAGTCATTTTGAAAACTTGGAAGAATAGAAACTGAGATATACCTCAAAATAACTGACATTTTTATCCTACACATGATGTTGTTGTAAATTACCATCTAGTTGGCTCCAACTCATACATACAATAAAATAAGATGGTATGTTTGTGTGTATCCATAGATAGGTAGGTAGGTATAGATATAGACACAGATGTATGCATAGACAGGTCTGTATAGATACTGATGTAGATAAAGATGCAGATATAGATACAGACAGAAATGAATGATGCCTAGGAAAACAACTAAATAATTGCTACAGTTATATTATAACCTGGCTTTAAGTATCTGAAACCAAAAACCAAACCCATTGCTGTTGAGTCATTTCTGACTCATAGTATCCAAGAAGCTAATATTAACACTTGTTCCATGGAACATTACCTGCTCATGACGTTAAGTGAATTAAGGTGTTCTGTATCAAATAAATTTTTTAAAAGGCTGTATATATTCTGTGACCCTTTTTGGAGACTCAAACTGCACATTAGAATAGTAAAGGCTCTGATGATCTACGGGGAAAAAAATTCTGTGTATGCTTTTTTAGCCCACTGTTTTCCAAACAATCCATTTTTATTTGTTTGCTTCCATTGAGTCACTTCTGGCCCATAGCGACCCCACGTACAACAGAACGAAACACTGTCTGGTCCTGCGCCACCCTCCCAATCGTTGTTTTGCTTGAGCCTATTGTTGCGACCACTGTGTCAATCCATCATGTTGAGGGTCTTCCTCTTTTTCACTAGCTCTCTACTTTACCAAGTGTGATGTCCTCCAGGAACTGATACCTCCTGATAACACGTCCAAAGTATGTGAGATGTAGTCTTGCCATTCTTGCTTCTAAGGAACATTCTGGTTGTACTTCTTCCAAGACAGATTTGTTCATTCTTTTGACAGTCCATTTTGAAAACTTCGGACAATAGAAACCGATATACCTCAAAATTACTGACATTTTAAATCCCTGTGAAATCATGTTCCGTAGAACACCCTGGAACCCACAGGCTTAGTGCTATTAGTTTTCAGGAAACTCATAACAAGAGTGGTGTTCCAATTATAGTGTTATGTGATATAGAGAGATCTATTTAATGTATTCTGCTGGTGCTAATATTAGCTGACTCAGCATCAACAAATAACAACAGTACTTTGTATCACATGATGTTTATCTTGATTCTCTTTTTTTTCAGATTATTTTATTATCTTATTTTAAAGTATGTATTTCCTGTGTGTCCATTCTTACTCTTTATAAAAACCTTTGAAGAGCTATTAAATAACAAATCAATACTTATCACAATTAAGCCATGACACTTTGATCTTCAGGGTGCTTCTGCTTGTCATTCTGAGCTCCTCACTCTACGTGCCCCACTACCTACCCTACTTTTCCATTCCTGCAAAGCCTAAGCCAGAAGGTTATCCCTCTGTGTAACGGCCAATAAGCGGGCACTGCTTCTAATTACTTTGTAATTCAGTGGTTGGAGTCTATCTTTCTTCTGCCCCACACCAAATAAGTACTTACTCCCTTAGCTTAGCAAATTTTTTTCAAGTAATTAAAAAAAAAAAAGAAATAATACTTGGGTATAATATCAAAACATTGTTTTAGAGGAATAAAAAATTAGAAAGAAAATGAAATCAAAAACAAAATTTTAAATGGTTAAATGAACACAGTGAGTACTATACTGTCATTAAAAACCATGCTCTTCAAGAATATTTAAATTTAATGGTATATAATTATGTTCACTGTGTATTATTTTGTAAAATATAACCTCAATCATCATATGTGGAATGTTGTACAACAAAATGGTGTAACTTTGGGCAATGGGATTATTTCCTGCTTTTGGTTTCTTTTTTTCCTTCAGTTTATTTAATGTTTGACAAGGCCATTTATTGACCACCTACTGTGTTCCAGGTACACCCATACATGCTAACGTTACAGCAGTGAATAAAACAAAATCTCTGCCCTTGCTGAGTTTACATTCCAGTACATGATAAATGTGCATTATTTTGTGCAATAAGGAAATAACTAAGAATTACTTTTAATATGTTTCTTCTCTCCCTGTTTTTTTGCTGGAAGTTTAGGTAGGACATATTTGTCTATAGGCACTTCAAGAATATTAATGTATGCCCTGACCCAAGGTTGGAATAAAGAGGGATAGATATTGAATTGGAATTCACTCGATGGCAACGGGTTTGTTTTTTGTTTGTTTGTGGTTTTTACTTTGTGCCAAAGTTGTTGTCGTGGGGTACTGTCGGATCAGTTGCTACTCATAGCGACCCTATAGGACAGGGTAGAACTGCTCCATAGAGTTTCCAAGGAGGACTGGTAGATTTGAACTGCCACCAGGGCTCCTTGTGCCAAATACTTCCCCTTCCCCTTTTTGCCCTCTAACCCAGTGAGATTATCCCCATTTTACATATATGAAAATAGAACCTCACAAAGGTTAGAAAACTAGTCCACAATTGTATACCAATGAATGATAAAGACACAGGATTGGGATTTGAGCTTGTCTTTCTGCTTTGAAAGTCACTCTTCCTTCTTTTTTTAATAAACAATTGACTATTAAGGTCATGTTAGTTTAAATCCTTTCAGGTGCAAAAAGCCAGAGAAGTATTGCAACCACTATGGAAGAGAATCATGACTCTAAAAACTAATAGGTGAGTTTTTTGATTCCAATTCTTTTCGGTGATTTCAAGCTGATCCTCTGCATCAAAATTTCTAGACGTGTTTGTTAAAAACGAATCTCCTGATTGTCACCTCAGACCTACTGAGTCAGACTTTCAAAGAGGGAAAACAACATTTTTTTTTTTTTTGCAAGTATCCCAGGTGATTCTGATGAACAGTAAATTCTGAGAACTAATAAATGAGAATCAATTCACAAGATAGATAGGACAGCAGGTATAGCACTAACTGCTAGAGCAGTGGCACGTGCTGGCACAATGGTTAAATGCTTGTCTGGTAACTGAAAGGTTAGCAGTTTGAGCCACCCAGCTGTTTCATAGGAGAAGGACCTGGCAATCTGCTCCAGTAAAGATTACCCAAAAAACCCCAAACACACTGCCATCGAGTCGATTGCAACTCATAGTGGCTCTATAGGACAGAGTAGAACTGCCCCATAGTTTCCAAGGAGTGCCTGGTGGATTTGAACTGCTCACCTTTTGGCTAGCAGCCCTAGCTCATAACTACTACTCCACCAGCATTTCCCCAATAAAGACTCCCACCCAACAATAATAAAGACTACAGCCTAGAAAATCCTATGGGGCAGTTCTACCCTGTCACCTGGGATGGCTATGAGTTGAAATCAACTTGGCACCATCTAACAACAACAACAGTAAGCAGCCCAGATGGCACAACAGTTAAGTGCTCTGCTGCTAACCTAAGGTTTGGCAGCTCTAATCCTTTGGGGACTCATGGGACATGCAGTATTCCAAGCACTTTTTGTGCCCCTGGAGCTCTTTGGGAAGGTGGTAACCTGATTTTAGTGCATAAAAGTGTGAAACTAAAAAATCTTTAGTGGGAGTCTCATTTTTGTGTGGATTGAGCACTGTCTTAGGTGATGCCTCCCAGATGTCTGAATTTTCTAAACTTTTGACAGATTTGCATTTTTTTCTGTGAGATGAACCTCCTCACTATGTTTCTCAGTTACTATGTTCTCGTGAGAATCTATTTATCACAAGAATAAGTTATTACCAGTCTTCATACATTCATAGTGGCCATTTTCTCCTTTATGCCATTCATTGTTTCCAGGTGTTACTCGCTCCCTTCTTTTCTAGCAGTTAAACAGTAAAGGATGCTTTTCCAATAAGAAATAATGCATTGCTGTGGCACTTTTCAAGAGACTTGAACTCCTGTAACTTATTCTTACCACACATTCATTGACTCATGTCAGTGGGATTTACTACAATAATAATATTAACAAAAATAATTAAGGAAGTAGAGGGATTTAAAAATGAGAAGGAAGAGAAGGAGGAGGGGAGGGGGAAAGGATTAGGAGAAGGAGGTGCAGGTGCCTTCAACATCAGAAGGCAACCTAGCTCAAAAAGCACAATTTTCTCCCTAAAAAAGGAAAAAAGACACCAGAGACATGAGCCTTAAAGATAGAAGTATGATGTTGAATCAAAGAGGCAACAGGAAAAACAAAACAAAAACACAGCCTAACCATCCAGCCCAGTAGCAGAAGCTAGTAACTAAGTGAGGATTCTTGCTCAATGCTTTATTTATTTAATGTAAACAAAACAATAACACTTATTTGTAGAATCACCTCAGTATTTAAATACATAGAAGTTGATCCATTGTTTTTCACCAAAGTCACTTGGAATAGCTTTAGCTTTATTTTCTAACTTTTTATCACTGGATTTTTTAAATGCTGTTATTCTGTATATGGAAATTTGTAGTAAAAGAAAAAATAGATGCATGGAAAATATTTGTGTATTCCTTCTATTCTTTATATAATAAACAGCCCTATTTCAATGAAAATATTCAAACTCAAAAAAACAACTAAGCTTAAATGCACATTTTTATCAAGAACAATATGAGTCACACCTTTGCAGCCAGTATGTTCTGACTAAATACTGAATTTTTAGAAGGAATTGTTATTTTTGAAACCATATGTAAATGGTAGATTTTTTCCTTAAAAGGACTGTATCTGACTTGGGAAAACCATTGCTTTAACCTATGTGACCTAGCTCCCCTTTTATACAATGAAGAAGCTACCCCAGATAAAGCCTGTGAGATTTATAATAGAAACCTGAAGTCATATTTCTTCTCCCAAATTCGGAGGCCTTTTTTTCT
Organism: Elephas maximus indicus; assembly: GCF_024166365.1. Classification (NCBI taxonomy): domain Eukaryota; kingdom Metazoa; phylum Chordata; class Mammalia; order Proboscidea; family Elephantidae; genus Elephas; species Elephas maximus. The sequence continues at coordinate 37,906,637 of NC_064827.1, read as the reverse complement.
TCCTGAAAGTAATAGAATGATAAAATTGGAAGGAAATTTGAGAAGTCTTTAAGTCCAACTTGAACCTAGATACCAATACTTCTTTTGCTTAAAATAATACTAGAGGTAAGGCTACCTGTCTTACCCACAATTCTGTAGTTTAAAACACTTATTGGCAGGAACTACAATAGTATAAATGCTTTAAAAAAATGCTTATTGCATCATATAACCTATAATAGACCTGTGAGCATACTCTAGTTCTTCATAATGTCTCTACTGGTTCCTTATAATGAGTCTTGATGTATATGTTTCCACTACTTCCTCTCCTTTACTGTCCAATTTTAGTAGATATTTTTGCATTGAACTCACTTTCATACCTTTCAAAATCCTTAAATTTATTTTGCTTGATGTTTTCAAATTATAAATCTTAACCCTAACTGTATGACTTACGAAGGTGTGAAACTACCTTTTCTTGTTAAATCATGATTCTTTAGCAGCCTGCTCACTGTGTATATATGTCTTATTAATATATTACCCCACTGATGAAAATAGTTGACAAGCAGAGCTCACTTAAGTGACCTTCAAAAGAACATCTCTGCTGACAGCAGTCAAGATTAATGACAGATGTGTCTGTTTAAAATGCATTTTGAGTATCTATCTTTTAAGCAATCTCATCTTTTATCTCCATGTGCATATATATATACTTAATATTAATATATAATAAAAAAAAAAACCAAAGCCGTTCCCATCGATTCCGACTCATAGCAACCCTATAGGACAGAGTAGAACTGCCCCATAGAGTTTCAAAGGAGCGCCTGGTGGATTCAAACTGTTGACCTTTTGGTTAGCAGGCAGAGCATTCAACCACTATTCCACCAGGCATGCATAATACATCAGAGGAGACATTAATTCCATTTTCAACATTCTAAATAGTTAAGAAAACTAAAGAGCAAGATATGTGAGATTTTTAACCACAAACTCCCCATTAACCACATTTTGCATTAAAATCTCATGGAAAATGGACGGCATCCTTGGTAAGTGTGAGTCTAGCTCCTAGATCTAAAAATGAGTGGAACTGCTTTTAGGAGAAACATTGGGGTTGAAACCATACTAACAATGTATTTATAATAATGTCATTTTAATATCAGTCATGGCATTAAAAAATCACAAACTATTTGAATTCCCAGCATAAATTTTTGAGCACATCAGGGTGATCCATCTTTGCATCTTGATCCCTCCAGGAATAAATTAAATTTGTGCTATGTCAGTAACCGTGAAATGTGAGCCATTCAGCAGTATATGTTATAACATACTATTTAGATTCTTCTAGTGTCTCCCCAGTTATCTCTTAATGTCTTTAGTATGTGACTCAGTGGGAACCATTGAAATTGTTCCTTCTTGTGCCTCCTGGGAAGAAAGCAGCAGCTTCAAAGGCAAAATTTTAACACAGAAAAACGTGTTTTCAAAAATATAGAGCCCATGGCATATATCATCTATCATGTGTTTGTACAGACTTTCTAAGAGCAGAACTCAGTTTGACTACTCTGATTAGCTGATTAATCAGATTTTTTTTTATAAAACCAGTAGCTTGCACATACTATCCAAACATGTAGTGCTTTAAAAAAAAGTTATGACCTATAGAACCTTTCAATAACCCCATTTAAAAGTACACAGAATCAGATTGACTTTGGATTAAGTCATTCACACTAAGCAGAACCAGGCCAGGAGATTATGGCATAACCATAATCAGAGACAAAAGAAGAAAGGCCAGGAGTCAACAAGGGAATAGGCAGGAACTGTGATCACTGATAAGCCAGAGGCAATGTAGTCCAATATCTAGGTAAACAGGTAACAATGATGTGGAGTTTATTCTGAGGAAGTTTGGTTATACTGAAGACTCACTTATTAATTAAATAATTAATTCAATTAATATTTACTGGATTCCTATTTTATATAAAAAAAAATACTCAAGAGAAATTCAAAATCACCAAAATATTAACCTCCATTCATATATAAAATATATATATATCTGTGTGAGCATATGTGTGTATGAGTATATACATGTATACACACAAAAAAAACACGTACATTTCAGATATGACTTCTAGGTTTTAGGCTTGAGCAATGGTAAATAGTGGTGCTATTCATTGATAAGAGGAAGAATGAAAAAACAGCAATAAGAATTTATATTTGGTCATATTAAACCTGAGATTCCTTCTAGATATAAATATATATCAAGTCAGTAGTTTGATATACAAATCAGGACCTCAGTGGAAAAGCCATGAATGGACATAAAATTTGGGAGTCATCATCATATAAATAGTATTTAAAGCTCTAGAACTAGAGAAAATAAATAGAAAAATGGTGACCTAGGATATGCACTTGGGTACCTCAACATTTAACGGTCAGGTAAGAAAGGAAGACACAGCAACACAGATTAAGAAGAACAGTCATGGAGTGAGTTAGAGAAAAACTAAGTGAGTGTGATTTTATGTAAGTTAGGAAAAGATAATATTTCAAGAAAGAGAAAGTTCTTTGAATTTTGCTGAGAAATCAAGGAAGATGAAGATAGCGACAATATCACTGGATTGATCATTGAGGTCACTGGTGACATTTGTTCATTTCACATATTTTTCCTGAGCTCATATCATGTTCCTGGCATTGAACATATACATAATAAAAAAAAAACTCATTAAATATTTGAGGGGAGAAGGGAAGGAGGAAGGAAGGAAGGGAGGGAGGGAGGAGAGGGATGGAAGGAAGGAAAGAAGAAAGGAGGGAAAGAGCGAGGAAAGAAGAAAGGATGGAGGAAGGCAGGAAAGAAGGAAGGAGGGAGGGAGGAAGAAAAGAAAGGGACAGATGCACAAGTGGGCTGTATGATTTTATTTTATTCTTGTTCAGACAAAAACTTCTGATTGTCCAAGATGCTGGTTGTAAGATGAAATCACAGGCAGCAGGCATAGGACGGAGGCTCTTAGAAGCAGTCTTAAGGTATCCCAGATTACAGGCAGATCCATACTTTATGAACTAGGTATAATGGTGTAGATTTTTGCGGGTGTCCTGTAAATAGACAACCATGAAAGAAGAAGTGGAAGTCTAAAAACTTGGTAGTAGAATTCCCCCTTCCTTCACCACTGTGATTAGGAGTTATTTCATTCATTTATCTGTTTTTCTACAGAGATGTCTTCTTGGCAGAAAGCCCAGGCTTGCACGCTTAGAGCAGGTTTAGCTGTGGACCCTTCTCGTGCTTTCCCTTGAACTCTGTCCAGGAAGGCCTGATCTGGGATTGGCCACTTAATTTTAAGAAATAAACAAAGACTGAGCAGCTGCTTTGATGTTTAAGATGTACTGCTTTCAAAATGCTAGTTGGCACCTGGCTGGCAAACAGCGAGATAATTCAGCTCGTCCACTTATGCAATTGCAGATTATTTGGTCACTGCAGTGCACAACACAACAGAGTGACACTGGTCTGGCACATTTGTCGTTAAATTCTCAGAATTCCTTAAAATCATTCTATTTTTATCTTAGACGTTTCTCCAGCACAGTTATGTATTATCAGTTAATTTGACCTAGATATGATTTGCCCTTCCTCAGCTCCTCCTGACGAATAGCCACCTTGCTTCCTGCAGATTGAATAAATAGGAAAACTGCAAATACTAGCAACTTTGATTTCTTTTGATTCAGGAATTTTTTTTTTTTTTTTTTTTTTTAGCATTTTTGGGAGGTTATGGACCCCTGTGAAACTCTGCATGAGCTATGTATTACCTTCCCAGAGAATGGCAGATACTCCAAATTGTACAATTTGGGGGAGTTTATTAACCCCTTATAGTTCATTCATTGACAAACTAGCTCAGAAATTCTGGTGATATGAGCAAAAGAACCTGGCCTTAGAATCACTGTGGAACTGACGCTTATTGAAAATGTGGCTTCCTTGGCCATACTTCATATGAATCTCCACATTTGTTAAAAAGAAAAGAAAAAAACATTGCTTTGGAGACAATTCCCACTCATAGTGACCCTATAGGACAGAACAGAACTGCCCCATAGGGTTTCCAAGGAGCGCCTGGTGGATTTGAATTGCTGACCTTTAATTAGCAGCCCTAGGACATAACCACTGTGCCACCAGGGCTCCACATTTGTTAAAGGTTTGAAAAATTTGTAATACTTAATTTGAAATAACCTTGCCTAGGAGTTCACAGACTGCAGATTAAGAAGAAAACTTAGTTAACTGCTCCCTCTCTATGTAGTCCTGCCCTTAAGCAATAGAAAATATTGTTCCACTCAATTCCTTTTCCTTGTCTCATCCCTGTCCCCTTTACTAGTCCTCTCTTCTCCCTCTTCTTCACCTTCACTGCCCATCACCACTGCTTATTCAAATAAAACACAGACACACACACACATATACACCCAAAATGACTGCCTTGATCACTACTGCTTCAAGGTTTTTGTTCTCCGTGGAATATCAGGCACTGATTGAAGCACTAAAATTTAAACATCTTCGAAATCTTGCATCCTTCTCTCCTAATTAATATTAGAAAAATGGTCACTGCTTTGGCTTTCTTCACTTACACTTCTGAGTGGCTTGGGAAGGTACGTACAACTAACCTCTGAAATTTTGTTCTGAACCTGCAAGACAGCCTGTAACTAACACAAAAATTGGTCCAGGATGTGGACTTTTTCTTCTTAATTGATGAAAATTCCTTGACCTATCTTCTATTTTTTTCTTCTTTTCCTTTTTTCCCCCCTTTCCTCTGTCTTAAGTAAGAAATGGCTTTTCCTCATAGTCAACTAAGGATGGATTTGTTCCAAAAATCAGTTTAGAACATATATTATCATGGTAATCATGCATAAATGATGGTGTTTCCACTTCAGCTGAGAAGGCCTCTTTGACCCATCACAGTGGTAATAGCCTTAGTAGTATGAGATCTTGGTTCTGGGGTCAGGGAAGTATGTGCTGTGCTTATAATGATCATTTTTGCATTACCCCTGGTTTGTCCCCATATCCCAAAAATATCATCAGAATGTCCAGGAATTTCCTGTATTCTTTCTGTCTCTTACATCCAGAAATGGTAGAAAAAAAAATCACTTGTCTCAATTTTTGTTTGTAGAGAAGATGACAATGAATTTTCCTTTCCTGGAGCAGGGATTTCTCCTGGAAAAAAAATTGGAAAGATAGCACTCTCTACTCTCCACCCACATCCTCTAGTCCCATCACCTTTACCATTGCAGTACCTCAACTTTAGGAGGTGATGGTAAGTGAGAGTGACTATTAATAAATAGGGGCTGTCTTAGGCTGGGTTCTCTAGAGAAGCGAAACCAGTGAAGTGTGTGTGTGTACATATATATGCCTACATATGTATATATGTAGGTATACACACACACACGCATAGAGAGAGAGAGAGATTTATCTCAAGGAAATGGTTCATGCGGTTGTAGAGGCTGGCAAATCTCAAGTCTATGGATCAGTATCAGGCTGAAGGTTTCTCCTGATTCACATAGCTGCAGAGGCTGATGAACCCAAGATCAACAGATTGTACAGCAGGCTGTTGGCTCACAAGCTGCAAAGGCTGATAAATCCCACTATTGGCAGGTAACCTGCTAGCTCAAGTTCCAAGAACTGGTGATCAGATGATGATGTGCCAGATGCAGAATCCAGAGAGAGAGCCATGATGGAACATCCATTTATATACTGGAGGCAGGCAACACCCAAAAAAAAAACTCCCTTTCAACTGATTGGTTGCTTATAGCAGATTTCATCATGGAGTTGATTACATTACATAACTACCAAATCACATCACCACACAACTGCCCAACTAGAACTGCCAAACCACTGAAAATCATGACCCAGCCAGATTGACACACAACCCTAAACATCATAAGACCTTTTTGTAAATTTGTTAATAACAAATCAGGAGCTGCTTCATCTGAGATAAGGAAACAATTTCATTTTTTAAAAGCTATGCTGTATCTTATCTATTATCAGAAGGAACCAGGTAGTCTAACATAAAGTTCATTCACACTGAAGGAGAAGCCCTGAGTGAATAAGTAGACTGAGTTAGACCTTAGTTCTGCACAACGGTTTTGAGTTTCAGACAGCAGAGGAAATGGTTTGGCATAAAGAAGGGCCAAGTAGGAACATTTAAAGTGTAAAGCAAATAGCAGAGAAATATGAAAAAGGATTAATGAACCTATTCTAAAGAGCAACTAATTACAAGCTTGGATAGCTGAGACCAGAAGCTATGAAAATGTCTAAGGTGGCTAATTAGCGAGACCAAATTAAAGAAGCAAATCACAATTTGAAATTATAAGATACTTAGGAGTTTTTTTTTTAGGAGTTTTGGTGCTTTAGAATTGTTCTTGTTGTGCTATATAATTAAAATATAGAAACTTAGGCTATGAAAAAGCCTTAGAGAGCATGCTATCATATATGTGTTAAGAAGTAGTCAGTTATGCACTATTGTCTAAGTTAGTAAGTAATAACATATCTGCCTAATAAAAATACAAACGATAAATAACTCCTTCCTCCTTTTTCATTTTAAAGCATCTATGCCCATCCCAGACCTTTATCTTAAATTATAGACTTAAACAAAGGTTGCAAACTTAAAATGTCTGAAATTAATCTTCTGATTTTTACCTCCAAATTTGCTCTTCTGCTGTCTCTCCCTTCTTGATTGATGGCAACTCTATTCATCTAATAACTCAAACACAAGACTTTTAAGTTTTCTCTGAATCCACTCTTGATCTTCTGTCCATCAGGAAATCCTGATGGCTCTATCTTTAAAACATACCCAAGACTTCTCACTCCCCCTATTATGTCCGTACTGATCTCAGCCGTCATTATCCCCTTCCTGGAAGATTGCTGTAATCTCCTAGCTGGTCTGCCATGTCTACTCTTGCTTTACTTACTTCAGTCACTCGTCAACAGAGCAGCCAGAGGGATGCTGCTGCAAACCTCCAACGATTTAACATCCCCTGCTGCAAACCTCCAACGATTTCCTATCTCACTCCAAGTAAAAGGCAAGTGAATTACTATGGCCTATAAAGGCCTAACAACAACAACTAGTCCTATAGGATTTTGTCCCCTGTCATTTCTCTGATTTTATCTGTAACTACACTTTTCACTGCTCATCTGCTCTAGCATCCTGGCCTCTTTGCTCTTTGTCAAGTGTCCCAGGCCTGCTCCTACCTCAGGATCTTTGCACCTGCTGTTCCCTCTACTTGGAACTCTTTTCTTTCCAGATAACTGCATGACTGTCTCTCTCATCTTCTTCAATTATTTATTCATTCAAGTCTTCCTAGATTAATTCCACACTCACCTCTGACACTATTCACTTCACAAGCTTTATTTTTCTCTGTAGACTTATTACCATTTAACTTCATTATATATTTTGCTTGTTTATTTTGCTCAGTGTCTGTCTCATCCATCTACAACATAAGCTCCGTGAGAATGGAGATGTTTTTCCTCTTTACTTGCTGTATCCACAAGACCTAGAACAGTGCCTGGTCCACAGCAGGTGTAGAATATGTATCTGCTGAATGAAGCACATCTCCCATTTATGATTACATGAACCTAAGTAGGCACCAAAACAATAGCTCCGATTACCTATTATACCTCATAGGACCAGGAAGTAAATTAAGAGCTTCTCTAGGAATTGTCCTATATACAATATGAGCTTGTTTTCATTTTTAGGAATATCACAGTTTACGTAAAAGTCTACATCTCACCATATGTCTCCAATTCCTCTCTTGAGATTGAGACTAGGGCAAGACAGAGACTGGGGAGGATATGAATGATTGTGTGAAGGAGAGATAAACTCTAGCATCCTCTGACCCTCTTTTGACAGTCCCTCTCTGATTCAGCATCTCAGATACAGCAAAGTCATTTTGATCCCTTATGTCCCTCTATGAGATACAAAGAGGCCTTAATCTGCTTTTATATGTGAGGGCCCCTTGGAACCAATCTGAGAACACAACCTGGTACCCAGACACTCCTTGGAAGGAAAAGGATACATGTGTGAACTCCAGTGAAAGGAGGGGTACCAGATGTACTTCCATCTAAAGTGAAATCATATGATAAGGTCAAGAAGGCAAGGACATGAAGCTGGATCTAGAATGGTATAACCCGTTGCCATCGAGTTGATTCCAACTCATAGCAACCCTATAGGAAAGAGTAGAACTACCCCATAGTGTTTTCAAGGAGCAGCTGGTGGGTTTGAACTGCAAACCTTTTGGTTGGCAGCTGAACTGTTAACCGCTACACCAGCAGGGTTTCCAGAATAGTATGATAGGGCCAAAAAGACAGAAAGATGAAAAGGGGTTTTGGCCAGGTAAATGGAGGATGGGAGAAGATAGGATGCCAAGGACAAGTCTCAAAAGATCTGATGTTTGTAATGATTGGTCTCTCTTCTCCAGTTTTATCAAAAGTTAAAACTTAAGAAAGGATACTTTAGTGATCAAAACCTAGACTTCCTAAAAGCAGGTAGTTCTTTATCCTTTCTGTAGCTCAAAGTTAATTCTGAGAAATGACTCATTTCTCTGACTATATTTTAAGACATAAAAATGCAGACTTCTGACCACTCTTTAGAACAATTGATTCATACTAAGGCTTAAAGATCACATTTTAAAAAGATCTTCTAGATAATTTTTATAGACTATAAAGTCCTAGCCAAAACCTGTTGCTGTCAAATTGATTCTGACCCATTACGACCCTGCAGGACAGGGTAGAACTGCCCCATAGGGTTTCCAAGGAATGGCTAGTGGATTCAAACTGCTGACCTTATGGTTAGCAGCCTAGCTCTTAACCACTGCTTCACCACAGTGTCTTTAATCTTTGGAGTTTCAGGTATAAGCAAAAGAAAAAAAATCCGTGAGGTGAAGAAGTGCTGCTAAGCATGGCAGTCCAATTTCCAAAATGTGCCACTGTCTTGTAAAAAAAATGCTAATAGTGCAGGGAGGGAGTGAAGATTCTCTTGGTTGAATACATTTGGGCAAAAATTAGTTGAATGCCATTACTATAGGCTTCTCACAGTCATTTATGAATTGTACTGATTGTGATGTACCATGAAGGGAATAAAATAGACCTTTCTCAAACTTGTCTTACCATTATACCATTTACTCAAGGAAAATTATGCAGAATGAATATTCTAGGAAAAACATTTGATTAACACTTTTTTTTTTAGTGTTATGGCATTTACTAGACAGAATTTGTTATAATTTTAAAGGCATATAAGGATGCTTCAAGCATCTTGTGTTGTGTATTACCTTGAAAAAATTAAAATTACATGGAAAGAGATGGATTTTGACTGAATGTGTTATCACTACAAAGTTTACTTACCTGTAAATGAAAATCCAGAAAAGGACCATTCCTAGACCAAAGGAATAATTTTCAAAAGATTATTTTTTGACAAGCTGATACCTGGCTGGGGCAGGTGCTGTATCAGAGTAGCTAGGCAGTTCTCAAAGCAATCACTTACTTCACCTACCCGTAAATCCAGCTCTGTTCTTGTCTCTCCAATGTTTTGGAAAGAATTTTTTTCTATGCCTCCTCTTTGTTTGTTTGTTGTTTGTTTGTTTGTTTGTTTTTTAATCAGCTGCTGCATCATTATTATGCCCTTCAGAAAATGAAGAATTTATACGTGAATATTTGCCTCCAAGGTCAGACAAAGCAGCGGATGTTTTCTTGTGCTATGTTCAGGGCTACAATTATTTTAGGCCTTTCCATTTTGCTCTCTTACCAAAAGTTTGATGTTAAAGTTTTTGTGTTTACTTTCTTCATTTAGAAGAACTTTTTGTATGCTTTCTGGATTATGTTTCCAGCCTATCTCTCTCTGCCTTTCTACTTGTCTGTCTGCCTCTTAGAGTCAGTCTCTTTCTCTCATTCATTCTCTCTCTCCCGTCCCTCCTTCCTTCATTTCCTTCCTCTCTCCATCTCTCCCTTCCTCCTTCATTTATATAAACCGTACTCTCTGGTGACCTTTTTAGGTTGAATGTTAAGAAGTTCAGTTTCAAAAGTAAAATTTAGGAATTGAAACCTTAGGTGAAATAGTGCCATGGTAGAAATGGTAGCAGAAAAACATAGGCTTTAATGTCAGACCAGATGACTATCATATCACTTCCTGACTGTGTTAGCTCAAGTAAGTTACTTAAGAGCCATGAGTGCCATTTCCTTATGTGAAGAACTGACAAAAGAGGGTAATATTTAACTTGTGGGAGAGTAAAAAGGATTAAATGAAATAGCATATGTGAAAGTGCCTGCTATTTTCTTTTCTTTTCCCCTCCTACTTCCAATTTTCTTATTAATACCCCTGATATGAGGCCTCTCCTTCCAGGTTACCCTCCTGTATCCCCAGAGCTTCCCCACACAGGTTCTAGAGTTTCACTTCAGGGTAGTCCTTGCCAATCTTTCTCTTTAATGTAGGCACAAGTGGCAAATAAGAGACCCCTAAAGGATCAAGGATCAAGGATCAACTCCAAATGATTAGTAATGGCTTCCTAGTGAGCTGTGTTGAGAAGCATGTGAGGCCCAGTTTTGGCTCTGAGAATGAGAGTCATGATTCATTAGTAATGTCTGTCATTGGCGTGCAATCTTCAAACGTGTTTCTTCTGTCTTCTTTCCAATCAAATTTCCCTATGCTGACCGCATCTTCTTGAGCCCTTGCTGTGGCCTTCTATAATAGCGTATTTTCATATGAGCGTGTTCCTAAGGAGATATTAGTATTTGCTAATGGTGTTTGCAGGGGCACTTACATTTCACAGGAGAGATCCAGGTCTAATGATAGAATTTCATGCGATGTCCTTACAACAGTTTTCTCTACTCATATTGTACAACTCTCATCACCTGCCTAATTTAGGCTCCTGGTGATCACCTCAGGAGGGAATGTGAATGAGTGTGTATCCCCATCAACAAAGCAAAGACATCTGTGAATACTGGCTGTCCTGTCCTGCTGTTCTCCACTACAGTCATCAGTGACTTGTTCATACTTCAGACTTTGTATCCCTATCATCGAGGACCCCCAAGAGCCTCCTAATCTGGCCCACAGTATTCTTCTAGCCTCATCTCCACCACTTCTAGCCTTGTATCTCTCACACACCATGTTCTTTATCACCTGTGCTCATTTATTTATGCCATTACCTTTGTACGGTAGTGCCTACCTCTTCTTTAACCAAATAATTATTGCTTAAGACTAGCTTAAGCAATCATCTTGCCCCCTAGGAAAACATTCCTACTCCTTACTCTCACCTCAAACACACACTCAGTTGGGCGTGCCTCCTGTGTGTTAATTTATGATTGGGTGTCTGCTTTTATAACTAGACTATAGATTCCTTGAAGGCAAAGACCATATCTTAACTCTCTGTAATTTCCCACCCCAATTACAATCCCCTTCTTGTAGTACCTACCACAAACACGTTCACTGAATAAAAGAACCACTGGCAAGGATTTCTGTTGTTCACAATGTAGCATATCAGACAAGGTGTGAAGTAGCTGAGAAGCAAGCAGACATATAAACAAGGTTCAGCCAGATAGTAAATATTGTAAACTTTGAGGGCTATAAAGTCTCAGTCATAACTACTCAATCCTGCCTTTGCATTGCAAAAGCTGCCACAGATAATATGTAAATTAATGAATGTGACTGTGTTCCAACTTTATTTATGAAAAAAGGCAGTGAACTAGATTTCACGCACGAGTCAGTTTGCTGACGTCTGCAACAATTCTATGCATTCTAGTGATTCTGGAAGCTAGGACACAAGAATTGGCCCTGTGCTGATGCTCTCAGGGAAATCGTTTCATTGGCTTTCAATGAAATGCTAACAGGGCTTGGTCATTGCTGTCAATTTGAAAACTTTTCATTGGGTTTCACTCAATTGCCTACACCAGTGGCTTTTAATCTTGAAAGTATGTGAGAATCATTGGAGGGCTTGTTAGTGCACGGATCACTGGCCTCACCACCAGCATTACTAATTCAGTGGGTCTGAGCTGGGACCTGAGAATTTGCATGTCTAACAAGCCTCCAAGTGATGCAGATGCTGCTGGTGAGCGAACTACACTTTCAAAACCTTTAGCCTACGCAAGGTCATCCATCTCTTTTGCACAGAAAATTTTAAGTGCTTAATAATGACACTCCAGCACACGTAGGAGAATCTTCAAGCAACAATGGAATCTGTTAATTCTGCAAACGATACTCAATGAAAATTTCTTCAAGCATTTCTATTTGATTAATAAGGGCCTCCTATTGGTCTTTTTTTTATTGGTCGCTATGAGTTAGTCGACTTGACAACAATGGGTTCAGGTTAATTGGCAAAATACAAGATGGTGAATGGGCACAAGATGGAGGACCAATGCAATATGCATGATGGATACAAGCTGGAGGATGGAGGGTGGGTAAAAAATGAAAAACAAGTACAAGATAGAGGATGAATACATGATGGAGGATGGAAACATGATGGAGCATGGATACATAACGGAGCTTGGATGTAGATGAAGGTTCAATACGAGATGTAGTACGGAGGGTGGAAACAAAATAGAGAATGCATACAAGGTGAGTGGTGGATACAGGATGGAGAATAGATACAAGATTAAAGAAAGTTACAAGCTAGAAGATGAATACAAGATGGAGAATGGATACAAGATGGAGCATGGAGAGGGGATACAAGATGGAGGGTGAGGATGGATACAAAAGGAAGACGAAAGGTAGAAACAAGATGGAGGATGGATATAAGATGGATAAGGGAGGGTGGGTACAAAACGAAAGATAAATGGTGGACACAAGATGGAAAATGGATACAAGATGGAAGAAGGATACTAGATGGAGAACAGAATCCATTCAAGGAAACTAACAACAACATTGCCAGTTTAGGTGTCTATTACAGACAACCTGAAAAGTGTAACCTGAAATCAATTGATGGGGGTGAAAGCTACAGCCGATTTCACAAAGGACCCAAGATCAGCAGACTTCCTGTGCTTAACGTTTTCCTCCAGCTCCATCCAGTTCTGCTGGCCACTAGGCAGGAGGTTTAGGGAGTTTAGTCTCTCCCTACATCTAATATAGATCATACATTTGATTTCCTTCACAAATGGTCTCAATTTCCCACAATGGTTTTGTTTCCATATAAGTAGATAGGAGACTACATTGGTATATAACCAGCGGTATATAACCAATTTGACTATGCTAATTAGACTAGTCAACAATCCATTGTTTTTCCCCCTCTTAGGCAAAGCTGCATATCCTTTTGTGTGTGTGTGTGTGTGTGTGTGTGTGTGTGTGTGAAATTTTTGGTGCTCCATGAGTAAAGAAAAAAAGATATTTATTGAATATGTGGAGTTGTTTCCTAAAAATATACCCTTCTACTCAACAGCTAATGCCTGAATTCTATCTTTTGAACCACATTGCTTTTTCTGGAAAAGCTGACCTTTAAGCTGTTAGCAATCATTTATACCTGAATGAGGATAAAGAGGAGATAAAATTGGCGGGAGTATGCAAGAATAGAGAGTAAAGGGAGCTAAAAAGGACAGAACAGGGATGGGAAACAAAGGAACTGTCTGTTTCTAAGAGCGACCCTAAGGATAAATATGGTCATGTATAACAGGGGGTAGAATTTGTAAATTTTTTTTTACACATGTGTAGCTTTTACGTACAAAATAGATACTTGTTTTTTTGTTTTGTTTTGTTTTTAAACCACAAAATAAAAAAAAATGGCACACTAACCAATAGGACAAATGCTCCAACGAGTGCTGCTGTGTTCACCAGGGACCTCTCTTATCTCTGAAAATACACCTGGCCACAGAGCCACCAAAGAAAGTTCACCAAGTGGAGTCAGCCCATGGCAGGGAGGTAGCCCAGTGGTGGCTGATAAACACAGACCCTGCCCTGCTTTCCCAGACGTATCTTGAAATGCCTTCTGTGGGCTACAGAAAAACTGTCTGGTTTTATTAATTTTTAATCCACGCTGAGGTCCAAGAAGGATACTCCCTACCCAAGGTCACATGAAGGGATATGATAAGCAAACGATAGGGACAGAAAATACGGATATGAAGGCTAATGTTGTTATAGACTTTGAGGCTCTGGCTATTGTTTATATAATAATTCATTCACAGAAGAAAGTAGTTGATTCATTTCAAAGATTTATTTTAGGAGTTATTTGATTCTTTTTCTTCTAATTTAATATACCAAAGAGTTCTAACCTCAAAAGTAGCAGGTACTTTTAAAAGAAATCCAAGTTTTTCGTTTAATAAGGAAAAAGGTAAGTGAAAACAAAACGCATAAGCCATTGAAAATCTAGAATTCTGCATGTTTCTCTAAGTGGTTGCTTGAGGGAAAATACTATATATCCATTTATGATATAACAGAAAATTTGTTAAAACTGAATGTTTCCACACACAGTGTTCTATCTCTGAGAGATGCTATTAGCCATTCTATAAATCCATTCAAGTATTAGTTTCTAATAAAACATGGGAAAAAAAATATGGGAGGACCTTTAAATAAGTGGTAATACCAAAACCAAATCTGTTATCATTGAGTCAATTCCAACTCATAGCAACCCTACAGGACAGAGTAGAACTGCTCTGTAGAGTTCCCAAGGAGCGCCTGGTGGATTCAAACTGCCGACCTTTTGGTTAGCAGTTGTAGCACTTAACCACTATGCCACCAGGGTTTTCATAAGTGGTAATCCCTTTGCCATCAGTTGATTCTGACTCATAGGGACCCTACAGGACAGAGAAGAACTGCTCCACAGAATTTCCAAGGAGCACCTAGTGGATTAGAACTACTGACCTTTCGGTTAGCAGCCATGGCACTTAACCGTTATGCCACCAGTGTTTCCATAAGTGATATTAAAAAAAAGAAATAGCAGATGCCAATTCCATATACTTAAAAATGATAATAATAATATTTCCTCCAAACTCTTATTCAGTTCATTTTAGTGGGCTGTATCGTATCTTTAAAAACTATATTATCCTTTGAATCTCAATTTATCTCTTTTCAATTTCTATTTGACTGATGTTAAGGGTGAAAACTGATACAGCCCAATAGAGCATGGATTCAGAAAAATTGAAAAATGGAGTATGTATCATTTACAACTTTGAAAGAAGCTAATAGAAGTTATTTTACTGTACTAGACTATTCACTTGACTCCTCTTTCCCATTGGAAAGTTTCTTGGATTAGAAACCCTCTGGCTATCAATAATAATGTCTATAATATGCATTTGACTAGAATCAATTATATTTAATTACTAGAATAAAAACACAAGAAGCCAGCTAAGAAAAAAGCACATTTATAGAAAAAAGTGCACAGTCTAAAGGGAAAGTAACTTTCCATGTCAACTTTAACTTGGGAAAATGGAGAGCAATGTTCCCTGCACATTGAGAAGATAATTTCCTGTTATCACCAAAGCTTTGTGCGTGTTCCTTCCCTGGTTATCAAATCTTATTTCCGTAATGAATATTAATGCTTATAGCACTCTAAAACCAAAACACCTCTAGTGTCTAAATTAATCGAGATCCTTTATTCATATTTAATATTTAGAAATTTTATGCAGAAGCATCCATTGCCATCTTGTTATATATTTTGAATGTGTATTTCATTCGCATGAGGTATTTCATCATCCAAGTTCAAGTTCACGGAGACTGTGCACTGAAACTTCAAGTTGCCTCTTGCTATGTGTGAGAGCCCAGACATTTTAATATAATGTATACACTGTCTTCTCTGAGTTGTAATTTAAGTTTTATCACAACACTGCGGGAGCTGCTAGTGTCTGCAGCTTGATCTCACTGTGTGGTTTATGCCCTGAAGTGTCAGGCAGATAGACAGCTCTGTGCCAATCAGTTTTAGCCTGTTAAAGCTCAGGGAACAAGGCAGAGATAAAGTGATGGGAGGCTGATCGTAGACAATGATTTAGAAGTGGGCTTCGTAGCTCCCAGGACTCTACAATCTGTCCAGAGAGGAGTAAAAAGAAGAAACATCTCCATTTGCCTAGTTTCTTTTATGACTTCAAAATATTTACTGGTAATTGTGAAGTCTAAAACAGATGCCCCCTTTCAAAAAGAACGAAAAAATAAAGAATAAGTGGTTGTCTCTAAGATAATTAATTCTCTGTTGTGTCACCTGTGTTGGGTAATAGTGCATGAATGAAATTTCCAAATCACCCACTGTTCTGGGCCACAGTCTCCTCATCTATAAAGTGAGGATGCTACTGAAAATTATATTAGAGAGTTTTTGCAAGAATGAAATGAGATGGCCAGTAGAGCACCTGATCCCTTGTAGTTTTGAATCAGTTCTCTTTTTCTCACTTGCCACACTTTTATTCCCACCAACAGTAACAATAGTCATTGGACATTTAATATTTATCAAACATATGCCTGGAAACCCTGGTGGGACAGTGGTCAAGAACCAAAAGGCTGGTTAAAAATCCATCAGGTACTCCTTGGAAACCCTATGCAGCAGTTCTACTCTGTCCTATAGGGTCACTATGAGTTGGAATCGACTTGACAGCAACAGGCTTGTTTTTTGTTTTTTTTCCCTATTTTTTGTTAAGCATATGTCAGGCTTTACACTCATCATCGTATGTAATCCACAAAATAACCCTATGAGGTAGATACTTCTTTTATCTCCATTTAACAGAAGAAGAAGCTGAGTGTCAGAGATTCATAATGATTAGGGTGAATAGTGGATTTAGACATATGTCTACTGACCCATAGTAGCATATGACCCTGGCAAACTAAAAAAAAAAAAAAATTTTTTTTTTCTTGAGGGCATAAATTCTGATTTTGCTAGGCACCCTGAGAATGGGTGCATTGCAGAATGAATAATCTTTCAGAACTTGGGCCAGTTACAATTCAGAACCTTTTTGTAAGCCCCATTTCAACAAGTTAGTAGCGCCAAAGTTTTCAAGCCTATTTCTGGTCATGTGTGTACTCAAAGACCCCATACTTTACAAATGTTGTCTGTAATTTTATGTAAATACACAGCATAGTGGGAAAATCCTATCAGAAGATAACAGAAGATATCCTTCGTGTTAAAATAAGAAACGTACATTCTCTAGGTGCGGCCCGTCTTTCCATAATAACATTTGCATTTACTCAGCCCCTACATTTTGAGGAATGTCTAGGACTTGGTAAATGCTATCACAATAAATCAGAAGTTAGTTGGCTTGACAAGTGGATAAGTATTATGGTGCTTATTTTACAGGAAGGATGACCAATATGAGGTCAGAGCCGTATTTTATGTCTAATTTGTGTAGGGAGCTGTGAGGAAAGATCGCACATGAGATTCTTGGGTTTTAAATTTTTGAATACCATAAGTGAGGCACAAGCTATTGACACCAAGTTCAGGAATGAAGACTGTGTGTGTTCACATTTTCTGTAAAAGCACAGAGAACGAAGGCAATTGTCTTCATCAAGCCATCAATCCACAAATATTTATGGTCAGGCTTTTGGTATGCTGAACAGAACCTAAATACTCTTGAGTTTTAATTTCCTTATTTGCAAAATAGAAATAAAAACATCTACCTCATTAAGTTGTTGTAAAGATTCAGCGAAAGAATGCTTATGAAAGCATTCTGTAAACTCTAAAGTATTATACAAATATCACAGGTCATTTTATTAAATTCAGGACTTTAAATCTTTATTGAGCATAAGCCACTTAGTACAGTACTGAGCGAGGTGATGAAAATCTAAAGACTGAAATTTGGGTTTTGTTTGTTTGTTTAACCCTCAAAGATGTAACAACCTACTGAAGAAGATACTTATCTAAACAATATTAATTGTTAAAACTGTTACTATACATGCATTGATAAGGTACTCTGGTGCTATAGGAATTAAGGGTATCATTAATTTGGGACAAAGGGGTCAGTTGCCTGAGAAACTTCAAGTGAGAGTGATATATTGAGCTTGCTCTGTAAAACTGAGATGGATATTTTTCAGGAAGAAAACATTCTAGGCGAAACAGTCTAGGTAGACAGGACTGTGTAAGCATCAATACAAAAGCGTAACAAAGGAGAAGGTCTCTTTCGACTGCAGTGTTGGAGACATGTGAAGATCTAGTGGGAGATGAGTTTAAAAGGCCAGTTTGAGGGTTGGGTGTGAAGACTTTTGAATGCAATTCTTAAGAGTTACAGTTTTATCCTGAACATTACAGGAAACTGTGAAAAAATTTTCAGCAGGGAAGTGACAGACATCTAAGTTTTTTGGAAGGGGAGTTAAGAATGGAAGTAATGTCATCCCTGTCCTTGAAGTGTTTATCTTCTAACTGTGAGGTCATAGCAATATATCCCTATTTACATTGGTTCCTTGAACTCCACCATCAGATCTAGCATCTAGATGAAGCCCAAGTAAGCCAGTAAGTGGATAATCCATCCCTGTCAGGGATTTTATATTTGAATAGAGACTTTGATTCTGTAGGAAGGTGCTGTGGGGTTGGGAAAGAGACAGATGTCATCCATACTTAGAAGCAGAATCTTTGGTGTGGTGAAAAATGTGAAATTGTTCATTATAGATGATCTCATAAACAAGGTGTAATGGATTGAATTATATCCCCCCAAAATATCTGTCAACTTGGCTAGGCCATGATTTCCAATATTGTGTGATTATCCACCATTTTGTCATCTGATGTAATTTTGCTATGTGTTGATAATCCTATCTCTATGATATTAATGAGGTGGGATTAGCTGCAGTTATGTTAATGGGGCAGGACTCAATCTACAAGATTAGGTTGGGTTTTAAACCAATCTCTTTTGAGACGTAAAAGAGAGAAGGGAACAGAAAAACATGGGGACTTCATACCACCAAGAAAGCAGCACTGGGAGTGGAGTGCATCCTTTGGACCCGGGGTTCCTGCTCTGAGAAGCTCCTAGACCAAGGGAAGGTTGATGACAAGGACCTTCCCCCGGAGCCAACAGAGAGGGAGAGCCTTCGCCTGGAGCTGGCACCCTGAATTTGGACTTCTAGCCTACTAGGCTGTGAGAGAATAAATTTCTCTTTGTTAAAGCCATCCACTTGTGGTGGTTCTGTCATAGCAGCCCTATATGACTAAGACACAAGGTAAACTCTGTGCTTACCTATCCTTTTGAATAATCTCTCCCTGATTAGGTTACAATATGGAATGCAATCGGCCCTACTCAAGACCAACTGATTTAATCACATGTAACTACGCCATGACAACAAGTAAACTAGTGTTTGGCCAAACAACTAGCAATGATAGCCTAGCCAAGTTCACAGATAAAATTGACTATCACACATACCATGCTAAATAAATTAATGAAAAATTGTTTCCTTACTAACTATACCCTAGGGCAACTGAACATTCTGATAATCATTTTAGAAGTCTATGTGGCAGAGAACTTGTAGAATATTGCATTTCTGGGTTTGAAATGTTGGGTCACCTTCTCTCTAGAGTGAGAATTTGCTGAAAGTCCAAGTGGTAGTGGTTCTGTCACTATTGTGATAACTTCTCCCTTAGAGATGCACCTTCTTCTTTACCTCAAGGTAGCTGAGTTCCTTGTTTCAAGGTCTTCTAGTCTTCATGTATTGACTCAGAAATTTGTCCCTATCCCTTTAAGCGTCAATAAAAATAAAGGGTTTTTTCTCTTCTTTTTTTTTCCCCCCTCCTATTATATCTCACTTTCCAATTTTCTACTCCCCTAGAATTCAGCTGTCTGCCTCACAGTATCAAGTCCTGCAGCAGGAGAGAGAAAACAGCAGTTATAAATGCATTTTAAGGAGAGTGAGATGCCAATTCTTTTTGGAATTGAAGGTGAAGAATGTGAGGAAAATGAAGCAGAGATTTAGCCAGGGTATTATTAAATGCTTAATTGTTGTTTTCCAGTTCTAAATCACTGATAAACTCCAGTAATCCTAAAGCATCTCATTTTTTATATAGAAAGAACGACCCTTGAAATATTTAAGCTGTCTTTAAAACTACAATCAGAGGGAATATTTTGAAGGGGAAACTGCCTCTGCAGAATTGGAGCCTCCAGACTGCACGATTTTAAAACAGTTGAGCACCAGGGGCTGAATCTAATAGCCCAGTCAAATAGAACAGTTTCAACAAGTTTGTAATTACATATGCTGGACTCCAGGAGGTTGGTATCCCATTACTCCAGTCTGTGAATGATGCGGACGTAAGAGCTGTGCATGCATGTAAGCAATAGGCCACAGGGAAAAGGTGGTATTTCAACCAAAATTCTTTTCCTTAGCATTTATTTGTAGAAGATGAAAAAGCAAGAGATTTCTGTCAAAGACAAAAAAAAAGGCATTGAGGCTAAAAAAAAAAAAAATGCTTAAAAAAATTTTTGAGAAAATCATACCTAAAGACAGTGAATTAAAGCCAATCCAGTCTCAGCACCATGAACTGTTGAAACTCCTTTCTCCATCCTTCTCTGAAATTTTCCCTTCTCCATGTCTAACCATAAGGTTTTGATAATCAAGGATTAATGCCTTTTTAATCACAGAAATGTCTAGCACATAGGTGAAGATTACTCCAGTTTCTACATATTCAAATGAAGATAATGATAGTTCTCTACTTTGTGGGGTTCATATATGGACTCAGTGGGATAATGCACAGAAGCTGCTTAGCATAGTCCTGGTGAATCTTCAATTATGTGAGATGTAGCAACAGTAATAGCTGAAGTAGTAGTAGATGCTGTTTTGATGTTATTTTCGTCAGGAGGACTGCAGAGAATCTAGAAGTTCACTTAGGCCACAATACAAGGTACAACATTAGAATTTGGGAGGAAAAAAAAATGGCAACAAATTATTGAGTAGAAAAAAATCCAGTACATATTTGTGTAATATGCAAGTCCTGTATTCCTGGAAACTGGGTCCTCTAACCGTTCCCTAAAGCTGCTTTATCTTTTCGGTGTTGCTGAGAGTCCTCCAAGCACTTACCCTTTGTGGTGTCTTAACAACTTCTTTCCACAATTTGATGGGGTTTTAATATTGTTGGAGGACAACTCGGGAGTGGCACTTTCAGGTACAACACCCACCCTGTTCAGACATTGCTGTTAGATGCTATCGAGTCGGTTCTGACGCATAGCAAAGCTATGTACAACAGAACAAAACACTGCCTTGTCCTGGATCATCATCACAATTGTTGGTATGCTTGAGGCCATTGTTGCAGCCACTGTCAGTCCATCTCGTTGAGGGTCTTTCTCTTTTTTCACTGACCCTCTACTTTACGAAGCATGATGACTCTATGTAAAACTGTTCTCATTGCAAACAGCAGAGTTTTTTTTTTTTTTTAAACTGAGTTTAGTAACAGATTAAGAGATTGTAAATGAAGTGCTTCTTAAAATTTTGCTTCCCTCTGCAAGTCTGTTCCATTCTTCTTGCGGACTGAATTTCTCTGTTCCCTCATAGTCTCTGTCCCCTTGTGTTCGGTTTTGGTTTATAGTGGCTGAGAGTGTGGCTCTGCTTCTCCAAGAGCTTTCACCTCAGTGTCTCACAGCTCACACCAATGCCTCAATAACCAAATCTCTCATATTTAGAAGATAAAGCTGATTGGCCCATCTTGGATAGAGTGTCTACCCACTGGTTCAGAAAGTTGTTGTGTAATGGAGATGGGTGGTGCCCATAACCATCTGTGATAGGCAGAGTAATGACCTGCAAAGATGTCCACGTCCAATCCCCGGAAACTCTGAATATATTACCTTACATGCCAAAAGGAACTTTATAGATGTGATTACTGTGAGGATTTTGAGAGGGGGAGATTATCCAGGTGAGCTCAATGAATTACAAAGGTTCTCATAAGGGAAAAAGAGGATGGAGAGTCAGAGTCATAGAATGAGATGTGATGATGAAAGGAGAGGGACTGATGTGGGGAAGAGGCTATGAGCCAATAAATACAGGCAGCCTCTAGATGCTGGAAAAGGCAAGGAAATGGATTCATTCCTAGAACCTGTAGAAGGAACACAGATTTGCAACGTACTTTAGACTTCTGACCTCCAGAACTGTAGAAGAATAAATTTGCATTGCTTCAACCCACTAAATGTGTGGTAATTTGTTACATCAGCAATAGAAAAATAATACAGCACCACTTAAAAAAAATTGGAAGCAGTTTCTAGAGGACATTAATGCCAGCCACCCTCTCTATAATCTCAAGACCTCAGAGAAATCAAAAGTATCTTCTCAAAGTTTATGGGCCTCTTGTCTTATATCTTCCCTTTTTGCTGCCCTCGAGTGGAATGAACAACAACAAGAAAAAAACAACTTGATTGTTTTTATATGTCAGTAGAAGCTGCCTCTGTTTCCTAATGGTAATAATACTAACTACTTCAGAAAAATTTTTGTGAGTATTAACTTAGGTAATACATATAAAGTTACTTGGAACAATGTCTGGTACAGAGAAAGTACTCAATTATTATTACTACTACCAATAAAATTTGAAATTTTCTTGGTCGCCAGAAAGATGAATGATGAGACTGAGTGAAGTTTAAAAAGGCCATGTACTTGTTGAACATTCATTATGGCTCAGATGCTTTCCTAAGTATTTCTTATGTCAACTTCAAAACAAAACAGTATGATTATTATCTCCATCTTATGATGAAAAAACAAGGTTCAGAGAGTTTAAATAATTTGCCCAAGGAAGTGTTAAAACTAGAATTCAAATGTAGGTCTTTTGGCTTTAATAGTAGGGTTCATTGTGCACTCTCTCTGTTCAACAAACTACCTACCCATTCCTCACTTATCGACATAGTTAGGTTCCAAAGACCAGGTCGTTATGCAAAAGTCAGGATTGTATGAAAATTGAGGATGACTACATCAGATCACAAAAATATCATGTGGGACATATATGTACCTCTGGACCTGAGAGGCAGAAACTGTAAGTGAGCACTGCATGTCCCACTGGTCATGAAAAGGTTGCTGTCCTTAATGTGCACAATAGCCAGATAGTAGATTTTTTACTATTGTCATAAATGTGAAATGTCAGATAATGGGATGGTCAATAAGTGAGGAATAGGTATAGTCTTTAAAGCCCTGCCCCCATTTCTAATGCATGGTATTTTCAAAGTTGATAATGGATAGAAAAAGACAGAAAAATGTGTAAACATGAAAGCCCTGGGTGTTTGAACATTGTCAAGGTGTGCATATATACAATAGTGGCATCCTCTCCCTTCAACCTGGTACAATTATTCTGAGCTTTCCAACTCTAGGTATTTTAATATGTTATCATAAGTATGGAATACTGCTTCCTCATTTCATGTTTAATGTACATGCAGTCATCCCACCAACACTTTTTGAGGGTAGAGCCCTGTGTTATGTGATGGAGATGAAAAATTAGGAAGGATGGACCACCAGTATTGTGGTGGATCTTGTAGCCTAAAGAAGTGTGATGTGTGCAAATGTGTGTACGTGTGTGTGTGTGTGTGTGTGTTTGATGTATACGCCAGACTGACGAAGAGTAAAGAAGGAGATAGGGCGATGAGAGAGAAAGAATCAGCTTTACAAACTGAACAGAATACAAAATTGCCTGTTTGCTTTAGTACTAAGGAAGAACAAGGTGCTCCTGAGTAAAGCCAGGGGAAGAAAGAAACAAGGACTTTAGAGAAGATAGTAAGAAGAAAAGCTCAGAAAGATGTCATCTTCTCTTCAAGACAATGTCTTTCCCTGAATAACACCTGAAATCTCGACTGGCTCCTAAAAACAGATGCTATCACACATTGGTGCTTCGGATATTGATAAATAGCAAACCCAGGGTCCATCCCCAATTCTGCTGTTTAGCCTGGGAGCCTCATCCGCAAGCAGTGATAGTTTGAAGAACAGTGCGGATTTGTGGGATCTTTAAGGAACACAGAAATGTTTGACTTTTTTATGGAATTTTTCTAGCAGTAAATCTTAGTTTTGTAAATAAAATGACCACCAGAAGGCTCTTTATTCTTTCTTGAACTACAGGTTCATGTTTCTGTCCCAGGGAAGACCCAGCACTGACTGCTGCTAGATTTTCCAAACCTATTTGCTTCTTTCTATCGTTAATATCACTGTGTGATCTTAGTCCATCATCATGCCATGGTGAGATAACTACCATTAGTATCTACATTTTAACCGTTCTTTCCCAGCACCATAGACATGATCATGTGACCTCCTATGTAAAACCCTTCATTGACTGTCCATTTTACTCTGGATAAGTCCAGTTTCTTTAGGGTGTCATAAAAAGCCATTTAAGTTTCAGCCATACTGGAGTATTTACAGTTCCTAGAAGGTGACGAGCACTCTCTTGAAACATTGATTCTTTGCAAGTGGTATTCTGTCTGCCTGGAAAGACCTTCTCTCTGTTATCTGCCTGAATATCCCTACAGGCAAGTCTGACTTATACATTACACCCTCCAGGTAGCCTTCATTTATTCCACATCAAAGGTGTTCCTCCTAGGTGCTTCCAGAGCACCCAGTACTCTCGCCACCGTAGACTGGGATCATCTATCAGTGCATTTCCCTGATGGTAGTAGTGGCTGTGTCTTGTTCTTTGTTGTATCCCAAATACCACATTCATTGTGTTCACCCAACCAGTCTCCTTTACGTGCCTTGAAAATATATCAAATCCTCTCCTAGTTCACTTGTCCATTCATTGTTGTGTGGCTGAAGCAGAATATAAACAAAAACAGAAAGGAAAATATGAAAGATATCAATAGGATAAGGAATGCTGGTGGATGTGGAGGGGTGCAATCTTAAGTAAGGTGAACAGTGACGACCTCACTGAAAAGACAACATTCGAACAGAGTATATAAGACAGGTAGACTTGCAGATGTTTGGGGAAAAAGAAATTCAGACAGAGAGAACTGCAGGTGCAAAGTTCAGGCTATATTTCCCTCATTTAGTAAAGAAAGAAAACTCTCATTCTTTACTCCACTTTCCTAACCTGCACTCTATTCTGGTTCCCATATTTCCCCATATTGTATATGCCCTATGTCTATAATGACATATTTGTATATGTATCTGTTTGCCTCTTGTCTATCCTCATTAGTACATTATAAGCTCCATGAAGACAGGGATTTTGTCACGGCTATATCACCGGAACCATAGAAAAGTGTCTGAATGCATAATAGGAAAAAAAAAAGCCAGTTGTCATTAAGTCTATTCTGACTCATGCAGACTGGTGTGTTTCATAGTAGAACTATACTCCACAGGATTTCTAATGGCTCTGATCTTTCAGAAGCAGATCGCTAGACTTTTCTGAGACACCTCTAGGTAGATTTGAACTGCCAAACTTTCAGTTAGTAGCTGAACACTTAACTGTTTGTGCCACCCAAGGACTTCTGGCTACATAACAGCCACTTAATAAATATATGTTGAATGAATAAATTATTGAAAAAATAAATGCCTTAGAATTCCTATACTTACCAGCATATTATAATTAAATCAATTCAAGCCAGATTCAGAAGAGAAGATGGAATAAGGGATATCATTGTTGATGTCAGATTAATCTTGGCTGAAAGCAGATGATAACAGAGAGATGTTTACCTGTGTTTTATTGACTATACGAAGGCATTCAACTGTGTGGATCATAACAAATTATGGATAACATTGTGAAGAATGGAAATTCCAGAGCACTTAATTGTGCTCATGAGGAACCTGTACATAGACCAAGAGGCAGTCGTTCCAACACAGCAAGGGAATATTGCACGGTTTAAAATCAGGAAAAAATGTGTGTCAGGGTTATATCCTTTTACCATATATATTCAATCTGTCTATTGAGCAAATAATCTGAGAAGCTGGACAATATTAAGAACTCGGCATCAGGATTGGAGGGAGGGGGCAATATACAGATGACACACATTGTTTGCAGAAAGCTAAAAGGACTTGAAGCACTTAATGATGAAGATCAAAGACTACAGCCTTCCGTATGGATTACACCTCAATGTAAAGAAAACAAAAATCCTCACAATGGGACCAATAAACAGCATCTTGAGAACTGGAGAAAAGATTGAAGTTGTCAAGGATTTCATTTTACTTGGATCCACAATCAAAGCCCGTGGAAACAGCAGTCAAGAAATCAAAAGATGCATTGCATCGGGCAAATCTGCTGCAAACCTCTTTAAAGTATTAAAAAGCAAAGATATCACTTTGAGAACTAAGGTAAGCCTGTCCCAAGCCATGGTATCTTCAATTGCCTCATGTGCATGCGAGAGCTGAACAATGAATAAGAGAGACCGAAGAAGAATTGATGTCTTTGAATTACAGCATTGGTGAAGAATATTGAATATAGCATGCACTGCCAGTAAAATGAACAAGTCTATTCTTGGAAGAAGTGCAGCCAGAATGCTCTTTAAAAGCAAGAAGGGAGAAACTTTGACTCACCTACTTTGGACATGTTATGAGGAGGGACCAGTCACAGGAGAAGGACATTGTGCTTGGTCGTTGAAAGAGAGAAAGACCCCCAGTGAGATGCATGGACACAGCTGCTACAAATATGGGCTCGATGACAGCAAGAATTGTGAGGATGGCACAGGACTGGGCAGTGTTTCATTCTGTTGTACACAGGGTTGTATAAGTTTGAATCAACTCAACAGCATCTAACAACTACATTATCAAATGTATTTTCTTCTGCTTTTGCTTCCATGAAGACTTGGCTTCTGAAAACCTTCTTTCAATGCTGACTGGAATTTTAGACTACCACATTTAAAATACAGTGAAAATCTTTTCTCTCAAAACACTTTTACTCCTTACCTTATCTCCCAACTATGCTTCTTAAAAAAAAAAAAATAATAATAATTTTAGCTAAAAAAAAAGGCAGTGTATGGATAATGGCTTGAGTTTGATTAGGTGTTCCTTTTTGTCCTGAGTTACGTAGGAGGGTGAACTGAAGCTGAATTGTCAAAATATGTAAAATAAAATATAAGAAAGATAAATAAAGTTCTCCATACCCTTTTTTAAAAAATGACTGCAAAGTGTTTGGATCTCAGAGTGTGTACCTTAGTCAGAGAAGTATTGTTTTGTTTTGTTTTTTTCCTATTTAAAGCCTGAAATAATTGATGAGCAGTTCACTTGTATATGGGATAAGGCATTTCAAGCATCTAATACGGTAACAGTACGTGGCACAGGCAGCTGTTCAATAAGTGCTTATTATTCATTCATTCATGGGGCTACTGAAAGATGTCTGAAGAATGTTGGGTGGCAAAACCGCAAATGGCTACTTTAGTGTCCCCTGTAAGGATACCACCCATTCTGTTAAGATAAAGGTGACAACTTTATTTATACTATTTTTATTGTCCCAAGTGCAGTGCATGTTTGTCCTGATTGCCTAACTTTAATGCAGCTTAGGTTCCATAATTCTTTATACCTTGGCACCTACCATTCATAAAATCCCTTATACATACCTCCACAGCTACGTGTTATATGTGTATTCCATACACAGGGCTCTGCAGGTGTGTGGCTTGCTCAGATTGGAGCCAAATTTATAGCCATTTAGAACCAAGTAAGTGCTTTATGAAGCAAGCTATTAGTAATTCAAATTAGGAAGGAATGAAGCAATGACACCCATTATAATCTACTTAAGAAAACTTCAAGTTTAGAAAACTTGACTCTAAAGATTGGAGGGAAAAGGAAAGCATCTTTTCTAGTTTCTCTATTATTTTTCTGAATATGCCTCCCAGTACCTATTTTGACATTACCCTAGATATGTTTAGTGGGTTTATAAGTATCAGGGAGTCTGGGTGGCACAGTGGTTAAGAGCTCGGCTGTTAACCAAAAGGTCGGCAGTGTGCATCCACCAGCCACTCCTTGGAAACCTTATGAGGCAGTTCTACTCTATCCTATAGGGTTTCTAAGAGTCAGAATCGACTGGACAGCAATGAATTTTTATAGGTATCGGGACTTCATGATCCTTGAGAGAAGGTATATTTCCTGCTCTACTTATTACAAGCGAAATAACATCCATAGTTTAAGCAAAAAGAAAATTCATTGGCTAATGGATCTGAAATGCCCAGTAGTAGAACTGCCTTTAGGTTAACTGAAGTTACAGCACAAATTATATCATCAAGGCATCCACCCCTAAACCCACTGCATACCTGATTTTCCTTCAGAGGGCAAGACAGAATGGCTCTTTCCCAGAAGTTCAAGCATAAGCCTGACAGAATCAAATCATTGTAGCTAGAGAAACGCTATGCTCAGAGGCTGAAGTGGGGTGACCATGACTCCTCAGGGGAAAATAGGGAGTGGTTACCAAAAGAAAAGCTGAAGGAATGCTAGCTGGCAAAACCTCGCCTGCTCATTCCTAATAAGAAGCCTCCCAATGTGTAGGGAAGGAAATGACTACTTTGTCCATACTTCTTGTTTTCAAACCTGGGTTTATATTAGAAATACCACCAAAGGAGCTTTTTTAAAAATACAATGCCAATTTGAGCAATTTCTGCCTCAGCCATAATGGAGTAAACTGGAACCAGATTTATTTTCCCATCAAAATCAAGTAGAAAACTGGACAAATATATAAAACAACTGTCTTATACATTAGACAGAAGTCAGGCAAAGTCTGTGATATGTGAGAGAAGAGAAATAAATGAGGTAAGCCCTGGGATCAACCAGAATTTATGTCTCAAGGCACTTTACAGATCATGGTGGTCTTAACTGAGTTGAGTAGACAGAGATTAGAGAAGCTGAAGTAGTTGGAATTTGTTGGGCAGAGAACTGAAGAGGAAGAAGCTACATAGAGAAAAAGCTCCAGAAATCTTCATATACATCCCCCTGAGTTCCTTCCTGAATAATAAACCATGCAGATATAGACCAAAAGTCTTCAGGCTGGGAAATACCAACCACAAATCTTTGTGTTTAACAATTCTGAGTCATACAGGACTGGAAGAAGTTTGAGTTCTGACTGGACAGAAAGTCCTCATTGACCATCTATGGAATTCAGTAGAGACCCCAGAGGAGTCACACGTTAGGAGTAAACTAAATTAGCACAAAGTAATAGCAGCAGGAGTAATAATTGTTGTTGTTAGCGGTGGCGGACTTGGCCCCACACTTGTGGTGCCCCATGCACAACAGAATGAAATGCTACCTGGTCCCATGCCATCCCCATGATCATTGTGATGAATACGGTTTTCATTGGCTTGTTTTTGAAAGTACATCATCAGGCCTTTCTTCCAGGGGTAATAGTAGTTTGTCCTTAATTTAGACAGGAGGACTTAATTGAATCCAAAAGTCCACTTTTTTATTTGTTTTTGATCAAGATACAAGGACCCAACTTTGGAATTTAGGAGGAAACAAAAAAACACACAAGAAAATATTATCGACAATATTGTTGGTTAGAGAAAAAAACCCAATATATACATAAATATGTGGGCACTGTCAAACCTGTAGTCCTGCAATGTGACACTTTCTCATTCTCTGAATTTTTTAAATACATTTTTCTACATTAAATTTGTAAACAGCCTTTCCTTCTCTCTGCTCTGTATTAACATCCTGCTATCATATTCTTCCTTCACCATTCATCATAAATGCCATAAAGCCTTCCCGCGCATCCTTCTAACACCAATCAAAAAAGGATCGTCCCTCCTCTGAACCATTGTATTTGAATATCCCGTGGATTTCAATCCTTTGCGAGTGCATATGAGGATGTTCTATTATCATGAATTTGTAGTAATACACAATAGTTGATCATATTCCTTGACTGGTATGAGACAACCACTGCACTCAGCACTTCGTATTGTGTAGTTTAACCTTAACAACAAACATATGAGGCCTGCACTCATATTAACCCCCCTCCCCCCACTGAGGAAACTGTGGCTTGGAAAGCTGGTAAGTGGTAATGCCTCCAGTTGAACACAAACGGCCAGATTCCAGAAAACGAGTTCTTCAACTGTACTATTCCTTAGGCTATATTGCACATGTTTTTCCTCCTCTCCTAGATTAAAAGCTTTTTTCAGACAAGGGCTGCCTTTTTCATCTTTGTATGCCCTGCACCTAACATAGTGTGTTGTATGTAGTTGGTTATCAGCAGATATGAATGAATAAATGTATGCATCCACGGAAGTTTTAAGTGCCTTTAAAAGGCGATTCTGTAAAGAGTCATACCCAGGTTTAGTGTCTACAGGATTGTCGTCAGGTGCTTTTGAGTTGGTTCTGACTCATAGCCACCCTACATGCAAAAGAATGAAACATTTCCTGGTCCTGTGCCATCCTCACAGTCATTTCTATGTTTGAGCCCATTGTTGCAGCCATGTGTCAATCCATCTCATTGAGGGTCTTCCTCTTTTTTGCTGATCTACTACCTTACCAGAAAACCCTAGTGACGTAGTGGTTAAGAGCTATGGCTGCTGACCAAAATGTCAGCAGTTCAAATCCACCAGATGCTCTTTGAAAACTCTATGGGGTGGTTCTACTCTGTCCTATAGGGTTGCTAAGAGTCAGAATTGACTTGCAGGCAATGGGTTCGGTATTTTGTTGTTGTTGTTCTACCTCACCAAACATGATGTCCTTATCCAGGGGCTGACCCCTCTTAACAACATGTCCAAAGTACATGAGATGCTATCCATGCTTCTACAGGGTAGAGAGCATTTTATTGATGTGCTTGATGGTTTTGTGTTTTTTAAATAAGAGTTTTGTTGGTCGGCTTTTGATTAAAAAAAAATCTCACCTGTTCTCATCATGATAGGATTCTGAAACAAAATAAACATCTTGACACACAAAACAGAATGTGTTCAGAGCTGAAAAATTTAGTGATCAATATCCTGATCATTCTAATAATTAAATATGAAATTCCTTCATTAGGATAAGATCTGGTGAATTGAGAGGGGAAATAACTAAAGCCATGGGAAAGAAGCCTCCCTCAGCTTCCGCAGAGGGAAAAGTACTGGTTAAAAAGGAATTAAAAAAGGAAGAACAGTTACAGGCAAAGTCACAGCTTTATTGGCTCCACGATTTTTTTTTTTTTTTTGCGAAAATCATTTTCTTGCATTTATTTTTCCTCCCTTTAAAGGTAAAAACGAATGTGGAATGGTGTGGTAACGATGGATCTGAGACTGTGATATATCAAGGACAATTCTTTCAGGTGTTATTACAGTGAAACCTGTGAGAGCTGGAACTGGACAGCCTGCCTCGTTTTTCTGGGTCTCACAAGTTTTCCACCTTTGACAGGGTGTAGTCTTACCACTTTTGTATTGCTCAGTTTAGCGGAAAATATTATTTGAGTTTTCCTCCTGTGACAGGTTTTTGCCTTACACAGATTCTGGCTTTTGCGGGTTTTACTGTATATGTTTTCAACAGGAAAACCAGGCATCCTTGTGCAAAGGATGAGAATGGAGAATGGAAGGACAGCAGTGAATTTTCCCAGTCCTTTTGTACCCTACCTCCCCCCACAGTCAGACTCCTCAACCCTAAACTTTGGCTCTGGATCTCTCCAGCATGTCATAAGGTCTCTGTAGTAAAGTATAGAGAGGTAACAAATTCAGTGGACCATTAATAAAGACTTAGCATGAAAGGGACCAATAAAACACTATTGATCCACTTCTGGTTTGAACAAATGTTGTACAATGAACCATAAAAAATATTGTCCTTTAGAGGCATTGTAAATTTTGTGTTTACTGCACTTGTACTTATTTTAGGAACCTGGATTTGTATGTAAAGTGCTTTGTCAAAATTAGAGGCATTAACAATGCAAAATTAAGAGGCCTGTATGTCTAGTTTTCTATTTTAGAAATTAACTGTCAAGAAGGAGGACCCAGCCTAGAAGTTGTAAAGAGATGACATTTTGTGCTGCTCTCTATCAAAAAGCCACTCTATCAAAGAAACAAGAACCTGCCCAAGGGGCCTATGGGAGTCCCACAGTAGAAAAGCCAAAACTGTTACTAGAGGAGAAATATCCAGCAATGAGCAGGAGCCCTTTATATGAGAAAAGAGATAAGGAGCAAAATGATATGGAACTGGTCAGGAGGAGACTGCAAAGGGGTTGGCAGAGTTTATTCAAGGTTTATGGTTAGAGCTCACTGGAAATATGTCATGAGCTTACCTTAGTGACGTTGTCCCAGCCCTGTATATGATGTTGTCTCAGCTCAAAGGCATAAAGCAGTCCAGATAGATCACAAATGTCACCTTCCCTGGTAACTTTTTTGATGGCAAGATTACCTTTGCTTCCTTTGTCCTTTCAAAACGTTTATCCATACTGCTCCAATGTAATTCAGTATTTTTCATCCTTTTTTATTATTTTTATTTTGTTGTTGAGAATATATGCAGCAAAACATACACAAATTCAACAGTTTCTGCATGTATCATTTAGTGACACTGATTACATTCTTCAAGTTGTACAACCATTTACACCCTACTTTTCTGAGTTGTTCCTCTCCCATTAACGTAAATTCACTTCCCCCTAAGTTTCCTATCTAACGTTTTGAGTTGCTGTTATCGATTTGACCTTATATAGATAGTCATTAAAAGAGCATGAAGCTCTGTAAATGGACTCTGGAGACAGATTACCTGAATAAAAATCTCAGCTTCAACACTTTTTAGGCAGATAACTCAGTCTTTCTGTGCTTTGATATCTTTACCTTTAAAGTGGCAACAATAAGAGTTTCCAAACTTCATAGCGATTTTGAGAGCATTAAACGAGTAAATAATTATAAACATCCTAGAACAGTTTCTGATAATTGGTAGCACTCAGCAAATATATCTTTTATTATTGTAATCATTATTATCATCTTATATTTTATCATAGCATCTAGTACAGTGCCTGCCATATTGTCAGTGATTGGTAAATATCCAATGAGATGGTGAATGGAAGACTGTGAATTCCAAGTTTGTAAAACACTTGCAGAGGTCAAAATGAACAATATAGATAGGTGTCAACCACTTTTTAAAAATTGTCAAAAGTAATAATTTCACTCTATGATAGGGCTAGGTGGGATATGACTGTAAATTTTTAGTACATTTAAGCAAAGAGTAATTCCAACATTAGAGTAAGTTTCTTTCCTGATTAATTTGACATTTTTTACTTTAAATAGAAATAGAGGCAGAATCGTTTCCTGAACAAATGCAGGCTAACCTACTTGCATTTTGATCAATGTTACAAGCCAGGGCCAGAAGATTTCTTAATTCCAGGCCGTTGCAGAACAGTCTTGGTTGCATCAGGAAGTCAAATCAATCGAGTAATTGTTATTAGAGTTTTAACTAAGTCCTGTGAATTGTGACTATGCAAGTGGAGCCCTTTTAAGCAGAAAATTGTGCTGTAGGTGTGATGCGTGTGTGTATGTGTGTGGTGGTGATTATTGAATCAGGCAGACTCAGCAGTCCATAAAGAAAGAAAAGTAACTTGGCATTGCAATCTATACTGTTGATTTTGTTGGAATCTTTGAACACTCGCTCTTATTTTTATTTATATTTATTTTTGTCTTTGCTTAAGAATAACTAAAAAAAAGTCATTGAAAGAAGCAGCATATGGTACTATCACACATTTCACTTAAGCTCTGTGATTGAGTTCTCTTATATATTACTTCCCATCTGAATTCTAGAGGTTATTTTTGAGTGTATTTGAGAACGTTCAGTCTTTTGGAAGTTTTTAACCCATTATATTCTTTCAAATATCCTCAGGCTTTGCGTTTATATTACATTGCTTTCAGTTGCCGTTAAGTACCTATTAACTGTCAACCTCTTGGCGTGATGTTCCTCCAAGTGGCTCGCACTCAAAATCTCCATTAACTCCCTTAACTCTCCTCTCCCTCAACTCCTACTTAACTCCAGATATTACTGATGCATCCTTTCAATGTCTCTTAAGTCATGAAGTAACTAACCCTTTTGTCTGGAATATCGATCATAGACTTAGAAATTATCTTTCTGTTTCTGGTTCCTTGCCCCTCTGGTCTACCCTACACATTCCTGCTGGAGTAGCTTTCTTAAAACACAAATATTAATATAACTTTCTCCAGGCTCAGTAGTTCTAATTTCTGTTGCCAAAAGAATAAAACTTAAACTTCACAACCTATTACTTTTTGTTCTCCAGCACTTGTCTTTCTTCAAGAAATCTCCCCACTTCATTCTCACCAATATCTAACAGTGCATTCAAAAAGGTACTCTCCCACTTCTATTCCTTTGCTCGAGTATTTCCTTCTATCTGGAAATTTCTTACCCTCTATCTCTGTGTCAATTCTTCAAGACCCAGTTTCAATGCCATTGCCTCCAGTATGCCTTCTCAGATCTCCCTGGTGAACATGAATCTCTCTCCCCATATTTCTATAACACCATTTATGTGTCTGACTTCTTGTCTTGTTTGCCTCACATTGTATTTTTTAACTTGTTTAATTTGAATTGTGTTTGTGTCTCCCTCTCCCAGTGCATTATGGTCTCCTAGAAGCCAAAAGTTGTGGTCTATTCATCTTTGGATCACCTATGATTTCTATCACAGTGTTATGTATAAATATTTGTTGAATTGGACTGAGCATAAAAAAAAAGTACATCTTACTAAAAGTAAAGTAAGAGATCAAAGAAGTTTCTCCTAAATCACTAAAACATGAAAACCAGAGTCCAAAATAAAGATGATAATGATGATGATAAGTAGAAATAGTAGTACTAATAGTACTAGCAGTAGCCAACAGCAGCAGTAATAGTGAGCATTTATTGAGCACTTACCATGTTCCTGACACTATCATAAGCTGTTATGTGTTTTAACTCATTTAATTCGTTTAACAACTCTATCAGTTGGTAATATTGTTGTTCCCATTTTAGAGAAAAAAAAAAAAAAACTGAGAAACAGGTGAAGCCACTTGACAAGGTCATATATCTGGTAAGTAATGAAAGTAGGATTCAAACTAGTATTGCTTAGAATTTATTCTCTTATCCACTATGCTATACCAGATTTTTGTTGAGTTAACATGCATGAAGTTAGTCCCCATATAAACAATAATTTCTACCACCTTGCTTCACACATGGAGATCC
Organism: Elephas maximus indicus; assembly: GCF_024166365.1. Taxonomy (NCBI): domain Eukaryota; kingdom Metazoa; phylum Chordata; class Mammalia; order Proboscidea; family Elephantidae; genus Elephas; species Elephas maximus. The sequence continues at coordinate 37,871,820 of NC_064827.1, read as the reverse complement.
TAAAATCCCACAAAGATGGCTACCATCCAGCCGTCTCCCAGAATAAAGGATAGTACATGAGGAAATACAACAATGAAGAAAAAAACATATAAAACATCTTCCTGAAATAAAAATTTTAACCTATAGTAACTATTACTTTTAATATTAAGATGAACAGTGTAGTGGAATAGCTGGCATTGTCATTTAGTTTCCACAGCATTTCTTGGATCTTTGGGAAAAGGCTTATCTCTTCTACTAAAAACATGTGGTTCTGAGAAGGCTTTCAGATTATATTATGTGGGTTGGTCTATTGTGTATTTGACCCAGGCCAGATGAATCAGAGTCCCCTCTTGTGATTTTTTTTCAGCCAAGAACTGGGGTAAAAGAAGATGTCAGATATGGGAACTAACAGTTATGTGAGTAAGCAAGTTTAAGAGAATGAAGCTTTATTGAAGTCACAGAGAGCAGGGATAGGGTTTGGGGGTCTAGACAAAAAGAAATGGCAAGAGACAGACTCTAGTCCTTGGTGGAAATTGCCTCTGAGTTATTCTTGTTCCTGTGTTTTTGTATGAATTTTCTCGTTGTTGTTGTTAGGTTCCATTGAGTCAGTTCTGACTCAGCAACTGTTTGTACAATAGAACAAAAGACTGTTAGCTCCCATGCTATCCTTACAATCGTTGCTATGCTTAAGCCCATCATTGCAGCCACTGTACCAATCCATCTCATAAGTGGCCATCCTCTCTTTCGCTGACCCTCTGCTTTACCAGTCATGATGTCTGTCATGGACTGAATTGTGTCCCCCCAAAAATGTGTCAACTTAGTTAGGCCATGTGTGGTTGTCCTCCATTTTGTGACTTTCCTATGTATTATAAATCATAATCTCTGCCTGTCGTTAAAGAGGATTAGGGTGGGATGTGACACCCTTGTTCAGGCCACATTCCCGATCCAATGTAAAAAGATTTTCCCTGGGGTGTGGCCTGCACCACCTTTTATCTGTCAAGAGATAAAAGGAAAGGGAAGCAAGTGGAGAGTTGGGGACTTCATACCACCAAGAAAGCAGCACCAGGAGCAGACCTCATCCTTTGGTCACGGGGTCCCTGCGCCTAAGAAGCTCCTTGACCAGGGGAAGCTTGAGGACAAGGACCTTCCTCGAGAGCCGACAGAGAGAGAAAGCCTTCCGCTGGAGCTGAGGCCCTGAATTTGGGCTTGTAACCTACTAGACTGTGAGCAAACAAATTTCTCTTTGTTAAAACCATCCACTTATGGCATTTCTGTTATGGCAGCACTAAATAACCAAAACTATGTCCTTCTTCAGGGACTGGCCCCTCCTGATAAAATGTTCAAAGTACATGAGACAAAGTCTTGCCATCCTCACTTCGAATGAGCACTCTGGCCGTACTTCTTCCAAGACAGATTTGTTCATTCTTCTGGCAGTGCATGCTATATTCAGTATTCTTCACCAACCCATAATTCAAAGGCATCAATTCTTCTTCGGTCTTCCTTATTCATTGTCCATCTTTCACATGCATATGAGGTGACTGAAGATACCATGGCTTAGGTCAGGTGCACCATAGTCCTCAAAGTGACATACTTGCTTTTTAACACTTTAAAGAGATCTTTTGCAGCACATTTTCCTAATGTAATAAGTGGTTTGATTTCTTGACTGCTGCTTCCATGGGCATTGATTATGTAATCAAGTAAAATAAAACCCTTGACAGCTTCAAACTTTTCTCTGTTTATCATGATGCTTATTGGTCCAGTTGTTAGCATTTTTGTTTTCCTTATATTGAAGTCTAGTCTATACCGAAGGCTGTATTCTTTGATCTTCATCAAGTGCTTCAAGTCCTCTTTGCTTTCCGCAAGCAAGGTTGTGTCATCTGCATATCACAGGTTGTTAATGAGTCTTCTTCCAATCCTAATGCCACGTTCTTCTTCATATAGTCCAGCTTTTTGGGTTATTTGCTCAACATACAGATTCAGTAAGTATGGTGAAAGGAAACAGCCCTCACACATACCTTTCCTGATTTTAAACTATGCAGTATCCCTTGTTCTGTTCAAATGACTGCCTCTTGGTCTATCTACAGGTTCCTCATGGGCAAAATTAAGTGTTCTGGAATTCCCATTCTTTGCAATGTTATCCATAGTTTGTTATGATCCTCACAGTCAAATGACTTTGCATAGTCAATGAAACACAGATAAACAGCTTTCTGGTATTCTCCACTTTCCACCAAGATCTACTCATTCCACATCCTCATCTGAATCTGGCTTAAGTTTCTGGCAGTTCCTTTTGGATGTACTGCTGTAACTGCTTTTCAATGATATTCAGCAAAATTTTACTTGTGTGTGACATTAATAATATAGTTCAATAATTTCCACATTCTGTTGGATCACCTTTCTTTGGAATGGGCACAAATATAGATCCCTTCCAGTCATTTAGCCAGGTAGCTGTCTTCCAAATATCTTGGCATAGACAAGTGAGCACCTCCAGTGCTGCATTCATTTGTTGAAACATCTCGATTGGTAATCAATTCCTGGAGTCTTGTTTTTCACCAATGCCTTCAGGGCAGCTTGGACTTCTTCCTTCAGTACCATTGGTTCTTGATCATATGCTTCCTCCTAAAATGGCTGAATGCCTACCAATTCTTTTTGGTACAGTGACTATATTCCTTCCATTTTCTTTTGGTGCTTCTTGCATCATTCAGTATTTTGCCCATAGAATCCGTCAGTATCGCAACTCAAGGTTTGAATTTTTTCTTCCGTTCTTTCAGCTTGAGAAATGCTGAGCATGTTCTTCCCTTTTGATTTTCTAACTACATGTCTTTGCACATTTCATTATAAAACTTTACTTTGTCTTCTTGAGCTGCCCTTTGAAATAAATCTTCTGTTCAGCTCTTTTACTTCATCATTTCTTCCATTCACTCTAGCTGCTCTACATTCAAGAGCAAGTGTCAAGGTCTCTTCTGACATCCATTTTGGTCTTTTCTTTCTTTCCTGCCATTTTTAATCACCTTTTGCTTTCTTCATGTATGATGTCCTTATTGTTATCCCATAACTCACCATTCGGTCATTAGTGTTCAATGTGTCAAATATATTCTTGAGATGGTGTCCAAATTCAGGTGGCATGTACTCAAGGTGTACTTTGGTTCTCATAGACTTGTTCTGATTTTTTTCAACTTGAACTTCAACTTGCATATGAGCGCTTGATGGTCTGTTCCATAGTGTGCCCCTGGCCTTGTTGTGACTGATGATATTGAGTTTCTCAATTGTCTCTTTCCACAGATGTAGTTGATTTGATTCCTTTGTGTTCCATCCAGTGAATTCCACATATATAGTCATCATTTATGTTGTTGAAAAAAAGTATTTGCAATGAAGAAGTCGTTGGCCTTACAGAATTTTATCATGTAATATCTGGTGTTGTTTCTATCACCAAGGCCATATTTTCCAACTACTGATCCTTCTTCTTTGCTTCCAACTTTCACCTTTCTATCACCAGTAATTATCAATGCATCTTGATTGCTTGTTTGATTGATTTCAGAATGCAGAAATTAGTAAAAATCTACAATTTCTTCACCTTCAGCCTCAGTAGTTGGTGGGTAAATTTGAATAGTGGTCATATTAACTGGCCCCTTCTTGTAGATGTATGGATATTATCCTATTACTGATAGTGTTATACCTCAGGATAGATCTTAATTTTTTTTTTTTTTTGTGATGATGAATGCAACATATTCATCTCAAATTTGTCATTTCCAGCATAGTAGATCATGTGATTGTCTGATGCAAAATGGCCAATACCAGTCCATTTCAGCTCACTAATGCCTAGGATATTGAACTTTATGCAGTTCATTTCATTTTTGACAATTTCTAAATTTCCTAAATTCATACTTTGTACCTTTCACCTTCTGATTATTAATGGATATTTGCAGCTGTTTCTTCTCATTTTGAGTAGTACCACATTTCATCCTGAAAGCTTGACTCCATCCACATCATTAAAATCCGACTCTATTTTGAGGAGGCAGCTCTTCCCCAGTCATGTTTTGAATGCCTTCCAACCTAAGGGGCTCATCTTCTGGCACTATATCAGACAATGTTCCAGTGCTATTCATAAGGTTTTCACTGGCCAATTATTTTTAGAAGTAGATTGCCAAGTCCTTTTCCTATTCTATCTTAGTCTGGACACTCCCCTGGAACCTGTACACCACGGCTGACCCTGCTGATATTTGAAATACCAATGTCATAGCTTCTAGCATCACAGGAACACACAAGCCACCACAGTACGACAAACTGACAGGTGAGTGCTGGAATTTTTTCATAAATTTCTGTTTTTGCCTAAATTAGTTTGGTATTCTTTTATGTCATTTGCAACCAAAAGAGTGCAGACAATGCATGGCTATATTATGGAATTTGACTCAAACCTTGTATATATTTTTAAGATATAAGATAAAACTTCAAAGAAATTTTAAACTTACAGAAGACCACTCAGTTTCTTCATAGATCTCTTAGAATATGACTTCCTCTTTTCTATTAGCTTTATTAGCTTTACTTTAGTGAAAATGTTTTATGACACTTAGTGAAAAATTATTAATACTTCTTGGCCAGTGATTAAAGAATGGAATGTTAATATTATGAAAGAAATTAGAATATGTTGAGAGAGTTGGGTTTTGCAGGAATGAAATGAAATGATAAAAATAGCTGGAGATGAAATTTCCAAAGTATGAGGTGGTAATATTCTCATGGAATCTGCTTAAGATGTTATATCATAGATGGCTGAATTCTTCACCGTGTTGGATAATGTAGGGTATCCAGTATACTAGCTGGTTCCTAATATACATGATTTCTCATTTGATTTGCAATATAAAGGGAGATAGGAATCGTAGTAATTGGCTTCCTTTCATGTCTGAGAAGGCCACTCAGTTCCTGTCTCTTATTTTTTCCATCAATAAAAATGAAGCTAATACTATCTTTTAGCTTGCGCTTGTACTAAATAACTATGAATAAGATTGTGCTTAAAATAAGCACTTCTTTCACTAGTTATTGAATGAAAAAAAATCATTATAGTTACTCTTATTATATCCCCTGCACTTTAATTGGCAAAATAACGTTGTGTGTAACAATGCTAAAGCACATTGTCAACGTATTTTTTTCTTCTTAATTTTATTCATAGCATCATACCTCCAAATGGCTTTATCCTCTACTTATTGTAAGCCTGTTTGTTCAATGTTGTGTATGAATGTGTGTTTTAGCAGTCCTAGAGAACTGGATTTCCATAAGAAATCTTAATAACCATTAGTATCTACAAATAAGAACAAATTTTTATTTACACAAGTTAAATTCTATTAGAAATGATTTCACTCTACAAAAATATTATGTGCTCATATTGTTCTGTAAATCTTGCCCTCCATGCCTCTCAGCCTTTGACTGAAGCATTGACCTAGCTATTGGTGCAAGGGATGAGATTCTCTGGGGCCAAGAGCTGATATGGGAAGTTCCCACTTAAAACCACTGAAGATGTCAAAATTGGAGATTGGGCAACACCAAATTCTGTTCAGGAACATCAATGTACAAAATACTATAAAGGTAACCACAAGGATAATGAAATCCCAGAGGATCTAACAAATTGGGATATATACCTAAGAGCCAGCAATTAATGTGGTTCCTGCTAAAAAAAAAAAAAAAAAAAAAAAAAAATTTTGATACTCAGTTCATTCATTTATCCTTTCTTTATCCAGTAACTATTTATTGTTCGATATTGTCTGACACTGTTCCCAGCACCGAGGATAGAATAATGAACAAAATAGGAAAAACTTACCACTCTTCGGAAGCTGTCATTAAATATTTGCCAAATAAATGATTGAATGTAGAATGATGACTTAACAATGCATATTTGTAGAGTGCTGACACACAGAGATATAGAGCAAGAACAGAAGAGGGGGTGAAGGTAGAATAGAAAGGACAGAGATTCTGAGTTTTGTCTTTAACGGGACAGTCTGAACATGTAAGTTAATGGGTGGAGCCTGATATAAAGGAACAGAAAGGAAATAGATAAGTACAATGAAATTGTATCTGTATCACTGGACGTAGGTGAGGCAATAAATAATTTCCAGCCATAATTTCTTTCTTTCTTTTTTTTTTTAGTTTCCCTCCTTCCTTTTTATTCATTTTTAATATTATGAATTCAGGGTCATTGGTTCCCTGAAATGAGTAGATACCTCACAGAAAAGCAGTGCAAGGGAGAGCCCTCTCTCAAGATACCACACAAGATGAACGTTATTTCTACTGGAGTCCATTTGACCCCAAACAGTACAAGAGATGTACTAACATGCTCAGTTCAGCAGATCGTCCCTACATCTTCAAACATTCCACAATAACCCCATTAACCTTAATGTTCCAGAGTCACTAATTTCTTTTCACAATTGCTATAGATTCTCTCTTTTAAGTCAGCACGTTCCCAGAGAACTGCGTTATCTGACAGTTGAGCAATCACACTATCATCGAAGCAATCATTGGAACAGGGATGTCACAGCCAATGACTCTGGGTTAGGAACTCAAATTTGGTTATGTCTGTTGAATAGACATATGTCACCATTTGATAATTAAGAAAAAAATCTCACTTATTCCGTGCCTGCAGTGAAATAGGTTACCTGATAACAGAGAGCAGAGGAGATGTATTAATTTATAACAAATATTCTTAGCTACCTGATCTTGTTTGAAATAATTTGTATTAGTTTTGGTTAGCAAAGCCTTCTGGTAAGGCAGAAAGCATGCCATTTGGTCCTTGTTTCTCAAGGAACTCCAAATAATCTCAGGAAATCCCAGAAGGCTATAAAGAAATTAAAAAGTTCCTATGGATTTTTAAACTAATCTCTTTTCCGATGGTCAAGCGTGAAAATAAACAAAATTTAATATCAGAAAACTGGTTCATAAAGCAATCACCTAGGGGAAAAAAGAAAGGAAATCTGTACATAAGCCCATTGAAAGTTGTTTGAAACAAAGAACAGGTTACATTTTTTTAAGCTAAGCTAACTTTAACTTTAAAATATTTTATATCATAGTTTCAGCATTTTAATTCTTCCCTGTGAATTCCCTGAAAACATTTACAATACTTAGGAGGGAAAATTGTCCACTTTTTAAATACATTGCATAGAACCAAATTGAAATGTTTTTATAACTTACAACCCAGATAACAAAATAGGAAAATATTTATAATCTCTATTTTTGTGTGTGTATGAAGCAATTTGTCATCCCTCAAAATCAAGCATGAACATAATGAATTGCCTAAAAATTTAACAATTATTCAGGTTTGTCCTTCTCATGTGCATTTCCATTTGCAACTTCCTTTTAGTGTTGTTTCATTGTTCTACTTGTATTTATCCTTTGCTCTGATCCTTTCATTAATTTCTATGCCATTCTCTCACATGTACTTTGGAAACAAAATAGAGCAATGAGAAATAATGTAAATAAATACCATAAAGGTATCATTCCCAAGATAATCCTTTATAAATACTTAGCATGGAAGTGAAATTTTGAATGAGCCAATTTTTCCTCATGCATACTTTTGAAGGGTAGTTCCTTAGCTGCCTTGTGAATGCACAGTTGGATTCTTCCCCTGTAAAACTCATCCTTAGTGTATCTTGGGAATTGCTGAGCATCCATGCATAGGAGTTCTAAATGGAAATTGCAGTTGGAAGGGCAATCCCCTCTAGTCTGTGTCCCAGGATGTCATTTTTAACCCCCACCCACCCCAGAGATATCATAACACAAGCGTCCCTCCCACCCACAGCTTTGTCTATTGGACATATTCCCCTGAGCCCTGAGGGAGTTTTAATCCAATTTTGAAAGAGAAAAGAGGGAGCAAGCTGAAGGAAAGACATGCAAGGTGCTGAAAGAAGGAAAAGTCAGGCTGGGGAGAGGTGAAGCCTACTTTCTTTGTCTTTCAGAGCTGCTGATTTTGGGAGGGTTCCTTCCTCTAGCTCTCCTTTAGTATCTTTCCTTACTTAAAAACACTTTGTTGGCATTTCAGGGTTTTCTTGCTTCTAGTATAAAGGTCTCCATTGAGAAAATCCCTCTGTATGAACCTGGCAGGAGCATGGGGCATTTCATAAGAGGCTTCTCATTAAGTGTCTGCAAAGTGTGAGGAAGCCACTGTGTTTATAAATAACTACAATTGCCAGAGACAGCCTCTGTTAGTGGGGTTCACATGGGTGTAGGGTCTCTTTGTTCTTCAGTTTTGAAGTCTCAGAAACTTTTTCTTTTTTTGTTCTCTGGATAACAAGACTCTAAGGGACTGAGTCGCGATAACTAATCGTACTCTAGGTGTTTAGTAAACTAAAAAGGTCAATGCATTTATGTACAATGCAGGTGATCACTTTCAAAAAAAGCTTCAATATTCGTTATCTAGGCCAATATCCATGGGCCCTACACTTGGGAAACCAAATTTATAACCATAAGGTTGCTGGGTGAGCATAGAATCATGGCAAGGGCAGGTAGAGAGAGAAGTTGGACAGTTGTGAAGGGAACATATATGGTAGGGGTAAAGAGCACAAAGTTTGGAAACAGAAGACCCTTAATTAAAATTGTATGTTCCTCAAGAAATTCTTTAAGCTCTCTGGGGTTCAATTTGCTCATCTTAGATGAGCAATACAAATACAAAAAATACAAATAAGAGTACTTGCCTTATGTAGTTACTATGAAAAGTAAATAAGATAATGCTTATAACACACTTAGCTCAATGTTAGATACATAAAAATTACCCAGTAAGTTGCAATATTAGCTTGCATTATCATCATCATCGTTATTATAGTTTATTTAGGCATGCCTAAAGAACCATCCTTACTTTGTTAAAGAGTTCTCTTTTTTTTTTTTTTTTTTTAGCATTTGTTAATACTCTTTGCCATCTGATATAGTGACTCTTCTCTGGATATTATTGGGTAAACACTGGCAAATTATAACTGTTTGATTTTCATTTTCCTAGACTCAATGCAAATTAGCCATTCCTTTCCTTTATGATCTCATAGAAAAACTTATATTAATTATGTTTTGATTTACTTGAGATATGACATTTAAGAGACATTATTTTCACTGGAGAAGCTAAACCTCTCTGACCTTCATTTGTAAGACTGAAATACAAATGCCTATCTCAAAAGATGGATATGAGTATTCAGTGATTGAATAAGAGAATATATTCAAAATTTTCTAGCTGTAAGGAAGATGGCGCAGGACTGGGCAACACGTTCTATTATCCATAAGATCGCTATGAGTCAGAGCCAACTCAATAGTATCCGGCAACAACAATAAGCTATAGTATTTCACAAGTCTTGAACCCAGTTTTGAGATCATGACTAAGCACTTCGTTTTTGTTGAGTCGGCACCTGCACTATTTCCCTTACCAGGTGCTGACATACCTGGGCTACAGTGCACATACGGAACTCTCAGGGGCCCCCAGAATCCTAACATGCAGGAAGTCCACAAAACCTAGCTGACCCCACCTGCTTGCCATATATAAACTACCTCCTACAGTTGCAGCTTGCTTGTTATCATGTCCCTGTACACAACCCCCTGTGTGGGCCTGAATGGCAGCCTTCTCTTGTTCAGATCTGTAAGCAACAAAGAATTCTGTCTTTCATCAATCCAAGTGTCTTGGTATCATGTCCCGCACCCAAAGAACCTATAATCATGCCTGATATCACTTAATTATGAATCACCTGCACACTGCCTGGTTCCTTAACAATGCTAATTAGATCTACTACATATTTACAAATCATTACTTAAAGTAATTTGTCTTACTGAATTATATCTTCTCTATTTTATTAACATTTCATTTGAAAGAAGGGATTAAAATAATTAATAGTCATGTGAACATACTATCATGTACCACCTCTTTGCTCAGCTCCAGGCAGGGCTGATTCTTTCTTCTGATTTCTGCACATTGGCATGTGATTTAATTTTTTTTTTTTTGACCATTTTAATGAAGCATATTTTACAGAAAAAAAAGTAATTCATTTGCATAAACATATATCAGGCATGTGTTACATGCAAAGGTTTTAAACAAGAAGTAACATGATTAGTTTTGTTTTTTCAAAAAGATCATCCTGACCATTATGTACGGGACGGAGAGGAAATCAAGAGTAGACATAAGGAAAATACAACTTGATAGAATTGGGTACACATACACACACACACACACAAAACCTGAGACCTTAAGTAAGAACATATGGGGTCATCTTGTAGGCCTAACTTTTCATGATTGACCCTTTGATAGGCATGTAGCTTCTCAGATACTTTGTTGTTTGATGCTGTCAAATCGATTCTGACTCATAGTGACCCTAGGTACAACAGAATGAAACACCACCTGGTCCTGTGCCATCCTCACAATTGTTGTTATGCTTGAGCCCACTGTTCCAGTCACTGTGTCAATCCATCTAGTTGAGGGTCTTTTCTTTTTTGCTGACCTTCTACTGTACAAAGCATGATGTTCTTCTCCAGGGACTGATCTCTCCTGATAACATGTCCAAAGTATGTGAGACATAATCTCGGCACCTTTGCTTCTAAAGAGCATTCTGTTTGTACTTCTTCCAAGATAGATTTGTTCGTTCTTCTGGCAGTCCATGGTATATTCAATATTCTTCTCCAACACCACAATTCAAAGGCATCAATTCTTTTTCAGTCTTCCTTATTCATTGTCCAGCTTTCACATGCATATGAGGCAATTGAAAACACCATGGCTTGGGTCAGGCACACCTTAGCTTTCAAGGTGACACCTTTACTTTTCAACACTTTTTAAAGAGATCCTTTGTAGCAGATATGCTCAATGCAATGCATCTTTTGATTTCTTGACCGCTGCTTCCATGGATGTTGATTGTGGATCTAAGTAAAATGAAATCTTTGACAACTTCAGTCTTTACTCTGTTTATCATGATGTTGCTTATTGGTCCAGTTGTGAGGACTTTTGTTTTCTTTATGTTAAGGCATAATCCATACTGAAGGGTGTGGTCCTTGATCTTCATTGGTAAGTGCTTCAAGTCCTCTTAACTTTCAGCAAGTAAGGTTGTGTCAGACTACGTTTGTTTCCCTTTATTTCTGGTTTCCTGGCTACATTCCAGGTTGTTGAATTTGCTGGAAATCTGAGCATACAAACTTTGGGTTCTTATAGCAAATTGATTGTATTATCAAGATAAACTTGTTCCCCCAAAGCTGGAAACCATTACAAGTCAATGGCTTACATATTTTTGTTATCTTTTCTTTAATGTGTCTTAATGTTCTCAGAGAGACTTGTCTACTAATAAATAAATTATCAATAAATAAAATACCAATAATGGGAATTTCTGACTGGGTTCACAGGGGAGAATTAAAATTAAATCCAATAACGACTGCAATATAACAACATTTTTCACTTCTGCCTTGTAACAACTGGGGATTCAGTGATTAAAAAATAAAGCAAATTATTTCTAAAATTTCTTATATAAATAGGAAATGAAAGAAGTTTAGTTTTTCATTCCAACCTGGTATTGTGTTCTTCCTAGTAATCCAATATTAGGGTATTATTAGGATGAGATTGTTCTCCCTGTAAATGTAGTTGGAACACATATTGGAAGTCTGTAGGCATTTCAAAAGGGAATACTGCAAAGTGGAAGTTCATAACCTTTGATTATAAATTGCACAGTATCCTTCATTAAAGCACAAAGGCTTTCTTTTCATTATGGAAACACAGGGATTTAATACATGTAGAAAATAATTTTGATGCCCCCAAAATACAATACACTATGAATAAAGCCTCATTCCCCTCATAACAGAAAAATAATATACAATCTATCCTGTATCTTTATAAATAAAAACCCACCCATAGGCATCTGTCCAAGCAGACCAAACAGTACAGAAATGAAAATACTGTATTTATTTCCTTGAAATTCTTTATGTTTGGACCAGCATGTGTTCTTCTTTGATTTACAGCCTTTCCAGTTGAAATTTGTCCCCACAGGGAAGGGTGAGCTCTATTTTGAGTAGGCAAAATACTGCCTTAATAGTATGACCCAAACTCTCAATTTTTCTTTATGTTAAAAAAAAAATTACAAGTAAACAAAATGTCATGGTAATAAATAACAGGCTATATAATTATGTTTTAGATGGAAATTTGGACCCATCTAATCCCCTTCCTCACTCTCCCACCTCCCCATCGCAGTGGCACCTGTTATGCAGTGATTGTTCGCACAGCAATAGCAATGGACTGGAGTAATCAAAGCAAGTTCAAGTCTTAATTCCCTTTTACCAATTGTGGGCCTTTTAGTCGTTCCAAGCATTATCCTTTGATCTTTAAGATGCATCGAATAATGTGAAAATTAAATGAATGTGTATGTGCAAGTGCTTTGTAAACCTCAATTCATGAAGCTGAGGGCATCTCTCAATCATATTTGCTTTCTTTCATGAAAATTCCTTAACCATGCTCTTTTTTTTTTCTACCCTGTTTGTACTATACTATCCCATTGCCCAATTACTAATTAAATAACAAGAAATTTTAGTTTAGGTGACACCAAATATTACAACTTCATCATAAAAAAGGAGAGGAGCGCTCTTCTCTCTTTATATTTCAATATTCTAATCAAATACCCTCATGTTTATTATTAGGAATTTGGAAATTATAGAAATTGACAAATTAGAAAGCAAAAATATCTTGTAAAGCAAAGACCACTGGAAACACTTTGGATATTAGTTTTAAAGAGATGTGCTTTTTACAGATACGTGATTTTACTTTGCATGTTATTTTACAATTTATTTTTGAAATGTAACAATACATTTGTTCATCCAACATACACACATTTACTGAACATCAGTAAGTGCCAGATAATATTCTGGGCCCTGAGCTATAGCAATAAATAATATAGACAAAGATTATATATATTGGAATTCTTTCTGTTTTCATACCTGGAGATCTCTCTCCATAATATATAATACACCATAATGTATGTGTGCAACCCTCATTTATGGGCATTTAAGCTGCTTCCAAAGTTTCACAAATAGAAAAAAAGTAACAAGAAATTCTCATTATATACATCTTTGTGCACTTGTGCAGATGTTCATTAAGTGAAATTGTTAAGTCAAATTTATTAATATTTCTTATTTTCCTAGTTATTGCCAAATTGTCTTTTAGGAAATTATGTTAATTTCAATTCCCAGAAACAATAAATGTTTCATCATATGACACAAATAATATAAGAATAATCTGATAGATGAACAGTGAACCCTATGAATAAATTTTTATATCTTTATTAATAATATTGAGCAGTTGAGATTATTTACCTTTTGCTCCTTGATATTTAAGCATTTTTGTATATTATGGATATTAGTCCTTTGATTTCTAACTATATAGAAATGATTTTCTTCCAAAGTCATTGCCTGTTTATGTTGTTTAAGGTAGACCAATATATGATTTTTATTTTGATTATTTAAATTTATAGGTGCTTTTTTAAATGACTTTCAGATTTTGTCATGTTTTAAGCACTTGGTGATACAGTGGTTAAGAGCTCAGGCTGTTAACCAAAAGGTTGGCAGTTCGAATTCACCGGACACTCCTTCAAAACCCTATAGGCAGTTCTACTCTGTCCTATTAGGGTTGCTATGAGTCAGAACTGACTCCGTGGCAACAAACTTTTTGGTTTACCCCAAATTTATAAAAACATTCACTTTCTTCTACTGCTTCATTTTCATTTTTTACTTTTAAATATTTGACCCACTCTGAATTTTGTATAAGGAGTGACGTTAGGATCTAGCCTTACTAGTTTCAATGGCTTCTAATTGTTCCATAGCCATTGAGTTAATAGCTATTTTTTCTACTGATTTAAGGTACCGTCGTTATTATACATTGCATTCCCATATATATTTGGGTTTATTTGGGGGTTGTCTCTTTTATTCCATTGATCTGTAAATTCTTTGGTTAGCACCTTACTCTATTAAACTGTATATGTCTTATATTTGTTAGGTTTATTAAGCCATAGTTACACTTGAGACTTATCTAGACATTATTGTGTATTTATTCTTCTAAATCTACTTTAAAATAATTTTGTTGGTATTTTTATGGGGGTAGCATTTCATTTCTAGGATAATGTAGGGAATATTGATACCATTACAATGTTGAATCATCTGAAATGAATAAATATGACTACCTATTCAAGTTTTTGTTATTTTGTAATTGTTATATATATAATCACTATATATCTATTAAATTTGTTCTCAAGATTTTATTGTCATGGTAAGTAGTAGTATTGCCATTAAATTTTATTTGAGTGATTGTTTAGAATATTAAAAAAAAACTTTAATAAGTTCTATTATTAAATTCAACTTTATTCATTATTTTGTGTTTTCTAGTTATAAAATTCTACAAACTGCAAAATAATTATAATATTGTCTTCTTTATTTAAATAGTCATAGTAGTACTACCTAATTACATGTGTTTATATGTCTAGGATAATCTTAAATAACACTTATAATTAAAACTCTTAATTTTGTTTGCATTGCTTTTAGAATGTCACCATTAAGTCTAAACATGATATTGACTAGTATTATTTTATATGTGTATATAGCGTGTGTATACATACATATATGCACACACATATATAAATACAAATTCATATTTAGTTAACAAAGTATTACTTAAACCTCATTTACTAAGAATTTTTATGAGAAAAGACATTTTGTTTTATTTTATTTTAATCATCTATTAAGGGGATCATATGGTCTTTCTCCATCTTTATATTATGAATTATGATTATTGATATCCTAAAATTGTAACATCTTTGCTTTTCAAGAAGAAACCACTCTTGGTCATAATAAAGTATTATGATATATTGTCAGATTTTATTTAGGGTTTATTATTATTATTATTTACTGGCTAGTGCTTTTCAGAAGTAGACTGCCGGGTCCTTCTTCCCAGTGTGTCTTAGTCTGGAAACTCAGATGAAACCTGTCCTCCATGGGTGACCCTGCTGGTATCTGAATACCGGTGGCAGAGCTTCCAGCATCACAGAAACACACAAGCCCTCACAGTACGACAAACTGACAGGCACGTGGGGGAAAACCTTATGAATAGCAGCGAAACATTGTCTGATATAGTGCTGGAAGATGAGCCCCCCAGGTTGGAAGGCACTCAGAAGACAACTGGGGAACATCTGTCTCCTCAAAGTAGAGTCGACCTTAATGACATGGTTGGAATAAAACTTTCGGGACCTTCATTTGCTGATGTGGCACAACTCAAAATGAGAAAAAACAGCTGCAAACATCCATTAATAATCAGAACCTGGAATGTATGAAGTATGAATCTAGGAAAATTGGAAATCATCAAAAATGAAAAGGAAGGCATAAACATCAATATCCTAGGCATTAATGAGCTGAGATGGACTGGTATTGGCCATTTTGAATCAGACAATCATATAGTCTACCGTGCTGGGAATGACAGCTCGAAGAGGAATGGTGTTGTATTCATCGTCAAAAAGAACGTTTCAAAATCTATCCTGAAGTACAACGCTGTCAGTGATAGGATAATATCCATACGCCTACAAGGAAGACCAGTTAATACGACTATTATTCAAATTTACGCACCAACCACTAGGGCCAAAGATCAAGAAATAGAAGATTTTTATCAGCTGCTGCAGTCTGAAATTGATCGAACATGCAGTCAAGATGCATTGATAATTACTGGCGATTGGAATGCGAAAGTTGGAAACGAGAAGGATCAGTAGTTGGAAAATATGGGCTTGGTGCTAGAAACAATGCCGGAGATTGAATGATAGAATTTTGCAAGACCAACGACTTCTTCATTGCAAATACCTTCTTTCACCAACATAAATGGCAACTATACACATGGACCTTGCCAGATGGAACACACAGAAATCATATTGACTACATCTGTGGAAAGAGACGATGGAAAAGCTCAATATCATCAGTCAGAACAAGGCCAGGGGCCGACTGTGGAACAGACCATCAATTGCTCATACGCAAGTTCAACCTGAAACTGAAGAAAATCAGAGCAAGTCCATGAGAGCGAAAATATGACCTTGAGTACATCCCACCTGAATTTAGAGACCATCTGAAGAATATATTTGATGCATTGAACACTAGTGACCAAAGACCAGACGAGTTGTGGAATGACATCAAGGCCATCATCCATGAAGAAAGCAAGAGGTCACTGAAAAGACAGGAAAGAAAGAAAAGACCAAGAAGGATGTCAGAGGAGATTCTGAAACTTGCTCACGAACGTCGAGCAGCTAAAGTAAAAGGAAGAAACGATAAAGTAAAAGAACTGAACAGAAGATTTCAAAGGGCCTCTCGAGAAGACAAAATAAAGTATTATAATGACATGTGCAAAGAGCTAGAGATGGAAAACCAAAAGGGAAGAACACGCTTGGCATTTCTCAAGCTGAAAGAACTGAAGAAAAATTCAAGCCTCGAGTTGCAATAGTGAAGGATTCCAAGGGGAAAGTATTAAACAACGCAGGAAGCATCAAAAGAAGATGGAAGGAATACACAGAGTCGTTATACTAAAAAGAATTAGTCGATATTCAACCATTTCAAGAGGTGGCATGTGATCAGGAGCCGATGGTACTGAGGGAAGAAGTCCAAGCTGCTCTGAAGGCATTGGGGAAAAACAAGGCTCCAGAAATTGGTGGAATATCAATTGAGATGTTTCAAAAAAAAAGATGCAGTGCTGGAGGTGCTCACTTGTCTATGCCAAGAAATATGGAAGACAGCTTCCTGGTCAACTGACTGGAAGAGATCCATATTTATGCCTATTCCCAAGAAAGGGGATCCAACCAAATGTAGAAATTATAGAACAATACCATTAATACCACACACAGGCAAAATTTTGCTGAAGATCATTCAAAAATGGCTGTAGCAGTATATCGACAGAGAACTGCCAGAAATTCAGGCTGGTTTCGGAAGAAGATGTGGAACCAGGGATATCATTGCTGTTGTCAGATGGATCCTGGCTGAAAGCAGAGAATACCAGAAGGATGTTTACCTGTGTTTTATTGACTATGCAAAGGCATTCGACTGTGTGAATCATAACAAACTATGGATAACACTTCGAAAAATAGGAATTCCAGAACACTTAATTGTGCTCATGAGGAACCTTTACATAGATCAAGAGGCAGTTGTTTGGACAGAACAAGGGGATACTGATTGGTTTAAAGTCAGGAAAGGTGTGTGTCAGGGTTGCATTCTTTCATCATACCTATTTAATCTGTATGCTGAACAAATAATCCAAGAAGCTGGACTATATGAAGAAGACTGGGGCATCAGGATTGGAGGAAGACTCATTAACAACCTGCGTTATGCAGATGCACAACCTTCCTTGCTGAAAGTGAAGAGGACTTGAAGCACTTACTAATGAAGATCAAAGACCACAGCCTTCAGTATGGATTACACCTCAACATAAAAAAAAAAGAAAACAAAAATCCTCACAACTGGATCATTGAGCAACACCATGATAAATGGAGAAAAGATTGAAGTTGTCAAGGATTTCATTTTACTTGGATCCACAATCAACAGCCACGGAAGCAGCAGTCAAGAAATCAAAAGACACATTGCATTGGGCAAATCTGCTGCAAAGGCCCTCTTCAAAGTGTTGAAGAGCAAAGATGTCACCCTGAAGACTAAGGTGCACCTGACCCAAGCCATGGTATTTTCAATCACATCATATGCATGTGAAAGCTGGACAATGAATAAGCAAGACAGAAGAAGAGTTGATGCCTTTGAATTGTGGCATTGGCAAAGAATATTAAATATACCATGGACTGCCAAAAGAACAAACAAATCTGTCTTGGAAGAAGTGCAGCCTGAATGCTCCTTAGAGGCAAGGACGGCGAGACTGTGTCTTACATACTTTGGACATGTCAGGAGGGATCAGTCTCTGGAGGACATTATGCTTGGCAAAGTATAGGGTCAGCAGGAAAGAGGAAGACCCTCAACTAGGTGGATTGACACAGTGGCTACGACAATGAGCTCAATTGTAACAACGATTGTAAGGATGGCGCAGGACCAGGCAGCGTTTTGTTCTGTTGTGCGTAGGGTCGCTATGAGTTGGAACCGACTCAATGGCACCTAACAACAATAACAATATTATTGTTGTTATTATTATTATTATTGTAATGAAATTTGTGTACAGTGTTCTCATTTGAGTCATTAACTTTCTCAGGAGTTTGCATTAGTGTTACTCTGTCTTGTAAAATAATTAAGAATCTTCCTTTATCTTGCTGAATTCTGAAACACCTTAAATAACATCAGAATTATGTGTCCTTTTAAGGATAAAGGGATTTAATTATAAAACTATCTAAGTTGGTACTCTTTCAGGAAGTAGCTTTGACAACATTCTTCATATCCTCTATGATTATTGACCTATGTAGAATTTTTATCACTTCTTAAGTCAATTTTGGTAGTTTATGTTTTCCTAGAAAAGTCAACGATTTTATCAAGATTTTCAAACATTTAATTTCCTCTTTTACTGTGATTCTTTCTATCAACCTGCAATCAATATTTGTACTTTCTCTGTGTTTTGCTAGATGAGGCTAGCTAGTGGAGTATTTATTTATCAGGTTTTTTTGAAGTAAAAGTTTAAAAAAAAAACTCTACAGCTATTTATTCCTAATTCATTAGTTTTTATTTTAAGATTTGCTTTTCTTTTTCTCTGTTTTCTGTGGAGTCATTCACTGAGGCATTGGTTCCAAGATATTTATTTACTCCAAAGAACTTCTAATATCTTCTGCCTGACAATGAGTGAGGCAGCAAGGTTTGGGAATCAGGGGAAAAGGTGAGTCCTAGGAATTCTTGCTGCTTTTGTGGAGTTATTATTTTTGTCCATTTTGAAGGAAAAGAATTTTAGAGGGAATTTTCTAGAGGGGAGTCGGATCCTCAGACAACTGCATCCCCATCAAAAGAAGGCCATCAGTGAACTTTTCAGAATTTCACTCACTATCGTCTTGTCAGCTCTACAGCTCTCTTGATTTCAAGAGTCTTATTTAAGTTTCACCCTAATTGAGCTGCCTCTGGCCCACATTTTTTAGCTACATGGTAAGAGATTCAGACCTTTGCTAGTTTCAGTGTTACTTCACTCTAAGCCTGCATGAAGCTCATCTCTTCGTCAGTCAGCTCTGAGGTTCCTCACTATTAGCTATAGTTTGGGCATGACATTTATAGGGGCAAATAAAATGTAGGCAAAAAAAAAAAAAAAAAAACCAAGAATCCCCGGAAATATATTAATTTGATATTATTCACATTGCTTTTCTGAGAATCAGATATCCTGTTGTTTTTTTTTTTTTTTAGTGAAGAACTAATTTTCTTTTTCTGAAATCTTACTACTGTGGGACTTTGGGCATATCATTTAACCTCTTAATACCCCAGTTTCCTCATTTGTAAAGTAGAGGTAATAATAGTATCTACCTCACAAGATTATTAGAAGGATCAGGTGAATTAGAAGAGTTAGTATGATTAAAGTGCTTATAAGAGTGTCTGGCATATAATGTCATATAGTGAGCTCTGCTTACCTTTCCGTTTCAGGACACAAGGAATAATTGTGAATGGCAGCAGGGCAGGATGATTACATAAGAAATGTTGCTGGCTCTTCTCCCAATTCTGACACATCCTAGAGGCAGGAATTGTTGAGGAGAGGAGTCCCAGAAACAGCAACCACAGGCAAAGTTTAAGAAGCTTGCTCTTGATCTGTGGGTGGTTATATCTGAAGTAAGCTGATTATGGTATAGCTGGCAGTTCGTGACCCATGAGAATCATAGACTCCAGGGTTGAGAGGGAAAAGACTTGTTCTTGAGATTCTATTTAAAAATAAAAAGTGGAAATTTATTGATTGATTTCAACAGCACCATGCAACTTTGCACCTTTCCTATGTCTTTTGTTCACAAAGACTTGGAGATTGGAGATCTGGGCTAACATTAAAAAAAAAAAAAAAAAAACCTTACCACTGAGCAAATCAGCAAAAGAGCCTCAGGCCCAGGTGGCTTGGGAAAGAGAAAGAGCCTTATTAGGAAGAATTCTGATCAAGGAATCCTGAGGTATTGAGCCTAGAAGGGAATAATTTCCACCATTTTTGCTGAAGCTATTCTTTAGAAAAAGAAAAAAAAAATTTTTTTTAATTTAAAGTTGCGTAAAAGCTATTTAAATTATGGATAAGACAGGAAATGCCATGACCCTGTTTTCAATTTTACATTTGAGGAGAAGAGAGAGAGAGAAAATTATCACATGGTTTGCTTAAATATGGACAGTTTTCCTATTCACAATAGGTCAGCTGTATATCTCAGAACTGATTTGGGAAATGGACACGCGTTCCTGACTCTAATTATAAATCAAAATTTATTCTTTAAAAAGAGATGGTAATGTGGTGGTCTTGAGAAAGCAACTGCATGTTCCTAGAAAAATACTACGTAAACGTGTTATTTTATAAGCTACTTCACATGTCTGCAGCATTAGAGAATTCCTTAAAATATGTAATCACAGTATGCAAATAAATTCATAGTACCTTTCAGTTGAGACTACAGATTATCTAGTGTTTTAAACACTCCCTGAAGTTATTACAGCATCCTCTATCTTTCCCTTAATCCTCCCTTCTTCACTACCATCCCTAACATTCTCAGCTTCTTTTAACCACAAGCCCCTTAGAGCCATGTAGGAATAGAACATTTTTCCTGTGGCCTAATTTTCTGTACAATCCTGATTCCGAGAACACTGTAAGGATATAATGCAGGATGGAGACAAAGAAGTGGAGGTGACATATTGCTCTGGTCAGATGGGTCTCCCCGATAACTTGACAGCACCCAGGCTTGTTCCTGCCTCTATTCTTCATTGCATTCATTTCTTTCAGAGGACTGCATACATGGGTATTGAAATCCCACCTTTCAATGGTTTGTCTCCTTCCCGCTGGACTAAATGAACTGCAGGTGTCCACCCAGATTTTTAACTTTGTGATTCAGCTGAAGCCCACAATGATCTTACTCCTGTTTATATTCCTGTTGTACTTCCTTAATCACTCTATGATTATACTGTCTTCCATAAGCTTTAATGTGCCTTTGTTATTCATGTCTCCCCAAACAGATTGCAGACTCCTCATAGGCAGAAATCTGATATTTTGTTGTTGTTCTTATTTTTGGTGTTGGTGGTGGTGTTTGGTATTGCTACCTATCCTTACTCCACCCCATCCTCCAGCATTCATCAGAGACTTAAACTTATGGGTTTAATGGGTTTTTAGCCCACTCTTGGGGAATTAAACTGAACATGGAGTCCTTGGAATGTGCACATCGTTAACGCACTCATCCGCTAACTGAAAGGTTGGAGGTTAGAGTCCACCTAGAGGCATCTCAGGAGAAAGGCCTGACAATCTACTTCTGAAAAATCAACCATTAAAAACGCTATGGAGCACAGTTCTACCCTAACATACATAGGGTCACCATGAGTTAGAATTGAGTCCGCAGCAACTAGTCTGAAATACCTCTTGGGAATCTGACTTGTTTGTTTCCTTTTCTTATAAGCAATTGAAGTAATCTAACAGTTTTTGTGATTAGAAAAATGCACTTGCTGTTGATTCTAAAGTTTCCTTTTCTCATTTTCATCACCAGCCTATTTATGTGCTTTGTTTGACGGCAGTGGGTTTGGTTTGGTTTTGGGTTCTGTTCTAAATAACTCTTCTTTTCCCTTAGTGTTTATCTTTCGTACATAAAGCTCAACTGAAAACCTTTTTCTTCTTAGTGATAATTCAGTCCATGTTGAAAGTGTTGAGCAATTTGATTGACTAGTAAACTGAACATATACCCCAGCAAGGAAACTCTGCTACTAATTGTCCCAGTTTCCCCGAAGACTGAGATTGGTTCTTAGAAAAATCTTTATATATTGAAACTCCTTTTCCTGGAATTATGGATATTATTAAGCTAAATCCTGGAACCCTAAGAACCATTACTTTTAAAAAGTAATGCTTTTAAAAATTTCTGATTCTCAGACCCCTCCCCCTGAAGATTCTGATTTAGTGGGTTGGCATAGATTCTAAGTATTTTTATCTTTAACAGACGTTCCAGAGGGTTCAGATTTGTAGCTAAATCTGAGAACCACTACACTAGGCAAGATAAGCCTACATCTAGGAAGCTCTGAAAAAAAGATTGTCTTTTTCTCCCTCAATGTTATATGCCATTTTTCACCAAGCCCAAAGGAAATAGCAGGCATTTCTACAACCCAAGACTCTTTACAAAATTTTAAAGGACTTTCAGATTAGTTAATTTTCAGCCAGGTTGTAAGCTATTTTTTTTACCATCTATCTATTCATCCGTTTATCTGTCTCCATCCATTTATCTGTCTCCCTATTTATCCACATATTTATCAATCTATCATCCTATGTATCTATTATTAACTTTATTCCAAAATGGATTTGAGACAATTCTGCACAAATAACTTATGCTTTCTGTTTTAAATGCATGCTACAGCAAGAAGTCACAAGTAATATGACCCAGAAGATTACGCGAATCTAAATTGGAAGAATTACCTCTTATTGTGCTGTTTTCTTTGGTTTGAAATATCTCTTGGGAGTCTGACTTCTTTGTTTCCTTTTCTTATGAGCGATTTAAGTAATCTAATAGGCAGTTCCTGTGATTAGAAAAATGTACTTGCTGTTGATTGTAAAGTTTCATCTTCTCATTTTCATCACTAGGGCTTCTATTTATGTACTTTTGTCCTATGCTAAATAACTCTTCTTTTCCCTTGGTGTTTATCTCCTGTACATAAAACTCAACTGAAAACCTTCTTCTTCTTAGTGATTATTCAGTCCACATTGAAAATGTTGAGCAATTTGATTCATTAGTTCATCTCTCTATTTCCTTAACCAATTTAAGCTTCTTTGCTCATTTGTCTGCTCCTTCCAATTTATTTTACTGCTCTGATGCTCTGCTACTTGAAACTAAAGAGATGTGATTTTATTAAACCTCCATACAAAAGGAGTTATCAGTTTCAAGATGTGAAATATCTGTGCAAAACCAAAATAGCACTTGTCCTTTCTCCATCTAAAGCATTTGGCTGGTACTTCATTTCCAGTCGTTAGAATACACATTTGACTTATCAGTTTTGCTTTCTTTGACTCTCTAAGACTATTCAATAAAAGCAGTGAATTGGGATTGCTTTAAAAATCCCATTAGGGCACAAAGCTAAAGATTCTAATGTAGATTCCTCCAAATTTGCTGCATGTATTTTCAGCTATAAAAAATAAGTGTGATTCCCAAGCATCACAGGACACTAAGCATCCATAAGTCCTGCCTAACTAAATGCCGGTAGCATCCTCCAATCTTGTGACAGCCAATGCCTCCTGCCACCACACTTGCAATGGCCCTCCTGTAGTTGGCAATTCTGCCCCCAGTTGAGAAGCATTGAAAGGAAGCAGGAGTTTAGCTGGTAAAGGGCACATTTTTTAAAATTCTAAAGTGGTAGCCAGGCCTGTAATTTCAGAAATATGTAAGTGAAAGCTTGTTCTATTACCCAACTTCAGCTAATTTCATGACAGAAATACTTTAACCTTTATCTAATCAGCTAGCAAAAACCTCTCTTTCTCACCCATATTGAATAGCTAAGGCAATTTTCTGCATTAGGGTAGTCAACCAAATGTTAATTTGAACATTACTGGTTTGGACTCAAGATAATTTGCTGTTTCAAAATGGACTTTAATTTTATATTGTCTATGATTAATGATTATATTAAGTACATCATGGAATTAAGAAAATAGCAAAGAAGACTTTATTTAAGAAAACATTCTCGAATTCCTACCATATACCAGGTCTTACAATAAGCATTAGGTATACACATGAATAAAAAGGCTTTTGTCCTTGTGGAGCCTACAACTTAGTAGTGGAGGCAGAATATTAGCCAAATAATTATCAGATGCTTTGCTAAGAGATATAGGAAACGTATGTACAAAATGGTGTGGGGGAATTTGAGGGAGGGTGGTGATAATCTATCTGTGGGGTTAAAGAGAGCTTCACAGAATATATTTTATCTGAGTTATGTTTTGAGGTATGAGTAGGAGTTTGCCAGATGGAAAATGGCTTGGAGTAAGAGAAACTTCATGGATCAAAGCTCAGACGTTTGAAACAACAGTTGAGTTAGGTGAGGCTGAAATAAAAAGAAATAGCAGGAAATGACACTTAAATGGTATGTGTCAGCTCAAAGGGATGTATGATAAGAAGTATGGCTCTCTCCTATGGGAAATAAGAAGTCCTCTGAGAATTTTTAGGTGACAGCAACAAGGGATTGAATTAGTTTGCACACGTCAAATCACCCTATATATTCATTGATCATATCTGGCACCAGTCTGTAAACACCTCTCAGTTTGTGGCACAGATTGAACTTTTTTTATTTCATGGGAATTTGAGGGAGAAAGGTGTTTCTGGATGTCATTGTTTAGATTGCCCTAACCTCCCTAGGCCTCAGTGTCTACAGAGAATACTAAAGAACTTTTCACAATAAGCCAGAAGTTGTATTTTCTTTTATCTTATGGTGGCTGCTAGTTTTTAAGGGTAATTTTTTAGATCCTTAAGACATTAAGATTTTCTTAGATGGGATATGCAAGGCGATGTGTTCTGCTTGAAGCACCCAGGGTTGCCTTGGAATTGTTCTATGTATATGTCTGAAAGCACACCATTTTCCTGTTAAAATAATCTTTACTTTAAAGTCATTTCTAGAAATTTAAGCAGAGTGTTTGTCAGGTGAATTGAATGATGCAGCATAAATACTTTCAATTAATAATTACAAGACTAAATGTTATTCAGGGGGATTAGTAAATGTCCAGCAACCCTTTTGGATGATTCAGAATGACCATAATTTTGCCTTTCTCCCCCACCCCCACCAAAAAAAAAAAAAAGATTTCTCTATGCTTATAGTGCTCATTGTAATTTTCCTTTTTTTTTTTTTTCATTTTATGATGCCTTTCTTAATTCTTAATTCTCATATGCACATCTCATTGTATCTTATAAGTCATTTTTGTAAACCTTTCTGGAAGTAACATTCCTTTACATTTTAAATTAAACTTCACAGTAGGAAGAAATAAATTCAATGAAAAGAGCCAACTGAAGACACTACGCATTTCTATCGTTAATCATGGAAAACGCTTCACTTTCTGCCCTTTAATTAAAATCTACGTTTCTCTTATCAGTTTTTCTTTCTGCATTTTGTGCCCCAGGGAATATCAAGAAATACAGCTGATAGAGGTAGCATAATTGGAAGAATAGGAACAGAGAATAAATTCAAAAGAAATATATACTCTACCCACATAATTTGAGTTAAGGAGACCTTGTTCTCTACGCATTTGAGTCTACCATGTGTCTATACTATATAAATAAGAGCTGTGTAACCTGTATTTTAACCAGCTACAGAAAGCTCTTGGAAGCTCAGGTTCCTTTTACCAAGAGCAAATTGCCAATGACCAAGGCTATGTCTCCAGCGACTTTTTTAGCAATAACTGAGATGCCAGTATAGTCATTGCTAAGGTCCAGACTCTGCATGGTTGAGTTGCCCAATTGTGGCTCTCACTCTGCAGTGACAGATAATGATGCACTCAGCAGGGCTGCTCTAAGTTTTTTGATACTTAACTAACCTGAAAAATAACTTCAGGCGTGACTGAACAGACCGCTCCCTCCTAGAAGCCATGGTTTTTTGAAGATCACTAGTAACGAAGGAACGAACTTTCAGTAAAATTGACCGTTAGGGGAGAAACAGCCTATCCTGTTCTTGGACAAATAACCGTTCTTATGTATGAGAGATGGGCTGACACTTTTCTTACCTTCCTTGTTCCCTGAATTTTCATTTCTGAAATGTAGGGAAAGTAATGTTCTGTAGCATTCCAGTCTTTTGTAGATTTTTGGATACGTATTCATTAAGAATAACTATGAATGTATTCTTCTACATAAATTCCTTAGGACTGATTATTGTAACACTTTATATGCTTGTTAGCATTAACATCATCAAGCTTTTATATGATGTTCTTAAAAGAGGCTCAAGGACATGAGTGCTACTACAAAAGGAAGTGGAATAAAGTTCATGATTATTTTAATGAGTCATTGAAAAATGCTTGCTTTTCAAAGCAAGGCTATAATTCTTTAATCAAAGGCTGGGGCAATGAAAGAAAATGACATTATCTCACTACATCACTTATCTTGGATTCAAATATGAACGATGGCCTCATGAAAAAAAGATGCATCAATTCTGATTTGATGAGATGGGCAGAATTAAAAATATTTAATTCCCTACTGTGTCATTGACTGGTTGTCTTCGAAAGGCATCTTTCTTTGTCTTCCCTATAGTATATGCGTTGGCATCAAGTGGATTCTGACTCATAGTGTCCCTGTAGGACAGAGTAGAACTGCTCCATAGGGTTTCCAAGGAGCAGCTGGTGGATTCGAACCGCTGACCTTTTGGTTATTAGCAGCTGAGCTCTTAGAGACAAAGCACATTTTATAAGCTTTAGTTATGTCTCTTTAAAGAGACAGAGATTTCTAAATTATTACAGATGCTTTAAAACTAAAAGTATATTTAAAAAATCAGAAGCGTCCACGGAGAGATGCTTATCAGTGTTCTCAGTAAATTGGTGATTGGTTTGTCTTTAATCTTTGGGGAAAGTCCTTAAGATCAGGTTCAGGAGTCAGGCAGGACTACAATTATACCTCAGTCACTGGTTAGTGTCAAAGTGATTTTGAGCATATAACTTTTCTGAAGCTGATTTTCTTTACCTATAAAGTGGGGGTAATATCTATCTTATAGGACTTTTATAAGAAGAAAGTTGATCATATATGTAAACACTTAGCAGCAAAGAGTTTGATGTTCAGTAGTAATAGTAGCTATATATATTGATGAATTTTATTTCTATTTCCTTAAAGTTAATAATTCTTGAACAGAAAAATTTCTCACATCTAGCTTCATGTGCTGTACTTGACAGATTACTCAGAAATGAGTAATTTACTTTGCATAAATTCTCTAGAAATGCTTCCTCTTATCTCATGGGAGCCAAGATATACCAGAATATTTCTTAAATTAATGGGAAAAATATCAATTTTATCATTATATAAAGCTTGATTGTATCTACTGTATCTCTATTTAAATGGTCAAAGTTTTAAAAGGTCATTTGTCTACCATTATAAAAACTTAACCTTTCATTTCTTATAAGAGCAAATGAGCAAATCAGACTTTAGAAATATACTTTTGTCAGATTCCTTTCTATGAAATATCTATTGGTTTTTTTTATTCTAAAAAAAATCAAATAGAGATACTAATAAAAATATGTGTAAAATCATGAAAAAGTACATACTCCAGACCGAATCATCATAGGAAGTTTCTAGAACTATGATCCATTCTAACCCAGTATTTCAGATCCTAAAGATGAGTCAGAAAGGCATGAGAACAGCAATAAATCAGCTTGCCAGGAAGAAAATCAGAGAGGTTGATTCTGAAGACCTGGCCTTAATTGGATTTCTATAAAAGCAGGGTTATTGTGGAGGTGGGTGGGACAATTTTACCTATTAATCATTTTTGTTCCACACACACAAAAAAAATTTGAAATTAAAATTAATATGTGTTTTATTAGATATTGTAACTGATACTCAACTTGTATACAATAATATTAAGTTATGTTATATATGGGATATAGGCAGGGGTAGATTAACCAGTAAGCAAGGTACACACGGGCTTAATAGTGTTTATTTATTAATCTGTAGTGCACAATTTTACCTGTTTTTCACATCAAGTGAAAATGTGCACTACAGATTAGTAAGCAAGCGCAAGTAAGCCTGTGTGTACCTTGCTAGTTTAAATGGATATGAAGAGGGACCACTGAGAGTGAAATTGCAAAGTTTATGAGGGTTTTAAAAGAACACAAGAGTGGCTCTCTCTAAAGCTTCGCATAGCCAGGTCATGTTAAAGTTCATCAGGTTAAAAAAACTCTGATTAGAGCACGAAAGCAGAAAGGTAACTCTGGGCTCCTAAGTGTCCCTGCCAGGCAGTGCTAGCAATTTCATTACTCTTAATTGGAGAAGGTAGAGTGATAGTCTAGCTCAGATTTATCTTCTAGTAGGAGACAACTAAAAACTCAATGCAGGTGTCGGGAGATGGTAATACAGGTAGTGTCCTGCACAAAGGCCAAGTGGAGTTACATGAAGCTGCATTTGTCTGGAGGAAGGGATCCCTTTTTCTAATTTACCGTATCCATGTGGGCCAAAAGTGATGCTGACCATTTAGTTGTTATATTCAACACTACTACGAACAACAACCCTGGTGGTGCAAATGGTTAACACGCTCAGCTGCTAACTGAAAGGTTGGAGGTTCTAGTCCACCCAGAAGCACCTCAACCCTGGTGGTGTAGTGGTCGAGTGCTATGGCAGCTAACCAAATGGTCAGCAGTTCAGATCTACCGGGTGCTCCTTGGAAACCCTACGGGGCAGTTTTACTCTGTCCTATAGGGTCACTAAGAGTTGGAATTGACTTGATGGCAATGGATTCTTTTTTTTTTTTTTTTTAACCAACAACTACCCTGATGGTGCAAATGGTTAACACACTCAGCTGCTAATTGAAAGGTTGGAGGTTCTAGCCCACCCAGAAGCACCCCAAGAGACAGGCTTGGTGATCTACTTCTGAAAAATCATCCATTGAAACCCTATGAGGCACAGTTCTACTCTGACACACATGGAGTCACCATGAAGCAGGGCAGACTCACAGAAGCTTACACCACCATCAACAACAACAACTTTCATAATAGCTTAAAAAAATTCTATAATGTGATTAGTAGCTTGATACATCAAGATACACAAAGACCTCAAGTATGTTACATGTTTTTGGTGTAGTCTGTTTTACTTTGCGAAGTGAAGTATTAGATGTAGGTGCTAGGACATCAGAGCTAGAAGAAACCCTAGAAACAATAACTAAGTAAACAACATAAACAATGAGGTAACTGTGGTTGTGATAAGGACGATAAAGGCAATAAACAGAAGAATGGAAGAGAGAGTCACTGGTAAATACCTTAGATGTCAGGGAACAAGTGAAGGGAAGATTTCTCTATGACAATTCGCTGAGACTCAGCTGTGGGCAGTTCTGTGGGAACTGTCTTTGAAGGTGAGGGAACAGCAATGCAAATAGTAAGATCAATGTGGCAAGAGTTGAAGGTAGAAATGGAGAGGGTGCAGGTATTGTAGGAGTGATCATGGTAAGGAGTTTAAATTTCATTCTAAAATCCATTGGAGGCCACTGAAGGATTTGAAGAATGAAAGTGACATAATATCATTTTATTTTTTTGTTTGAATTTTGTTTTGGAGTAGGTCTGTAGCTACCCATAAACCTCTTGCCATTGAGTTGATTCTAACTCATGGCAACTCCATGTGCTTCAGAGTAGAACTGTGCTCCATAGGGTTTTCAATGGCTGTGGTTTTTGGGAAGCGGATCATCAGGCCTTTCATCTATGCTGCCACTGGGTGGGTTCAACCTGCCAACTTTTTGGCTAGTAGCCCAGCACAAACCATTTGCAGCATCCAGGACTCTACAGTTCATAAATAAATCAATATGAGGAGGATTTGTGTTTGTTCGTTTTACTCATTTCTGTTCTCTGAGTCTATTTCCTTGTTTTACACTGTGTCTGTTCTCCTGGGTTGTTCTTTTAATCTTGTCTTCTTTCTTTAACAATTTTTTTTCTTCCATCTCTTTCCAGAATTCTGTCCACTCATATTTCATCTCTTCTTGTTGTCTGATATCTTTTTCTTGAATTTTCTGCTCTTCTTTCATAACAATAACTTCATGTATTTATTTAAGCTTGCGGTGAAATGTCCGTTTATGATTTCTATATGCTCCATTTTGGTTGAGGTTTTTTTTTTTTTTTAATTGGTATCTTTTGCTCTCCTTTACCATCTTTTTCATATAGTATCTTTATAGCCATGCTGTCCCCAGTATTTTTTTTTTTTAACTCCCAGTTGAATGGATAAGA
The DNA here is from genome assembly GCF_024166365.1 of Elephas maximus indicus. NCBI lineage: Eukaryota > Metazoa > Chordata > Mammalia > Proboscidea > Elephantidae > Elephas > Elephas maximus. Next base: position 37,841,867 of record NC_064827.1, on the reverse strand, counting down.
CTTTTCTGCATCAGCTATTTGCAGGAGATTCCCGTTGGGGCACAGTCGGTCTCTAGGCTTTGCAGCTGAAGAGTTCCCTCTACTTGTCACCAGAATTAGACTGTTTCCAACTGTTTCTTTCTTGTATAGGGAGCCCTGGTGGTGCAGTGGTTAAGAGCTTGGCTGCTAGCCAAAAGGTCAGCAGCTGGAATCCACCAGCTGCTCCTTGGAAACTCTATGGGGCAGCTCTACTCTGTCCTATAGGGTCTATATGACTCGATGTCAAGGGGCTTGGGCTTTATCTTCCTGTATAGAATTTATCTGTGTAGCCAGCTTTCCTTTGGCACTCTAAGCCTAAGGTATCTATTTCAGCTGCCAAAGCTGCATGCCCCTGTTCTCTGTTCCTTCACCATCCGCTATCACGAAGGGTAACAGCCCCTGTTGTCCAAGGCAACCCTTCAATTATAGGAGGTGTTTTGGTGGCATTGTCTTTGCTCTTCCACTCCTGTTTGACTTTTAGAACTTAGCCCCACTTACTGCGTCTTGAGCTTCAGCTTTAGCTTTTGCACTTCAACGGTGTCTCATATTTAGAAGTGTATCTGTGTTGTGCTTTCTGGAATTGCTGCCTCTGTGCCTCCAGACACTTCCTACTCAGTTTCCCATCCTCCCAGGTGACATTGCTGTATCTTAACAGCATTTGGTAGCCATTACATATAATTTGGAGACGCAGCTTTTCTCTGTTTTCCTAATCTTTCTAGAAATTGAAATTGAGCTTTTTTTGTTGTTTTATGTATTTTTTTTCCCCTTTGTTCTTCTCTTAAGGCTTGTTTCCAAGAGGAGTGGTGGATTTGTTTTGAGGTTAGCTATAACCATATAAGAGATCTATAACTATGTTCATTTTGATTTCTCTCTATCTTTCTCACTTAGTGATCATTATTGCTGGTAGGTGGAAAATAGACTGTTATGGGACAAGAGTAGTAATGAGGAGAAGAGTTTGAAGCTACTCCAATAGTCCAGGCTACAATCATGGTGGCTTAGATTATAGTATGGCAGAAGAGATGATAAGCCAATGGATTTGAGATATATTTCAAAGATGGAATGGATAGGATTTGTTGGATTCAGAGAATTATGTAAGGGGGGAAAAGTAATCCAGGAAGGCCCCTATCTCTTTTAGATTTATAGATGGTGCCATTCATTGATAGTTCTTTTTGGACATTGCATATTATAGTATGTTAAATAATAGTATAAGACACCTGGGAGGAAATGTCAAATCTGGAACTAAAGTGACAATTCTGGACTGGAGCTATAAACTTGGGCATCAGTAAATTATAAATGGTATTTAAAACATGAGATTCGATGAAATAATATTTAGGGAAAGTTTAATGAAAATAAAGGACCCATGACCAAACCCTAAAGGACAGTAACATTTAAAGATGAAGGAAAATAGAGGAGCCAACAAAGAAGATTGAGCAGGAGTGGCATTGAAGTAGGCAGAAAGCCTCATTTCACACAAAAGGACTCAGTTCTGTGAACCGTGCCCCCAAGCTGTACATCTGTGTTCTTGGAGCTTGTCTCAGTATACCGATCTTTGGCCCAGTGCTCTAAGATAATTAATACTTCAAAAACATCACTTTTGGTATGTAAGTTTAGCTGGAGTATTCTCTTTAATATATTAACTATAATTTTAAGTACAATCTATATGTTGTTAACTCTACTTTTATATCTCTATTCCAGACCTTTTCTTGAAGCTCATATGCTATCCTACTTGACAAGTCCACTTGCCATGCTTATAAAAGTAGAGCAGACATTTAATAAGGAAAACATGTAGTTGTTTTCTGATGATAAACCATAAGGAATAGATCTACCTAAATATTTAAATATGCAATTAATCATAATTGCATAATATATAACGTATTAGTAATATATCTGTTACTTCCTTAAATGATATATATATAAATATATTCAAGAAATAAAATTTTTTTAATCTTTGTTATCCTTTGTTCTTTTATTTTGTTAATTTCTTCAAAGGTTACTAGTGAATAGGAAAATCAGCTTTCTTGAACAATTTTGTTCAAATAATTCTTTTCTTAAGGAATGTCAGTTGATTTTTGGTTTAATATAGTGAGGCAGAAGGCTATTTCTGCCTTCCTCTGTATTTTTGTGACATGTAAGTTGGTTATTATTATGATATTTATTTTTTTAAAAAAGTATGGTCTGAAAGCTTTATCCACAGCTCACTGAGTTTTCTTCAAGAATGTGGAGATTACCTTTTGATGGACAGGACTATCTGCTCACATTGATATGATGTCTTAGTTTGGGACATAGTGACTGCTGTTGCTATTCACATAAGTACCCATTAAAAACAAACAGGTCAAGGTCAGCTTTGTTTTCTCCTTGAAAAATGTAATATCCAAGGGAAGGGCAGAAAATGCTCTGGGACCTTAATGACACAAAGTACGTTCCATTCCATGGGGCAACAGACTTAAACTCAGTGCTTTCATTGAGTCAAAAATGGAAAACCAAAAGCCTCCTCATTTGTATTACAGGTGAAAAACCTGATTTATTAAAATGATGAGTTTAACATAAAACAATAAAAATTTATAACACAGTTACTAGATAATTTCTTTTCGGTATACCTGAGAATTTTTACCTGTCAAGGAATGTAACTTCAGGAAATCTAAAGAAACAGCCATAGAGATGAAAATTAAGTCTAGTTGAAGTACCTCAAATCATTGTAATTCTGACAGACCTAACCTGTGGCATCTGCCTTCTTGCCTTGGAAAGTGTCTTTAAATCATCCTTTTGATGGGAAGGTAAAATAGGAGAAGAGGAATCACATTTATTGATCTATTTCAAGGTTTAAAAAAATTATTATATTTAAGCCTCCAATAGCTCTACCAATAACTTTACAAAATAGGTAAAATTCAATTTATATATTTCTAACACATTTGTGTCTACAAAAATTTAGAGGTGACTTATAATAATTTAATCCATATAATAAACTAAAAAAGAAAAGCAAGGCCAGTGGAAATATAGATGACATAAAGGAAAGGATCATATGGACATATGCAAGCTATAAATGCCTATAAAGTTACTAAGATTAAACTGCATATTTAACTTTGAACTTTTTGGCACAAGTATACTTCTTTTACAGAGGAAGAATTTGAAGTTCAGAGAAGTAACTCAACTTGCCCAAAGGCACACACTTAAGTGGTAGGGCTGAGAACGGATCTTGGATTTCAAACCTTGATCCCCAAAATCTATGCTCTTTCTACTGCAATGTGCTGAAGAGTTTTCATCCTTTTTTATACTCAGGTTTTCATCCTAGGCATAGCTTTCCTTCTTTGTTCAACTCCTTTTTTTCCCAACGATGCAAATTTCCCTGAAAGCCCCTAGATGGTGTGATGCTTAGAAAAATTTTGGCACCTTTGATTCTTCTCAACTGAAGAACATTCCTCAACCCATAGATTGCAGGTAAACAACCTACTATTTGTGAGGGAGAATGTATTTAGGGCATCTGCCCTCCAACATCTGATTATTATGAGGAAAAACCAATATGCATGAAACCATTGTAGAACTATCGAACCTTTTTATTTATGCTTCTGTAATACATCTACAATTTATTTTTCAGCCTTATATCCTTCTTTTCCCTACGTTATTCAGCTCATGAAATGTTTATTAAGCATATACTTATTGTGCTAGGCATTTTGTAGAGATAAAAAAATGAATGAGATACAGTCTTTATTTTTAAGGATCTCAAGTCTGTTGCCAGTGATAAACCAGGTGCTACCATATAAAGTGGGAAAAAGTTAAGTGACAGAAAAGAACTTGAAAATGCAGTGGGGATTTCAAGGAAGAAGAAGTCCATCTAATTAAGAGACTTTTCAAATCTTTATGAGCCAGGTAGGTACTTTCTCTAGACCTTGGACAGTGTTGGCAAAATATATGGCATTTGTACCACTGGTCCCAAAGTCACATCTTGATGTGCATCACAAATAAATCATGTTTTTTTTTTTTTTCCTGAAGCTGAAAATGATTCCAGAATCTTTTTTCACACATTACTCCTAGAATCTCTTCAAAGTTATGAGAGTTGGCAACAGAGATCAGACTTATTTTTTCATCTTCATTATGAAAAGATGGGGGGAAGGAGGGTGGTAAAAGATAAGGAAGAAATGTCAGAAAAGAAAAAAATGAGAAAGCATAGACATATTTGGGAAATCCCAAGTATCCAGCATGGCTGTATTCAGGCTATATAGAGAGAGAGAGAACTGAAACAAACATAGATGTGGAGCTCTATTTTGGAAGACCCCAAATGCCTGTGTAAGGAATGTATTCATAAACTTCTTTCTGTAGGCAAACTTAACTACTTCTCAGAATCGATCTTAACTTTTTCTATCTCTGCCCATTTGCCCCAGCATATCTCCCAATAGGAATAACTTCCTACTCCTCTCTATTATCCCCAATTTTGACCCAAATTTTGGATAACCCAGTGGCATAGTAGTTAAGAGCTATGGCTGCTAACCAAAAGGTTGGCAATTCAAATCCACCAAGTGCTCCTTGGAAACCCTATGGGGCAGTTCTACTCTGTCGTATCAGGTCACTCAGTATGAGTGGGCATCAACTTGATGTCAATTTTTTTTTTTCTAGCCTTAAGGTTTTTTTTTTTTTTTTAAGGTAGCTTCCCTACCCCTCTAACTTCCATTCTTTGTCACCTACTATCATTATGCTATTCATTAATGACTTTTATGATGTGCTTACTGATAATTTTGGTTATTCCTGCATGTGCCTGTGGACTGTCTCTCCAGCTAGATTGTAGAATCCTTGGGGCAGAAACAATGTTCTATTTTTACAGATACCTCTGATAGAGATTAAATGATTGTCAGTGGTCATACAGTGAGAGGTTCAAAAAGTTTACAAGAATTTGTATTGGAAATAAAAAGAACTTCAAGTTTAGGAAGTCTGAAACTATTTCTGAATACCCATCCCCATGTGAAAGCTTAAATACCCTCCTCTGCAGCCTCATAGCTAGAGGAAGAACTGAACCATGGCTGACCTTATTGAATCCAAAAATAAGACAGTCATAGCAGAACAAATACAGTTGAATCAGAAATAGGTAGAAAATTTCAAAAACCTGATAAGGAGCCTTAAGATCTATTTTAGAGGGTCTGGAGTTCAAACCAGCTGTTAAAATTGAGGCACAACTCTAAATCTAGAAAAGTCCTCTATTGCACATTGGAATCAATGTCAGAATTGACGAAATCCCAAGAGTTTACCTCAGGATCAATAAATATATTCATAGGCCTCTGTAACATGTGAAGTAGCCTGAAGAGGTTACTCTGTAGCCTCATGTATTTTAAGCAGAGGGGGGGAAAGCCACCTAAAATAAGTCCACTAGAGCATAAATTATTATACCACAAAGTGGGTATGTTTGGGGTCAAATCATAGATATGTTTAGAATTATTTCTTCTTATATAAAAATAAAAATGCATTTTTATCCTATGTGCTTTTCTTTATTATCTAAATTATGAATAAAACTTTCAACTTATAAACCAAAAATAAATAAATAAATAAATTCAACATAAAAAATGAAGACTTATGACTGAGTTGGAAACCCTGGTGGCATAGTGGTTAAGTGCTATGGCTGCTAACCAAAAGGTCAGCAGTTCGAATCCACCAGGCACTCCTTGGAAACTCTGTGAGGCAGTTCTACTCTGTCCTGTAGGGTCACTATGAGTCGGAATCGACTCGACGGCAACGGGTATGACTGAGTTGTCATTTTTTTTTTTTCCTATCACTAGGAATATCTGTAATAGAAGACTACCAAATTTGGTCAATGGAAATTTCCAAATAATCAGTTGGACCACTAGTAATAATTAGCTATTTTTCAATTTTTTTTTCTTTTTTTCCACTTAATGTCCTAGTTCAGGCAATTGATAGATCATAGCTACTTTTTACAGGACAGCAAGTCAAGTCACTTTGGGGAGAGCTAGGTAAGTGAGCTTAGATCCATTCATGTAGTCAGGATTTGGTCTGTTGTAAGAATTGATAGGAGAGATATAGCTGAAAAAGCTCTTCACCATGTATAGGGGTAATAAATGCTCACACTCCATTCTAGAAATCAACAAACTGGGAAGAACGAGGCAGGACACCAGTGTCTTGGGATCTATGTGAATAATAAATTTCATACTGGAACAACAATCAAACTTGAGGAACAAAGTGTAATCCCAGTTTTGTAGGATGGTGCTCACGAGTATAACTGGGGGAGACCTAGGAGCTCTGTGATCTGCTTTATCCTGTGGATGATGAAAGCTGTGCCTCACCAGAGTTCACTGTTAGCACCAGCCCAGCCCCAGGTCAGAATAATAGGGATGCAACCCAAGAGCCAAACAGCTTTGGAGCACCAAGTGCTGGGAATACTGAATTAGTACTAAAAAGCACTTTTCCAACCCTGCCTGAGGCTTTATTAATATTTTCTCCGTAAGTCAGGCCAGTCTTAGAACTATATGCTGTAATGAATGGGGAACTAAGACAAACAGAGGCAGGACAAATTAGATGGGGCTGATATTAACCTTTTATATATGTAAGAGAAATACTAAGAAGTATGACTTATTCATATGTGTTTTTTTGTTCTTTGTGACAACTTTTAATATGGGCAATAGTAGCTGTCATCAATGCCAACTAGGGTTATTTCAGGTTACGTTTTCCTCTCCCAGGAAAAGCTGCAGTTTTTGATGAAAACAGTCCTGATTGAGGAATCAGGAAACTTTTGTTCTGGTGCCAATTCCCTTACTCACAAGCTGGGCCTCTTTGTACAAATCACTTTCCCTCTCTGGACCTTTCTTCATCTGTGAAATGAAGGGGTTGAGGTAGATGACCTCTATTGGTATTTTTTCATCAAACATCTTATGACTCTGTTAAGCAAACATGACATCTGACCAGAGTTTTCCAGGATGTTTACTAATACACCGCCTAATGATTTTATGTGTAGAGATTTTGAACAGTAGAAAATTGACTTGATTTTTAAATGCAGAGTCTTAATAAAAAGGTTACATGATTAAATTTCCTCTCTTGGCCTTGGAAGAATTATACATCCTCATTTGTGACCACCTGGTTTCCTCAATTTTCTTCCAGTCTAGTATTCTTTCTTTTAGCCTCTTTTTAATTCATTAATTCTAATGTTGGTTAATAACAATAGAAGCATAAGCAACCCTTAAACTAATAATTGCTATAACAACAACTACCTTTTACAGAAATCTTACTTTGTTCCAGGTGTTGTGATATGTGTACAGACACATGAATGCATACACACATGCATACAAACATATGCACATGTGCACACACTCATATATGTTGTAATTTAATCCTTACAACAATTTCATGGGTTAAACATCGTTGTCTTCATTTTGTCGATATAAGTCAGCTAGATGAAGCAATTTCTCAAAATCAGAGCATTTGTAAACAGCAAGCCACTATTCGAACCTGAGTCTTTCTTACACCAAAGTCTGCACTGAACTGGGGAAATCATAGTAAAAGTCAAGTGTGGAGATGTCAGTTTTGTTCCCATGCCAGATAATTGCTCTTGGATGTGGTAAAGAATGAGGGGAAGAACCCACCATGGACAGAGAAGATTTTACACATGGTAGGCTTCGCTTTCCCCATTCCTAGGGGTCTTGTCTATGTGCAAAGACCTGGAGTTAGAAAACCAAAAGGAAGGAACACACTCAGCTTTTCTCAAACTGAAAGAACTGAAAAAAAAAAAAATTAAGCCTTGGGTAGAAATTTTAAAGGATTCTATGGGCAAAATGTTGAATGACTCAGGAAGCATCAAAAGAAGATGGTACAGAATCACTGTACCAAAAAGAATTGGTTAACACTCAACCATGTCAGGAGGTAGCATATGATCAAGAACCAATGATACTGAAGGAGGAACTCCAAGCTGCACTGCAGACACTGGCAAAAAATAAAGCTCCAGAAGTTGACGGAATACCAACTGAGTTGTTTCAACAAATGGATGCAATGCTGGAAGCACTCACTCGTTTATGCCAAGAGATTTGGAAGATAACTACTTGGCCAACCAACTGGAAAAGATCTATATACATGCCCATTCCAACAGAATGTAGAAATTATCAAACAATATTATTAATATCACATGTAAGTAAAATTATGCTCAAGATAATTCAAAAGCAGTTACAGCAGTACAGCAACAGGAAACTCAAGCTGGATTCAGAAGAGGATGTTGAACTAGGGATATCATTGCTGATATCATATGGATTTTGGCTGAAAGCAGAGAATACTAGAAAGAAGCAGCAGTCACACGATAAGGTAGTATGGATAACCGGGGAGCCCAGGTTTTCAAATCTTTTTCAGCTAGCTATCGGTATGTAACAAACTACTCCAAAACTCAGTGGCTTAAAGTAACGTGCATTCTTTACCCATAATTCTACAATTTGAGCACAGCTCAGTGAGAATGGCTCATCTCAGCTTTGTGCAGTGATGGCTAGGGCACCCTGACTGGGGCTGGGGCAGAGTTTCTCAGCCTCTAGGGCCTCTCTCCCTGCAACAGTAGTTTTACTTTACCTAGTGGCTGCCTTCCAAAAGTGAAAGCAGACACCTCAAGGCTTCTTAAGCCACGGCCTGCGAAGTCCCAAAACATCACTTATGCTGTATTCTATTGGTCAAAGCAGTTACAAGACCATTCCAGATTCAAGGGAAGGAACATTAGTCTCTACTTCTAAATAGGAGGAGTAGTCTGTACAGGAAAGGAAGAAACTTTTAGTGGCCATCTTTGCAGACAGAATCAGAGAAACCTAAGCTCCAATTCCGTTTCTGCCATCTAGTACCTAAGAGACTTCTGTGAGTCTTCATTTCTTCATCTTTAAAATAGCTCATTTTAAATCCTAAATCATTTCACATTAAATCATTTAAATGCTAATATAGGTGATGCAGGTAAGGTGTTCTAACACAATGCTTGATTCATAGAAAATGCTAAGTACATATTTATATCCATTTCTTTGCTCTTAATACACTACTGAAAAACAAATCAAAATAAAGGTAGAGGGTATTCTTTCTATAAAGGAGAATAATATCTTATTGTTCACCCCTGGGCTTCTCCAGTTGAAAAGCTATTAACCAGATAAACAACAATCAACGAGTATGGTGCCGGACCAGGTCGCGTTTCCTTCTGTTGTACATAGGGTTGCTATGAGGCAGAACCAATTCAGCTATACCTAACAACAAACAACAGACAAATTAACACTTGAAATTAGGAGTGCCACTGTCGTGACTTTTCATTTGTCACTTACATTTAAAATTGCTATTTGCATGCCTGCCGTTTGTTAATGCATATGGTAAATCTTTCCAACTCAAAATTACTGGCCTCCAGTTGTGTGACTGCCTCTGTCTTTAAAGCACCCTTAGGGTACCCCAAGGTGAACTTCATCTCTGCCTAACAACCTATCATTTAAGTCAAACCATCTCACATACACCATTCACATTTGGGAAAATCATCAGGAGTTTTTATACAGATGTGGTAATAAAGGAACAGAAACGGAACTTCATTTAGGGAAATTTGCTGTAAGATGGCACCAGTTACCAGTTGTTGTCGAGTTGACTCTGACTCATGGTGACTCCACACATGTCAGAATAGAACTGTGCTCCATAGGGTTTTTAATGAGTGAATTTTTAGGAATAGTTCACCAGGCCTTTCTTCTAAGGATACTCTGCATGGGCTCAAAACTTCAACTTTTCAGTTAGCAGCTGATTGTGTTAAGAGTTTGCACCTCCCAGGGACTTCAGTAAGACGTAGGGCCCCATAAACAGCTGTCTGTTATTGAATGTGTTTTATCAGTCTAAGGGGTCAGTCAGGATGGTTTGTCCTTCCCCTTAAAGCTGTCATACTTGGCTTCCTTTTTTTTTTGGTTGGACCACCTTCAAGTACTCCAGCAGATGGGATTATTCAGTAGTTATTCTAGGTTTCCTATTTTGTGGTGGCCAAAGCCCATAAAAATATAAGTATCTGGAATTTTGACACTTTAGAAATAAAATCTGATTGTAAGTCACTTCCCCCAAAATATAGCACAGAATAAGATAATGTCACCAATGTTGACTACAATGATGACATAAAAGAATTAACTTCCCAGACAGTCTCAGAGGAGAGAAATTCTTCTGGCCTTTCATCAAAAATTTTTCTTTTTAACATTACAGAGCTGCTTAATATTGAAGACTCTTCATTTAAACCAACCATGCTAAGATTAATTTAAATAATTTGAATTTGAGATTCTATTGGTATGGGGTAGAGGTACAGCTTTTTGTGGGTATTCAACTTTACATTAGAGATTGTTTATTGTAAATGACGGGATCAGTGTGCTGACAATTAGAAACACTTGGGAAATGTAAAAACTAAACCTATGGAATTGGATTTGGAAGTAACTGCACTGTTCTCAGTGATTGATCAGCCTTAGGCAGCATTATAATCTTTCACGTCACCATTCAGTTTCAGGGGTTCTGCCCACGCTTTCTTTGTTTCCACAAAGAAGAAGGTCACTCAGTTTCTTCCTCAGTCCTTCTTTTCTTATTTCCCCTGAGTTCTAGGCTTGGAAATCTAAGTGTGCACTAATGAACTGGAACTTAAACCTCTTTTATCCCAGACATGAGACTCAGAAAGCCCTGTAGTAAACATCATAGGTTTGTAAAGTTAGGTCTAATTTGGATCTAGAAAAATACTAGGGGAAACCTAATAGTCCAGTTCAGCATTTATACAGGCATTTCTACTATAACGTATTTCCAAAGCCTCTCTAAAATACTCCATAAACATGTGCTATAAGGAGCTTTTATATATGTGACGTATGAGTAGTTCTATTCAAATACCTCTGTCAATATATACTGCTGAAATAAACAAATAGATGTCTCAGGTCAATAGTGATCTTGTAGAAAAAAACACTTCTCTTATTCCATTTAAACCAACGGACTGTCATGCTTCGTGGACTTTTGAAAGGTCTTAAGAAATTTATTGTCACAGTTTCCCTCAAGTCTTAAAAAGCTTAAATACCAAATAGCTCATGCACACACACATTTTTCTTCCTTCTTCTACTCTCGCCGGCATTTTTGCCGAAGAATATGTGTATTTGACTTTGTTTTCTCTGGCTCCAAAATTCTGGGTGTTATACCAGAATCGCAGTGCTCTCTGACACTAAGATTTGAAATAGTGTTCAAGAGGCTACTGGCTGACAGCCTTCTCTTTACATGAGTATCTATTTCATCCAGTATGTGCACTGTGAATAATATACCATCCTCTCTTTTCTAACACAGCGTGCCATCATATTTTAAGCAGCCTTCCCCTGTAGTATTGCTGGTGATGCCGTATTTATTCACTACAACCTGCTTGAATTGAATGAAAGTCTAGGGAGAGGAATGTAGAAGAGCTTTTCTTTTGTTCTTGTTTTTGTTTTCCTGTATTCGCCCCACGTCCTTCTAACAGCTGGTCTGTGCCCCAACACATTGCTAATGAATGCTAGCAGCTGCCTCAGTGGCGATCCCATATCTCAGATAGCCAATAGGGTATTACCAATGAGGCTAGTATCTTACCTCACTAGGGGAAAGAAGTATGAGCTCTCTTTACTCAGAAGTAAATAAAAAAATCCTATCTGGACCATATGTGTGGAACTGATCAAAAAAAGAAAGGAACAAGATAAATAAAGTTGGTCCCTGAGGTCCATTCTTGTCTTTTAACAGGAATGTGCAGATGGTATAATATGCACCATTATAAGCGTAATACTTCTGTGCTCAGGAAAAACTTCCTTTCTTTACAACTGTTTGATTTTCAAATTACTGGTGATGGAAAACAGTTGACGTGTAATCTTCTAGTCCCGTTTAAAAAAAATAAAAGTAAATTGTCCGAAAGTCTTATCTTACATCTTGTTCCTATACGTAAAGGTATAACATTACTAGGATAACTTTAAACATAGCTCATAGAATAATAGGGTAGAATCAGATTTCTGGAATCCAGATGAGGTTAGAATGTCATTCATGGCCAAAGTTAATGGCAGGTAAGCCATATATAGCCTCTTTAAGGTTATTGCCAAGCAAATATTTCAAGAAATAGAACACTTTTTCTTAAAACCATGCCTTGAGAAGTTTCACAGCAATATCCCAGCTACAAATGATGTCTCCATCACAGTGGGGATTGTGTTCACATTCCCCAAAATAGAGCAAGACAAGTCCTAGCTATCCCATAAAATTATTGTGTTTTTTCCATACTAAAAACTGGAATTTTTTTTTTTTTAATGTCAGTTTCGGGGAATCAAAGATTACCTGCCTCTCTTTTATAGAAAAGCTCAGATGTTTCATTTGAGTCAGAAGGTAAATTTTAAAAGCAATTTTTGAGTACCAAATGTTGCCCACCGTATCTGTGCCCTGTTAACTATGTAGACGGGTATACTGTTGACAAAAGTCAGGTTCCCTCTATCTGGAAAAGCTATCCTTTGTTAATGAGATTGAAGCTTTAGGAGGGACACATCTGTAGCTGAAAGAAAGGCAGAGAGAGAAAAAGAGATTGAGAAGAAGACATTGCTAACAAGGCAGTTTGGCTGAATCAATGCTGGGATCAAATCCAGATTGCCCTCATATGTGCCCAAATAAATCAAATAGTCAATATTTAGGTGTTTCCCTGTTCATATATAGTTAGTTAATTTTATTTCCTTTCTGAAATCTGGCTGTGATTCTAGCAGATAACACCTTTGAAACCAGGAGAAATGTTACTATTCTTAGTTTTTTTTTTTTTTTTTTTAAATCTGAGAACTGTGAAGTGACCCCTTTCCTCTATCCAGCATTCTTCAAGCCTCTACAAATATTTGGTTCCACCTTAAGTCCAACAAGAATTAGGTGAGCACAAGAATAAGAAGAAAATGCTGATAAGTAATTTAGTATTGATCAAGTTGGGAATTTGGCTCAAAGGTTAAAAAAAAATACAAAAAACACAACAAGAGGAACAGAGAAGAGATTCTTCATGTGCCATACATATATTCTGATTCATTAATATCCCTCAGTCGAGCATCAGAAAACAGGCAACAGTGGACATGTAGTCTATACTCCCCCCTCAACAAACATCACAAAAGTACAAAGAATAACAATAGTTAGAAATGTAATGGAGCTCTCAAAAGTGCAGGAAATAAGCTACCTAAATGACAAAACATAACTTGCCATTCTTTTCATAGTTATGATGGTGCAGAAATGGAAACACGAATGGAAAGGCTAAGTCTTGTGTTTTTCTGCTATGGCTCACCCTCTGCTACCAGGAAGAAGCCCAGCAGGAGGAATGAGTGCACATCATTCATTTTGAAACCCATGAGCCACTCTGCTGTAACATGGTGGAGAAAAAAATAAGGTTTTAGGAACCAAGCACATCTGGGCCGTGTGACTCTGGATAGGTTAGAGAAACTTTCTGACTCTCTGTTTTCTATTATACAAAATAATAATGCTGATATCTACCCTAAAGTATGAGTTTCAGTGAGATTTTGTATTTAGCTGGCACATAGTAGGCTCTAGACACTGTTACTTTCCTTCTCCTAATCCCTGTGTTTGTGTATAGAGCTCTGTCTCACCATGAGTTCCTAACACAGTTTAATAATATTGAAGAAAATGAAAGAAAAGCTCGTACTGCTAATAATAATACCATAGAGTTTGGATCTATCTTTCTTGAAAATTATTTTAATGGCTTTTCAAACTAGTTATTTATTGCCCAAATTGGACACTAAAACAGCATATGTTATTGTTTTGTTTTAAGCTTACTCACATACTGTCTCAAGATACTTAAAAACATCAAAGTTAGGAAATTAAAGTAAAAGGAAGTATTATTTTCTGGTTTCATGAGGGCCAGGAATTATGTCTTCTTCCAGTTCTGACTTCTCCAATTTGTCTTTTATCATATTCTATATCCCATATATAAAATGAAGATACATAGAGAGAGGAAGATTTTGTTAGTATTTTATATATAAACTGAAGATGATGACACTGATTTTGGGCAATGTCATGAAATTTTCAGCTCTTAGGAACTTAGAAAGGTGTTAAATTGTACATTTTTGCAAGATATTTATTTTTAATAGCACAAAGATTGAATGTGTAATTCAGTGGTTCTGAAGTCTTCATGGCTTTTATCACTGATTCATATTCTAGTGGAGTAATGACAAGAAATTGGATTTTTTAAGTGGCCAGTTTTTCTTTATTCATTGGTCTTTAGAAAAGCTTCCCCCCCCCCCTTAAATAAAACAATCTCAGAATATATTTCATAAACCTTTGGGTTTTTCTCTGAGGACCATTCTTGTAAGGGACACATTTTAGGCTCTATTGTCCTATTGTCTTTTGTGGCTTTTTGCCAAGAGACCCAGCTGATTTCATTTAGATTGCCTATCTATTGGCTGCAGTAGCTCCAAGCACAGAAAAGACTAGGTCTCTTTGTTTTCTGGGAGGTTTCATGGGACTGCTACCAAGTCCAACAGAAAAGCGGAATGCAGCAAGAAGCAAGAATAATCAAAGATGGAGGATTTAAACTTTGAGGAGGTTAAATTCCTTTGTAAGATCGGGAAACAAAGAAAAAGTGTAAAAGAAATAAAAGAAGATATTTGGGATATGCTTCCATGTTTTGGGTCCATTGTGTAGGTGAAGCAAAATCAAGTGCATTTAGCAATATTTAAAAGCTACTTTCAGTTTAGATGCAGCTAAGTAAATTTGTCAAGAAATCTATATGCTTCTAAAAAAATTTAAAAAAAAAAAAGCCTCTGTACTGAGAGGCAGCATGCAGACACTCTCTCCCTAACATTTGTCCTCATTTTTCTTTTCTCTTTGTTCCTATTTCTTTCTAGTTTGTTTTAGAGGAGTTTTCCTTTCTTTTTTTTTTTTTGCTATAAGTTTACAGTCTTCAAGTTTATTTTGACCTGAGGACCCAAAAATCTGCCATTAGTGGATCTAAAATATAAATGTGAGGGAGACATAATAAAGAAAAATATCCTCAAGTTGAAAGAGATTCTAAATATATTGGTATAAAGTGTATTTTCTTGAATACGATGATGGGAGAGTTTTTTATTTTTCCACCCAGGCAGATTTGCTTCCTGCTTTTTCTTTTATTCCACACAAAGCGCTCACCGTTGTGAGCCATTAAACAATACCACACAAAGCACACGCATAAAGTTCTTTGGTCTGAGCAAGAAGAACCTAGTAAATTGAAACAGTAGGCTTCCCCCCGCCCCCACAATCTGGTTTGAGCTGTCAAAAGGATAATTATGTGTTGGTTCCATTGGAATTGAACAAGGACCTATGCTCGTTACTAATTTTTTTTTTCCATTTGGAATCTAAAAATGCTATGAATAATAATCACTGTATAGCTGCACCAGGTGAAAATCAAACCGCTATTTGGTAGAACATTTTAATCCAGAGTAGTGAAGAGAGAAAGGGGGTGCTTATAGTTCTACTTTGAATTGTGGGACCCAAAAAAGGGCCCCTTAACACTGAAAATTTCCAACAAATTCAGTGTTACCAAGTTCTTCTTTTTTTTTTTTTTAACTCTCTCTGTAGCCTGTTTTCTTTGGCATTCAGCCACTAGAAATTAAGACCCAGTTTCCTTGGCAACAATAGCAGTGCACAAGTCCTCACAAGCACTCTCTCATTCAGATTGTTAGCTATACAAATAAAGTTCCACAAAGAGATTGCCTCGGAATAAAAGAAAGACCGTCCCCCTCTATTGTGACAGGCAGTTAAGGTATTATTCACAGTACCTCCAATTGGACAATATGTTTTTGTGATGAACTGAATTACCTTAGATTGGTTTTCCACATCTTTTTGTGCTCCGGATAGCAGCCTAGGCTTTTATAGTCTATTTAGTTCCCTTCTTGGTTCCATTAGCATCAATCCTATTTCTCTCCAGTTTGTTTTAGAGAAAATTCACTTCTTAAGTTGCCATATTACCTTTCAAGGAGCCACTCCCAACTGAAATTTAAGTATAGCCTGAGCTTCAAAATTAAGCTGCATTTTCTTTTATTTCTTCCACCTTCTCCTTATCTTCTCCACACTCTGTATATGGGAAGAATAGAAATAATCATATTTTGACCTGTAAAGTAAATGAATTGTTTGGATTATTTCCTATTTTATTGGAAATCAGGAGTTTTTTCTTTAGTTTTCCACAGAGCATTTACCTATTCTTCTAAGGGTGAGGGTAATGGAGGTGAATGGTTTTTCTAAGGATAAATTGATAAATATTTATTTTACTTTCAAGTAATCAAGCTATTTACAATTTTTACAAATTATGGGCCAGAAAATATGTTATCAGGCCATTAAAATAACAGATCTGGGAGGAATGACTCATATTTCCTCAAAAAAAAAAAAAAGGAAGAGTTAAATATCAGACATAATATATGACAAAATTTATAGTAGCTATTTTTTAGGGACCAGTCATTGGGTATTTACTCTGTGTCAGCCACAGTGCTAAGTATTTTATTTAGAGACTCTTACTTAATTCTCACCATCCCCCTATGAAGTATATATTGTTATTGTGTAAATTTTAAAGATGAAGAAATTGAAACTTAGATTATATGAGCCAGCCCAAGTTTGCTGATCTATTAACTAGCACAGATATAATTCAATACCAGGCAGTCTGGTTCGAGGGCATCTTTCATACTGCATTTGCATACTTCATTGCCTATTGCACTTTGACTAAAAGTTACATTTCAAAGTGATTTTTAGTAAAGAGAGGTTTTTCGGTTTTGCTTACTTTGTTTTTTTTTTTTTTAATGAACTTATCCAAATTCCATTAGTTTCTCTTGAGAAACAAGACCAGCTAATGGTTTTAGCTTATTGTGCAGGCAATCTGACATGAATCAATTCACACAGAGTTTGAACCCCTGTAACTCCAGTCTTTTCAGCATGGTCTCCTGAGTAAATAGCACAAGGCAACATTGTACCCAGACAATTGCTAATGCTTACACATTGGTATTCCAAGACAGATCCGGATAGACTGACTAATAATAAATTGAGAAATGTGAGTTTTATCCTTTAGGATTTTTCAATTAATGCTTTGCATTTTTTACATTACAATTCAATTCATTCAGTGCTAGGAATTCAGTTTGTTATGTCTATAAATTTTCACCATTTACATAATATGTGCAAAGCCTTAGGCTTATGGGCGTACTAAGATGACCCGAAAACGACTCTTGACTTCAAAGAGTTGAGTTAGAGTTTCGGGGTAGCATAAATTATGAGGAGAATATTACTGGACTGGGAATAAGGAGATGTGGAAGTATATCTATCTCTACTGTTGACTACCTGAGTGACATTATGACTATTGGACCTCAGTTTTCTCAACTATAAACTAAAATTATCTGACCTTTATCTCCAAAAGACACTAATTCTAGCTTTCTAAAACTCAGAGCTGTCTGTGTTGGGCGCCCTCACAAGATCATTGAATCTGGTGGTTGCTGTCCTAGGTCCTGAATTTTTTGAAGCAGTTCCTATTCCTTTTGAAGACTCAAGTTTTGCCAGAATGTATTAAAATATTAAAACTGTCTTCTTCCATGATTGCAGACTGAAAGAAGTGACTGTCTTTAAAAAAAAAAAAAAAAAAAACTATTTTTACTTTATTGATGGAGGGAAATGTTTTAACTGAGATTTTCAGGAACCCAGGCTAGTAAAGATTTGGGGACCAAGGGAAAATTATACAATTAATTTCAAAACCTTCACCATAAATATGTAACATCAAATTCTGTGTAAGAAGTCACATCCTTCACAATTATGTGCCTATCCTTCTAAACAGAAGAGGAATTTTGTTACTAAGCTCCCAGATTCTTTGCCGTATTATTCATGGCATGGATCATTTTCTATCTTGCAATTTTTTTTTTTTATTTTATGTTTGTCTTTTGTCCTCTAACTAAATGTATACTTCATACATTAGTAAGAACCCTGCATACTAACCAATCTCCAAGAGAATTAACATGAGTAATTAACTCTTATTAAACACACAGTTATTTTTTATTTTTTATAGAATGGCACAAATGGTTAAACTCTGGGCTGCTAACCGAAAGGTTGGCTGTCCAAACTTACCCAGAGGCACCTCAGGGGAAAGTCCTGGTGGTCTCCTTCTGAAAGGTCACAACCGTTAAAACCCTACGCTGCACAGTTCTACTCTGACACACATGGGGTTGCAATGATCCAGAATCAACTTGACAGCAACTACCAACAACAACATAACAATATTCAATGCGCATGCAACTAAGTACATGTACTGCAATTAGAATTTAATCTGTTTGGGTCTTTTGTGAAGATCATGTATCAGTTGCTAGTCCTTCCAAAAGCCACACTGAATTATCTTCTTATCATGCCTACTCTCAAGTGCTCAGATTCCCTATATCTACCTTTCCTCTTCTTGCCCCCCAAATTAAATAGCTCATTGACTATATTATTGCATTGTTAGAAACACTATTGTCCTTATTAAACTAACATTATACTTATAACTTAATTTTGACGAAAAAAATTATAAAGTTTTCTGCAAATCTAGAAATACATTTTTTGTAAATATGTATTGTATGGCTTTCAAGTAGGTTCAAATCAATCTAAATAAAATCTGCTATCATTTAGAGAAGTAAGGCATCCAGTATTTTTCTCTCACTCCTACACATTTCAACCCACGCCCCTTCACTCCATGGATTCTTTAATGCTCCATACCTTTATTCTAACTGTTGTTCCCAATTCCTTTTATTGTTATATCCTTTGACCTGGTCTTATTAATAAACACTTATTCATCCTCTAAGATTGATTTAATTATCACCTTCATAAATCACGGCTTCTCTAGAAATAATTTATTCCTTTTTCCTATATGCCCCTTATGCCCCTTGTATTGTCCAATGCTTTGCTATTTTTAATAAGGAAAGATAACTGCACTTTATTGAGCAGTTACTACAGGTGAAACACTTAACATGCTATCTTATTAAATTATGTTCATTTCATTGCAATTACTTTTTTAAAAAAATTCTTCCTCTCTCTAATAGATTTTAAACTCCTTGAGAAAAGGGGTAGTAAATATTTGTTGAATGAATAAATTAATAATTAGAAGAACAATTAGCCTAAACTAGCCATATTCACTCTGGTTATTTCCTTCCTAAAATATAACTATCAATTAATGAGATCGCTGGCCAGAGTTAAAAGTTCCCTAGAGCCATTTTCTCTGTGTAATTCCAATAAGCACACTGAAGGATAAATTCAGCACCTCAGCCTTTTTATTTTCCCTCGTCTTCATTTTTTATAGCATGGAGTAGAAGATAAAGCACAGGATTAAATTTCAGGTAGGCCTAGGATGGATTTTGGGCTGATCCAATGTGTGAACTTCAGTAGATTGTTCCACCTTTCTGGTACCCAGTTTCCACATTTATAAACCATGGGTGAAAAAAAAATTTTTTTTCTATTTTCATAGAGTGGGCATTTTAAACGGAAATGATCTGCTAAAATGCTTAGAATAGTGCTTGACACTTAGTAAGTACTCAAGGGCTAGTAGTTCTTATCTTTGGGACCATTATTGCTAGGAGTTAATAGGTCCAGGCTGAGTCTGTACTATTGCATTTTTAATTCTAACAAACCTAACAGGAAAAGTAACATTGACAGCATCAAGAGGCCTCTGGTTCAGATACTTATACCCCTGAATGAGAGTCTAAGGCTGCTTTGCCTTCCCTTTCTCTTTGCTGGGTTTGATGTTACTCACAGGCCTTTCTAAATGAGATGAAGGTGCTATGGAGTGAGTATAAAAGATCAATGGCCAGTATAAGGAGAAAGGACTTTTTCACTGTTCTCCTCACATGGAAGTGTATGATAGCATTAAATCATTGCATCAGGTGTGACGTGTTGTTTAATAGTTCTAGCACACTTGGCTGCCTAAAAACTCTTCAAAGGCAATTTTACCAGGGAAGTGAGCTAGCTTACATCCCTTCCCTCAGTCTTTTCATAAGGGAAATAACCTAATTACAACTTTAAAGAGATCTCAGAGTCTGAGTTCTCTTTCAAAGGTGGCATTTGGTATTGAGTCACTGGGTATTGTAACGGTGAGAGAGCTTTCAGAATCAAGTGCAAATGGAAGGCTTATTCAAGGAAAGCTCTAAGGCCTATATCTCTACCCATTTGAACAAGGTTCTGGCGGTGCCACTGGCTTTTTGTGGACATTTCTCTCTGAGCATCAATGAACTTTTACTGCTGTTATTCTCATATCTGTGTTCCCTTTAGAACTCTTATGGACTGCACGTTAGGCCCTGCAATTCTACGTCCTGAAACATGAAGTGGTCCTCTGAAATGATGTCCTTTTTCTTAGAAGGGATAAGTGTAGGGGAGGTTTCAGTAGCTCTGAATTTTAGGCTTTGATGACGCACCTGTTTTCAAGAATGTCAAGCATATGAGATGTTTTATAGCTCAAAAAAAAAAAAATCACAGATTGTCCCTAGAAATGAAGCATGAACAAAGCCAAGCAAACCAACCAACTGAGCTTTACTTCTGAATTTGCACCAGTGTATTGGCACTTGTCTTCATCCTCTGTGTGGCTTCGAAAAGGTTTAGTTTAAGATGCTTTTTAAATTACCGTTAAAAAAAGATGCCCTGTCCTAAACAGGCAATGACTGGGAGTAAACCAGCAGGGATGATTGAAACAAGTAGATGGATGGGGTAGCTGAGAAATCTGCAAATTGGAGAAAGTCATAGATTTTTTGAAGTAGAAGAAACCTTGGATATTTCTAACCCAATTCCATTATTTACGGATGAAGAATTTGAGATACAAGCTTAAGTAACTTTCTCAAGGTTAGAACATATTTAAAATATAAAATTTGAAATGGTAATACTGAAAAAGATTAAAATGAAGGTATTCAAAAATTATTCAAAACTATTTTTGTGCATTTTATATGCTACACACCAAGATAGGTGCTAGAGAACTGATAATGAATTAAACAAATATGATCCCTGCCCTCATAGAAGTCTGACTATTGGGGGAAGATACCAAACAATCATAAAAATGAAGATGAAGACACAATTGTGTTAAGTGCTATACATGAGAGTTTCATGGAGCTATGAGAACATACAACAAAGAGTGGAGCTGAGCAGTCAGGGATAGCCATCTGGAAGAGGCATAATAAGATCTGGAAAACAACAAAGAATCAGAAGAATTAAACAGGATGATGAGTTAAGAAATGCAGGAAAGATGCATGGAGCATTCAGATAAAGAAACACTGTGGAAACACCATGAGAAAGCTCAGAATTTTTTACTGGCATTGTGAGTAGTTGCATAAGCATGAGAGACAGGGCTAAAATGGAGAAGGAAAAATTAAGTAAACAAAATAACATTTAATTTTCTATGGACAAAACACTTATTGACATCATTACTTTTAATCCTTCCAACAGCCCTGTGACGTAGCTGTTCTTTCCCCAATTTGGAAACCCTGGTGGCATAGTGGTTAAGTGCTACGGCTGCTAACCAAAGGATTGGCAGTTCGAACCTGCCAGGCATTCCTTGGAAACTCTATGGGGCAGTTCTACTCTGTCCTATATGATCACTATGAGTCGGAATCAACTCAAGGGCACTGGGTTTGGTTTCTTTTTCCCCCCCAATTTGGATCCCTAGTGGTGGAGTGGTTAAGTGGTGTGGCTGCTAACCAAAAGATCAGCAGTTCAAATCCACCAGCCACTCTTTGGAAACCCTATGGAGCAGTTCTAGTCTTCTTCTCTGGTCTCTAGAGTTGCTTTGGGTCAGAATCAACTTGACGGCAACATTTTTTCCCCCAATTTACAGCTAAGGAGACCAAAGTTTGGATAGTTTATGTAACTTGAGAAGGCCACACAGCTAATGAACAGAGCTATTGGATTTCATAATATATTGTGGTCCTTCTCAGGGAAGGAAGTCAGACAGAGAGAGAGAGATTGATTTAGAGAGAGGAAATGGGAAGAGATGCTGAAGGAAGACACAGGTAAGACTCAGGTAAGACTAGAGCTATGAATTGGGAGTATGTATATCACTCCATAGCTCCATAGCCTCTTCAGTAAATTTCTAGGTGAGGAGTTAGATGAAATAAGAAGTTTTCCTCCTCTTTGGACTTTTTCATTACCCATGATATCCACCAGGGTATAAATGGCAATTGGAAATTTTTAAATTTATAATGGAAGCAGTTGTCAGGCTTGAATAGTTCCTATCTTTGTGTCCAACTCAGAAGAAAATAAGGCAATTTTCTAAAGAAAATCATGTGGGATTTCCTTTCTTTATTATTTTTTTCCTACATTTAGTCGCCCTGTTGAATTTTCTGGGTAGCAGTTATCACCAGTTGTTATTTTGTTGTTGTTGTTCATTTATCTCTTTGGTCTTTATTATAATTATTTTTATCCTCAGACTAGAATGAAAGTTTCAGTAGAGCATTACTTTGTCTTATATATTGTGATACTCTAGAGCCTAGAACAGTGCCTGGAGCAGACAGAACATCCAAGATCATTTGCCGAATGAGGAAATCTTATATTATCTGAGAGCTTTCACTAGGGAGCACATTTTATGAGCACTTTCTCCTAATGTGGCTTCTCATCAGTACAAGAAAAACCACCCCCTGGTGTTTCAGAAGAGTTCTTGAGAGGGAAAACACAAGTAGAGTGTTTTTTGTCTTCAGCTGTTCATACATATCTTCATGTTTCTCTTGAGACATCCTTTACTGCATGCCCAGAGAAGAAAGTGTACCAATTGGGCTTTCTGAGTCTAATTGCAATCAGGTGGAATGATGAGTGTTTCTGGGTCCCCAAGCTTCAAAGGATGTGCATATGGCAGACTGATTGATGCATAAACAGAGAAGTTTTCAGTTCTACGGTGACCTTGGTGGTTAAAACCCCTTATTGACACATTCAATTATTCAATTTTTTTCTGGGAGGGGGGATTCTACCTTGTGTTTTCACCATGCTGTATTTTATCTTCTTATTATTAAGAACACATTTCTAGAATGAAAATAGAGCAACTCTTCTTTCATTTCTTTTGAATGATTAGTATTGAATTACCAAAGAAGGATTCAAAATCAATCAGAGATATTAAATAATGGTAAATTGAGATGAAATGTGTAAATCCTTCTGGAAATACTTATACACGTACTGAACGCATACAGAGAACACAAACAAAAATATAGAGTGATTTATGTTATTTTGACAAAAAAGAGGAAAAGTTGGGATATCCCATCTATAATAAAACAAAGACAAACCTATTGCCATGAGTTGATTCCAACTCATACTGATCCTATAGGACAGAGTAGAACTGCACCATAGGGTTTCCAAGGAGCACCTGGTGGATTTGAACTGTCGACCTTTTGGTTAGCAGCAGTAGCTCTTAACCACTACCGGCCACCAGGGTTTCCCCACCTATTATAGTGGCATTGTAATTGAAAATAATGATAATAATAATGCAAATGAAACAATCCTTAGAGGTAGTACCCCAAGTGGGTACACTGGGAGAAGGTCTAGGGAGGATTTCAAATGAGGTTTTTGCCTCAGACTAAAAATGAGGTCGTAAGAGGAAGAATTTGAGCTATTTTTTTAAATGTTAACATTAATCTGTGTGGCCGAGGGTGGCCTGGGGAAATGCAGACCCACTGATTCTTTCCTGGTCAAGCTAGGATAGGTAACAACTCTTACACTTGCATATCCATGTATCTCACCTGTCCTCATTGCTTGGGAAAAAAACAAAACAAACAAATAAAAAACACCTTGGATTCGAAGAAAGCAAAAACTCTTCTTACACAGTTTAAACAAAAAACCAAACCCACTGCCGTCGAGCCAATTCCAACTCATAACGACCCTATAGAACAGAGCAGAACTGCCCCATAAAGTTTTGAAGGGCTGACCTCGCGGATTTGAACTGCTGACCTCGCTGATTTGAACTGCTGACCTCGCGGATTTGAACTGCTGACCTCGCGGATTTGAACTGCTGACCTCGCGGATTTGAACTGCTGACCTCGCGGATTTGAACTGCTGACCTCGCGGATTTGAACTGCTGACCTCTTGGTTAGCAGCCGTAGCACTTAACCATTACGCCACCAGGGTTTCCTGGGTTTCCTTAGGCAACTTTTATCCTCAGTTTGCTCTTCCTACAAAGGACAGAGAACAGAATAAGACAAGGAGCCAACGCTTCCCTTGCTTTTTTCTGAATATAAAATATTCAGAATGCCTTTTGTGATCAGAAGTATTATTTTTGCAGGCATTTATTTGTTCCTTTTGCAATAGTGAGTATTGGGAAAAGGGGTTACAGTGAATAGCTATCAAAGGTATTTCTTCGATAAGGGCCTGGGATCAAAGAAAAAATAATTCAGGGTAACCAAAATGAGTGGTACATGTCAATATACTGCCAGGATAGTTGAATCTACTTTATTCATTCTTCCCAGGGCAAAGAAAAATATTGTTTTAATTTTAAATCAACTCTCTGAGTGTCCAAATTACAGTTAAAAGAGCATTTCTAAGTGCAATGTGGCAATGATAGCTTTGTCGTATTCTCTATGTATAAATACATGGCTTATCTTTCACTGAATAGCATACCATCCCACCGGTTTGTGACTTAAAACAGCAATCTTGGTTAGACTCAGCTGAGTCTAACCAAGCTGCAACGAACTTGGGTGTGCATATGTCTTTACATTTTTTTATATAATTTTTATTGTGCTTTAAGTGAAAGTTTACAAATCAAGTCAGTCTCTCACACAAAAACTTATATACACCTTGCTACACACTCTCAATTACTCTCCCGCTAATGAGACAGCCCTCTCTCTCCCTCCACTCTCTCTTTTCGTGTCCATTTCGCCAGCTTCTAACCCCCTCCACCCTCTCATCTCCCCTCCAGGCAGGAGATGCCAACATAGTCTCAAGTGTCCACCTGTTCCAAGAAGCTCACTCCTCACCAGCATCCCTCTCCAACCCATTGTCCAGTCCATTCCATGTCTGAAGAGTTGGCTTCAGGAATGGTTCCTGTCCTGGGCCAACAGAAGATCTGAGGGCTGTCCATACGTTTTTATTTATTATACTTTACATGAAGGTTTACAGAGCAAGCCAGCTTATTAAATAGTACATATACTGTATTATGGCATTGTTTAACAACCCCACGACATGTCAACACTCTCCCTTCTCAACCTTGGGTTCCGTATTACAAGCTTTCCCATCCCCTCCTGCCTTCTGGTCCTTGCCCCTGTGCTGGTGTGCCCCTTTAGTCTCGTTTGTTTTGTGGGACTGTCTAATCTTTGGCTGAAGGGTGAACCTCGGGAGCGACTTCATTACTGAGCTAAAATGGTGTCCGGGGGCCATACTCTTGGAGTTTCTCCATTCCGTGTCAGGTCACTAAGTCTGGCCTTTTTTGTGAATTAAAATTTTGTTCTACATTTTTCTCCAGCTCTGTCGGGGACCCTCTATTATGATCCCTGTCAGAAGTCAGTGGTGGTAGACGGGCACCATCTAGTTGTACTGGAATCATTCTGGCGGAGGCCATGATAGTTGTGGTCCATTAGTGTTTTAGACTAACCTTTCCCTTATTTTTTTTTTTTTTTCCTTATTTACATCTTTAGTTTTCTTCATTCTCCCTTGATCCCAAAGAGTTGAGACCGTGGAGTATCTTAGATGGCTGCTCATAGGCTTTTAAGACCTCAGACGCTATTCACCAAAGTAGAATGTAGAACATTTTCTTTATAAACTATATTATGCAAATTTAGCTAGAATTTCCCCAAGACCATGGTCCCCACAGCCCTCAGCCCAGTAATTTGGTCCTACAGGTAGTTTGGATATGTCTATGGAGCTTCCATGACTTTGCCTTATACAAGTTGTGCTGGCTTCCCAGTATTGTGTACTGTCTTACCCTTCACAAAAGTTGCCACTTATTGTCTATTTTGTGTTTTTCAATCCCTACCCCTCCACTCCCTCAAAACAATCAAAGATATTTTTTGTGTATAAACCTTTTCATGAGTTTTTACAGTAGTGGTCTCATACAATATTTGTCCTTTTGTGATTGATTTATTTCACTCAGCATAATACCCTCCAGATTCATCCATGTTATGAGATGCTTCATAGATTCATCATTGTTTTTTATCCTTGCATTATTCTCCATTGTGTATATGTACCGTAGTTTGTTCATCCTTTCATCTCTTGATGGACATCTAGGTTGCTTCCATTTTTCGCTATTGTGAACAATGCTGCAGTGAACATGGGTATGCATATGTCTATTCGTGTGACAACTCTTATTTCTCTAGAATATATTCCTAGGAGTGGGATTGCTGGATCATATGGTAATTCTAGCTTTCTAAGGAAGCGTCCTAGCATTTTCTGAAATGGTTGTATCATTTCGCATTCCCACCAGCAATGCATAAGAGTTCCGATCTCCCCGTAGCCTCTCCAACACTTGTTATTTCCTGTTTTTTTGATTTGTGCCAGTAATGCTAGGGTGAGATGGTATCTCATTGTGGTTTTGGTTTGCATTGCTCTGATGGCTAGTAATCTCAAGCATTTCTTCTTGTATCTGTTAGCTGATTGAATGTCTTCTTTGGTGAAGTGTCTGTTCATTTCCTTTGCCCATTTTTTAATTGGATTATTTGTCTTTTTGTTGTAGAGGTGTTGGATTTTCCTGTAGATTTTAGAGATTCGAACTTTGCCTGGTTTGTAATAGCCAATTTTTTTCCCCCAGTCTGTAGATTCTCTTTTTACTCTTTTGGTGAAGTATTTGGATGAGCATAAGTGTTTAATTTTTAGAAGATCCCAGTTATCTAGCTTATCTTCTAGAGCTTGTGTGTTATTGGTTATGGTTTGTATCCTGTTAATGCTGTGTATTAGGGCCTCTAGTGTTTCATTTTTTTGCAGATGGACATCCAGTTTTGCCGGCATCATTTGTTAAAAAGACTGTCTTTTCCCCATTTGATGGACTTTGAGCCTTTGTTGAACATCAGGTAACCATTGGTGAATGGATTTACATCTCGGTTCTCAATTCTGTTCTATCAGCCAATGTATCTGTTGTCGTACCAGTGCCAGGCTGTTTTGACTACTATAGCTGTATAGTAGGTCCTGAGGTCAGGCAGCACAAGTCCTCCTACTTTATTCTTCTTCTTCAATAGTGCTTTACTTATCCAGAGCTTCTTCTCTTTCCATATAAAGGCAATGATTAGTTTTTCCATCTCTTTAAAGAACGTTGTTGGTATTTGGATCCAGATTGCTTTGTGTTTGTAAATTGCTTTGGATAGAATTGTCATTTTCACAATGCTGAGTCTACCTCTCCATGAGCATGGTATGTTTTTTCATTTATGTAGGTCTTTTTTTTGTTTCTTGCAGTAGTGTTTCATAGTTTTCTTTGTATGGGTCTTTTATATTCCTGGTTAGATTTATTCCTAAGTATTTTATTTTTTTAGAGGCTGTTTATAAATGGTATTGTTTTCCTGATTTCTATTTCATTGTTTTCTTTATTGGTGTATAGGAATCCAACTGATTTTTGAATATTTATCTTGTATCTTGGTGTTCTGCTGAATCTTTCTATTAGTTCCAATAGTTTTCTCATGGATTTTCTGGGTATGTATAGTATCATATCATCTACAAATAGGGAGAGTTTTACTTCTTCCTTACAAATTTGGCTGCCCTTTTTTTCTTTTTCTTGCCTTGTTGCTCTAGGTAGGGCTTCCAGTACAATGTTAAACAGGAGTGGTGATAAAGGCATTCTTGTCTTGTTCCTGTTCTCAAGGGGAATGTTTTCACCCTCTCTCCATTAAGAATGTTGTTGGCTGTTGGTTTTGTATAGACCCCCTTTTTATGTTAAGAAATTTCCCTTCTATACCTATTTTATTGAGAGTTTTTATCAGGAATGGGTGTTGGACTTTGTCAAATGCCTTTTGTGCATCAGTTGAGATTATCAAGTGAGTCTTTTCTTTCCTTTTATTTAAGTGGTGGATTACATTGATTGATTTCCTAATGTTGAACCATCCTTGCGTACCTGATGTGAACCCTACTTGTTCATGGTGTATTATTTTTTTGATACAATGCTGAATTCTATTGGCTAGAATTCATGAGAGATATTCATTTGCCATTTTCTTTTTTTGTGGTGTCTTTGCCTGGTTTTGGCATCAGGGTTATGCTGGCTTCATAGAATGAATTTGAAAGTATCACTTCCTTTTCTATGTTCTGAAATAGTTTGAGTAGTACTGGTGTAAGCTCTTCTTTGAATGTTTGGTAGGATTCTCCAGTGAAACCATCTGGGCCAGGGCTTTTTTAGTTGTTGTTGGGAGTTTTTTATTACCTTTTCAATCTCTTCTCTTGTCATGGGTCTGTTCAGGTTTTCAACATCGTTTTGTGTTAGTTTGGGTAGGTAGTGTGTTTCTAGAAATTTGTCCATTTCCTCTAGGTTTTCAAACTTGTTGGAATATAGTTTTTCCTAATACTCTGTTATGATCCTTTGTATTTCAGTTGGATCTGTTGTAACATCCCCCATTTCATTTCTTATTTGGGTTATTTACATCCTCTCCTGTTTTTCTTTTGTCAGCTTGGCTAGTGGTTTGTCAATTTTGTTGATCCTTTCAAAGAACCAACTTTTGGTTTTGTTGATTCTTTCTATTGTTTTTCTATTCTCTATTTCATTTTTTCTTCCCTGACCTTTATTATTTCCTTTCTTCTGGTGGTTATGGGCTTCTTTTGCTGTTCCATTTCTATTTGGTTAAGTTGTGTAGCTAATGTTTTGATTTTGTCCCTTTCTTCTTTTTTGATATGTGCATTGATTGCTATAAGTTGACTGCTTTGACATGTCCAAAGGGTTTTGGTATGATGGTTTTCATCCTCATTTGACTCTAGGAATTTTTTTATTCCATCTCTGATTTCTTCTTTTACCCAGTGGTTTTTAAGCAGGGTGTTATTCAGTTTCCATGTAATTGATTTTTTTTTTTTTCCTTGCTCTTCCTGTTGTTAATTTCTATTTCAATGGTGTTGTGGTCAGAGAAGATACTTCACATTATTTCAGTGTTTTGTATTTTGTTGAGAGTTGCTCTGTAGCCTAAGATGTGATCTCTTCTGGAGAATGTTCCATGTGCATGGGAAAAGAATGTGTACTTTGTAGCTGTTGGGTAGAGTGTTCTACATATGTCTATGAGGTCAAGTTGGCTGATTATGCCCTTTGGATCTTCCGTATCTTTATTGTTTCTTTCTAGATGTTCTGTCCATTACTGAGAATGGTGTGTTGAAGTCTCCTTCTATTATTGTAGAACAGTCAATTTCTCTTTTCAGTGCTGTTAGAGTTTGTTTTACGTATTTTGGAGCCCTGTCATTGGGTGCATAGATGTTTATTATGGTTATGTCTTTCATGATGGATCGTGACTCTAATCATTATATGGTGCCCTTCTTTGTCGTTTATGGTGAATTTGGTTTTAAAGCCTATTTTATCTGAGATTAGTATTGCCACTCCTGCTTTTTTTTTTTTTTTGTAGCTGTTTGCTTGATATATTGTTTTCTATCCTCTGATTTTTAATAAATTTAAGTCTTTGTTTCTAAGATGAATCTCTTGTAAACAGCATATTGATGGAACCTATTTTCATATCCATTCTATCACTCTCTGTCTCTTTATGGGTGCATTTAGGCCATTTACATTCAGTGTAATTATTGATAGGTGTGAGTTTATTGCTGTTATTTTGTAGTGCTTTTTTTTTTTTTTTGTGGCGCTGACATTTTCTTTGTTCCTCTCACTCTCCTCTGCTGAATTCCTTTTGTTTGTGGTTTTTCTTTCTTTTTTTTTTTTTTTTGTAGATTTTGTTTTTACTGAGACTTTATGTTTTTCTTCTTTATTTTGATGAGTAGATTTGTTAACCTTCTTTATGCTCACCTTAAAATTTACCCTTATCTTCCTGTGTTTGAACCAGTCTATTATTACTTGGTATCACCTTACCTTCTTCTCCATTAGGAAGTTCTATACCTACATCATTTATTCTCTCTCTTATTGTTCTGATGTTGTTGTCATTTACAGATTAACCTCTCTGATTCCCTCTTGTAATTCTTTTGGTTTTTGATTGTCCTTGAGAGTTTATTTCCTAGTTTGTTATCTGGCTGGTACAATCTTTAGTCCTAGATTCACACTGTGATCTGATGTTGTTTGTTCTCAAACTGAAGGACTCTCTTTAATATTTCTTGTAAGTTTGGTTTGGTTTTTACATATTTCCTTAATTTCTGTTTATCTGGAAATGTCCTAATTTCACCATTATTATTTGGATGAGAGTTTTGCAGGATTTATTATTCTTGGTTGGCAATTTTTTTCTTTCCAGGTTTTATATATGTCATACCATTGCCTTCTTGCGTGCATGGTTTCTTAATCAGAGTTTAGTCTTATTGTTTCCCCTCTGTATGTACCTTTTCATTTTTCTTGAGCTGCTCTCAGAATTCTTTCTTTGTCTTTGGTTTTAGTCAGTATGATTATGATATGCCTTGGTGATTTTCTTTTGGAGTCTATCCTATATGGTGTTCGTTGAGCTTCTTGGATTGTCTGCTTTTCATCTTTCATGATATCAGGGAAGTTTTCTGTCAGCAATTCTTCAATGATCCTCTGTGTGTTTTCCATTTTATCCCCCTGTTCTAGAACTCTGATCACTCACAAATTTTTGCTTTTGACTGTATCCCACATAATTCTCAGGGTTTTTTCATTTTTCTGCATCCTTTTTTCTGATTTTTCCTCAAACAAATTTGTATCCAAGTGTTTGTCTTCTATTTTACTGATCCTGTCTTCCATTATTTCAAACTTGCTCTTTCCATGAGGGATACCCAGGTTTAATTACTGGCAAGTGCACCTTATGTGCAGCCACTACCTGTCTGTCATTGGAGGCTTGCATGTTACTATGATGCTGAGCAGATTTCAGTGGAGCTTCCAGACTAAGATGGACTAGGAAGAAAGCCTCGGTGATGTACTTTGGAAAATCAGCCAATGAAACCCCCTGTAGATCATAACAATCCAGTGAACAACTGATCATGAGGATGACAAAGGACTTGGCAACATTTTGTTTCATTGTGCATGGGATTGCCCTGAGTAAGAACCAACTCAATGGCAGCTAACAGTAATATACATAGTCATATTTTAACTTGAACCCAGTAGAAAATTTAGTAAGGCAAACCAACAAGTATCTTGAATTCACTATGGATCCTTCAGGGTCAGCCTACAAGTTTAGGCTTCACAGGCTGAAATCCTTAAAATAATTGCTCTGAAATATGCTGCTTCTGTATTTCTCCAGTTTCCAAAGCTTAGTTCTTTGGTAAGTGATGGGCTACCAGTCTCCAGTGGAAAGATACCTGGCCACTTAATGTTTTCCATGTCCCATTTTTTAAAAGTAATCCTAGTAGTTGTGAGCTATTTGAATAAATGCTTGAAAAACAGACTAGTGAACATTTCTCCATCCTTATGAGTGATTAGGGATCAAAGTTGTATGCTTCTTTATAGTCTGAGATGCCCAATTTATCACTGACTCTGTGGTTTTTAAGCTCCTGTCAAATCTGAATTAAGCTTATTTTTAAGCTGCTCAATTAAAATAATAAAATAACCTCTTTGCCTTTCCAGCTGCGGTCTCTCACACTAATCCTTGTTTTGAAACTAATTAAACACATACTGCATATTTAAAATAAAATTACTGATCTGTTTGCCCTCTTCTCCCATCTGTAATATCTTGCAAATGTTCTCTTGCTTAAAGCAAGTTTGAGGTTTAAAAAATAAAGATTTCTTAAATGAATTCATCTTTTACCTCATTCCTGGCAGCTAGGGATCCCCTTCTCCGGGTTGTATCTTTCTATCAGAATTAATACCTGAATTTAAAAATATTATTGTAATTTCCACCATAGCCTTCCAAGCTACCAGTTTCCCACATGGCTGTTTTGATCTATCATTCAAGCATATACGCTGTTTAAAATTGAAAGCTGCCTTTTCCCTTAGTCCCACCAGAAATATTTTATAGAAAAAAAAACTGTATATACAACTTTTCCTAGGGCTCCTTCTAAGCTGATTTTAATTGACTGCTTCAGCTCAGGGGCAGACCAACACAGTTGCAATTCCAGCATGTTCTCTGTGGCAGCCCACTAAGGCATTCAAAACACTCAGTGGGAGGGATCAAGGTGAGGTGGAGGCAAAACTGATGGAAAATTGGAAGGCAGAGGCTTATATTTGTCACACCAGTCTACAGTGGCATGTTCACTAGGGTTTGTATTCCTGGTGCATACACCTAAATGTCAGAATAAATTATCCCAGGGAAAACAAATGAGTTATCAGGGTTGACTGTTCTTGACTTCCTGACTCTTTACAAACTCTTTCACTTCCAAAACTAAATTTATCATTAGTTCAGTTCTGATGGCTTTTAGCAGGGTATGCTGATAAAGTACCGTCACTGACCGATTCGGCATATACAGGAGTAGCCAAGACAAATAGTTTAACTCTCCCAGAGAAAAATATTTCCTTGTCAGTGGGCATTCTTGCATCCACTACCCAGGAGGTTTAATTGAAAAGCTGAAAACATATCGAAGCTGTAGGAGAAATCTGCAGGAATTTAGGAATGATGACAAAGTTTAACCTTTGTCAATGAAAAGTTGCTCTAATTTACTGTTCACACTGTGAGGTATTAAGCTGTGCAGCATTGACAATAGCAAGCAATTAGAAGACTTTTTGTCCCTTTAGCAATAGCCTTGAAGTGACCTACTTAAAATCATGTTTATAGCTTATTTTGAAGAATTGTCTTACTTTAATTTTGTAGACTAATATATGATTTCTTAGCAAAACTATATAGCCTTTAGAAAATTCAGGACTTACTAATCAAAGGCCGAAAACTATGACTCTGTACTCAAGATTTCAATCTAGGATGGATACTCCCTTGATGGCATAGGCAAGGTCTAACTATAGGGAGAAATAGCCTGGAGGTGGCGAGGAGGGGCAGCGTTAGTGTTGGATTGGAAAGGGAGCCAGCGTGTATCAAAAACAGCATAATTTTATTGTTTTCTCTCTTTGTCTCATGCCCTTAGTTTCACAATGCCTCCTGTAACTTCTTTTTGTTGTTTCTAAAAAAAAAAAAAAAAATCATATAAACTATTACCCCCCCAAAATTGACAAAATGATATAGAAGGTTCTCATGGGGGACAGTTGCTTGTCTGGTTTCCTCTTACCTGTATCTCCAACTACATGTCTTCACTCATTTACGTACTGACTGATATAAAACACATGACCAAAATTTTTTAACAATATTTTTTTTGGAGTGGGAAGAGATAGTAAACCCAAAAGCAGAATTTATAGGGAACAAAATAAAAAAAAAAAAAAAGCAAAGCTCAATTCTGAGAAGAGCCTTCAATCCTAAGAAGTTAGGTATTGAAGGAATTTATGGGATGGATGATGAATCAAATCAACGACAGCAAAACCAGTCAAAGTGAAGGTGAGAGGTAATGGCTGTGATAGTCCCTGAGATGAAGAGGATAACTACAGCCTCACTTTCCACAGAGGTCTTTTTGCTTTGGCTCTGTGTTGGTAAGGAGACACTAATGGCCACAAACCAGCCTGTATAGTGGTGTTGGCCTCCAGACTTGTCCTCTCCTGAATACTTAACAGTGTATTAATTTTCTTTCTGAGAATCAAATGTGACTACATTTTATATCCTTACAAAAACGAGCTTTTAATTTCTCATTCAGCATGTTTTCATTTCTCTGTACTTTATATAAAAAATTAAAATCTCTATGGTAGTGTTCACTACATTATACTTTCTTTGGTTTATATATTAATTGTCCCTTCTGTCTGACCAACGTGAAACTAGGAGTTCGTTTTTTGCAGCAGGACCATTGGTTTTTTTTTATTTTTGTGTATCCAGTCCTTAGCATATAATAGCAGCCCACAGTAAGAATATTTTGTGGCTGTAGACTGGGTGGTCCAACTGATATTACAGTGAGAGAAGCTCTCATAATAAGGCATTCTTTATTCATTTTATTCATTCCCTCATTTATCAAATAATCTTTGAACAACTAATGTACCTTAGGTACAAAGCTAAGTGAATAAGACTGTCCTTAAGCTTAAGTCTAATGGAAAAACAGACTTGACACAAGTAATTCCACAAATAATATCTTGAATTTAATTGTATTAAATGACAAAGAAGAAGTACGTGGAGCTATGAGAGCAGGAACATGGTATATTCTGAAAACAAGGACACATTCATTGCAGACAGAATGGGGTCATCCTTGAAAAATGTGCAGCCATCGGCCAAGTGTGGAAAAAAGGAAAGAACATCTCAGACAGAGGGAGTAGCATGCGGGAAGGGCCTAAGTTGGACAAGAAGGTAAGAGGGGCTGTAACATAGTGACTTAGGGGGTGAGTGGTGGAAGATAAAACCAGAGAGATAGGTTTGCTAGGACCAGATCGAGGATCACTTTTTCAATATTAATCACTAGTACAAGAGGAATAGTTATGGGTATAAGGGTGTTAAATAAGAGACTAATAACATCACATTTTCACGCTTAAGATCATCCTGGCTTTTCTGTAGACAGTGGAGCAGAAATAAATGTGAGGTGACAGGAGGGTATTGTGATAGTCCAGGTGAGACACAGCTGTGGCTTGGGCCAGGGTGGTGCAGTTAAGATGGAAAAGACGGACAGCGTCAATATGTACCAAGAGGCTAAATCTGCAAGACCTGTTCATTGATTACATGTAGGAAGACAGGGAGACAATGAAGCATATGTTTCTTCTATTCTTATCCCTGTGGAATAAACACTATACCAAAACAAAACAAACAAGAAGAGTCAGATAAATCACACAAATGTTTTTAAAAAAACAAAAGCCTTTTTATACTGATACTTCGTTGTAATGATACAAATGCTGATTTTGAAATTACCCCTAGGCATTTTGTCTCACGGATATTCTTAGTTCCAGAAGAGATGATAAGGCCTTTGGCATCTGAATCATAATAGAAGTGACAAAATATTGTTTTTAAAAATAGTCTGAAAGGAAACTTGAGAAGTCCTTGGCTCTTCGGTTAACCTAACCAGTATTACTCTCAGTATTGCTGTTGCCCTACCGTATGGTCTTTCTATGGTTTAAGCATGTTTTGGATTCAGTGTGGCTGGCCTCAGTTCTTACAGTTTGTTTTTAGCTTCTTCATCCTCACCAGCACAGATTGTGGCATGGATTACAAAAGCCAACTTAAAGCAGTACCCTGAAGCTTCTATATAGGATAGTCACTCCCTCCTGTCCATGATATAAGCATTTTCACCATTCCCTCCCATTTCAGTGCCATCTCGTTATCAAAACATTCTCTGTCCCAAATAAGTTACAGGCCCATGTCAAGAGGGATACAAGCTTTGGCTGCTTCTCTTGGTATGTTCCATATAATATCCTTACTTCTTGTGAACTCTTGGCATCTTATAGTGCATGACATCTACCAACTGGCACTCTAAACATCTCCATAGGGACTGAGCAATTCCTGACTCCTTCAATCCATATGTGCCTTTGTCAGTGACCAGTATCCCACATAAAAGTATCAAAATAACTAGAAAAAGTCTAGCATACAAAGGAAAGGTGAAGGATTCATGCTTTAAGGATGTAATTATATTACGTATATCAGGAAATGCTAGGTAGTTAAAAGAAGTATATAATCAGGCACAAAGAAACTGCCCAGGGAGATAAAAGTGAGCCAAGTACAAGCTGAGCTATTTCTGCAGGTTTAGGAAATAAAAAAAAAAAAAAAAAAATACACAGTAACAAAGACACATGGGATGATATAAAAAAAAAAAAGTTTTCAGGAAAAATGAAGGGAAGAGAATCATTGACTAAGAGCTGTTTGAAGACGCTCCTTTCTTCAAACTGGGTGTCTGGCATACCTCAGCCCTTTCCCTTCAGCTTCCCCCATTTTTAAACCCACTTTTATGTCTTTCACTGCCTGCTTCTTGTCATGGAAAAACAGCCTCAGTGCTGAGGCTGCCAATTGTTCTGGGGGGAAAAAATTGTTCTTGTCCTAATGCTAATTGGTTGTGATGAAAGCAGAGGATTTCAGTGGCTCTGGGCACTGCCGGGGTTGGATGTGTTATTACACTAATCATGTGTATTTTTCTTTAATGGCTTTTGTAGGTCACATTGAAGGTGCTACCCTGTCTTGAAGAGAAATACGATATTTAATTTCTTTAAATACATGAATGGAAGATTTCTGAGTTCAGATGTAGTGTAAATGTTAAATTTTTAATTGTGGAATTCTAATTAGATTGTTATTAAATTTTTAAAATATCGTGGCTGTTAGTTTAGGTGTGTCTGATTACCTTCTAATTACTTCTGAAGTGGATTTTATGCAATTAGCATCCGCCTATGTTCTATCTCCTATCCCAGCGAAGAAGCCACCTACGGTGCAGTGTGCTTCTAACTACTTTCAAGTTAAATGAGATACGCTGCTATTGCTCCCCTTATGAGAACTTTACAATGAACTTTGAAAGCCTGATAAAATGGGGAAGAGCTGTGGTACAGGAGAGTTCTACTTTTCAGCAGTTTTATCTGTAATGTTATTAATGAAAGATGCAGAAATAGTCCATTAGTTCTAATTTGTAGCTTATTAAGTGTATTAAGATGCTCTCAGCGAAAGAAAAATCCAATATTCACCTTTAGCACACACAAGGCTCTTCTCATAGGTCACCAATTACACAGTTACTCATATCACCAGAGGAACAGATTGTCCTAGGCTAAAACAAATAAAATGAAACTTTTATTCTTTTCTTTCTTCCTTTGTTTTTGCATCATGCACAATATTTCTTGACAGATTTAGAAGATATGTTCAAGATGGTCTCCCTTATAACTTATGTGATAACGCTGAATTCACTTTGGGAGGCCTGGGTTTGAGAGGTTGGGGGAAGTACTACTTCTTATTTTTTCCTGTCTCTTGCCAAAAGGTGAGCAGTCACAAGGCAATAGTTAACATTTGGCAATAGTTAAGTTTCTCAGGCATCTTATCTAGGTGACCATTTAATTAAGTTACTCTCCTCCACTGGCAGTCAATTTATGTATGTCACAGCCATTTTGTTCTCTAAATAAGTCGTACACATTATACCAAATTTCATGAAAATAATTCTTGTTCTTGGGAGATAATGCATGCTAATTATAATTAACACTTGGCTATTTGGCCTTTTTAAAGAGCTCCTTGTTCAAATCACACTTATTAAGTGCCTACTGTGTGCCAGGTCCTCTGCTGAGTGCCAGATCCAAGATGTATTGGAAGATTCAGAAATTTCCATAACGTGGCAAGTGACATAATAGAGTTATCTTCCTCAAGCCTGTACCTTCATTGCAAGCTCCTAAAATGTGGCTCTGGTGGGATCTTCATAGTAGTACATGGTTGTAGTTGGTTGAATAAAAAAAAAAAAAAATTAGCTTCTGGGAAAGACACAAACATTTCAAAATCTTTCCAGAATGCAGTTAGCAGCCTCATGGCTGAGTCTGCCAACACTAATGTTCATGGTTGAGATTGTAAAAATGATGCTCTGATGGCAAGGGGTCATTTAGGATCGCAACACACTGTATTTTCAGACCAAAAGCAGGGATTTTTGAAATACCATTTTCCAGGAACAAAAGGTTTTGTTGAGTGTTGAAAAAGTATCATCATATGACTGACGTTATAATTTAATTGGGAAAATATTAAAATTTTTGGCAAAGGTGACAGTTGAAGAAAACTAGTGTTTAATGAGTACCTACTGTGTGCTAATTAATTACCACCTGCAGTCTGGGCATTACTTCTTAAGTGTCACAATGACCCTAAGATGTTGATATGCTGAAAGCAAGTTTCACTGCCCTGTCATAGCCTGTCTCACCTAAGCGCCCATCTCTGTCATTATCAGAACAAAGAAACCTTTGCTACTTGTCAGAGATTGCCACTAATGCTTCTGGTAATGACCAGGGATTTTTTCCACAGAGGTGTCTGCAGCTCCATGACAAGGAAATGAGTCCTTTCATTCTGGAGGAAAATGCACTGAATAAATTGCTTCTTACAATCCTAGCCCTTAGGCAGCAGAGCCTTAGAACTACTCTTGGAATTCACATAAAGGCAGAGCTCCATCCCCACTGCACACTGCAGCTAGGGTAACTAGCAGAGAGGGGAAAGAGCACGTGCTTGGAGATCTGACTACCTTGGCTTAAATATTGCCTCTACCACTTAGTAATTCCGTGACCCTGGGCAAGTTCCTTAGCTTCTCTTGGTACCACTTAAACCACTTATCCCTGCCATAAAATGGAAATAGTGATAGCACTTAACTCATAAGGTTGTGATAAGAATTAAAAGCCACAAAGCATATAAAGCACTTAGCCCAATGTGCTAGTGAAGGTACAAAGGGCTAAACAGATGTATGTTGGATACTGTTGGCGTATTCCCATGTCTCGACGCATATAGGGATCTATTCCACTGTTATTCCAGAAAAAGATGCTTCCAATAGGACCAGTAGGGAACGGAGGTCTTATCCTAATTAATCATTAACCTTTCGGACTTAGGGAATCCAAAAGAACAATCATTTTCTCCTTGATGTGTTCCACTTATATATCCTTTTAGAGGTGTTTCTTTCTTTTTTTTTTTTCCTTCTAAAAGAAATGTTTGTAAAAAGTAATAACTGGAACAGATATTAGTAAAACACAAAATGTTTTTAAAGTGCATAATTTGCTTACTGTTATGGATTGAATTCTGCCCCCCAAAATATGTTGTAAATCCTAATTTCCAATAAAAATATATATATTTTTACCTTTAAAAAACCACCACCAAGCTCACTTTGTGACATATAGAAACTCAGAGTTTTCAACTTTGCGATAAAGTATACCTAAACTAGCTTTAAAGTCTCTTTCACTTTTATTAGACAGGAAAAAATGAGATTGGGACCTCATGAAGCTCAGCTTACACATATGAGAATGTCCAGAAGTGTATTCTTTGCTTCAAATGAGGGAAAGTAATGGAGGTGTCTGAGGAAGGGGGGAAAAAAAGGCATTTTAAAGTTAGTTATATTGGTTCCCTGTCTTATAAAGATTGTATCTCAGGATGTGTGACTTTGAGTAGAGAGCGATGAAATGCAGGCTTCTGCTTTCTCTAGTCTCTGAGTTTTATCCTCTTTGTTGAATCTGAACCAGTATAATCTTTTCATTCTGGCTATAGTGCAGCATTTCTCCAGAGATTTTATTTTTTTCAGCTGAGAAACCTGTGTTCACATATACACACAGAGATGTTTTCTTTCATTATTAAAAATAATTATTTTCAGATAAGATAGTATATGCTTGCAGTATGACATAAAAGGGTATTCATTAAGAAGTATGTTCCCCTCCTACCGCAATAGCCCAGCTCTTTGTCCAGATGCAGATGGGCTATAGCTTTCTGGAAGTGTCCCATGCATGTATTAGCAGATGTGAATATTGTTACATAGCTGTGTGTATTTCCTATTTAATATAAATGTGAGCGTACTACACAGACACATTATTCTTTACCATACTTGTCTTACTCAATAATAATCTTAGTGATTTGCTCATATTTGTGCGAGAAGAGATGCCTTATTTTACTTACAGACACACACAATTTTTCAAGTATCGTGCTGCCTGGTAAAATACTTCCCAGTAGTCCCTTACCTTGCCTCTCTTTGCCCTTGGGCTATATGCATTCTTGGGGATTTCCATTTTTCATATTGGGGACTTCTGTGTCCCAGGTCAGTCCTGATATCTTGGATACTCTCCTGAGATAACAAGGTGTCCATTCTGCTTTCTATGTTTCACTTCCTGGAATAGCTGGAGTGCTTTCCATGTCACAGGGATGTTCTGCCTCAGGTTTTTTGTGAGATCTGAGACTGACCTGCATTTGTTCCAACCAGGGCTTCCAATCAGTTCAAACCAGTTCAGCCATTGCTGATGAAGTGAAACCAGAAAAGACCTGGATTTAAAAAAAAAAAATTGGGGTGATCCGGAACCATAACTGGAATGGGAAAAATTATGGGTCAAAGACCTGGAATGAGAGGCTTAGAAGAGACATAGTGAGCACATTCTGGAGCCTGATGCATGAGACTGGATTATTGCCACGACTGAGGAGAGCAACACGCATCCAAAATGGTGTAGTCAGCTGCACTGTTTCCAACTCAGTGCAGAATCCATCCAGCAAGACGTTT
Organism: Elephas maximus indicus; assembly: GCF_024166365.1. Classification (NCBI taxonomy): domain Eukaryota; kingdom Metazoa; phylum Chordata; class Mammalia; order Proboscidea; family Elephantidae; genus Elephas; species Elephas maximus. The sequence goes on along the minus strand of NC_064827.1, from coordinate 37,801,769 downwards.
TGTTGCTATGCAGTGAGTACACTGCACTTGTTTTCTAAGAGGAAGATTAAGTTTCTAGCAGGGCTTCAATTCATAATTTTCTTATTCCAAATATAGTTCCAGGTCACAGATTTCAGAAATTCAAGTCTATTCCAGTGTCATCCCCTCAGCCATGACTGAAGTGGGAAGAACTGGTTGAAAACCCTGGTTCCAACAAGGCAGGAACCAGAGATCAGTCAGCTTGGTCCACCTTGCTTCCCAGTTTTTGGCACAGTGGTATTTGTTGTTCCTAGATTTTTGTTTTACAATACATCAGAGAGATGCATTTTATTAATGCTAAACAATTAATCCTACTCTACTGGCTTAACCAGGTTAAAACTGGCAGTTTTAGTGTCTCAGAGGCCCTTAGAAAAGACACCAAGTTGTAGGGCAGACCCACTAAAGGTTGAGCTTGTCAAATGCCTACATTGTCCATATCTGCCTATTCCAAAGGTTTAAAAGACATCAGGAATGGGTCCATTAGACCCATTCTGTTCCTGCTATTGGTCCCTCCTCCTATCGCTCCCATCATCTGGGAGTTGCAGATAATACCAAGAACTTCCAGGTTATGAGTTTTATCTCTCAATTCAATCAAATATATGTTTTATTAACATCTATATTATAGAATACAGTATAATGTTTAATTGAAAAATACAGTATAATATTCAGGAGCATGAACTTCAAGGTCAGCTAGACTTGTGTACATATCCTTGAGCAAGTTATTTTGACCTAAGCCTCTCAGTGTTCATCTGTAATATAGGAGTAATAATAGTTCTTAGCTTTAATGGATGTTTTGAAAATCAACTTAGATATTATGTATACAATATTGACAGAGTTTCTGATATAAAATAAGTTGGCTCAGTCAATATTTATTATAACCTTGAATCAAAAGCCAGCATGTCAGCTACTGAAAAGATCCTTTCATACCTCCATCCACCAGGGGCCCTCAGCTATTTTAGGTCCATCCCAACCCCTAACTTTCTCCATTTTTAGGGGAATTATTTATATAGCATAGGATCCTAGGTGGTGCTAATGGTTTGCATTCAACTACTCATTTAAAGATTGGTGATTTGGACCCACCTAGTAGCTCCAAGGAAGAAAGACCTGGTGAACTGTTTCTGTGAAGATTCGGTAACCATTCTACAATCAAGGAAGCCCTATGGAGCAGTTCTACTCTAACGAATGGAGTCTTCATGAGTCAGGAGCCAAGTAGCCAGCAGCTAGCAACTTAACGAGAATTTATGCACCAATGCCCAGGAGTGCTGGATGAAGCATATACTATGTGAAAAGCAATGTCCATGGTATTACACAGCTAATCAAGAGAATTTCATTTTGTTCGGCTTGGTTGGAGGTAAAATACTCTAGCACAAATGAACCAAATCTAGACTCAGGTTGTTTGGATATTAGCATATTCACCTACCAATGTGTGTTATAAGGAGCCCTGATGGCACGGTGCTTAAGCACTCAGCTGCTAACCACAAGGTCAGTGGTTCAAACGCAAGAGCTCCTCCATGGGAGAAAGACGGCAGTCTGCTTCCATAAAAGATTTACAACCTTGGGAACCCTAGGGGATGATTCTACTCTGTCCTACAGGGTCCTTATGAGTTGGAATTGACTCTACAGCAGTAGGTTTGGTTTTGGAACGTATAATATTGGGCAAAATGAACCTTAGTTTCCTCACGTGTTAAGTGGAAATAGGCAAACCTACCTCATAGATTTCGAATAAAATACCTTGTTAATTTGAGGAATTAAATATGACAATACATTGATAAATATTGATAAGTACTTGATACACACTAGATGCCTCTTAAGTGGTAACTTCCTTCCTTACTTCAGCATATGTGATTGATATCTATTTAATTATATTGGGGAGAAGTTCTTGAGCACAAATGGTTACGTGCTCGGCTACTGCCCAAAGTGTTGTTGGCTCAAATCCACCCAGAGGTGCCTGGGAAGAAAGTCCTGCCTATCTACTCCTGAAAGGTCACAGCCATTGAAACCCTGTGAAGCTCATTTCTGCTCTGAAACACATGGGGTACCCGTGAGTGGGAATCGGCTCCATGGGAGCTGGTTTATTTCTTTGAGATCGAGATATGTATTGTGTGTTTTACTACAAACATTTTATTTACTTTCTATGCAGGTTTATCCTTCCCATCCAAGTTGTCTCAACTCAAGTGTTCAACACTAGAGGTGTTTAATAAATGCATTTATTCTTAAAAGCCAAATAAAAAAAAAAAGCGTTTAATTAGAATAATTCTGATATCAACCAAGGTTCTCTTTTAGAAATAATGTAACACAGCCTTAACCAGACTATCACAAATTCTTTAAGACAGTATGCTGTGAGATCTGTGCGTATAGCCACTTTCTTCCCTGTCCTTGCTTTTCAGAATGCACCATTTCTCTTTTAATTAATATTTCATCAGATTGTGCTCTAAGGTCCAAGAAGGTCTAGGAAGATATGCACAATACAGTAAAATAACAGCATAATTATTATTAGTTAATTAAAAAATGGATCCTAATCTTGGTGTGTACAATTACTTTTATTATATGAATTTCCAAACACATGTGTCATCTTAACTGTTCTTTATTCCTTCCTCATATTGACTTATACTAGGTCAGTTCTGGGCTTTGCAGTTATTATAGTTAACACTTCTCAAGAAAAAAATGATCTCTATTAATTAATGAGTATATCTGATGACCTTCTCAAGGTTATAAAATCATTAGATTTGGCATATATGCTCTTAATGTGACATCGGTACCTGTAGTTGGAGAAAGAGAAAAAAAAAAAAACGCAAACGATTAAATTCTTAATCTGTGCCAGGCAATGTGTTTGGCTTTTCACGTGCGGGTTTTTTTTTTTTTTTTTTTTCTCATTAATAGGAGCCTTGGTGGTGTGGTGGTTAAGAGCTCAGGCTGCTAACCCAAAGGTCGGCAGTTCGAAGCCACCAGTTGCTTCTTGGAAACCCTGTGGGGGCAATCCTACTCTGTCCTATAGGGTCTCTATGAGTTAGAATTGACTGAAGGGCAATCAGTTTGGTTGATTTTTTGTTTTTAATTTCATCGATTTTCACAGTGGCCAGTGCTAAACTGGAACCGTAAAGAAAAAGGGATTCTGAGAAGTGTAATTCCTGGCTTTCCCTCTGTGATGCAAAGGAGATTTTAGAAGGGGGTGACATTTATGCCAAATTGATAGCAGATAAGCCTTAATGAGAAGAAATGGCACCATTTTTTTTTGTAATCTGATGATTCAGAAGAAGAGTTTTTGTAATTAGAATAACAGCACCTTTTTTTTTTTTATGGAAGTAGGTTCTCACCATCACCCAGTGACACAGCAAGGTTAAAAGAGTGATTAACCCCTTGGAGCAGCTGGACATGCTTCTAGACAGTCAAAAGGGAGCCAGAGCCAAAATCCAGAGATGACAGAATGCCACAGGGCTTTCCCGGAGCAAGCACTCAGACTCCCTGTGTACAGGGAAGAGATGTCATTGTGTTCACCAAAAGTGTGTCCTGTTTGGAAACCTTGTTTACAGGCATGATGTTTAGCAATATATGAGTCTCAGAGTATAATCCTACTTTTGAATGTAGTGGTTGTACTGGGAGGTGCTTTCAATTTAGTGGGGAATCAGGCAAGGAAGGAAAGTTACAATATTGTGAATCAGGGCTAAGACAGCGGTAAGTACATGTGGTATGGGAACACAGACAAAGGAGAAATGAAGTGTACCTGGAAGTGGGGTAAGGAAGAAGTGTGACTCATTAAAATAATGTCAGAGAGAAATTTGGAACCCAGAAACACTGGCTAATTTATAAGGCTGCATAATTGCTAAGGAAACCCTGGTGGCGTAGTGGGTAAGTGCTCTATGGCTGCTAACCAAGAGGTCGGCAGTTCGAATCTGCCAGGTGCTCCTTGGAAACTCTATGGGGGCAGTTCTACTCTGTCCTATAGGGTCGCTGTGAGTCAGAATCGACTTGACAGCAGTGGGTTTGGTTTTGGTGGTATAATTGCTAAAAGGGATCTAGAATTTTAGCTCTGATTTTGCTAACTGGAGGATGTTGAGAAAGGTAGGACAATACAGACAAAGAGAAACTGTAAAAGTCAGAGAAATTGAAAGTGGGAGAAAAAGCAAGAGAAGGAGGGAGGGAGAAAGAGAAAATACATTTCCTATCTTTAGTTGGGGTTTCTGTATTATCCACTGTGAAGAGGAAAATAGAGTTTAGCATAATGAAATTAAATAATAAAACTCAGATTAACCAAAGCCAAAACCAAACCCATTGCCATCGAATTGATTCTGACCCATAGCGACCCTATAGGACAGAGTAGAACTGCCCCATGGAATTTCCAAGGAGCGCCTGGCAGATTCAAACTGCTGACACTTTGGTTAGCAGCGATAGCACTTAGCCACTAGCCACTAGGGTTTCCAAATTCAGATTAGAGAAACTAGATAATAGAGGCTTTGAAAGCCCAGTTTAAAGCTTTCAAAGGCTCTATTATTTGCCCATTATCTACTGACATTTTCAAACTGTTTCACCATAAAACCCTTTCCAAATGTTATGCCCATGATTTATAGCTAAAGGCCATATTCACAGCTTTGTAAGAAGAAAAAAAGTTTTATTAAGATATGACTAATTTTCATGCTAAGATATCCCCAGAGATTTGACCCATAATCAGACAATCAACAGCAAGATTTTTTTTTTTAATCTGATACTTGATAATCATAATGAAGTTTTGGTACTTAGTTTGGGTGTGGACTGGCTATCATACTTGTGCTGATTACCAATTTGAGAGGAAGCCATTTGAACTGACAGTTTGGGTGACACCGCTAAAGTTTCGTCTCTCTTCCTAAGGTTTCAGAAAGTAAATTTCTTTTTTATTTGCCTTTGATGTGTTTTAAAAACCAAGGTGACAGGTTTTGGCAGGAAAGCATACCTCAACAAAATGAAATTATTAAATCAGAAATTAAGAGCATGATAGCATGTGTCAAGCGTAAAGATCAGATCTAATTAAGCCTTTTATGATCAGGAAGTCCAAGGTATAATCAGAAAAGAGTACCTTAATTGATTCCTTGACTCCTGTCAGATTTATTTGCATGGGAAAAATAAAGATGTCCCCTTAGTGTAGCTCGGTGTATATTGACTCTATTATTGTATACATTTGCATTTGCTACTTTTGCATGACGTAAAAAAAGAAAGCTCACTTACTTTAGACAGAAGTAAATAGCCACCATTCAAGGAGAGTCTAGACACTCAGCCAGGCTGTTTTCATGAATTATTTCATTTAAGCTTTACAACAACTCTAAATATAGGGATTACATTTCCCATCGTGCAGATGAGGAAATCAATGTTCAGCTCCATTGAATAACTCACCCAAAGTCACACATCTAATAAGTAGGGGAACTGAGATTCAAAACAGCTCTCTCCATCTGTATAGCTCAGAATGCTACATTGGCTCTCTGGGATTTCCTTTTGAAGCTATCATAAATTGTAATTGAAGAAAATACTCTTCTTTTTTAATCCTGAAAAGTTACAATAGGAAAAATAAAATTACAGTTGGGTCCAAATAAACATTTCCATTACACACTACCATAAAATCCACAGCCAACTCTAAAACACAGGCACATTTTTTTTTCTCTTTTATTTCTTTTTGAGGGTTTTGCAATCGATCACCAAAAGAGGTGATTCCTTCCAAATAATCTTGTTATAAATAAAATGTAAAATTATTGGTTATTTTAGAATAACTTAAGAAGAGTGTGGGAAACTCAAAATAAAAAGAAATGCCTTTGGAGAGGTTGACTTGTGCTAAGTCCTTCGTAGGGCCTTTTGGTGCAGGCAATAGGATAAATATTCTTTGTTATCAGCTTTTCCCATTGAATACACTCTCCTAAAACCCTAGTGTGTTTTACATTCTAAATTTGTTAAATGTTACTCAACAAGTGATGCTTGTATTTTAAGTACTACACTTTCTAATTATCTCTATTAAATTTCATCTTTCTAGGCTGTTGAGATTTTTGGACACCTGATTCTGCTATAAAACATATTAATGTTCTTTCTAGCTTCTTGACCCCTGTAAATTTAATAAATATGTCTTCGCCTTCTAAATAAACGTATTGGTCAGAAAAAAACCAGGGACTGAAGGACTTCACCGTTTCTCTTGGAATTTCCCTCCTGTTAAACATCACAACTCTCTTTGGGTACTATCAATTATGCATCAAACAAACTGTGAAATCTTTACTTCCATTTTTTACAAAATATCTAGCTGAAATATGTTACCACTCCAAAATTCCACTAGTAGGTTTTTTTGAAAATCAAATATTGTCCCAGTCAGTCCCTCACTACCTAGCCTGCTTTCCACATTCCTCAAATATTGCTGGTAGCAACTCTGCAATCTAACCTGCAGGAGCAATCAGTTCCCCTGCAGTTTTACAATTACCTTACCTCAACTGGGCTTCAATAGCTTTTCCAGATGTTTGTCCTTCCTGTACCAGCCTGACCATCCTTCACACTGGCAGAGATGTTGGACTCAAAGTAGGAGTAAAGGAGTTATGGTTTTTCTCTGTCATTACTTCACCAGAAAGAATCGTATTTATTTATTTGTTTGTTTTATTTGTTAAGTTTTAAGTTTTAAAAAATAGGTGATTTTAACTACAATTTAACTGTAACATGCATGACAGATGCATTACAACTAATACATTCTCTAGAGTTGACACCTAATCTTTAAATTAGGCTTGTTATTTCCTTCAATGGAGCAGTCAAAAAAAAACCAAACCAAACCCAGTGCCATTGAGTCGATTCCGACTCATAGCGACCCTATAGGACGGAGCAGAACTGCCACATAGAGTTTAAAAGGAGCACCTGGTGGATTCGAACTGCTGACCCTTTGGTTAGCAGCTGTAACACTTAACCACTACACTACCAGGGTTTCCAAAGGAGCAGTAGGTAGGTTCATTTTGCCAAAGATGAAATTTATGCATAAATTTACTGTCAGAGTGAGGTCCTTATTTTCCTTCCTTCCTTCTTTTCTCTTTCTCCTCCTCCTCCTCCTTCTCTTCCTTCTCCCCCTTCTCTTTCTCCTCCTTCTCCCTCTTCTCCTCCTCCTTCTCCTTCTCCTTTTTCTCCCTCTTCTCCTCCTTCTCCCCCTTCTCCTTCTCCTCCTTCTCCTTCTTCTCCCTCTTCTGCTCCTCCTCCTTCTCTTCCTTCTCCTTCTCATTCTTCTCCCTCTTCTGCTCCTCCTCCTTCTCTTCCTTCTCCTTCTCATTCTTCTCTTCCTCCTCCTTCTTCTTCTTCATCGTCTTCATCTTCTCCTCTCTCTCCCTCTATCACTTTGCCTCCTTCCCTCCCTCTCTTTCTTTCTTTCATTCTCTCAACCATATCAAAAAATAAAGTCGAGCCTTCTAAAATTTCTGGATAATATTACAGTAGCTTTTGGTGATGAATTTTTGCAAATCTTCTACTCAATTTAGCTGGAATTTTAATGAAAATACTCTTTCCCAGAGGTAATTAAATAGCACACCTGGTGTTTTCATTGCCTTCATAGCCTAAGAGTTTTTGTTTTCTCTATCTTTTTGAAAAAATAAGAGAACGACTTTGATCCATTTAACGAGATAGCAATATTGCCCCCCAGGACACAAAAGACCTTAATAAGTATTTTTGAGTGAATTAATGAATCCATGAGTGAGTGAACATAACTAATAAAATGTGATAAATCTACAAGGTCTTATAGAGAAATGCATAAGCTGCCCATTTACTATAGGATAGTATAGAAAATATTAACACATTTTAATTTGACTAATTTGAGCAGATGAAATATATTTTAATGTGTGCTTTTCTGGGAATAAATTAGTTATGCTCAATGTACCCCATCCATTTATTATGCCTTACTCAACTTTTATATTCTTGTAGTTTCAGACATTTTCCTGTCCGTATGTCCACATTCCCAAAATACTTTTGACTTAGATTCACTTACTGTAGAACTCTGTATGTGTTAGAAACCTCTGAGCTGTGCAGTCAAACTTTATTCAGTCATGTCAGAAATGCAAGTGAAAGGCATCCCTCCTTGCTACTGTCACTACACACTCTGAATTTCTAACTTTACTACACAACTTCCAATGTCTTTTGTTGAGACTAAAACAATGAAACAACAGGCCTTAGCATTTCAAGAATGCATTTCTTTGTTTAGCCACTTACGTACAAATTATCACATAAATATTATGTCAAATGATTATCTCAAATACATCTGCTGTTCCATGGTGACATAGAACATTGGTTTTATTGAGCATTCATGGAATATAGGAGGCAAACCTGGAGATCAACACAAGATGGGGAGTGAGTGGTTTAAACTAGGAAAAAAAAATCTTCTCTGAGAAGAAACTACAAAGAAACTTTTTCTGTTTAGACCTTGGCTCTAGGGAAGGATGTCTTCTTCATATTCTAAACCTCTCTGTAGCCCAAAATCCTGTATGTGGAAAATTTGTAAGTGTCTACTATTGGTTGTGACCCTCGGTGCATGCCAGAAACAAGTGCAAAATTTCTTTGGAGGAAGCACCATTAACTTAGGCCTCAAAAAAGTCCCACAGATAAAGCTTCAATGAATATGAGCCCACACACATGAAAAAAAAATCCCCAAACCCATAAAAGTCAACACTTTAAAGAACAATATCAAAGCTTAAAAAGCATCAAAAAATATAATTTCTGTAAATTTTAAAAATAAGCATGTTTAAATAGGTTTAAAGAACTAAAAGAAGCTATTAAAACCAGGAGAGTTTTTTTAGAATGAGCAAGAATATCTGAAAAAGATTCAAGTATACTTTCTAGAAATAAAAGTAGAATAATTGAAATTTAAAAATGCAAGGAGTACTGTAAACATCCAAGTAGACACAGAAGGAATTAGAATTCATTATCTGAAAGATAAATATAAAGAAATTACCCACAACATCGTACAGAAAATCAGAGATAGAAAATATGAGTTTTAAAAATGGAGGACAGAATGAGAAAATAATTAAGTTAAATTTGAATGGATCTTTAATGTTTTACAGAAGATAACTGTCAATCTAAAATTTTAAACCCAAAGAAAATATTTTTCAATAACCAGGATGAAATATAATTAATTCTAGAAAGTTAAAATAATCAAGTTTGCCAACAAAAGACCTTCATTTCTAAAAAATATATTTCAGGAAAAAAACTGACCTTAGGGAAAATATGAGATGAAAAAAGAGAAGCGAGCACAGAAAATGGTATATGTATTAGTAGATTTAAACTAACCTCGTCTTAAAACAAACAAACACAGTAATGTCTGATTTGTAGGACTTAAAAAACTTAGAAAGAAAGAAAAGCTTGAGGTAAAATATTGGAATGAAGTATAATGTGAGTCAGGAGAAGGTCAAAATTATACTCAGAGCTTTTTAATGTTTAGAAGGAGGGTAAAAATACATTAATTTTAGACTTTATTAAGTATGCATACTCAAACTTCAAGAGTATCCTCTAACATAAATACCAAACCAGTAAGGGAAAAAAACAAAATGGGGAAAAAAAAAATCCAATCAATCAAATGCATTTCTAATTAAAATTCTAAGGAAATTCTAAAATGTATATAGAAAAGCAAAGGATCATGGAAAGCCAACTAATGAAGAAAAATATTTGCTAGTGTTGCAGTATAACTGATATGATATTGCAGATAATTAGGGAAAAGATGAGCCATTCAGAGGTAGTGCTGGAACAATCGTTTCTCTGTGCAGAAAAAAATAAAGCTGAATATTTCCCTCAAACTGGACACATGCATGCACGCATACAGAGAGAGACAAACACAAAAAGCAAAAGTCAGAAGGGAATTGATGAATTTTGCTACTGTAGGATATTAAGATTCTTCATCAGATGACATTTTAAAAAATGAGAATAGCCACAAAATGGTAGACATATTTACAGCCTATAAAACCAAAAACAACCTATATATATGATATATAAATAACTTCTTAAAAGCAATAAGAAAAAAACAAGCAACCTAAAAGAACAACAACAAAGGCGAAAGAATAAATAAGCATTTCGCAGAAGAAATGCAACAGGCCAATAAATACACGAGAAGGTATTCATCCTCATTTTTAATCAAGAAAATGCAAATTAATATCATGATGGAATACTGTTTTATACCTACCGTATTGGAAAATTTTGAAAAGTAGGATAATAACAGGTCTTGGTGAGGCTGTGGAGAAAGGAGAGCTTTCATACACTCTGGTAAGTATCTAAATTATCCAGTAGGTTACTTATGCTCATATTTAATTACCCAGCAATTCTTTTCCTAGATATAGACCCTATAAAAACTTCTTCACATTTATGACAGAATACATGTGCACCATTGATTGTAATAGTTAAGAAAAAAAAAGGTACAATCCAAATGACCACCAACAAGAGAATTAATAAATTTTTATACAGTGAAATGCATAAACTACATTTATTTAGATTGGCATGAATCTCCTAAACATAATGTTGAACAGAAAATAAGAAGTTGCAGAATAATACATATGGTTTGCTACCCCTTATATAAAACTTAAAAATACGTAAAACTAGACAATATTTCAGGCTGCATACACATGTACTGTAACCCCGAAGAAAAGCTAGGGGACTGATGAAAGTTCTGAATGCCGATGACCTCTGAAGGGGAGAGAAAAGAAATGGTCTCACAAGAGGCTGACAAAACCTAGAGAAGCCCAGTAGGTGGCCAGGGTGGGGTCTGCTGGACATATCATCTAGTTGTCATCTGTTGAAGTCCAGGTCAGCTAAACCCAGGATCAGAGTGTGTGGTGAAGATGTCAATGTTATAAGTCGGGAGATAGATATGAACTAAGAGGTCAAACCGAAAACCAAAGGAGCTTAAGAAAATACCAAAAGCAGAACATGACCACTAGAGAATAAGACACGAGCCTCAACAGAATTCAAAAGTGTGCTTAAGAGGAAACCCCCGGTGGCATATTGTACTAGCAGTGTGCCTGAGTGCACCGTGAATGGTTGGTAGGGCCTCAAACTCTGCCATTTTTCTCTTTTAGTGGTGTAACCCCACATGGATTGAAAAACAGTGGATCCTGACAACAATCTGGCCCCTCTGCAATAATGTTTGAGCAAGGCTCCAGGGTATTTTGTAGTGGTGAAAGAACAGATGAAGTGAACAAGATGTTTGCTTTGTTCCTACCTCAATTCCTAGGAATTGAGGGTGGGGGCGGGGGAGCGGGGAGGAGAATCCTGAGGGATAGTTTCTGCTTCGTTTACCAAGTGGTTATTGTTTAAAAGTTCAAGTCAGGAAATGGAATATTTTGAAGTCCTACTGGGAAGGCACATATGATTCTTAACTCCAAAGAAATTGCACTAAACCTTTGGGCCTGACAGGTGTAGTCTAGGTGAAGTATTACTTTGTGTTGTCAAGATTCATTTCTTTACTGGGCAGTCACATTGCCAAATAAGCTATGAGGTTGAGATTTTGAAGGCTTTGGTTCCTGCTGAATCTCAGAGATGAGGGATGTTCTGAGGCAAGCGAGTGCAAAGTCTACTTAATATTCCCCTGCATAGCCACCTCCTGGGAACACCCCTGAAGAGGAAAGTTGAAAGGTGTGCCTGCAGCTGTGTTTTCTCAAGGATGATGGTTCTCGGAATACAGAATAGAGAAGTGCAGCTTCCAGACTGTCGTGCTTGCAAGACATCAACTGTGCCAATAAATACAAATGTTGTACCAGCCCTCCTCTCAGAAAGGACAGAAATGGGGAAATAGAAGGAGTCAGCATTTCTTGTTACTTATCTGAAATAAATCATGCTTTGTGCTAGATGAATGGAAGAGAGGGTGTTTTCAGGTAAGTACTTATTTGTAGGAAAATGATGAAGTCAGGACTGGTATTTTTTGTCCCAACACAATCTATGCTTCACCTAGACCATTGCATACACATTTTATAAGAATTTATATAGCATATAAAACAAACAAAAAAACAAATCCATTGCGGTCGACTTGATTTCAACACATAGTGACCTTGTAGGACAGAGGGGAACTGCCCCATAAGTTTTCCAAGGCTGTAATCTTTACAGAAGCCAACTGCCAGATCTGTCTCCCATGGAGTGGCTGGTGGGTCGGAACTGCTGACCTTGCAGTTAACAGCCTAGCGCTTAACCACTGTGCCACCAGAACTCCTTGTGTATAGTATATACTAGGATACAAATACATTGAGAGCTGAATGGTTCAAACTCATACAATCATTTTATTAATGATCTGTCTTTGAGTCTCTTTTGGTTCACTATGGGATACAATTCCTAAATGTATTGTTATATGCATATCTATATTCATATCTACATTTATATTTATTTCCATGGCGAAGGAAACACAGCACAGAAAGAGCTCGATCAAGCTTTATAATCAGATGGACCTTGATGTATATACATATATCTAGTTTTCATCGTTTATTTATTGACTGACTTGGGGCAAGGTATACAATATCTCCAAGCCTTAAATTCCTCATTTATCAAGTGGACATATAATATCTGCCTTATTGTATGTTTAGGAGCATCAAATAAGTATATATATGTACGTATGTATGTATGTATGAATTATCTATCTCTGTCTCTCTATTTATCTGTGTGGTGCTTGACACAAATAGGCATGTGATCAAAATTAGTGTGTATGATTATAATATATAAATATAAAAGTGTCTGGAGGAAAGTCAGACAAGTATAAAAAATGATTCAGAGGATGATGAGCACTAACGAAACCTGCACAGAAAATGTCATGATCAGCTGGGATAGGACCAACAGGTACAAAGAGTAGCAAGATTGAAAAAGTGCCAACAGTTGAAAAGTATAAAAACTGGATCGGGGAGGTTTCCATATTAAAAGGGTATAAAGAGAAATAAGAAAGAACATAGCTACTCCATACTATGTTATATAAGTGTTATCAACGTGTCTGGAAATTTGGTTGGCAATAGGTGTTGAAAGCTGAGAACTAGCGCTGGTAATTTATAGCCCAAGGATAATATATTCCCTACTTCCAACCTGAAAGCACTAATACCAATAGCCTTTCAAACAAGCCTGCAAAAAAGCAGGAATATCCATCCTTCAAATTTCTAAATGTGCACCATAAGTACATGTAGTGTGGCATCACCCTTAGATGATTCCACAGGATGACTGTGTTGGTACTCAGTTGCACAGAACGATTCTGAGCCCACTGTTCCTTTATCTATGGCTTTCCTTACATCAGTTTGGACAGTATCAGCTCTTTGGGGGCTTTAGCTTTGATTCTCCATACCGGGATATGGGCACTATCAGATGAACAATCTTTTCTTGGCACATCTTAAAAAGTAACCTTTTCAGCCTTTTAAAAGTCAAGAACTTCTGTAGCAAAAGATGCCTAATTACTTGCTAGGTACCATCAAATCAGTTCAGACTCATAGTGACCTTATGTACAACAGAATGAAACATTCCCTATCCTGTGCCATCCACACAGTCATTGCTACATTTGAGCCCATTATTGCATCCACTGTGTCAATCTATCTCATTGAAAGTCTTCCTCTTTTTTGCTGGCCTTCTATTTTACCCAGCATGATGCCCTTCTCCAGAGACTGATCCCTCCTGATAACATGCCCAAAGTAAGTGAGATGAAGTCTCACCATTCTCACTTCTAAGGAGGACTCTGGCTGTACTTTTTCCAAGACAGTTCTGGCAGATCATGGTAAATTGAATATTCTTCACCAACACTGTCACTCAAATGCCAACAACAAGAAGATGTCTCAGGACATACTAAAAGGGGACTGTGTAGACATGTAAACCACCTCAGCTCCCCTGATTTACTTTAAAATAGTAGTTCTGGCCCATGGTCATACAACACCAAGTACATAATAACTAGTTTAAAATTTGTCACAATACTTTCTTACTTCTAATGGCTAAAGTACTAATGCCTACAAATGATTTACTAACCTATACAAATTAGATTGGAATGAAAGTTATCTCTATTTTGTCAGTGTCACTCCCTAGAACTTGTGTGTTTATGATTTACTGAGTGGTGTAGGATTACAGAAGTTATCCTGCATATATCTACGGGACTATATCACACCTATAAATGACACTTGTTAAATGTATGACAGTGTTCAGATAGTATGCTCTAAAGGACTTTTAATAATCTATCCCCTAAACTACTTCAGAAATCCTGCTGGAGAGATCCTGGGAGAGTTACACAGACTGGCCCACCCTCCTAGGGTCCTTTCCTATTCAAGGAGATGAGGGATTCCTGGGACAGAATGATTTTTTGATCAGAGGCAGCTCTTATGATCTACCCATAGTAGCTGGGTAGGTGGACTAACTATCTTGAGATTTGAGACAAATAAGCTTAGATGATGGACAAGTTTTTTATTTTTTATATAGGTCCTAAATAAGTTAGAAATTCAAATAGATTTGATAGTCAAGGATCAGATAAGAACCCAGCAACCATATCTAACGTGAGTAACTCAACTTGACTCCAGGGGAAATTTAGTCTTCACAATGACTCAGTTTCCTATAGAGTCATAAACTGGGGTTGATGGAGTTGGAGTTTTCTTATGTAGGTGTGCTTATAAAATGACTGGTAGTAATGGGTCTTTAAACCACCTAAAGAGAATAATTCTAATTCAGTTGTTGGCAGTTATGGGACCTCCCCAGTGTCAGGTGATTCTGGGAACCCATGACACGTAAGAGGTTACACTGACTTAAGCCCATTTATCCTAGGCATGGAAAACCTGGTAGCATAGTGGTTAAGAGCTACAGCTGCTAACCAAAAGGTGGGCAGTTCGAATCTACCAGGCACTCCCTGGAAACCATATGGGGCAGTTCTACTCTGTCCTATAGGGTCGCTATGAGTGAGAATCGACTCGACGGCAACGGGTTTGGTTTTTTGTTGGTTGTTTTTTTATCCTAGGTGTGCTTCAGTGCCCTGCTATATCCATCTGCTGCTGCCCACAATGCCTAAGCCAGCTGCCCCTTCTCTGTTGCATGTCTTTGTAGCACACTGTCATACTACCAGCAATTGCTGGAAGAGCTTTCACTTTCTATTTGACTGTTAAAGCTATCTCTTACACTGCCTCTACTGATAAACTTCTGTTGTTGGGGCTTCCACTGGGAATAGCCAGCACCCTGTAAAAATGGAAAGACAACATAACTTGGATGAGATGTCTCTGGCCCTATCTACCAGCTCAGCACCAGGACGCTCCCTTGGCACTAAAGGGTTGCTGCTCTTTCAATATTCTCCTCAGCGTGGGATTAAAAGGCCAGAAACTCTAGGTACTGAAATTTTATTTTAGAGTGCCATGAGAAAGGCATCAGAAAGAACATCTAAACATGAACCATGGGCTTAAATACACAACAGCTGCTAAGATAAGTTCTGCAAAAGTATAAGAAAATGGAAGGGTTTTTGAGACCCTTTACTACAGAAAAATCTTCTGGTGTTTTGGTTAAAAACATTAGCCAACCTGCTCTTCCCACGATATCTCCCCATAGGCACACCTGGAGCTTTATCCCCCCCTCCTTAAGGATATCATTCATAGTATTTCTACTAACTATTGTTAATTAAATAAATATTTGACACTGCCTGTGTACCAGGCACTGTTCTATACACTTGAAATATGTCATTGATAAACAAGACCCCTTACTTGGGGAGCTGATGGTCTAGAGGACCCTCTAGTCTCTTTTTTCCTGTCTTGCTTACATTTTTATTCCACCCATCCTCTAAACTTCACTTCAAGAGCTTCCACCTCTGTGATGATTTTCCTGAGGTTTTTCTACCAAATACAGCCTGCATATCCTTTGAAATCTTGCGGCAGTTTCCTGCCTTTGCTGCTTAGGTGACTTATTATCTCGTGCTTCCCTGTACTGGCGGTTTTTGAGCACATGTCCTTCTAAACTGGATGTTTCTGGAAGGTAAAAAGGTCTAGAATATATTCATAGGGGCAATGATTCTGTGTGTTTTGTTTACTGATACATTTCCAGCAACTGTAGTGGATATATAATAGGCTCTCTGTAAATATTTTACATGAACGAATGAGTCAGTGAACAAATGTCTTTGTATTCCTCACAGTACCTTATCATATCTTACATGGAGCATTGGATTTGTACTCAGAAGTTCTGGATTTAAAATCAAGCTCCAAATTTGATTTTCTCTCTCTGATATTCAGCTTCCTTCTGTGTAAGATAGAAATAAGAATTTCTGCTTTATTTTACCGAAATGTTTTGAAGATCAAATGATGTATATGGAAAAGAAATCCTTTGTTCACTGCTAAACAAGTAAAGGTTGTAACAACTAAGTCTGTAATGATTACTGTTGGATAAATGAATGCATGCATACATGAATCAAAGAATGAATGAATGAAAAGGAAAAAAATATGATTCCATAAAGTCTGAACAATTGGGGGATCCAAGTAAGATGTAGACAAATGTACTTTTAGAAGACAGAGGACTTAGCCCTAGGAATTAGTTGATGTGTAAAAGCACTGTGCTGCAGCTTGGCTGAGTATGTTTCCTGATATCAACTTTAGTCCAAAATTCAGGGCATAATGGAAATAATTAAACCGAGATTTCAGTGGGTGGCTATGGGTAAGTCACTTTAGCAACCTGATCTTTCATTGGCTTATTTATAAAATCAAGATTAGCATCCTCAACGTATCTCCCTCCTATCCTTGTTGTGATGATCAAGGAGTTTAAGTGTTGACAATGGTTTGTAAATTAATAAATCCCAGTAAAATGTGATATATTATTGGTAATTGCATGACATTAAAGACTCATGGTTTGTGTTATACTCTTTGCTTCTTAAAATTGACTTATTACCCAAAATTTACTTATGACTTAGGAATTCCTAGCATCCTGGAGTTTTTTCAGTACACTAATCTATTTAATCCATGCAACAATTCTGTGAGCTACATTTTATAGGGAAGAAACTGGCCCACAGAGGTAAAGTGAATTAATTGTCTCAGGTCACACAGCTTGCCAGTTGCAGCACTAGGCCATCTCAACACATGTTCCAAAACAAGCCTGTTACCATCAAATCAATTCTGACCCATAAAGACCCTATAGGGCAGAGTAGAACTGCCCCACAGGGTTTCCAAGGGGTGGCTGGTGGATTCGAACCTTTTGGTTAGCAGCCTGAGCTCTTAACCACTGTGCCACCAGGGCTGAACACATGTTTGGTAACTCCCAATATGGAACTCTTTCCATAAAAGCATAAGATCTGAACTCTCTGCTTTTCAAACACAGTATTTATTTTCAATGAGTCCTGATTTTGCTTATTATCATATTCAATCCAATAAAATTAATATTTGAGATATATATATATTTTTTACTACCTCTAAGCTTTGGTAAATGTGTAATATTCTTTTCAAGGTACAATTAAGCAAAGGCTACCTAGAGATCAGAATGGCAGGACACACATATTGTTGGTATTTAATCCTTCACAAATACTTTTAAATGGTCTTTCTGTTACTGTAAAATGTGTTGTGGTTGTAAATATCAAAAAGGTATATGATCTTGTATGTTTTGAAACTTTGAGCACCAGCCTAAAATTAAGTGAAACGAGGCTCATATTGCACATCTACCCAAAAAAAAACATCTACAGGCATTAGTTATTAAGCAAATAACAAGGTGGGTAGAGAGGTCTAGATTGTATTTAAATCTCTGGAGGAAGGGCAGTGATGAGGTGTAGAATTTTAAAAATAGACTTGAATATAGCTTGTAACGAGGCACATGGTAGAAGTTAAGGAGAAATTGCTTCACTAAGCACCATTATTCTGAAGAATAGTAAGAATAGCAAGCAAAGACATTGATGACCTCAGAGAAACATGAATAACACATTATTGCTCAGATGATATTGACAGCCAAGCCTGATTCCCAGGAATTTAAAGCAGATTTGACATTCAGCGGCCAGATGGGTTTCTTAAAGACGCTTTCTATATTTTAAAGATCTTGTTAAGTCAGCCTTGGGGGGAGAACCGAAGGTATTTCTTTCTAGAATGAAAGAAATTTCTCCTCCCACTAAATCTTATCATTTAATGGCAATTTGATAAGGGAAAACTCAACTCAGGACTCCTGAGAGAGTATGGAAAGGGACCTGGCTCAGTTCTCAGGAGCATTCGCATTCTCCCAGCTGAGGTTCCACCTAGGAAGCCTCCAAGGGGCTGAGGTCATGATACAATTTCAGGATCAAAAGGAGCCCAGTCGAGAAGCTTTTCCTCTAAGCATGAGCTCATGGCCTCTTACCATGATTGCCATGGTGCCGCCCTTGAACATAGGTGGTAAATATTCATGCTAAGCAGGCAAATAAAAACCAGGATCTCAGGATTTCTTTTGTTGAAAGAAACATCAGCCAGCCACTGATATTTTCAAACTTTTTCTTTCTTTCCTGCTGATGACAAATGTCTAGGGAGGATGATATCTGCCAGCTGACCAGATAATTGAAATCATGGAGAAAGTCCAGGCTCTGCGTTTGTGGTGGCCAGCCAGTAAATTTCATTTCCTTAAAAAGATACAGTAAATGAACGGACAGGGTTCTGTGCCTGCCACACTGAAGACTTTTAGGGGCTGCAAACAAATCAGACGGCTGCATCCTTGCGTAGGACACATACCGCCAACGTGTTGAATTTCTTGTTTTGCTTTTGTTTTTTTGCATAGTAGGAGCCACAAAAGAACCTCTTTGGCTAGATTTGATTTTTGCTATGTCTACTCAACAGCAACAGGTTTTTTGTCAAGATGCGTATGTGGAACATTATTTGTGTATGTGTTTATGTATGTGAACGTACATAAAACTGAGTCAGAGTTCCTTCCTCCACTCCTGGATAATTGAATGTTGTGGCGTTTATTTGACTTCCACTGTAGTTTTCTTTTTCACCAGTCAATGGTTTATCATCATCATCATTATTATTATCATCATCATCATTGCTAACAATTACCAAGCTCTTTTTATGAAGGTAAAGGTAGGTGGTATTAATCCCATTTTACGGGTGAGGAGACTGTGACTTAGACAGTAAATACATTTTCAAGGTCACATAGCAAAACTTCGGCCAAGTCAAGATTTAAATTCAGAGCCTATGGCTCCAGAGGGCTGTGTTTTACTATCACATTATATTACATCCAATTCAATTCTCCTGTCTCCTCCCCCCACCCCCACTTTGAAAACTCTTGCAATCTGAAGTTTATAGTCAGAGGAGTTTTGCTTATTTAATCACAAGTCTCTTGAATCTGCCTGTCTTAGCCATTATATCTATCTACCTACCCATCCATCCATCCATATTTAAGTTATGAAGACCCCACTATGATTTATCAAATGTAAAGTGTTCCTCCACAACTCTTAAATATGTGCTTTTGGATGATTGTTGCCCCCCCTTCCACCCCCACCACTCACAGTAACCTCTTTTTGGGTCATTCACCCATTTATTCAACAAGCATTTTGGGAGGTACCCTCTTCTTTGTACCAGACAGTGCTAGGAGTGCAGCAATGAGCAAAACAAACACTAATTTCATCAGAATACAAAATAAAAATAAGATTATTAAAGTTGATCTCAGAAGAGTGGTTGGTTTTTTTTTTCAACTGAGGGCCGGAGAAGCCAACCATTGCCTTCCTCCCAATCCTGCTCCAAAACAAATCACATCCCAATTTAAGCTGTGCACCTCCTGTATGCAGGGTATTCTGTTAGGTTCTATAGGGTTATCCAGCTAGAAGAAAACCCTCAAGTAACAAAGACAGTGGTTCCAAGAATTTGAATTTTTATGACTCTTTCTAGGACGTATTCTCCATAAAATATCTATGAATGCCTTCATAAATTGCTATTTAGTCTCTTCAGTGATCCCTGTGTGTTTTCAAGGTGTTCTGTGGTGTGAGTCTTCGGGGATTAGTCATTTCCACTTGTCAGTGCCATACCTAGCAAGATCTGATGCAAAAACTATTTCTCCAACATGCCAATTGGCAAAGATACCAGGTTAGGTTTTGTTCAGGCAAACAGATTAGCCCTCTAAGGGTTAATTAGGAAGCAAGCCCCTTCCAGGGCCTGGAATTGTTTACTTCAATCTTTTTCATGCAAACTGCCATGTTTCACTTGGGTACTAATTGTGCCTGATGGACCCATTATTTTGTAATCAGAGCAGTTCCTTGGCTAGCTCTCTGGGGGTTAATTAAATGGATGAGGTAGTGCCCCGGATATTACTAACAGACAGGACCGTTTGAATTTCTCACCAACTGTATTGGAGAAAGTCCTGTTACTATGAACAATCGGGTTCCTCAGCACCAGTGGTGCCTTTCACAGTTAGGGTTTATTAGGTTACTGTACCAAGACAAGCCCAGCTGATCCATCAATGCAGTCCTGCCAGGGTTGGCCCCATTTCTGCTCACAGAGGACTTGTGCCAGTGGATTCGGGAAACCCAGCCTGCGCGTAGGCAGCCCCATTTACTGCGGAAGATGATTCCTGCCCCGGGTTAAATGTGTGCACCTCATGGAAACGTCGGTCGGTATCTTTAACCAAAGGCACTTAAAAGCTAGGAAAGCAGCAATCTACCCTGAAAGATATTGTACTAAATACAGCAACAGACCACAATGATTGGTAAGGTGATTAGACATTTCTGTGATGTTGTTATGCCACTGCTGCTGTTGATCGGGGCTGACCTTGTGATCTGTCAGTTCTTTTCCCTGGTTTTTCTTTCGTCCCCCTGCTGAATTTCTAGCTCAAGGTTCTTTCTGTAAAATTATTGCACATTATTTTTCTCTTAAGTTATTTTTATTTTTTTACAACAAGCCCACTGGGACTGAATAACCAGGAGGGTATATTGTGTATTGTGGCATGAATGAGGAGAATGGCAATTCTAGCGCTCAAATATCTAAGCTCTGCTGCATTTTGGGACATTGGAGCAAGCAGCAAACCAGGAAAGAGGGATTTTTACGTGAAGCTTTGTACTCATACCCACCGTACCAATTATAGGACAACATTTGTGTTGCATGTAGAAGTGTCTGAACTGTAATCATAGATGACTTAGGAAATGGTTTGGAGAAGTATAAATCATTTTTATGGAGTTAGCTCCTGCTTAGAATCTTTAGAGTATTAAGACCATGGCTGTTTGAGTGTAGGCAATATGACATGATGGAAAGTGCACATGATGAGGTGGAAAGACCTGAATTCAATTCTAATTTTTTTCACCTATGAGTTGTGTAATTTGGGCAACTCACTTTACCTCTCTGTGTCTCAATTTGTTTATCTCTGGGGATTATAACACTACCCTACTTTCTACTCCTGGATTGTCATGAAAATGAAGCATAGTGCTTGGCAGATACAACATGGCTCCATTATATTCTGTGAATGAATGACTGACTGGATTGGAAAATAAATAAACAATATCCGCCAAAAAAATTCTTTGTCAAGTATTAGCATTTACAAATACTTGTAAGACTTAAAAGCAAAATAATTTATAGTGATATTTTGTTATATTCCTCCATTCCTGTACACACACACACACACACACACACAAAGTTACAAATTCTTCCTAGGTTCTGCAGCTGCTGGGTTGTTCTAGACACTAGCTTACTGCTAAGGCCTTTTTGCCTTAATTCTACTATTTCCTTCTTTCAAAGAAAGAAAAATGTCAACACATGGTTGTCACATCCTTCTGCCGCCAGGTAGAATTTTGTAGTATAGGGTAAAGAGTGAATGTAACAATGAAGGGTATATTAGGTGCATGAAGTGTCCAGAGTAGGAAAATATATAGAGATATAAAGTAAATGAGTAGTTGCCTAGAGCTGAAAGTGGGGAAGGCAGGGAAGGCAAGTGGCTGCTAATGGGCACAGGATATTTTTTAGGGGGTGGTGATGAAAACGTTCTAAAATTGATTGTGGTGATAGTTTCACAATCCCATGAATACACTGAAATTATTGAATTGTGCAGTTTAAATAGGTAAACTGTGTAGTATGTGAAATATATCTTAATAAAGTTGTTATTCAAAAATGAACATTCAGAAAATGTGTGTGTGTTGGGGGGAGCACACAGTACTAGAATCAAATAGATTTTGATGTATGGCTCTGAACACTTTTAACCAGTAAGTAGTCACCAATCCTGTGGCAACGTAGAGTAATGCTGGTGAGGACTGCATTCTGGGGGAATCTGGCAAGGTACACCAGCTTCAGACCTGAATCTGAAGCTACTTCCTTATGTCCCTTTTCCTCTTGGGTTCTTTTTTCTATCTGTTGGCTGTAATGCTTAAATATCTGGAGTTTATCAAGCCTGCATGGGTCCTAAAGGCCTCTGGCAGTCAAACAGAATACTTTCCATACCCCAGAGCTAGTCCACTGATTCCCATTGCTCCAGGAAAATAAAATTATATATATATATATATATATATATATATATATATATATATGTGCTTTGTATGCAACTTCTCATTTAATTTCGTATCTCATTATGCTCCTATAAGTATGTTTTTTATTAAACCTATTTTGCAGATGGAAACCTATGGCTGCTAACCAAAGGGTTGGCAGTTTGAATCTGCCAGGTGCTTCTTGGAAACTGTATGGGGCAGTTCTACTCTGTCCTACGGGGTTGCTGTGAGTCAGAATCAACTCGACAGCACTGAGTTTGGCTTTTATTTTTTTTTTGCAGATGTGAAAAGTGAAGCTTGGATGGGTTTGGTAAAGCCAGGATTCAAAGCTAGGAAGTCTGACTCCAAAGTCCATCCTCCTAATCACTTGACTATACTGTTTTGTGTTGTTGTCACATCCTGTGCTTTCAGGATGCTTAAGAGAGAAGAGAAGGTCTAGTGTCTATGAGATAGAACTCTGGGCTATTGGGTGAGCTATAGAGAAAGACCTGTGAGAAGGGTCCACCACTTGTCCTGAGTCTATGGTTCACTGGGCACCATGGTCATTATTTCTATTATTTATTGGAGGCCTTACTACCAGTATGGTTTTCCTTACATCCACCATTCTGGCCTTGGAAATCTCTCATTCATTACTTCAGAGAAACTGCTAGATGCTAGGCTCTGTGCTAAGCATGTGGCATATATCAGATAACTAGAAAAACGTGGAGCTTTTCCCTTGAAGGAAAGAGGAAATTGAAAAAATAACCACAACAAATAATTATGTATGATGATTACACCAAACAGAATTACAAGGTGTTATAGAGCATGTAACTGTGGGTCCTTCCTCAACCCAGGAAGGGGAGATGAGAAAAAGGAAATGGTATTGAAGTTGGCACCAGAAGGTCGTGTTACAGAGTGTTCCAAAAGGAAGGCACAGCATGTCTGTAAGCCTTGTGGAGAAAGGAATGTGACATTACCAAGAAAAGAAGAGAAGGTCAGTGTGACTGAGAGTGGAAGGCAAGGTTGAGATCAGGCCAGGTTTTCCCCTTAGTCTGAAAATTCAGTTACTCATTTCCTCTTGGACTTCCATCTTAAATTTGCTTAACCTTGACTTGATGATTTGCTGTCAATATTTAATCTCCTTTCAGATGTTGGTGTCGTGTTTAAATTCTATTAAACTACTTCTGCATATATACATACATGAAGGCTTACCATCTCTTCATCTTGAGCTCACAGATGGCAGGGAAAGTTAACATTTCCTCAAGACAGGAGTGTATAGGAGTAATTAATTCTGACTCTGGAGTCAGACTGTCTGGGTTCAAACTTCA
The DNA here is from genome assembly GCF_024166365.1 of Elephas maximus indicus. Lineage (NCBI taxonomy): Eukaryota > Metazoa > Chordata > Mammalia > Proboscidea > Elephantidae > Elephas > Elephas maximus. The sequence goes on along the minus strand of NC_064827.1, from coordinate 37,778,120 downwards.
GGTGTACTACTTCCTAGCTTTGTGACCTTGCCCTATCACTTAATCAGTCTGCTCGATTTTCTCATCTGTAAAGTGAGAAGAGCAAAAGCGTGTATCTTATGGTAGATTAAATATATAAATAAAATGTGAGGTACTTGAACAGTGACCAGCACATAGTAAGAAACCAAGTGTTAGGTACTAGCATTGATTATATGCATAGTGTAATTAGGGACTTAATAAATCTTTGCTGATGGGGAGTTGATAATTACAATAAAATCCGTCCTGATGGATTTTCAGCTGACCAGGAAAATTTGGAGATATTCTTAAATACTTCGACTGGAAATGCATCCAAACCAAAAAACCAAACCCATTGCCATCAAGTCGATTCTGACTCATAGGGACCCTAGAGGACAGAATAGAACTACCTCACAGAGTTTCCAAGGAGCAGCTGGTGGATTCGAACTGCTGACATTTTGGTTAACAGCCAAGCTCTAAACCAGTGTGCCGCTAGGACTCCTGAAATGCAACTGTTTGCCTCTATTTCCTAGATACTAATGGAATTTATTTTTCTTTTATGTGTAAAACTTTTTGGCAAGTGGTCATATTGTGCTTTTTCATTTTGACTGGTTCTCTGTGATATGGCAGACTACGTATTTTAATTTTAGAATAGCTGATACTTCCCCTAAAATTTATGAGTATTTTTAACACCATTTTATAGATGAAGAAACTGAATCTAAGGAAGGATTAGTGAATCCTCCATAGTCACAGATAGTAGGAAGCAGATGTCTGGTTTGAATTTAGGTTGTTTGAATACAAAACTCTCTTTTATCCATCTCATACCTTTGTCTTTCATTTGCATGTAATTAACTCCTGGGAAATTGATCTGGCCAATACAGTGTTTGGAAGATTCAATCCATTGTCCTTACATTAATGTAATTTCGCTAACGACATTATTAGTCATATAATTTTGGTGAACTGAATTCAAGATGAAGTCATCCTGATGTGTACAAGACCTTTCCAATGCACTGTTTGTAACTGGATTTTTTTTTATACGAATGTGTTCTTAATTGCACATTCTCATGAAAGTTGTTCTAGATAAGAAACTTGTTTTTCGAAAAGTCTGTGGTTGACTTGCAGTAAGCCTGATAGCTGTTTCATCATCTACTGTCTGCTCACATTTGTGAGGAGTACTACCGGTTACATGGCATTCCCTGACTGTAACCTTCCGCAAGGGAAGGCAGCCTTCTGCCTAACTGCACTGCAATGATTTTTGGCAGACACTTCTATTAACCAATAACGTACTTAGGGGCATTGGAGTTGTGAATTCTAAACTTTTTTGGATGTGCATCCTTATAAAAAGAAAAGAAACATGAGCATGTATGCCAATTTGTATAAATTTGTATATAAGTATTTATAAATCATATAAATGCACAATTGTTACTTGCCTAAGAGAAAATATAAATGTTTAATAGTAGATTAAATAAAGTCGGACTGAGCTTTATATATTTTATTGTGCTTTAGGTGAAAGTTTACAGGTCAAGTTACTCATTTAAAAATTTATACACATATTGTTTTGTGACATTGATTGCAATCCCCACAATGTGACAGCACATTCCCCCTTTCCACTCAGGTTTCCCTGTGCCCATTCATCCAGTTCTTGTCCCTTCCTGTCTTCTCATCTTGCTTTTGGGCAGGAGTTGACCATTTGGTCTCATTTATTTGATTGAACTAAGAAGCACGTTCCTCACATGTGTTACCAAAACCAAGTTAGTGTTTGTTTTATAGGCCTGTCTAATCTTTGTCTGAAAAGTGGGCTTTGGGAGTGGTTTCAGTTCTGAGTTAGCAGTGTCCAGGGGCTTGGGGGTTCCTCCAGAACCAAGCTATATTTTTTAAATGTCTATGAAATTGGAATGTCCTTATCTCACTATTAGCTAATTTTGGCTAATTTATTGTTTATTCGTAAGAGTTGATTTAAGTCTGTAATTCAAAATTTCTTGAAAAGTTGGGAATTTTATTATTTTCTTCTGATAGGACTGTTTACCTTATAAATTAGCTGAACATTTATACTAGAAATTGGAAGAAAGTCAGTTCTTCAATTTTCTTTATGTTCATTTGTGCTTGTATAATTTGCATTTTTGCTTTATCTTCAAACTGTGGTTTGCTTGCAGGAAATTTTTTAAAACCATTTGTTTACTTTGTGACATTTACGTAGCTTAAGCCCAGTAATAGAAACTGTAAATTTACTTAAGCAAATACAGTGTATTGAAAAAGAAGGAATGAGTTAGGTTACCACTGTTATATCTAAGTATTATAGCACTTCCTCTCTTGCCTAAAAATACCTTAACTACCTTACGTAATATGGACGAGATGTGGGTGAAAATGACTATGTTATTTTTTTTTATATATATCCATAGAGTTTAAAGTTTCTCTTAAGTAAAAAAAGCCACAGTAAAAAGAAGTTCAGCTTTCATTCAGCATACCAGTGATTGCCCTGGTCCTCTGCCCCAAACCACTGGTGAGAGCATTCCCTTTTGAAAACTATGAGAATAGATTTCAGTAATGATGGCATCAAATATTTTTGACCCATTCATCCTTTTACTATCATCTATCGGCTGGAATGGAAACCTTGGTGGCGTAGTGGTTAAGTGCTACGGCTGCTAACCATAAGGGTCGGCAGTTCGAATCTGCCAGACGCTCCTTGGAAACTCTATGTGGCAGTTCTACTCTGTCCTATATAGGGTCGCTACAAGTCGGAATTGACTCGACGGCACTGGGTTCAGTTTGGTTTTAGTATAAGCTGGAATTATTCATCAGTAATAAGCAGCTAAGCAAGATAATTTCCAGTTGGTACAACCATTTATTAAGAACTTACCAAATGTCAGGCACTATGTTTGTTTCCAGAGATATAAAAATAATCAAATCCTATTTCTGGCATTGAAGGAACTCAAAATTTAGTAGGGGAGACCAGCAAAGAAAAGGACAGTTATAGTGCAGTGTGGTATGTGCTATGACGTAGCAATGCTTAGGAGCAAAGACAACAATAGAAAAGGTAGCAATGCTTGAGCTGATTCTTGAAGAATAAGCAGGACTTAACTACACCTAGAAGCAGGAAAAAGGTAGCCTACCAGAGAGAAGACTGTATTTGTTTCTCATCAGAAGCCTATGAAGTAACAGGCTTAAAGAGCAGCTAACAGGAGGAAGGGAAACCCTGGTGGTGTAGTGGTTAAGTGCTACAGCTGCTAACCAAAGGGTTGGCAGTTCAAATCTGCCAGGTGCTCCTTAGAAACTCTATGGGTGCAGTTCTACTCTGTCATATAGGGTCACTATGAGTCAGAGTCGACTCAATGGCAATGGATTTGGTTTTGGTAATAAGAGGAAAAGCTGGTGTTCACATCCATGTTCTTTTTCCTCTAGCATACTACTTTGTAAAATGGATAAAGATGAGAGATCTCCTCTCTATTTGGGAATTTCATAAAATATGCACTAACAGCTGACAAGCAAGCACTATATACAAGGCTCTTTTTATCACCATAGACCAGAATTTTCCTAAAGTGTGTCTCATAGAGCACTAGCCCCCAAAATGCTTGGTGGCAAATGGGTTCCATGGTTAAATAAACTTGAGAAAGGCTGCATACTCTGACTCTCTCTTAATATTTACAATACACATCAACATAAAGAAAGCTCTGAGAATTTCAGCAATAGAAACTGCCACAAAAGACAAATATTGTATGGTCTCACTTATATGAAATATCCAAAACAATCTAGTGTACAGAGACCTGAGTTTATCAGTGGTTGCCAAGGAATAGGGGGACTCATTGCTTAGCAGACACTGAGCTTCTATTCCAAGACTAATCGAAAAATTTGGAAACAAGTAATGGTGATGATTGTACAACTTGATGAACACAAATAATGTCACTTCATTAGACATATGAAGAATGTTAACATGGCAAATACTTTGTGACATGTATATTTATCACAGTATAAAGAAAAAAAAACTGGTAAACTTTGCTTGACTTTGTTGTGGTGGTGAAGTGCCATCAAGTCAGTTCCAATTCATAGCTACCCTACATACCACAAAAAAAAAAAAAACAGTGCTCAGTCGTGCACCACCCCCATGATCAATGATCATTGCTATGCTCGAACCCATTGTTGTAGCCACTGTGTCAGTCCATCTGGTTGAGGGTTTTCCTCTTTTTCACTGACCCTCCACTTTACCAAACATGATGTCCTTCCCCAAGAACTGGTCCTCCCTGATAGCATGTCCAAAGTATGTGAGCTGAAGTCTTGCTATCCTTGCTTCTAAGGAGCCTTCTGGCTGTACTTCTTCCAAAGTAGATTTGTTTGTTCTTTTAGCATTCCATGGTATATTCAATATTCTTTGCCAACGCCGCAATTCAAAGGCATCAGTTCTTCTTCAGCCTTCGTTATTTATTGTCCAGCTTTCATATGCGTATGAGGCAATTCAAAACACCATGGTTTCAGTCAGGCACACCTTAGTTCTCAGAGTGACACCTTAGCTTTTTAACACTTTAAAGAAGTCTTTTGCAGCAGATTTGCCTCATGCAATGTGTCCTTTGATTTCTTGACTGTCGCTTCAGTGGGTGTTGATTGTGGATCCAAGTAAAATGAAATCCTTCACGACTCCAATCGTTTCTTTGTTAAGCATGATGTTGTTTATTGGTCCAATTGTGAGGACTTCTGTATTGTTTCTGTTGAGGTGTAATCCATACTAAAGGCTGTATTCTTTGATCTTCATCAGTATGTGCTTCCAGTCCTCTTCTCTTTCAGCAAGCAAGGTTGCATTATGTGTATATCACAGGTTGTTAATGAGTCTTCCTCCAATCCTGATGCCCTGTTCTTCATGTAGTCCAGCTTCTTGGATTATTTGCTCAGCATACAGATTGAATAAATATGCTGGAAGGATACAACACTGACACACACCTTTCCTGACTTTAAACCAAGCAGTATCCCCTTGTTCTGTTTGAACAACTGCCTCTTGATCTATGTACAGGTCCCTCCTGATCTATGTACAGGTTCCTCATGAGCACAATCAAGCGTTCTGGAATTCCCATCCTTTGCAATGTTATCCATAATTTGTTGTGATCCATACAATCAAATACCTTTGCATAGTCAATAAAACACAGTAAACATCTTTCTGGTATTTTCTGCTTTCAGCCAGGATCCATCTGACATCAGCAATGATACCCCCATTCCATATCCTCTTCTAAATCTGGCTTAACCCAAACCCCAGTGCCATTGAAAAATCTGACTTAGTGGTTCCCAAATGAGTTAAGCATGGAATTTATTTCAGCCCAAAATCCATAGAAAACTCGGGGAAAAAAATTGTGTAGTCAATACCTTGTCTGGGTAAATGTGGACAACCTGGTTTAAGTTAGTTTGGACTTTTCTGGTAATAGATTACCAGCCCTCCTATTCATAAGTGTAACAGCAGTAACTATAAAATTAGAATAACAAGTATTATATCTTACAGATTTTTATTCTCCTTTATGGTACTCTTCAGTGAGTTTTTGTAGGGTCATCTATGGAAAATGTTTCTGAAATTAACCTAAATCAAAATGTCCCCCTAAAATCTAATATAATATTTCTGTATGAATTATGTAGTATGTTTTATCTGAGGGTTTCATTTTCTATTCTCCCTGTAAAAAAAAGCCTGGACTGAGTGAGTTTGCACATGTCAAGGAGACAGTGACACTTCATTATGAAAGAAATGCCAGCACTACAGCTTCTCTCTGTGTAGGTCAGGATGCTTGGCAGTTACAAGTGACAAAAATACAACCCAAACTTTAGCCACAAAAGAAATTTATTGGTTGGTTCTGGGTTCAGGGACTGTGGGATGCTGGTGTCTATGTAATATTACTAATTCTCTAGCTCTCCATCTCTTGGTCCTGGGTCTTCTGTTTGATATACCAGCAGAATGGCTAGTGGCAGCTCCAAGATTATTCTTAGAGCTGCAGATCCCAAAGCTTGTCCCTTGATAGCTAATTACCTTGGACCAATCACTGTGACAGGGATAGAGTATTTCAGTCAGGACTGGATCAAGTGCAAATCATTGTGACACCCCTGAGATGTGAAGGGAAGACCAGACCGGCTGAACCACACAAACTGGACATAATTATTAAAGAATGTGGGAATGGTAATTTTCCACAGAAAGAGTACTGAGACAGGCCAAGAATATAGCCTCTTAAATTTGCCATATACCTGTTGCCCTCAAGTCATTGCTGGCTCGTGGCTACCACTTGTGCTTCAAAGTAGAGCTGTGCTCCATAGGGTTTTCAATGAATGATTTTTTTTGGAAGTAGATCACAGGTCTTTCTTCAGAGGTGCCTCTGGGTAGACTCAAACTGCCAACCTTTCCTAGTTAGCAGCCAAACATGTTAACCATTTGTAAACACTCAGAGAAACCAAGTGTGAAACCACATAAAATAAACAAGAAGAATTTACTCTTCTTTTAAATCAGGTTATATCACTAGACCTCTAATAAGACTATAAATAGCTATTTAAACTTTTATGAGAAGCTGAATTTTGAGTACATACCTTTTAAAAAAGATAATCAAATGTTTTTAAGTAGCAAAGCATATAGTTGATAAAGGAAATTTCTCTTAATTTTGTTCTTCCTTGAAAGCCTATGTTAAACTCAAAAGCAAGACTCCTTTTTTCATGCAAGTCTATGGTAGAGATTAAAAATTAGGAGAAAACAGATTGGAGTCCTAGGCTTCCAATGAAGAGTCCAGCTCGATGTGGTAGCCACAAGGCCAGGCTACAAAAGTAATTCACAATTAGCTAAAATTGGGCTTTAATCTTCTCCTTCCATAAGTTCTCATGATTTATGCAAATAGACTTGCTGCAAATCATATTACATCCAAAAGAGGTGCAATATTGGTGTCAAGGACGTAAACAGACTCTTGAAAGCCCTGGCCATTCAAGAGCCCATGGCTAGGACTTATTAAGACCTCATCTGAGCACTCCTTTCCCCACCACCTGTGCCTACTCTATCATGCTGGAACTAAGCTATTAAAAACGCAGGAAAAAACCATAGCAACTGCAGGGAAAATGAGAAGAGTTTGGGTCCTCCCCTTCACACATAAGGAATTACATAAGTCTACAGAAATGTGAAAAGTTAAGTCAAACCAGTTTTTGATGATAAATCACAAGGAAAAGTTTTCAGCATTTTGCTTTAAAATATTTTTTTAAGTAAAGCATCCCAAGTTTCCAGAAATTCTTGATTAAAACCTGTTTTAAGTTTGTGTGTTTTGTTTTAATCAGTAAGAAAGTTATATTTTGATAAAGCCCATGTCAGGGATATTCACACTTTAGCAAAAAGGAGAGGACACTTTATGTAACAGTATAAACCCAGGACATGCATGAAGGAATACTGAAAATTAAAAACCTTCAGAAACCTTCAGAAATCTCTACAATAGAGATTAATTCATCTAACATATATTTATTAAATACTTATATTGTGCTAAATATTGGGAATGCAAAAATGCGTATAATAGGCCCTCAACTACCGACTGATATTAAACATGGATAACACAGAAGTGAGGATAGCAAGACTTCATCTCATGTACTTTGGGCATGTTATCAGGAGGGACCAGTTCCTGGAGAAGGACATCATGCTCAGTAAACAAAAGTGTTAGCAAATAAGAGGAAGACTCTCAACAAGATGGACTTACATAGTTGCTGCAATGATGGACTCAAGCATAGCAACAATTGTGAGGATGGTGCAGGACCAGTGTTTCATTCTATTGTACAAAGGGTGACTATGAGTTGGAACTGATTCAAGGGCATCTAGCAACAACAATATAATACCTGACCTTCCTGTCTTCTGCAGAGCTATCCTCAATTATTGCTTGTTTTTATTTTATTGAGTATCTGTGACTAGCTGTGGAAAATAATAATAAATATAATAATAGGAATAATAGTAAAGTGGGAGCCATAGTACCCGATTGCAAGCAGGTTATGGTTTAGCTGAGAAGACAAAATCACTACCTGAACCACAGCAAGCTATGATATTCCAGAAGAGAACTCAGAATTTAGCATCATCAATTAAGGCTTTAGATTTTTTTTTTTAAGTTGAGATTAATACTTCTTCAAAAGTTTTACCAGATTCAGTTTCTGTACTATTAAATTTTGTAAAAATACAGATAAATACCACTTGCTAAATTATATACAATTGTTCTTTAGAAAATATGTTTACAAAATTGATATTTGTTCTGCAACTCTTCTTTATGATCTTGCTTCTGCTTACCACTCTAGTCTTGTTTCTCATGACTTTCTCCCTTGCACCCTGAGATCCAGTCGAACTAAACTACTGGCAATTCCGCCAGAGACTGTCATATTCTCTCTCGAGCCCTTTGCCCATGTTCATTCCACTGCCTGAACTACTCTCTTCATTTCCCTGTCATCTAATTCCCCTCCATTTTCTAAGACTCAGGATAAACATCACATACTCAGAGTCTTTTGCTCTGATGAATTTTTCCTGATCCCAAGTCAAGTTAGGGAGCCTTCCTATGACTCCCATTACGCCTTATACTTTCCCCTTCATTGCATGCTCGTGTACTTACTGGACTATATTCCTCTCTGGACTATAAGCTTTGTGAGAATGGGAAACACGCCTTTATTAGTCGCCATTTGACCCTCACTTTCTAGTGTGGAATTTTATTTGGATATAGATTTTTATTTGTTCACATACACAATGAGCAAAGTGTTGTGTCAGTTATTCATATATTGTAGGCCAAAATAACTTTCACGTGGATTATCCAAATAATTAATGATGTCCCTATGGGGAGATACTTTCATGCTATATTTCATGCATTTGAGAACTATGAATGCCCCTTGTTTCCCATTTACAATAGTTGATTCTTTAAGAAAATTCTTTGATATCCTTGGGTGTCCTTTCATCGTCTGTAAAATCGTGACACTCCACCTGCCAGAAAGCTTGGCCATGGATAATATAGGATCTTTCTGTCTCTAAGAGCTGTAGTTTCCTGATCCCATCCTTGAGGACCCATGAGAGATTCATGCTACAAAATTAGGTGTTTTACTCACGTCCAGTGCTGAAGGGCTGCTTTGACTGCATTCTGCCCTCTCTGGCAGGTTCTGCTGAAGTTAGTCCCTGATGTCTCTGTGAAATGATGTGCTCAGTGGTGAGGACCAGAAGTCCCAGAACTGTGCTCTGTAGCTTCTTGGAAGCCCCCAAATTCCCCACAGTCGATACTGCCTCCTTTGCATGAGGTATGAGCAATGTGCTTTGTGTTGAAGCGGATATAATGTTGTTCAAACGATAGCCTAATAAACTAGTCATTACTTCTAATTGCTGGTATTAGCACTTTAAATTTCCATTCTCCAGAATTATTGTTGTTTTCATTATCAAGCAGCTCTCAAACTCGCAGCATTTTCCTACTTTGTCAAGGATCAAGTTGCCATAGGAATATATTGGGGCTGTCTTTTTCAGAATACATAATTTTGTTGCTGAATTTACTGCAGAGAACTGTGTTCTCCTTTAATGAATTAAAATTTAAATCTGGAACACTGACTGGGCCCAATTCGCCCACTGCTGATTCAAAGCTCCTTAGCATATCAAAGTGATAAGAGCATACAGAGCACAGTGCAAGAGACAACCCAAACTATATAATGAGCTAGGACACAAAGTACTTGAGGCAGTGCCTACCGTGCCCAGGGCAATTGTGATTTTGAATATTCTGTTCTAATTTTTTATTGTTAGGTTCAAGAAACTTGAGTGTTTTACTGTGCAAACTCTGGGTTCCAGACTCTCTTGCACATTCCTGGACAAACTGTGTACCCTGTTTAATTTGAGTGCCATGAAAGGTATTCCTTTATTCTTGATTAAATTCCTGTTTAACCACATCACCTTCCAAATTCCATTGGTGCTGAGCTATTGTGAAGACCCAAGTTGATATACGAGAAAGATGTGTGCTTTGAAACTTTTGAAAGAATGTGTTTGGAATTCAGCTATAACACAAAGCAGGGCTTGAAATTTCATTGAACTTTCCTTCAGGGTTCTTGTAACAATGGAAAAAGGCCACAAAGTAAGTTTGAATAAAACCATTAGGATGTAATAAACCCCAAGAGGCAGGGATTTGTATCTGTTTCGTTTCATGCTGTATCTCCAGTACCTAGAATAGCATCTGGTGCAGAGTATCCAGTTAACAAACACTTTTGACAAATTAATAATCATATATGCAAAATATCAGCCATAATATTTGGTGCATAAAAAAAAACCCATTGCCATCAAGTCGATTCTGACTAATAGAGACCCTATAAGACAGAGTAGAACTGCCCTAAAGAGTTTCCAAAGAGCGTCTGGTGGATTTGAACTGCCGACGTTTTGGTTAGCAGGTGTAGCACTTAACCACTATGCCACCAGGGTTTCCTTTGGTGCATGCTGTTGTCATTGTTAGATGCCGTCAAGTCGGTTCCAACTCATAGCAACCCTACACACAACAGAACAAAACACTGCCCGGTCCTGACCCATCCTTACAATCGTTGTTATGCTTGAGCTCATTGTTGCAGCTACTATGTCAGTCCATCTCGTTGAGGGTCTTCCTCTTTCCCGCTGACCCTGTACTCTGCCGAGCATGATGTCCTTCTCCAGGGACTGATCCCTCCTGACAACATGTCCAAGATATGTAAGATGCAGTCTTGCCATCCCTGCCTCTAAGGAGCATTCTGGCCCCACTTCTTCCGAGACAGATTTGTTCGTTCTTTTGGCAATCCCTGGTATATTCAATATTCTTCACCAACACCACAATTCAAAGGCATCAGTTCTTCTTCGGCCTTCCTTATTGATTATCCAGCTTTCACGTGCATGTGATGCAATTGAAAATATCATGGCTTGGGTCAGGCGCATCTTAGTCTTCAAGGTGACATCTTTGGTTTTCAACACTTTAAAGAGGTCTTTTGTAGCAGATTTACCGAATGCAATGTGTCATTTGATTTCTTGACTGCTGCTTCCATGGGTGATGATTGTGGATCCAAGTAAAATGAAATCCTTGACAACTTCAATCTTTTCTCCGTCTATCATAATGTTCCTCATTGGTCCAGTTGTAAGGATTTTTGTTTTCTTTATGTTGAGGTGCAATCCATACTGAAGGCTGTGGTCCATTTTAGCTCACTAAGGCCTAGGATATCAATGTTTATATGTTCCATTTCATTTTTGACGACTTCCAATTTTCTAGATTCATACTTCATACATTCCAGGTTCTGATTATTAACGGATGTTTGCAGCTGTTTCTTCTCATTTTGAGTCATGCCACATCAGCCAATGAAGGTCCTGAAAGCTTTTCTCCATCCACGTCATCAAGGTCAACTCTACTTTGAGGAGGCAACTCTTCCCCAGTCATCTTTTGAATGCCTTCCAACCTGGGAGGCTCATCTTCCAGCACTAGATCAGACAATGTTTTGCTGCTATTCGTAAGGTTTTCACTGGCTAATACTATTCAGAAGTAGACTGCTGGGTCCTTCTTCTTAGTCTGTCTTAGTCTGGAAGCTCAGCTGAAACCCGTCTTCCATGGGTGACCCTGCTGGTATCTGAATACCGATGGTGTAGCTTCCAACATCACAGCAACACGCAAGCCCCCACAGTATGACAAACTGACAGACACGTGAGGGTTGGTGCATGAGAGTATTTAGTAAATGGAATTTGCTAGGATTGTTTCCAGAATTAATGAAGGGCGTAGAAATCTACTCAGTAGAAAAGACAAGACAAGAATCTACTCAGTAGACAAGAATGTAGACTGCTTGTGGAAGGACACTGAAAATGGATGAACTATTTATTCTGCAGGAGACTGAGGATGGTCCAGGGACGGGTTATACAATAGCAAGGTATGCACTGGCTTAACTGTGTTTTCTTACTAATCTGTAGTATACAATTTCACATGGGTTTCACCACATCTGGAGGGTACCTTGCTTACTGTAAACTGGTGCGTACCATGCTTACTGGTTAATCCAACCTTGGCGTCATCGTATGTTTTATGAACATATCCCAATCATGTTGTCTAGCTGTATCCTTTCTCGTGGATGCAGTCTTCCTACTGGAGGAAACTATGTTTATACTGGCTGATTGTGCTGTAATATGGCATCACATTCATTGTATCCAAGATACAATGAAATATGAATCAACTAACCATCACAGCCAGAACGCTTTGGAAATGATGGTTTTTACACAGCATTAACAACAACAACAAAAAGTCATTACCATTGAGTCGATTCCAACTCATAGCAACCCTATAGTTGGAAATGACTTGATGGCAATTTTTTTAAAAAAATAAAATTAATCTCTGATATGTCTAGATTTTCTCCTTGTTTCTTCTTTTCAAATTGTCTTTTATATCCACCTTTTCTCACAATTTCCATCCAAGTTTTTTTTAAATTCTAAAAAATCATATTGCCATTTTGATTGAAATTGTTCTATACTAAACGTCCTTGGATTGAACAGAGAGATTAACAATTTTTTGTCTCAGCGAGGCACAACTTATACCTCTCCATTTATTTTAATCTTTAAATATCTTCCAATAGCTTTCTAGTTTTCTTCAAAAATCTTCTGATCATGTTTAGTATAAACTTGAAAGTGTTTTCACAAAAAACAATAATAGCTACCATTTACTAAGCAACTGGTCATATGCACCAGGCATTACGCTGTGTTTTATTGCTATTATCTGAGTTTATCCACACAAGAACCCTGTAAAGTAACTACTATTATTATCACCATTAAGACTACGTGGAACATGAGGTTTAGGGAGTTTGTGCAAGCTGTCCAGGGCTCCATGGACATAGCTCCATGAAACTACAATTTGTACCTAGGACTGTGAACTTCCATCATCCTGTATTTATTAAAATGCAATGATGAGTGACTAAAATAATGAATTTAGCCAGAATAAAAGCAAAGTTTTTGTGATAAAGTAAATATCTCAATTGAACAAGAAGAGAAATTGTATATATCTGCTTAAAATGTGATCTTTAGATCTTTAATATAGCGTGAACCAATAAAGTGACATAATCACTTTAAGCAGAAGTAATAAAATCCACATCTGCTTTAATAGATATATGGTATCTGTTTATGGAAAGGGATAGTCCCAGTGGACCCCATGCTAGATACCATCTAGAATACTGTGTTCTCAGCCCTACAGTTTAAAAGTAGGTTTTATAACTGGGAGTTTCATCAGGGAAAGATAACAAAGAGTTAATGTGAAATAAATGGGAGATGGGAACTTTTAGCTTGGTTAAAAGAAGGCATCAGAAGAGCTCTTTTGAGCAGGAAGGAATAGATTTACAGTGAACAGAAGTTTCAATGAGGCAGATCTCGGCTCCAGTGAAATCTTTTCTTAAAGATTAGGTTGTCCAACAGTGAAACTGACTTCCTTGAAATTTAGTGAGCTCCTTGTCCTTTGGGATGTTTGAGCAGAAACCAAAGGTTACGGAGCAGGGATTGCTAAATTGCAAAGGACGCTGACCTAGATTAACCAAAAAAACCCACTGCCATCAAATCGATCCTGACTCATAGTGACCCTACAGGACAGAGTTGAACTACCCCATAGGATTTCCAAGACTGTAATGTGGTGGTGTAGTGGTTAACAGCTCGGCTGCTAGCCAAAAGATTGGCTGTTTGAGTCCACCAGCCGCTCCTTGGAAACCCTATGGAACAGTTCTACTCTGTCCTATAGGGTTGCTGTAAGTCGTAATTGACTGGATGGCGACGGGTTTTGATTTTTTGGTTTTTACTCTTTACAGAAGCAGACTGCCACATCTTCCTCCCACAAGGTGGCTGGTAGGTTCAAACTGGAGAGCTTTTGGTAAGCAGCCTAACATTTAATTACTGTGCCACCAGAGAGCCCCTTGACCTAGGTTAAATCAAAAAAAACAACCTAGATTAGTGGTTCTTAAGTGCCAGTCCAAGGCATGCAGCATCGGCATCATCCAAAACTTGTTAGAAATTCAAATTAGTGGAACCCGCTCCCAGACTACTGAATCAGAAACTGTAAGGGAAGTTAATTAATTGTTGAAGTAATCTAGGGAATACATTATAAAGTGGTTTCGTCCAATTAATGGCCTCATGATATGAACTCAGAGAAAGTGTTTCAGCTGAATTTTAGATATCCCAACAAATGTTTGGAGGTATGTGGTACATACATACCAAGCTATGTCCACTAGTAAGGCATGGAACACTCTCATACTATTATATATGTAAAATGTATTTCTCAAATGGCAAATGAGTAAATGAAGGAAAACCTGAGTTATCATCCTACATTTACTCTTTCCTTTTCATCTTCAGCCTGAATGGAAATCCTCTGGAGGTGGGCTGGAATAGATGGAAGAACTTTTAATTTAATTTCTTATTGCTAGGATACGATAGGTGTTGAATTCGCTTTGCCGCTTACCTATCTGTTTCTTCTACCATGCTGTGAGCTCCTTTGGCATTAGGGCCATGTCTCACCCAACTTTGTATCTTCCACAGTGTTTAGCACAGTGCCTGTGAAATGTTAGTGGTCAATCATTGCCTATTAAGTGTAATCTATTTAATTTAGTAAATTCTCTTAGTTTAAAAATATTTTTATTATTAAACCAAAGTGTTATGACTAAATAAAACAGAAAAAAGTAGAAGACCATCCTGTAGGCTTCCAAAACCAAACGCAACCACTATTTACATTTTGGAGTAATGATTTTTCAATCTTCTCTCCCATTTTTTAAACTTTGTTTTATATCATTATAATCACATCTTCCATACAATTTTGAATTCTGTCTTTTTTTTCTTTATCATTGTGTATTGGGAAGTCAAATTACATGATATATACTCAGATATAAAAAGAGAATATATATATTTTTTTAAGTACTAGAGCTAACTTGATCCTCCTCATGAATTCTCAATCTACTAGAAAATGGGTAAATTTTAAGTTGTTAGTTAATTATATGTTAGTCCCTCCCAGCTTAAACAGTCTGTCTGTTAATATTCAACTAAAGTTCAACTCCTTCTCTCAGGAGTAGGTTAAATAAACCTTTGGGTGACCAAGTATCTTTCAGATAAATGCTCAGTGTTTCAGATTTCCTTCCCTCTTCCTGTTTTTTCGTAAGATGGCACCTGGATGTTGTTTTGTTTTGTTTTGTTTTTTTGCAGGGGGGGTGTGGCAGAGGAGGGCAAGGGCAGTGGGAAGACAAATAGCTCCTGTAAGATTATGGTGATGAGGGACGAGGTCTCATTTTTCCTTTATTTCAGTGTCTGGCTTCTGCCAGCTCACCAGCTTTCACAGAACCCCGTATCCACTCTCCTGGGCCCACCAGGACATTGAGGCCCCTGCATGCACCTGCAGAATATGAGAGTTAGGTAACTGTTTTATGCTCATCTATCTAGCCCTCTCCACCACCCAGTTTTATACCACCATTTCCATGCTAATTTGGATGTGGCTGTGAGTTGAATATGGGATCCTCCCAAACGGAAAAAACTGCCCTTGTGCGTTCAGCTTTCTCTTCCACTTATGAAAACTCTCCTCAACCCTGAAAACATCTGAGTGAGAGTAAAGATCAAGACACATGCACTTCCCACCTGCTATTCCTAATTTTTTCCCTACTTCTTTGGACTTCTTATTCACTCCTCTCTTATTTGGACTCTTCCTTGGGCCAAGGTAGGTAGGATGGTCCTTTTCTTTCCCTGTCTGGTTAGAACTACTGTATTGCATGTACTGTATTTTCTGTGCACTTAAAAAATTAAACAAAAATAAACAAGAAATACTTTTATAAGGCTTAGGTCTTGATATGGGGCCCCGTTGGCACAGTGCTTAAGCGTTTGGCTGCTAACCAAAAGGTTGGCAGTTGGTATCCACCAGTTGCTCCTTGGAAACCTCATGGGGCAGTTCTACTCTGTTCCATGGGGTCGCTATGAGTCAGAATCAACTCAATGGCAACGGGTTTGGGTTTTTTGTTTAGGTCTTGATGTAAGGAACCCTGGTTGCACAATGATTAAGCCCTTGGTCAGCAGTTCAAACTCACTAGCTGATCCATGAGAGAAAAAACTTGGTGATCAGCTTCCATAAAGATTACAACCTGGGAAATCCTGTGGGGCAGTTCTGTTCTGTCATATAGGGTCTATATGAGTTGGAATAGACTTGACGGCACACATCAGGCCTTGATATGAAAAAAAGTGGATTTTATAATTTAGAAACTCCTACTTCCGTACTTTGGACATGTTATCAGGAGGGACCAGTCCCTGGAGAAGGACATCATGATTGGTAAGGTAGAGGGTCAGTAAAAAAGAAGCCCCTCAACAAGAGGGATTGATACAGTAGCTGCAACAATGGGCTCAAAAATACCAATGATTGTGAGGATGGTGCAGGACCAGGCAGTGTTTCATTCTGTTGTGCATAGGGTCACTATGAGACAGAACTGACTCGATGGCACCTAACAACAACAAGTGTCCCTTCAAAAGGTCCCTGGGTGGCAAAAGTGGTTTGCACTTGATTACTGATCGAAAGTTTGGCAGTTTGGACTCTCCTCGTGGTGCCCAGGAAGAAAGGCCTGGTGATCTGCTTCCATAAAAGAGTGGAGCCAAGTTCCACTCTGTAACACCTGAAGGCACCATGAGTTGGAATCAACTCGATGGGAGCAGTTTTGGTTTTGGTTTAGTGTTCCTCCACAAATCTGGCTTTTTGATTGTCATTCTGTGTTCTTAGGAAAGTCAATTTTGAGACTTAAAACTGATCTATGAGGTCCGAGCAAGTACCCACCCTCTCCTCTGGGGCAATGAACCTCATTGCACACTTGTAACCAAACATGATTTAAAAGGAAAATAAAATATGTCCGCTTAAAATTTTTAAATATTTCCATTGCCATCGAGTCTATTCCGACTCATAGCGACACTATAGGACACAGTAGAACTGCCCATAGGGTTTCCAAGGAGCACCTGTTGGATTCAAATTCCCGACCTTTTGGTTAGCAGCTATAGCTCTTAACCACTATACCACCAGAGTTTCCTTTTAAATATTATACAGGTTTAAAGTACAGTGAAATCTGTGAGAGCCAAAACTCGATGGGACTGCCTTGTTTTTATGGGTCCCAGGGCTTTTCTGCCTTTGACAGGGTGCAAATAAACCAAACTTATTGCTGTCAAGTTGATTCTGACTCATAGTGACCCTATAGGACAGAAGAGAACTGCCCCATAGAGTTTCTGAGAAGCAACTGGTGGATTCAAACTGCTGACCTTTTGGTTAGCACTGGAGCACTTAACCACTGCGCCACCAGGGTTCTGTTGACAGGGTGCAGTTGTCACTTTTCTATTGCTCTCTATTTGGTGGAAAATATTTGAGTTTTCTTTCTCTGACATGTTTCCTCCTTATATAGGTTCTGGCTTTTGTAGGTTTTACAAAATACCTCTGTATGCTAGAGTATAATATTGCAAGCACTGTGATAAATTTATGTCCTTTAATTTATTTAATCCTTGAGTAGGTATTATTATCTCCATTTTACAAATGAAATACTGAGGTTAAAAATTTTTTTTTCCTTAGGTTCCACAGAGACAGAATTCTTTTCTACTACATTATGCATAATACTTAACCAAATGCACGAACTATTGTTTATTTAACCATTCCTCCATGGTTCAGTATTTAAGTTGTCTCAGGTTGCTTTAAAGGCAGGTTTACAACTCTTAATACAAGGGCCTGGAGCTTAGAATTGAAAGGCTACTTCAAACCAACAGGGGAAAACTTACTGATGAAAAGAAAACTAAAAGACATGTCAACAACCAATTGCAATGTGACCTTATTTGGACCTTGATTCAAACACAATGTTTAAAAAAAAAAAAAAGCAGACTGAGGAAATTGGAACATCACTGAATGGATATTTGATGATACTAAGAAATTATCATTCATTTTTTAGGTAGCATGTCTTATTGCAATGTTCTTAGAGAAATATACTGAAATGTTACAGATAAAATGAAATCATGCTGGAATTACTCTACTGCCAGAGGTGGGGAATTGGGTGGGATATGGGAGGGTTAGATGGAACAAAATTGGCCATAATTTGATCATTGTTGAAGCTGCCCATGGGTATATGGGGATTCATTATCCCATTCTTTTATGTATGTTGGGAACTTTCCATAAAGAAAAGTTTTTTAAAATAGGGTAACAAATGGAACAGCATGTCCCATGTTTTCTGAGTTCTGAGTAGGGAAGTATTCTTTTTCTAATGTTACTAAATAAGCACTCATTTGAAATATTTCAATTTCAGCCCCAATCCTCCAACCCTCACCCTCAACCACTACAGCAACCACCATATTTCTTTGACATACTATCCATCATTTGACAAATTTACTTTGGGTGAGCCTTGTCAAATGAAAACTCTGCCTCAATGTGGAGTAAAAAGAAGTAATCAGTTCTCTTGAGTGATGTGTGTGTGTTCAGGGCACACGGGCAACACAGCTAGTGAGCACAGTGGTTCTCTGAAATCTGAAACAGGCCTTGCCAGAGCCTTGTTATCCTACTTCATGCTGCAGTTTTATCATGTGTTGGAGGAAGTGTTTCCCCTGCCAGGCAGGAAGAAAATTTGAAAATAAGTGCCAGCTTCAAATGCCCAGGAGGCTCACACTGACATCTTCTACCTGTCGGTGAAGCCAGGCTGTCCTGCAGAGTGTCTCATTAACACCAGGTGCTTGGGCAGGCAGGGTGCCCCAATTGGAGCATGCGTGCTATCTGGGCACAGTTTCTATTCTATCCATGAAATGTACTAAAGTCACATTGCATTAGACCCCCCCCAGATGCAGTTATTTTCTGTAGAAATGTTTACACTAGTTCCTCTTTGCCCTCCTTCTCCCATGCTGCTCTACCATGTATCTGGCAAGCTCAGTTCCACTGAAATGAGAAGCCACAAAGTTTCATGTACTACTCTGACCCTCTCAGTTTTATCTGGAATTGTCATCCATATAATTATGAACATTTATTAAAAGGAGAAGGAAGGAAAGGGGGAAGAGCAAATACAATATCATGGGGGACATGGAGAGGAAAAGGAAGAAGGAGAGAGAGCAAACCAAAACTCAACCAAACCCATTGCCATTGAGTTGATTCCAACTCAGAGTGACCCTATAGGACAGAGTAGAACTGCCCCATAGAGTTACCAAGGAGCAGCTGCTGGATTCGAAGTGCCGAGCGTCTAGTTAGCAGCCACTTAACCACTGCACCACCAGGGCCCACCGAGTGTTAGGGAGTTGTAAATTTTCCCAAATTGCAAAAATCACAGTTACCAACTTGGATATTGTAGGATAAAGTGCCATGGGAAAGTAAAAAAACATAAATTATAATCTGACACTAGCTGCGTGGCCCTGGGCAAATACCTTAATTTTTAATTCTCTGGGCCCCCATCATCTCTGTCAAATATAAAATGATTTGATTAGATCAATTCTAAATAATCTTCTTTTGTGAATCTCCTTCTGGTTGACTGACAGCAAGTCATATTTAGTCAGAACTGAGATTTTTTTTAAAATGCCAATACTCTATTGTGCTGGATTGAAAAAAAAAAAAACTTTTGATCAGCTCTCTCCTTCTCTCTCTCTCTCTCACACACACACCCCAAGCACTTATTATTTTTACTCAGAAAAGGTAATTCAGAATAGGTTTAATATTAAAGTTTAATATTAGAGTTTCCAGATAAAGACTAGTTTTAGGCAAGCTCCTTTATTCAGCGCAAGTTGTTGAACACTGAGGCGATAGCTCGTTTCTTCATCCCATTGGCCTCCACTGCTTTTGTGAACTCATGAAGGCTCCTTGATCTGGACCCAAGACCAGAATTTTGGCTGCATTGTATGAGCCTGCACTGACCTCTTCCACCTCCAAACTCTGAGAAAATACAGTCAATGAGATGCAGTAGAAAGAAGATTGGTGTTAGACTCAGAGAAAGCTGGTCTCGGATATCTTTTGGGGGGCCATTTTTTAGCCTACCATAGGGGTACGTTTTTGTTAATTTTACTATGGTTAGGTTCAGTGTTTTATGGAGGAAATGCTAACCACAGTACTGTGGCGTGATCGTACCTTCTGACAGTATGAGACTCAGATTATGAGTTTTCCCATGCCATAGATACTGTCCTGCCAAATTAATAACTCCTCATGAACAGAGTCTGTGCTGTAGACACCCCTTTATCCCTACAGCATCTGGCTCAGTCCCCAATATATAGTAGGCAGTACATCAAGAAAGTAACAGAATACACTTTGTAGTGGATTAAAAAAAACATGACTTTTAGGTCCAGATGCCCTTAGTTCAAGTTCTGGCTGTGCTAATTAGTCTGTGTGTCTTGGACAAAGTTAGTTAAATTTTCTGAGCCTCAGTTTCCTTATCAGTAAAATGAGAAAAAAATAAGACTTCCTTGGAACATTGTTTAAGGTTTGGAGACAGTATAAGCAAAGCAGTATGGAATAGTAGTGTTGTAGCTGACAGCAGCAGTATTTGAGGTAGGCAGCACTCAATGTTGGAAGAATAGAATTATTATAAGTAGCTGGGTTATGTACCATGTCGTAATAGACAAAGAAACTGCCATGAACTTATCAAGACAAAAAGGGGATTTTCTCAAGTAAAATATGAAGAAAAGCCTTTCAGCAATTACGAATTATCTGCATTTTAAGGTAGTGAAATCCCTGCCAAAAATGACTTCAAGCAGTCTTTGAAGAGCCACTTAAAATGGGAAGAAAGTTACACGAGACCCTTGGTTGGGAACTTCCAATTCAGCAATTTTATGGAATCCAGGTTCCTTTTTGGTAGTTAAGGCTTCCCAGTGAAACCCCTCATTACATAAGCCACATTGTTCAAGACAAATTATTAGTAATTTGCCTTTGCTGAAACTGGATAAATTCTTTGAGGGAACTGAAGAGACTACAAGCTAACTTGTAATGAATAAATCTGTTTTTCTGAATGAAAATAAAAATAAGAAAGAAGGAAAATGTCATTTGTAAGAAAGGAAGTAGTAATCATTCAACATTTGATTTACCTCCAAGTGCACAAAATATGAAGCAAAATTGTTTTGAAAAATCTCTCAGCACCAAAATAAAGTGGCTTACCTTATCTTGTGCTGGTTACCACATGGGCTTGGGCTCAGGCTCAGCCTGCATTTTAATAAAGTGCCTGCTTTCAGGGAAAGGACTGTGTGAGGGAGAGCAAGAGCAGCCATCTGACCACATGGAGCTGATGCTCCAGCAGAACGTAGGAGATGATGGGTCATAGAGGGGCATTCTCCAAGAGAAAGGACAGCAGAAATGGGACTTTTCATAAGGCCCAACCCCAGAATTTCTTAATTGGGCGATTATTTAAAGACTACGTGTGTTGTGTTTAGTCAAATAAAGTCAGGAATTGAGTATATCTATGACTGAATTAAGGAGACTCAGTGGCACAATTGTTAAGCACTAGGCAGCTAACTGAAAGGTTGGCAGCTCAAACTCACCCAGCAACTCCAAGAGACAAAGACCTGGCAATCTGCTTCTGTAATGATTACAGCCAAAGAAACCCTAAAGAGCAGTTCTACTCTGTCACTATGGGGTCACTATGGGTCAAAATAGACTCAACTGTACCCAACAACAACAACATGAGTGAGTTAGCTCTCACTCAGAGAATATACCCCACAAAGCCACAGAGATAATCATTGCTTCTGTCTCTAGGCCAATAGCAGGGCCACTCAGATGCGAAGCTGTTTACCTGCCTTCAGCCATTAGCCACTCAATTGGGTATTTGGTTTTAATTTTTTGCTATTATAAATCACAACCCTGAGAAAGGTCTTTGTATTTAATGTATTATTCACATCTCTGCTTTCTTAGGATAAATTCCTAAATTAGGACTTTTAGGTGGCAGATTATGAACGTTTCAAGATTTTTTATATAAATTTTCTAATGTTTTTTTCAGGGAGTGTGCATAAATTTGTACTTCCAAATGTAGTACTATTTCACATGCCACCATATTGGACATTCTCTGAAAAAAAAATTTTTTTTCAGTTAATTTAATAGGTTATATGTAAACATAACCAGTGAGACTGAACAATTGTGTATGATTTGAATTTCGTATCATTTGAATTTCCTCTTTTCTGGATTTGTGTGTGTGTGTGTGATTTAATCATTTATCTACTGGGCTTTAGTTTTTTGTTGTTGTTGTTTTAATTTGTTCAGTAGAGACCATGAACACTTTTTCATACGTCTGCCATATATTTCCCAGATTATTTTTGCATTTAATTTTATATGTAGAACTTTAAAAAGTTTTTAATTACATAGTCAAATCTATTGCTCTTTTCCTTTATTAACTTAATTTTTTTAATTTGAGGGCATAGCTTTATTCCTTTGAGAAGCATTTTATAGAAACTTATAGTTCATGCATATCCAGTTTAAGGAGTCACATAGGTAGCTTATATTATTTTTCAATTCTATAGGATCGCTATGAGTCAGAATCAACTCAACGGCAATGCGTGTGTGAAGTAGAAGAACACCTGTTAATTTATGAATGCCTTCTTTCCCTTGTCCACTAAAAGGATTCTGTCCTCATCCTAAACTTCTTCCCCTACCCCATCATCTGAGCATGATCTTTCCAGCCAAGTTCCTTTTCAGGAATTTCATAGTATGGAATCAAGAAAAAAAGTGTCTCAGGAAATGGAAATTCGGAAGTTTCAGGCACTAGAGATTTGGAGAGAAATACTAGGGAGCAAGTAACTGTGGTGTCTAAGGGAAGTGAACATGAAAAAAAAATAGGATTTTAAGAATATTGTTGTGGCTCATGAATATCCTTTATGGTGTTTGAAAAATGCAAGTAAGGACCTTTTTTAAAAAATATATATATATTTTTTTTGTCTGTTGGGATATTTTTGTTTGATTTCAACATTGCTCTTGTCTACTACATGTTTTATATTTTTATAAGTAATATTTTGTAAATTTATGAATTTGAGCATGTGCACATCTGTACAACTTTCTATAATATATATTCCCAATACCTCAAATTCTTGATTTCCTACATTCTTTCCTTTTTCTCATTACAGGCCCCTTCTGGCCTCATAGTGGTTTTCTTTTCTCCAGCCACTTAACGAACAGTTACTTAAATGAACCATGATAAATGTCTGTCCTGACCTATTCCCAAATTAAATCCATTATAAATGTTGGGTTGCTCAGGCTAAAATGCTTCTTATCCCAGAAAATGAAATTACAGACTCATTTTTCAGAATTAGCTAAGAAGAGCCCACGCACATAAATCCTGTCACTGAAAGGTGCTGGGCATGGAGGTTAAGAGCTCAGCTCTGAAGCCCACTAAAAAAAATTCAAATCCTAGTTCAGAGACTTGTTGGCTATGTAATCTTGGGGAAGTTCTTAACCTCTCTATACCTCAGTTTCTTCATCTAAAGGGGGAATATTAGTAGTGTCAGCCTCACAGGGTAATTGTGAAACTATAAATGATTTAATTCATGTAAAAGGACTTAAAGCAGTGCCTGGCACCTAACACAGTAATTGCCCCAAATAGGTATTTTAAAAGGTTGTCCAACAGACAAGTTGCATGAAAACTTGGTAGAATTGAAGGCAACCATTGTGATCTGTATTGAGTTTTGGGTTCTGATTCATGCTTCTCCTCCTTCAATGGTGATTCATTGAACCTTTGCCATGGAAGTACCAGCACTATGCCAGCAACTATGGTGGCACGGTGCTTAAACATTTGGCAGCTAACCAAAAGGTCAGCAGCTCAAATCCACCAGCTGCTCCTTGGAAACCCTATAGGGCAGCTCTACTGTGTCCTATAAGGTCACTATGAGCCGGAAGCTACTCGACGGCAACAGGCTTGGTTTTTGGTTTGGTTTGGTTTGGTATGGTACAAAGATATTATTATCCTCAAAGAGTTCACAGACTCCCAAAGAAGTGGGAGTAAAATAAACAAATTAAAACGGTAATGGGAAAAATGCAGTAATTATCAAGCCTATAAGGGACAAACCTGGTGCAAAGGAAGGAGCAATAGAGATAGCCTGTGGGCACTGAGAAGACTCCCTAGAAAAGAAGAAAGCTAAGCTGAGTTCATGGAAGGATGAATAGGAGTCTGTCAGGCAAAAAAGCTGAAGAAAACAATTCCAGGCAAAGTATCTAGGATGCAAAGTCATGAAATATCAAGCAATTTACTCTTGTTAGAGTATAAAGCTGAGTGAAGGAATGGCATGAAGTGGTTCTAAGGCAGTGAAGAGAGGCCATGAAGACCGTGGGCCCTGCTAAAGAGACAGAATTAAGTCAGAGGTGGCTGCTATTTGTTGCATATCTAGTGTTTGTGTAATGAGGAATCCAACTCAGAGTTGCCTCCATACCCTAAACAGACACTGGTTGCAACCAGGCAGTCATTTGACTCCATCCATTCTCATGATTTCCTACGTTAACACCATTTGAATGGAGTGCTTGAGCTTAGAACCTCGGAAACAGGTATTCATCCAAAATAAGCAAAGCAGCAGCGTGGATGAATTATACTCAGATGTTTGCAGAGGACCTTATACAGCTAATTTCAGTAACTTCTGAACTTTTCTTGTTTAAATACCAATTAGTCATTTGTAAAGATTGAGAGCTTTCTCTTTTCCTGGCCCAAGTTTTCTTAAGGCCTTCTTGTCCAGACTCAGCAAGTCATTATTTTCTCTTTCTGGGAATAGTATGGTTTCTCTAGTGTCTTCCGATTTTTTTTTTTTTTTTCAGTTTAGTTGCTAAGGAGAGATTTTGTCTAACACGGATGCTTGTCTTTTATTTTACACGTGTGTCTGTTTGCATATTTTGTTCATGGCATGAAATTTTCCTTGATCTAATTGTGTGCTTAGGAGTCATTTTTGAATAGTCTACATTGTTCCAATCTTTGGACTAAAGTCTTCTCCCTTCAGTTGTCCTTCTTTGGAGTTTCCCCAAAGTGCCACTCTTTCTTTGTACACTTTTCTAACGAAAACCAATTTTTGCCAAGAGATTATTGCCCTCATCAATTACAAAGTCTGCCCTGTAGTCAAAGTAATGCCCTCTGCTGTGGGGTAATAAGACTCGATCGATGACTTCCATCTTTCCAGTTCTCCTGGCAACCATGTTTGACTAACCAGGAGCCACACTGAAGTATCCGGCTACTCAGCTAAAACTAGTCCTAGTCTGCATGTTACATGTCTCCAGGCTGTTCTGATGATCCTTCTCCTTTCCCATGAACTAGAGGTTCAAGTATGCTTTTACTTTCCATAAGAAGGAGTAAGGAAATAGTTAACTACCGATAAAAAGAGCATCTGACTAGGAACATGCATTATTTCCCCCATGGGCTTTGACTGTTTTCCCGTCCAAAAACTTCACCTAAAAATGGTAAGCACAAGGCAAAATAGCCCTCCTTAATATGTAATGCTTTGGCTTGTATTATAATTGCTGCCTCCCCAATTTAAAAAAAAAAAAAACTTCTGGGGCTCATTTAAACTCTTTAACTCTATCTTGACATTCTATAGAAAGGTTCCCAAGCCTCAAAGCACTTTACTAAATAAATAAACTACATGCCTGTCATATACCGATCCCTAAGGAGCCCTGGTGGCACAGTGGTTAAGTGCTGGGCTGCTAACCGAAAGGTTGGGGGTTCAAACCCATAGCTGCTCCACAGTAGAAAGATAATGGCACTCTGCTTCTGTAAAGATTACAGCCTCAGAAACCCTATGGGGCAGTTCTACTCTGTTTTATAGAGTTGCTATGAGTCATATTTCCACTTGACAGCAATGGGTTTGCTTTGCTTTACTATAATGTTGGCTCCTTGTGTTTAAAATATAGATTTTACTTCAATTCTGATGCCCTAAGAAATTATTAGAATTTTTAAAAATACTGTTATCCATGAAAAATGCCTAGTTATTAAGGGGAAAGTCACCAAGATGGTTAAATTCTTTTACTGAAGACAGAACTGTATAACGTTTATAAATTATATGAACGTGTAATGCATAATTGTTGTTCTTGTTGTTAGGTGCCATCCAGTCGGCTCTAACTTATAATGACCCTATAGGACAGAGCAGAACTGCCCCACAGGGTTTCCAAGGAGCAGCTGGTAGATTTGAACTGCCGATGTTTAGGTTAGCAGCTGAACTCTTAACCACTATGCCACCAGGGCTCCATGGATAATCATATTTGTGGCTAATTATCAAGCCATGTTGAATTTAACAGAAATTCTGCTATCTAGTTTAAAATCACTCTCTAACATTGGATTCTATTATATACTGTAGCATATTGGAAGCACTAATAATTGTCTTAAGGTGGTCATATTAACTGTGAAAGGCCTTCACAAATGAGACATTGCCCTTGAAATTATTTATTGGATTGTTTTGAGAAAGGCATGATATCCACAGTGAGAACAAAGGTTCAGAATTCAAAGTAATGTCATTTAAAATATGTCCTATAAGGAAATTTATGGCTTTATACATTTTGCCCACGTAAATCCTTCTGAAGCATAAATCATAAAAGAGAGAAAGAACACATATTAACTGAGTCACAATGTGCTGACAAGAAGTAAGAAAATAAAAGCAACTCCAAACCATTGTACCAAAAGGCCCTGAGGGTTGAATTTTTAGAGTATAGGTGCTGCAAGCTAATACATAATTTTTGCCTCTTTTTTAAAAAGTGATTTGAATACCAAAACAGGCACATTAGTTAAGGATCTGCATGGATGTTGTTAGTTCTGTTGTTTGCAATAGCTGTGGAATGGAAAGAGACCCCAATGATTGCTCTTCCCTACCAACACAACGCTCATCGCCAGCCACAGTTTCATGATACTCTTGAAATTCCTGACTGAATCCACCTGAAGTCGTAGTCTGATTCTGTTATAAAGACTGAAGTCAAACTTGTGCAGATGAGCCAATTCCGATTTATGGCAATCCCACGCATTACAGAGTAGAGCTGCTCCATAGGGTTTTCTTGGCTATAATCTTTATGGAAGCAGATCTCCAGGACTTTCTTCCAAGGCACTGCTGGGTGAGTTCGAACTACAGTTCTGTTATCAGCCATCACAAACTGTTTGTACCACCCAGGAACCTTGAAGCCAAACTAGTGGGAGGAAATTAAAAGTTCTCTGAAAAAAAAAAAGAAGATGGAAGTTATTAACTTAAATATATCAGTTCTGAAGCCACAAGAGGAAAATGACAGGTCACTAGCTCTCACTCTGAGAACTTGATTCTGGAGATACCTTCTTGGTCTCCAAGCCAAGATGGGATGAAGTTTCATGGTTTGTTCTACAATCAAGAGATACTATCATTGTTTTCTAGGCTGACTTGCAAAGCCCTGCCCTCCAACTACCACATGTAAGGATACTTGAGTTCTTGGTGAGTTGCTAAAACTCTGGACTTCCAAGATAGGAAGAAAAGCCAGGTTGAGCTTTCCTAACTGGGATATATGCAAAACCTCGGACTAACTAACTGCCTGCAATATATACATTTTGGAAAATTGACAGAAAATGCTCTCTAGCAAGATAGCTAAATGAAATGGGCTTCTGGGGAAATATTCTAAGTAGGAGCAGAATCCCAAGGCTGAATTTCCAAAAGAAAGAAAGTGAATAATCAGCTTTCTTCTGCCCTTCACAGCCGCCCCTCTCCCTTTCAGCAACCCGGGAAGGAGCTCTGTTGTTACGAGATGTGCACTGGGGAGCAGAGCAACAGCTGGTGTGCAGGCAGCTGAAAGCCCTGGCAAGCCCTACCCCATGGAACAAACACCTCACAGGTTTAAGGAAGAGCAAAAGGGGAAATGTAGCTGATTCTCTTTGGAGGCGCTCCCTAGACTGGGGTGGGGGCGGGGGGGGGGCGACGCTGAGACTGCCAGACCAAATGAAACTTCGCTGAGGCATCTCGTAGAAGGAAGACCGACAGAAGTTCATAAAAACCAACTGCTCCTTTCTAGAGAAAGTGAGTTGTGTTTACGAGAAAAGAACTCATGAGGGCCCAGGGAAAATGATGAACTGGGGCAAGGGGAGAATTCATTATTTGCCAAGCAAGCAAATGCCCTTCAAGGAGACTAAACACATGGCTTTGGCTACATTTAGGCCGACCTCTAACTAACTGAACTTAGCAAAGTCTTCTGCTGTCTTCCTAGTACTTTTAGCAAATGGTTCTGGTTGTGTTTTAGTATTTCTTGATATTTCACCCAGAACCTAAGTGCAATGAGAATAGTATTAATCCTGTGGCCAAATGGCCACTATGGCACAAGGGAAAAACTTCTAAATTTTTAAGGTAATTGTCAAACTTTGGCCATTATGAAAGTTATCCATGCGAAAAACATAAAAACTAAGAGAAAAAAGATCAGTCCATGATGAAACTACCTAATTGACATTTGGGTGTATTTACTCTTCAGAAGCCTTTATAGACCATAACATGGCAACTTACACCCCTACTGCTGTGCCTCCATCTGCCACCAACTGAAGCTGCCAGGCGGGTCCTTGGACACAGGTTTTAGTAGGGCAGAGCTGTGCGCCAGTGCAGGTGAGCAAGAGCCTCTTAATGACTTCTAGTAAGAAACCTTCCTAGAATTGCCAGTGCCTCATTTCAGAGGGTCCTGACTCTTGCCCCACCCCAACTTTCCTTTATCACTGAGATTCTTTCAAATATAGGAATTTAATCAGCATAGTCCTGAGCACATATTCAATAAGCATCTGTTACAAGAATGAACACTTACTCAGTGTAATACACGGTACTGGGCCCAGTGAATATGTGGAAAGGGAAGAAAAAAAAAAAAAAGGTGTACCTTAAACAATGAAAGGAACCATGGAACCAAAAGCAGAATGGTTCAGGCTTTGTGTTACTAATTGTAATAGTACTGGTTTTCGTTTATGTCATGTTTTCTAGTTTTCCAACACATTTCTCTTCTCAGTTTAGAGCTGTGGAAATTTTATTTGGATAAATAATCAGAGAAAAGGTGAGATTAATCAAACTCACACCTCAGACAATAGAAAGTAGAATACTTCACTTTAAAATGGTATAGCTTTTGCCAAATACCATTCCCCTGACCTGGCACCACTGACTGGATCTGCCATGACTCAGCTAAATCACTGAAGAATTTTTGGATGATACAATGGTCTTTTTACATCATAGAAACATGGGTAGTGTTTCTGGCAGAATCTGTGTCAATGTGTGCTCTATAGTGGGTTGATGTTAGCTGCCTTTAAGTAGGCCCCAGACTCATGAGGACTCCATGTACAATGAAACAAAACTCTGCCCATTCCTGGTCTGCTCCACCCCCCCATGATCAGTAGTAGATTGGACCTTTGTGATCTGTAGAGTTTTCATCGGCTGATTTTTCAAAAGTAGACCTCTAGATCTTTCTTCCTAGTCTGTCTTCGTCTGGAAGCGCCACTGAAGCCTGTTCAGCATCATAACAACTTGAAAGTCCCCACTGACAGATAGGTGGTAGTTATGCATGAAGTGTATTGGCTGGGAATCAAACTGAGGTCTCCCACATGGAAGTTAAGAATTCTACCACTGAACCACCAATGTTCCCTCTACTTGATAACAGGTTCCCATTTTGAGATTCCAGGTCTGTCACCAACTAGTTCTGTGACTTTAGGTGGATTGCTTGACCACTCCATGTCTCAGTGTTCTCGTCTGTAAAAGGGGCTAAGAAAACCATTCTGCCTACCTCATCAAGCTGGCTTAACAGCCAAATGGGAGTTACCTGAAGTGCTGTTACCTGGCTCTCTATGAGCTAGAACTAGTTTCACAAACAGTCAAATGCCTGGAACCATGAGACCTGAGCAGTTAGTTACGAGATTCATATTTAGCTGTTGACAAGGACAGCATTTTCCTCTGCTTATCCAGCGGGAGCCATTCTGTGGTCAGCATTCTCTCTGCAGCCTAGTGGCTGAAGCCAGGGCCTGATGCAGAGGGCAGTGTGTGCGCTTTCATAATATAAATAGAGCAACAAACACTTCCTCAAACGAAGCACCAAGAGAAAACAGCCTGCACCTGGACCCGGGGTTTTATCATGGTGTGTGTGTGTGGGTGGGTGGGTGTGTGTGTGTGTGTGTGTGTGTGTGTCTTCTTGTTTTGTTTTTTTTTAAGAATTGGATGAGGCCCTGTGTGAAATTGTGAATGCCCATACACCTACTTCATGACAGTATAGCAGAGCAATGTGTTTTCAAAGGCCATAGCTGTTTTTATTTCCCCCCAGCTCTGCAGTTTTTCTCTCCTCGCTTCCTCCCAGTGAGGCTTTTTTTTTTTTTTATCGTTTTGAGTCAGCAGCCTGTTGGTAACAAAGGTACCCAGCTGTTCTCTGAGCCCTAATCTCCAAACAACTTTTAATAGGCACTGCCTGCCTTCCACGCTGCCACAATAACACGCCAGATTGCAGGTATTTTAAGGAGGATTCAGAGGATTACGGTGGTGTGGTTTTGCCCAACAGTTTAAGAATAGAATCACTAATATCTCCCTGTAATGATTTGTTTTCCTTTGAGTGTGTGTTCTGGACAGCTTGCTGCAATACAGCCCTGAAAGAGAGCTGGCAGAGTTCTCCCAGATATACCCAATCAGCTCTGAACAAACATTAATCACTGCCAACACCGTCTGAGCAGGTCCTAATTACCTCAACTAATCCTGCCCTAACAATAACACAGTGTGGCAGATACCTAACTGTTCCCATTTTACAGATGAGGAAATGGTTTGGGAAGTTAACTAAGGTTACTCATCTAGAAAAAAGCAGAGACCAGGTTCAAACACAAGTAATCTGACTGCCTCAAAATCCATCAACCGCCACATTCGTCTACCAGTGTGGGCAGAAACATAGACAGACTGCTCAAATGATAAAGACTGGAGCTATAATGCAAAATAACACAAACAAAGCAAAACGTGCTGAGGTGGTCCCATTTCACTCAGTAAGTACCTCCAAAACCTAACACAAGCCTACCACCAATATTTTGAGTATATCAAAGTAATCATATTTTTGATAGGGTCTCAGTCTCCAGGAAGAGTTATTCCTTCTTTCATTTTAAAGGTTAATTTATAGCCAAGAAGAAGCTTGCATTTGAAAGACACTTGACCTAACACTGTAACTAGTTGCCAACAAGTCAGTTCTAAATCATGGTGACCCTATGTATGTCAGAGGAGAATTGTGCTCCACAGGGTTCTCAATGTCTGATTTTTCAGTAGATTGCTAGGTCTTCTGAGCCATCTTAGGGTGCACTCAAACTGCCAGCCTTTTTGTTAGCAGTTGAGTGTGTTGACTGTTTGTACCACCCAGGGACTCCCCTAAGACTATAAAGCCTTCTCGACCTATTGTTAGGTGCTTTCAAGTCAGTTCTGACTCATAGAGACCCTGCAGACAACAGAATGAAACACTTCCTAGTCCTGCTTCATCCTCACAGTCTTTGCTATGCTTGAGCCCACGGCTGCAGCCACTGTGTCAACCCATCTCATTGAAGATCTTCCTCTCTTTCTCTGACTCTCTACCAAGCATGATGTCCTTTTCCAGAAACTAGCCCCTCCTGATAAAATTTCCGAAGTATGTGAGATGAAGTCTCACCATCCTTCCTTCCAAGGAGCATTCTGGCTGTACTTCTTCCAAGACAGATTTGTTCATTCTTCTGGCAGTCCATGGCATAGTCAATATTTTTCACTGACACCATAATTCAAATGCATCAATTCTTCTTTGGTTTTTGTTTTTCATTTTCCAGCTTTTATATGCATGTGAGGCAATTGAAAATACCATGGCTTGGGGCAGATGCACCTTAGTCCTCAAAGTGGCATCTTTGCTTTTTAACACTTTAAAGAGGTCTTTTGCAACAGATTTGCCCAGTCTAGACTCCATAAATTATTAGTATTACAGAATCAAATCACAGAACCAGAAAGATTTGGAAATTTTTGTATGGTTTTAATTCTCTCTCTCGCTCTGTTACATATGCACACACACAGAAAGAAAAAGAGAGTATGGGTGTACCCCTGGGGAGTTCAGCAGCTTGTCAAGGGTGTACAAAAAATATAGGATTCAGAATTTGTGCTAATCAGGACTGGAGGGTGGGCTGAAGTTTAGCTTTGTACAGGCTAAGAAGGTAGTGTTTGCTAAGTAAATTAATAAGGTAAACAAGCTTGCAATGGAATATTTAAGCTACTTAAGAGAATAAATTGCTTTCAAGCATACATTCACAGGCAAATGATTGAAATACTAATTACTAGTCATTCTTATCTTTTTATTAAATCCTGCTCCCTGAGGGGCTCTATTAAGTACAACTTTATTAAGTCACTATTTCTGAATGTCTAGAACAGCATCCATATCTTAGAAAAACAAACTATGTTTTAATTCAGATTTTTCACTGGTTCCGACAGACATCTGCCCTCTTACCCCAACCCCAAATTAAATATTTCATCGAGAAACATGTATCAAGTGCATCCTACATAGCAGGCACTGTGCTAGGCATGGACAATCCAAAGGTAGATATGATATGACCCCTGTTTAGAAAAGGCCCTTAGAAACTTCATTTTATTTTTCTCAGGAAATTATAAGTTTTTCATTCATGAACATTTAAGCAGAGGCTGTTGATCATTTGGGCAACACTGGAATGATATCTTAGTTATCTAGTGCTGCTATAAGAGAAATACCACAAGTGGGTGGCTTTAAAAAACAGAAATTTATTTTCTCATAGTTTAGGAGGCTAGAAGTCCGAATTCAGGGCTCCTGCTCTAGGCAAAGGCTTCTTCTCTCTATTGGTTCTGAGAAAAAGTCCTTGTTTCTTTTCATCTTCTGTTCCTTGGCTCCTTGGTGCTTTTTATGTGGCATGGTATCTGTCTTCCCCATCTCTCCTTGCTTAATCTGCTCCTTGCTTAATCTGCTCCTTTTATATCTCAGAAGAGGCTGACTCAAGACACACCCTATAGTAATATGCCCCGTTAACATAACAAAGACAACCCATTCCCAAGTGAGATTATAACCACAGGTATAGGGGTTAGAATTTATAACACATAAATTTGGGGGACACAATTCAATCCATAACAGATGAAAAGGAAGGCTTAAAGAATCATCAGGTGATATGGATTTACTGCTGAACAACATGATTCTACAATAATCTGTATTGTGTAGGCCAAATAGTTTTGTAAACTGCCATGTAAATGTTAGTATTATCACAAATTAAGAAATTGATTTATAATTTCCATAACTAGTATTGCCATTCAATACCAAATAGAAAGACCCAGTAGTTTTTAGGGAAAAGGAAGGGCCTGGTTTTAAAGGACAGTGGTACCTCTTCTAGTCAATATCTTTGAAGAGTAATGGGGGTCCGTGAAAGTTTTACAACTACTTGAACTAACAGCCCTTTAATCACCAACCTTAGTTTTAAGGTATCCATCCTGAATAGAAATAATTTTCAATACATAAAGCACATTTCCCTGCACTGGTGAACAGCATATGCTGACTTCTATCCAAAAACATAGGTATCAAATTTGAGCCTTCTCTTCTTCTCACACAGCATATCAGCTGTCTCTCAATATATACCCAGATTCTGACCACCTCTTACCACCTTAACCTCCACATTCTGGTGCAACCCACAATCCTCTTTCATCTGGATCATCCTACCTCAACAACTTTGTGGCTTTCAAGTCAACTCCCACTCGTAGTGACCTTATAGGACAGAGCAGTGCTGCCCCATAGGGTTTCCAAGGCGCAGTTGGTGGATTCGAGCTTTTAACAGTGCCACCAGGGCTCCTTGCTAGTACCCTTCTATAATTTTGTATTTCTTCCTTTGCCCCCTTGTAATCTCTTGTGGTTCTTTAAAAATATAATACATGTCAAACCCTCCAATGGTTTCCCACCCCAAGTCAAAGGGCTTCTATAGACCTACCTGATTTGATTCATCTCTCTGACCTCATCTCCTTTTTCTCTGTCTTGCTCATGCTGCCTCCTTAAACATCCAGGCACATCTTCAACTTGAGTTCCTTGCATCTGCAATTCCTTCTGTCAGGAGGGCTCTTCCTCCAGATATCCTCATAGCTGCTGCCTCACAGATGCCTCCCTTAACCACCCATTTAAAATTGCATCTTCTCTACCTGGTACCCCTTTCCTCCTTCCCTACTTTATTTTTTTCCCTTGGAGTTTATATCTGACAGACTATATATTTTGCTTATTTATTTTGTTTATTGTATATTGTTTATCCCCCCATTAGAATGTAAGCTCTAAGAGGACAGTGATCTTTGTCTCTTTTGTTCACTGCAATATTGCCAGTCTTTAAAGAGTGCCTAGCTCATAAAACCAAAAACTAAACCCATTGCCATCAAGTTGAGTCAGACTCATAATGACCCTATAGGACAGAGTAGAGCTGCCCCATAGGGTTTTCAAGGAGTGGCTGCTGGATTGGAACTGCCTACATTTTGGTTAGCAGCTGTAGCTCTTAACCACTGTGTCACCAGAGCTCACTTATTAAATGTCTGTTCAATGAATCAATCTATTAATTGAGAGGTATCATCACTAACCTTTACTTGAAACCTTACCAGCACTCCAAGATGTACATATTAGTCTCTAGGGTGGAAAGAAGGTATGATAGTTTGCAGACAAAACAATGCCACTGTCCATTTCTTTGATTTCTTTTCACATTTTTAAAAGAAGTACGTGGGTTTATAACATTTCAGAAACTTCCAGCCCCACTCCCCACCCAATGGCTGGAACCATGCCCAGCTGTCTGCACCCTAACTGGTAGATGACAAGGGGTGGGGTAATCCCCCCCAACCCACCAGCTAGGTTGCCAAAGCCTTGGAGGCCCCTTCCATGGTGGCACCAGCCCACCTGCTACCACATGCCCTGGGGTCATTTTAGTGTCACCCCCTCTGACAGTGTCAGGGAGTGCAGTCTGCACCACCCCACCTGCCTAGTGACACCCTTGAAGAATTTCAGAAATTGTCTCATCCAAGGAAGGTATTTTCTCATGAACTCATTTGTATTGGATATGAGTCATTCCTTTTCAGATTCTCACCTACCACAATTTTGTTTTATTCCCCTGCAACTTCAGAGACAGCCAGTTATGGCCTGAAATATCCAGAGGAGCTGACAGGTCAGAATATTTTCTCCTTGGGGTATACTTCAGTCTTCTGATCTCTCCGGTGGCCTTGTGTCATCCTTTCTGATTTCTGGGATTCCAGATTCATTTTCCCCTGTTCATCACTTGAGATTCGTTCTCTCCTTCAATCTGAACCTTACTACTTCTCTAGGGACTATGGAAACTATGTGTCTATAAGCTTTTCTCTCTGACCTACAACCTTGATCCGACCACAAGGAAATAAAGTCCTATCATTGCATGTTAATAATTAATAGTGATAGACACAATTCGCTGAACAGTTTCTACATGCCAGGAACTGTACTAAGAGATTTCCATATATTATTATATTTAATCTTCACAGCACCCCATGAAATATACTTTAACCTCTGTAACAGCTAACAATCTCCACTACCTAGTGATGAAATTGATATGAAACCTATATAGGCATGCACATATGTGTATGTGTGAAAAGAAAAGGCTTATGTAGACAACAGGAAAAATACATTTCTACTTTTAAGTAAGAAAATAACGCTTTGGAAAAAGTTTAAAACAAACAAAAATCTAAATAACAACCTAGTAGATATAATATAGATATAATCTTCTTTGTATGCTATGTATACATATTTTTATATGAGCAGTTGTTGCTGTTATTGTCGTGCTCTGTCAAGTGTTTTCCAACTTATAGCAATCCTGTAGGACAGGGTAGAACTGCCCTGTAAGATTACTAATTATTGCAAGCATTGAATATCTCAATATACGCATTTTAAACATATCTCTTAATATTGCCTGTCTCAGGTCAGTTTTCATGCATCCTGATGTCATCTGCATCATCGTATTTTTGACTGCTCTTTTTCTTTCATAGCTCCTCCTGCTGGCACTTTGAGTGCTAAATTTCCTCACTAGCCTCTCAGTTTCCAAGTGGCTTAACTGTCTCTCCTGTGAAATAGATCAACAAACCTTGCATCTTCTTTTTTCCTTTCTGTCTTCTGAGTTAACTCCGAGTGGTGCCCTGCCTGTTTTTAATTTACACCTTAGTGTTTCTCAATGTGTTGGCTACAGATCAAAGGCAGCAGAAGAGTTGGGATGCTTGTTTAAATTCAGATTCTTGGATCCCACTCTTAAGAAATAATGATTCAGTGTGTCTGACCTTGCTTTTCTATAACGGTCTCTAGTGATAGTAACGTGCACTGAAGTTTGAAAATCACTGTTCTAGATGAAAAATTGTCTTATCACTTGATTTCTTAAGGTGGTCTTATTTTTGGACATTTTAAACCATCAAACAGAATATGAATTAAACAGATTTCTCCATATAGAGGGACTTTTATGCACTTCTCTCATCTAGGCCTGCCAATCCTGTTTCTGAAAGTTTCTGTGAGCTTACCTAGTAAGCACCTAATAAGTACTTGTCAGTACAGTGTTTGATGGTTGCCGTGGGGCCTGCTGTGCCAGGAGTAAATAGGTCTTACAGGCCCAGAAGAGGTAAATTTTGGATGATTACAAATGTGGGCATGTGAGTGTGTGTGTGTGTGTGTTCACGTGCATGTGTTTTACATATGTGTGTGTGTGGAGAGAGAAATGTTACTTTCAATGATTATATGTATAGACATAATCTTTCATGTGTGTGATAGGTATATATATTTGTACGTGCGCAGTTGTTGCTGTTGGTGTTGTGTGCTCTTAAGTCAATTCCAACTTACAGCGATCCTGTAGAACAGAGTAGAACTGCCCAACAGGGTTTCCAAGGCTGTATGTAATCTTTATGGGAGCAGATTGCCAGGTCTTTTCTCCCACGAAGCCACTGGTGAGTTCAAGCCCTGACCTTTCAGTTAGCAGCCAAGCACTTAACCCATTGTGCCACCACATACAGTATATAAAGAAACCCAAATCCTACTTCCACCATTTGATGATTTAAATGTCCATAATATCCTTTCAACTCATCATGATATAACTCTGCTGTTATGGTAGGCAGAGTAGGCAGAAAAGCTAAGAAAGTAGAATATGAGAATGGATGAAGTATAGATTTTGAATGACTGCATTGTACCTACTTAGTTGTTGAAAAGCTATATTAGAAGTCTTTCCACCTAACCTTCCAGTTCTGTGTGTAAATATAAGCTCTTTGGTATGTTTTCCTGATTGGCTTAAACTCAGACTCAGAATCTTTCTTAACACGATCAGTATCAGAAGGTTAAAGATAGCATGGGTGAAGAAACCAGTTCTGAGGAAAAAAACATAAATCCTGTTTTCTTCCTATCCAAACTCTTGGTGCTAGCAGTTTCAGTCTCAGTAAATGAGCCTGTCAGGAAAGATGGATAATTAGGCAGTGATGGTGCTAAACTGTAACACACCTGGCTGCTAACTGAAAGATTGGGAGCTTGGGTCCACCCAGAGGCACCTTGGAAGAAAGATCTGGTGATCTCTTTCTGAAAAATCAACCACTGAAAACCTTATGGAGCATAGTTCTACTGACACATTTGAGGTCTCCATGAGTTGGAATCAATTTGACAGCAACTGGTAGTAATACATCTTGAGGAGTTTCAAGCTGAATTGGAGGTAGGTGGGCAGCACAGAGAGCAGGAGGTTCTGTTTGTGAAAAACCTTGCATGTTAAGATCTTGAGCAAGATTTTAGATGAGGTAACAGCGTGGGGACCATCATAATGGTCTTTGAGCACTTAAAACTGGCAATAAAGTAAAATAAGAATTCAAAGGTCCAGAGAATGAGGGCCAAGAGAATGATTAGGGCTTGATTATAGTAGCCTAAATTTGAGTTTGTAATGCCCTGATCTAGAAACATGGAA
This sequence comes from Elephas maximus indicus, assembly GCF_024166365.1. Taxonomy (NCBI): domain Eukaryota; kingdom Metazoa; phylum Chordata; class Mammalia; order Proboscidea; family Elephantidae; genus Elephas; species Elephas maximus. The sequence continues at coordinate 37,740,359 of NC_064827.1, read as the reverse complement.
GGGAGGAAGGAACGGAGAAGAACAGGGAACACTTCAAAGGAAGAATCAGTGGGATTTATTGACTGATTAGGTAGGAAAAATGAGGACTTCCAGCTAGTTAGCTGCAAAACAGATTCAGAACCCAAGTCTGACTTGTAATTCCCATGGTAAGAAAGCAATAGCGGACCAAAACACCAACCAAACCCGGTGCCGTGGAGTCGATTCCGACTCATAGCGACCCTATAGCACAGAGTAGAACTGCCCCGTAGAGTTTCCAAGGAGCGCTTGGTGGATTCAAACTGCTGAACCTTTGATTAGCAGCCGTAGCACTTAACCACTACACCGCCAGGTTCCCGCAATAGTGGAAGGGCCCTTTATTCTGTGGTTTTCAAAGTGTGTTTCCAGGACCACCTGAGCATATGCTAGAAATCCAAATTCTCATGGCCCCACCCCCACTGAATCAGAAACTCTCAGGTGGAGTCCAGCAGTCTATGTTTTAACAAGCCCTTCAAAACTCAAACCCGTTGCCATCAAGTCAATTCCAACTCATGGCAACTTGAGTAGAACTGCCCACAGGGTTTCCAAGGCTATATATAAATCTTTACAGAAGCAGAGTGTCACATCTTTCTCTCATGGAGCAGCTGGTGGGTTCGAAACCTTTCAGTTAGCATCTGAGTGCTTAACCACTGCACCACCAAGGCTCCTACAAGCTCTCCAAAGAAAAACCTATTGCCCGTCAAGTTGATTCTGACTCATATGAGACAAGCCCTCTAACCCAACACACCCAGTGCCATCGAGTCAATTCGGACTCATAGCGACCCTATACGACAGAGTAGAACTGCCCCATAGAGTTTCCAATGAGTGCCTGGTAGATTTGAACTGCTGACCCTTTGGTTAGCAGCTGTAGCTTTTAACCACTACGCCACCAGGGTTTCCACAAGCCCTCTAGGCCCCCAAAATTTGAGGACCACTACTTTAATTCATTCACTCATTTAACAACTGTTTCTAAAGGGTTCGTTATGCACTGCAGTGATCCTTCTGTGAAATGGACTCCATGTACCCTTAAAGAGCATACAATCTAGTGAGAGGAAACAAACATCAAAAATTACACAAATATCCAAAAAGCACTGCAGCAACATGCGCTATGAGCGTATTTAACAAGGAGACTCAAAGCGGTCAGAATCAGTAGGGAAAGTTCCCCAAAGAAGTGGCATCGAAGATGAGACCTGAAGCACAAGTAAGAGTTTCCCAGGCGAAAGCCTGCTGTCATGGAAAACCTAACGAAGGTCTTTGCAGCTGGAGCATGATAAGGAAGGGCAACAGAAGGCTGATGAGGATGAAGCCTAAGCAGAGACCAAATTACATAGGCACCTTGGCCTTCATCCCAGGTGAAATGGAAAGTTATTGAAGGGTTTTGAGGAGAAAATAAGCTTGATCCAGGTTTTCATTTTGAAAAGAACTTTTCGGCTCTCTTTGCATCACTTATTCTTAATACCACTGCATTCTACACAGGTATAAATTCAGCCACCTTCCACAGTGGCCCCAATACCCACAGGAATCTCCCGTTTGCCAGGCCCTCTGACTTCTGTGTGAGTTGGAAGCCCTGCCCTGATGCCTCCCTTCCAGACTGCCTGGTATCTGACCTACAGTTCTCCTGGCTAGTTCAAAAGCAGTTATTAAGAGTTTGAGTTTTAAACTGGCTTCTAACCATGAAACCTCCAAGAGTTTCAATTTAATTTCCCTTTCATGCCCATTCACACCTTGATTCCTTCTGAGAAAAACCAACTATTGATCCTGATAATAAGCTCATTTTATGCTTAAAAACCAAGCTCATTTTATGCTTTGCAGGGAAAAAAAAAATGCTCAGCTGAATTCACTGTTAAATACACTCCTTTCGTGACAGAGTCTACATTTAAGTCAGGCTTCTATTAGCCGAGAAAAGAGTGTCCACTGAGGTATGAAATGTTTATTGTAGCTAGTTCCTGCAAACGCTGCCAAAAGAGATATAGTATTTTCAATGGCCAGAAGCTGCAATGCACAGGTCATGAATAATGTATGCCTATCTCTTTAAAACAAATCAGCATAAATTATCCCATAGGGCAGACTGCAGGAATAGGGGGCCCCAGAAAGAAATATTTAGCCTTGGTCTTCTCTGAGTCAGAAACTTTGGGATGTGAAAGTAATGGCTGAATGAGGCCCCAAACCACCACCTTCAGTGTTGGGGTGGAGGGGGGAGGCGAGGCAGAAAGGTGGGAATGAATGAGCAATGACCTGAGTTTCTGAGCATCAGGTGTCAAGGTACCAGTAATCAACAAGCGATTATTATTCTCATCAGCCCAAAGCATGAAAGTAATTGAGTGAAAAAAAATCCTCACATTATGTGAAGTGATTACTGCCTTTGAGCCATAATAAACAATGATCTCGAGCTGGTGTTAGGCGTTAAAACAAATGAGGGCTGCCTGTTGCTGGCGCAGTGCTGGAGCCATTACCAGATTCTGTGACCACCAATCCCTTCCCTCTAGTAAGGACCTGAGTTAATTATCAGGGTAGGAGAGATGCTTCTTAAATCCCCTTCTTAGTTGGCACTTGTGGATCTACACTGGGGAAGTTGGCTGCCTTGCATGAGCCTCTGTTTTGGAACTCAAGTTTACATTCCTTAGTTGGCTCTCCAGATCAAGAAGGACATCAATTAAGAGGAAGTAATTGCAGAACATGGGGATACACTTGTTGCTTTCAAATGTCAGTGGTCCAGCCAGGCAGGCAGGTAGGAAGCAGAGTAAAAGTGAAGAAACTGCGAAGGAGGCCCTGGCCTTCCCAGAGAGTGAGGCTAGAAACCAGTGCAGCATTTGAAAAGGTTCTCTGCTAGCTGTTGTGTGCCATCTAGTCAATCCCAACTCATAGAGACCCTATACAACAGAGTAGAACTGCCCTATAGGGTTTTCAAGGCAGCAACTCTTTATGGAAGCAGACTGCACATCTTTCTTCCATAGAGCGGCTGGTGGGTTCAAACCACCGACCTTTCGGTAAGCAGCTGAGCACTCAACCACTGTACCACCAGGGCTCTCAGGGAAGGGATATTTCTCTTACTTCAGCCTCTTCTATGGAGCCCTAGTTAAGCATTTGTCTGCTAACAAAAAGGACAGCAGTTCAAACCCACCAGCCACTATACAGGAGAAGGATGTGGCAATCTGCTTTCATAAAGATTATAGCCTTGGAAGCCCTATTGGGCAGTTCTGCTCTGTCGTATAGGCTCACTATGAGTTGAAATCGACTAGCAATAAGTAGTCTTCCTGTCTCACCTGGGAAGTGGGAAAACTAAGAAATACTTGGGAAGGTCATATCCCAGGAAACCAAGCCAACTAAAAGACTGAGATTTAATCATAAGATTATAAAATGCTCCCTCTCCCCCACACTTTACCACCACACCACTAGGGCTTCAGTATAATAATAGTGGATTACAGATGAAAGAGCTGCAAAGTGCAGACTCTCTATAATGTGGAGATAAAAATAAGGATACTAGAGGAATTCCTCTGGCACCTATAGCTACAGCAGACATTATACACATAGTTTTATGTCTAGCCAGATAAACATAAAACCTGTAAGTAAAGTCCTATTTACCTCAGTTCCTGTTTCCTGTCCAGCTTTCAAACAAGAAATCACGAATGATACTAAAAAGCAAAAAAAAAAAAAAAAAAAAAAAAACTCTGAGGAGACAAAGCAAGCCTAAGAACTAAACTCTAATATGCCACAGCTTTTGGAATTATCATATGAGGAATTTAAAATAACTGTGATTAATATGGAAACTCTGGTTGTGTAGTGGTTAAGATATAAGGCTGCTAACCAAAAGATCAGCAGCTCAAATCCACCAGGCACTCCTCAGAAACCCTATGGAACAGTTCTACTCTGTCCTATATGTTAAAAGTACTAATGGAAAAAGTACAAAACATACAAGAATAGATCAATAATATAAGGAGAAAACTGCAAACTCTTAAAGAAAGAATCAAAAGAAAATGTTAGAAGTAAAAAACACTGTAATAGAAATAAAGAATGCCTTGGTGGGCTTACCAGTAGACTGGAAATGGACAAGGAAAGAATCAGTGAGCTGAAAGATATGTTAATAGAACTTTCCAAACTTAAGTTCAAAGACAAGAAAGGATGGGAGTGGGGGGAACAAATAACAACAACAAAACTGGAACAAAATATACAAGAACTGTGGGACAATTACAAAAGCACCAGACCCTGATGGTTTCATGGGTGAATTCTACCAAATACTTAAAGAAGAAAGGACACCAGTTCTTCACAATGTCTTTCAGGAAATAGAAGCAGAGGTAGAACTTCCTAACTCATTGTTTGAGGCTAGCATTACCTCAATACCAAAACCAGATAAAAGAAAGGGCTCTGCTCTGAGTTCTCATGTTCAGCCCTAGCAAGAGTCACATTCCCACTGTGAAAGGGATTGGTTGATCTAGAACACCCCATGCCTAAGTTCTCTGTTAGGACTGGAAGTAACATTACACATCAACTACCCTAGTGTTTTGCATTCTTGCCTAGCCTAAGGAGAGCCAGGTGCCACTTATCAAAAACACATCTTCCCGGACTTTCTGACATTGGTTCATTTGGTCTCAGGTGCTCCTGGGGATCTTATTTTTAACATTCCTAAATTATTTTGAAGATTAGCTAAGTTGACCTAGCCCATGTTCTGATTTAACACGTTGGAAACTGAGGTTCATAGAAACAGTGGGATTTGCCAAAGATCACTCTGCCAGTCAGTGAAAGAACTAAGGCTTGAACCCAAAACATGGCAACTATATCAATTTTTTTTTTAGAAAACTTGCTATTGTTTTATTATTATGGGCAGTCCCCATGGCATAGATGAGTGAGTACTTGCAGCATTGCATCCATTTGTTAAAACATCTCAATTGGTATTCTGTCTACTTGTCTGTCACTAGCCATAGTAAGCCTATAATGTATATTTACTAATCCAGTACTAGATAATGTTAAAAAAAAAAAAAAAAATCCCCTAAGGTCCCATTTGGAGCCCTGATGGCACAGTGGTTAAGAGCTCAGGCTGTTAACCAAAAGGTTGGCAGTTCGAATCCACCAGCCACTCCTTGGAAACTCTACAGGGCATTTCTGCTCTGTCCTATAGGGTGGCTATGAGTTGGAATTGACTCAGTGGCAATGGGTTTTGGTTTAAGGTCCCATTATTTGGAAACTGGTATTTCTCAATATGTTTCTGCCTTTCACTGGAAATGTCATACTTGTCAGATACAGATCATGTTTTTCTTCCTTTTCCTGGATAACACATCTAAGGGTTTAATCTTTCTTTCAGGCTATCACAGTATCCTAAGGAATAAAAGGGTATGCATCTCATGCTGTACATCAAATTGTCTGACCTAAATATTTGGAAGTGGTGGGAATGTCATCAAAATTTTGAGGGTAATGCCAGGCTTCTGCTCAGAGCTTGACCTAAGCCCCTGCGATTATAACTACTGCCAGGTTTTAATGTAATTTTAAGTCCCATTTGGAATCTAAAGTAATTATCCAGAGATTTTCACACATAGATATTAGCCAGAGTATAAAGGAATAGGAAATTGGAAATTAGAAATGAAGGTCATCAGCCATAAAATTAAGATCAAATACAGCTTCCTCAAGGAACTTCAGAATATATACATTCCCCTAATATATTGCTTATATGTTCTTTTTTGTTGTTAGGTACTGTCGAGTTGGTTTCAGACTCGTAGCGACCTTATGAACAACAAAACAAACACCGCCTGGTCCTGTGCCATCCTCACAATCTTTGCAATGCTTGAGCCCATTGTTGCAAACACTGCGTCAGTCCATCTTGTTAAGGATCTTCCTCTTTTTCACTGACCCTCTACTTTAACAAGCATGATGTCCTTCTTCTGGGACTGCTTCCTCCTGATAACATGTCCAAAGTCAAGTCTCACCATTCTCTCTTCTAAGGAGCATTCCAGCTGTACATCTTCCAAGACAGGTTTGTTTGTTCTTCTTTCAGTTGATGGTATAGTCAATATTCTTCGCCAATACCGTAATTCAAAGATGTCAATTCTTCTTCGGTCTTCCTTATTCATTGTCCAGTTTTCCCATGCATATGAGGTGACTGCAAATATCATGACTTGGGTCAGGTGTACCTTAGTCCTCATAGTGATATCTTTACTTTCTAACACTTTAAAGAAGTTTTTTGCAACAGATTTGCCCAATGCAATATGTCCTTTGATTTCTTGACTGCTGCTTCCATTGATGTTGATTGTGAATCCAAGTAAAATTAAATTCTTCACAGCTTCAATATATTCTCCATTTATCATGATGTTGCTTATTGGTCCAGTTGTCAGGATTTTTGTTTTCTTTATGTTGAGGTGTAATCCATACTTAAGACAGTAGTCTTTGATCTAAATTAGTAAGTGCTATAAGTTTTCTTCACTTTCAACAAGGAAGTTTGTGTCATCTGCATATCACAGGTTGTTAATGAGTTTTCCTCCAATCCTGATGCCACCTTCTTCTTCATATAGTCCAGCTTCTCAAATTATTTGCTTAGCGTACAGATTTAATAATTATGGTGAAAGGATACAACCCTGACACACACCTTTCCTGATTTTAAACCATGCATTAACCCCTTCTTATGTTCGAAGACTGCCTCTTGGTCTATGTATGCGTTCCACGTGAGAACAATTAACTGTTCTGGAATTCCCACTCTTTGCAACGTTATGCATAATTTACGATGCATATGATCGTAACAGTCAAATGTCTTTTCGTTGTCAATAAAACTCAGGTAAATATCTTTCTGGTACTCTCTACTTTCAACCAGGATTTATCTAACATCAGCAATGATATCCCTCATCCCACATCTTTTTCTAAATCTGGCTTGAATTTCTGGCAGTACCTTGTCAATATACTGCTGCAACTGATTTTGAAAGATCTTTGGCAAAATTTTACCCTTGTGTGATATTAAGGATATTGTTCAATAATTCCTGCATTCTGTTGGATTACCTTTCTTTGGAATGGGTACAAATATGGATCTCTTACAGTCAGTTGGCCAGGAAGCTGTCATCCAAATTTCTTGTCATAGACAAGCGAGCACTTTCAGTGCTGCATCCATTTATTGAAAATTCTTAATTGGTATTCCATCAATTCCTGAAGCCTTGTTTTTCTCCCATGCCTTCAGTGCAACTTGGACTTCTTTCTTCAGTACCATCAGTTCTTGATCATATACTACCTCCTGAAATGGCTTGAATGTCAATGAATTCTTTTCGGTATAGTGACTCTGTGTCTTCCTTCCATTTTCTTTTGATGTTTCCTGAGTCATTCAACATCTTTCCTGTAGAATTCTTCACGATTGCAATTCAAGGTTTGATTTTTTTTTCTTCAGTTTTTCCAGCTTGAGGAATGCCAAGCGTGTTCTTCCCTTTTGGTTTTCTACACGTTTGATTATAATGCTTTGTCTTCTCAAGCCACCCTTTGAAATCTTGCGTTCAGCTCTTTTACGTGATCATTTCTTCCATTCACTTTAGCTATTCTACATTCAAGAGCAAGTTTCAGAGTATCTTCTGACATCATTTTGGTCTTTTCTTTCTTTCCTGTCTTTTTAAAAACCTTTTGTTTTCTTCAGATTCAACTTGAACTTGCATATGAGCAACTGATTGTCTGTTCTGCAGTCAGCCACTGGGCTTGTTCTGACTGACAATATTGAGCTTCTCCACTGTCTGTTTCCACAGGTGGAGTCGATTTGATTCCTGTGTATACCACCTAGTAAAGGTCCATGCGTATAGTCACCATTTATGTTGTGGAAAAATGGTATTTACGATGAATAAGTCATAGATCTTGAAAAATTCTATCATGTGCTCTCTGGTGTCGTTTTTATCACCAAGGCCATGTTTTCCAACTACCAATGCTTCTTCTTTGTGCCCAACTTTCACATTCTAATCACAGTAATTATCAGTGCATCTTGATTGCATGTTTAATCAATTTCACACTGCAGAAGTAAAAATCTTCAATTTCCTCATCTTTGCTCTTAGTGGTTGGTGCATAAATTTGAATAATAATGGTATTAACTGGTCTTCCTTGCAGGTATACAGATACTATCCTATCACTGACAGTGCTGTAATTCAGGATATATGTTGAAATGTTCTTTTTGACGATGGATACAATGCCATTCCTCTTCAATTTTTCACTCCTGACATAAAGACCATATGATTGTTTGATTTAAAATGGCCAATACCAGTCCGTTTTAGCTCACTAATACCTAGGATATCAATCTTTATGCACTCCATTTCATTTTACAACTTCCAATTTTCCTAGAGTCATACTTCGTACGTTCCCCATTCTGATTATTTATGGATGTTTGCAGCTATTTTTTGTCCTTTGAGTTGTGCCACATCAGCAAATGAAGGTTCCGGAAGTTTTACTTTATCCGCATCATTAAGATTAACTCTACTTTGAGGAAGCAGCTCCACCACAGTCATAATTTGAGTGTCTTCCAGCCTATGGGGCTTTTCTTCCGGCACTGCATCAGACAATGTTCTGCTGCTATTCGTAAGGTTTTCACTGGCCAGTTTTTTCAGAAGTAGACCACTAAGTCCTTCTTACTAGTCTGTCTTAGTCTGGAAAGCGCTGCTGAAACCTGTGCACCTGGGGTAACTCTGCTGGTACTGGAATACTGATGGCATAGATTCCAGCATCACAGCAACATGCGAGCCACCAGAGTATGACAAACTGACATACAGGTGGTATCCACCCACTGCCATCGAGTCGATTCTTAGATGCCCTTTTTTATAATAGTTATGGTTTCTAATGAAGTATTTTTCCTCCTCTTGTAAGGTCAGAGTCTAAGTTTCTTTTACTCACCACCGAATCCTAAAAGCAGCACAGCTCATAGAACATCATTGTTTCCACTATATGTTTGATAAACGAATGAATGAATAACCAAAAATGCTTATGATTTCTTCATATCTTACCTCTCAACCCAGCATTTGTCTAAGATAAGCTAAGATCATCACCAGAGTGATAGCTGCTCTTGGGAGCTAAAAAAGAACGAAGACAGTTCTAGTTTTTGTAATTATTATTGTTTCCCAAAATCCATATTCTAACTAACTTTGTTTATGAAAAGCAAAATTACCCTGTTTGGCATCCCTGCCCTTTCAAGGAAGTCATCTCTGATTCTTCGTAAGGCCTGGGTTCCTAGTATAATTAGGGCTTTAAAAATTGCCCACATTACAAGTAATACTTACTAGTATAAATTTGCCAAAAAAAAAAACAAGCCAAACCCAGTGCCATTGAGTCGATTCCGACTCATAGTGACCCTATAGGACAGAGAAGAGCTGCCCCATTAAGTTTCCCAAGGAGTGCCTGGTGGATTTGAACTGCTGACCCTTTGGTTAACAGCTGTAGTACTTAACCACTACACCACCAGGGTTTCCATAAATTTGCCAGACAATCCTAAATCTTAGAATTTTAGAGGCAGAGAAAAATTAGTAGTTCACTCCCTTTATTTAAACTTTGAATTTTAAAATTTTTCATCAATGATTTTCTATTTATGGGTATAATGGTAAAAATCCTGATTTAATTAAAATTTTCAACATTTTATTGTCCCACCATGAGCTTGTCCTATGCAGTTTTATAATTAAAATTTGTAATATTTCTCCACTGGAGGACTGAAAAATTTTGTGGGCTCCATATGCAGAGGTGGATCCATTTCTCAGCTCTGCTGGAAACTCTTAATGTGAGAAATGCTTTGGCTAAACCTTGATGAGAGAATAGGAGAATTAAATCAATGAGTTCAAGTAAGAGGAGCTTATTATCATGTCTCCTATGCAAGCACTACTTCAGACCATTAAATTTCCATTTAGTTAAAGAACCCCAAAACAGGACTGAAAGTAATGTGGAGGACTGCATTGCATTTTAGGTGGAACAATCTGCAGGTCTCCTGACCTGTAGTTTGATATATAATTTTACCCATTGGAAGTTATTGCTCATTTCAGGAACTTCATTTTATATATATATATATAAAATACCACATGTGTACATATATATGTGAAGCCCTGATGGAGCAGTGGTTAAGAGCTACAGCTGCTAAACAAAAGTTTGGCAGTCCAAATCCACCAGCCACTCTTTGGAAACCCTATGGGGCAGTTCTACTCTACAAACATACATATATATATATAGAGAGAGAGAGAGAGAGAGAGAGAGCGATAGATATACATAAAGTTTTTGAAGTACTAGGGGCGCCTTGGAAACCCTGGTGGCATAGTGGTTAAGTCCTCCGGCTGTTAACCAGAAGGTCAGCAGTTCGAATCCATCAGGTGCTCCTTGGAAACTCTATGGGGCAGTTCTACTCTGTCCTATAGGGTTGCTATGAGTCAGAATCGACTCAACGGCAATGGGCGGAAGGGGCTTCTTGATGTCCTATATAATAATATTGATCAGATGAATACCATTTATTAATCTGCTCCAGATTATATGAAGAATTTGCCAAATTAGTTTTTTTTTTTTTTTAATTTACACACAGTATTTACTTTTACGTATGGTCCTATGATTATGAACACATGTCTAGATTCTTAAAACTATCAGCACAGATGGTATGGAAAGCAATTCCAACACCTCAAAGAATCCTCCGTTGTGGGAAACATTAGACTTTTCTAACATATAATTATCATATAACCCAACAATCCAACTTCTAAGAATTCGTTCTAGAGAATTGAAAACCTGTGTTCCCATAAATACCAGTACATAAATGTTTATAGCAGCACTATTCATAATTTGTCAGCAACTTAAAAAATAAAATATTACCATAAACTAAAGGTTACCTTTGGTATATTTTACTTTTTTTTTTATTCCAGGATAAAACCAATATCTAGTATAACAGTTGAGAACTGCTTATCGTTTCTCATACTCTTAGCATTTGCTAATAGTAAAATGGTTAAGAGTGCCACTGAATTGATCTAATTCTAGGCACTTAAGTGCAATTAGATATAATGTTCTGATGTTCTCCCTTTCATGCCCAAGCCTAGGTGTCTGCACATTTATGGAGGGGCCTAATGGGTTGGTGGCAAAAATTATCAAAGCAATGAGTAGCACTTGTATCAAGCGACTATTATGCAAGAAACTATTATAATTAAAAAGCTTTGGTCTTTGGAATTTTTGTCACTTTCTTTCCTTTGGCGTTCTTTATTTTCTTCCACTTCAGTATGCTAATTCTAGGGAATAATTTAATTTTCCAAAGGCTCAAGCACAACAACTGTGTTCATGTGTTTCAAGAATGATTGAATAAGGCCTGTAGATTAACTTGCTATAATTTCTGGTTGTAACCACATCCTACGATGCGATGATGAAAAGATTGTACATGCTAGAAATAATGATTGGCACATGGGCCTGCTAGATACAACCTATGAGGAACTTTACTGCATAAACACCAAAGCAGAATACTAGAGCATGTATCTCTTCACCTTAGCAATGAAAACTAGTTTCAATTTTCTCCAGAGATTGAAGAAAGAATTGAAAAGAAAATAAGGGCAATGAGTATTCCATTCTTTAGCTAGAAATATCCTTCTACCTAAGAATCAAAAGGCTGATTGAAAACCTACTATTCCCCAATTTTCTGTGCCAATAAGATAAAGATAATAAATGACCTTGAATTTATTGATCTCCAACTCTAAGTTGAAAGTCTGGGTACAGAAAAAAAGAATCAGAAGTCCCTTTTTAGTGGAGAGTATTTAGGGAGGTAGTGCCCTGCTGCCACAGAGTTTAGAACAGACTTCAAAATGGAAATCCAACATAGACGTTAAGAAACTACTGTCAGACTCTTCTCATACCCACCTTCTCCACATTCCTCTGAACAGGTTGACTCGACAGTTATTAAAAATGCTGATAAAAAAAATCAAGCCAAATGTTTGAAGGATGTTTGGATAATTATTTGTTTAATTGATTGATTGACTAGAGGAAGGAATGGTCCCATTAGTTTAACAACATCAAATCTTTCCCTGAGTCCAGGAGATGAGCAGATTATCTTTTCTGTGATGCTTCTTATTCACGTTACTCCTGTTAACACATCTCAGTCATCTGGAACATGGGAGCCCTTCTCTGACTCAGGTTTGGGGTAGGAGAAAAGAAAGAATGAAAGTGAAGGGCTAAACGAAAGAAAAGGAGGAGGAGGAAGAGAAATGGAAAGTAGACATAGGGAAAACTATCTGCCAAAATGTCACCACCACTAAAAATGTGGTAGTGACTAGAGACCCAGGTTCAGAAAGCACGCCTGAGGTTTCCTATGTTGTTGTTAGTTGTCTTCGAGTTGATCCTGACTCATGGTGACTATACACGTGTCAGAGTAGAACTGCACCATAAGATTTTCAAGGCCGTGACATTTTTTGGAAGCAGATTGCCAGGCCTGGCTTCCAAGGTGTGTCTGGTTGGGTTTGAACTGCCAACTTTTCAGCTATTAGTTGAGCACTTAACCATTTTCACCCCCCAAGGACAAGAGATTTCCTATACTAAAATATAATTACAATATTTTACAATTTTAAAATTTGTAAAGCAGTGGTTCTCAATGTACTGAGCCTAGATCAGTAATATCGACATCACCTGAGAGCTTGTTAGAAATACAAATTCTCTGGCAGGCCCCACCACATATCTACTCAATCAGGAACTCTGGGGGTAGAATCCAGGATTCACTTCAACAAGTCTTCCAAGTGATTCTGATGCTTGCCAAATATTGAGAACCACAGAAACTTAGAGAAGATTGTGTTTCTTTCAGTAGTCAATTTCAGATTGACAGTTTCTGAAAGGAGATATTGTAAATGGGAACAAAAGGGAGTGAGTCCTTGTTACTGGGTGTTGCCCAGGAATGTGGCAGCTATGGACAAAAGATCACCTTGGGAAAACTGCAAACCTTAACTGAAATAACTCCAAACTGTAGGACTTGTCACTGAAGAATGGCCTGTGGAGTAACATGGCCTGGGCAGGCAGGATGGAAGGGCTGGCAAGCAGGGAAGTTGGGTGACAATGAGGGGCTGGCACTTTGAAAGAATTCTTTTTTGAGCATGAGGTCAGACTGATTAAGCCATATAAGATTATATTATTCAGCATCACTCTCCTCTCATGCCCTTAAGTAGACCTTGGTGAATGCAGTAGAGAAGGCTAGAACCTAGGGACCCTGACTCTGATGAACAAATCTTCCCATCTTTTTTTACCCTTGGGTAGTAAATCGTGAGGTACCTATAGTCATTTTGATCACAGCTAAAATGTGAGGTGAGCCAGTCTTTTTAAAACTCTCTGTTCTCTCAGGAGTCAGGAGGTTGTGGAGTCCACATGAAATCAAATTCTCCCCACCTTCACACCCTCCCATTAAGAAACTCACATATGCGTGAACTCACACATGCATCTCAGAATTGCATTTTACCTCCCCTCCTCCCCACCACCACTACCCTACAGCGATCAAAAAGATGCAAGAGGAGGCTTTTATTTTGTACCATAATCAGAGGTTTCCAATTCCCTTTTGTGAAGTTCTGACCCATCTCACATAAAAAAAATATGAGAATAGGATTGGGTGTGTGGACATGTGGCTGATTTAAAAGAAATTAATGGCCAAGTTTCACTGACTCCTAGAAGAGGAAATACATTTCACAATCCTCTGATCATAAGAGTGACCCACATGATTTGACTATCCTTAAGTGGCTTAAGGTTGCTGGACAAGACCCACATTCCCCTGGACGTGTAAGTCAGTTGTTGGTGCAAATGAATTTCTTTGGATCTGAGTTCATACTCTCCCTCAATTCCTTGGCAATCTACTGCAGGAGGCGTCCTTTTATCAGACCACTTCTCTTGCTGAGAATGACATCAGAAATGCTTCGATTGAGGCTCCCTCACAGTTTCTGATTTTAAGTAAACCAAACCAAATCCGTTGCCTTGGAGTCTATTCCGACTCATAGTGACACTATAGAACAGAGTAAAACTGCCCTATAGGGTTTCCAAGGAGTGATTAGTGGCTCTCCAGCAAGATGCCAATGTACAGATCTCTGCAACCCCTATGGTCATGAAGCTTCTAACCAACATGTACAGGAGATAAAATTCCACCACTTCTAATGCAAAGCAATGGGAAAGTAGCCTGTGTAACCTCACCCATCTTCCTGAACTTCTATGTTTAGAGCAGGAGATTTATGCATGCAACAATGTAAAGTCAATATTTGGGGAATATGGAGAGAGGTTCACATCACAGAAATACAAATGTCCTTCTGTTAAAAGCTTTCAGCTATCCTTGAATGTTCTTGAGTCAGAGACTGTTAATTATTTCCCTGCACCCCTCTACTACCAAATTCCTGTCCCTTTCTCATGCAGAACAACATACATGGCATTTGATTCCTTTCCTCCAGATACTCACTCCTTAGGGCCTCACCGTCTACTTCCAAAGGACCTATAAAGGAATTTTCCTAAACAAATAAATTTCCCTCCCTAGGCTTAATTCTAGTGCTGGCACTTGCTATTATTTTCATGCCACAAAAAGCCAGTCTTTGTTCCTCACTGCTGAACTAAAAATCTATATATGCCTGCTTGAGCTCCTGACCTAAAACTTCATGGTAGTAGGCAGTGGACACTATCATGGTAACATCGGGAAGGCACATTTGAGTCCATTTACATTGCTTTGAAACAGCATTCTGTGAAACACTGTGACACCCACGATGTTCCGTGGTTACTTGGGGATGCAAAGGTACCCCATAAAAAACAGGAGTAAGTGGGGGCAGAACCTCCACCTCCATTTAAACCAAAGAAATTGGGCTTTTTTCTGCTTTTACATTGAGCTTCCGTGTAAGATTTATTTTGGAAAAAAAAAAAAAAAGTTACTCTGTTTGAAAGGGAGCCCTGGTTGTTCAGTGATTAAGAGCTCAACTGCTAACCAAAAAGTTGACATTTTGAATCCACCAACTGCTTCCTTGCTGACTTAGTGTTCTTATTTCTTTTTTTTTAAATAATATATTGCCAAAATTTTTAATATACATATTTTGTGTACAATTCACTGCATTTTTATTATATTCACAGAGGTATCATCACCACAATCAATTTTAGAACATTTTATCACCCCAAAAGAAACATCCTGCACTTTAGATATCACCTCCCCTTTATCATCCCATGCCCCGATCTTTGGAAACCACTAATGAACTTTTTGACTTTATGGATTTGCCTATTCTAGCCATTTCGTGTAGGTGGAATCATGCCATATGTGGTCTTTTTTGAATGGCTTCTTTCATTTGACATAGTGTTTTATAAGGTTCATCCAATTTGTAGCAGGTTTCAAAAAAAGAAAAAAAATTTTTTTTTCTTTTTCTATCAGTATTTCATTCTTTTTGATTGCCAAAGAATAATTCTTTTCATGGATACAACACATTATATTTGTCTATCTTATTGGTTGATGGACATTAGGGTAATTTTGTCCTTTTGGTTATTATAAACAATGCTGCTATGAACATTGATGCACAAGTTTTTGTGTGGGTAAATATATATATAATCATAAATCTTGGGTATATCCCAGGAGTGGAATTGCTAAATATTATGTAGACTTACATAAAACATGTGTAACATTTCAAGACCTCTCCTGAAGTACAGTGCTGTCAGTGACAGGATGATATCCATACACCTACAAGGAAGACCAATTAGTACAATTATTATTCAAATTCACACACAAACCACTAATGCCAAAGATGAAAAAATTGAAGATTTTTACCAACTTCTGCAGTCTGAAATTGATCAAACAAGCAAATAAAATGCTTTGATAATTACTGGTGATTGGAATTGAAATTTGGAGAAAAGAAGGATAAGTAGTTGGAAAACATGGCCTTGGTGATAGAAACGACGGTGAAGGTCTCATGATAGAATTTTGCAAGACCAATGACTTATTCATTGGAAATACCTTTTTTCAACAACATAAACAGAGACTATACACATGGACCTCACCAGATGGAATTACAGGAATCAAATCAACTGCATCTGTGGAAGGAGACGATGGAGAAACTCAAAAATCATCAGTCAGGACAAGGCCAGGGGCTACCTGAGGAACAGATCATCAAATGCCCATATGCAAGTTAAAATTGAAGCTGAAAAAAATTAAAACAAGTCCACAAGAGCAAAAGCATGAACTTGAATATATCCCACCTGAATTTAAAGACCGTCTCAAAAATAGATTTGATGTATGGAACACTAATGACAGACGACCAGATGAGTTGCAGGGTGATATCAAGGACATCATATATGAAGACAGCAAAAGGTCACTAAAAAGACAGTAAGTAAAGCAAATACCAAAGTGAATGTCAGAAGACACTCTGAAACTTGCTCTTGAACACAGACTAACTAAAGCAAACAGAAGAAATGATCATGTAAAAGAGCTGAACAGGAGATTTCAAAGGACAGCTCAAGAAGACAAAGTATTACAATGACATGTGCAAAGACCTGGATTTAGAAAACCAAAAGGGAAGAACATGCTTGGCATTTCTCAAGCTGAAAGAACTGAAGAAAAAATTCAAGTCTTGAGTTGCAATACTGAAGGATTCTATGGGCAAAATATTGAATGATGCAGGAAGCATCAAAAGAAAATGAAGGAATACTCGGAGTAACTGTACCAAAAATAATTGGTTGACATTCAGTCATTTCAGGAGATAGCATATGATCAAGAACCGACGGTGCTGAAGGAAGAAGTCCAAGCTGCTCTGAAGGCATTGGCAAAAAACAAGGCTCCAGGAAATGACAGAATACCAATTGAGATATTTCAACAAATGGATGCATCACTGGAAGCACTCACTCATCTATAAATTTGACAGCTACCTGGCCAACAGGCTGGAAGAGATTCACATTTGTGCCCATTCCAAAGAAAGGTGATCCAACAAAATGAAGAAATTGTGTAATGATATCATTAATATTACAAGCAAGCAAAGTTTTGCTGAAGATACCCCAAAAATGGTTACAGCAGTACATTAACAGAGAACTGCCAGAAATTCAAGCTATATTCAGAAGAGGATATGGAATGAGGGATATAATTGCTGATGTCAGACGGATCTTGGCTGAAAGCAGAAAATGCCAGAAAGATGTTTGCCTGCGTTTTATTGACCATGCAAAGGAATTCAACTATGTGGATCATAACGAATTATGGATAACATTTCCAAGTGTGAGACTTCAAGAACACTTAATTATACTGGTGCAGAACATGTGCATAGACCAAGAGACAGTTTTTTGAATCAAACAAGGAGATTTACTGAGGGCTTTAAAATAAGAAAATGTGTGTGTCAGGGTTGTATCATTTCACCATACTTATTCAATCTGTATGCTGAGCAAACGATCTGAGAAGCTGGACTATATGAAGAAGATTGCAGCATCAGAATTGGAGGAAGACTCATTAACAACCTGTGATACGCACATAATACAACCTTGCTTGCTGAAAGAGAAGAGGACTTGAAGCACTTACTGATGAAGATCAAAGACCACAGCCTTCAGTATGAACTACACCTCAATATAAAGAAAACAAAAATTCTCATAGCTGGGCCAATAAGCAACACCAAAATAAAGGAAGAAAAGATCGAAGTTGTCAAAGATTTCACTTTACTTGGATCCATAATCCATGTCCACGGAAGCAGCAGTGAAGAAATCAAAGGACATATTTCACTGGGCAAATCTGCTCCAAAAAAGACCTCTTTAAAGTGTTAAAAAGCAAAGGTGTCACTTTGAGGACTAAGGTGTACCTGACCCAAGCCGTGCTATTTTCATTCAACTCAAATCCATGTAAAAACTGGGCCATGAATAAGGAAAACTGAAGAATTGATGCCTTTAAATTATGGTGTTGGTGAAAATACTGAATATACCATGATAACTGCCAGAATGAACAAATCTGTCTCGGAAGAAGTACAGCCAGAATGCTCCTTAGAAGCAGGGATGGTGAGACTGCATCTCATAAATACTTTGGACATATTATGAGCAGGGACCAGTCCCTGGAGAAGGACATCATGCTGAGCAAAAAAAGAGAAAAACCTGGTTTATAATCTTGATTTCTTTTTTTGACTTTCACCAAGTCACTTAAGTGTTTCTCATCAGTAGATTGGAAATTGGTGTGGTTGCCTCTTCAATCTTCAAAAGGTTGTTATGAAAATAAAATGTGATAGAGTTTAGGGAACCATAGATGGTTCTATAGCTCTCCGGAATGACTGCTTTAGCCGTATGGGCTTTTAATAGGTGTGAGTTAATTTGTTGGGAGCTCACTGTAAAAATGATAAAAATCATTTCCTTCCCATTTTCTCTAACATTTTGTTCCATTCATAATGGCATCTAGTGTCTCAGAGAGTCCACCCAAATCGTTTCATTTTAACTCTCGATAGGGCCATTTCAGAGGTCTAGAAATACAGATAAGTGGGGTTATCTTTGTGGACAGAAAATAATTAAAAGGGGCATTTTCACAGTCGGGTTTGCTGCTCATTTTTGAAGTAGTAATCTGAAGGCTGTGTTTGGTACTGGACAATTTCTCGGCTTTTGTCGGGCATGGCTCTGCTTCTTACCTTTCCTGCCCCCACGTTCTGCCCATGCAATTATTTTCAATTCTTCTGTAAAGAAGTCTCGTAGGTTTCAGTAATTATTGTGTATATTACCGTTTCCTAGGTTTCAGGCCTCACTGAAACACAGACTATGTGGGCCTAGACAGGTGACTCAAGATTTTACTTTCTTTGTGAAGTTAAGAAGTTGTGCTCAATAACCTGCCTCCGAGCTCCTTTCTGTCTATGCAAATCTGTTTTTCTATGCTTCATTCAGTAATTTAGATTGAAAAGAACTTTTCTTTTTGCTTTAAAAAGAGCTGAAATGCAAAGTAACAGACCAATGAAATATGAGCTTGCTATATTATAAATAGGAGCCCCGGTGAGCCAGTGGTTAAGTGCTATGGCTGCTAATCAAAAGGTTGGCAGTTCGAATCCAAAAGCCGCTCCTTAGAAACTCTGTAGGGCAGTTCTACTCTGTCCTATAGGGTCACTGTGAGTTGGAATCGACTCGACAGCAACTTTTTTCTTTTTTTTTAAGTGTTATAAATCACACAGGGCAGGTGTTTCTGTCTGCTTTCATTTTAGTACATATTAAAACCAGTTGTCATTGAGTCCAGTCCAACTCATGGCAACCTATGTGTGTCAGAGTAGAACTGTGCTCCATAGGGCTTTTAATGGTTGATTTTTTTTGAAAGTAGGTCTCTGGGCCTTTCTTCTGTAGAGCCTCTGAATGGACTTGAACCCCCACTTTCGTTTAGCAGCTAAGCGTGTTAACCATTTGCACCACCTAGAGACTCTCTAATATGTAGTAGGTGTTCAATAAATAATTGTTGCATAAATGAATGAATGAATCAGACTGGCCTAATATATGCAGATTTGCTCAATCCTAAATATCTGTTGGGCATTGCCATTCGGTCTGAGTGAAAGACATTTCTGAGGAATGGAACCATGGAGGCTGATGAATGATAAATCATTTTAGTATTCCTCGGTCTGCTAGTTGCCTCCTGAGCTGGCTGATTCGTTTAAATATTCATTTCGAGCAAGATGGCCTTAAGAAAGAACACACAGTAGGAAGTGTTCTCTAATAGAATTTTTATCTTTACTTGAGAAATCATTGTAGACCTATCAGGGCAAAAGATACTGTGGCTAAAAGAATTTGTTTGAAATTAATATGCACCATCCTCAAGTTCTTGAGTAAAATTGTATCCCACCGACAACTCAGATTTCCTAACAAAAAAATCTTGCTGTGTTTCTGGAGTTGAACTTGTGTTCTATTTTTCATGGTTCTGATCTAATGCAAGCTATTTTACACACTTCTGTAAATTTTCCAGCTTGCTTTCAATGGCCGAATACTAGCTGTATAAATTATTGCAATCCCAAATCATTTGTTAAAGCAGCCTCTTCACTCTTCCACCATCTCATAGTCTATCTCTCTTTTGATCTCTGGTAGGGCTGCTTTTTTTTTTTTTTTTTTTCTTTTAAATTTTAGGTAAGGGTTTCTGCTCCTTAATCCTCGGAAGGCCTGTGTTTTCTGTGGATTTTTCCCCCACTTAAAATGGACTTGCAATTCTGTTTCAATGTTGCATTCGGAGTTTCTTGTTTTGATTGATAAATGTTTGCAAGAAATATAATCTCCCTTTATGCTTTTCTCTTCCTTTTTTTCTCCCAAAAGGAGCTTTCCATGGGTAGCAAACCTCTCCTGATAACACTGGAAATAAATCTTAATGTCTTTGCCCTGTGATAGGCCTAGACCTTATCTTTCTTCCTTTTACCCTGGTGAAATTGCTTATCAGTATATACAGGCCTATTCATATGATTCTGTTGCCACTGGGGTTTACATCTGTAGGAAGATAGGCAGGAAGTGCAGTCTGCTGATTCCATTCTTAATGGCTG
Organism: Elephas maximus indicus; assembly: GCF_024166365.1. NCBI lineage: Eukaryota > Metazoa > Chordata > Mammalia > Proboscidea > Elephantidae > Elephas > Elephas maximus. The sequence continues at coordinate 37,719,972 of NC_064827.1, read as the reverse complement.
TAATAGAAACCAGACAAAGAAGGAATACTAGGCCAGGTTGACTGTCTCAAAATGATAAGGCCATCTACGCATTTTCTGATGCTTTCTCAAGAAGACTTTTTTCCCATGCTCTGACTTGGCCTCCCTGGAGAGGTGAGGAGTTGCAAAACACATTTCTGTCAAAGCTGTAATCAAAATAAAAGATTACATATTAAACATGTATCCAAACCCAGCACCATTTTTACTTCTCTCAGCAGCTGAACAGAATCTGAGACAGAAATCACCCAAACATAGCCCACTCAAAATAAAGAGGCCTGCAGCCAAGCAGAACACTGGGAGTAGTCAGAGTCTTTGAGAAAAACTTAAAAAAAAAAAAAAAAAATTGAACTTTTTACACAACAAAGTAAGTACACCAATTTGGGACATTGGACACTGTCTTAGTTTCTTAGCACTGATGTAGCAAACATAGAATAAGTGGGTGGCTTTAACAAACAGAAATTTATCTTCTCACAGGTTTGGAAGCTAGAAGTTCAAATTCAGGACACTGGGTCTTGGTGAAGGCTCTCCCCCCGTCCACTACAGAGGAAAATCCTTATTTCAGCTTCTCTCGTCCTAGTTCCTTGGATCTCAAGTGGCATGTCTTTCCCCATTTGTGCTTGCTTGTGTCTAATCTTCTATTTTTATATTTCAAAAGGCATTAGGTTTAAGACACACCCTACACTGATATGGGTTCATTAACATAACAAAGAAAGCCCTATTCCCAAATGGGATTACATATACAGTTATAGAGTTTAGGATTGCAACATATATTTTTGGGGGGACACAATTCAAGCCATACAGACACCAAATGTCCTGGGATGTGTGGAGAAGGAAGGAGTCCTTATTGTCATGTTGTTGTTAGGTGCCATCTAGTCAGTTGTGACTCATAGAGATCCTATATACAACAGAATGAAACACTGCCTGGTACTGACCCATCCTCACAATCATTGTTATGCTTAGGCCCATTCTTGCAGCTATTATGTCAATCCATCTTGCTAAAGGTCTTCCTCTTTTTCACCGACCCTCTTCTCTACCAAGCATGATATCCTTCTCCAGGAAGTGGTCCCTCCTGATAACACTGCCAAAGTACGTGAAACGAAGTCTCGCCATCTTCCCTTCCAAGGAGCACTGTGGCTCTGTCTTTCAAGACAGCCTTGTCTGTTCCTCTATTGGATATTCTTCGCCAATACCATAATTCAAAGGCATCAATTCTTCTTCAGTCTTCCTTATTCATTGTCTAGCTTTCACAAACATGTGAGACAATTGAAAAAACCATGGCTTTCCTCAGGGGCACCTTCGTCCTTAAAGTGACATCTTTGCTTCTTAACCCTTTAAAGAGCTCTCTTGTGGCAGATTTGCCCAATGCAGAAACCCTGGTGATGTAGTGGTTAAGAGCTATGGCTGCTAACCAAAAAGTTGGCAGTATGAATCCACCAAGCACTCCTTGGAAACTCTATGGGGCAGTTCTACTCTGTCCTGTAGGGTTGCTATGAGTCAGAATCGACTTGATGGCAACGAGTTTGGTTTGGTTTGGTTTGGTTTGATTTGGTTTGGTTTGGTTTGGTTTGGTTTGGTTTGGTTTGGTTTGGTTGCCCAATCCAATGTGTCTTTTGATTTCTTGACTGCAGCTTCCATGGGTGTTGACTGTGGATCAAAGTAAAATGAAATTCTTTAAAGCTTCAATATTTTCTCCATTTATCATGTGTTGCTTATCGATCCAGCACTGAGGATTTTTGTTTTCTTTATTTTGAGGTGTAATCCATTCCGAAGGCTGTGGTCTTTGATCTTCATCAGTGAGTGCTTCAAGTCCTCTTCACTTTCAGTAAACAAGGTTGGGTCATATGAATATCATACATTGTTAACGAGTCTTTCTCCAATCCTGATGCCCCATTCTCCTTCACATAGTCCAGCATCAGAGAATATTTGCTTAGCATACAGATTGAATAAGTATGGTGCAAGGATACAGCCCTGACACATACCTTTCCTGATTTTAAACCACACAGCATCCCCTTATTTTGTTCAAACAACTGCCTCTTGGTCTAAGTACAGATTCCTCATAAGCATAATTAAGTCTTCTGAAATTCCATTCTTCACAAAGTTATCCATAATTTGTTATGATCCATACAGCCAAATGTCTTTGCATAGTCATTAAAACACAGGTAGACATCTTTCTGGTATTCTCTACTTATAGCCATGATCCATCTGACATGAGCGATGATATCCCTTATTCCCTGTCCTCTTCTCAATCAAGCTTGAATTTTGGGTTGTTCCCTGATGATGTACTGCTGCAACCATTTTTGAATATCTTCAGCAATATTTTACTTATGTGTGATAATGATATTGTTTGATAATTTCCACATTCTGTTGGATCACCTTTCTTTGGAATGGGTACAAATATGGATCTCTTTCAGTTGGTTGGCCAGGTATCTGTCTCCCAAATTTCTTGGCATAGACAAGTGAGTACTTCCAGTGCTGAATCTCTTCGTTGAAACATCTCAATTGGTATCCTGTCAGTTCCTAGAGCCTTGTTTTTTTGTCAATGCTTTCAGTGCAGCTTGGATCTCTTCCTTCAGTACTTTCAGTTCTTGATCATATGCTACCTCCTGAAATGGATGAATGTTGGCCAATTATTTTTGGCACAGTTACTCTGTGTATTCACTCCATCTTCTTCTGATGCTTCCTGTGTTGCTTAATATTTTCCCCATAGAATCCTTCAATATTGCAACTTGGGGCGAGGGGGGGGGTTGAATTTTTTCTTCAGTTCTTCCAGCTTGAGAAATGCTGAGTGTGTTCTTCCTTTTAGTTTTCTATCTCCACGCCTTTGTACATTTCATTATAATGAAATAATGTCTTCTTGAGCAGCCCTTTGAAATATCCTGTTCAGCTCTTTTACATGATCATTTCTTCCTTTTGCTTTAGCTACTCTGTATTCAAGAACAACTTTCAGAGCCTCTTCTGACATCCAGGAGTCCCTGGTTGATTGATACAAATGATTAAAGCGCTTGGTTGCTAAACCAAAAGGTTGGAGGTTTGAGTCACTCAGTGGCACCCTGGAAGAAAGACCTGGTGATCTATTTCTGAAAAATCAGCCATCGAAACCCCATGGAGCAGAGTTCTACACTGACACACGTGGGGTGGCCATGAGTCAGAATCATCTCAACGGCAACCGGTTTATGGGGAAGAAGGGAAGAGGGAAACAGAATTGGCAAGAGAAAGGGGAGGGAAGGGTGGAAAACAAGAGAACCTGAGGAAAGTTGTTAGCCATCTTATGTGTTCCAGCATTATCTCAGAGAAGCTGGCAAGCACAGACATGATTATTCCCACCACAGGCTAATTCAGGATAAGAAACGTGGTAACCAAATTTTCTAAGTTTAAAAAAAAAAAAAAAACAGCTATATATGTTCTAAACTTCTAAAATGCCCATGGTAGATGGAGAACATTGTAGAACATAGGAAAATATCTGAGATGACTATATGACTGAGAACTACTGAGTGTGTATAACCTCAACTGATCACACCCTCTGGGCAGCAAAAAGATTACCCCAGCTGGCAATCATGTGCAATTGGGATCCTGGGTAAATTTTTTCCTCATTCCAGTGGAAGGAAACAACAGTAACCTGGAAACACTCCCTAATTATGTGCATCATGGAAATTTCCTCCTCTTGCATAATGAAGGCAGCCTAACTCTGCTACTGTCTACCAAAAAACCTCTCCTCTCTATCCATGGCTGTTCAGTATTACTGAGATTCTTTGTGATTTTAAAATTTGTGTCAGATAAAAACACAAGCCTATTTCTGGAATGAACCCCCATTATATACATAAATGCTACAAAGACACAGAGGTCTCAGCTATATTAAGATCCTTCAGAATATCCTCTAATGTTTCTACCTCTACCCTCAACCCCATTTCAAGCTGTTACCTCATTTGGTGTCCTTTTCTCATTCTGCTAGATCAGCTGTCTCATCTGTCTTCAAAATCCAGCTCAAAATCTTTCTCATTGACTTCATTAATTTGTTCAGCTACCACTGTTGAGTATCCACTACTCTGGAGATAAAATAGTACACAAACAGGCTCTGTTGGCCTGGTCTTTACAGACCCAGAGGAAGATTTACATAAATCAGACAAAAACACAAATATGTCATTACAGAACGGGATAAGTATTAGGAGGGAGTAAGTCCTCTGAAAAGATGTGACAGGAGAACCTGACCTAATCTGGAATTCTTTCCTTACTTGGGTATTATATAACCTGTGTTCTTTATATTGTAAATGAATATGTACAAATGACACTGAATTCCAACAAAGTAATAGAATAGAAAAGGCCACATGACTTAAATCCTTCTCAGTCAGAAACGTTGTCATTGGGTATTAGTTAACTGATTTAATCCATGACTAAAATGGCAAAATTGCTCAGAGTAATAGCTTTTCAGATTCTAAGTGTGTGTATAGTCTACCAGCACAGTTTAATGGTAAATACCTCAATGACTCATCTAATAAGTGTCAGAACTTAGGTTACACACTGGCTTAGATTTGCAGTGAAGACATGTCTCCTAGTAGCTGATTATTTCTCTGCTAAATTCAATTCACTCCAATGAACTTTCACTGAGCACATACCATTTGTACAACACTGTGCTATATATATTATAAAGGAAACAAAAATGTATCAACAAAAATTCTCACCTTTAAGAAACCTGTAGTCTGTTGTCTATTAGAAAATTTGTTAAATTTAAGCAGTATGCTTTATTGTGCTTCTTATTTAAATTAAATTGTATGAAAGAAACACACAGGGTTCAAGAACCCATTATGGGAAGTGATCAACTCCTACTAGAGAGGATTAGGTAAGCATTCATTTTTAAAAGACAAAGCAGTGTATCAAAATACTTTATTTATAAGGAACTAAGGATATAAAAAAAAATTTTTTTTTCTTTAATGATTTAGATGTTCCAAGACAGATATCGCATAAGTTGTATTTTTTATATTGTTGTTGTTGTTATTGTTTGTAGGTGCTGCCAAGTCAATTCTGACTGATAGCAACCCCACATACAACAGAACGAAACACTACCTGGTCCTGCACCATCTTCAGCATTCTTGTTATGTATGCTTGAGCCCATTGTTGCAGCCACTGTGACAATCCATCTCCTTGAGGGTCCTCCTCTTTTTCACTTACCCTCTACTTTACCAGGCATGATGTCCTTCTCTAGGGACTGGTCTCTCCTGATAACTTGTCCAAAGTATGTAAGAGGAAGTCTCACTATTCTTGCTTCTAAGGGGCATCCTGGTTGTACTTCTTCCAAGACAGATTTGTATGTTTCATACTGAAGGCTAATTTAGAGTTATCCCATTGCTCTTAAAAAGAAAACATGTTATCTTTCAGTTAAATTACCATTCACTCAGTTCAAATTCTCTTTCTTCTCAGATGGATAATTTTTAAAAAATCACACACACTTTTAAACCATAAGTGTTTGCATTTTCTTAGTGTTTGTATAGAAATGTTCGAAGGAAAGAAATTTTGTCTCAGTCAATAAGACTAGCATTCAAGTACTTAATATCAATCTCTCTGTACACGTTGGCTTTGTTTTTAAGAACCCCTGGCAAAAGAGACTATGTAGAAACATGGACATAAGCTTACAAAAGCAAAGCAATCAAAATAGAACACAAAATTACATGACACATCATGATTTCAACTATTTTAAAATAATTTATGTAAGCTTATAAGCACAGATTGGTGAGAACAAGGACAAATGGCAAGTTATATAATGATGGAAAGATAATGAATCTTTTTTTTCCTTTTTCAAAAATTTCTTTATTATAGTAGTTTTTAACAGTAGAAAAATAAATGAATTGTCATAATTAGAAAGGTCTGCTTCTGCTTTCTAATTTCGAACCACTAGCTAATGGATGAATTTTATGGGAATAGGTACACCATTGTCTGATATGTGAGTAAATAATTGAATGCAAATTGCTGTTAAATACTAGAAAAATATGGTGAGTTTATGTCTAGTTGTTGTTAGGTGCCCTTGAGTCAGTTCCAACTCATAGTGATACTGTGTACAACACAACAAAACACTGCCTGGTCCTGCACCATCCTGATGATCGTTGTTATGCTTGAGCCCATTGTTGCAGCCACTATGTCAATCCATTTTGTTGAGGGTCTTACTCTCTTTCGCTGATTCTCTACTTTACCAAGCATGATGTCCTTCTGCAGGGAATTGTCCCTCCTGATAACATGTTCAAAGTACTTGAGATGAAGTCTCACCATCCTGGCTCCCAAGGAGCGTTCTGGCTGTACTTCTTCCAAGACGGATTTCTTCATTCTTTTGGTAGCCCATGGTATATTCAACATTCTTCACCAGCACCATAACTCAAATGCATAAATCCTTCTTCGGTCTTCCTTATTCATTGTCCAGCTTTAGCATGCATATGAGGCAATTGAAAATACCACAGCTTGGATCAGGCACACCTTTGTCTTCAAGCTGACATCTTTGCTTTTTAACATTTTAACGAGATCTTTTGTAGCAGATTCGCTCAATGGGATGCATCTTTTGATTTCTTGACTACTGCCTCCATGGGTGTTGATTGTGGATCCAAGTAAAGTGAAATTCTTGACAGCTTCAATCTTTTCTCCCTTTATCATGATGTTGCTTATTGGTCCAGTTGTGAAGATTTTTGTTTTCTTTGTTTTGAGGTGTAATCCATACTGAGGGCTGTAGTCTTAGATTTTCATTAGTAAGTACTTCAAATGCTCTTCATTTTCAGCAAGGAAGGTTGTGTCATCTGCATATCACAGGTTGTTAATGAGTCTTCCTCCAATCCTGAAGCTCCATTCTTTTTCATATAGTCCAGCTTCTCAGATTACTTGCTCAGCATACAGATTGAATAAGTATGGTGAAAAGATACAACCCAGATGAACATTTTCCTGACTTTAAACCAGGCTGTATCCCCTGGTGGAAACTCTGGTGGCATAGTGGTTAAGAGCTACAAAGGTCAGCAGTTCAAATCTACCAGGCGCTCCTTGGAAACCCTATGGAGCTGTTCTACTCTGTCTTATAGTGTCGCTATGAGTCAAAATAGACTCAATGGCAATGGATTTTTTTGGTTTTTGTATCCCCTTGTTCTGTTCTAATGACTGCCTTTTGATCTATTTCTAGGTAGGAATATATATATATAAATATATATATATGTGTGTATATAAGTATATATATATGTGCAACAACTTGACGGATGAAAGAGGAATAAAAAGAGAGGGAGGGAGGGAAAGGTGAGAAATTTGTATGTATTCAGCACTGATGATGTGAGTTCAAGGTGGACAGAGGCAATACTGTTATATAAAGCTGCCTACACATAGCTTGTTTCCGGAATTCACTTAGTTGTGTTTATGGGTTCACCTTGGTGGTGCTCACATTGTAATATTTAGTCTGAGTGACAGCTGTGCCCTACCTCAGCTCTGTGTCTTGTAAAGCAATAAATACCCTCTCCAAAAGTATATGAAAATTTTGCTGTCAGGCAGCTTTTATAAAACATGACTATAGAAGTATAGTCTAAGCTTTAATTTTTTAAGCCCCTGTGATTATGGGGCACCAGATTTTCCTTAGATATCTGTGGAATTTCCAATATTCTTATATAGATTTCGATGACTTCTTGTCATCACTTGGAGTTGGTGTTCTTAGAACATCACAGAAGTTGTAAACATTCCATTTGCACATCATTCTTGCTTTTTTCCAAAGTAGGTTGTTAACCTCTTACAGACAATGATTTAGCTACTACTTTTTTTGAACTTAAGAGGACCTAGTAATAGCTAAGTTCCACTTGTCCATTCCTTTTTATTCTTGTTTTCTGCTTCCTCATTGCTGCTAGATACTTTCCTTGTTTTAAATACTCCCTTTTCTAGGTGGTCATATAATTTTCCCAGTATGCAACATTTCCAGTAGACTTGACGTAAGATAGGAAAAGGATTGGTCATCTGTGGGGCAATGACTGTTGCACCAAGAGAGTATTTTACAACCTCACAAGACCTCAGTTTTCTTATCTGCAAATTGAGAGAAGTAAATTTAGTTGAACTCTAAGGTCCTTCCTTCTCTGATATTCTATGATTTGTGATCATCTCTAAAATATCTTCTTACTAAGAAATTCTTCAAGTCTATGATTCTGTTAGATCAGGGGCTGCTGAAGACTGCTCTGTGGAGCCCCAGGGCTTGTAAGGAGGTACCTTGGGGGCTACGGTGACATGGGGAAGAAGGGGAAGGGGAAGCAAGCAGACTGCTTCAATCAGAACAGCTCTTTTTGATCTATTTTAGATATTAGTCTTTCTGGGTAAGATTTTGTTTGAAGAAAGATTATGGCTTAAAAAAAAAAAAGATTAAGAAAACCTCCTTTCAAAATGTGTCAACACTGTTGATGGTGATTATGGATTCCAAACCGATAAGTCTAGAAACAAGATTGAATTGGTACTTAATGATCAGTTAATCTAAACCTTTGTATGAAAGTAATTTGGAACTTCCTTGAAAGGACTATCACCTCTTGTCATTGTTCAACTGTGAATTAATCTGACTTGTCAGAAGAAGACTAGGCAGGTGGGAATATGTTTTATATCAATTTTTAGTACAGCACAGTGCAATGGTTCCCAACTGAGTCTGGGTAAAATTTCTACCAGGCTTCAGTGAAGAATAATTATAATAGATGGCAGTTGTTTTCTTTTATGTGGATTTTCTTGGCAAATAAAAAAAGAATTGTCAACTTTATGGTAGTGCGCCTGCTTTTTAAAATTCTACAAGTCTATGAAATCCAAAAATCTCAGAGCTATTTCTCCACAGCACTTAGGAAAATGTTAGGCATTCAGGCAGTATGCAATAAATATTTGGCTGCTTGAATAAAGTGCCAAGAATGCAGATTCTAGTAAATAAAGTTAGCCATTTGACAAGCAGAGAGCTGTGTCAAAGCCTTGTGTCTGATGAAAGGACTTCACACAATGTCTCTGTTAAAGAATTCAATGAAATCCCATTGACTCACATTTTAAAAATTCACAATGAAGGAGCCAAAAGGAAAATCAACCCCCAATCTTCTTTGCCTTTTTCTTTCTCTTCATTCCTTCCTTCTGCTGGGCTTATCAACCCACTGTTTGGCTTCATGATATGTTAAATATGTTTTCTGAAGTCTGTCCTGTAAAGGTAACCATCCTTTATAATGCCATTTCAGTGGGAAAACTTATCACAAGTTACAAAAAAAAAAAAATGAGTACAGCTGGATTTTGGAATAGTGCCATTCAGTAATTGGAGGACGGTACCACTTCTCATAGTTTAACATGATGCCCTCCATAGCACTTCTTCAAGTGAAACTGTAGTGTTCAGGTTCTCTTTCACTCACATCTGGTCTTTTCATTGAGCTTATCATGTTTAGTATATAAAATCAATATCGTATCATTGTTGCATATCTGAGAAAGAGGTTTTAGACAACAATCCAATCCCCTTGAAAACTCATTTCAAGTATCATAACAATTAGTTGACACCAATAATATTGGGTGAGAGGAGAATTTTGTCACTTAAAATCCATTCTGCCCTCTAACTTTATGTACCATTTCCATTATATCTCTGTTAAATAAGATGTATTTGAAGACTTCTGAAGTGCTAGAAATCAGCACCTACCTCCCTCTCAAACTATAAGGTTCCTTTGGACAGTCTGTGTTTTATTGGACTAATAGTTATCCATTATTATATACATGGACTTCTCTGACACTACAGGGTACCCCAGGAGACTTGGTGACAGTCTTTGTCACAGTAGTATGAGATGGACAAATAACCCACCCTGAATATATTCTCTCCCAGGCAGAAGATCTAACGAGTGTCCTTCATATAAGGCCTAGCATAGCCCCTATGTTGGCATTTATGTGCGCATGTGTCCATGCACACATGCATACACACACACACCTGAAATTGTATGCTGTGATTAAGTTTTTGGGGTTTGTGGAGTCAAATGGACAGCCAGTTTACAGGTTACACCAGCACACAAAACATATTTACTTTCTCTGTTCTACCTGAGTCTCTCACCCGGGCATCCTCCCTGTTATGCTTTATGTGGTTTATGCTTTTTGATTATGGCCTTTCTAAACCATTTTTGGCTTCTCTTTATTTTTATTCATTTATTTAATTTTTGGTCAGGTGCACGAACCTGGAGTTTGATATCCAGGGCCTGATGTGTCATTCTCCTTCTACATACGTTTGAGTTTGGACTCTTTGAACACCTGGATTCTTTACTCTGACAGGATTTTAACCAGCACAAAAAGTGAGAGGACACTCTGGGGCTGACTCTCCAATCTGTACCCTCTAGTAGAATAAAATTCTATCTACTATGATCTCCTGACCTTAGTGGATTTTTTGGTGGTGCAGTTATTAAAGCACTTGGCTGCTAATGGAAAGCTAGGAGGTTTTAATCCACCAGCTGCTCCTTGGGAAAAAGACAAGACAGTCTACTTCCATAAAGATTTACAGCCTCGGAAACCCTATGAGGCAGTTCTACCCTGACCTACAGGGTCCACATGAGTCAGAATCAACTTGATGGCAGTGGGAACATGATATAACAAACCATCTCAAAATGTAGTGGCTTAAAGCAATAGTTTATTCTAAATTCGTATGTTATTCTTACTTCACATGTTAGTTTTAGGGCTCTGCTAGTCAATTCTTGTCTGGGTCCCTCATACACCTATAGTTAGTGGCTGAAAGTAGAGTCAACTGACGGCTTCTTCACTGGTGCCTGAGCTGGGATGGCTGGAACAGCTGAAGGCCAGTCAGCACCTCTCCGTGTAGCCTGTTCACACGGCCACCTTGGGTTTCCTCACAGCATGTTGATCTCAGAACAGATGGACTTTTTAAGGGGCAGCTGTCTCCCCCAGTGTGAACATTCCAAAAGATTCAGGTGGAAACTGAGAGACTTCGTGTAAGCTAACCAGTCACACTGATTAAAATAATCATAGGCCAGTCCATATTCAAGTGGGTACAGGAATGGCATTTACCTCTCAAGAACAGAATAGCCTGTGCATACAAGGAAGAAAGGAATTGATGGCTGCCATCTTGTAGACAAGCTACTGCAGTGGGTAAAAGTCAAGTTTGTTATAGAAAACTAGCACATAGTTTCCAGCATAGTGAATAAATCATAGACTAATGTCTCCTTCAGAGAAATGCTTATGTAAACTCCCTTCCTGAACCCACTGCTGTCGAGTCGATTCCTGAAACCTATATAAAATATACCTTGAAAGCCTGCACTTTGAGAGGGATATCAGCTGCTCCACTGAACATGATTTGGGAATGAATGACTTGCTTACGAGCTGGAAAATGACTGTGTTTAAGTAGTATCCAACTTGATCTAGAGTCATTAGATCTGAGACAGAGAATAAACTCCTGGCTTACCAGCAGTTTTCAGACAAAGCAAAAATGTACTTTAGCGAAGATATCTCCATTGTAGCTGAACCCAAGGTAACTTAATGTAAGCCTGGTACACAGTGCAAACTCAAATAAGCATATTGCCTGGAACATAATAATTACACTACAAAAATTAACTCTAAGTATTGTATTAAATAATAAAGAATTATAGTCTGAGTAGGAAAAGTATTTAGTGAGCATTGGTAAAAAAAAAAAAAAAAAAAACTACCTTGTGTTATAGACCGGAATCAGAGGCTCAGCAAGGTGAAGGCACCTGCCCAAGGTTACAACTTTTAGGGACAGAGCCAACACTGGCGATTGGTCTTCTGAACTCAAATTCTCTGCCTTAAGACAGAAAGAATCACATTGCAAAGTGCTTAATGACCTAGAAATTTTACCTCAAAAAGAACGCCACTATATTTCAGCTGGAGTTTTGCTGAATTCTGCAGAGAACAGCTTGACCCTCAATTAAAACGCGCACATGGGTATCTTAAGTTTTTCACATCTGCTAGATGGGTGTAAATGTGGGTAGTTAGCCCTGACCTTGAGTCATGCATTTCACCCAGTTAAGATATTGTAGAAAGCTGTCCTGGACATTGATTAAATTTGGTATGAAAACAGCAAGAACCATTATGTGTTTCATGTAACTGATGACTTTTCAAGGAATTTTGCTGAGTATGTGTATGGCAATATTAAATTCCTCATTGGGAGATTCAAAATTAACTGTGACATATCACGACACAAAAGGTTCTTGAAAACCCGTGTCAAATAAAGTTGAAAATAATAGACACAATGCACGTGTAGGTGAAAATATAATCAATCTTTTAAAAAATGTAAGCATTTATGAGCCCCTTATATGATTTTAGCCCTATTCTAGGTACTAGTGGTAAGTGGTAAAAGATAAGATTACCTCTCTTTAAGGACTTTGTAATTAAGTAAAGAAGACTAGCACTCATAAATAAATATTTAGACACTAATAAATTTTCAATGTCACTTCGAGGAATAAGGTGCACCTGACCCAAGCCATGGTGTTTTTAATCACCTTATATGCATGTGAAAGCTGGACAATGAATAAGGAAGACTGGAGAAAAATCGATATATTTGAATTATGATGTTTGTGAAGAATATTGAATATACCATGGACTGCCAGAAGAATAAACATATCTGTCTTGGAAGAAGTACAGCCAAAATGCTCCTTAGAAGCCAGAATGGCAAGACTTTTATCTCACATACTTTGGACATGTTATCAGGAGGCACTAGTCCCAGGAGAAGAACATCATGCTTGGTAAAGTAAAGAGAAAGAGAGGAAGGTCTTCAATGAGATGGATTGACACAGTGGCTGCAAGGATGAGCTCAAGCACAGCAATGATTGTGAGGATGGTGCAGGACCAGGAAGTGTTTTGTTCTACTGTACATCGGGTTGCTATGAGTGAGAACCCACTGGATGACACCTAACAAAAATAATATATTTCCAATTATTAACCTGTGCTTAAAGAAGCAGGAGTTAAGAACGATCTCGTGGAAGAGGTGCAGCTTGATCTGGCTTTAAATAATAAATAGGATTTGAACAGGTGGAACTCAAAGTTGTTATTGACATTATTGTTCAGGAGAAACCAAGGATAATACTAAGGTTTTTTACAACTCAGCCTTAAAATACTACTGACACCAAGAAGGAAAAGAAAAACTATTTCTTAACCCAATGTATGTTAAATGGCAAAGATTAAGGGCAAAAGTGGAAAAAATCACCAAAAATAATGTATGACATTAAAAGTACCTTAATTTCATCTGTAATCTAAACCCTAAGCCTACCTACCTCCAGGGAACTGGGCAAATGTTGCCATCATCGTAAATTTATCAGATCAGTCAGTAAATCTTTTGTGGCAACCATAGTTAAATGATTAATGCCTTGCATTCAGAGAATTATGGATTCTACAGCTGGCTTCCTATCTGCATATTCCTGTTAATACAAGAAAAAGATAGTTCCCACAGTTCTCACGTGTGACCTTTTCAGTCGTGTTGAGATTTGTCCACACCAATTTCATGGGTCAATTTCATGTGCATATGCTTAAGAGGTCTGTCAATTTGCTTTTATACCCCTTATTGAACCAAGATCCATTTTAGAAAGTGATGCTTCACACAGTGCTCTGTTTATCTAGATGATGTTCCCACACTAAATATTCATTTATTTTTATAGAAAATAAAAAGCAAAACTGGAAAATCAACCACAACTCCACTGCCTTATTGCTTTTTAATGCTTGTCCCATATGCATACATAAATACATAAATATGCTAGTTGGGTCCATGATATTAATGCAATGTTGTTTATTCTTTTTTACATTTCATTACATTATTAAACTCTTTTCTAGTTGCTCCATGATCTTCCATAATAATTAATTTCATGGCTCCATTGATCACTCCCTTTTCTATTTTCTCCAATAACATGCTATTCTTACCTCTACTATAACAATTACCATATCGTATAACTACTTTTTTCTTTCTTTTGCTTCTTTTCCTTACCTACAAGACTACACCTGCCAATAGACAGTTTTCTTTGCCTCTGTTTTAGTAACTTTCACAGAGTATGGCACACAGACTTAATCAACAGTTGTTAATAAATTAATGAAAGTGCATGCATTGCATTGAGCCAATATCCTCAATTTTATATAGTCGTTCTTTCTATGGCTAAGATTTAAATCATTTTGAATTTTTTTGTTGTTTGTTCCGTTTGTTTATCTAGAGCCCTTCTGGAGCCTTGGTGGCACAGTGGTTGAGAGCTTGGCTGCTAACCAAAAGGTCGGGAGTTCAAATCTACCAGCCATTCTTTGGAAACCCTATGGGACAGTTCTAATCTGTCCTGTCGGGTTGCTATGAGTCAGAATCCACTGGATGGCAATGGGTTGAGGTTTTGGCTTATAGCCCTTCTTGGGATTAGTGTTCAAATGTTTGAAAATATAAGGATTTAAGAATGTGTACTTGTCAGTAATAGGTAAGGGCAACAGACTGGAAGAGTGTTTTCAGTTTAAATTCATAAAATTGATTGTGAGTTATTTAGGTCCACAGCCTACTGTGTTATCATTATCGCCTTTGCCAGTAACTTGACAGAAGCAGAAAAGTAACATAAATCAGTCTGAATACCCAGGGTAGGAATTTCCCATAATCAGGGTGTGCATTTAGCTAGAGATGGAGTAAAAATGAATGTATGCTTTTGGTGAGAACTGGAATCTCGTGAAAATTGAGAGGCATGGGGAAGAAAGACACATTGTAAAATGGCAGAAAAGTCAGCTGGATAGAGAAAGGCTTTGAAACACACAATTTTTTAGTATGACTGCACATTACCCACAAAGTAATGCAAATATCTCTCGGCACTTTCTTTGACGTAGAGAAAACAAGACGTGTTCCTTGATTTGTGTCCTCTAAAAATCTCTGGTATCCATGAGTCCTGTGAGGTGAAAGAGACATCTAGTGGCAATGTCTGCCGTGTGAAGTTATACAGCCCATATATGTGCATAATCAATATTTTAATTGTGTTCATATGAGTTCAAAGTTGCCCTTGATGCTATCTGCCCCTCCCTTCCTGTCAATATCCTTTTCAGAGGCAAGCAACTGCAATGTTCTGAAAATGAGGAAGCCTTGACACCTGGCATATGCTGGGCCTTGAGAGAACAGTGCTAATTATGGTTGTGGGTAAGGAAGAGTGCAGGTGAAGCTCCGAACCATCTTTACTTCAATTTGTCATCTGAGCACAGGTTTTGAGGGTTTATGGGATGACCTTGGAAGATCACTTAGTCCATTTGCTTGCTCTGAGGTCAAAAGACCAAAGCCACAATGAATCATCCCAGGGAGAAAAATTACGCTCTTTCTAAGCTCTTCAGAGAAAACTGTAGACACTCAATAACTCACCTTGGTGCTAAGAAACCTTTTTGCTGTTGTTGTTCATTATGTCTAACCAAATTCGTCACATAGTGGTATGAGTACCTAAATATAAGTATTCTGAGCTTAGAATACTCATTAAGGTTTGTGTTTTTTCCTTTTTTTTTGGTTCATTTGTTTTGTTTTTTAAAGGTGTATTTAAATTTTCAACTAAGGTAAAATCAAAAGGAATGACAACAGTCTACATGAAAGAGCTATCTTCTCTTTCAAATGTTTTTAACATCTTTATTGAGATATAATTTATGTACATTTAAGTAGCTCAATGATTTTAATAGATTTATAGAGTTGTACTTGCATTGTTCCATAATTTCCACATTCTGTTGAATCACCTTTCTTTGGAATGGGCACAAATATGGATCTCTGGCAGTTGGTTGGCCAGGTTGCCATCTTCCAAATTTCTTGGCATAGATGAATGAACACTTCCAGCACTGCATCCATTTGTTGAAACATCTCAATTAGTATTCCGTCAATTCCTGGAGACTTGTTTTTTGCCAGTGCTTTAAGTGCAGCATGGACCTCATCTGTCGGTACCATCGGTTCTTGATTATATGCTACCTCCTAAAAATTTTGTTGAAGATCATCCAAAAGCAGCTGCAGCCCTAATCCACAGGGAACTGCCACAAATTCAACCCAGATTCAGAATAGGATGTGGAACAAGCGATATCACTGCTGATATAGATGGGTCCTGGCTGAAAGCAGAGAATACCAGAAAGATGTTTACCTGCGTTTTATTGACTATGCAAAGGCATCTGACTATGTGGATCATAGCAAATTATGGATAACATCGTGAAGAATTAAAATTCCAGAACACTTAATGGTGCTCATGAGGAAAGTGTACTTAGACCAAGACACAATCTTTTGAACAGAATGTGGTTTAAAGTCAGGAAAGTTGTGTATCAGGGCTGTGGCCTTTCACCATACATATTCAATCTGTATGCTGAGCAAATAATCCGAGACCCTGAACTATACGAAGAAGAAGGTGGCATCAGGACTGGAGGAAGACTTATTAACAACCTTCGATATGCAGATAACACAACCTTCTTCCTGAAAGTGAAGAGGACTTGAAGCACTTACTGATGAGGATTAAAAACCATACCCTTCAGTATGGATTACACCTCAACATAAAGAAAACAAAAATTGTCACAAATGGATCAATAAGCAACATCATCATAAATGAAAAAAAAAATGTTGAAATTTTCAAGGATTTCATTTTACTTGGATCCACAATCAACACCTATGGAAGCAGCAGTCAGGAAATCAAATGATGCATTGCATTGGGCAAATCTGCTGCAAAAAGACCTCTTTAAAGTGTTAAAAAGAAGTCACTTTAAGGAATAAGGTGCACCTAATTGAAGCCATGGTATTTTCAATCACCTCATAGGCATATGAAAGCTGGACAATGAAAAAGGAAGCCCAAAGAAGAAGAACTGATGCCTTTGAATTATGGTGTTGATGAACAATATTGAATATACCATGGACTGCTAGAAAAAACAAACAAATCTATCTTGGAAGAACAGCCAGAGTGCTCATTGGAAGCAAAGATGGCAAGGCTTCATCTCACATACTTTGACCATGTTATCAGGAGGGACCACTCTCTGGAAAAGAACATCATGCCTGGTAGGGTAGAGGGGGTCAGGAAAAAGAGGAAGACCCTCAGTGAGATGAATTGACACAGTGGCTGCAACAAGGGGCTGAAGCATAACAACAATTGTGAGTGTGGTACAGGACAGGGCAGTGTTTTGTTCTGTTGTACATAGGGTTGCTATGAGTTGGAACTGACTAAACGGTACTTAACAAAAGCAACTACATATAGTTGTACAACTATCATCCCAATTCTTACTTTTTTTTTTTTTTTTAATTGTGGTAAATATATACGTGGAATCCACCCTGCTGGTGATCATGGGGATGACACAGGGCCCAGCAACATTTCGTTCTGTTATAGCTGAGATCAACATGAGTTGGAGTCTACTCAAGGGAGCCTATCTATCTCTCTAAATATATATGTAACAGAACATTTGATGTTTCAACCATCTTCATATGCAGTCCTTGTTTTTGTTTTTGTTTTTTTTTTTTGATAATTTTTATTGAGCTTTAAGTGAATGTTTACAAATCGAGTCAGTCTGTCACATATAAGCTTATATACACCTTACTCCATACTCCCACTCACTCTTCCCCTAATGAGTCAGCCCTTCCAGTCTATCCTTTTGTGACAATTTTGCCAGTTTCCAACCCTCTCTACCCTCCCATCTCCCCTCCAGACAGGAGATGCCAGCACAGTCTTGAGTGTCCACCTGACACAAGTAGCTCACTCTTCATCAGCATCTCTCTCCAACCCATTGTCCAGTCCCTTCCATGTCTGATGAGTTGTCTTCAGGAATGGTTCCTGTCCTGGGCCAACAGAAGATTTGGGGACCATGACCGCCAGGATTCCTCTAGTCTCAGTCAGACCATTAAGTCTGGTCTTTTTATGAGAATTTGGGGTCTGCATCCCACTGATCTCCTGCTCCCTCAGGGGTTCTCTGTTGTGCTCCCTGTCAGGGCAGTCATCGGTTGTGGCCGGGCACCATCTAGTTCTTCTGGTCTCAGGATGATGTAAGTCTCTAGTTCATGTGGCCCTTTCTGTCTCTTGGGCTCATAGTTGTCGTGTGACCTTGGTGTTCTTGTTCTTCATTCTTCTTTGATCCAGGTGGGTTGAGACCCATTGATGCATCTAGATGGCTGCTTGTTAGCATTTAAGACCCCAGACGCCACATTTCAAAGTGGGATGCAGAATGTTTTCATAATAGTATTATTTTGCCAATTGCAGTCCTTGGTTTTTAATGTTGGCATTTTTAGAGCACCCACTCTTTTTTGTTCACCTCTCTGGGTAGCATAGGGCATAACTTTGGCACCCCTGACCTGCCCAGGTATATTTAGTGAGAAGTCAGTGGTTCTGAACTCCTTGGCTTTTCAGCACAAGTTCAGCTCTCTGCTTTAGGAGGTGGGGAAATGGATGCTAGAGAGCAGAATTAGTTTGTGAGCTTGCTTCTGTGACACTCTGACTGTCTTGGTTTCTCTACTGGAAGCAAAGCACTTGATGCCTCCAGGCAGAGAAAATGTACTTACAGACAACTCTTACTTAAGAACAGACTGCCATAAAGCCTATTAGAAAATTTGAGTTAAATACATACAATGGTCCTTAATTACCCATGCATGCACTACTTTGTAATGCTCACTGCCTGGTTTGTAAGTGTTTCTTCAGTGTTTTATACACACTAAAAAAAAAAAAAGAACTCGATGCTGTGGAATCGATGCAGACTCAGAGAGACCCTACAGGACTGCCCCATATGGTTTCCAAGGAGCACCTGGTGCATTCGAACTGCTGACCTTTGGGTTAGCAGCCGTAGCTCTTAACCACTGCACCACCGGAGCTCTTTTATATGCATAAAAAAGCCAAAAACCAAACCCACTGCCGTTGAGTCGATTCCAGCTCATGGCGACCTTATAGAACAGAGTGGAACTGCCCCATAGAGTTTCCAAGGAGCACCTGGTGGATTTGAACTGCCGCCCTCTTGGTTAGCAGCTGTAGCACTTAGCCACTATGCCACCAGGGTTTCCTTTAAAGCATAGAAAGGTAAAATATATACTATACGTGAAGACCAACATTTGACTAACCGACGCTAGTAAGAACCATACATACCCAGGAATGGATGTCATTCATAACCCAGGGACTGCCTCTAGTCTATCAGAGTGGTTAAGCATGTAGACTTTGTGTCAGACAGACCTGGGTTTTAATTCTGACTCTTCCACTTAATAGTCTTATATAGTTTGAACCCACTCTGCCAACTTTTGTGTTATAGTCAAGCACTTAACTGTTTGCATCACCCAGGGATACCAGAAGCCAGTAAACTTTATAAAATGTACTCAGTGTGCTGAGAACATATAATAAAATTCAAAGTACTGATAGGGGTTATGAACCATGGTAAATCAGGGTGAAAGGAGGGAATGATAAGCAGAACTTTGAAGGGAGTTCTGAACTTAATGAGGAAGCAAGGCATCAAAGATCTGGGCAAGAGCTTTCCAGGCAGGAGAAGAGAGATTGTAAATGCAATGAGGTGGGAAAGATCTTGACAAGTTTCAAAAATATCAATAGAGCTGGCATAGCTACAGAAGAAAGAATAAAGGGAATGGTGAGATAAACCTTGTAAACCTGAGAAAAAATTAAGGGTTTCATGTGTGTAATTGAAAACACTGAGGGTGTGAAGCAGGAGAAGGGTGACTGGTTGCACTGGATGACATGTGAAAAATACAGAGGCTAGGTTAGTGGGCACCTGTGGAGGCAGGGGTCTAGTTATGAGGTTATTTCAGCCATCTAGGTAAGAGATGATTATGGCTTAGGTTAGGGTGGTAGTGGAAGAAGTGGTGAGAAATAGAGACAATTTCATTTTTTTTTTAATAGAGTAATCAATCCAGTTGTTGATGGATTGGAATGGGGCGAGGCGGTGTGAGAAAGACAGGGATCAAGGATAGCTCTGAATTTTTGACCTGAACAACTGAATGAATAGTGGTACAATTTGTAGAGATGGGAAGAGTAAAGAAGAAGCAGGTAGGGGAGGAGACACACTGATTCTGCTTTTGGTTTTGTTTTTGGATATTCAAAGAGTCATGAATGAAACTGGGCCCCTCATTCCATTTAAGTGGGACTTTATGGTTCTATGAGACTTTGTGGAACTTCTCCACAGCCATAGTCCGGACAACAGCTGATATCATTCATGCATGCAGTCAGGGGGATGCCTAAATATCTAAGCTCACTTTTCCCATAGATGAGTGGTGTATGATGGCATGCAAACAACTTCAAATCAAATATCTTGCTTATTTAATATAATAGTGATAAAGAGATATTAGCTCAGCTATTTTGGGCATGCTAGAAGTTGAAGGTCTACTCCATACTTAAACCAGTTAGTTTTTAAAGAGAGAAATTGTCCCCTGATTATAGACATACTCAGCCACCTTGCAAAGTGTTATCGTTCAGATTCAAAACTAATAACTATTTATTAAGAAGATGTGGTACGACAGAAATTATGCCCATTTTAGAAGTCATCTCATTTTATCCTCACACAAACCCTTGAGAGTAGGTTTTTGAACCCCATTTTACTGAGTAGGAAACTGAGACATAGAAAGAATAATAATTGTCCTAAGCTCATAAAACAAGTTGATCATAACTGAGATTGAGTGAAAAAGTTTGAATTATTACTCCCCACTGCCACTTTGACATTCAACCATTTTAGGAGGTAGCATATGATCAAGAACCCATGCAATTGAAGGAAGAAGTCCAAGCTTCACTGAAGGCATTGGCAAAAAGCAAGGCTCCAGGAATTGAGGGAATAACAATTGACATGTTTCAACAACCGGATGCCACACTGGAAGTACTCACCGGTCTATGCCAAGAAATTTGGAAGGTAGCTACCTGGTCAACCAATTGGAAGAGATCCATATTTGTACCCATTCCAAAGAAAGGTAATCTAATAGAATGTGGAAGTTATCAAACAATATTATTAATATCGCATGGAAGTAAAATTTTGCTGAAGATCATTCAAAAATGTTTGCCGCAGTACATTGACAGGGAACTGCCAGAAATTCAAGCTGAATTCAGAAGAGGGCATGAAATGAGGGCTATCACTGCTGATGTCAGATGGATCTGGGCTGAAACCAGAGAATGCCAGAAAGATATTTACCTGTGTTTTATTGACTATGCATTCAATTGTGTCGATCATAACAAGTTATGGGGGCCATTGTGAAGAACAGAAATTCCGGAACATTTAATTGTGCTTGTGAGGAACCTGTACAAAGTACAAGATGTAGATGTTCTTCTAATGGAACAAGGGGATACTGCATGGCTTAAATAAAGAAGGTTCTTCATCAGGGTTGTATCCTTTCACCATACCGATTCAATCTGTATGCTGAGCAAATAATCGAGGTACTGGACTATATGAAGAAGAACACAGCATCAGAATTGGAGGAAGACTCATTAACAACCTGTGATACACACATAATACAACCTTGCTTGCTGAAAGAGAAGAGAACTTGAAGCACTTATTGATGAAGATCAAAGGCTACAGCCTTCAGTATGGATTATACCTCAACATAAAGAAAAGAAAATCCTCACAACTGGATCAATAAGCAACATCACGATAAAGAGAGAAAAGATTGAAATTGTCAAGGATTTCATTTTATTTGGATCCACAGTCAATGCCCATGGAAGCAGCAGCCAAGAAATCAAAGGATGTATTACATTAGGTAAATCTGCTGCAAATGATCTCTTTAAAGTATTGAAAAGCAAAGATGCCACTTTGAGAACTAAGCCATGGTATTTTCAAATCACCTCATATGCATGTGAAAGCTGGACAATGAATAAGGAAGACAAAAAAAAAAATTGATGCCTTTGAATTTTGGCATTGGTGAAGAATATTGAACATACCACAGACTTCCAGAAGAATAAACAAGTATGTCTCGGAAGAAGCACAATCAGAATGCTTCTTAGAAGTGAGAATGGCAAGACTTCATCTCAAGTACTTTAGACATGTTATCAGAAGGGATCTATCCCTGGAGAAGGACAGCATGCTTGGTAAAGTAGATGGTCAGCAAAAAAGAGGAAGACCTTCAACGAGATGGATTGACATAGTGGCTGCAACAATGGGCTCAGACAAAGCAATGATTGCGAGGATGGTGCAGGACCAGGCAGTGTTTTGTTTTGTTTTGTTTTGTTGTACATAGAGTCTCTATGAGTTGGAACTGACTGGACAGCACCTAACAACAACAATTACAACAACAACAACTGTCACTTCACAGGACAGCCCAAAGAGCAGGTCTTCCTGACTCAGTTGAGAAAATGATTTGCAGGGACCCCTTTCGTGCCCCTCAGCCTCTTGGATGGTGTGGAAGCATCCCCAAAACAGTGCCATTCATGTTCCACTTTCTACATATCTCGCCACCCTTCTGTCTTCTTAGTAGTCTTAAAAATCATCATGTCACATATTACCTTATTACCTTTCAAGTTTTTTATTTTAGATTACATGCTTCTACATCATCTAGAGAATAGTTTAGAGCCCTTTTGGAGAAAATGCTCAGGGAGGAAGCTCTCCTTTCTGCTTCAGGCATGGTGTTTGTACCTCCCTCCCATCAGGTCATAGTTGGACTTGCACTCCCTTTCTTTCCTTTGCATTCTTGTATTTTTTTTATTTTCCATCAGCCTTTTTGGCCCATCATAGGCCCTGAATAAATACTGTTGAATGAATGAATGCTACCGGGAAGCCCCTACTCCTGAACACTGTGGTTAAATTGTACCCAAACTCCAATCTATAGCCTGAGAATATTAAACTTCTTCCCCAGAATGGCTGTGAGTGGCTTACCTCCTATTTCTCCTCCTACCTCTCCACTTGCCTTCATAGTTGCTGTCTGCAAGAAAACTGATCGCCCTTTGCCCTCATCAATCATTCATTTTTTGAGTGTTTTCTGTTGTTTCTGTTGGTGGTTTTTTTTGTTTGTTTTTGAGGATGTACTAAAGATAGTGTGTGTGTGTGTGTGTGTTGGGAGTGGGGCAGTCACTGGAAGATGTCACAAAAGGCAGTGAACTATCTCCTACTGCCCTCTCCTTCTGTCTTCTTGGCTGTTTCCTCTTCCATCTACTTCTCCAGATCCAGGTCCACTCCAAGGCTTGAACATAATGATTCTGCCCAAACCAGGTTCCTTATTTCCTCATCATCAACCACCCCGCAATATACTTTCCCCAACAATGCAGTTCCCTTTCTAAGAGGAATTCCTGAGACTAAAATCATCTCTTCTCTGTTATAAATATGGTTATGAAAGTTTCCCAGTGAGAAGAAGTTTTCCCACCTAGAGAAGGAATTGAATACTCTCAGTTTCAGTCAGTCAGAATGACAAAAGAACATGTTCATTTTGATTTTACCATCAACTGGGTGATTGCAATTTTTACTTCATTACAATCTGCTATCCACCTTTCTTCCACTCTGTTTACCAGGATATTTAGCATGGTTTGTGAGGTGTTAGGAAATTGCAAAGAGATTTGCAGATGCAGACTACAGTTTTCTCTCAACCAATAGAATAATGTTGTCAGGCACCGTCAAGTCAGTTCCGACTCAGTGACCTCATGTACAACTGAACAAAACACTTCCAAGTCCTGTGCCATTCTCACAATCGTTGTTATGCTTGAGCCCATTGTTGCAGACGCCATGTCAATCCATCTCATTGAGGGACTTCCTCTTTTTCACTGACCTTCTAATTTACCAAGCGTGATGTTCTTCACCAGGGACAGATCCCTCCTGATAATATGTCCAAAGTATGTGAGATAAAGTCTCGCCATCCTTGCTTCTGAGGAGCACTCTGGTTGTACTTCTTCCAAGGCAGATTTGTTTGTTCTTTTGGGAATCCATGGTATATTCAATATTCTTCACCAACACCATAATTCAAAGGCATCAATTCTTCTTTGGTCTTCCTTATTCGTTGTCCAGCTTTCACAGGCATATGAAGCAATTGAAAACACCATGGCTTGGGTCAGGCGCACTTTAGTCCTCAAGGTGACAACTTTGCTTTTTAACACTTTAAAGAGGTCTTATAATAGTAGCTAGGACTAGTTGAGAGCCATAAACTTTTAACACCTACTCTACTATGTGCCTTACAAGGTCCCTAAGTAGCACAATGGTTAAGTGCTCCACTGCTAACTGAAAGCTTGGCAGTTTGAACTCACCAACTGCTCTGTGGGAGAAAAGACCTATCTGCTTCCCTAAAGATTCACAGCCTAGGAAACCCTGTGGGGCAGTCTACTGTGTCCTATAGGATCAGTATGAGTCAGAATTGACTCAATGACACACAACAACAATAATGCTAGGTGCCTTACAAAGTCCCTAGGTGCTGCAAGCAGTTTGCACTTGGCTGTTAACTGAAAAGTGGACATTTCATACACACCCAGGGGTGCCATGGAAGAAAAGACCTGACGATCTGCTTCCAAATAAATGACAGTCATCCCTATGGAGTAGTTCTTTCTGCTCTGTAGCACATAAGGTTGCCATGAGTTGGAATCTACTCAACAGCAACAAAAAAAAATGTGCCTTACATTGTGCTAAAGTTTTTCTCATATTTTATCAGGTAATATTCCAAAGAGTTAGATATTATCATCCTCAATTTGCACATGAGGAAACAAAGGCTCAGGAGGTTGATATCATTAATTTACCCAAAGATGCAAAGCTAAATCTTTTGGCCAGGATTCAAGCCAAGGGCTTCCTGAATCCAACTGCAATGTCTTTTCTGTATACGAGAACAAGAAGGGAAAATTGGGGGTTTCTTAACTTTCTGTATTAAATACACGCTGTGAACTTTATGCTTGATGCTTTGCTATGGAGCTACTCAATTATCACACTTTCGCATCAAAGCAAAATCAGAACCAAAAAGAAGAGGGATAAAAAAATAAATACATGTTGTATATACATGATGCACATGGTGATGTGTTAGGACATTCATCTTGAGCAGTGAGAAGCTGCTGATAGACGCTCCCTTCCTCCCCATTCAGAAATAAGGATGTCATAACAGTTCTGCTGTCTCATTTCCATGTATTTATATCACACCTAAACTGTCAAGCTAAAATAATTCAGAGTCAAAAGAGACACGTTTCTTTAAAAAAAAAAAAAAAAAAAACTGAAGGGCTTACTCCAGTTTAATCTCTCCCCCCCAAGACTCCATTGTTTTATTGCATTTATCTCAAAATTAAACATCACATCCCCTTCTCGTGCCCATCTGCTGTGACAATTACAACTTAATGACCTTGGCAGATCATTTAAACTCTCTAAGTCTATCCTCATCTGCTAAATGGTGATAATAGTAATATCACTTGATAGTATTATTGTAAGGATTTTTAAAAATAATAGATCATGAATATAAACTGGTTGACACACAGTATGTCTCAGTAAATGCCAGTCTTCTCACCCTACTCTGCTTCTAGAATGTAAAATTCTAAAGGACAAGAGCGAGCTCTGACCCCTACTTTAGAACTAGGAACACAGGAGTGAATTAAGTATTATGCTGATTTTCTCAGTATTTTATAGTAGAAGTTCATCTTCTCAGCCAAAAAAAAAAAAATCAATGCTATTTCCATGTTCCTCCCAAGCCCTAATCCAGAGCCCAAAAGGAAGGACTACAGACTGCTAGTTTCAACCACCAAGTGGTATAAGAATGAAATGATAGACTGGGATGTGTTTCTCTTCTAATCCAGAACCGTGAAGGAAGCTTTAAAGTAGGTATTTGTACTCAACAAGACAAGTATTCAGATAGCCGGATTGCATGTGCTGATAGCATTTCCCCTAGTAGATTTCAGCTAGCTATGCTACAGCTCAGTGTTCGCCTGTCAAAGCCTTGTTGGTCCTCATATCCAGGATGCATTGGGAAAATCCAAATGCAGTCTTCCACTGCTAACGAGGTGAAGCCAATTGCTTTTATAAGGCTGATAAACCTGTGATCCTTACACATCAATTTCAGAGCAATATTGTTCTTAAAAGACCACAGTCCAAGCAACCAAGAATAATGTCAAAATGACGCAAGTGAGCATTACTCAATATTATGAAAAACCCAGTGCCCTTGAGCTGATTCCAACTCATAGAGACCCCATAGGACAGAGCAGAACTGCCCCGTAGGGTTTCCAAGTCTGTAAAGCAGACTCGAAAGCAGGCTGCCACATCTTTCTCCCGTGGAGCAGCTGGCAGGTTGAAACTGCTGAACTGTCAGTTAGCAGCCAGGTGCTTTTAACCACTATGCCACCAGAGCGCCTTCAATATTATGACAGGGACAGGAAATCCCCCAGCAGTAAATCTTAAGATCTCTTTTGGGGTTCTTCCCAATCCACTGTCCACACACTATAGTTGTCCCACACAAACCTCTTAAGAGCTCGTCCAGCTCCTGTTTTGGCGTCCTCGTTGTTGCCTTCTCCCTGCCTCCTTTTCTTTTGTTTCTCCATTACACAGCATAGATACTGTCCAAGACTATACCCCTCTGGGAGGGAAAGGAGGGGAAAGCTTTTATACAGACCTTACCAGAAGTCTCTAGTGGGTAAGCAGAGAAGAAAAAAAAAAGCTGACAAAACTAACAAAAACACAACAACAACAACAAAAACTAACAATTTATAACTTGGAAGATTGTAACCAAACTTAAGGTAAATGAAATAAACTGCTACAAATTGCACAAGGAATGATGAGATCTAATGGGAAAGTGCTAAGTTGGAAGTCTGAAGTTTTCATGCTGCTTCTTTTGTTTTTATCACCAGTTAGCTGTATGAATTTTAAAAAGTGATTTATCTCTCTGATTCTCTCCATTTGCTTTCTTTTATGAATATGGAAACCAATCTTAGTAAGATGGAATGACTAACATAAGGTCACAAAGTTAGTAGATGAGCAAGAGAGCTCTAGGAAGACAGGGACTGAGTCTTACATGGCGTGGCACATAGTAAGCATTCAATAAGGAGCCCTAGTAGTGCAATGGTTAAGCACTCGGCTGCTAGCTGGAAGGTCAGTGGTTCAAGCCCATCAGCAGTTCCACAGAAGGAAAGACCTGGCAACAGCCTAGGGAATCCTATGGGACAGTTCTACTCTGTCCTATGGGGTCGCTATGAGTCGGAATGGACTCGATGGAATGCAACAGCAACAAGCACTCATTGCCTTCTGGATGGATGGATAACTTGCACCTGGCTCTTCTGAAACCTGTCCCTAACCCACTCTGTATCTCATTCCTCACTGTGCCCCTTTTCTGTTAAGGCTGACCTATCTGAAATGATTCTTAACACTTCAAATTCGTGCAATTATGGTACAGAACACTAGTCTCATTGTTTTGATGATACTAATATCTGTGCTGTTAACTAATACTTTTTAAGTTATAGAGTCTCTAAACTGCATGTGTTTCCCATTACGAGATGGCAAAATTTGCACCCATTATGCTGAAATGATTCTATCCTCATTTTCTCTGAGATATAAAATGTTATATTCACACATTTATTAATCATTAGCATTATGATTTCTAAATATATTTTAAGGAGTGCTTGGATGTCTGTGTCAGAAACTGTTATGTTTAAGTGTTTGTTCTATGAGGTCAGTCCATCGTGGTGGGGGTGCAGCAGAGGAAACAAAGGAGGAAAGACAATGAGTATTGTGTGCTGCATCTACGACTGATCGATGACATGCATATGGCACGTCACAGTTTACAAAACACCTTTACATGCATTACCTAATTGGCTCCTTGCAACCACCATGTGAGTTTGATATTATTATTAATCACACTTTAGTACAGGAAGAAGAGGCTAGACATCGTGTAAGTGGCTTGTTCAAGATCACAAAGCTGGGGCTGAAATTCATATCCAGGTCTCTGCTCTCAAAACAACTCCTGAGCCAGGAGAGCAGAGTAGTTCAGGATGCATCCTCTTTAATCAGATTGCTTGGGATAAGCATCCCAGTTTTGCTACTTGTGACCAAAATAACCCAAGTTACTTAACCCAATGTGCCTCTACTTTCCATTTGCAAAATGAGGGGAATGAAAGATCCTACTTCATGAGGTTGTTATTAGAACAGTACCTGGCACCTGTTGTTTTTCCTAGCCACCATCGAGTCTCCCCCCAACTCATGGAGACCCCATGTACAATGGGATGGGACCATTGTGATCTCTAGGGTTTTCACTGGCTGATTTTTCAGAAGTAGATCACCAAGCCTTTCTTCCTAGTCTGTCTTAAACCGGAAGCTCTGCTGAAATCTGTTCAGCGTCATAGCAACACACAAGCCTCCACTGAGAGATGCGTGGTGGTTACCCGTAAGGTGCATTGGCCAGGAATCGAACCCGGGGAAAGGAAAATTTCTATCACTGAACCACCATTGCCCCCTACCTGGCACCTAGCAAGCACTTCATAAGTGTTACTTTGTGTGTATTTGTATGTGTGTGTGTGTGTGCCTGTGCGTGTGTGTGTATGTTCACATGTGTGTGCGTGCATCTTTACATGTGTGTTTTCACTGCTCAAGTTGCTTCTCACATTTCTGGAAATATCGCACACATTAGCTGTGGAAGTACACTTCGTTTCCTTTTTACAAAAGAACTGATTCCTGGTGGCAGCCTGATCCTAAATCATGAGTAGTGTATTCACGAGGAATTGTGAGCATCCATCAGACTATCATTTGGCGACAGGATTCTCAACATGTAGCAGACACAACAGAGGAAGAGACACCAAACTCTGACTTCTAATGTAATCTTCATTAAAATATTCCTCAGATAAAATCCGTACACTTTGGGAGCTGATTGCCACAGTAACCTTTCAGCCCACTGAACATAATGCAAGCTGTAATTTAAAATTTCATGCAGGAAGGAAAAGTTACAGCTTTCACGGAGAGTCTGTAGATCAAACACAAGATGAGTACTAAGTGTCTGCCCAGTGCAAGAAGCAAGGAAGCTGGCAGTGCGGCTTTAAGTTCTTTTCTTGTCAATTTTATTGATTAAACCTCGAACTATCTAGTGTGCTGCTTGTTGCCTGGATGTCTAAAACTAGGCTTTGAACAAAGTGAGGAGATTGAATCCAAACAGTCAGGGAGTAGAAAACTTAAAATTACTGTTGTGTTTGCTTTATGGTTGCTAAAACCAAGGGACAAAGCTGATCTCAAAAAGTTTTAAGGTCACACATGCTAAATTCTATCACTTGACTTGAAGATGCCTCATTTGACTTGCTGGCCCTTCCATAATCTAGATGGATATGAAGCTCTGCTCTCTGAATGAGGCAGAAGCAGCAGCCCCAGGGTTCTCCTGGAGGGGTTAAGACAGCTCCTGGGCTGCTGGTCCAGGTGAATTTCTTTGTCGTCCTCGTCATCCATCCTATTTCATCCTCTTTGTCCAAACAAGACCATGCCACAGAGTGGCCCTCATTCTGCCTCTGGGAGACAGCGCAAAGCTGCAGAAACAATGTAGACTTTCGTCAGAGAGAACAAGATCTATTCAATTTCATGCTTTGCTTTTCATCACCTGTGTGCTAATGGGGGAAACCTGGTGGCACAGTGGTTTAGAGTTACGGCTGCTAACCAGAAGATCGGCAGTTCGAATCCACCAGCTGCTGCTCCTTGGAAACCCTATGGGGCAGTTCTACTCTGTACTACAGGGTCACTATGAGTTGGAATTGACTCAATGGCAATGGATTTGGTTTTTGATTTGGTGATAATGGGCAAGTTACTTAGCCTCTCTCTGCCTCTATTTCATGATCTGTGTATGGAGATAAAGGAGCCCTAGTGGCACAGTGACTAAGCACTTGGTTGCTAATCAAAATGTCAGCAATTTGAACCTACCAGCCACTCTGTGGGTGAAATATGTGGCGGTCTGTTTCTGTAAAGATTACAACCTTATAGGACAGTTCTACGCTGTCCTATAAGGTCACCATAAGTTGTAATGGGCTCATCAGCAACAGGTTTGGTTTTGGTTTATATGGCGATAACAGTATTACCTTACAGTATTGTTGTGAGCTAAATGAGGTAATGTATGGAAAAGTGTTGGCACAAATCAGGTGCTTTAAATGTTAGTTTTGAGAGACAGAGAAAGAAAAAGGGCTCACAAGAGTGAGCCCGAGTGAACAAAACAGAAGGCAGGAGTATTAACTGGCTTTTAGAGAGAGTGAAACTTCTGGAAAAATACAGATAGGTGTCTGACTTGTTAATAAAATGTTAATTTGACTGAGATCAATGAAAAGCCCAATGTGTTGACTACAAATACATACTCATCAGCAATCCCAAGGAAAATCTATCAGGGTTATTTCCTTTCATTAAAGAGCAATATAAATATTGATCAACTCTCCTAATTTACCCGTGGTTTGCTTTCATACATTAAACTTCTGTTCCACACAGAGGGCACAAATCTTCCAATTACTTTTAGTTCATAATTCATTATATCGCATTAGAAGTTAAACGTGAACACAGGGTTCTCATCAAGAAAAAGTATCACTTAAGGAGCTGCTATTGCCTTCTCCTTAGAAACCCTATGGGGCAATTCTACTCTGTCCTGTAGGGTCACTGTGAGTCAGAATCCACTCAATGGCACACAACAACAGCAACAACAACATTGCTTTCTCATCCCCCCAAGCTGCCTGAGCCCTCTCACAGATGACCTGTACAAGGGCTAAGGGGATCTCCTCACCCATCCCAGATGCATCAAAGCAACTGAATGGCAGGGCAAAGAAGCATCCCTCTCACTGAGGACCAGAAACTCACAGCACACCAACTTAGGATGACACAAGGAGGGCTGGGAAAACGCCAAGGCAAACATCTGTTGTTTCCTAAAGATCTCTAAAGACATGCTAATCAGCTAGTTCGTGGTCAAAACATTGAAGATATGCCTTAAAGGCAATAGCAATACATTCTGCCTCTTGGACTTGGAATTGAAAAAAAAAAAGAGGGGAGCATAATATTGGATGTCCAGAATCTTGGACAGGATGCCTCTACTGGTTATGTCTTACCATGTCTCTCCGGTAAGACAATTACCCATAAGGACCTCAGATTTACCCTGATAAATGGATTATTAATAAATAATTTTCTGGCTAGCTCACTGCCGGGGAATTGAATGAATGAATGGCATATAAAGGCACTTAGCATCCTGTCAGTTTGAGGCCGTGATAGCCTGAAAAGTGCCTTTTGCAACCTCTGTTTCAGACTGGCTTCCTCACTATATATTATTTTGTTTTTCCTGACTAAACAGGATTCCTTCCTCTGCACCTTTGCCTCTCAATGTCAAGGCAAGTTTCCTGCCACCAAATGAAGTGCAAACTAAAGCACTCTGAATAGCTGGTGGTGGAAAGAGGCACTATATAACTCAGGCTCTGTCCACTTCATATGTCAAAACAGGAGGGCACTGGAATTCAGCCTCCCTATTAAGTGAGTGTATTAAGTGAGAGATGGTGACCACGCCCATGAGATGTCATTCCTCCTTGAAGGAACTACAGTTTCCTGAACTTAAAACAAAACTGATTTTAATTGATTCTCATTTACATTAGGGTTTGGTTTGCTTAACTCTGTGCAAGAATTGGTTTTAATTTTTTTTTTCCTCTGTAAGCCCTTTTCCTTTAATATGTGACAAACAGAGGTTTTTGATTTCTTGAAACAGGGAATTTTTTCCACTTGCTATCACCATGATATCAAAGGATCAAAGTGAAGTGCTTTTCCAAATTGCGGTGGCACTGTAGCGGTGAAAGAGGGGAGGTAAACTCAGATTCTGCATTATGTAAAGATTATATATTTTATTGTACTCCTATTTCTTTCTTCTTTTTCACTTAGGTAGATTACTGGCAGAAGGAGCATATAAAGTAAATGACAATTCAAAAGATATTTTTAAAAAATTAGTTGGCAAGATGATTTAAAAATATATATCTGGGTATACATTTTTTTAACCCATGAGATCATGCAACAAGAGAAAGATGTGGTAGTCTGCTCCTGTAAAGATCACTGCTGTGGAAACCCTGTGGGGCAATTCTGCTCTGTCCTATAGGGTCACTATGAACCAGAATCGACTCGATGGTACTGGGTGTTTTGGAAGATCATGCAATTTAATTCCTCAGGCCAGATATGGTAAAAAGGGAAAGTGACCAACCCAAGATCACGGAGTGAAAAGTGACCTACATCACACTAAACCCCACACTGTCTTCACGTATATATTAGATGCATAAGAAAATGAAATAGGAGATAGAAATTAGTAAGTGATGGACAGTTAAATGCAAGTAAAGATGGTCAATCCTGGCACAAGAGTTGCACTACGTTTCCAGTGCCAATAAATCGGGCATTTCTTCCTGGTGAGCCCACGCATTCAGCTTTAAAAGCCATCTCAACCCTGGGCTTCAGGTGGGCAGCCCCACTGATTAGAGTTGGTGTACAGTAGGGAGCATATTCCCTATTTCTGGTTTAGCAATTAAGTACATGGGGCTTAGAATGGGACTGACCTCTGTTCAAATTCCTGTGCTACCACTTAGTAGTTGAACAAGTGACTTCTCTGAATCTCCGATTTTTCTGTAAAATGGAGATAAACTCTTAGGGTTGTCAGATGATGCATGTAAAGTGCTTAACACAGTGCAAGGCACATAGGTAGAGTTCCGTCAATGGTATCTATTATTGGTCTAAAAGAGTCAACAGCTTTCCTGTATTGTGTCCCACTTTTCAATTTAGCTTTCCTGAAACATATATATGTGTGATGATGGCTTGCGTGGGGTGGGCGGAGGGGAGAGGGTTGCTTATAGAGCTACCTGATAGTGTCTTAGGCCTCGTGCTAGATTCTGTACTAAAGAGAATTGTAAATCAGTCTAGGAAAACCTCCATCTAGAAATAAGGCCTAACTCTTTAGAACCTGTTTGGTCTATTTTCAGCCAGGTGCTCAGTGTTCCTCCAAGGTATCTGTTGCACTAAATTTCAGTTCAGCTAAATGTGGCTCACTGAGAGTCTAAAGAAAGCAGGGAAGTTTTTAGAATTCAGGATGGAGACAATGCCAAAGCTGAATCTGGAGATGAAGGACTTTTACATCCCATCCCAGACCCAAAGGGTCCATTATAGCCCATGCAGTACAGCCGGGTCCTAGAGGCTCTCTCATTAAATGTCCTTTCCAGTGACACCATCCAGGAAGAGGGAGCCAAAAGCAGTCAAGCACATACTCGACTGAACCAAAATGATGTTTCCATCCAAATCCACTGGGGCTTGTTTGCAGAGCCTGAATCTGGGGCAAACAGGTTGCTGCATCTCTTAATGTCTTATCGCAGCACTGACTTAATTTGAGATCTATTTCTTTCCTATTAAAAATAAAAATGGTTGCAGTCAACCTTTGCTATGTATTGTTTTCTGCAAAGCATTATGCTAACATCAGATTGTCAGACAATTGTATTGGATAGTGACGTATTCAGGCTCCCATGTGACAGGGGGAACCGTTCAGATAATCACTTTAAATATTTCAGTAACACAGTAGTAAAAGATTTAAAAAGTGTATAGTGATTGTTTATCACATATACTCTTCTTTCCCTTTTCTAATAAAACTTATCTTCTGAGGATACGCAGTCAAGAGCTCTTCCCAGAATATTACCATCTGTAATAGATGTTCCTAAATAGTTTATTTTTATTTATAGGAGTTGCCAGGGAGTCATGGTAACCCGGGAAAATGCAAAAGCAAAAAATAATTTTCTATCAAGGAGATAAGGATAAGCTGGAAAAAAAATCCTTGGGCACCTTGAGAGTTCTCTATCTCCTGCAGTAATGAATTAGTCATCCAGAAGAGGGAGCGTGAATATTTCCAGCAGTGGAAGCCTCGCCAGGTGTCTGAGAGGTTTAATTTTCAGACATTTGCCATCAGGAGTGACTGTGAGATGTCTCCTCTCATCTTTGTATCCATGGTCTGTGATCGTGAGCATCTTTTCTGTCTCCTGACCTTCCACTTCTTGAAAGAGAAAAACTGTACACAAACTCCAAATTTTAGCATGATGCCTAGAGTCTATTTCTATGAACACTGCATAATGACTGAGGGATAGCATCTTACGAATTTTCAGGTATTTGCTTCCGACTTTTTTTTTTTTTCTATTTATATCAAAAGTCAATTGGAACAGGAGCCTTTGTTGTTGCCTTAGTGGAATCTTCTCACAGGATTTCTCACAGAGATTTATATGCTTGGAACCAAACTTGAATTAAAAACAATATACAGAAAGTTCTGCAAAATATCATGGGAATGGTCCAGCTCATAGTATATTCCTGTCACACAAATAATTCCTTTTCAGGTAGGCAGACTCCCAGCATTTGCTCTCCTGAGAATGGTAGAAAGGGTATAACATTTAAATGTGTGCCTTCCTACAACTTAAATGAATCACGTTCCTGCAGCTTAATCCCCTAAAAAAAAAAAAGGAGGGGAGATTTTTTAACAGCCCCCCTTCAGAAAGCTGAGGCCGTGTATACAGCACAGCAGATAAAATCACAGATGCTGGAGCCAGACCTGTCACTAGCTAGTATGTAACACCACGTACATTTCTTACCAGCTCTGAGACTCAGTTTCCTTATCTGTAGAAACAGAAATAATAGCGATACCTCCTTCATATAGTTTTTGTGCGGACTAAATGAGATGATAGAAATATCTGGCACAGCACCTGAAGCATACTATGTAGTCCATAGATTACAGACTGATTTTCATTATTAAGGGGTTTTCTTATTTCAGGTCTCAAAAACTGTCATGGAGAAGCAAACTCTGGACCTGCCTGAGTAGAAAGGAGGAGGTTGATCTGAATAGCAATGTAACAATTCTGTGCAAGGGAGAAAAAGGTCTCTGCTTCAAAACTGGAGGAGAGTCTAGTGCCTTGTAAGGGTGAGCCCACTTGCCTTTCCAGAAGGCAGACTTCCAGACAGAGGCGATGAGGACAGCACCTGTATGGGGAGGCCAAGCAGCTCCTCATAAAACACTCAAACCCAGACGCCAGCTTCGTCTGCTGTGGCAAAAGGGCAGTGTAGCAAGCTAGGTGACAAGAAGAGAAAAGCACCTTTTCCATATTGTTGTATCTCACCTCTAGAGCCATCATGTCATTGACTTTCCCCTCATGTTTGGGCAGGTTTACATTGGGTAATTTTACAGCCCGTGGGAAGCTAATTAATAATAATTCCGATTAAGTGAACACTTTCCTTTGGTTAAGGTACTGTCGGTCAGTTTAAGTTAAATGTGTCCAGTTCTGTTGGAATAACAAACTCTTGCCTAGGATTCAAAAAAAAAAAAAAGGATTACAGATGCTATAAAAGCCACATAATTTGTACAACCTGAATGGGATTAACGATAGGCACTTAATTTCCTCTGCATTTTCTGAACATGGAGGAATAGATTTTTAGACATAAGTTTTATAAAATTTTTAAGTGCTTTACAAACTCATGTCCCATTTACTGTCTGAAGGCTCTGTCCCAATTAAATCTAAAATGTCAAAAATTCACAGTCTCTCCAAGCCTGGTTTAATTACTCTTAATTAGCTTGGCACTTTAAAATGGTTTCAGATTTTACCCATTTGACCCACTGCGGGGTAGGTAGGGCAGTTATTACTCTTTCCATTTGATAGAGATGGAAACAGAGGGACAGAAAAGTTAAGGATCTTACCCAGAGCTACCCAGTTAACCAGAGTCAGATTAGAGCCCAGGTCTCCCACTTCACAGTCCCAGTCATGACCCGTTGTATGTAAAGGATCTCCAAGCGATACAGCCATAAGAATGCCTTCCATCGGTGTTATGGTCCACATACGGAGACCTCTCCATCTTCCTATTGGCCCAGTGCAGAGAACAATTCAGGCAACGTTAAACCACCAGCAGCCTTTCTGATAACAAGTTCTTTCTGATAATGAGGAAACTTCTGCCTATGTGCTGTCGTGATAACTAAGGCTGCTATGGGAAGATTCTGGAAGTTTAACCCAGAAATGATTCTGATTCAGCAGGTTGTATTCTGGGCTCTGATTATATTTGGCTAGAACCCAGATCTGTTTTATATATATGTATATGTATTTATATATATATATATAAAATACTAGTATTATATATATAATTGTTTTTAATCACATGTGGTTCAGAATTCAAAAGTAGGTATAATAAAATGTTCCTTTACCACCCTTGTTTCTCCCATCTCTCATTTACACAGTTCTCTTCCTTCACTGAAAGTAACCAATATATCTTTGTATCCTTCCAGAGCTATTTTATTCACATACGGCAAGGACACATACTCGTGTACTTCCCCTATTTTACACAAACATGAATCTTCACTTTAAACAAGCTCTAACAGGCAGTTCTGCTACAGATCATCTTCAGAGTCAGAGGATCAGTCAACTCCCCTGGAAAGCATACTGACTCTTCCATAGCACTGTATTTCCAGGCAGTAATTTCAAACGGTGTTCTCAAAACATTAGTGTGTATCGGATTCACTTGGAGTGATTGGTAAAACACTGTTGTTGTGTATCTTAAAGGAACTTTTAACTCATAGTGACCCTATGTGACAGAGTAGCACAGCCCCATAGGGTTTCCTAGGCTGTAATCTTCATGGGAACAGATCACCAGGTCTTTTCTCCTGGGGAGCCACTGGTGGGTTCGAACCTCTGACCTCACAGTTAGCAGCCGAGCACTTAACCATTGACCCACCAGGCCTCCTCCAAAACATTGATTGCTAGGCCCTATACTTTGAGAAGGAGCCCTGGTGACACAGTAGTTAAAGCACTCAGCCAGTGACTGAAAGGTCAGCAATTCGAACCCAGCCGCTCTGCGGTACAAAGTGGCAGTCTGTGTCTGTAAAAGATTTACAGCCTTAGAAACCCTGTGTGGGCAGTTTTACTCTGTCCTTTAGGGTCGCTGTGAGTTGGAATTGACTCGATGGCAAAGGTATATTTTGAGAACTACTGATCTAAGGCAATGGAGCCCTGATTGGAGCATAGTAGTTAAGAGCCACAACTGCTAATCAAAAAAAAAGGTCAGAGGTTTGAATTCACCAGCAGCTCCTTGGAAACCCTATGGGATAATTCTACCCTCTCTTATACGGTTGCTATGAGTGGGAATCAACTTGATGGCAACAAGTTTTGGATCTAAGGCAATGCTTACTAAGTTCTACACTTACGACTTAAGTGGCCATAAAAACAGCAATATAGGATACTTACTAAGTGGCAGGCAGTGTTCTAAATGCTTTACATATATTCACTTCATTATGCATGCAACAGTTCTGTGAGGTTGACAGTATTAGTATCCCATTTTACAGAGGTGGACACCAAAGCAGACAAATTAACTTCTCCAACTCACATAGATGACAAGTGATAGCACAAACCTGACTACAGAACTCACTGAATACATAACTTCACTTTACCATCAGCCTTCCAGCTCTCAAAATGAGGGCTAATAGACACTCGCTTTGAAATCATCAGCACCAAATATGATTAAGAGCACCCTTAGCTTACAACACGGCTCCAAAATGTGAAATGCATAACGCAAAAGACAGTGTGTGTGTGTGTGTATGTGCGCACGTGTGTGTTAGCAGGAAAAAAAAAATTTAAGACATCATGATAGAATTCCTTTTGGTAGCTTTCTCTTGTAATGAGCTTGAAAAATGATAAATTCATGTGTAGTTTTTCAGAAACGATTAGTTTTGTAAAATAAGACACACCATTGTCTTGAACACAATAGTAATTTTTTTTTTAAATACAGTGGATATGTTACCATATTTGATCACATAAAGGTAATATACAGATATTGCCCTGGTTAATAGCTGTGGAGCTGCTGAATTCAGAGCAGGAAGGTACAGTTGCTGTGATGTGCAGGATCCACCTTGTAGCCGCTCTGCAAAAGTCAATTGTTAAATTTTCACGATTTTTTTTACTGTGTTGATATCATGTTGGCATCTGGAAATTGGCTGTGGTGGGAGTATTTACACCGCAGCAATCGGCAAAAGCTAGAAAACAGGGCATTTTTTTTCCTTTGAAGAGCCCATGTTAAACATTTACCAGCACACCACTGTTCCTGTAGTTCTTGGATCTCAAATCAAATATACACATTCTCCTTAGTAGAGGCTTTTTAAAAGAAAGGCATTTTAAATAGTACATGACTAAGACTGGTACATTAAATAGAATGTTAATCACAGTATTGACTTCTTAACGTTAATCACTGAGTTCTTGCCAGTAACCAAAAATGTGGATTAGGCACACAGAATTTACCTCTTCTCCCTTTGCTGCCATGTACCCAAATAATTATTTCTGCAGGGAGAGTCCCTAAAGCTAAACACTTGAGGAGGAAAAAG
Source organism: Elephas maximus indicus (assembly GCF_024166365.1). Classification (NCBI taxonomy): domain Eukaryota; kingdom Metazoa; phylum Chordata; class Mammalia; order Proboscidea; family Elephantidae; genus Elephas; species Elephas maximus. Next base: position 37,681,820 of record NC_064827.1, on the reverse strand, counting down.
TGACCCCAGGTCCTCACTCTGATAGTCCTAGAATGCAAATGAGAAATCTAGATTTTTAATAACTCCTCTGGCAATAGAATGAACAATGGGGAGTGTGTCTTGGGCAGGTTTGATAAGTTAACATAGTGCTTCTAAACTCTAATCAAAGTGTCTTCTAGAATCAAAAAGCATTTTGAAGTTTTCTAACATTAAATTGAGGCAAAATTCCCCCAAACAATTAGGTTGAGATTATTTATACATCTGCCCTAATGACCCTTTCTTTCACTAAAGTGATAAACAAGAAACTAACTTTCTCTTTATTTTTCTTAGCGATGGCTGCAGTTTCAACTTTTGAGTCAGTTAAATACCTTTAATGGCATTTTAAAGAGCCCTAGTGGTGCAATGGTTAAGTGCTTGGCAGCTAACGAATGGTTGGCAGTTCAAACCCATCAAGAAGCTCTGAGGGAGAAAGACCTGGTGATATGTTCCCATAAAGCTTGCAGACTAGAAAACCTTATGGGGCAGTTCTACCCTGTCACATGGGGTGGCTATGAATTGAAATCAACTCAACAGCACCTAACAATAATGGTGGTATTTCAATTACCTACTTCCTGTCTGTTCTACCCAGCCACTGATGGTCAAACATTCTGTTCAGTAATCAGAAAGAATACTGCTTTTATCCTGGAAACTCTTAGTGCTATGAAAAACTCTGAATAAAATTATGCAATGGTGGTGGTGGCCACCATACCATGTGGTAATGAATGCAGTCATGACAACTGAATCTGTATGAACTGTGTTGCAGTTTTTTTCAAGAATTTTTGTGTTAAACCAGTTATATTTGCAAGCCTTCGGTGGCTAAATAGGAAAGTGACTCTGTCCTATGTTTTTCACACATTTTTATGTTGACTACACAACCCTGGCACTCAACCATCACCCAAAACCTTTCTCTAAAGATCTATTCTGACTCCTAATAGGAGAATGCAGAGAAATAAAAGGTCTTCATTGTAGCTGTTTTCCTCAGTCCCAGGAATAGTGAGGGGCACAGACTGGGGTGTCATTGAGGGGTATAGCTCCAGGCAGCACCTCTACTGTGGCCCTCATACTCTCAGGAAAAGTACAAAACCAACTCTTCCACGATACATCCCAACCCTGCATTCACAAATCTGTTGTGAAGGGTGTAGCAAGTTTGTTTTGTTTTGTTTTTAAACCAATAAAAGGTAGAGGTGGAAGTTTGTGAGGCTGACATATGAGCATGCAGAGTGAATCGATGATTCCCCACATAATGACATCATTTTCACTACTGACTAGAAGTGAGAAGGATGGAGTTATATTAAGTCTATTTTACCTATGCCTGTGATGATTAAGATTGTGTCAACTTGGCTAGGCCATGATTCCCAGGGTTTATATGTGATCACTCCCATGATGGAATCTGCTGCGAGTAGCCAATCAGTTGAAGGAGTTTCCTTGGGCATGTGGCCTGCATCCAAATATAAGCAGATGTTCTGGCTTTTGCTCGCCCTGGATCCTGAAGCTGACTTCTATTCGTCTGACCTCTGCTTCTTGGGACTTAAGCTAGCAGCTTATCTGATGATCTTGGGATTTTTCAATCTTCATAGCCTGCTCTCCGACATGCCAATCTTGGGTTCACCAGCCCCTGTGGCTACGTGAATCAGGAGAAGCCTTGTGGGCTTGTCTGCCAATCTTTGGATTTGTCCATCTTCAAAGCCTGTGAACAAGAGCCCTGCTCTCTGACCTGCCAATCTTGGGTTCGCCAGCCCCTGCCGCTATGTGAATCAGGAGAAGCCTCTATCTTGATCCACAGACTTGGAATGTTCCCACCTCTCCAACTGTGTGAGCCACTCCCTTGATATAAATCTCTCTCTGTATATATATTTATACGCTTTACTGGTTGTGCTTCTCTAGAGAACGCAGCCTAAGACAATGCCACAGGCCTACAATCTGGGAATGCTTCAGGAATGTGCTATACGTATAAATGTCATTGGTTACACATATAGAGAGCTGCCACTATATCCGACTTTTGATAAAAAACTAACACTATCCTGAAGGCTGGGTTGATTGAACAGTGACTGACCCTACTCCTATCCAGTACGTCTCTTCCCTGGGCAATGGTCAGCCCCTCTCCTCCTTTCCTTTTGATGCATCTTCTTCTTTAAATGCTTTACAGCCCAAATCTCACAGCTATTCCCATGAAGTCAGGGAGATAATTCTGCCTGTCACTATGAAGTATGAGCTCCTTAGAATAGGGTTTCCCAGAAAGTGATCCATTTACACCTGAACCAAAATCACCCAGAAGTGCTTGTAAAAATGAAGACTCATGGGCAACTCCCCAGACCTAATGAATCAGAACAATATTCCCCAACCACTTGCTCTCCAAGAATGATTCCTTGCTAAAATAAAATTCAAGAACCCACTGCCTTAAACCAACATTCATAATTCTGTAGGTATCCCCTGTGGCAATGCTGGTAGAAGTGAGGGAGGGAACCATATGTATATATTGAAGAAGAATATTCCAGGTGAGAAAAACTGTTTTGATCCCTGCTATAAGCTTGATGCCACCATATGTGGAATAACAAATTTCCATTTGCATGAAAAAAATACATTGAAGCCTTTCATTCTTTAACCTGGCCTCATTGGTAAATAGATCTAAGGTTGTTGGTGGTGGTGAAGAAAGTACAAAGCCCAAGGTTTCCATCACTATACAAGTCAGTGTTATTCCAGACCCCGTACTGTGAAGCAATATCTTGTTCATGATGGACAGAAGTTGTCAGGAGAATTTTCAGGAGTTAGGAACAAAGGGAACGAAGAGGATTGGAATGAGCAGAGGAAATTTTTCCTTGTTAAACGGGTGGAAAGTCTGGATTTCTTGTATTCCAGGTTTCCAAAATGTTGTTCTCCTCAATCTTATCTAATTAATATCTATTTTTTACTTCTTTACACAGCAATCAGTATTCAGTTACGAGAACCCAGAGGCTGATGCTAAAATGTACTGAAAAATCAAATTCATACAATAAATGCTTAGATGCCCTCACCCTCTCCAAAACCCAGACAAAGGAGTTTGATTCCTCAACTTCCCTGTCTTATCTTTTTTTTTAACCTACATATCTTTCTTTCTCTTTATATAAATCATTTTTGCAACTTTTGTTCTATTCCAGGAGCCATTATTGAATAGCATAGCAAAAGGGGCAAAGAAAAGAGTATAAACAAATGTGAACATTAACAAAACTTTCCACCTTATAAAGACAGTCCTTGAAAAAGCTCTCAAGTATTTACATATGCCAATATTTTTTCTTCGGTTTTAAAGAATGAAATTTTGAAGAGAGCTCTATCTAAAGTTAACAGAAAGAATGTTAACGAGTGGGTTTGCTAGGAAGAAATTTATCCTCTGGAGAAAAAATGTTAAGTCATTTCACACATTCTTGAAGTGTTAGTTTTATGAGATGTGGTCACTGAAATCCTTCCCCAAGGCCTTATAAACAAATTTGACTTATGTTTAATTAAATATCTAATTATTTTGATGATAAAAATTAATTTTAAAAGGTCATATTCCTGATTCAGTTAAATTATGTTTCATGTACAGTATGTACATTTTATAATGCTTTGGCCACCTTAAGTCTTTGAGTAAGAGGGAGGAAAGGGAAGGGAGAGTGGGAAGAAGGGAGAGAAAGAAGAATGGAAGAAGGAAGAATAAGACAGAGAAGTAAGAGAAGGAAAATGTTAAAAGAAAGAAAAAGAGAAAGTAGGGGAGGGAGCGAAAGAAAGGAGAAAGAAAATAGACTGTGACTCCTTATATAATTAATGTGAAAAATAGAATTATACAGTGTAGTTACAGCACTTGGAGTGTGACTTTGCCATTTTAAATACAAATTGAAGAGGAGAGAACCAACACTTGCTGCGGGTTTACTGTATGTCAGCTACTTTTTGTACTTCAGCTCATTTAACAAACATAACAAACAGTTGAAAGATAAAAACATTATCCTTGCCACTAGGAAGCTGAGGCTCCATAAATTTACATACCAGGATTAACTCAGCTATTATCAATTGGAAGATCAGCAATTGAGCCCAGGTATTTCTGTACATTGTTGTTGTTAGGTGCCCCCAAGTCATTTCCAACTCATAGCGACCCTACCTACAACAGAACGAAACACTGCCCGGTTCTGTGCCATACTCATGATCGTTGTTATACTTAAGCCCACTGTTGTAGCCACTGTGTCAATCTATCTTGTTAAGGGTCTTCCTCTTTTTGGATGACCCTCCACTTTACCAAGTATGATGTCCTTCTCCAGGGACTGGTCCCTTCTGATAAAATGTCCAAAGTATGTGAGATGAAGTCTTGCCATGCTTGCTTCTAAGGAACATTCTGGCTGTACTTCTTTCAAGACAGATTTGTTCATTCTCCTAGCAGTTCATGGCATATTCAATATTCTTCGCCAACACCATAATTCAAAGGCATCAGTTCTTCTTCTCTCTTCCTTATTGCCTAGCTTTCACATGCATATGAGGCAATTGAAAATACCATGGCTTGGGTCAGGCACACCTTAGTCCTCAGAGTGACATCTTTGCTTTTGAACACTTGAAAGAGGTCTTTTTCAGCAGATTTGCCCAATGCAATGCGTTGTTTGATTTCTTGACAGCTGCTTCCATGAGCATTGATTGTGGATCCAAGTAAAATGAGATCCTTGACAACTTCAATATTTTCTTCATTTATCATGATGTTGGTCTAGTTGTGAAGATTTTTGTTGAGGATAAATTTTTTTTAATGGTATTTGTTAGGATCTTTATGTTGAAGTATAATCCATACTGAATGCTGTAGTCTTTGATCTCCATCAGTAGGTACTTCAAGTCCTCTTCACTTTCAGCAAGCAAGGTTGTGTCATTAGCATATTGCAGATTGTTAGTGAGTCTTCCTCCAATCGTGACACTGCATTCTTCTTCATATAGTCCAGGTTCTCAGATTATTTGCTCAACATACAGATTGAATAAGTATGGTGAAAGGATACAATCTTGATGCACAACTTTTCTGTTTTTATTATTGTCATTATTTTGAAATATAGGAAAACACTTATAAGGCATATACATAATTCTTGTCACATATTGCTAGTTAACATTGCCTTTTTATTTTTTTTTGGCCATATATTGTTAGAAATTGATCAGCCTAGTTTAAAATCATGGTTTTCTTATCTGACCACTAAACTAGTGCTTCACCTGGTTATAAACACTCAAGTGAAGGTTTCACATAATTATAACCTAAGAGTTATACCCCTGAAGCTGCTGATTTAAAGCCTCAAATGACATTGGTTTTCATAAAATGAAGTTATAATTAGCAGCCTTCATCCTTTATAGGAGCTGTTTCATATTCTGTGTTTTTTCATGTTTTATCCATTTTTCACCTTGAAAGTCTCAGTTTGCCAAGCCATTTATTGGCTTGCTTTCAAGACAATTTATCCAGATGAGGATATTTAGCATGTATATTGCATGAAGGTAAAGATAATGTTTAAAATACTATGATTCCTTATAATTCCAGGAATATTTACATCAAAACACAAATAAACAAACTGGTATGTTTGTATAATCTCCAAGGAGACATATAGGTGCCAACTCAAACTCAAACACACACGTATACATGTACATATAAATTAAATTTCTCAGTCCTATGTATATATTTTCAACTGAAAGAAATAAATCAAGAAATCAATTAAGATATGATTTCTCTATACTCTCATTACAACTAATAAAATTGAGAGCCAGAAGAATATGTGAGTATTCTGTTTCTAGTAATTGATGCCACACAGTGAGATGAAAAGAGATTCCAAAACTGCGGAGATGGGAGTGGTAGAGTGTTGAGAATGTACATGGAAGACTTGAGTTCAAGTCCCCTTTCTAGTATTCATTAGTTATTAGACTCTAAGAAGTTATCATTTCTGTCTTATTGCTCATGCAGAATTCTGCTAAATGAAATAACAGAAGTGAAAAGTCCACTGAATAAGTTTTAAAGGTGCTTCCTAAAGTGTGGGATACATTCCAATGGAGTACTCTGTTTTAGATGGTATGAAGCATTTAGTAACACTGTATCAATAGGGAGAAAGTTATTCTGTTTTCAATTTTCTGCCAATCTTTCTGATTACAACAAGCAGAAAGATTGTTTTAACACCTCCCCAGTCCTGGCCATCCTTCCAAATAGAGAAAGGATAGCTGGTTCAGAATCTTGGAAGATAAGATATTTAGCTAAAATATTATTTTGTTTCCACTGTGTGTGTGTGTGTATGTATTACTTTCCCTTTATTACTTTCCATTCTGGTTTTCAAGGTAAAATTTCATTTTCAGTGTACTTAGGTTTTAAAAATGAGTTGACTTAAAAATAACATTAGGTCAATAATAGTAGAGGTAATTATTAAAAAAAAAAATTTATTTTATAATACAACACAGGTTTGGCAAAAGTCATGGCAGTAGTAAAAATAAGGACTGAATTTGGAAACAGCAATACTGTTGTTATTACCTCGATAAATAGTTACTATTTATTTTATGCAAGATGCTGTGTCAAGCAAGAGCACTATCCTCCCCCACCTTTCTTCTTCTTCCTGCAGGACACAAATAGGTAATAAAAAGCACATTCACATACAAAAAGAGATGCTGCCTAGATAAGATAGGCTGAGGTTGCTATGCAATAGTAGCATCTACTATTTGAACCATTTCTCTCCCACTGGTTTACTCTACACTTTTGGGTTGGGAGCAGTATAGTTGAGAACTGCTGTTTCAAGGAGACAGAGTTCTACTCTGACACACATGGGGTCACTGACAGGAACTGGTTTTTTGTTGTTTGTGTCTGTATAGCAAGTTATCCATTCAGAGTAGAGGTATTCTGTAATTGAATTTCAAGGGGTTTTCGTTGTATTTTTATGTTTCTAGTTTTTTCAGTATTACTGCAATATGATGCACATTGAAAAATACTTTAAAACAAACACACAAACAAAACACACAACTGGTAAAGTAAAAACACACTACCTACAGCACAACCTAAAGCTTAAAATCTTGGTGCATTTCCTTCATATCTTTTCTTTGGTGTACAAAGGTTTTCTTCTTTCTTTAATTATATTCATGATGCATATAAAAACTTATACCCTACTTTTTTTCACATAGCATTTTTCACATAAACATTTTCAAAGTTATTAAGTAGCTCCTATAGCCATTTTGGATTCTTGGTGGGGCAGTGGTTAAGAACTATGGCGAGATACAGCTGCCAACCAAATGGTGGGCAGTTCAAATCCACCAGCCTACTCTGTCCTATAGGGTCGCTATGAGTTGGAATTGACTCGACAGCAACAAGTTTGGTTTTTGGTTTTATAGTCATCATTTTAATTCCTGCATGATAGTCAATTATTATTGTAAATGATGTAATTATACCCCCATTGCTAGACATTGTTTTTATGCAATTTTCACTGTGTTAAATAATGTAACAAGGCACACCTTTGCTGTATAGTCATAATTTGATCCCAATTTGGGAATATCTAATTAATAACATGAGGAGCTCTGGTGGTGCAATGGTTAAGCACTCCACTGTTAACTGAAAGGTCAGTGGTTTGAACCCACTAGCTGCTCCATGGGAGAAAGATGTGGAAGTCTGCTTACCTAAAGATTATAGCCTTGGAAACCCATTGGGACAGTTTTACCCTGTCTTGTAGGGTCACTATCAGTCAGAATTGACTTGATAGCAACGGGTAATTAATATCATTAACTTGTTTGCTGGATAGAGCCTCCCTACTAAACTATAAGCCATTTGAGAACAAGGATTATATTTATTCATCTCTATATCCCCATTTCTGCCTTACACAGAACAAGGTGCCCAGTATGTGTTTATTGAATTAAATTGAATATACTTTCTTTTTTTATAGCTTTCCACTCTTTTTGGAGGAAGTTCAGCAATTAGTTGGCAGTCGTTAGTTGCTAAAAAATAAGGGAAGGTTCTCAGTACATGCTAAAGTTCGAGAAAAAAATCCATTGGGATTCTCTGGGGATGTAAAGAATTACATGTTCTTGCTTAACTTGATTGCTGTATAGCTTGTTAAAAAATTACATTTTACTTTCATTTTCACATCTAGAAAGTGGCTAGAAAAGTGAAAAAATTCCTACCACCTAGGCCTTTAATTATGATTTAGTATGAATGAAGAAGAGGAATGTAAGTGGAAATTATAGATGCAGTTTTCTATCTAGCAAAGATGGTTACGTCAATAAAAGCCAAACTTTTCCCAAAGTTGAGCCTTATTTGTGACAAGCTGTGATTGTGTTTACTTACTTCTTTAATGTGTTTAAAAAAACAAGTAAATGGAAAATTTATCAGTGATCTTTAGATGAACAATAGAGGAGAGAGCTAGAGATATAGAGATGTTTCCCAGATGCCTAAATCCATTCTGGAGCCCTAGTGGTGCAATGGCTAAGGGCTACAGCATGGTAATGCAGCTAACCAAAAAAAGGTCAGCAGTTTGAATCTATCAGCTGCTCCTTGGAAACCCTATGGGGCAGTTCTACTGTGTCCTACAGGGTCACAATGAGTCAGAATTGACTGATGGCAATGGGTTTGGGTTTTATTTATTTATTTGTTTTTGGTTAAATCCTTTCTGGAATAACTTATAAACAAACAAAACATACAAACTTATATATACACACATGCTAGATTAATAGTTAACATCACTTTACATTTATTTTGGCAGAGAATAGCTGTTTTCTCTTGAACCCACCCATCATGGGCAAGTAGCTAGACTATATTTTGCAGCCTCCCTTCAAGTTTTTTGGCCAAAGAAATGTGAGCAGAAATTGTGGGTGCTACTGTCAGGTTGGAAACCCTGGTGCCATAGAGGTTAAGAGCTACGGCTGCTAACCAAAATTAAGGCGGGCAGTTCGAATCCACTGAGTGCTCCTTGGAAACCCTAGGGGTCAGTTCTCCTCTGTCCTATAGAGTCACTGTGACTTGGAATCTAATCCAGTCAACAGTATCATGTTACGCATGATACTCTTGTCTTTTTCCATTGGAGCTGAAAGGACTTTAAAGACCTAGTAGAAGGTGGAGGCACAAAGTAGACTGTTATGAATTGAATTCTGTCCCCCCAGAAATGTGTGTATCAGTTGGGCTGAGCCATGATTCCCGGTATTGTGTGATTTTCCTATAGGTTGTAAATCCTGCCTCTATGATGTTAATGAGGGAGGATGGGTGGCAGCTGTGTTAGTGAGGCAGGGCTCAACCTACAAGATCAGATTGTGTCTTGAGGCAATCTTTTGAGATATAAAGGAGCGAGCAAGCAGAGAGACTGGGGGACCTCATACCACCAAGAAAGCAGTGCCAGAAGCAGACCCGGAGTCCCTGTGCAGGGAAGCTCCTATTCTAGGGGAAGATTGAGAAGGCCGACAGCGAGAGAAAGTCTTCCCCTGGAACTGAGACCCTGAATTCGGACTTTTAGTCTACTTTACTGTGAGAAAATAAACTCTTTGTTAAAGCCATCCACTTGTGGTGTTTCTGTTATAGCGGCACTAGAGGACTAAGACATAGACAGAGCCCAAGTCCCTCAGGTCTTCATGGAGCAAAACTAATGAAGTTCTACTGCCTTAAGCCTTTGAGATTGCAGGGTTTATCTGTTATAGAGGCTGGCAGAACGGTTTATTTGTTCATTTCTGTAGTGTTCCTGGCGGGATTTAAAGCAGCTATCTTGTCTGCACACTTTAAACCAGAAATAAGCTAAAATGTCTAGGTGCCTTCAACGCTAATTAAAACAAGGTAATCTCCAGAGAGATTTCTCATCATTCATGAATACCCACACTTCAAAGAAAGAAGATTGAGCTCAGTTTTTCATGGAACAATAGATAAAATTCAGGAAGCTGAAAGGATCCACTCAAAAGAATTTTTCTCTATTGGATTTTATTTTCCCAAGTAAATTTTAATAACTTCACGAAGGAGGAGTAGCTGTCCACTGTGGTTACGTATTTCATTCAGGTTAGCTTGGGTAGATCTCGAGGACTGAGCACTTACCACAGAAATGCAGCCCACTTTTATTTCTCCTACAGTAAAAGTAAAGCATTATTTCATAGCTTTTCTTAACTCTATATACAGTGGAATTCCTAATAGGGCAGGAATTTTTGACCTGGGTTGTGGTTACCTCAGTTTTCTCCTGTGTAATGTGAGATACCTGTTGTTACTGTTGCTAACTGCCATTGAGTCAACTCAGGGTGACTTTATGTATAACAGAATGAAACTTCGTCCATCCTGCACCATCTTCATAATCGTTGACACTTAACCATAACAAACAAATTCGTTGCCAAACAAATTCGGTGCCTCCAGATAGTCAGTCCCCTGAGGTGACTATAGTCTGTCCCCTGAGGTGACTATTCACGTCAGGAAAAGTTTCTCAGACTCACTTCAATTCAGAGAACTGGCACCATTTGCAACATTTTCTCTTTCTCTAAATGATAATAATAATATAATAGCTAACATGTATGGAGTTCTACCGTTATATACATTATATCATTTCATTCTCACAATCACACCTCTGTAGGGTAGATGTTATTTTTCCTGTTATAAAGGTAAGAAAACTGAGAATCAGAAAAGGTTAAGATTTTAACAGTTTTATTGCTGAATATCTGTGCTCTTAGCCATTGCCCTGTAGTGCCTTACAGATTGGACAGTGTGCACCACAATTGAGAGGCCATCAGGCATCTTAAGCCAACTACCCTTTAATGACTAATATTAATTTCATAGAGACAAACCTCAAAGCTAGACAAAAACCACATTCATCCTTAGTAGGTTTAAGTAGAAGAGGCATACTCTATATGTCCAGGTATTTCCATGCAGGCCAAAAGGAGCCTCCGAACTGCAGAAGAGGAGCAAATGATTTGCATTTCAAAGAGATTAAAATAAACCCAAGAACAGAGGGCTCTCCAGTTTCACCATAGATTATTATTTTTTTATATATATTAATTAATGGCTTAGGACAAGCCTTGCTAATTGTTCACTAGTCAGTTGAATACAAGATGAACTCATGTTTTGAAATAGATATAGTCCAGAGGAATAATGGTTCAGTACCATGGGGGTGGGGGCAGGGGGGAAGCACCAAAGCATAGCCCAGAGGAAAAATGAGGAAAATTTATGTTTTCCCCTATTTTTTCAAAAGCAGTGTTACTGTAAAAAAAAAAAAAAAAATGTTTTTGTAAATAGTTATAAAACCCGACCTATTGAGTTAATAGGACAGAGTAGAACTATGCCATAGGGTTTCCAAGAAGTGACTGATGGATTTGAACGGCTGATCTTTTGGTTAGCAGCCAAGTTCTTGACCACCTGTACCACCAGGGCTCCTAACTAGTTATAGCTGCTATCTGTTTAAGATGAACTGTCTTCAGTGATAATGTATTAAAAAGGATGGAAGAAATATAGAGCAAAGTTTCAGCGAGAGCCCTGCCTTTTGAGTCAGAAAAATCCTGGATTAAAATATTGGTTTCATTACTCTCTAAGGCTATGTTGTTGTTAGTTGCCATTGAGTCAGTTCTGTCTCATGATGCCCCCATGTGTGCAGAATAGAACTGCTCCACAGGGTGCAGTTGGTGGCTCAGTGGTTAAGTGCTTGGCTGCTAATCAATAGGTTGGTGATTTGAACCTACCATCCACTCCATAGGAGAAAAATGCAGCAGTCTGCTTCCACAAACATTTATGGCCTTGGAAACGCTATGGGACAGTTCTACTCTGTCCTGTAGGGTCTCTATGAGTCAAAATCTACTCGACTGCAGTGGGTTTGGTTTGGATTTTGGATCTTTCAGAAGCAGAATGCAAGGCCAGTCTTCTGAAGAGCCTCTGAGTGAGTTCAACCCTCTAACCTTTCAGCTAGTAGTCCAGCACTTAACCTTTTGCACCTCCCAAGGAGTCCGCTCTAGGGCTATAACCTTAGGCAAAGGACTCAACAAGCAGGAAGGGTGCTTCCCTATGTCCTCAAGTCAAGAGATGTCCTTAGGGCCACATTGTGGACTACTATTTGACTGCTTCCTTTAGGAAAGGTAGAGGACAAACGTTAAGCTAGATAGTTTCTTTCATAGCAGAGCAAGGAAGCTGCTGCTCTATTGGAATTAGTCTGAATTCTCAGGGTTTTCCTGGGCAAATAATGAGTTTTCCCCATGCCAAATGATGGCAGAATGCATGAGAGAGCCAGTGCGGGGTTGTTGCCATAGCATTTAACCACTATGCCACCAGGGTTTCCTCATCTGTGACAGTACCACCTAAATAAGAATATCCTAATCTCCTTACTGGAAACCCTGGTGGCATAGTGGTTAAGTGCTACAGCTGCTAACCAAGAGGAAAGCAGTTCAAATCCGCCAGGTGCTCCTTGGAAACTCTATGGGGCAGTTCTACTCTGTCCTATAGGGTCGCCATGAGTCAGAATCGACTCGATGGCAGTGGGTTTGTTTTTTTGTTTTGTTTTGTTTAATCTCCTTACTTTCATGAATAAATTATAAAGGGACAATGGAACAGAAAAATAAGAATGCTTATCTGACTATATCCATGAGTCCTGCTTGTTCAGTTTACCAGCTGTATGCCTATTGTTATCAATTTATATAACATTTTATTGCATTAAAAGATATTAACAGTTAATTTTCCATACTGATAGTATCTCACATTATCTAAATAGGGTTCAAACCAAATGATATTTCCAAGCATCTAATAATTTCTGCAGCCAAGTAACTAGAGATCAAAATGCTATCTTCAGCTAATTCACAGAGTTGATAATCGGCATGTGATTAATTGAGAGGTATCTACAAGGATGGGTAACTGTCCATCTGTCTACCTGAGCCAAGATTTGTAATTTTTGGCTAAAAATATTATTTTATAATATACAAATGTTGTATGCTTTCCAAGTTTGGCCTTAATATTGAAACTTCCCATTTCTTCCTTACCAAGAACGACTATAGAGGGAAGTGGAAAATTACAATGCTTTGGTGGGTAATTGGGGATCATGTAGAAAGATAAATTCTATTTCTAAAGAAAGAGTTAAAATCCAATGTTTCCTGCCAGGTTTGGGACTTTGGGGTTCAATTTCAAGTACACCTGTGTTCCGAGTTTTGGTAACCCTGGTGAGTCTCAAGACTTGCTCACACCAAAATTGATTTTTCTTAGTTTTCAGATCTTTTCTACAACTTTTCCAACTCTTCAGGTATCTGATTTTGGTACAGATTCAGTATTTCTGAATTTACAGTTTTAGACATCTAGAAGTTATAACCCCATATGAATTCTGTACACCTTTATTCACTAAATCCTTTACTTGCTTTTCTTCTCACCTCACTCCCTCCCATCACCTACTTCTCTCCCTTTGGGAAATAGCTTTACTGAAAAAAAAAAAAAAAATCCTATCATTACTAGTGTGAAGGTTTAAAGAGATTTCTGTGCTATCTATTTATTGTTTTGTGCCCTTGTTCAGTTGCCAAGCAAAGAACTAAATTAATCATACAATTCCCTGGCTAAGCAATTTATCATTACCTTATCATCCATCGAAGCAGCTGTTTCCCTTCTAAATTTCTTTTTAAACGACATACAACAACCATCACCTCTTTCCTTTCTTACTTGTGTTTTAAAAATAATGGTTGTTTGAAACTCTCTATTTCTCTTTCATTTTCAAATCTGTCTATTTCTCCTTATCACTGCACCCCTTTGAGGACCTCCTTCTCCATCTTTCTCCAAATCTATGTTCAGAGGAAACCCATGTCATTTCTTTGGCATTCTTTCTGTCCTGGAAGATACCCCTGCAACAAACCAGACCATTACCCATAAAAATGATAATAATGACAGCTTTTATTTATGTGTTAGGCACCTCACATACACCATCTTTGGTTTTCATATTTATTCTGCTTTAGTATCACAAATTAGAGAGATGATGAGAGTCATAAGTGTTATCAATCTACCCATGTCCTACAACTGTGTCAAACTCAGAATTAGAGCCAGGTATGGTCTGAATCCAAATTTTTGCTATTTCTTTTCTTCCATGTTGCTTATTTAAGTGCACACCCTGATGTTTTTGTGTGTATTTCTTACATTACTAAATTGAGCTGGGAAATAAATACCCAGCAGAAAGGAGTGTAAGTATAAAAATATCCAAGTTCACACATTAAGTGTAAAAAGCTGCTAATCATTGTACCCAAGAGTCCTTTGATCAGAATGAATGGAAAAGCCCTGGTCAGCTCCCTATAGATTTTAGCTTCCTGCTTTATTCTTAATGAAACGAAGTTCATCTTGTCAAACCTTGGTCACAGTTGGACGCTACAGGCAAGCTTTGATTGTAAGACTTCAGCTAACAGTGAAAGCTAAATGGAGCCAGCAGTTTGTCCTTCTGGATTAAAAATGAGAAGTATTTGTGATGAGAATAATAAAGCACAACCTTCCTACAGTTTCCAGGCTATAGCAAAGAACTGTAATGAGTCATGACCCTAAATGATCTACTTTCACCTAGCTGAAGGACAATAGTAGAATTAGAGGGATGTTCTAGATCTGAACAGCTTACCTGCAGCCTACTTGCTGAATATTTATCCATCCTCCTTTTTGACAGTCCTTAACTTTAACTGGAACCAAAATAATTAATTTTTAGGAAAAAAAAAAAAACCTAGATATAATTTTCCTTAGTTGAACTCCCTCCTTTTTCAGTTGAAGCCATGACTAATTGGATACTGTCATTTCCATGGGACATATGCCCAGAAGCAGATTAAGGCATCTAAGCAATAAAAGATCCTTACCTAAACCATTGCTGAAATAAATCGTGTATAAGATGCCAGTTATCTTCTTAACTACTTGAATGGTGAGACAGATATTGGGCAAACTCTGCCAAGGAAGATTGTAGTTTCCAGGGGAATTTTTTTGTTATAGCAACTCATAGCAACTCACTAGTAACCATTAATTCAAAATAAGCTAAAAAGTACAAAGCATGTAATAAATTTTGGTCTTGAACATGTTGTTACCGTATGCTGTCTAGTCAATTACAACTCATAGCGATCCTGTAGAACAGAGTAGAACTGCCCCATAGGGTTTCCTAGCCTGTAATCTTCACAGTAGATTGCCACGTCTTTCCTTCTGCAGAGCAGCTGGTAGGTTTGAACCTCCAAGTTTTTGGTTAGCAGCCTAGCAGTTCAGCACTTTAACCATTACTCTACCAGGACTCCTTTTGTCTTGAACATAAAGAGCCATATAACGAGTCATCTAATCGAAAATACATTTTCCTTGCCCTGCCAAAAGAATACTGAAAAACATTTGAAAAAACATTATTTTCAGGGAATGGAAAAGTATTAATCCACACAGGAAATGCACACATCTTGGCCCAGCACTGGACGTAGTGGAGGGAACCACGAGTTCCTCATCCTATTAATGTGCCTAAATTGCCCATCCCAATAAATGACAATAGTTCCCACCCACTTGCCAAAAAATTGGAAATCATTCTTTGCCTCCTTTCCTATACCCCTGCAGCCCATCTGTAAGTGAAGCTTTTCTATTCTGCCTTAGAATACCTCTGGAATCTGTTCATTTACCCAAACTTATGCCCTGATCCAGACCACTATTATCCCAGGCTCGAATTAATGGAATACCTTCTGAATTTTCAGCTTCAAATCTTTCCCCTGCAAGTCTATTTTTCATGCTGTAGTCAGATTAATCTTTCCAAAATGTAAGTCTGATTATATCACTTTTTTCCATAAAACACTTTAATGGCTTGCCATTGCCCTCAGGATAAAGTGCAAACAGCTTATCATACTTTACAAGCCCTTTGTAATCATTCCTCTAATTACCTCTTCAGCCTCTTTCCTCTCCATTTCTTTCCACAAGTTTTATTCCAACTATCCTGAACTACTTTTAGTTCCCAAACACATTGTGTTCCTTATTGTTTCTTTGCCTTTGCACACACTATTGCTTTTACCTGGAGCTTACTATACCACCCTCCACCGAGGACAGAGAAGGCAGATGGGGGGAAGGGCTTGTAAATGGAAATATACTGTTGGAAGTCTCCTATATTTTATGTGAAGTAATTCAATATTAACTCTAACACTAAGTAGATTGTGCTAAGATAAAAATGCATCCTGTAATCCCTAGAACAACACTTAAAAATAATATAAATATAGGTAGAAAGTAAATAGTAAGTGAAATATAATACTAAAAAATAATTGATTAAAAAAAAGGAAAGAAGGAACTATATATATATAATATATATGAGAGATAAAAGACAAATAGCAGAATGGTAGCCCTAAATGAAACCATATGAATAAGTATATTAAAGTGACTTAAGAACTATCATAAGGTGAAAATTGCAGAAATCAGACTAGATTCCAAAGCAAGAACTAATCACAGGCTGATTAAAAGAGATGATCTGTTTTTTAACTACAAAGACATAAATAGATTAAAAGTAAAAGGATGAAAAATGAGATACCATTAAAACTTTAAACTTAAGAAAGCTAGAATGGCTATATTAATAATTCAAAACGACTTTAGGAAAAAGAACACCTCGAAAGACGAAGAGTATGTGCTTATTATCAGAGCTTCAAAATACATGAATCAAAAACCTATAGGCCTAAAGGGAGATACAGACAAACTCACATTCATAGTTAGATATTTTAACACATTTCTCTCACTAACTGGCAAAATAACACAGAAAAAAATAATAAGGATAATGGAAGTCCTGGACAACATAACCTTAATCTAATTGATGCTTTGGACAAATACACATGACAATTGCAAATACACACCCATTTCAAAAGTGCATGAAAAGTTTGCCAAGATAGATCATAACGTGGTTCATAGAACAAAGCAATATATTTCAGGACTGAGATTTTACAGAATGTGTTCTCTGGCTACAAAGGAATTAAGTTAGAAATAAAAAAAGAAACAATAAAACACCTTTAAAATACCTAAATATCTAGAAATAAATCAATTCAACTCTAAATAATCCGTGGGTCATAGTAAAATAGAAAACATTTCTGACTGAATTATAATTTAAAGAACACATCAATATTTGTGAAATACAGCTAAAACAATGCTTGGGGGAATATTTATACTTTGAAACATGTATATTAGAGAAGACAAAAGGTCCAAAATCAATGATCTAAGGTTGGCTGCTAACCAAAAGGTCAGCAGTTCAAATCCACCAGCTGTTCCTTAGAAACTTTATGGGGCAGTTCTACTGTGTCCTATAGGATTGCTATGAGTTGGAATCGATTCAATGGCAACAAGTTTGGGGTTTTTTTTTTTTTTTGGTCTTAATGCTTCATCTTAAGAAGTTAAAAAAAGAACAATTTAAATCCCAAATAAGTAGAAGATCATAAATAATAAAAATAAAAGAAATCAATAGGAGGAAAAAAAAAAGACACAAAAGAGAAAATTAAGAGAAGAGAAAGTTGGCTCTGTAAAAATGTCAATAAAATTGACAAAGTTCTACGTATACTTATCACATATACAGGCACTGCTTATCAATAAAAGAGATAAAAGAGAGGACCAAAAGTTCCTATAGACATTAAAAGAATAACTTTTGATAACTTCAGGCAAATAAATTTGATACTGAGATTAAGTGGAAACAAATCACCAAAACTGACACAAGAGGAAATAGAAAGTCTGAATAATCGATTATCTACTAAAGAAATTCATTTTTACTTCAAATATCCTCACAAAGAAAAGTCTTGATTCTGTTGGTTTCACTGGTAAACTCTTCCAGTATTTAAGAAGGAAATAATAACAATCCTATACAAACTCTTTCAGAAAATTGAAGACACTGATACTAAAATTACACAAACACATTACAAGAAAACTAAAGGGCAGAGGAAAAAAATCTCATGAACATAGAAAAATTCTTCACCACATGTATCAAAACAAATCCAACAATATATTAAAAAAGGCAGTATATGAAAAATCTCATGGTTGGATTTATTCCTGGAGTGCTAGATTTGTTTAACATTCAAAAATCAATCAATATTATTTACCATATTAAAGGAATAACATAGAAAAGCAATGACATCATGTTAATAGGTGTAGAAAAGCAATTTTCAAAATTAAATATCCATTTATGATAAAAATTCTCAGTTAACTAGGAAGAGAACTCCATGAACCTAATAAAAGCCATCTACAGACAACCATAGCTAACGTTGTACTTAGTGGTTAAAAAACTGAATCTTTTTTCCCCTAAAATTAATAAAGAAGACTTTCCTCACCATTTCTATTCAAAATTATACTGGAGGCACTAGAAAATGCAAAAAAAAAAAAAAAAAAAAAATGAAGAAAAATGAAGGCATAAAAATTAGAAAGGAAGTAGTAAAACTGTCTTTATTTGCAGACAATATGAAATACATGGAGCCCTGATAGCACAGTGGTTAAGAGCTATGGCGAGCTATAGCTGCTAAACAAAAAGGTCACAAGTTTGAATTTACCAGCCACTCCTTGGAAACCCTATGAGGCAGTTCTACTGTTTCCTAAAGGGTCACTATGAGTTGGAATCAACTCGAAGGCAACGGGTATGGGGTATGAAATGTGTGTAGAGATCCTAAGGGATATACAAAAGAAACTATTAGATATAAAAATATGAGTTTAGCGAGATCCAGAATACAAAGCTAATACACAAAACTAGTTGTTATTATATACCAACAAAAAACAATTGAAAATGAAATAATAAAATGCAATTCCACTTCCAGTGGCATCCAAAAGCATAAAATACTTACTGATAAATACAGCAAAATATTTTTGGTAAACCTGTACCCTAAAACTACAAAACATTTGCTAAAGAAAATTAAAGAAGATGTACGTAAATCAGAGAGTTTCACATGCATGAATCAGAACACTGTATATTGTTATAATGCCTATTCTCCCCAAACTGATCTATACATTCAACACAATTCTTATCAAAATCCTAGCAGATGTTTTAGAAATTGACAAGCTTATTCTAAAATTTATATGAAAATCCAAATTACCTAGGAGAGCCAAAAGATTTTTTTGAAAAGAAAAAAAAAAACAAAATGGAGAAATAACATTATCTAATTTTATGACTTAAAGTTGTTATAAAGTATTACAATAACCAAGACAGTTGTGGTATTGGTGCAAGAAGAGACATTTAAATTGATGGAATAAAATAAAGTACAGGAATAGACCTATACATGTATGGTCAATTCATTTTTGACAAATGTTCCAAGGTAGTTTAATGAGAAAAGGAAGGTCTTTTCAAGAAATAATGCTGGAAAAACTATAGATATCTGTATGGAAAAAGAAAATGAACCTTCATTCCTACTCATACCATACACAAAAATTAACTCAAAAGAGATCATAGACCTTGTCTTAGTTACCTAGTGCTGCTATAATAGAAATACCTCAAGTGGATGGCTTTAACAAAGAGAAATTTATTTCCTCACAGTAGGCTAAAAGTCCAAATTCAGGGCATCATCTCCAGGGGAAGGCTTTTTATCTCTGTTGGCTCTGGAGGAAGGTCCTTCTCATCAATCTTCCCCTGGACTAGGAGGCTCTCTGCGCAGGAACCCTGGGTCCAAAGGACACACTCTGCTCCTGGCACTGCTTTCGTGGTGGTATAAGGTCCCCCTGTCTCTCTGCTCACTTTTCTCTTATGTATCTCAAAGGAGATTGCCTCAAGACACAATCTAATCCCCTAGATGGAGTCCTGCCTCATTAACACAATTGCCACCCATCCCCCTACATTAACATCATAGAGGCAGGATTTACAACACAAAGGAAAATCACATCAGATGACAAAATGGTGGACAATCACACAATACTGGGAATCATGGCTCAGCCAAATTGATATACACATTTTGGGGGGACACAATTCAATTCATGACAAACCTAAATATAAAATACAGAAGAAAACATAGGATAAAAATTCACATAAATATTTACAAGATCTTGGCATAGGCAAAGGTCTCGCAAAACACAAGTACAAATCATAAAGTGAAAATATATAAAAATGGACTTAATCAAATTGTAAAACCTTTGCTCTTTAAAAGACACCACTTCTAAGAAAATGGAAAAGACAAACCACAGAACAAGAGAAAATATCCACAATACATATAATGGAGTCTTTGGGCAGTACAGGAGCCCTGGTGGTATGGTGGTTAAGAAGCTCAATTGCTAACCAAAAGGTCGGCAGTTCGAATCCACCAGCCACTCCTTGGAAACCCTATGAGGTGGTTCTACTCTGTCAGATAGGGTTGTTATGAGTTGAAATCAACTTGATGGCAACGGGTTTGGTTTGGGTTTTGAATTGGGTGGTACAAATGGTGAAAACACACAGTTGATAACCAAAAAGCTAGAGGTTCAAATCTACCTAGAGACACCTTGAAAGAAAGGCCTGGTGATCACTTATAAAAAGTCAGCCATTGAAAACCCTATGGAGCACAGTGCTACTCTGACACACACTGGGCCATCATGAGTTGGAGTTGACTCAACGGCAAGTGGTTTTTATATTTAGTAAAGGACTTGTGTACAGCAAATTTTTATATCTCAATAAAAAAACAAAAAACGTGCAAAAGATTTGAAGAGATATGTTATGAAAGAATGTATGCAAATGACTAGCAAGCTCCAAAAAATGTACAGCATCACTAGTTAACATGGAAATGCAATAACACTACATACTCTGTAGAATGTCTGAAATGTAAAAGACTGACAATGCCCAAGTTGTAGGGCATGTAGAGCACCTGAAACTCTCATGCAGTGCTGGTGAGAATGTTACATGGTACACTTTGGAAAAAAGTTATCCATTTCTTATAAAACTAAACATATTCCTACACTATGACCTAGATTCTCCCATTCCTAGGTATTTATTTAAGAGAAATGAAAACATATGGCCACACAAATATGTGTACCTAAATATTCATAGCAGCTTTGGACACAAATGTCCAAAAAATAGGGGATTTGATTATCAAGTTTTGACAACCATACAATGAATATGACTCAGCCATGTGAAAGAAAAAACTGTTAATACACGAAGCAATGTGGTTGAATCTCAAAAACATTATGCTGAGTGAAAGATGCTAGGTATAAAAGATACATACTGTGTGAGACTACATACTGTGTGATTCCATTTATATAAAATTCTACAAAATGTATTCTAATCTACAATGACAGAATGCAGAGCAGCGGTTACCTGGGGTTAGTGAGAGAGTGGAAGGGACTGAATAAGAACATGGGAGGCGATGGAAATGTTCTCTGTCATGATTGCGATGGTGCTTACAAAGGTGAACACATTTTAAAAACTCATTGGGATGTACATTATAATGAGTGCAGTTTATTGTCCTTATACTTTTATGTTGTAAACATGATCACAATTTTTCTTTACTCCCTAGACAAGTCCACCTTCTCTGAAATGGAGAAATGGGGAAGAGGGAGCTGATGGTCAATGTAACTCAAGTAAATTATAATTTTCTATGAATCACTCTGTGCATTAGACATTTAAATAAATAACTTCTTTAAACCTTTAAACATTCATGCAAATTTAAAATTCATTGTAAAATATATTCATGACATTTGAAATGTCAAAACAGTGTCAAAAATTAAAATACCTTTATTGTTCTGATTATAAATGTAATACAAGTATACTATAGAAAAAATCAGAAAACATATAAAGTTATAAGAAGAAACTGAAAATTATCTTTAACTCCACAACCTCGAAATCATTACTATCATTAAATTACCTGTATATCCTCCCAGTCTTCCAGTTTTGTCCTTGGAGATATATATACATATATTTACACACATACATATATGTTGTTAATTGCTGTCTAGTCAAGTCTGACTCATGGCAACTCCATGTATGTATGCATATATGTACGTATATACACATAATAAAATATTCATATATTTATGTACATTCATATACACAAATGGGAGTATAAATCATGATTTCATACTAATATGTACAGATCTAAGTCTTATATTTTAATATAGCATAGTATTTTATTGTATGTCTATATCTTAATTTATATAAGCAAGTTTCTACTGTTCTACTTTTCCAATTTTTCTATATTATAGACAAACCTTTAATAAACATCTATGTATATTAGTTCAATTATTTCTTTATGATATATTTATAGAAATAGAAAATCTAGGTCAAAGGATGAACTTATCGAACATGTTGTTGTGTGCCATCAAGTCAATTCCGACTCACAGAGACCCTCTAGGACAGAGTACAACTTCCACATAGGGTTTCCTAAGCTGTAATCTTTACTGGAGCAGATTACCAGATCTTTTCTCCCAAAGTGCCACTGGTAGGTTTGAACCACTGACCTTTTGGTTAGCAGCCAAGCATTTAACCATTGCACCACTACGGCTTCTTTAATGAACTTAGATATATTAAAATTTTGTAATATCAGTTAACATCCTGAAGGTTGTACCAGTTTATATTCCTTATATCAGTATATGGATGCTCGTTTCCTTCTACTTTTGAGAATAAATAATTTTTTGAACTTTGTCAATCTGATATACATCCCCCCCTCACTTATTGACATGGTTAGGTTTCAAAAATTAGGTCATTATGTGGCAATTGGTATTATGCAAAAATGGAAGATGACCATAACAGATCACAAAATGGAGGATGACTACATCATTACAGAACTACCAAATTAAATCATTACGTAACTGCTAAATTACATCATCACATAACTGCCAAACTACTGAGAATCGTGGCCCAGCTAAGTTGACACATAACCTTAATCATCACAGCCAGCAATACTCTCGCCTTGCACCTTGGCATTCAGTACTGTCAGATGTACGTTGTTAATGCACAAAATAGTCAGATAGATTTGTCACTATTGTTGTAAACGCGAAATGTTGAATAACAAGATAGTCAATAAGCGAGGAGAAAAGAAAATACCATTGTCGTCAAGTCGATTCTGACTCATAGCAACCCTATAGGACAGAGTAGAACTGCCCCATAGGGTTTCCAAGGAGCACCTGGTGGATTTGAACTGCTGACCTTTTGGTTAGCAGCCATAGCTCTTAACCACTGTGCCACCAGGGTTTCCAAGTGAGGAGGAGGTATACATTATTGTTTAATTTGTATGTCTCTGCTTACTAATGAAGTTGATCATCTTTTCATATATTTATTGACTATTTTTAATTTTTATTACATTCACGGCCTAATTTTCTATTGGCATGCACCTCTTTTCCTTATTAAGAGTTGTTTATTTATTATCCCTCATCTATTATATTAGTTTAAAATACATTCTCATTTAGTAAATACCACTTTGCATGTATACCAACATTTGAAATACATTTAGATATAATTCTTTCTTCACTCTGTTTCATTGACTACTTATTTTTGTGTCAATATCATGTTATTTTATTATTACAGTTTTGCATCTTATGTTAAAATATCTCATAGGATGTCTATTCTCATTTCTATTATTTTTTAATTTTATGCTTATTATCATATATATGCTTCCAAATTAACTTTAGAATTTGTTTCTAAACAAATACCAAGATTTATTTAAACAAAATTTGTTTCTAAACCAATACCGATTGATATATACATCAAAATACCATTTTGATGTATCGATTGAGAAAGAATTAATATCTTTATAATACTGAACCATTCCATCTAAGTAAGTTTTATTTTGTTTCTTTGTAATGTTTAATAGTTGTCACATTATTTCTACACACTTCTTGTTATGTTTACTCTGAGAGATTTGATATTTTTTAGTGATGTGACTTTAATAATATTTTGCAATATTTTCTAAATGATTTACTTTTTGGTATATAAGAAAGTAATTATTTTTATATTGTAACATGCTAATGTGCTTATTTCTTATTCGTTCTAATAATTTTTCAGTTGATTTCCTTTGATTTTCATGGCAGACATCAATTTGATCTGTAAATAATGGAAATTTTGTCTTATTCTTTCCAATAACTGTAATTCTTATTTTACATTTCTGTCTAATTGATTTGACAAGCACTTTCTGGGCCTTTGATTTGTTTCTGCATTTTAGGAAAATTTTTCTAGTGATTCACCATTAAGTTTGATCTTAGTTTTTATTTTCTATGGATAGACTTATTTAGGTAAACATAGTTATAAACCAAACAAACCAAACCCACTGCCGTCGAGTCGATTTCGACTCATAGCTTCCCTACAGGACAGAGTAGAACTGTCCCATAGTTTCCAAGGAGTGCCTGGTAGATTCGAACTGCTGACCTTTTGGTTGGCATCCGTAGTACTTAACCACTACGCCACCAGGGCTTCCAAACATAGCTGTAGATACAGACATATATGTAAACAAAGTGACTGGAGAAGTGCTCTCTTACAATTTTGCTATCCATTTTTGTCAGGAGTGAATGTTGAAGTTTATCAAATAACTTTTAATCTAAAAATATTATTTGAAACTACTTAACCCTTAGTAAAATATGGTGTTTTAGGATGAAGTGTCTCCCTGGGGACCTCAAGTTGAGAAGCTCGGCTCAGTAACATTCTTGTTATTCATTTGAGTAGTAAGTTCAGAGTCTGCTTAACTCTCCACAGTTAGGGCTCTCTCATTCTTAGCACTTTTTGGTACCTATTTAATTTTATTTACCAGATCCACTGTGCTTGAATTTAAATATCAGAAAGTGATAGTTTGTGTTTTATAAAAGCTTTTTTCCTAAAATTCTGGCACACATCACTCCTCAGTATTTAACTCACAATCTTAAAGGAAGCACTTTCATCATACCCATTGCGATAACTTGATTCTCTTTCATCCCTATGAGAAATACAAAAACAACAGAGGAAGATTTTAAGGATCATTTTGTTTGCCTTAAATAAGAAAACTTCATGCAGCAAAAATTATTTTCTATTAATTCTGAAAGAAATACATCTAAAATTGCAAGTTCTTTTATTTTTATGGAACATTCATATGTGAAGGAAAAAAAAAAAAAAAACTCAACATCTTGTGTTGAATATAACTTTGTTTTGCACTTTGAACCTAAGTGCCTGACAATGAATGATGCCCTTGTTAGATTCATTTTGAAGAGAAGAGAATACTGCAAACATTAGTGACACATACACTGATTCATGCTGAGTAGGTTTCCTCTTAGCCATTGACATGTTTCTCTCATTTGAATGCAGAATAAAGCCTTTTGCAAAATGTGTGCTGTTTTGCCTCACCATCTGTGCCAGACATTGTACTAGTCTTTTTACAGTTGTCAGATATTGAAATTGCCATGACAACTCTAGGAAGCTACTACTATTATCATCCCCATTATCCTCATTTTACACCCAACAAAACTGAAGTACAGGGAGGTGAAATAAATTGCCCAAGATCACGCAGCTAACAGTGGCAGCCCTCTGGTTTAGGCCCAGATCCATCTGATTCCAAACCTAGTGTCCTTTCCAATATAAAAACCCAAAACCAAACCCAATGCCGTCAAGTTGATTCCGACTCATAGCAACCCTACAGGACAAAGTAGAACTGCCCCCATAGTTTCCAAGGAGCGCCTGGCCGATGTAGCACTTAACTACTACGCCACCAGGGTTTCCCTTTCCAATATACCTGCTGCTTATTTATGTCTCCTCACCTATTTATGTGCTAACTCAACTTCTCTCCCTCCCTTCTTTTGCCCCTTCTTCTACAGGCCCGTGACTAAGGTGTAGACTAAGAGGTGGAGTCATGCTTCACACGGCCATATCATGCTGGCAGCCATTCCTGGGTCTGGCTGTGGTGTTAATCTTCATGGGATCCACCATTGGCTGCCCTGCTCGTTGCGAGTGCTCTGCCCAGAACAAATCTGTTAGCTGCCACAGAAGGAGGTTGATCGCCATCCCAGAGGGCATCCCCATTGAGACCAAAATCTTGGACCTTAGCAAGAACCGGCTGAAAAGTGTCAACCCTGAAGAATTCATATCATATCCTCTGCTGGAAGAGATAGACTTGAGTGACAACATCATTGCCAATGTGGAGCCAGGAGCTTTTAACAATCTCTTTAACCTTCGTTCCCTTCGCCTAAAAGGCAATCGCCTGAAGTTGGTCCCTTTGGGGGTATTCACTGGCCTATCTAACCTCACAAAGCTTGACATTAGTGAGAATAAGATTGTCATTTTACTGGACTACATGTTCCAGGATCTGCATAATCTGAAGTTTCTAGAAGTGGGGGATAATGATTTGGTTTATATATCACACAGGGCCTTCAGCGGGCTGCTGAGTCTGGAGCAGCTCACCTTGGAGAAGTGTAACCTAACAGCCGTACCAACAGAAGCCCTCTCCCACCTCCGCAGCCTCATCAGCCTACACCTGAAGCATCTCAATATCAACAATATGCCCGTGTATGCCTTTAAAAGACTGTTCCACCTGAAACACCTAGAGATTGACTATTGGCCTTTACTGGATATGATGCCTGCCAATAGCCTCTATGGTCTCAACCTCACGTCCCTCTCAATTACCAACACCAACCTGTCCACAGTACCTTTCCTTGCCTTTAAACACCTGATATACCTGACCCACCTTAACCTCTCCTACAATCCCATCAGCACTATTGAAGCAGGCATGTTCTCTGATCTGATCCGCCTTCAGGAGCTTCATATAGTGGGGGCTCAGCTCCGCACCATTGAGCCTCACTCCTTCCAAGGGCTCCGCTTTCTTCGTGTGCTCAACGTGTCTCAGAACCTGCTGGAAACACTGGAAGAGAATGTCTTCTCCTCCCCAAGGGCATTGGAGGTCCTGAGCATTAATAACAACCCGCTGGCCTGTGACTGCCGTCTCCTCTGGATCCTGCAGCGGCAGCCCACGCTGCAGTTTGGTGGACAACAGCCCATGTGTGCTGGCCCAGACACCATCCGCGAGAGGTCATTCAAGGATTTCCATAGCACTGCCCTTTCTTTTTACTTCACCTGCAAAAAACCCAAAATCCGTGAAAAGAAGTTGCAGCATCTGCTGGTGGATGAAGGGCAAACAGTCCAGCTGGAATGCAATGCTGATGGGGACCCACAGCCTGTGATTGCCTGGGTGACACCTCGAAGGCGTTTTATCACCACCAAGTCCAATGGAAGAGCCACGGTGTTGGGCGATGGCACCTTGGAAATCCGCTTTGCCCAGGATCAAGACAGTGGGATGTATGTTTGTATAGCTAGCAATGCTGCTGGGAATGACACCTTCACAGCCTCCTTGACTGTGAAAGGATTTGCTTCAGACCGCTTCCTTTACGCGAACAGGACCCCTATGTACATGACTGACTCAAACGACACCGTCTCCAATGGCACCAATGCCAACACCTTCTCTCTGGACCTTAAAACAATACTGGTGTCTACAGCCATGGGCTGTTTCACATTCCTGGGAGTGGTTTTATTTTGTTTTCTCCTCCTTTTTGTGTGGAGCCGAGGGAAAGGCAAGCACAAAAACAGCATTGACCTTGAGTATGTGCCCCGAAAAAACAATGGTGCTGTTGTGGAAGGGGAAGTGGCCGGACCCAGGAGGTTCAACATGAAAATGATTTGAGGGTCCACCACTCACACTATTGTTTCTGTGTCATTGTTGGTAACCGCCAAGACACCCTGGCACAGTAAATTAATAGGTCAAGAGGCAGCTTCATGCAGCTGCCCCTATGTCAATGCAGGGTTTATGGAAACAGGAGGACTTATGGAGACTCTCCACGTCGAGGCAGGCAGGCGTGTGTCAGAGCCTTTCACACAGTGGGATACTAATTGTTTGCGTTGCAAATATTGGCTTTCTGGGGATCTCAGTAATGAACCTGAACCGTTGGCTCATGCTCATGGACAGTTATTCAGCATTTTCTACCACTGCAAAAACAAGAGAAAAATTAAAAAAGAACAACCTACAGTGTAGGATTTACGTATTAAAAAGACACATTTGTCTAAAACATACTCTACAGAAAAATTTGTATCTATGATTATCATTTGTTAAAGCCTTGCCTCATACCATATTGTTGGTTCAGCACCACAACAAAATCAATATATTCTTTTCTTTTCTTTTGAAACATATATGCTGTATATGTTTTCAAGCAATATGAATGAGAGGTTCTGCTTTGAGTTACTCACCACTATAGATCCAAGTGTGATTGATTTTACCTTCCTTTACGTACAGATAACCCTAAGACTAGATCCCTGGAGTTATAGGCGGAGATATGTTGAGAGATACATTTGTCTGATGTAGGATGCCAACAAACAAGACCCAAGGCAAAACTGCTCAACTCTGTTAATTTCTGTTACTATAAATAAAGGCATGCGCCTAGTTTTGATACAGAATGGAATATTTTTTATACTTGTGATATCACACTGGACCAGTTTACTGTAACAAAGCCCTGGGTTTCTTCAGATGGTGGTGTGCCACTAGATATAATTGACCTATAAAATGTAAGGTAGGTGTTAATGATGAAAATGATCCATTTAACTACAACTTGGTTTTACCAACGTGTTAGTGGAAAACAGTGGTTATCTATAATCCTGTAATAGTCACCTCATAGCTAAGATCTAGAATTCAGATGTTCTAAAGCTCTCTGAGTAAGAAATTCTTTTCAGATGCCAACACAAACCAGGGTGATCCTTGCATAGCATGATGTTAATGCAACTAAGGATCTGATTAAAATCCAATAGCTGCCTGAAGGCTAGATTGCTGCTAGTCACAGGGACATCTAGCTACTCCCTCTCTCTGATGTTGTCTATTCAGATAGGGTGCACACAGTACTACCTTCAATGGGCAACTTCAGGGCTTCTCTCTGCTTCATTACCAAGTAGGTTTTGGGTTTTATTTTGAAAATTAACTTGTGCAGACAACAGGAATCTTGTTTTTAAAGAGATGAGAAAAACATGGTGTATTAGAATCAGGGCTTTGAACCAGTTTGTTCTGGTTCAAACCCCTGCTGAGAATTTGCATTTCTAACAAGTTTCCTGCTGAGAATTTGCATCTCACTCCCAGATATACTGAATCAGAATCTACAGTTTAACAAGATCCCCAGGTGATCCTTATGTATAACTTCCTGGGAACTTTTTAGAAATGCAAATTCTCAGCAGGGGTTCAAAGCTCTGATTAGAAAGCACTAATTTACTGTTGTTTTATTTCCTTCACTGAGGAAAAATCAAGAGTATAGCTCTGTAACTATGTTCAAATTTACTGACTCTTACCCACCTGGCCCAGGGGTGTTTGCTCAGTTCCGTTTGTTTTAATGATTGTTACTCAAAGTTAAAATGTTCCAGTTTAAAAAAAAAAAAAATGGCATCACGCCATTACCACTGGGGATCTGTTTCAAATGAGGCAAAAGTTCATTTAGTTAAATGTTGAGTTAATGACTTTCAAATTAAATATTTGAATGATCTGGGAAAGCATTGCTTATACAGTATATTCATGAAATGGAATATGTACAATCAGCATAGAACAGATAGGAAATGTCTACACTTTTCGCATTTTGAGAGGGATCTGAAAATAAGCCTCCTTTTCTGTAGCAGGTAAACTGGATTAAAACGTCTCTGAGGTTTGCTACTTGACACGTCTGATTTGGGGTTGGCCTTTCGAAAAGCTGGCATTTTTTATTATTCAAAACTCTGAGGAACTTTAATAAATTGACCTCAATAAAAAAAAAGTGGCAGACCCAAAAATTGTTTTTGCCAATTGGATGGCAGCACAGTTAAATCCTTTTCTCCCTTAATAAAGAGTGGAAATGAGATAGAAAGATTGAAGAATTGCCTGTTTAAGTCACATTCGTTTGACTTTCCTGATGATTATCATAGATCTTTTAGAAATTCCTTTCCTACTTGGGGCAATTACCTTATTTATATCTAACAATACAAATCAACCTCTGCTATAAACTCTATCACAATTCCAACTTGTGTGCAAATGGAATGGAATTTTTCAAATTTAAAAAATAAGAAAGTTAAAGTGGAAAGACAGTTTTCTACAAGTCAATAGAAAATGCTTTATCTTAATTTTGCAACATTTTATGGAAAGAGTATTTAACTAATTGTCAGAGAGAAAAAAACATTGAGCAATTAATAAAGCCTGTCACGATTCTAACTGCTGTCTTCTGTCAAAATAAAAATTGACTACAAATAGCTGAGTAAGACAAAATTGGATTAAAGTTAACACATTCATAGAAAAAATCTAGTTATTATTCCATCTGGAAAAAGAAATATTGGACTCTTTGGGGGATTTCCTTACTCTGATCCATGGAATACCAGTTCTTTAAGATATTAATAAATGATCTTCCAGAAAAGAATTCCATTGACTAATAAGTTGGGAAAATGCTGCATTCTATAACCACCTACTAGAGGTTCAAAATGCCTATGATCCTAAAAAAAAAAAAAAGATCTGAAAAGTCCTGTAAACAAAAATTCTGTTTAACATTGTTTTCTTTGAAGTTTTTCTAATTTAATTTGAACATGTCATGTCACACTTCTTTTCATAATGTAACTTAACATCTTGAAAAGCTAGACTTCCACAGAACCTAGTTTGGTCCACATTGGACTAGAGATTCTTCTGAAGTATTTTCCAATGGCGTCCCCAAGAGATAACAAAAAAATACACCACCTTCGTAAGTGTTCAAGTCATAAAAGTGTACTGGCAGACATTTTTAGGCAAATCAACTACTTCCCCATTAAGTAATGGATTTATAAATAACTGAATGGTCACTTAATTTTCTATGTTCTCATTATTAGTGTCCATCTTGTGTTTCTTTGTATACATTCAAAGCTTTGGCATTCCGGGCTATAACTCCAGTGCTCTCTTAACTAGTTTCATAAAGGGATGAATTTCTTTTTATAGCCTCAGATTACCTCTGTTAGCTCAAACTAGACCACATTAGAGTATAGCAGCTCAGACTAACACGGACAAAAATCTGTCCCTTATTAGTTAACTCTGAGTCATCTCATTCACAAAGGGTTTATCTCAGAGCCTCCTAGGAAGAAATGCCATCTTTGCTGGACTCAACACTCAACATTAGTTCTGGGTTAATCAATACTTTGTGTATGCATAATAAGCATTTTCAGAGAAGCCTTTATTCTCTCTAGCCATTAAATACCTTGAAGAAATAATTCCCTGACTCGACCCTAATGGTCTGAAATAATTGATACATGCCCCAGATGTCTCCAGATGTCTGAAATACCTATCACTAGAGTATGATAGCTCACCCAAACAATTTGGCCTAATGAACTCCTGGCACAGGATTTCTACTTTTCTACATTCTCATATTATTCACTTTTTAGCCTCTTTTTATTTTTATTGCATTCATAATCATTAGCTTTTCAAATATTCTCAAAGTTGCAAGATATAAGCCAAGCATTACTGAGACTTGTAATTCCTAGGTCCTGAGGACAATTGTCAGAGCCCTGGTTTTGTTCAAGTTTCTCAGAAATTTTGCTCATGGCCAACAACTCCCCAGTAACACAAAGGCATTTAGAATTTGCTCCGAGTCTTTAGGGTGGATCCTTTCTTCATTGTTCTGTCATATATTCTGTTCTCCTCAGTTCTCAGAGAAGCCTAGAAGTTGCAATCTGCTGTGACTCTTTAAAAAAGAATTATTTAAATCTCACCTGCACTGAACCCTGACTTCTGTCACTTTCCATTACTCAAGAAGGAACAAATATATTTTTATATTAGAAAGTACAAAAGAGAAGGTATGATCGTGGAGCAGAAAAATTGATCAGAGCCCCATGAAAATTAACTTACCCTTCCAGGGCCTTCCTTCATCTCTGTGTCAAGACATTTGTTTTAACTTCAGGGGCTGTGCTCAGAAGCTGTTCAACAACACAGAATGTGTCTTGGGGCTTTCTAGGAAAGAAATAAAAGATACATTATTTTTAGCTCAGAAGGTTAGGCCTGACAAAAAGACAAAGCAAGTGGTTTTTTTTTAAAAAAAAAAAAAGAGGATGGGGTGAGGAGACACTTGGATCCATTTTAATCCTATTTCCTTTATTGCTAATTTTTATAGTTATTGTCTTCCAACTGAAGAAGAATCAGAGATTATGTTCTTCTTTAACTTTCATTGGTGACTTTTTTATCCCTCTCCTCTATGCCCTGATCACCTTTATATAGTTCACATGAGCTATTCCAAATAGATTTTGTGACATGTGGACCTAGTAATTAAATTTTTGGTGCCAAAATCACTCATTCTACTTGGTACCTATGTAAATGTTTATCGTCTTTACTACTGGTATTCAGTGTAAGAAACATCCCTGTTAGACTAACACATCATGTACACAGTGATTTCCATTGACTTTCCACCATTGGCTTTGTGAGCTCCATCACAATTTCTTTTTATTTCTGCCATTTGATCCTGGCTGATAATGATGAGTTTTGGGGGTTATTCTGCCTTTGTGTGTGGAAAGCCTTGAGGAATGAAATGCTAACTTGATTTCTTGATTTTAGAGTAGCGTGTTTTGCCTAGGCAACAGAAGGTGCTTCCTTGCGTTTAGGAAAGCACTTGACATGAATCTCTCAGTAATTCCCCTTTACCCATTCAAAAGCCGTTCCCAAGAGAACCTTCTCATTCTCCAGGAAAGTGTGACTACAGGGAAAGGACAGCATCACAACACAGGTCTACAAGGTCAAACTGATAGCTAATATACCATGATATTTAGCTAAGTTTGCCTGATAAAAACTGGCTCCAAGGACCAGAAGCCTATGCTTGCAAGGTTTAACCTAATTGACTATATTTCAAATCAGCAATTAATGACAGGTTTTCAAATCTGAAGTTGCTTTGCCCATTTTGGATTAAACAAATGCAGCTGCCTATTTTCTTAAAAAAAAAAAAAAAGTTGGGAACTGGAAACGCCTGTCTTGTGTTAGCTTTTCAACAGATTGCCTATGATAAAATGTTTGGGGGCAAAAAGACATGATTAAGAAGATTTTAAAAGGTTTATTTTTCAAAAACAGGCTTAGAGCTGTTGTTCCTCTTAGAAAATGTGGAAATCTGATCAGGACAATGCCCTTTTCCAGATTGCCAAAATCTTTAATACCTTGCTTTCTGCCACCCCCCCATCTTCTTGGACAGTAGCTTGAATACCCAGGAGGAAGAGAGCGAAGACTACTTGCTCCCCTGGGACAACCCACAGAGAGAGGAAAGCTTTGGAATTCCTCCATATTCCTGCCTCCTTTCCTGATGCTACAGTTGAAATGATCCCTCATTCTCCCACTCAACACTGCCACCTCAGAGCTGCTGTCAGGCTTCATCAATGAGTGCTGTCTCCAGGGACAAATCTTCTTTCACTGGTACTCAGAAATTCTTGGGTAACTGTTAAACACAAAATTGCTTTGGAAAAAGAGAAGACAAGAAGAAAAACCTCCAGTCTATTGCAAGTAACACTGTAAAAAGTTAAGGCTTACCATTCATATAATCACAAGCTGACAGCAATCTGCAGGTTGAGTGAGTCTGTTTTTTTTCTCTTTTCTAGGAGCAGGTGGGTTGATATAATGCCAAGCTTAAATAGAAAGTTTTATTTATAGTCTTAAGCAGAATAAGAAAAGAGCTGGCCTAATCAAGAAAGTACTTTACATTTTTTAAAAAAGCTTTACTTTATCATGCAAAGTAGCCATTAGAAGACAAGAAAAATGCAAAGCAATGCTCTACTAAATTCTTTAACTATGTGAATTCCAATAAATATCAAAAGGTCCATACTGAAATGGGTCAAAGATTTTGCACCTATTCTAAAAGGGCCCAAAAAGCAAAAATGTGGTTACCATGCTTACTTTCTTCATTTTGTTGCACACCTCCTATTCTAAATTGCTTTAATGTCTTGATTGCACTGCAACATAGTCAACAAACAAGGCTTAAGCCGGAGAAGAATCCAGACTTGCTGTATGTTCCTCCAGTCTTTACAACAATGTGTGTCCAACATTTACTGACTCGTATACATATTTATACATATTTGTGTGATAGCAAGAGATTGGAATTGAGTCATGAACAAACTTTGTTTTGAGGGTATTTGGAAAAAAAGCATTCTTCTTCACCCCAGTTACAAAATCAGGTGCTCCACACACGCAGATGAGTTATCCGATACACAAGACAGTTGTCTTCTTATGGTATTTTTTTTTTCTCCCATATTTTATGGGCTGCCCCAAATCATAATTAACAAAAAGTTATTGTTTATATATACATATATAAATATGTCGGGGAGGGTGGATTGAGTTATTTAAGTGTGTAAAGTGTAACTGTTTTAAAAATTGATAAGTTGAGACGGGAGGAAAAAAAGAAATAGAATGGTTGTGTCTGTGTTTTCTTTTAATGTGTTTTATCACAATCTTGCTCTGGGAACATTCCATGATTGAAAGCTACTAACCAACAACTCACAAAACCTTTTTTTTTTTCCTTCTCTTTAATGCCTGAAAGCTTGCTTTTGTTCTCAAAAAATTAGTGCTAATGACAAAGGTACCTTGATTTGTTTTAATGTCTCATTGACTGGTATTATTGATTTTTGGGCATGTCGTTTTTTCCTTTAACACATAAAACAATTTAACTTATTTTATTAATAAATAAAATAAGTTAAGAAAACTGATGAAAAGGGCTTAAGCATTCTGACATCTCAGTTAAATCCATTGGGGTATTATTAAGAAGTGAAATGTAATAAAAGACAGAGACACTTCAGAAAATATTTCCGTATTGCCAGAGGTAGTTGATATGAGCTCCACAAGGAGCATGAAACCGTTTAAAATCACTTTAGCACTGGAGTAGATCGAATAATCTACAAAACAGTTCTCTGTCAAAGAAACAGGTCTAATCTAATCTGATTCTGAGGCTGGGTAAGTGAAGGCTCTTCAGAGAAGGGTCAGAAGCCAGGCTATCCTGTTCTTTGTATGCAAAATTGCACAGGGGTCATGATTTGGCTTGCTGGATATCCAAACTGTGGAATACCAACCATACTATACAGATATTTTACTTTAGTGAATATAAACCCTCTACAGCTTGAAAAACTCAAATTCAATTGATTGGATTACGTAAGCAAATAATTGGCATGATTTTAGGAATGAAATATATTAGAGCAAAATTTAAGAGTTCAGTAAGCCATATATAAACATCGTCTAGTTTTTTTTTTTTTTTTTTTAGTTTTTCTAAGTTAGCTCTCAGTCAATTTTTAATGATTCAAGACATCATGCACAAAAAATTAAAGTCTTTTGTCTACAGGCAGATTTGTAACAATGGAAAGAGAAATCTGGCTAATGTTGAAGAGCAAAAGAACTGAAAATTGAAAAATTGCATTTGCATGATCCTTCTGATTTTTTTTTTTTTTTTTTTTTTTCTGATTAGAGTGAAGTTTCTCCTCCTTGCTTTGGTACTTAAGGGAACAGGCTTTAGGGAGATGTGTTCAGGTAGCTGTCATCATCTAGGGTATCATCTTCACCCCCGTAGCTCCTTAGATGCCTTCCAGTGAAAAGGGAGTAGGTAGAGAAGGAAGCAGAAAGTTGACAGAAGTGGTACCTGGGAGCCATATTGTTAGATGACAAAGAAGCCCAGGATTCACCTCCAAGCAGCAGCAAAAATGCAAGCTCTGAGGCTGACAGAAATTTAGAAATGTCCCTTTGCTAAACTTTAACTGCAAAACAAAGAGCTTGCCACCAAAGAAGGATTTCTTTCTCCTTTAGGATTTTCAGAAACCCTGCTGGTGTGGTGATTAAGAGCTATGGCTGCTAACCAAAAGGTTGGCAGTTCAAATCCACCAGGTGCTTCTTCAAAACTCTATGGGGCAGTTCTACTCTGTCCTATATGGTCCCTATGAGTAGGAATCGATTTGATGGCAAGGGCTTTGGTTTGGTTTTTGGTTTTGAGGATTTTCTGGTAATACCAGACTTGCTTGGGTAAGAGTCACATCTCTGACAGTGGGCTTTCATTTTATATCACTAAAGTAGTATGAATAAAACAAAAAGGGATTTTTCAGAAGACACAGTTTTGAATGTGTTGCATATATATCATTGTCAACTAATATCACAAGTTAAACCCAAACCAAACCAAACCCATTGCCATCAAGTTGATTCTAACTCAGCAGCTCTATAGGACAGAGTAGAACTGCCCCATAGAGTTTCCAAGGACAGCCTGGTGAATTTTTGGTTACCAGCCATAGCTCTTAACCACAGTTGTCAATAAACTCACTGATCAGGTTGAAGATGGCCTCAACACTTGAGGCCTGTTCTTAAACCACGGTAGAAGTATAATATAACGGAGTCGAACTTTTAAATGAAAGCTGAACATACTTCTAGCTCAGTAGTCTGGCTTCTGGCTCTGCACATTCTGGTCATTTTTTTTTTTTCATAAATTTACAAATTCATCACAGCTCTGTGTTTCTGTTTTTTTTGTTTTTTTTTCTTTTTATCATTTTTCCCAGTCATGAGCATACTGCTCCAGCTGGCTGGCTGGTTAATATTTTTGCCTCATTTGATAGAATTGAAATAAAAGCTATGTGTTCCTACCCACTCCCTTTAAAGCAGATAAGCTTATATTGTTAAACCCAATATTCTTTTCCTAATTACCTCATTGCCAGACCTCAAACACAGACATGAAGAATTAAATGTAGAATAAAACTAAGTTAAGGAGAAAATGGAAAAACTTAGTCGAATTCCTTAGGAGAAATTTACTTAATATTTCTGCCACTGAACAGCAGGAAATCAAACACCACTGGCTTCTATGATACTTTTATAAACAACTAAATGCAAAAAAATTTGACCCTCGATCAAGGAAGTTGGATTGGGAAAGAAATCCCTTGTTACAGCTATGAAGGCATTGTTTTATTCCACAGTACCCTGAAGCTAGGTATATCAGAATATCAGGATATGCCAGTAAATCTAAATAGTACATGTATTTTAGTGTCAAATGTATGTAATGTAATACCAAGAACCACCTGGAGAAAAGACAAGGAAAAAGAAAAGGCAGATGGAACACATGTGACTTATCCGAGGATTCTCACTCTTCTGTTTGACCTCTAATAAAGAAAACTAAGAACACAACTCAATTGCTGCGTCAGGATCTGAGAGATGAAACCCAAGGAGAGTCTCCACGAAAAACAACATACTACTAGATAGGTTACCTCTTTTCTTGAAAGACCTAAATCTTGTATGTGATTGTGAGTGTTTGACCTATAATGAATAATTTTAGAATTTCCATTGTCATACCGAGAGAGAAATCTATTTTCCAGATCCCCCTCTAAGACAGGGGTAAGATTTATGTGAATCCTTTTTTAACTGTCACATCCCTAGTTGTATTATTCCTCAGCACAACTGATCAAGTGTGCTAATACCATTGTACAAAGGCAATCCCACTACATTTAATCTATTCCTTGGGCTATTAGCTGGATATGCAAAAGGCTGATAGGTTGCATACATTATATACATAACAAAGGGATCTCGTGAAAACTAAATAAACACTTCTTTATACACGTACCATACCATGACAGCCAGAGTTTCTTTAAGCCTCACAGAGTATCAGTTCCAATATTCTACTGGGAATTAATTTGCTGAGCACCGAACAAATGTGTAATGGAAAAAGATTACCCAGTCAGCTTTATCACCTTGATTTATATATACCGTTCTATTTTAGCAACACCTGGAGAATCTGGTTGCCTTTATTTCAATGGTCTCAAGAGCTTTCCAAGATGAAGTTATCAGAAACTTGCTGGTATTAATGCACGGCTGGTTTCAATACAGGGCAGCTGTTTTCTGCTCAAAGTTTCCTGGACTGAAAAACAGGTTCACAGAAATGGGACGTAACAGAAAAATGTATGCTAGCTGGTGAATCCAAAGAAGGGCAGTTTATTGCTTAGGTAATTGAATGCAGTTTCAAAATAACACTTGATAAGAACTGGAGAACACAGTTTTCCAAATGAATGGCAATGAGTAAGTCAAAACCCAGTGCTGTCGAGTCGATTCCGACTCATAGCAACCCTATAGGACAGAGTAGAACTGCCCCCATAGAGTTTCCAAGGAGAGCCTGGCAGATTCAAACTGCTGGCCCTTTGGTTAGCAGCCATTAGCACTTAACCACTACACCACCAGGGTTTCCAATGAGTGAGTAGGTATACATAAAAGAATTTCATTTTAAAGGGAAATAAATGATATTTACGTATGTGGCACTGCCTCTAATATTGATCTTCACGGTTTGGCTTCCAAACCGATAAGTAAGCAAATTCTATATTTAAAAAAAAATATATATTTTAAATGTATTTACATCCTTTAAATGCTGCCAGTATTAGCCCAAACACATACCCACAGAAAATTCAGGAATCTACTTAATTCTTTCTTTCTTGTCTTTGATTAGAAATTAGATATCAGATTTCTTACGCTTTTGTCTTAAAAGTTTTAAAAAATTAGTTTTCCACTTATTCGAGCACAATCTCCTATCATTCATTCACTCAGTCATTAATTGTGCAACATCTACCGAGTAGCCATTGTCATAGCAACTTAAGAACTCATCAATAAATAAAATCATTATCAACTATGGTCCAAACTTTAATCCTGCATTTCTTCACATTAGTTCCTTTGGTTTCTGTATTGATCACAACTTGTTTCTCATTCTGTCATCCAAACCACGGAGTTTAGGGATGGGCCTTAGAGTCCCAACTAGCCAGGCACAAATCTGGCTTTAAGGACCTACCTGCTTTAATGATCCATTCTCAGGGAGTCAGAATAGTTAAGTACCAAAAGGACAAGGATCTGGAGTGAGAGTCCCCAAGGCTCTGTCAACAGATTCATGTTTCTTTATGGGCAAGCTGCTTAACATCTCTGCATCTCCATCTCTCAAAATGACCATAACACTACTACCTCACAAGGGTGCTGTGAGGCTTACCGTAAAAAGCATGAGTACATAGGATTGGGGACCTATTACAAAGGTGCTGCAGGATTTACAGTGGCTGGAAGGAGTCACGGAATATGAGCCACCCTCCCCCTAGGAGGTCCAGGTCTGATAGGATAGGTCTGCCCCCTTTATGGCTAGAATCCAAAATGGCATTGTCCACCAACTGGCTTGGTTTGTCTTTAATATCACTGCCCTCTACAAAATGCTTAACAAATCCCCCCTTTCTTTGAGAGATGCAGGCTTGGAAAATTAAGATAATTTTAACCAAGGAGAATAGAAATGAATCACGTTCAGGTGTTGGGTGAGGGGACAGTTATCTATTTCAATGTGAAAGAAGAGTTTGAATGGTTACCTCTAAGGGGATGCATTTTATCAGAGAAATTCATTGCCTAGGGCTTTTTGTTGTTTTCAGTCTTACTCCCCACCTTTCTGCACCATTGTTTTAGGATACATCCCCTTTTCCCTTTTATTAGAAGGGTAGCTATAATCCTCCACATTTCAT
Source organism: Elephas maximus indicus (assembly GCF_024166365.1). NCBI lineage: Eukaryota > Metazoa > Chordata > Mammalia > Proboscidea > Elephantidae > Elephas > Elephas maximus. The sequence continues at coordinate 37,642,596 of NC_064827.1, read as the reverse complement.
GATGATTTGCATTCAGTCTGTTTTGTTCAAAGGACAAATTCTTTTCAACAACTATTGTAATTATTTTCTTAGACTGCCATTTTAATTGCCATATTGTTTAGCTAAGCCCTATTGTCTTTGTGTCCTTCAAAAATGTCAGTTGCTTTAAAATTAGGGGTGGGGGGGAGCTGATAAGCACATTGTTGTAATTGATTTGTATGTTTGAATTGTCTTATCAGAAAACAAGGTTATGAATTTCAGCTGTTGAGACTCAAAAATAAAATACTTTCCTAAGAAAAATTGTATTTGGTTTTTGAATGTTCTAAAACAGCATTTATTCTTCTCTTCCTTCTTTAATGATTCATTAATAGTGTTGTATTATTAATCATACTTTATAATAGAAGTCTAGTCTTCTCCTACCTTCATTGGTATAGCTCATTTCATTATTATATGTGCTTGGGAACAGTAAGAAAAAAAAATTGCTCAAGATTTAGAATTGAGATAAATCAAAAGAGCCCATTCTGAGGGGTCTGAAGTCAAGGCTGGCCATGAAATTACATAAGATAGATGGGTGTGAGAAAATAAGCATTCCAAGGCATATGGTGGTATCACCTCTCCCTCCCAACCTCCCTGCCCCCCAGTGGAAAATATCACTGTAAGTGTTGGGAAATGTCCTTGAGATATCATCTCCATCAGTCAGGAAACTTCAAGGAATGAGGTAAAAATAACTGAACTTTATTATTTTTTTTAAATCTGGGCCAAGATTCAGCCCAGTAATTCAGAGAAACTTTTCAAAAGACCATTGTTGGTTTCTGCACATTAATCAAAGTGTTATATCATCTTTATTTTCATGAAAATAAGAGACAGTATATAATATTAGGAAGGCAAGGTAGGGAAGTCAATATAAACAAGGAATGATGGATTATAAAAGGATTTTCCACAACTAACAAATACTCCTCTCCTTGTTTCATATACTTTATTACTACTTCTTGACTCTAAGATTCTAACCCAGTTGTCACTAATTTTCTGCAATTGTACGTGACTTGTTTTATACCACTAATGTCCTTAAAGAGCTGTGTCTTCTGATTTCTCTCAACACATCCCCAAAGCTATGTTATCATTTCTCAAAACTCTTAAACTTTCACATTTCTTTCTCTCTTCTTCAATGCCCTTAATCAACATACTTCTTCAAGTTCCCTTTTAACTATGCCCCCTTCACCGCCCTCCAAAGAAATCACTATACAGCTTCCATTTCAAAGGAAAAGATATGACAGTATCATCCTCCTGATCCAATGTTTACTCAACTCCAGGTCAGCTGAACCATTTTCAGCATGCAGACTGGCCCATCCAGTTGAGCCAGTGATGAGCTATTTGTTGGTTCTTGTTTAGTGCTTCACAAGTCTGCTGAGGCCATTTGCTTGTCCTGAAGAGTCTTGTTGAATAAAATGTACGGTCCCAAACTGTCTGTTTGAAGAAGATAACTGCTTAAATTAAGTTGTTCCAGATGTACACAAGTTCCCACTTTTCTGTTCCTACTAGGCTTGCAGATAGTGCAGAACCAGAGAATCAGGTTTACTCTGATAACCTCACATTTGTCAAAGTTACTCATGCTCACTGAGATCTCAGAGGACCCAAAATGCTGTGTCAGAGGCTAGGCCATAAGGCCTTTCTCCCACACACTGGAATAAAAAGATCTGGAAATTGGGGAAAGGTCAGGGAGAAAACAGTCAGAGTTCTCATGAAAAACAATTTTACTTTTTAAAATTAGATTAAATGTGCATTTACTAGACTAGACTCCCTCATATGCAAGACTCTGTCCTTTGCCATTTATGAGCGTTAAAAAACTCAAAGGTACTGCTTTCCTTGGAGGTCCTGATTGTTGAGGCTGGAACTTGAATTTCTCAACACTTCACACCCTTTTTGTATGCATATGATCTTCAGTTAACTAAGATCCTCAAACATTACTCTTTCAAAGGTCCGAACAAGACACATGACACTAAAATAATTACCAAGGTGGTTATTTTATCTCATTTTTTCTAATTATAAAAGTAATATATGCTTGTCCAATGTAGAAAACTTGGAAACTGTCATACTCCAATCTATCAAAGACACTCAGAGTTATTACTATGGTATAATTCCTTTCAGTCTTTTCAAAACAATACACTTAGCTTTCAAATAGAGATTTAAAATATTTCACTTCCACCACCACTGTTACTGATCTTTGTTCTTCTTCTTCTCTCCCCTTATCCTTCTCTTCTTTCTTCTCATCTCCCTATACCTTCTCTCCATTAAAAATTCCAGGGCCTCGTGTGAGGTGCAACAAAACAACTTCTACCTCCAAAGCAGAAATAACCTGCCTCCTCTCCAAACCAGGACCCCAGAAAAGTGTTCTGAGAAAATCTTCTTTAATGATTATAATCAATAAAGCAATACAAGATGGAGGATGGATACAAGATGGAGGATGGAAGGTGGAAACAAGATGGAGTTTGGATACAAGATGGAGGGTCGATTCAAGCTGGAGGACAGATACAAGGCAGAGGATGGATACAAGATGAAGGATGTATGCAAGAAGGAAGATGAAGAATGGATACAAATGGAGGATGGAGGGTGGATACAAGATGGAGTGTGCATACTGGATAGAAGATGGAGGATGGCTACAAGATGCCAGGTGGGTATAAGATGGAGAAGGTATACAAGATGGAGGAAGGAGGTTGGATGCAAGATGGTGGATGGGTACAAGACAGAGGATGGGTACAAGTTGGAGGACAGGTACAAGCTGGAGGGGGGGTACAAGATGGAGGGCAGATACAGGCTAGAAGATGGATACCAGATGAAGGATGAATATAAGATGGAGGGGGGATACAAGATGGAAGATGGTTACAAGGTGGAGGATAGGTACAAAATAGAGGGTGGATACAAAATGGAGGGTAGATACAAAATAGAGGGTAGATAAAATATGGAGGGTAGATACAATATGGAGGGTGGACACAAGCTGGAGAATGGAGGGTAGATAGAAGTTGGAGGACAAACACAAGACGGAGGATGGAATTAACTCGATGGCAAAATAATAACACTGGCAATTTAGGTGTCTATTGCAAGCCAGCTGGAAAACGTAACCTGAAATCAGTGGATGTGCTGGTTGGGAGTAAAGTCTGCAGCTGATTTCACAAAGAAACTCCAAGACTAGCAATCCTCCTGTGCTTGACATCTTCCTCTAGCTCTGTCTAGTTCTGCTGGCCACTAAACAGGATGTACAGGGGGTTGAGTCTCTCCTTACTCCTGATATAAATCAAACAATAGATTTTCCTCACATAGTAATACAATCTCAATTTCCCAAAATGGTTCTTTTTCCATGGAAGTACATAGGAAACTGCACAGGTATATAATCAATTTGACTGGTATGTAACACCCTGGTGGCAAAGTGGTTAAGAGCTCAGGCTGCTAACCAGAAGGTTGGCAGTTTGAATCCACCAGCTGCTCCTTGAGGCAGCTCTACTCTGTCCTATAGGGCCACTATGAGTTGGAATTGATGGCACACAATAACAACAGACCAGTGAACTACCCATTGGTTTTCCCTCTCTTAGAGAAATTCTGCATATCCTCTGTGTGTATACGTGTGTGTGTGATGTGTTTGATACTCCTGAGGTTCTCTTACATGTGAGAGAAAAAAAGGAAAAAGAGAGAGAAATATTTATCGAATATGTGGAGTTGACAACCACCCCATTTCCTCAAAAATTACCCTTCTAGGCAAACAGAGATCAGTTTTTGTACCTTGGGTGGTCACTTGCAATCCTTTAAGACCCCAGGCACCTACACAACAAACTAGGAGGTAGAACAGAAGCACTAAACACAATATTAGACCAATTAACTGGGATGCCCCATGAAACTGATCCTAAACCTCCAAACTGAAGGACCAAATCCCATGAGGTGTTTGGCTATTCAGAAATAGAATGAGAAAATGTAATGTGTGGCTAATTGCTCCTTTGCCATGAGACCAGTAGAACTGGGTGGTGCCTGCCTAACATTATTGAATATTTTGATCGAAGATTCTACAGAAAAATCCTGATTAAAAGGGGGAAATGCAGACCAGAATTTCGAATACTATGGCAATCCAGACTTTCTGGAGCTATGGAAGCTGGTTGAACACCCAAAACTACTGCTCTGAGACAATTTTTAAACCTTCAACTTTGAAACAAAAAATACCCCTTGAAGTCTCCTTAAAACCAAACAATAGTTTAACTAAACTAATAAAGAATGTCTGCCTTGAGCATTACGCTCTTTAAATATCTATATGGGATCAAATTGACAGCAGCAACTAGAAATATTAGATAGAAAACTTAAGGGGCAGTGAATTTATTTCAATGGGGTAGGAACAATTTAGAAAAGGAGGGTGAGAACAGTTAGACAACTTGAAGAATGTAATCTATGTCACTGAATTGTACACGTAGAAACTGTTAAATTGGCATATGTTCTGTTGTGTATATTCTCAACAACAAAAATAAAATGAGTTAGTAATAAAAAATGCCTTCCTAAGAATAAAGTAGGAGGCCTCACACAACCTAACCTCAGCACCTACTATGCAGTACGGTAGTCAAAACAGCCTAATATTGGTACTAGGACAGACACACTGACCAATGGAACAGAATTGAGAACTGAGATGTAAATCCATTCACCTACGGTCACCTGATCTTCGACAAGGGCCCAAAGTCCAACAGATGGGGAAAAGGCAGTCTTTTTATCAAATGGTGCTGGCAACACTAGATGTCCATTTGCAAAAAAAGTGAAATAGGACCCGTATCTCACATCATACACAAAAACTAATTGAAAATGGATCAAAGACCTAAAAATAAAATAAAAAACTATGAAGATCATAGAACTAAAAATAGGATCAATGCTAGAGGCCCTAATACACGGCATTAACAGGATACAAACCAGAACCAACAACACACAAACTCCAGAAGATAAGCTAGATAACTGGGATCTTCTAAAAATTAAACATTTACGCTCATCAAAAGACTTCACCAAAAGAGTAAAACAAGAGCCTATAGACTGGGGAAAAATATTTGGCTATGACCAATCTGACGAAGGTCTAATCTCTAAAATCTACAAGAAAATCTAATACCTTGACAACCAAAAGACAAATGATCCAATTAAAAAATGGGCAAAGGGTATGAACAGACACTTCACCAAAGAAGACATTCAATGACTAACAGACCCATAAGGAAGTGTTCACAAACACTAGATATTAGAGAAATGCAAATCAAAACCACAATGAGATACCATCTCACCCCAACACTACTGGCACAAATAAAAAAAAAAAAAAAAAAACAGAAAATAACAAATGTTGGAGAGGCTGCAGGGAGATTGGAACTCTTATGTACTGCTGGTAGGAATGCAAAATGGTACAATCATTTCAGAAAAAATGATATGGCGCTTCCTTAAAAAACTAGAAATAGAAATACTATTTGATCCAAGGATCCCACTCCTAGAAATATATCTATAAAAATAAGAGCTCTCACACAAATAAACATATGCACACCCATGTTCATTGCAGCATTGTTCACAATAGCAGAAAGATGGAAACAATCTAGATGCCCATCAACAGAGGAATGGATAAACAAACTATGGTACATACACACAATGGAATACTATACAATGATAAAGAACAATAATGAATCTATGAAACATCTCACAACATTGATGAATCTGGAGAGCATTATGCTGAATGAAATAAGTTAATCACAAAAGGACAAATATCATTTGAGACCACTACAATAAAAACTCAGGAAAAGGTTTACACACAAAAAGAAATAATCTTTGATGTTTACAAGGGAGGGGAGGGATGGGGATGGAAAAACACTGAACAATAGATAAGTGGTAACTTTGGTGAAGGATAAGACACTACACAATACTGGGGAAGTCAGCACAATTTGTCCAAGGCAAGGTCATGGAAACTCCATAGACACATCCAAACTCCCTGATGAACCAGATTACTGTGGAGACCATGGTCTCAGGGAACATCTAGCTCAATTGGTATAACATAGTTTATAAAGAAAAGGTTCTACGTTCTACTTTGGTGAGTAATGTCTGGGCCCCTAAAAGCTTATGAGTGCCATCTACGATACTCCACTGGTCTCACTTTGTCTGGAGCAAGGGAGAATGAAGAAAACCAAATACAGAAGAGAAAGATTAGTTCAAACAACTAATGGACCACAAGTACTACAGCCTCCAGCACAACTAGATGGTGCCTAGCTACCACCACTGACCGCTCTGACAGGGATCACAATAGAGGGTCCCAGGCAGAGCTGGAGACACATGTAGAACAAAATTCTAACTCACACACAAAAAAAAAAGACTTACAGACTTACCGGTCTGACAGAGACCAGAGAAACCCCAAGAGTATGGTCCCCGGACACCCTTTTAGCTCAGTAATGAAGTCACTCCTGAGGTTCAACCTTCAGCCAAAGATTAGACAGGCCCGTAAAACAAAACGAGACTAAACGAGCACACCAGCCCAGGGGCAAGGATGAGAAGGCAGGAGGTGACAGGAAAGCTGGTAATAGGGAATATCAAAAAAGGGAGAGTGTTAACATGTCCTGGGGTGGGCAACCAATGTCATAGAACAATATGTGTACTAATTGTTTAATGAGAAGCTAGTTTCTTCTGTAAACCTGTACGATTAAAAAAAAAAAATGCCCTTCTACTCAACAGTTAATGCCTGAATTCTATCTTTTGAACCACATTGCTTTTTCTGGAAGAGCTCATCTTTAAACTATTAGCAATCCTTTATACTGAGTGAGGATAAAGAGGGGATAAAATTGGCTGGAGAATGCAAGGATAGAGAGTAAACGGAGGTGAAGAGAACAGAGCAGGGAGGGGAAACAAAGGAACTGCTATGTTTTAAGAGTGACCCTAACAATAACATGATCATGCATAAACCCAATAGAGGGTAAAACCCAACCAATCCAACCTGCTGCCTTTGAGTTGATTCCAACTCATAAAGACCCTATAGGAGACAGTAGAACTGCCCCATAGGGTTTCCAAGGAGCAGCTGGTAGATTCGAACTGCTGACCTTTTTGTTAGCAACCGTAGCACATAACCACTATGCCATCAGGGCTCCATGTAAAAGTATCACATGTATGTGATACTTGGTTTCTTCTAAAAAACACGAAATAGAAAATAACACACTAATTAACAGACAAATGCTCCAGTAAAGTGTTGCTGAGTGCACCAGGGACCTTCTTTATTGCTGAAGATACACCTAGCCACATAAAAAAAAAATAGTGCCACCAAAAATAAGTTCATTTAGTGAAGTCAGCCCACTGCAGGGATGATAAACACAGACTCTGCCCTGCTTTCCCAGACTTATCTTGAAATGTCTTTTGTGGGTCATAGAAAAGGTATCTGGTTTTATTTCTGTAATCTACACCAAAGTACAAGAAGGAAACTTCTTGGCCAAGGTCACAGAATGACAGATTAATGATAGGGATAGAAAATATGGATATGAGGGCTAATGCTATTACAGGCTTTTGAGGCTGTGGTTACCTAAATTGTGCATATAATAATTCATTCACAGAGAAAAAAAGCTGATTCATTTCTAAGGTTTATTTTAGGAGTTGTTTGATCCCTTTTCTTCTAATTCAATATACCAAAGAGTTCTAACCACAAAAGCTTATTTAGTAAGAACTCAGCTGTTAACCGAAAGGTCAGCAGTTTGAATCTACCAGCCACTCATTGGAAACACTGTGGGGCAGTTCTACCCTGTCCTATACGTTTGCTATGACTCAGAATCTACTCTACACCAATGAGTTTGTTTTTTTGTTTTTCTTAGAAATCTACGTTTTTCCTTTAATAAGGAAAAAAAAGTGGAAATGAAATCTGTAAGTCATTGTAAATCTAGAATTCTGGATGTTTCTCTAAGTGGTTACTTAAGGGAAAATACTGTACATCCATTTTTATGATATAACAGAAAATGAAGAAGATCTGGTAACACAATGGTTAAATACTTGGCTGCTAACCAAAAGGTTGGTGGTTTGAACCCACCCAGTGGTTCCAAAGGAGAAAGACCTGGCAATCTGTTCCCATAAAGATTACACCCTAGAAAACCCTATGGGACAGTTCTACTGTCATATGGGGAAGCTATGAGTCGAAAATCAACTCAGTGACCTAACAACAATACCATATATCCAGTGCTTTACAAATTTGGTCTCATTAGTCTTCCCAGAAACTGTCAAGGTTGGCAGCATCTTGCCTGTTTTATAGGATTTTCACCTGGAGCTGTCTAATTTCAAAATCCATCCTGGCTCCACTCTGCCCCTCAACTCTCAAACTTTCCAAAGTAGAACAAAACCTTAAAATCCTTTCACAAGGAAACCTCTGATTATCAGTGCCATACACGTGCCGTTTTGCTTCCAGAGCTCCCTTTGCTGAGCAGTTGAGGTTCATTTCTTTTTTGTGCTTTCCCCTGACAACAGCCCTGGATCTCTTATTCATTCCCCTGGTGTTCTTTGCAATAACATCCATCCGGGTGAACACTCTTACTGCTAATGTGAATCTAACGAGGGATGCTCTGAAAATGCAATTGTAATAATTAAAAACGAAATGATAGGACAGCACACTCTTTGGATGTCTGCTTGTAAAAGCCTCTCTTAAAGGGCAAAGGGGCGTTTTTCTTCTGTGGAAGTTATCATCTTGTGATTGTGATCACACTCACCAAGGGGAGAAAGGCTGTCGATCCTTATCACCTTCAAAATCTCCTCTTCTCGTGTTAATAAAGCCCTTTTTTATTAGCTACCTTGGAAAACTGGTTTTGGAACCTGTACACAACAGTATAGCCTGTTTTTCTTCTGACATATTTTTATTGATGAGGATGGGGCTTTCCTGAAATTGAAGTAAAATGAAAGATAAACTTGGATTGTACCACCCAGGGGTAGTGGAAAAGCCATCTGTCTTTTACAGAAAATCATCTCTGTCTATTCTGCACAACTTCAGCTTTTTGCTGTTTTTTTTTTTAAAAATGGGAAGAAAATCTTGGGTGGAATGAAACAAAGGAACATGTTTGCCTGTTTTGGGGGCATTGGGTATTGAGTAAAGCTGACAATTTCCATTAATTGGAAAGAGAGGTAGCGACTGCTCTCTATTTCCAGAGGCTAATGATGCAGATGGACACTGCGTGGCAACTCTGGCCCAAGCTTCACAAGCACCTTCCCCAGGAGAATGAAAACTCCCTTACAACTATCAGGAGAGTAAAGATGATTAGCAGTGGTTGCCTGCTGATATTGAATAAAGCAATCTGACTTTGCCACTGGAAATTCATTCCATTCAGGGACAGATAAGCAGTATGGCAGAGAGTGATTCCAACACAGTAAGCTTAATATATTATTCAGGTTTCCAATTAAACATCTGCATGTTAAGCAGAGACAAGGCCAATTGTCCATGTGTGTTTTTCCAGTCTTTACAACGTAACATGGATTATTTATGTTCCTCTCATCTCTGTCATTTTACCGCACTTAGCATGCTATCATTTGTTGGTTATTGCGTTTATAGTACCCTTCCCAAATTTCTTATATTTTCATGTTCCTGCCCTGGACTGAAATGTGGAGACATTCAGAGAAGGGGGCTCACTCTGTGGTGCTTTTAATGAGATAAGAAACAAGTGAGTTGATATCTGGCCTCCTTGTAAAACATTCATTCAAGTATCGGGTAGTATGTTAGGCTCTGGGGATTCCGCATTAAACAAGACACTCAGAAACGAAGGCATCAAGTCACTGCCTGTTCTTTACCTTCTGCTCTGTCTGGGAGTAATGCAGTAGGTTGCCTTTCATTCCAGCTTTCTGTCATCCTCAAAGGTGGAAAACAATGTAGGCATATCAGTCCTGTCATTGGAAGGTTCACCAGGTATATACCCCACAGCGACACAGTGAGAAGATCTCAGATAGAAAAAGCTGTAGACCAAAGACCTGATTCTGCTACCAAGAAACATCTCTGGGGGGGGGGGGGGGAGTTCCTCAGAGTGAGACTGGCCAAAATGAAAAGGTTTGAACTAGGTTAACAGAGAGAGTTTCCATCTTAGAAATATCAACAAGAGAAAAGGAGGTAAAGTGACATGTGAAAGAGTCCCTCTTCTGTCCTGTGGAAATGCTTACAATGATGGTGAAGGATAGTGTAAAGTCCACTTCCCCATGTTGGAGAGTGTCTTAGTCATCTAGTGCTGCCATAACAGAAATACCACAAGTGGATGACTTTAACAAAGAGAAATTCATTTTCTCACAGTTTAGTAGGTTACTGGTTTTAGTAGGTTACAAGTGCAAATTCAGGGTGTCAGCTCCAGGGGAAAGCTTTCTCACTCTCTCAGCTCTGGAGAAAGGTTCTTGTCCTCAATCTTCCCCTGGTCGAGGAAGTTCTCAGGCGCAGGGACCTCAGGTCCAAAGGACGCGCTCTGCTCCCAGTGCTGCTTTCTTGGTGGTATGAGGTCTCCAATTTTCTGCTTGCTTCCCTTTCATTTTATCTCTTTTATATCTTGAGAGATAAAAGGTGGTGCGGGCCACACCCCAGGGAAACTCCCTTTACCTTGGATCAGGGAGGTGACCTAAGTAAGAGTGGTGTTACAATCCCACCCTAATCCTATCAACATAAAATTACAATCACAAAATAGAGGACAGCCACACAATACTGAGAATCATGACCTAACAAGGTGGATATACACATTTTTGGGGGGACATAATTCAATCCATGATACACAGGAATCAAATGGACTACATACATGGAAAGAGGCAACAGAAAAGCTCAATAGTATCAGACAGCACAAGACCAGGAGCTGACTGCAAAACAGACAGACCATCAATTGCCACATGCAAGTTCAAGTTGAAGTTGCAGAAAATTAAAACAAATCCTCCAGAGCCAAAATACAACCTTGAGTATATCCCACCTGAATTTGGAAACCATCACAAAAATAGATTTGACACATTGAACAGATGAGTTGTAGAATGACAACTTCCCCAATAATGAAGATCAAAGAAGAACTGATGCCTTTGAATTACGGTGTTGGTGAAGAAAATCAAATATACTATGGACTGCCAGAAGAATGAACAAGGCTGTCTTGAAAGAAGTACAGACAGAGTGCTCCTTGGAAGGGATGATGACAAGACTTCTCACATATTTTAGACATGTTATCAGGAGGGACCATTCCTTGGAAAAGGACATCATTCTTGGTAAGGCAGAGGGTCAGGGAAAAACAGAAAAATCCTCAACAAAATGAATTGACACAGAGGCTGCAATAATGGGTTCAAACATAGCAATGATTGTGAAGACGGCACAAGACTAGACAGTATTTCATTCTATTGTACATAGGGTCACTATGAGTCAGAACCGACTCAATGACACCTAACAACAACATAGTTACTTCCTTAAGTTAAATCATTGAAAGTGAATTGCTAGATCAAAATGAATACAACTTTTTGAGGCTTTTGATAAGTAGTGATAAATTACCCTCTAGAGAGGTACCAATTTATAGTTTGACCAGTAAAGCACAAGAGTGTTCTTTTCCCTAAACCCTCATGAACTACCTCAGGTTTTGATAAAAGCACCTATACTAAAGATTGTCACTTTGTTCTTTTTGGTGAAGCACACTTAGTTCCCATCTTACCCTACATCATTGTCTTACAGTAATACCGGACTCTTTGTTTGCAGTGTTTTTCATTGTCCCGTGTAATTTTCTTTCAAGTGCTTACATTGAATAGGCATGTACCTAACAAGTCTATTTGGGTTTAAAAACTGATCAAATCCAAATACCAGTAAATCATTCAACTGCAGGCAAGAAGATTCATTCATTCATTTATTCAACAAACACATATTGAAAAACTTCAATTCAGCAGGTACTCTTTTAGACTCTCCAATAAAAATACTGAAACAGAAAACAGACATCTAAAACCCCTGTCTTAGTTACCTAGTGCTGCTATAAAAGAAATACCACAAATGAATGGCTTTAAAACAGAAATTTATTTCCTCACAGTTTAGGAGGCTACAAGTCAGAATTCAGAGTGCTGGCTCTAGAGGAAGGCTTTTTTTCTCTATAGGAAAGTCCTTGTCTCTGCAGCTTCTGCTTTCTGTTTCCTTGGAGATCTCCTGTGTCTTGTTGTCTATCTTACTCCATGTCTCCTCTGCTCACTTGTTTAATCTCTTTTATATCTCAAAAGACATTGACTCAAAATAAACCCTACACTAATACTATCCCATTAACATACGAAAGATGATCCATTCCTAAATGAGATTATAAACACAGGCATAAAGGTTAGGATTTACAACACATTCTTTAGTGGGACATAATTCAATCCATAACACCCCTAACCACAAAGATCTTATATTTTGGTAGAAGAGAGGAAAAATATACAATATAATGTTAAAACAAGTCCATAAGAGCCAAAACACTACCTTGAGTATATCCCACTTGAATTTAGAAGCCGTCTCAAGAATAGATTTGACATATGACTGAAGGCCAGATGAGTCGTAGAATGACCTCAAGACATCATACACGAAGAAAGCAAAGGGTCATTAAAAAGAAAAGACCAAAATGAATGTCAGAAGAGACTCTGAAACTTGCTCTTGAACGTAGAGTAGCTTAAGTGAAAGGAAGAAATGAAGAAGTCGAAGAGCTGAACAGAAGGTTTCAAAAGGGCGGCTCGAGAGGACAAAGTATACAATGAAATGTGCAAAGACCTAGAGTTAGAAAACAAAAAGAAAAGAACACGCTCAGCATTCCTCAAGCTGAAGAAAGCAATCAAGCCTCGAGTTGCAATATTGAAGGATTCTATGGGGAAAACATTGAATGATGCAGGAAACACCAAAAGAAGACGGGAGGAATACACAGTCACGGTATCAAAGAGAATTAGTCGACGTTCAACATTTCAGGAGGTAGCATATGATCAAGAATCGACAGTACCAAAGTAAGAAATCCAAGCTTCACTGAGGGCATTGGTGAAAAACAAGGCTCCAGGAATTGATGGAATACCAACTGAGATATTTCAACAAACAGATGCAACGCTGGAAGCACTCACATACCCATGCCAAGAAATTTGGAAGACAGCTACCTGGCCAACCAACTGGAAGAGATCCATATTTGTGCCCATTCCAAAGAAGGGTGATCCAACAGAATGCATAAACCATAGAGCAACGTCATTAATATCACACACATGTAAAATTTTGCTGAAGATCATTCAGAAGCAGTTGCAACAGTACATCAATGGGGAACTGCCAGAGATTGACGCTGGATTCAGAAGAGGAGGTAGGATGAGGAATATCATTGCTTCTGTCAGATGGATCTTAGCTGACATCAGAGAATACCAGAAAGACGTTTACTTGTGTTTTATTGACTACATAAAGGCATTTGATTGTGTGGATGGATCATAACAAATTGTGGATAACATTTCAAAGGATGGGAATTCTGGAACACTTAATTGTGCTCACGAGGAACCTGTACGCAGATCAAGAGGCAGTCATTCAAACAAAACAAGGGGATACTTCGTGATTTCAAGTCAGGAAAGGTGTGCATGAGGGTTGTATCCTTTCACCATGCTTATTCAATTAAGATTGTGTGTCAACCTGATTGGGCCATGATTCTCAGTGTTTATGTGATCAGTCCCTTGATTGGATCTGCTGTGAGTAGCCAATCAGTTGAAAGGGAGTTTCCTTGGGGGTGTGGTCTACATCCAAATACAAGCAGACGTTCTGGCTTTTTTGCTCACTCTGGATCCTGTGGCTATCTCCTGTTCGTCTGACCCCCAGTTCTTGGGACTTGAGCTACCACGTTATCTGCCGATTTTGGGATTCATCGAACCTCAAAGCCTGTGAGCAAGAGGCCTGCTCTCCAACCTGCCGATCATAGGTTTGCCAGCCTCTGCAGCTACGTGAATCAAGAGAAGCCTCTATCCTGATCCATGGACTTGGAACGTTCTAGCTTCTACAATTGTGTAAGCCATTTCCTTGATATAAATCTCTCTATATACCTGGGTATATATCACTGGGTTTTTTAAATATATATGTTTATACCCTTTACTGGTTTTGCTTCTCTAGAGAACTCAGTCTAAGACATTCAATATGTATGCCGAGCAAATAATCCAAGAAGCTGGACTACATGAAGAAGAACACAGCATCAGGATTAGAGGAAGACTCAATAACAACCTGCAATATGCAGATGACACACTTTGCTTGCTGAAAGCGAAGAGATTTGAAGCTCTTACTGATGAAGATCAAAGGCTACAGCCTTCAGTATGGATTACATCTCAACATAAAGAAAACAGAAATCCTCACAACTGGACCTATAAGCAAAATCATGATAAATGGGGAAAATACTGATATTGTTAAGGATTTCCTTTTACTTGGATCCACAGTTAATACCCATGGAAGCAAGAGTCAAGAAATTAAATGACACATTGCATAGGTAAATCTCCTGCAAAAGACCTCTTTAAAGTTTTCAAAAGCAAAGATGTCACTTTGAGGACTAAAGTGCACCTGACCCAAGCCATGGTATTTACAATTGCCTCATATGCATGCGAAAGCTGGCCAATGAATAAGGCCAAAGAAGATTTGATGGCTTTGAATTACAGTGCTGGCAAAGAATATTGAATATACCATGCACTGTCAAAAGAATGAACAAGTCTGTCTCAAAAAGTACAACCAGAATGCTCCTTAGAAGCAAGGATGATGAGATTATGTGTCACATACTTTGGACATGTTATCAGGAGGAAAGAGTCCCTGGAGAAGGACATCATGCTTGGTAAAGTAGAGAGGGTCAGCAAAAAAGAGGAAGATCCTCAATGAGATGGACTGACACAATGGCTGCAACCATGTGCTCAAACATAGTAACGATTGTGAGGATGGTGCAGGGCTGGGCAGTGTTTTGTTCTGTTGTACATAGAGTTGCTATGAGTTGGCATGTACAACAACAACTTTAAGTGCTACTTGATGTTCTAGATAGGGTAGCCCAAGAAGCCCCCTCTGAGGAGACACCAGAACAGAAATCTGAATGAACAGTACCACGCTTATATCTGGGGTAAGAGATTTTCGGAGAGAAGTACGAGCATGTGCAAATGTCCTGAGAAGGAAATGAGCTTAACAAGTCCAAGGAGTAGCAAGAATGCCAGTATGACTGGAGCAAATTGGGAATGGGAGATAGTGGTAAAAAACGAGATTAAAGAAGCGCCAAATCAAGTAGGCCTCAACCAATGTATCCACAACCTGTCGGTCAGTTTGCCACACTGTGGTGACGTGCATGTTGCTATGATGTTGGAAGTTATGTTACCAGTATATCAAATACCATCAGGATCACCCAAAGTGGACAGGTTTCAGCAGAGCTTCCAGACTAAGACAGGCTAGGAAGAAAGACCTAGTGATCTATTTGTGAAAATTAGCCAATGAAAATCCTATGAATCACAACAGAGTATTGTCCAATACAGTGCTGGAAGATGAGCACACTAAGTTGAAAGGCACTCAAAGTACACAGTGGCCACAACAATGAAGTCAAGCATACCACCAATTGTGAAGATGGTGCAGGACCGGACTATGTTTTATTCTGTTATACATGTTGTTACCATGAGTCAGAGTCAACTTGATGGCAACTAAAAACAAACTAATGTATCCTCCTTAGGAAGATGTCAAATAACTGAATGGAAAACAAACCTGCTGCCATTGAGTTGATTCTGACTCATAATAACACTGTAGGACAGTGTAGAACTGCCCCAAAGAGTTTCCAAGGAACAACTCGTGTATTCAAACTGCTGACCTTTTGGATAGCAGTCAAACACTTAACCACTGGGCCACCAGGGCCTCTGGAAATAGAGAATGGGAAAAGAATGGGAATAGAGGCTTTTTATAAGATTTGCTTTCCCTGTGACACTTGGCCTGTCTTGCACTGAACAAGCTGGGCTCTGGAATAAGAACGAAGCGGAAAGTAAAAGCATTGGTAACATGAGAGACTAGTTATCGAACTATTTATAATCAGATGCCTATTATTACGGAAAGCTAAATTGAGGGTTTGTTTCAACTTCTAGAAACTTGATGGCTGCATATTACTTGAACTTTTTTGGGAGGGAAAAAGTGGGGTTAACTTGGTCATCACATAGCTGATGGTATTTTTAAAGTATATAAAAATGGGACATATTATTTTTCTTTAAAAATCAGACACAATTAAAGGAACTACTAATCCACAAGGACCTAACACTCAGCAAAAGTCTTGGGAAAACCGAATGTCTGGGTCTCTGCACGTATGCCTTTTCATTTTTAAGTTTCTCCTTTTAATTCCCTCTGACATGAATGTGTAATGCTGAGAATGTATGCTAATGAAGAATATGTCTAGAAGATGTATAATGCATGCCTTTTAATTAGTTCTGCTGCTATAATTGATTAACATTTTGCCTGTGCTGTACTATTACAAAGAATGAGCAGTGAAACACTGTGTGCATCTAGTCCCTGTAGGAACAAAAAAAAGCACCGAGCATTGCCATTGTATAACATCTGCATTGCCAAAGCAAGCCTCTGTATTCCTATTGAAAGTCTGTTGGGAGGTGCTTCAAACAGCCTGGAAAGAAGCAGCAGAAATAAAAGATAAAATGAAAGGGCAAAAGGCCCAGAGGAGTGAATGGAGGAAACATTATAAGGGGAGGGAAAGAGATCAAGGCAAACATAAAAAGTGTAAAAACAACCATAAGTCCATTAAGGAATATGGGGCCGATAGAGCAGATGGAAGTAAAAGCTGAGAAAACAGAGCATGCAGATTGGTGCACCTAAGTGTGTATAGACATATGTACAGGTACATGAATGCATGTGTGTTACATACATACACGTAAGTGTGTGTAGAATAACAAAGACAGAAATTCAATACAGAAGCCCAAGGCTCTAGCACCAGCACGGTGTGCTGATTCAGTAACTTCACACAGGGCTAGATCCACCTGATGCTGCATCTCTAGCAATCCTTACACTCCACTCAAGATGAAAGGAAGGACAACTCCTCATTCATCCATGGTCACTGCCAGAGTGTGTGCTATGTGCCAACCCCGTTCTAGGTGCCGGGGAGACAAAGCAAAAGAAGGCACATTTCCTTGCTTCAAGTTGCTGTCTTCCCAGTAGAGGAGATGGCAAGCAAACAGGGAGTTAGGATGCTATAAGCACAGAATACAAAAGCAGATAAATTCAGATGCCTGATACGCAGTTGGGGTGATTCCAAGGAAGCCTTCTGGTTACATGATTTCCATCTGGAGACAGTCATCTGAAAAGTGGGTGAGGAGAAGATGTTTCAGAAGAAGGGAATATCTTGAGCAAAGGACTTAAGGAGAGAAGAAGGGGGCACTCAAAGAAATGTAGAGTCTGGCAGGACCAGTCCAGAGGAAAGTGCAAGAGCGGGGTGGGAAACTAGCAAGTGGAGAGTTGGCAGAAACAGTTCAGGTCATGAAGGACATGAAGGGCTTCTCTTGGGAGAATTTGTTTTTTTAAAAGTTTAGCTAATTGTTTAATGAGAAACTAATTTGCCCTGCAAACCTTCATCTGAAGCACAATAACAAATAAATAAGTTTGAGATTGGAGGGTAAAAAACTGGTTCAAACCGGTTCAGTCATCATTGAGGGAGAAAAACCAGAACAAAACTGAGTTGTTTTTTTTTTTCCCCTCGAGGTTTTAACAACTTTTTGTTTATTTGTTTTATTGTACTTTAGATGAAGGTTTACAGAGCAAAGTAGCTTCTCATTAAACAATAAATATACATACTGTTTTATGACATTTGTTGCCAACCCCTTTTCAACTTTGGTTTCCCCATTACCAGCTTTCGTGTCCCCTTCTGCCTTCTCATCCTTGCCTCTGGGCTGGTGCACCCATTTAGTCTCGTTTTGTTTTATGGGCCTGTCTAATAATCTTTGGCTGGAGGGTGAACCTAAGGAGTGACTTCATTACTGAGCTAAAAGGGTGTCTGGGGACCATACTCTTGGGGCTTCTCCAGTCTCTTGTCAGTCCAGTAAGTCTGGTCTTTTTACTTATTTATTTAGAATTCTGTTCTACATTTTTCTTCAGCTCTGCCTGGGACCTTCTATTGTAATCCATATCAGAGCAGTCAGTGGTGGTAGCCAGCCACCATCTAGTTGTGCTGGACTCAGTCTGGTGGGGGCTGTTGTAGTTCTAGTCCATGAGTCCTTTGGACTAATCTCTCCTTTGTGTCTTTGGTTTTCTTCATTCTCCCTTGCTCCAGATGGAGTGAGACCGGTGGAATATCTTAGACAGCCACTCACAAGTTATAAGACTCCAGACACTAATCACAAAAGTAGAATGTAGAACATTTTCTTTATAAATTATGTTAGAACAATTGAGCTAGATATTCCCCAAAACCATGGTCCCCACGGCCCTCAGCCCAGTAATTTGGTCCCTCAGGGAGTTCAGATGTGTCTATGCAGCTTCCATGATCTTACCTTCAACAAGTTGTGCTGGCTTTCCCAGTATTGTGTACCAGACCAGAACCAATTTTTAAAAAATTTTGGTGAACCAGAACAATAACCAGAATAGTTAAAATTACAGTTTGAAGCCCCGGTTTATATACCCATAGATTATATACGTTCTTTTTTAAAAAATGAAAACTCCATTTCAGTTTTTAAGGCAGTGATGGTGACGACGTTTTATTATTTTCTTAGATGATATTGTTCATAAATCAATAGATGGTAATACAAAATGATACAGCCATTGTGGAAAACAGTTTGGTGGTTTCTTGAAAAGTTGAACATAGAACTACCATATGACCCAGCAATTCCATTTCTAGGTATATACCTGAAGGACCTGAAAGCAACAACATGAACAGACACATGTATACCAATGATCATTGCAGCATTATTCATAATCAGCCAAAAAAGTGGAAACAACTGAAATGCCCATCGACTGATGAATGGATAAGCAAAATGTGGTATGTACATACAATGGAATATTACTCGGCCATAAAGAGGAATGAAATTCTGATGGATCATGCCATAACATGTATGAATTTTGAGGATATTATGCTGAGTGAAATAAGTCAGACATAAAAATACTGTATAATATCACTATGCAAAATAAGCAAATATATAGAAACCAAAAGTAATTAGTGGTTACCAGGGGTGGAGGGGTGGAAGGGTGGGGAGAGACGGAGTTTTAACTTGGAATGCATTGTAGGTATATTAATAGTGGTGGAATTTTTTGAAAAAAGAGCAAAAATGGATGCATGATGTGAAGAATGTAATCAGTATCACTGACATATACATGTAGAAATTAAAAAAAAAAAATTAGCAAGTACCCTCATTTTAAGATTACTCATAGACCATGCAGTACAATTAAGTGCATTATGAATTTCCAAGTGAGGGAAAATTCTTCAGGTTTTTTTTGTTTGTTTGTTTTTAACCTGTGCTATCCTTTTTAGCAAAAATACCTACTTACACCTTAGGTATTTAACAAAAGTCCCATTAGACACGGTTTGAGAATCACTAGACTAGATAAATACATTTGAGTTTAACTCTGGATGCTCCATGATCTTCCCCTCCATCTACCGATGCAAATTTTTTATATGTCACTTTCATAAACGCCAGATATTATTTAAATGTTCCTTATATATTCCCTGTGGAAGAGTTTTAAACAAATCAAGAAAGAAAGGAATGAAGTCAAAGGCAATTTTAAAAGGCAAAAACAAGGGCACCCATGTTTTTGCTCATTCTATTCCTTCACTGGAATGTTCACTACCTATATTGGTCCAAACTCTATTCACACCTCAAGTTCTCCTTAATACTACAATAAGAAGAGCTCCTTTAAACTCCCACAGCAGCTATCATATTCTAACTTGTCATACTGTTTGGGTATTTTTACATGTATTTAACTTCTTCTATTCCAGTCTAAGCAGATGACTGATTCTTCTCCAAGAAAATCTTGCACAGAGGCTTTTGCCCTTCTTGTCCTTCATCTAGCAAAGGCCTTCTCATGACTTAACTCTCAGTTCAATTATAAATTCTTTAGAGACCCTTCTATGAAAAGCAGGCTATCCATCCTACACTTTGTTTGAGGCCAGGGCTGGTCACTGGTCTTATTATGTACCTCATTATCCAAAAGTAACTGGTATTTAAGAATATTAAAATAGACCATTGGAAATGGATGTAGTTCCAGTTGGGAGAAAATATCTTGGAGAATTTGAGTGGTATCTTGTAGCATGTGGATGCGCCTTTTCACCTATTAAAACAAACAAACAAACCCGCTGCCGTCGAGTCTATTCCTACTCATAGTGACCCTATAGGACAGAGTAGAGCTGCCCCACAGGCTTCCAAGGAGTGCCTGGTGGGTTCAAACTGCTGACCTTTTGGTTAGCAGCTGTAGCACTTAACCACTACACCACTAGGATTTCCTTTTTACCTATAGCCATCTGCAAACGAAACAGTGGAGGTATGGGTAGTACCTTTTGATATTACATTTAGTGATCCACTCTCATGTTGTTTGCCTCTTGATTCCATACTCAGTGCTCTGGTAGCCCACATGTTTAGTACCCATTGGAGAGACATTTCTACTAGGGCATAAATAATAGTTTCACTAAATTAAAGCTGAGTTATACTATGGACATTTAGGGTCCACACGCCTTATTAAAAACAGGGAACCATGAAGTTGGCTGGGGTCATTGACCTTGAGGATAACAGAGAAATACCACTGTTGTTACATGGTAGAAGTCACAAGGAATTTGAACTCAGAGGGTACTCTAGACTACCTTCTATATCACCATGCTATTTTTAAGAGCGACCCTCTCAAAGAATACACATACAGGATAGCCACAAATTTTGGCCCCACAGAAATAAATATTTAGGGCACCATACCAGGCAAAGATCCTTGACTGCCTGTCATACTGGATAAAGAAAAGGGGAATACAAAGGTTTAATAATGATGCAATAAAATATTAAATATTAGTTATGGCCTCAAAACTAGCTATAAAAACAAACTCTTGTATCTATCTGCATATCTGGTTTGCTTTCTTCCCTCTTCCTTTCCCTCACTACTTACATAAGGTGTGTTGTTGGTGGCTAACTTTCCCATTTAGTCCAGAAGTTACAGAATATTGAGGGGAATTCATGACAGAAAAAAGGGGTTGGGGAGACATTATCTGGAGATCCTGGATGCAAAGAACCGAGATGCCGTGGTATTAGCTCTGGATGAATTCTGGAGATGGATATTGCTGGCAATTATCAACTCAACAACACACACTTAAATACAAATCTATTTATGGCAGTTCACAAAACGTTATGTCAGGAAAGGTAGCCCTACCAGCTTGACTCTTGAGAGCTATGTAAGAAGTGTTAGCAATACTTTGCCTTCCTTAGGATATGGGAACTTAATGTTTACTGTACCCTTGAATAAGTGAGAATAAGAACGTCAGCAACACACAATTAACATTTCCTGTCTCTTAAATCACCACCATCTTTATATGAGTGTCATACACTATGTTTCAATTCTTCATTGTTTTATAGTTTGTGATTATTTCTATAAAGGAGGGTAGGCTAGTAAGCCCATGATAAATTTAGGTACAATTTCCTGCATTTTTAATAAACAACAGGAGCCGAACTACAGATGGAGACATGGGAGATACCAATATGTATTTTCTTGGACACACTGCTGTGTTCTTCATGTACCTAGAGATGGTGCCATTTGGGTAACATGATTTTCTGCATAAAAGTTTTATCCTTTCAAATCAAATGTGGGTGGTTTTGTCGCTGTTGCACCTGGTGTCCTGAGGTTTCAAAGGGAAAAAAGCATGTATCTTGGCAGAGTTGGATTCCAGCGCCTCCATATTTCCCAAAGAAGCTGGAGCTAAGGAGAAAATTCCTTCATAAGCATTCTTTGGAGACCTGTATACTGCAGGAAAATGAGGGATTTCTATAGTGACTCAATCCAAAAAGTTACTCAAAAATGTTTGGGAACAAATCAATGGCATTCTTTTATTGAGCACTTATTATGAATCAGAGAGGATCCTGGAAATTTATCCTCAGAATATAGTAAAACCCAAAAGCTACCCATTTGAAAATGTTAATTGTATCATTATTGTGCAAAATTGAAAATAATCTTTATGCCCAACAATAATGGAATGGCACAGTAATTATGGCCTATCAGCAAGCTAGAAAATTACACAACCACCAAAAATGATAATTATGAAGATTATCTAGTTGCATGGATTTGTTCATGGTGCTATATTAAGGAAGAAAAAGCAGAATTCAGAGCGTTACATGCAAATGACTGCAATGAGGTCTGGGGACAAAGAATACAGTATAGGAAAATGAAAATAGTTCTCAGTGAGGGTTAATGAGATTAGGAGTTTCTTTTTTACTTTTCAAATATTAATTAAATATCATTGATTCATAATCTGTTAGTTCTAAAATTATAAACTACCCAATAGTCATGAAGCACTTTTTGAGCTACAGGGCACTGTGATTTGTTCTGTACAGACCAGTAGAGTAAGAACTACAAGGTAAAAATCCTGCCTGCAAGGTGTTTTTATCTCTAATAAATTAAAACAAACGCATTAAAAACATTAGTGAGCAAGGCTAGACCCTTAGAAGACAAAAAACAAGTGTGAACAATCAAGAATGGCTTCTAGGGGTGGGTGGACATCATGTGGGCCTTGAAGAACATGGGAGGTGTGGATAGTTTCAGGTGGGAAAGGACAGGTCAGGCAGGGCAGATACACAGAGTGCAGGCATTGACAGGAGAATTATGGATTCTTGTCTCATCTTTATTTGCTCTGACAAGGCACAGGCGTAGATAGTGGGAGAAAGAGTACTCTGATCAGAGAAGAAGACGAGGGATTTTGAAGATTACTCTGTATTTCTCATTCCACTTCAGAATTGAAAGAACTAAGGTTTCAGGTTCATGTTAACTTATGCTCTGTTTCCCAACCAAGATCACTGTAATCTTACAGCCCTTCAAGATCACTAACAACCAGGTAGTTGCTCAGATAATGTTGACTGAAAGATGATCTCTCTTGGGTAAAACCAGCCTTTTTTTGGAGGGTTGTGTATATAGGGGTGTGTGTGATTGCTGGCACCTTGGCTAAGGCCCATGTCTTCCCTAATGTCCATGAGTGCATCCATAACCCTGGTGTGGTCCCTATAAAAACAATCATTAGCCTGTGGACAAAACTGCCACAAGCTGGTCCACCTTGTCAAAATCAAAATACTATATAAAATAAAGCTTCACCTTTTTTCTTCTAGTTGTGGTTAAAAACAGGGCAGAACTATAGAAAAGCAACTGACTAGCCCATATAGGGAACCCTGGTGGCATAGGTCAGCAGTTCGAATCCACCATCTGCTTCTTGGAAACCTTATAGAGCAATTTTACTCTGTCCTTGAAGGTTGCTATGAGTTTGAATTGACTCAACAGCAATGGTTTTGGTTCTTTGTTTTTTACCCAATATAGGGTCACTTCAGTCTGCCAAGGTAAAGACCTGTAACTTTCGTTTTTGCACCTGAAATTCCATTCCTTTTTTATTTTTCAAAGCAATAAATAATACACTTTTTGCCCTACCCTAGTTCTCAATGAAATAAGAGCTAAATAAGACATATACAAGCCAAAATATTACTTTGATTACTACAAAGCTGATATTGAAAAAAGTGGCTTAAATCTGTCTGCAACAGAGCTTCTTTATAATTCAATCCAGAATCAGACAGACACCCACCAGATAAGAGTTACTTCCCTTGAAACACACACATATATGAACAAACACATGTGACAAAATTATAGCATGGAGGGGCAGGGTAGAATGTGTACTACCTGTAGGCAGGCAGCTTCCCAAAGGAGGCAGAGAGAAGTGGAGCTAGGTTATATGCTTCTTTCCAAGCTCACAGATAAAGTCTATCATTCTACCTCTCCTGGGAAGGAGTGAATGAAGGGGGCAGAGAAAGGCCAGAGTCTTGTGTCGGTGGAAGTCGTTCCACCTGTGAAAAAGCATTAGGAGTATAGGAAAAAGGATTTCCACTGTCTCCCCAAACACATGCCTTGGCAAACTTTGGCTAGTGTATAAAAAAAAAAAAGTGTATACACAGAATAAATTCATAGCAAAGGGACTTCCGGGTCATTTTTAGTCTTCATATATATTTCTGAATTCTCCTCCAGAAAGGTGGCGTCAATTATTCTCTCAGCAACAAAGCATGAGGGTGTCCATTACCCATCTTCTTGCCACCATTCTGAGTATCGTTAAACATTTTTATTTTCTCTAACCTGATGCGGGGGGGGATGCTATTTCATTGTTGCTTTGATTTGCACTTCCTTAATTATGAATGAAGCCTAGCTTTATTTCATGCTTTTTTTTTTTACTATTTCTTTTTTTCCTATAAATTGCTCTTTATGTGTTTTGCTAACCCCCCCTTTTTTCTTTTTTAAGATTATCCATCTTTTTATTACTGACTTTTATGAGTACTTAGTGAACTAAAGGAGTTAGCTATTTGTCTTACATGCTGAAAACTGTTTTCCTAGTCTGTTATTATCTTTCCCCACTTTTTTGCCACACACAATTTAAAATATTTACATAGGCAAATATATCAGTCTTTTTCCATTATGTTTCTGGGAATATAAGGCTTGTTCTATGGCACCTCATCCAGCTAAGTGCACATAGCACACTGTAGATTTAACTGGATTTCTTTCCCAACCACGTCAGTAAATAATCTTCGCTATTCTTTTAGACTGTGTTTAAAGCTGCTACAGAGGGTAAGGAGTAGGCTTCCAGACCATTTGCCAATTTTTACAGCGCAGATCAGATTTATCTGTTCCATATAGTAGTGTTCTGTATAAGATTTCTTTTGGGGGGAAAAAAAAAGAATGCTGCTAAATTAAAAAAAAAAAAGGAACTCATTGTTCTGTTATGTTGTGATTTAGAAAACCAAATAATGTTACCCCCAGTCCACTGTAAAGCCAAATTGATTTAAAAGAGCTGTCTGTAGAAAATTGTTCTCCCATTTGCCTTCACCTTATCCAACTCCAGCCTCACTTTCAGGTCCAGCTAATGTCTGCTCTTTTGATGGAGGAGGCCACACTACTCCAAATCTGCTTTTTACACATTCATACACAGACAGTGTTTTACGCAAATAATGTGCAGCTTCTGTGTTTGCCAACCGCTCCCTCCACAAGGTATTTTCGTCAGCATTCCATGCTAGTATTTTTTTTTAACAGCAACATGTAAAAAAAAATTGGTATATCCGTGCCTGTGAAAATACCTCATGGGGGAGAGAGGGGAGTAATTGGCAAACAAACATTACTTGCATAAAAATACAGGGCTAAGTTTTACCAACTGTTGGTAAAAAAAAAAAAAAAAAGGCTAGAAGCTGTGGGAAATAGGGCTAGAATGGAGATCCAAATGATCACCTTTTAGGCAAGTGCCTGTAGCAGGCAAAAACAGCTACAGGCACTTGCAGAAGCCGGACACCTGGACCGGAAATCTCCCAATGCAGGAATGCCCAGCTACTACGGAGAACACAACTCCTAACCTACTGCTGGCCATTGACAAGAAGGCAACTCCTTGAACTGGCTGTGTTCACGAGGCTCCTAAAAAGAACTATCACATTAGATTTATTTGTGTAATGTTTGACAGTTAACATAGCACTTTCATATGCAGAAGCTCACCATGGTATAGTGACAATAGTACTTGACTTACAACCAGAAGACTTGGCTTCTCCTCTAACAGCTGTGTGCCACTTGGAGATAGGAAATGCTTCTTGAACATAACACAGGAATGAATAACCACAAAAAAAAATGTATTAGACTTCATTAAAATCGGAAACCTCTGTGTAACGAAAGAAATTATTTTTCCCCTTATCTTCTTTAAAATATGTTGCTGGTTAATGTAAAAATTGTAACATAGTATTACGGGGATAGAGTAGATTTCCTGTGGAGCACACGTAGTTACTTGGGTCTTGCAAAAGTCAGTCTGAAAACCTTTGTCTTTTAATTGGATTGTTTTGACTACTTACATTTAATATAATGTCAATATTATTGAGTTTAAATGTACTATCTTGCTATTTGGTTTCTTCTTCTCCCATCCTTTTTGCTCCCTTTTTCTTATTTTTCTGTCCTCTTTTGAGTAAATTGAGTATTTCCTGGGATTCTATTTATTTCTCCACTAGTGGCTAATTGGCTATACATGCCTCTTTGTTTTATGTTTTAGTGGTTATGCTATGCTTTACAATGTTAATTTTTAAGGTATCTCAATCTTACTTCAAATAATAGTATATTATGTAAAACATACATGTATAATTCCATCTATATCTAATTAAACATACATGTATAATTCCATCTATATCTAATCTTTTGAGCTGTTTTCATATAGTTTTTACTTCTACATATGTCATATATCCCACAATACACTGTTATTATTTTTGTTTAACCACTCAGTTATCTCTGAAAGAAAGATAGATATTTGATGAAACAAATATAGTAAGATTTTAATGGCAGAATTTGGGTGGTAGGTATATGGGTGTTCATTGTATACTTTTCTGTCAACTTTTCAGTATGTTTGAAATTTTTCAAAATGAAACAAAGCATGTAAGAACCCCTGTCAACCCCAAAGTGCTAGACAAATAAAATACATTCTTAGTCTTTGACCTAATTTTTGACACTTTCTGACTTTGAGAGCTAGGTGGCTAACTCCTATAAAACAATCCAGATTAGCCAAGTAATGACATGGTACTACTATGGGTTCTTAGAAGAAACTCTTGAAATAGGATGATGAAAATAAATACCAGAAAACTTATTCTTTCATTAAAACATATCATAATGACATGGTTACCTTGTAAGTTCCTACTATGTACCATTTTACAAGTAGCTTTATATATGTTGTTTGATTTGATACTCAAAAGTACCTGGTAAGATAGGTATTACCATCCCTATTTTATAAATGAGGGAATTGAGCTCATTTATAAATGGGGTGGAGCCAGAATTTTAAACCAGGGCAGTGTGCTCCAAAAATCCATGTTGTCAACAACTATACTTCATTTCTGCTTGAACTTCCAGTGATGGGAAACTCACAATCATTTAAGATAGTCTGTTCCATTACTAGGCAGCTCTGCTTGATCTATATCCTTTCATTGGTCTGTAATTGGACTTTGAAACATCTATAAAACATATAGCCTACATTTTTGCCAATGTGTTCTTGTCAAAGTTAAGTAAACCCTGTCCTTCCAAAGTCCTAATTCCAGATGAACCTCCCAGGAGAAAACCTGCAGGAGAGAGAGAAGGAGAGGTGATCCTAATGTTGGGAGAAAACAGATGTCTAACTATTGGTCCAAATGTTAAATTACTAGTGTAGTTCAGTTTCCCGATTTGCCATGACGCCAGCTACCCAGAATTAACAAAGACCTGCATATATTAGCAAACAGCTGAAGATAATTTTCAGCAACACTGTGCCCAAAGCAAAGAAAGGCATCCGAAAGATCTCATTAAACCTTTTGAGCCTGAATGTTCAACTGATTTCATTGTAAGCCACAGACTTTGCCTCTTGCACTCTCCAAAGTATCTCTCAGATCAACATTTTTTCTGGGAAAATGAAGTGTCACAGTGAGCAAGAATACTTTCCCGGTCTTGCAAAATTGATCTGTACTATTCCTGTCTCAGAGACTTATGGAACATTTCCTTTTACTTGCTCTGTTTGAGGTTTGGTGTTGTGTGCTTTAGGGTCTTTACTTCCCAAGAGGGCCAAAATATGAAAAATGGACTGAGTTCCATCTGTGAAGTGAAAGTACAGCATCACTGGACATTAGCTGGAAAATTTGAAGCATATCATCTCTGAATTGAGTGAGGCCTCTGATTTGGCTTATCCACCAGTAAATCGGTGACAGAGATAGTCCCCACGCTCTCTGTACATCAGTTTTCCCACCAACTTAATTAGACAAAGTAATACCTATTCATAGTGTTTAAAGAAGGTTTTAGAGGACCAGCATGAACTTCCTGGAGAAAAAACAAATTAATTGCTTATAATTGTCTGGCCAGCTGGGTACTGTTCAATAAACAATTACCTTTTAAGCTGTGTTTAAAGAGATTTGGTGGTGTCTCCATCCCTTACCACATCAAAATTTTCACATTCCACATCATAACACACACACATACACACACACACACACTATTCAAAGATGCTTAGTTCATACCCAAGTAACCAAGTTCAATGCCATGAAATATTTTTCCTAATTCCACTCCTCCTGCTGAGTGAGCTCAGGGAAAGCAAGGGCTCTACCCAAGGGGGACCTATTTCCATGACTCCCCAGACCCTAAAATTGATGGAACCATTCTTCATCAAGATATGGCTGCCTTTACACCCTCACTCTGAATAGTTCAAACGGGACCCAGGCCAATCTTGAAGTTACTATCCCTGTATTCTAAATGTTACTTGGAAGGTGGAGGAAATGCAGAAACAGGAGGAGTGTCAGGAAACTCCATTTTGGGGCTGATTTCCATCTGTGAAGTTAAAGTATAGCATTATTAGACACTTAGATCTAAACAGTAGCCCTTCCAAGCTATTGGCTTTCCTGACCTCAGTTCAACTATCATATCTGCATCATGGCTAGGGTTGCCACTGCCCAACCAATGACTGCAACTCTGATTAATCTGAATGCCAGATTAATTCCTCCTCCCCAGTTACCTGTTATGAGCCAAATACCAGCTCCCAAGTGCCACATCGAATTTAGAAGGTGGGATTTGTATATTAGTGCAAAAAGAAAGAAGCTACTCTGCAGAGTAAAGAATTTAACTTTACCCAAAGAATTTGGTCTCTATTCTTGTTTTCTGAGAGATAATCTCTAAAACCTTGTACTTTCCTCAATAACTGAAGTGTCATTGGTGTCTAAACCTAAGGGCTTATGACTCATGCTGCTTGGGGGATGGATATGCCAGGAAGGTCCATCTTGTGATATCAACCAACCTCAGAGAAGAGAGGCTGGAGTTTGAATTACATAATGAGATAAATCCATTAAACTGTGGAGACTAAATCTTGACAGGTGTCCTGGTTGGTGAAAGACATTAGTGCATGTGGGAAGGTAGTGCATTCCTTGTGAAAGCTCTGTGTTGGAAACCCTCCCAGACCTTGCCCCATGCATCTCTTCATTTTTATCCTCTTTGCTATAATAGAATTTTAATCATAAGTATAGTACGTTTTGTGAGTTCTGTGCATCACTCTAGTGAATTATTGAACCTGAGGGAGTAATAAGAGCCAGCAGGTCAAAATGGGGGAAGCCCTGGAGATCTCCTAGGCCTCAGCTGAGATTCTGAGGAGCTAGAAGGAACCACTGAATTTGTAGTCATCAGGTCAAAAGCGAGGGTATCATGAGGACTCCCAAGCTTGTGGTTGTTATCTAAGGTCTTAGGCAGACTTAGCAGTCTGGAGAACTGTGCCTTTTAACTTGTGAGGTCTGACCTAATTCTGGGTGGTTAGGGTCAGAGGAAGAAGTGCTGCATGTGTAGCTAGTGTCAAAACCGAAGTAGAACAGAGAGAACACAATCAAAATTGATAATGGATTGTAAATGATCTTTACAGTTTGGTGTCACAGAAGTAGGATTTGGTTTTCCACACACACACCTAAAAAAATCAAATATAATAGGAAAGTAGAATGACCTCAGCCCTGTTTTAAAAAAAAAAAAAGTGATTAATAAGCCAAATATAAAACTCCAAAAAAAAAGTAAGTGGCATTTGATGTACATAGCAGAATCTCTATACATGGAAGTCTAAGAAAATTCTTAAAATGAAAGCCATTTCTTGCCTTCCATCAACCATACATGAGATGGGAAATAAAAGCTCTTAATTAAAATCAGAATTTTATTTTGTTTTGTATGTTTTCTTGGATGGGGGGTGTTTGTTTTTTTTTATTTATTGCTTGCAGCACTTTTTTTTTTAATTATGCTTTAAGTGAAAGTTTACAAATCAAGTCAGTCTCTCATACAAAAATTTCGACACACCTTGCTATGAAACCCTAGCTGCTCTCCCTCTAATGTGACAGCACATTCCTCCTCTCCACCCTGTATTCCCCATGTCCATTCAACCAGCTCCTGTCTCCCTCTGCCTTCTCATCTTGCCTCCAGAAGGAAGATGCCCACGTAGTCTCATGTATCTGCTTGAGCCAAATAGCTCAATCCTCATCAGTATCATTTTTGGTCTTACAGTCCAGTCCAATCACTGTCTGAAGAGTTGGCTTCAAGAATTGGTCCAGTCTTGGGCTAACAGAGGGTCCAGGGGCCATGACCTCTGCGATTCCTCCAGTCTCAGTCAGGCCATTAAGTCTGGTCTTTTTAAGAGAATTTGAGGTCTGCATCCCTGTTCTCCATCAGGGATTATCTGTTGTGTTTCCTGTCAGGGCACCATCAGTGGTAGCTGGGCACCATTTAGTTCTTCCAGTCTTGGAATGACATAGTCTCTAGTTTATGTGGCCCTTTCTGTCTCTTGGGCTCATACTTACCTTGTATCTTTGGTACTCTTCATTCTCCTTTGCTCCAGGTGTGTTGAGATAAATTGATGCATCTTAGATGGCTGCTTGCTAGTGTTTAAGACCCCAGGCGCCACTCACCAAAATGAGATGCAGAGGGTTTTCTTAATACACTTTGTTATGTCAGTTGATCTAGATGTCCCCTGAAACCATGGTCCCCAGGTGTCCATCCCTGCTATTCCAGCTTTTGAAGCGTTTGGTTGTTTTCAGGAAACTTCTTAGCTTTTGGTTTAGTCCAGTTGTGCTGACCTTCTCTGTATTGAGTGTTGTCTTTCCCTTCACCTAAAATAGTTCTTGTCCACTGTCTAATTAGTGAATACCCCCTCCCTCCCTCCCCACCCTCATAACCATCAAAGGATATTTTGTTTTGTGTTTAAACTTTTTCTTGAGTTCTTATAATAGTGGTCTCATACAATATTTGTCCTTTTGACTACTGTGGCAGTATAAAAGGTTGTAAAATCAGGTAGTGTGAGGCCTCCCAGATTTTTCTTTTTCAGTAATGCTTTACTTATCTGGGACCTCTTCCCCTTCCAGATGAGGTTGGTTATTTGTTTCTCCATCGCATTAAAAAATGTCATTGTAATTTGGATTGGGATTGTATTGTATCTATAGATAGCTTTGGGTAGAAGAGACATTTTCGCAATGTTAAGTCTTCCTATCCATGAGCAAGGCATGTTTTTCCACTTATGTAGGTCTCTTGTGGTTTCTTGCGGTAGTGTCTTGTACTTTTCTTTGTATAGGTCTTTTATGTCTCTGTTTAGATTTATTCCTAAGTATTTTATCTTCTTGGGGGCTATTGTAAATGCTATTGATGTGGTGATTTCCTCTTTGACATTCTCTTTATTGGTGTAGAGGAATCCAACTGATTTTTGTATGTTTGTCTTGTATCTTGATAGTCTGCTGAACTCTTCTATTAGTTTCATTAGTTTTCTTGTGGATTCTTTAGGGTTTTCTGTGTATAAGATCATACCATCTTCAAACAGAGATACTTTTACTTCTTCCTTGACAATTTGGATGACACTTATTTATTTATCTATCCTAATTGCTCTGGCTAGGACCTCCTGCACAATGCTGAATAAGAGTGGCGGTAAAGGGCACCCTTGTCTGGTGTCCAATCTCAAGGGGAATGCTTTCAGACTCTCTCCTTTTAGGACGATGTTGGTTGTTGGCTTTGTATAAATGCCCTTTATTATGTTGAGGAATTTCCCTTCTCTTCCTATTTTGCTAAGAGTTTTTATCATGAATGGGTGTTGGGCTTTGTCAAATGCCTTTTCAC
This sequence comes from Elephas maximus indicus, assembly GCF_024166365.1. Lineage (NCBI taxonomy): Eukaryota > Metazoa > Chordata > Mammalia > Proboscidea > Elephantidae > Elephas > Elephas maximus. Next base: position 37,610,864 of record NC_064827.1, on the reverse strand, counting down.
TTGCAGCACTTTTGCATTCACGGGCAATTGACTCCTTTCACATTGGTGCCATCTTGACGCCACCTTGAAGATTATGTTGCTATAAAAGCAGAAAGCCAACAGGAAATGCCACAATTGTTTTTGTCGTTGTTGTTGGCCGAGCAAACTTCCATTTATAAGTACTATAAAAGACAAATTCACTCTAATATTCAGAGTCTCCCGCCCCAGTATTTTGTTGAATCAGAAATGCAGCAACAAGAATCCTCAGCAATACTAATATCCAAGTCAAGACCAACTTTTTCAGAGTACATAGACTAAATGTTTTTCTTCTTGAGTTGGCCTGATGGAAGACCAAAACTATTAAATCAATATTCATTTAAGCACATAACCATTCTGGGAAAGCAAAGACTTGTTTGAATTATGCCTCATCTGTCTTTTATCTAGAAGTGTTATGTTTTCTTAAGTTCAAAATTAGATCATTAAACATAGTGATCATATTTTAATCAAAATAAGTTATACACAATTCCCTTGTTTTGGAATTTCTAATGGAGAATTTTTTTAAGTCTCCATATTAGAAGAAAGATTAAGTATTCAGTTTTTAAGGTTTATTTAGTTAGGAGAAAGCACATCATCTCAAGTTTATACTAGCTGCCAGAGGCTTGGCAAAGTGAGTGCTCTGTATATTCATTCTAAGAATTAGCATCCTAGCAAAGCCCAACCTTATTTATTTCTGACAAGATAAACACCCTGAAATAAAGGACATCTTTTTATTTCTTCTGAGTCTGTCAATTCTATTGCCTCTGCATCAAGAGCATGAATGACTGGAAACTTCATCCTGTGTGTGACACAAGGAGGTCTGTACAGTCAGTGAAAAATGAACAAGGAGAAAGATGAAAAATTGCTAGCTCCCCAAATTGGGATAAAAGAGTCTCCTTCTTAAGAGAGAAGTTATGAAATGGCAAGAGCTCTGGACTGGAAGGGTTCAGGTTTGGATTCTGACTTAGGGTTGTGAGCCTGAAATAAATCCCATTACTTTTCTGGATCTTAGTTTTTTATACACGTGATAAAGTATAAGATAAATATTTTAGCTGCAGGTAATACAGACTCAACTCAGAGTAGTTTAAATTAAAAAAAAATAAAATAAATGTATTATCTTACATAATCAAAACTTCTAAATAATAAACTCTAAGAATGATGGGATGTAGGTGCTCAAATAGTATAACGGAACACGGTTTCTCTCTACCACTTATCTCTGTGTTCCTTTTTATTGGCCACATTCTCTGAGAGATCTTCATCAAAGGGAGACAAAGTAGGCCTTTGGCAACCTTAGGCTTATTCTATCAGCTTGGTAACAATAATGGAAAAAGAAGAATCATTTATCAATAGTTTCTGCAAAAGTCCTGGAGCTGGTGTTCACAGGCTTTAATTGACCTGGCTCACACTTTATGTCTACTCCTCAGCTAATAACTGGGACCAAGGTGATATGGTATTCTCTTTGGCTTGAGTCTGAGTCACATGCTTACCAGAGGCAATCCCCCCAAAGAAACTCATGGTGCTGTTAGAAGAAGAAATGAGAACATACTAGTAGTAAAAGTAACAGATAGCAACTAGATGGAGAAGGATTAGCAGATATGATATCAAAGTGCCCTCGTTAAGTGTTCACTCTAATAGTCTAAGAATCTCTCATTGTAAGATTACCCTAATTTTGAAATAGTCAAAAATAACAGAGACAAAAATATTAACTTCATTATTTGCTGAGATCATTGTTAGCCTCTTCAAGTGGTAAATTGCATAAACTACACCTAAACAAAATAATTAAATAAACAAAATTTGTCCCCAAAATTGGATGGTTGAGAGTTGTGTAATAATTAAAAAACAACAAGAATGACTTGGTTAAATTTGTCAGAATTTTCACATAGATCTTCCCCTGGAGAAACATATGGTCACCACTAAAGGCAGTTGCTTCTCCAATGAGCAGTCCATTTGATCCATAATAATAAACTTCTAGAAATAAAATTGAATATACTAATATTAAAAAAATCAATCATTCTCAAATGAATTAAGTAAAACTTAGAAATATTCCAGAAATGGCAGGTATAATCTTCAAAAACTATAAAAATTCATGAAATTTTGGCTAGATGTCAAACCAAATTCTTATATGAAAGGCATGGTGAAGGGAATTAATTGGGACTAAAAGTAACTGAAGACATAATTTTTGAGTGACAAGAGACAATAGAAGAGACACTAACGTTGATAGAAAGAGAATAAAAAATTGTAGACTCATGGAAATGGATCTGATGATTAGGAGTTTAAAGGACGGTGTTCATGTTTCACTAGCTTTGAATTTGTGGCTGCATAAATTTTTTTTTTTTTAATGAATGTTATAAAGTCTCCTTTAGATTACAAACCATTCCATGAAAATATACGAAGTAGACACACATAATATGTATACTTTCTCTATAACAATATTTGGCTCTTGGTGTGATCATCTGAATGGTTCTGATCTTAGGGCTGCTAACAGGATGTTAGCCGTTTAATTCCTGGACAATGCAGCTCACGCACAGCTACCACCCATCTGCCAGCGGAGGCTTGTATGTTGCTATGATGCTGAACAGGCTTCACTGGAGCTTCTGGACTAAGACATAACAGAAAGAAAGGCCTGGTGATCTACTTCCCAAAATCATCTAATGGAAACCTTACGGATCACAAAGGTCAGATCCACAACCAATTATTGGGATGGTGCAGAACCAGGCAGCATTTCATGCCATTGTATATGGATTGCCATGAGTTGCGGGCCAACTTGACAGCAGCTAACAATGACAAACAGGATGTTCCTGGTCAATAGAGTGAAGTTGCTTTTATTTGACCAATGCAGACTATTGTAAAAGCCATTGCCTTTGAGTTGATTCGGACCCATAGCAACCCTATAGCACACAGTAGAACTGCCCCATACTGTTTCCAAGGAGCAGCTGGTAGATTCGAACTGCCAACTTTTGGTTAGCAGCCCTAGCACCTAACCATTGCACCACCAGGGCTCCCCTCAAAGTATAGTCGAGCTTAATGACGTGGACAGAATCAAGCTTTCGGGACCTTCATTTGCTGATATGGCATGACTCAAAATGAGAAGAAACAGCTGCAAACATTCATTAATAATTGGAATGTGGGATGAAAGAAATATGAATCTAGGAAAATTGGAACTCGTCAAAAATGAAATGCAATGTATAAACATTGAAATCCTAGGCATTAGTGAGCTGAAATCGACTGATATTGGCCATTTTGAGTCAGACAATCATATGGTCTACTCTGCTAGGAATGACAAATTGAAGAGGTACGGCATTGCAATCATCAAAAAGAAAATTTTAAGATCTATCCTGAAGTACAATGCTGTCAGTAATAGGATAATATCCATATGCCTACAAGGAAGATCAGTCAATACAACTGTTATTGAAATTTATGCTCCAAGCACTAAGGCCAAAGATGAAGAAATTGAAAATTTTTACCAACCTTTGCAGTCTGAAATTGATCAAACATGCAGTCAGGATGCCTTGATAATTATTGGTGATTGGAATGTGAAAGTTGGAAACAAGGAAGAAGGAACAGTACTTGGAAAATATGACCTTAGTGATAGAAATGATGCCAGAGATTGCATGATAGAATTTTGCAAGACCAAAGACTTATTAATTGCAAAAACCTTTTTTCAACAACAAAATGGCAACTATACACACGGACCTCACCTGATGGAATACATAGGAATCAAATCAACTACATCTGTGGAAAAAGTCAATCAAAAATCCCACTATCATCCGTCAGAACAAGGTCAATAACCTTCTGTGGAACAGACTGTCAGTTGCTCAAATGAAACTCAAGAAAATTAGAACAAGTCCACTAGAGAAAAAGTATGACCTCAAGTATATCCTGCCTAAATTTAGAGAACATCTCAAGAACAGACTTGATGTGTTGAGCACTAATGACTGAAGACCAGATGAGTTATGTAACGACATCAAGGATATCACACGTGAAGAAAGCAAAGTTCATTAAAAAGACAGGAAAAGAAAGAAAAGACAAAAATGGATGTCAGAAGAGATTCTGAAACTTGCTCTTGAATGTCAAGTAGCTAAAGGAAATGGAAGAAATGAAGTAAAAGAACTGGACAGAAGATTTTGAAAAGACAAAGTATTACAATGATGTGTGCAAAGGCCTGGAGTTAGAAAACCAAAAGGGAAGAAGACACTCAGCATTTCTCAAGCTGAAAAAATTGAAGAAAAAATTCAAGCCTCCAGTTGCAGTACTAAAGAATTCTACAGGGAAAATATGGAATGATGCAAGAAGCATCAAAAGAAGATGGAAGGAATACAGAGCCACTGTACCAAAATGAATTGGTTGATGTTTAACCATATCGGAAGGTAGTATATGATCAAGAACCGATGGTACTGAAGGAAGAAGCCCAAGCTGCACTGAAGGCATTGGCAAAAAACAAGGCTCCAGGAATTGACGGAATACCAGTTGAGATGTTTCAACAAACAGATGCAGCGCTGGAGATAGTCACTTACCTATGCCAAGAAATTTGGAAGACAGCTTCCTGGCCAACTGATTGAAAGAGTTCCATGTTTGTGCCCATTCCAAAGAAAGGTGATCCAACAGAATGTAGAAATTATCAAACAGTATCATTAATATCAAATGCAAGTAAAATTTTGCTGAAGATCATTCAAAAATGGTTGCAGCAGTACATTGACAGGGAACTGCCAGAATTTCAAGCCAGATGCAGAAGAAGATGTGGAATGAAGGATATCATAGCTGATGTCAGATGCATCTTGACTGAAAGCTGAGAATACCAGGAAGATGCTTACCTGTGTTTTATTGACTATGCAAAGGAATAACAAATTATATTGCAAAGATAAGGAATTCCAGAATGTTTAAGTGTGTTCAGAAGGAACCTGTACATGAATCAAGAGGCAGTTGTTCAAATAGAACAAGGAGCTACTGTGTGGTTTACAGTCAGGAAAGGTGTGTGTCAGGGTTGTATCCTTTCACCATGCTTATTCAATCTGTATGATAAGCAAATACTCTGAGAAACTGGACTATATGAAGAAGAACATGGCATCAGGATTGGAGGAAGACTCATTAACAACTTGCATTATGCAGATAATACAACCTTGCTTGCTGAAAGTGAAGAGGACTTGAAGGGCTTGCTGATGAAGATCAAAGGCTACAGCCTTCAGTATGGATTACACCTAAACATAAAGAAAACAAAAATCCTCACAACTGGACCAACAAGCAACAGCATGATAAATGGAGAAAATATTGAAGTTGTAAAGGATTTCAGTTAACTTGGATCCATGATTAATGCTCATGGAAGAAGCAGTCAAGAAATTAAATAATGCGTTACATTGGGCAAATCTGCTGCAAAAGATTTCTTTAAAGTGTTAGAAGCAAAGATGTCACTTTAAGGACTATGGTGTGCCTGACCCAAGCCATGGTATTTTCAATCCCTCATATGCATCCAAAAGCCAGACAATGAACAAGGAAGACCGAAGAAGAATTGATGTCTTTGAGTTATGGCGTTGGAGAAGAATATCGAATATACCATGGACTGCCAGACCAAACAAATGTATCTTGAAAGAAATATAGTCAGAATGTCCCTTAGAAGCAGGGATGGTGAGATTTCATCTCACATACTTTGGACATGTTATCAGGAAGGACCAGTCCCCAAAGAAGGGCATCATACTTGGTAAAAAGTGAAAAAGAGGAAGACCTTCAAGGAGATGAAGTGACACAGTGAATGCAACAACAGGCTCAAGCATAAGAACTGTGAGCGTGGCGCAGGATCAGGCAGTCTTTCATTCTGCTTGTGTACACGGTGTTGCTCCGAGTCGGAACCTACTGGATGGCACCTAACAACAACACGAACAATTTCATGGGAAAGTTTGTTAAGCCAGGTAACTTCAGCTGAATTTCTGTCTGAATAATTATGTATCAGTGAAGGCCAAAACTGTAAGATTTCACTGGATCTCAAAATCAGTGATATAAACTTTAATACTGACCACCATTTATTTAGTACATACCATGAACAAAGCCCTCTTCATTTATTGCCTTTACCTGTGAATAAGGAGTTATTATTTTGCAAATAAAGAAACAGATACTTAGGTTAAGTAAACTGTCCAGGGTTACACAGCCAAGAAGTAGTAGAGCTGAAACTTCAATGCTATACTGACTCTACTGCCTGTACTTAGTCGTGGCCTTAATCCCATTTTCTCAATTATGAGCCAGGGAAAATCCATCTAAAGCAACCTACTTTCCTCTCCTTTCTATTCTTTCTTCTGTAAACCTTTGTCCCCTTATTTCCTCCTTTCCTTCTTCTTTCTTCCACCTGGAAACTTTTTTCCAACTCATCTTAAAATCTATACAAAAGGCAACTCTTGATTGTCAACACAATGCATTTGGTCCTATGAAACTTTACGTGCCTCCAACAACAAGAAAATTTTGGCTCTGCTCAAGAAGCCCTGGAAGGAACGAGCCATATAAATGAGAAGAAAACACTCTTTCATTTAGTCTGATTTGCTTGTGCTCATAGATAAAAACAACTCGAATCATAATAAAATTCCAGAGAAAACAGAGCATCCCACAGGAAAAAAAAAAAACAAAAAAAAAACCCTTTAATCAAATTTACAAGTGCAGAAACACAGCCACTATTGATAAGCTTACAGATCTATTTCATCCATTCCAAGTGTGTGCTCAATGGTGAAATGGCAGGCAGATTTTGCTCCATAAAAAATTGAACAGTGGGTGTCCCAATTCACAGCAGTCATGATCTTGGTGCCATAATTTAACTTTAATTCTGAATGTATCAATCTACCAAAAAAAAAAAATTTGCAGTTGAGCCAATTCTCACTCATGGCAACCCCATATGGTGCAGAGTAGAATTGTGCTTCATAGGGCTTTCAATTCTGAGACACCTCATAGTGGGTTCAAACTGCCAACCTTTCACTTAGTAGACCACTAATTTCTCAATTTTTATGTGTAACTGCCCTCTTAGCACCTCATACTAAGTACAATTTTGGGGACATAGTCGCTATGAGTTGGAATAGACCTGACAGCAACAGGTTTGGTTTTGGTTTAGACACACCCAACCTGGAAATCGAGCTGAAGGTGGCAGAGGCAAAGATGGAATAATTCCTCTCTTTTCCGAGCACACTTCTCTGCAAAAAGTGACCAAAACAGAACCACGCAATCTTGCCCAGCTTTCTGCCCTTGAGCTCCTGCCTATACCAAGTACTACGGCATGTTCCCCCAAGCCTTTGCAGGAAACTATGAATGCAGCATCTTTTAAAACTTTTGGAGGAAGTATAGGAAAAGACCATTATGACTTATATGTAAAGAACAATATCTTGAGATCCTAAAAGTTCAACTACATAAGAAAAGATTGATAAACACGACATTAAAATTAAGAGCTCTATTTACCAAAAGTACCCTTAGAGAAATAAGAAGACAAGTTACAAATCGTGAGAAGATATTTGAAACACACATATAAATGATAAAGCATTAGTGTCCAGAATATGTAAATATATTTAAGAACTCTTAGAAAACAATATGAAAAAGGCAATGTAAAAAATGAGCAAAAGAACAAGCATTTCACAGAAGAGAGAAGAAAATTTGGCAATAAAATGTGAAATGATGCTCAATTTCAGTAGTAATTCCAGCCCTGGTGGTGCAGGGGCTAAGAGCTTGGCTGCTAACCAAAAGGCTGGCAGTTCAAATTCACCAGATGCTCCTTGGAAACGCTATGGGGCAGTTCTACCTACAGGGTCACTTTGAGTTGGAATCAAGCAGTAATCAGAGGAATGCAAATTACGACAAAAATGAGGTAGCATTATACACCATAAAAAAAAAAGGTTTGGCAAAATTTAAGAAATTTGACAGTACTAGGGGGCTCAAACACGGCTGCTAGGAGTATAAATTGGTATAATCACCTTACAAGACAATTCGGCATTGCCTTATAAACTTCAATATTCACACACTCTTTACAAGCATTCTACTCCTAAGTAAAGAAAATCTGTTGCACGTGTTTACCAGGAGATGTGTATAAGAATGTTCATAGCAGCTTTATTCATAAATGCAAAAAATGATATAGGGAAACTTAGAGGATAAATGATAGTATTTTATACACCAGTGACTGCAACAATGGGCTCAAACGTAACAACGATTGTGAAGATGGTGCAGGACCAGACAACATTTTGTTCTGTTATACATAAGGTCACTGTGAGTCAGAGCTGACTCAACGACACCTGACAGCAACAACAATTCAAGTATATATAAAGTAATTCTTTAAGGCAATAAGAAAAAGACAAATTTAATTTTTTTTCAAAGGGACAGGATATGAAAGGCAAATCACAGAAGATTAAACCTAAATTGAAACCAAACAAATAAAAAGATTTTCAGCCCCACCAGTAATCAGAGAAATTCAAATTAAAATAAGGAGTGCATTTTTTCCCCAACAGACAAGCAATAGCCAAAAAACTCTGATAATTTCAGTTGCTAGGAAAGTTGGGGAGAAACAGGAAATTTCATGCCCAACTGTAAAAGTGTAAATTGGTATATTCCCTTTGAAAATCAATTTGGGTATATTGTAAAGTTGAAAATGTATAAATAATGTGACCTGGTAACTTGATTTTTAGAAATAAACCCTCATGAAACACTTGTGCATATATACAAGGAACCATGAACTCAACATTTAATAAAGAAATTTTTGTAATAGGAAAATAACCGAACCACTTAAATGCCAACGTGGAATGAAAAATACTGTGTGGTAAACTCATATAATGAATATGGAGTATTCATATGGCTGACTATTATATAGAAATTGTAAGAAAAATAATTAATGCAAATAGATTTTAAGAACATGCTAGAGTGAAAGAAGTAGATGGCAGAAAAGCATGGTATATGTGATACTTTTATATTAATTTTAAATATCACATACAAAGGCAATACTATGTATTCTTACATGAATATATATTTATTTAAAGGTATTTTTAAATGTTCTAAAAAATTACATACAAAATTTAAGATACTACCTCCCTTGGGAAGTGGAGTGGGTAGGTAAGTAATATGAGTGGGAATAGTAGCACTCGGTAGTAGCCAAACATTTTTTATAACAATTTTCTTATATTAAAAAATAAAGCATGAAGAAATGTTGATGCGTTATATTTAGTGATTTTTTCTTACATTTGAATAAGCTTACCTTATATTTTATGTGCTATGTGATTTTAGGAGCCCTGGTGGCACAGAGAAACCCTGGTGGCACAGTGGTTAAAAGCTAAGCCTTCTAACCAAAAGGTCGGCACTTTGATTCCATCAGCCGCTCCTTGGAAACCCTACTCTGTCCTGTAGGGTCGCTATGAGTTGGAATCAGTTTGGGTTTGGTTTGTGTGATTTTAAGGCATGAGTTAGTTGAGGGATTTTTCTCAGGTTTCAGGGTGGAAGTTTGTGCCAAGAGAAGTATGACAATTCTACAAAAAAATAAAACATCCTAGCTGTTCAGAATATTAGCATTTCCCACACACAAGCTGTACTCCTACACAGCTTCCAAGGTAAAACCAAAAAATCCAGTTACCGTCAAGTGATTCCGACTCATAGCTACCCTATAGGACTGAGTAGAACTGCCCCACAGGGTTTCTAAGAAATGCCTCTTGGATTCAGACTGCTGACCTTTTGGTGGGTTTCCTTCCAAGGTAAAGGACTGAAAAAAACCTAGCTCCAGTTTCTCTAAGACCATGTCCAGTTTCTAACTAAATTAAGACCTCATATTTTTTCTGAGCAGCGGCTTAAAATGGATGTTCCTCTCCTCCATTCTTAAAATGAGGAATATAAGCAGCTTTGCTATGTTCACCCCTTCAACTCACTGTGAAAGTGAAACTACTTCCTTGGGAAATCTCTCTCACCCAACATTAAGCCCATCTCCCAGTCTAGGTGAGGTACCCCTCCTCTGCTCCCACAGTACACTGTACATCCACAGTCATAGCCCTTTTAACACCGTACCATAATCGTCTGCTTGGTGTATGCCATAAATCCCTTGAGGGGTAATTTCCTGGCTTCCAGCTCTGTGCCCTGGATTTAGGATTAAAAAAAAAACAACTCGTTGCTGTCAGGTCAGCTCAGATTTACAGTAACCCCATGTGTGCAGAGTAGAACTAAGCTCCATAGGGTTTTCAATGGCTGCGATCTTCTGGAAGAAGATCCAGAGCTTTCTTTTGAAGGTGCCTTTGTTTGCTTTTTAATTAATTTATTTTTTATTGTGCTTTAGGTGAAAGTTTACAGCTCAAGTTAATTTCTCTTACAAAAATTTATACATGTATTGTTTTGTGACATTAGCTGCAATCCCCACAATGCGACAGCACACTCCCCCTTTCCACCCCGGATTCGCTGTGTCCATTTGACCAGTTCCTGTCCCTTCCTGCCTTCTCATCCTGCTTTTAGACAGGAGCTGCCCATTTGGTCTTGTATATCTGACTGAACTAAGATGCACACTCCCCACGCGCATTAGTTTTTGTTTTATAGTCCTGTCTAATCTTTGTCTAGAGTGGACTTTGGAAATGGTTTCAGTCCTGGGTTAACAGTGCATCCGGGGGCCATAGCTTCGGAGGCTCCTCCAGTCCCTGTCAGATCATGATGTCTGGTCTTTCTACGGGAATTTGAGTTCTGTTCTACATCTTTCTCCTGCTCTCTCCAGGACCATCCACCGTGCTCCCTGTCAAGGCGATCATTGGTGGCAGCCAGGCACCATCCAGTTCTTGAGATGCCTTTGGGTAGATTGAAACCACCAACCTTTTGGTTAGTAGCTGAGCACTTAACCATTTCTGCCACTCAGGGACTCCTGGATTTACCATAGCATCTGGCATATAGTGTTTGTTCATTAAATATTTATTGAATGTCAACTAGCTAACATAGCACTTAAACACATTCTGGAGTCTTGCATATCTGTGCTGTTATCCATTTAAAGGATAGAGACCATGCTGGTGAAGTTACATGGAACAGGGACTCGGCGAAGTGCTGTGCTTACCTTTTTCTTGGTCTCTATCTGTTTGGTGCCTAGAGCAGTAGGGAAGTTGTATGGGGAATAAGGTGAGAGAGCAAGAAGTAGGAGGAATTAGAAGGTAACTTCTGTACTTATTCTGCCAACTACTGAACTGTGTACACATATTTGAGGTTCAGGTAGTTGAACATGTGCTAATGACCCCTTGCATGAATCTCTCTCTCCTGGGAAGTTATTTGTCTTTCCCTAGCAGTGACTGTTTCTCCTAGGTCATTTTTCAATGCCTGCAGTGGTCATAATAGCAATCCATCACCCCCCAAAACCTTTACCAAGTATGTGGAATAAAAAGCTGAGGAAATTCATTTAGTCAATCATAGAATTTTAACTCATGGCAGTTAGAACCTGGTTTGACCCTGCCCAGTCTTATACCAACATTGTTTTGACAGCGGAATAAAATATATATGTAATCTTAAACGCTGTGTATTTTCCCCCGTGGGTGTCCAGCAGAGTACTTTTCTCCCAAAGAACTGCAAGAATTTTTAAAGGCACTTTGGCTCTCAATATTCTATATGCTAATAAAGAAATTCTTTCTATATATGAAACTGTGAAGCAAGCAATGCATTTTTTTTTCAGTTATTAAACCATGTTAATGCTTACCGTGAAGGCATTTATTGCTCATTCAAGAACTAACTATACCAATAATGGCCCCTGCTTCTACTTGTTTTTTAGCTACTTCATAGTTTTCAGCTTTCTTTACTTAGTACCTGAAATAACCTAGGAAAGGTAGGGCACAAAAGAAATGGATTAATAATAACAACTATAATTATATATAATATCCCTAGCACAGTTTACAAGTCACTATTACCTATACTTTCTAATTTATTATAATGCTTTGAACAAAACTGTGAAGTGTTCCTCCCATTGAAAAGACAAGAAAACTGAGATTAAGGCTGTTGAAGAAGGTCCTATAGGATCTCTATGAGTCGGAATCAACTCTACAGCACCTAATAACATTTGTGTAAACCGTAAATAAATGCTTCTAATTCCTAATCAGTGTTCTTATACTCTTTAGGGAAAACTATGGGGTATAGTTCTACCCTGACATACATGGGATTCCCATGAATCAGAACTGTCTCAACATCGACTGGCTTTCATGGGTATCTTTATCGTTCCAGGAGTTCCCGGGTGATACAGTTAACATGCTCAGCTGCTAACCAAAAATTTGGAGGCTCGAGTCCACAGAGAGGTGCCTTAGAAGAAGGGCCTGGAGATTTACTTCAGAAAAATTAGCCACTGAAAACCCTGTAGAGCACAGGTCTACTCTAATACACATGGGGTCACCATAAGTTGAAATAGATTTGACAGGAACTGATGCTTTGGCTTTTATTTCTTTTGTTATTCATCGGCTTTCAGTGAAATCTTATGTAAATGATATAAATACACCAACTTTGGCCTAACTACTAATAGACGAATGGGTTCTCTCTTAGACCAGAAGGTTCAAGGGGGAACAATGCCATACATTCGTGCCATGATCTTCAAGATGGTCGCAATGTAAATTTGCAAGAAACACTCTAAATAAAGGAAACAAAAGTCTGGCTATAGAGCCTAGCTAAGCCTTTCCCTTCCGGAAATTCTCCCTTTGCTACCAACCCTGAAGAATCCGGTTTTATTAACGAAAATGGCAATGTATATATACCTTTCCCTGAGACTAACCAACCCTAATCCTATGGGATCTAAGATCTGCCCATGAGTGGTGAACAAATGCAAGGACTCAACCTGAGTTTCTAGGCTCAAGCTTTTATAAGAGTGGGCACTGCACTCCTATAAATTCTTCAGCACTGTACTGACCTTCAGGCTCCAAGGCTGTAAGAGGACTGTAAAAAGATGTAATTTCCTGGCTGGTGGACTCAAAAATCTCCAAATCACATCCATAGAAATGCCCAATCACATCACTGAAAGGCACAGGGAAAGCTTTCCTTCTAAGGACAGATCAATATCAAGGCAAATCCACATCTGACTTCAACACCTGTGCAAGGAGGAAAGCTCCCAGTTTGTTCCTATTCACTTAGTGCTGTTGCTGGAATGAGAGCCAGGCTTCCTGCCTCTCTCTTTCACTGTGGGTGTTCAGCGTACAGCTCCTTCTGTTGATCAGCAAGACAAAGATTACTATCGGGCTGAGACCCAAGGAAAGATTGCAATTTAATAACAAATCCTTCCCTACTCCATCCAAGCTTAGATAAGAGAGTCTCAAATGCTCTCTCAAGAATCAACTATCCAGGACAAAACAAACAAAACAAAAAAAAAACCTGTTGTGTAGCAAGAAAACAGGTATCATCCCTCACAAAGCTGTGTCTGGCTCCTAGAAATCTCCTGGACAAATTCTATTCAGGTTCAAAGAACTACCCAACTACTCAGATTTCTACGCACCACCCTTAATATTCTCCTCCCAAGTTGTACAACTCCCATGATTTGCATTTGCTCCATCAACTTCATACTCATCAGAGAAATGTCTACGTCTGGGCCACACACAGTCCAGTCAGGAACGTCCCACAAGATGACCCTGTCTTGAGTATGTCCAGAATGGCGAACAACATTGTTCTCCAATTACTACCCTCCCACCCCTTCTCGTGTCATTTATAATAGGAAGTGCATTTTAGATTTCCATGTCCTTCTGAAAACTGAAATTAATCCTAACCACTGGATGAACTCCAAGAGATGCTTTGAAGAGATACTTGGCCTGGTTTTCTTTATACCAGTTTCTCATCAGAACAGTCATAGTAGGGGAAAAACATCTTTTTATTCAATAAACATATTACTCATTGGTCTTTACGGCTTCAGTTTTCTGGGCCTGTGTCCTACCTTCAAAATACTGGTGGGCTGGAGAGGTACCTAACTACAATGCTATCTCTAACTCCACCGTCTGCTCCCCTGGTGACGACATGCAGTGAATTAAATATGAAGAGGGGCAAGAGATCAATACATGGCTTTTTAAAGAAGTTCTACCAGCACAAGTTCTGAATGGCTTTTGATGCCTCTGGAATAGAAGTACCCTAAGGGCAGTGAACAGGAAGGACATCTGCAGGTACTTAAATTTTCAGGCACATTGGGAGACCCAGGAGATAAAGACATCAACAATCTCTCTACCTCCTCCATTTCTTTCAAGCTCTATGATGAGATTGATCATGACTTCTAGGTTCACCCCACATCATGCCCTCCTTCAGAGAGACAACTAAATCCAGGCCATTCTCACTTCTGTTCCACAGAATTCTAACATTTACCTGTAAGTTCCTGGCAGCATCTCTGATAGTCTGTTTTCACAGATGCTCTCCTTTTGATTCTGTTTTCAAGTTAGCAATCCACCTGGCTCCTAAAAGCTCTTAAAACTTAGATCTCCTTTTCCCTAAAGCTATTGTGTTCTCAAGTCTTGAATAAATGGTTGCAATAATCCATCTACACCTGGGTTACAATGTCAAAAAACTGTATGAGAGCTCTCTGCTCGTATTGAATTCAGCAGCAAATGTCAGAGTTCACTTACGTGAAGTGTTGTTTTAGCTAAATGCTCACCAGGGACTTCACAGGACTCACCGGCCTCCTGGGGATGTGAGCACATTCAACAAATCCAGATTAAAATCATTCAGGCCACAGAGGATCTTCAGTCCCATTATTTCCAGGCATCTGACAAAAATTTAACCTCTCTCATGGTATAGCTAGATATCAGGTAAGAAAGTATTGCTCTTCATTTCTCTAGGGTCTTCCCAGTGCCTGACCCTGGATTATAAATCAAAAAGGAAACATGACCAACCAGGGTAGGTGTCCCCACACATTCAAAACACTGATGTGTGTAGCATTTGTTGGTATTTCCTGTCAGGACTTCCAGGAACATATTTTTTTTATTTTAATAATTCAATATAATAATAGAAACCCCAACCTTCTAGCAAATAAGCCTTTAATTTTCCAAAAATTTAGCTGTAGGCTTATTTTATGAATAAATATTTTTTATGTTGTCTTAGTGTCTAGAGAATTGTGTCTCTGGCATTGCAGGACAAGGCATTCAGGGAAGGCCCGAGTCCCAAGAAGCCCACTCTGATGCTCTGTGAGTTGATCCAGGGAATGGATTGGGAGAGGGGGTGCTATAGAAGAGCCAGGCCCAGACCAGCCACCACCCATCTAACAAAACAAGAGCAGCAGGACAATGGATACTAAGAGAAGCCCGCAGTGGTGTTCTGGGGCAGAAATTTAACTTTTTAGCCATCCAAGTGAGCCTAGGACTGGCCAGCCCAGGCTTTTTTTGGCATTTATTTCTAATACTCATCCTTTGCATTCCAGTAAGTTAAAAATACATTTTTTAAAAAACTAAATTTAATCTTAACATATTTAGTACTCAATCTGGGCACTATTTTCTTTTTTTTCCGGTTTGACATGCAATTGATACAATTGTAAAAACATTTTAGTGGAGATAGAAGCAGCCTGCTCAGAAACTGCTTCTGAGTACCAAGAGATGCTGTTTCCACAAGGGACCTGATGATCAGTGTCAAGATTTTCTCATACAGAAGATGGAGAGGAGTGCTCTCTCTCCTGCTCTGTGACAATATTCAGAATTGAGCCACTCCAGCCTTACCATGAGCCAATACAAAGCATGGTGCTTGCACTGTGGTGAATTTTCAAAAGCAAACTACTCCTTCAGATACCTCAGGTGCTTTTGTATATACACACACTGCCTCTGAGGTCTCTGGGTGTTGTAATAACCAAAAGGTTGGCAGTTTGAGCCCATCCAGCAGGGCTAGAGAAGAAAGCCCTAGTGATCTGCTTTCATAAAAGATTGCAGCCCAGAGAACCCTATGGATTTCAATTCTACTTTGTAACAACTGGGGACTCCAGGAGTAGGAATCAACTCTCGGGCAATAGGTTTCGGGTTTTTTGTTTTGTTTTGTTTTGTTTTACACTGCTTCTGAGATAACACATTAAAGTTACCCACTTTAAGCATTTCTACTGATCATGTGCTGATGGTTCTAACCAACTCAGAAAGAAGAGAGAGAGAGGAAGGAAGGAAGGTAAAGAGAAAAGGAAGGGAAAAGAGGTGGAATGAGTAAGGGGAAGGTGAGAGGGGAGGAGAGAATGGAAGAAATGCATATTGGAAAAGAAGAAACAGAACTGTCATTAATTGCAGACATGATCATCTACCTAGATAACTCAAATGAATCTACAAATTACTGAAATTAATAAAACTCTATCACCAAGAGGCCAAAACTATTGATTTTGTAATTATATAATCGTATGCCCTCCTCTGCACATTTTGACAGTCAGGCGCTGAGACAGTTCACACTGGTCCCTTGCCCTGTGAACACTATTTCTCCCTACATCACAATTCCTGATCTAACTGAAGATGGCTGTACTGTATTAGGATTAGGGAATTAAGTAAACCAAGAGGGAAGGATGTCTGAAACTTTTATGGCCTGTGGCTTTAAAGATTTTGATTCAAATGCATCAGTGCAGGTGAGATGCCCTAGATCTATTCTCCCCTGGCACCAGGAATTCAGTAATCCTATAAAAGAAGAAAACGAACTTAAACCCAACCTAATTTGTTCCTTATCCACTGATGTTTGTGATCATTGATTCCTTTTAAGTGGGTCTAAACAATTTATATAAAGGCTTTTTATTGAAAATTTTCCTAAGAACCCCATCAATGCTACCACTTCATATCCCAGGGTCTACCGTTATTCTAATTTGGAAAATCAGGACCATGTGGTCCATTTACTTCTGACTCCTCTCCTGTTTTCCGTATAACCTCAAGATCAAAAGCAACGTTAGAAATCTCACCTAAAAGTGCTGTGTTCTTAAATCATTTAATAATCATCAGGAAAACTGAATCATTTTAGGGAGGTCCTGTGCCATATCACTTTCTAAATAATATTAGTTATGTAATTTCTAATCGGTGTTGTTGTTTTGTTTTAGTGGAAAAATAATAAAAGAAATTTAGGATTTAAGCAGCATTGCCTCCATTTTGTCAAACGTTGATCTTGCACCACTAGCCTCAAATAGCACGGTAATTACTCACTACTTTCTTCTTCTTCCTCAAAACAAACTGAAAGCTCTTTCTCAGTTTTAGCACCTTAGTCCTATTCTTCCAAAGTTTTCGTGTTTAACCAGACGAGCAGCTTCAAACCCACCTGGACTCAAGGTGTGAGTAGTACTGCACTTGGCCATGAGAAAGCAGCAAAGGCCTAGAACCACATGGTCATGTGGTCTAATGGGCTGTCTCTACAGAAAGGTAAGTCAGAATCTCCTAATTTTACTGACCAAAAGACCGTAGAGAAATTGGGAGTGCACCAAGCATGGCTGAGCAGAGATCCCATTTATTCATTCAACACTTAGTTTTATCTTTTAATCTGATGTGTCTTTGTTTTATAATTTTTTTTCCTATGTCCCAGTGTCTTTCAAATATATCATTTGTACAGTCATCATCAGTGACTCATCCCAAGAGTTTCTGATTCAGGTCTGGAGTCAAGCCCAGGAATCAGCATTTGGCCAAACACCACAGTTCACTCTCATTCACGTTAAAGTTTGAGAACCATGACTAATCCTCAATGATTTCATACAGTTTAGTTATTTAATCTTAAGCTCTCTTTTATGTTGCATTATTATTTTTCTTCATAGTAACTAATATTGTTCACTTTTGACTGCCATTAAAAATGTTTTTTCTTAGGGCTTGCAGAGTCTTATTCCCTCTCATTTCCAAAGCTACTTATTTAGCTACAAACTACTTTAGAGGCAGTAAAGTGTGATACAAGAAACATAATGGGCTTTGGAGTCAGACATCCCTCACCACACCACAGTTTGTGTTGAAGACAATACATAACATAGTTGATATGGGGATTAGAGTTCTATGTGTCCAAATCTGGCTCAGGGTGGGAGATGATCAAAGAGCAAACTGGAATAACCACTCCAATTAAATTGTCTAAGTTTAGTTCTTGTAGCAGCAGAAGTACTAATGGATTGTATGCTATTTGTAATAACATTTAAAATAACTCCAGGCAGGGTTCCCATTTGGCTTACAAAGTTCTGTCTGTCAGTCTCACAAAGAAGATTTTGTGAAGTCTAGGAAAGATTCAGCTTGATTTTTAGATTCCTAAATCCTCTGTAGAGGTTTGAGACTTAAGATATCCACACAGTTAAAGAAGTTGTTTTTGTTTGTTTGCTTGTTTGTTTTTTATAGAATTGGCCTGTAGACTTCCTACTTGAAGAAGACAAAATGGTACGAGGCTGCCCATAAACTACCTCCATTACTTGTGGTTGGTCCTTTTCTCTCCCTGGATCTTAAGAGAATTTGAGACCATCATGAGTGACATTTAGAGACCCTATTGGCTAAACCTACATTTAAATATATTTCCTCTTCTCTCTCTTTTTTCTTTTTTTAATTCGTGTCTGAGAATTATCATAGCAATTATATTTTCCTTGCTTAACAGTGAGGCATGACCTGGTCATAAAGACTAAAGAAATAAAAATTATCCTGACAAAGACATTAGTGTTTATTTTACTTAGTATAATATAAAGAGGGAAGAATTGACAACTTTCTTTTCTGATAATTTAATTTAGACATAGAAAAGACTTGGCCACAAGCTGCCCTAGAATTTCATACCTCCTGTATGGTTCCCTTTGGAGGTTTCTAAGGGATCTATCACCAGCCTTCAGAATCATTGACATAATTAGGCATAAAAAGGGCTCAGGATTTCATTTTACTTGTAGCCACAATCAACACCCATGGAAGCAGCAGTCAAGAAATCAAGCGATGCATTGCATTGGGCAAATCTGCTTCAAAAGACCTCTTTAAAGTGTTAAAAAGTAAAGATGTCACCTTGAAGACTAAGATAGCCATATGCATGCAAAAACTGGGCAATGAATAAGGAAGACTGAAGAATTAACGCCTTTGAATTATGGCGTTGGTGAAGAATATTGACTATACCATGGACTGCCAAAAGAACAAACAAATCTATCTTGGAAGAAGTACAGCCAGAATGCTCCTTCAAAGCAAGGATGGTGAGATTTTGTCTCACATACTCTGGACATGTTATCAGGAGGATTCAGTCCCTGGAGAAGGGCATCATGCTTGGTAAATTAGAGGTTTGGCAAAAAAGAGGAAGATCCTCAATGAGACAGATTGACACAGTGGCTGCAACAATGGGCTCAAGCATAACAATGATTGTGAAGATGGTTCAGGCCTGGGCAGTGTTTCTTTCTGTTGTACATAGGTCACTATGAGTTGGAATCAACTCAATGGTACCTAACAACAACACAACACACCTGAAAAGGAGCCCTGGTGGTATAGTGGTTAAGCATTCAGCTGCTAACCATAAGGTCACTGGTTCAAACCCACCAGCCACTCCATGGGAGAAAGATGTGGCAGTCTACTCCCAGAAATATTACAACCTAGGAAACCCTATGGGGCAGTTCTACTGTCTCATATGGGGTCCCTATGAGCTAAAACTGACTTTACAGCAACAGGTTTGGTGGTTTTTGTAATACTCTTATATATGTGAACCCAAAATTGAGGTACTTGGCATGACTAAAATGGCAGCCCCATATCTAAATTAAACTCCATTTTGAATCAAACTTCAACTTGGCCTAAAATCTTTGCTTCAGCTGCTCTGAAAAGACAATTCAGCTTCTTATAAAAGCTTAATTGCTTACAACCCAAAAGGAGCAAGTGTCAAGATTTTAGCTTGTTCAAGGAATTGTTTGTTAAAAGATGTTTGTCAAGAGAATTTGCACGGCTTGATTCAAGAATAATGCTTGGGTCAACATGTCCCAGGAGGTTAGGAATTAGAAATTATAATGTTAAGAAAAAATTAGTTTAACAACCCCATTGTAACTGTTTGTCATGTACCCCCTCATGGCTATGAGCACATAGTCCTCTCTTTACTCCACCAAATAAAAACCTCATTCTCTTCTTGCAATTTGGAATTCTATAGTACACTGCCTTGGTGCTAGTATGACTCCCAAGTCGTGAATCCCTCTACTTTTCAATAAAACTCTTTGCTTTTACTTCTAACAGAGCGTAAGACTAATACTTCACTATGACACCCCGAAAATACTACTGATCCAAGAACTTCAAACAGCTGCCTTTCTTAACTCTTCATAGTTGCATCAAAACAGGTCTGACCAGTAGGGAGCAGAAGAAAGCAGAGATGTGCCCAGGGGCCCATTTAAGGGTCTTGTGGATGCCCAGAACTGGTGAATATGAATACGTCAATTCTCATCATGGCAAGTCAGGGTCTCAAGGGATGGCAGGCATAAATTTTTGCCATTCTTAGTAAAACTAGAAACAGATATCCCAGGGTTGATGATGGAGGGAGAAGTTCATAAGAGAAAATATCAACAGGATGTATAGCCCAGAACTTCATTGCCAAATCACCTTGTTCTACAACAGTGGCTCTTACAATGGGGCGGGGGGGGAGCGAGGACATGAATTCCTTTGAGAATCTCGTGAAAACTTTAGACTCCTTTCAGAAAAATAGTTATTTCCATGTACAGAATACTTATATTCCTGGGATCCACCTGCCTCCCAAACACCTTCCACCACACGTGCATACACTCCATACCACAGCACACCACCCACGTGCACACACTCATACACACACACACACATCAAGGAGCCATGGGTTCTAAGTAATAAATGGTTTTAAACTCTTCCTTATTAATGACCACCACTACACTGAGGGCTGAAGGAAAGATATGTAACAATGATTCCCCCTCAGCATTCTGGCCCATCGGAGTACTAGTAAGTCTTTGAATATCTGAGTTATAGCTGAAGCAGTACTAATACTTAATTAAGACTAGGAAATAAGAAAATGAAAATAAACAGAGTAAGATATAAGCAAATAAGCTGATTAACTGACTACCTGGGACACTTGCTTAATCACCTGAGCTCTGCAAAGGCCAGATTCAACAAAATGAAACCCAAAGGAAAGAGACAATCGTACATGTAAACTGTTCTGAGGGACAAAAAGGGAAGGCTATCCCTCTGGGGCTCTAAAGAGATTATTCCCAATAGGCTTTTGTATATCCTCGTGGCCAAACCTGAGGTGGTCATTAAAATAAAGGCAAAAATGTCATTCTCTCTTTATTGACATCAGAGCCCAGGCCATTAACTTGAAGAGGTGAATACAGACTAGAAGATAGGAACACCAAACAGTATAACTAAAACTTGGACTTGCTTTCATCTTGAGTTGATTTAGAAGGCAAAATCTGCCATGAGATTCCTAGCACGTAAAAGATCTCTTTGGGGAGTTTCTGAGGGATCTATGACAAGAATGGGGAAAGCTATATTATTTGCATTCAATGGTTATCTATCTTTTCCTGGTTCCCTGAGAATAATAGAAGTTTGAAGGACAACAGAAAGCATAGAAAAAGGAAGAAACAGGGAAATAGCTATGGTCTGAATGAATATAAAAATTATTAGTACTGACAACTAAGATGCCAAAAAAAAGCAAGGCAGGAATTTTGGAATGGAGATTTACGAAACACTTTCTTTATCTAATCATTTTGTGCCTACTCTCAATTGTAACAGAGCCCAAAATGCCATAAGAAAGTGGGTCACTTATGGCAAAAGGGAATACACTGAAGGACAGGCTCTGGTGTGCCTCTGTGACAACACCAGCTCCAGGTAGGAAAGAAACCAGCTGTGTCTTGAAGAGAAATGAATTTACTGGACTTCGAAAGGCCAGAAATTGAGGAAGGGAACCTGGAAGTCTGAGAGAAGGGGCCCAAGAATCTTCAAACAGAGGAATATCAAGATAAAGTGATAGAGAATAAAGCCTTTTTGTATAGAAATTAATGCCTGAACACTCAGCTATTAACTGAAAGGTTAGTGGTTCAAATCCACTCAGAAGGTGCCTTGGAAGAAAGGCCTGGTGCTCTATTTCTGAAAGACCATAGCCATCAAAAGCCTTATGGAGCTTAGATCTCTGAAACACATAGCGTTGCATGTCTCAGAATCAACAGCAACTGCTTTGGTTTGTATCGATAATCTTTGGACGTAGGAAAAATCTAAAGAACAAACAGAGTGGAACAACTAACAGGTATGCATTAACTGAAGCAATCTGAATGGGGCCACCTGAGGAATCAGGTGAATAGAGAATAGAGAAACAGAGGTTTAGGCCACTTGAGGAGACTTAATTCATTTAATGAGAACCAGTGCTGGAAAAAAAAAAAAAAAAACTGATTTCAGATGCAAGGGTGTTCAAATAGTTGAGAGATGAGAGTACTTCAGCCTTCAGGCACCGTCTGTGAAGGAAAGTGCAGGGCTGACAAAAGCACCAGGGAGCCAGCTCAAACACGGGTATGTCAAGGTGACAGGACCTAAATCTCATGCTGTGAACTCTTTCAGAGAAACAAGCACACGTAAAATCACATGCACTTTTGCTTAGTGTTAAAACAGTCCTTCAGTCCTTCATCTGTTGCAGCTAGAAGGGAAAGAAAACTTAAATAGAGACTCATAGACTTGGAAGGGCCCTTAGAGATGATCTAGTCAAACCTTCATTTTACCACTGAGGAAACTGAGTGAGGCCAGAGGAGGTGAAGGGATTTGCCCAAGGTCACACACATGATTGGCTCATGATAGATATGGAATTTAAAGCCTTAGTTGACCTCTCCTAGTCTAATATTCTTTGAAAGATATTCCAGAAAGAGAGTACCATCTGTGCCATAAATTCATCCAACAACTGCAAAAGCAAAAACTTGATAAGCAGAGATAATGTTCTACCATAGATGACCTCTGTATAGCTCCATCTGGTCTCTTTAGTAAGTACCTCAGTATCTATCCGGCGTAAGAACTAATAAAGGCAATTAGTGGTAACACACGCAATTGAACAGGTCATATCTGCCAAAAGCAAATTAGCCAGCTAACTTGCAAATGGACATCTTAAAGTTGTTCCAATAAGAGAACTAACCCCAGTAAAGATTCCCAACATATGTGGAAAGTTCATTAACACTATTAGGATATTGACTTATGATCATAAGGATATTTTACCATGCCAATTTCCTCCTTGAGATGTATCCGTAATAAGGAGATCAAGACAAATTCAACAGAAGTTCAATTTTTTCCTCACGTGAAGACAAAGTTTGGCTTCTCATGGCTCTCAAGATATAGATCTGAATACTTTAGAAAACCTGATGAACAGAACACAAGAACACTGACTTATTAAACTCCATTCATAAAAAGTGCTCTTAAAACCACTTTCTACGTAAGCAGAAGCAATTTTTTTAAATATTCTTTTAGGGATCTTTGAGAACTAGAATTTATTTTCCTTCATTAGAGTATAATTTGGCTGAGAAGGAGGGATGTAACTTCTTGCTTTTCCCAAGGACTATGATTCCATAGAAGAAAACCATTCCATGAGAGGAATCGATCGGAAGCATTATAATAAGTTGCATGTACTGGAAACTTTGGAGTTATCTTTGATATCTCTATTGCCATCAATCAGTTTCTACGTTCTGGAAATTGCACCTCTCGATGCCCTTTGTATCTCACACCCAGCCCTTTCAATTCACAATTCTTCTGATCTTTGAGTTCCCCTCCCTAGAAGCCTAGGCTATTGCTCATATGCTATTAATGTCTCTATGTCTAATTTCTCCCTACTCTAATTTACCTTAAACTCTGCTTCTCAGTTAATCTTCCTTTTATGACTTTTTGAATGCTTTCAGTGGCTTTTTGCTTCCTTTAGAATAAAGTCCAAACAGAGTCCTTTAGAATAAATCTGTATCGTTAGGCCCCAGTCTATACTGAGCTTTATCCGTGGATTTTCCTACTTAGCCCAGGCATTCTACACTGAGCCACCATGGACTATTTGGTGTTCCCATGAGGATGTTTTTCTGATAGTAGGTGCTCAAAAATGTTTGTTAAATTAAATCAAAACCTGTCAAGGGTGAATTAGCTTTATCTTACACTACGATACAAAAAAAAATGATAGAGATTAAAACTCCTGCCTTTTAAACCTCCATTCCCATTAGTTAGCTTTCCTTTGGATAGAGTTCTAGAGCATTTTACTCACCTTTTTTTGGCTGTCCGTATGTGTATAGTTGCTTTCATTGTATAAATGAGTGACTCAAAAATCAGCCACAATGCTATATTGTATTGGGTATTAGCTCCCTAGGGCTGCTATAATAAAGCACCACAAACTGGGTGGCTCAAAACAACGGAAATTCATTCTCTCACAGTTCTGGAGGCTAGAAGTATGAAATCAAGGTGTCAGCAGAGCCATGTTTCCTCTGAAAGCTCTAGGGGAGAACCCTTTCTTGCCTCTTCTAGTGGCTGCCGGCAACCCTTGGTGCTCCTTGATTTGCAGCTGCATCATAGCAATCTCTGCCTCTGTGGTCACATGACCCTCTTCCCCGTATGTGTCTCTGTCTCTGAATCTCACCCTCCTTAAAAACCAAAAAGCAAACCAAACGTGTCGCCACCGAGTTGATTCCAACTCATAGCAACCTTATAAGGATGCCATTAATTGGAATTAGGGCCCATCTTAATCGAGGGAAAAAAAAAAATCCAGAATGACCTCATTTTAACTTGATTTTACATCTGCAAACACCCTATTTCCCAGCAATGTCACATTCACAGATATGGGGGTTAACACTTCAACATATCTTTTGGGGGAACACAGTTCAATTCAGATCATATGTGAATGAAAAATTATCACTACAGTCATACCAAAGTATTATCACAATGATAATTATTTTCTTTAAAAAAACTTACCAAATTGTAATAGATTTTATTCCCTCCAAATGCAGAGAATAAAAAATGCAGTTCAATGAAACATTTGATTTCAGGTGTTTATAAGTAAAGCAAGAAAAATAGTTCATCACATTTGCTCACACCATACACATTCTAATAAATTTAAAATAAAAGCAGTGGAGAGGAATAAACAGCTACATAGTCTCTGAGTGAGATGCTGAGTCTTCATGACCACTGGAACTGTTGACTACACCAATGTGCTGAGGAATAATACTAAAAGAGTAATTAAAATATTGAGTTATCAGAATAAAACTTCCATTTATGGTGTGCTGTGCCCCAAAATGTTGATCTAAAACAAACAAACAAAAATAGCTGAATTATGTTATATCTTGTCTGCTTGGCTCACTTGAACCAGTTTACAGCTAGGAAAAGAAAAATGAAAGGAAAACTTCATGGTGGATGTCCTGTTCTTTAACTATACACAATAATGAACATTTTTTCCTACTTCGATATCCTGAGAATAAATGATTACATGCAAACACAACATTGAGAATATTTACCAAACAAAGGGAAAGATAGAAGATAGCATTTATAAGTGTGATATTCCCCAGGACACCAACTCTATGAAAGAGTCCTACAAATTGCTACTGCAGCATTGTCCCTCAGCATCTCTTCTGGGGACACACTGTCTAATTTAGGGACAGTTCCAAGGGACTGGAGCACTGGTGGTGCAGCAGTTATGCACCTTGGCTGCTAACCAAATGGTTGGTAGTTCGAACCCACCAGCTACTCCACAAGAGAGAAGACCTGGTGATCTGTTCTCATAAAGATTACAACCTAGGAAACCCTTTGGAACAGGTCTACTCTGTCCTATAGGTTTGATATGAGTCTAAATTGACTCAATGTTGTCCTAAGGACTAGGTCTCCGGACAGCACAAGCGGTTTGTGATCAGCTGCTACCCTAAAAGTTGGAAGTTTGAACACACTCGTCAATGGCACAATAGAAGGGCCTGGTGATCTGCTTCCATAAAGACTACCCGTTGTTACACATTGCCATCGGGTCAATTCTGACTCCTAGCGACTCTATAGGACAGAGTAGAACTGCCCCAGAGAGTTTCCAAGGAGCAGCTGGTGGATTCAAACCGCTGGCCTTTTGGTTATCTGCCAAATGCTTAACCACTGTGTCACTAGGGTCCCTCCATAAAGACTACCAAAACACAAACCAAATCCACTGCTGTCGAGTCGATTCTGACTCATAGTGACCCTATACGACAGAGTAAAACTGCCCCATAGAATTTCCAAGGAGCGCCTGGTGGGTTCGAACTGCCGACCTTCTGGTTAGCAACCATTGCACTTAACCACTGTACCCCCAGGGTTTCCATACAGACTACAGAAAAGAAAATTCTACAGAGAAGTTCTACTCTGTAACACATGGGGTCGCCATGAGTCAGAATTGCCTTGTCAACAACTAGCTTTTGTTTTTTTGTTTTTTTTTTTTTTTTCCTCTATGGACTGATGCATCCTGTCCTTCCTCAGTGAACTTCCTTTGGGCCAGAACCGACACCTGTAAGCCCAAGATACCCATGTAGCATGAGGCCAGCTGGGGAACGATCTGGCTTTGTCCTCGGCTCACTCCACTTTTGCCAGCCTCTTGACTTGCTCTGATCTCATCTGCTTCCTTCCCTGCCCCCTGGTGTTTTTTTCAGGGAAAGAACATAACACAGACCATCAGGTGGGGAGGTTAGAGTCAGTCCTGACTTTCTACTAACCAGCTGAGTGACTTTAGGCAATTACTCTGCCTGTCTTTGTCTCATTTTCCTCAGATACGAAATAGTTAGAATCATATTTCCCACGATTGCTGTGAGTATCCAATGAGATACCAAGTAAAACATTTTGAGAAAAGCAGCATACTAAGCATGAGTACCTATTTCCCCGATATATTTCATCCTTAAAACACCTACATTGAGAGGTAGTGGATGCTTTGACAGTCATCTGTTCTGTACTTGAACAGAAAGAAGATAAAGACTGAAACACAGAGAGTGACATTCCTCTCACCCAAAAACCCATTGCCATGGAGTCAATTCCAACTCAAAGTGACCCTATAGGACAGAGTAGAACTGCCCCATCAGGTTTCCAAGGAGCAGCTGGTGAATTCAAACTGCCAACCTTTTGGTTAGCAACCAAGCCCTCAACCACTGTGCCAGCAGGACTCCCTATTCCTCACATAGTACAGGAGAAATCAGTCATTACAATTCCAATTTCCTCATTCCAGGTCTTAGAGTTTTCTTAAAAGATCGTGAAAGACCTCTTCATTCCTCTGCCATCAAATCGTTTCATATAGAAAAAGAGGTTTGAGGTTGGAAGTGGTCAGAGCCTGTGACAACTTGAGAAGACATTCAGAAGGTGAAGAAATATACTCTGGCTGTCAATTACTCAAAAAGATAAAATTGTATTCTTAGAACTTTCATAAAGGCACAAAATTAGACTTCAGGACTTGAGGAAAGGAACTTAAGTGAATTATAAAAGAAAGGAAATGGATGCTGAAAATTCCTGAAGGCTAAAGAACTACCTCAGATTTAATGGCCCTTTGGAAAAACAATAGGATCTCCTATAAAGCATCATAATATGGACCGTTTCTAACATCACCTCTTTGTACCTCATCTTCTACACCCTCTGCTACAGCTGCCCCCATGGCCTGGGGGCCCTAAAGCCAACCCACTTTCTTTCTGCCCTTAATACCTTTGCACATGGTATGCCATCTGCCTAGAATTCCTTCCCTCTGTTTGATTGCTAGCCTGATTGCTAGGAAAAAAAAAAAAAAGTTGTATAGCTTTTGGTCAAAAGAAGGACTAGATATTTGAACAAAAGTAGTTTCCCCAAAAATTGTCCTTCATAAAATTGCAACTGAGGACAGTGGGTAATAGGTACCTCCATTCTTTAACAAGAGGTGCTAGGTAATCCACAGGATCTGCTGAGAAAAAGTGAAATCAGGTTTGTGATCGTTCCTCCAGTATGCACACCCAGAGTATACATAACAGAAAGCTAGAGAATCATTGAGGAGCATAATCAGGGCAGATTTACTGAAGTGATGCAGTTATTGGCCTAAAAAGGTGAATCTAAGGCGTTCCTTCTTGTCTTCTACTTCAAGGTAAGTAGAAGAAGCATCAAAAGCAACGCAGTGTATTGGGGAGGGTGTCCTTACCAGAAGGGCACACTGTAGGGGGTTGCTGGGCACAGCACATACACTCACTGGCCCAGTTATCGGAGCAGAGTGAGAATAAGTCCTTTCGAGCAACTCACTCTTCCTGAGTTTGGCAGGGCAGGAATGCAAATATTCCCTGTGGCCCAAATGACATCATAGAAAGTCACCAAGCTTGAGTCATCTTGAAAGTTTACTGCTCAAGAGGATGACTACCTGACAAGATAAGCCTGTCAGAAGGATGCTATAGGACAAGGGTAAATCGAGGATTTGTGAGGCCTGAAGCTTAAACAATTTGCATGGAGGCCTTTGTTTTACAATTATGAATTTAGGCAAAAAGGAAAATATTTGGTTGTTATTGCTGTTGGTAGGTGCTATTGAGTTGGTTCCAACTCATAGTGACCCTATGTATAACAGAATGAAATGTTGCCTGTTTCTGAGCCGTCCTTGCAATGGTTACTATGCTTACGCCCATTTTTGCAGACATTGTGTCAATCCATCTGGTTGAGGGTCTTCCGCTTTTTCACTGACCCTCTACTTTATCAAGGATGATATCCTTCTCTAGGGACTGGTCCCTCCTGATAACATGTTCAAAGTATGTGAGATGAAGTCTTACCATCCTTGCTTCTAAGGAGCATTCTGGCCGTACTTCTTCCAAAACAGATTTGTTAGTTCTTCTGGGAGTCCGTGGTATAGTTGATAATTTTTTGTCAACTCCATAATTCAAATGCATCAATTCTTCTTTGGTCTTTTTGTAATTTGTAAATATAGGTGTTTATTTTCTGTTATTTGTTTCAAATTAGAAAATCAACACCAACATTTACAAATTTTAAGAAGCTGACAAATGCCTCAAACACCACAGATCCAGAAAATAATATATTTTTATTCATTATTGTCCAACATACCTAAGAGTTCTTTCCTACAATTTTTGACTGTATGTTTCTGAGAGCTGCTTCATATGACAATAATGGAAAGACTTGAAAGATCATTCCATCTTTCCTCGGGCAAAGTTGAATTAATTTTTAAAACATTTTTTTGATAGTTTACAAAGTTTCTGCTTTATACCTTATTTTGGCAATGCTATGTAAATTCTTAGATTTGTTGCCAAATTTGAGAAACTAAGCAGTTTCTTTCATATCCGATCTTTAAGATTTAGAAGAATTTTTCACAGACTAGCTCCAAGTCTCATATATTTCACACCTTGTTTCTCCTCCATTACCCACATGCTTCTGGGGCCAAGTGTCATAGGACGCTTGATATGTCAATAAGACCCCTGTCTTTGTACCCTTCTGTCACAGTGAGTGATGGGAATATTTCTGGAAGCCATTCCCATACTAGGTGGCTAACGATAACTACCGTACAAAGAAGTGATATATGAACCACTCAAATAAATCTCACTAATCCCTAACTAAATAAATTCCCAAATCAACTTCCCCTTAGGCAGACAGCCCCAATTCTCACAAACAGTCCAAGTGTAGCAGACATCAGGGGAAATATTTCCAAGGAAAGACCAGAATGGGAAGAGACTTCAGTTCTAACCGATTGTGTCACAACAGCTTACTCCTAAAAATTTTACAAAAACATGACCATGTGAACACATTGCTTGGGGCCTTCCTGGGACCTGTTCAAGTGAGGGCTCCTGAAGCTTAAGCATCATTAGGTTCAGGGTAAACCTGCTTCAGTATGTGGGTTATAAAATTAGTGTATGAACTGAGGAGGGGTCAAAAGATAGCAGAGGAAAGAATAATGCACATCAGTGAATTAAGCTATTTCCTGAGGTCTGCAGACCTCTAAAGAATCCAGCACGGCAGGCCATGAAAGAACATTCAAATGTTGCTACCAAGAAAAACAGTGCCAGCTGCGGGAGAGGCATGTGTGCCCCTCTCTATCACCTCTCCTCCTTCTCCAGAGCCGAAGGAGCCAGAAACCAGTTTCAACCAATCGTCATCAAGTCAGTTAAGACTCTGTGGCACAGTAGGTCTGTGCTCTGGGAGGCTTCAATGGCTGATTTTCCTGAAGTAGATCACCAGGCCTTTCTTCCAAGGCCAGAAACAGCATAGTCAACAGGAGACAAGGGGAGTGCGTGAGAGAGAAGGAAAATTAAAATTACAGGTAGGGCCGGGACTAGTATAAGGCAAGTGAGGCACCTGGGGAGCAAAGTTGAAGGAAGCACTAACCCTAGTCCAGGCTGTGACTGTGCCGCACCCCCACCTCCTTCTGCACCTGGATCAGGTCTTAGCTGGAGGAGGGAAGATGCTTTTAATTGAATGAAAATTTGGGATTTTGGCTGTGCACATTGGACTTTCTAATGAGGTTCTGATTTTTCATAACTGAAAGTGAACAAAAGCTATGAAATCTTCCTAATTTAGGCAGAAAAACAGAGCAGATTTAGAGGACAGTGGTGGGTGGGGTAGAACTAAGCTATTTCCTGACTGCACCCTATTGAGCACTGCCTGCTCAATAAACTGGCTGTATTTAAAGAAAGAAATACTTGTTGCAGGTGGGATTAAGGCCAAACTCCTTAGCTTGGAATACAAGGACCCTCACAATAGGTCTTATCCTTATCATCATCTCTGTTCTGGCCACCATTGTCACCATTGTATTTCAACTCATCAGGTTAAGTGCTCAGCAGCTAACAGAAAGGTTGGCAGCACGTCGGCCAGAGAAAGATGTGGCAGTTGGCTTCTGTAAGGATTTACAGCCTTGAAAACCCTATGGGGCAGGTAGCTCCACTCTGTCCTATAGGGTCACTGTGAGTCCGGATTTGACTTCATGGTAATCAGTTTTATTTATTTATTTTGCCTGAGGAGGAGTTGCTTCTCTGCCTTCAATATTTTTCTCCTTGTCTCTCTCTTTGTTCTCATTAGTGGCTGACTCATGATGACTCCATGCATAACAGAACAAACCACTTCCCACTCCTTCACCATCTCCCTGCTCTGTTGCAGATCAGACCATTGTAATCCAACCATAGGGTTTTCACCGGATGGCTTTTTGGAAAGTAGATTCCCAGGCCTTTTTTCCTGGTGTCTGTTAGTGTGGAAGTTCTACTGATCTTCAGCATCATAGCAACGTGCAAACCTCCACTGAGGAACTGTTGCATGTGAGGTGTACTGTTGGGGAAAGTAAATGAAATCTCCCACATGGAAGGTGAGCATTCTACCACTGAACCACCAATGCCCCCTTTATATCTTTAGAATCTGTTGAGATGCCACCTCCTTCAGGGAAACCTTACTTTACAGCCTCAAGTACAGTTGGTAGTTCCGTCCTCTGAGCTCCCAGGTACTCTTTTTGGACATTTGTCAGGGCACTTAACATATTGCTATATATTTTATCTAATTCTGACTAGCCCACTCCTCCCCCACTCCCTAGGCTGTTGTAATGTTCTAGATTTATTCAACCTTGAACTACAACGTTTTTAACACAGATCCTGGCAATATGGTTTGTTTCATTTTAAATCTCCTGGAATCCAGATTTCTGGATTTCATGGAAGTGGGGGTAACTCCCACAGGCCATTGCCCATAGATGTCTTTTTGAATCTTGAGCCTTGAAAAAACTGGTTACTAAAAGCCACTTTTGAGTCAAACAATGGTCTAGATAAACTAGTAAGACCATTTTGCTTTGGGCATTGTGCTTATTTGAAGATTTCAGTCAGTTTCTGGAACAGACTCCAGGGTCAGACTGGGAGCTATGTTTCGGGTAATCAGTAATTATTTTCGTTGTTCTTCAAGACAGTGCAGTATGAAAATCCTTCCTGATGACAGATTTGTTTATCAGTTCTGTTCCAATCCTGTTTTCAATGGCAATGCTGATAAGATTTGGCATAGGATGAGGTCTTTTCACCTTCAGAACATTTTCAACACTCTGATCAAAATGTTTCCCTGATTTGCACATCGGATATTCAATAAACTTTAATTTCTATTATTGGCTTAATATGATTTTTCTTTTAGCAATGTTAATAAATGGATGGATGCCTTCTGTCCTTTTTCAGTTTTTTTAAAAAAACTTCACAGCAAGGCTTCTACTCCTGTGTAAGGAGGCCCCCTTCGCTTCATGAGTGCATTTACCAATTTACCACTACTGCTTTGCCTGATTCATCCAGGCCTTAAGATGTCATATTCAGGAGGTGACAACTGAAATACACTCTTTCATTTGTGATTATTACACTAGGTAAGTCGTTTCAGTCTAGAAATTTTCCCAGTTAAGCACAGATAACAGGCAATCCTCTCAGCTAAAATGTAAACGCTTAACTACCTTTACCAAAGGGCTCAGGTGATTAAGTCAGGGAAAAAAATGCTCTTAGATTCAAAGATTTGGGACTCCGGCAACTTATCACCTAGTTATTGGCAAAACACAACTTTCCCCAGGTAAATCTCTCTGAATGTATGCCTCCTCTCTTTCCTTGTGGAAGGCAGCCAACTCCTCTGAGAGCCTAGGCCTTCATTTTAACTAAGTAATAACCCAATTTTGTCTTAAGCAAAGTATCACAATCAGGCAAATTGGGAAAGCATACTCTAATATTTGCTTGTAGGCTGTTAAAGACATTCTGCTTGCCAAACTATTCCACTGGTTTCAATTCTTTGACTCCTCCCATCTCTCTTGAATCCTAGAAATTTGAGTTCATACTGAGCATTAAAAAAGCCTCTGCCTTCGTCAAGATTATGAATGAATTCAGCTATAAGCCAGGTTGTTTTGTTATTACATTGTATGAATTTGTCTTAAAAACAGGGCAATGTTCATGGGGAACATGTTCCAACAGAATACCAGACCAGAAAAGCACTATAGAACTGCTTTTTCAGAGTTAGAGAATCATAACGACATGCCAGGACTTAATTGACATGTGTCAGCTGCCAGTATCATAAGACATACATCAAATGGCAACGAAATGTGGTAGGGTTTCACTTAGGGCCTTTACGGAGTATAACGAAAAACCACTTTTTCTGGAACATGTTTTTTATATACATTTTCTGTCTACCCTACTAAATGAAATTATACTTGAGAGACTTCGCTTAAGTCAGTGAACTATTTTCTCCCACTGTACACGGATCATAGAAGAGGTCAGGTTCTCTCCCTGTCTATAAACCAAAACCAAACCCATTGCCATCGGGTTGATTCCAACTCACCGTGACCCTATAGTAAGTAACTCTATAGGACAGAGTAGAGCTGCCCTCATAGGGGGGTTTCCAAGGAGTGGCTGGTGGATTCAAACAACCGAACTTTTGGTTAGCAGCCTAGCTCTTAACCACTGTGCAACTAGGTCTCCTCCCTAGCTATAACCAAAACCAAAACCCAAGCCCATTGCTATTGAGTCAATTCCAACTTATAGTGACCCTATAGGACAGAGTAGAACTGCCCCATTGAGTTTCCAAGAAGCGCCCGGTGGATTGAAACTGCCAACCTTTTTGGTTAAGAGCCACAGCTCTTAACCACTACACCCTAGCTATACTGGGTAAGAAGGGTAAAAGATGGACGTGGTGATTTAACCATTGTTTGTTTTTTTTTTGCTTGAGGTGAAACAGCAACTCTGCCTCTTATTACTCCTAATTCCTACCTGGTCTGAGGTGACTGATGAGAAGACAATGTGGTACAGCAGTAGGAGGTGAATATGATTTTTTTGTGACACATAAGGTGACGCTTCCTCCTCCCTTTTTTAAAACTTATGTAAAATAACAAATATCAATGTACAGGGAGCCTAGAATTTTGTTTCACCAAAAGAGCCCTGCTGAAAATGACAACATTCCCATGTACGTGCATTTCCACTGGTCATAGCTGTAATACCATTATTTCTCTTCCAACTCCAGCCCCATTTCACAGCACAGCCTCCACCACATTAATTGCTGGTTGTTTGTCAACACACGCCCATTGTCAGAAGCATTCCCTGATTTTGTTAAACTGTTCTAGATGGCCCTTTTCTGCCTCTACTGCATTCTACTCGTACCTTTATCATGGCACTTATCGTGCTATGCTATAATAAATCTTGGTTTGCTTTTCTGCCTCCCTCTCTTGACAGTGAGCTCCTTTATGTCAAAAATTGTACCCTATTCATTTCTGTGTCCCCAGAATCCAGTATAGTGCCTGACATAGTAAATGCTCAATGAATGTTTGTTGAATTCATAAGTAAAAGAATAAATGAATGAGGTCAATATCAAAATAAATGTTGTTAGGTACCGTCGATTACGTTCTGACTCATAGCAACCTTATGTACAACAGAACAAAACACTGCACCATCCTCACAATCATTGTTATCCTTGAGCCCATCATTGCAGCCACTGTGTCAATCCATCTTGTTGAAGGTCTTCCTCTTTTTTGCTGACCCTCCACTTTATCAAGCATAATGTCCTTCTCTAGGGACAGTCCCTTCTGATAACATGTCCAAAGTACATGGGACAAAGTCTTGCCATCCTTACTTTTAAGGAGCATTCTGGCTGTACTTTATGTACCAAACCAAATCTGTTGCAGTCGAGTCCAATTAATAGCAACCCTATAGGACAGAGTAGAACTGCCCCATAGAGTTTCCAAGGAGCACCTGGTGGATTTGAACTGCTGACCTTTTGGTTAGCAGCCATAGCACTTAACCACTATGCCACCAGGGTTTCCATACTTTATGTAAAACAAAACCAAATTCATTGCCATCAAGTCGATTCTGACTCATAGCAACCGTATAGAACAGAGTAGAACTGCCCCACAGGGTTTCCAAGAAGTGCCTGGTGCATTAACTGCAGACCTTTTGATAGCAGCCATAGCTCTTAAACAGTACACCACCAGGGTTTCTGTACTTTATATAGGCATATTCTTGAAGTCTGCTTTTCCCTAAACTTCCCTGTTAAGCAGATGATTCAAGATCCTCAAGTTTCTTTATCATCTTTGATATTTTTTCAGAGGTCCAGCTTAGAATGCACCACTTGGAGTGAACTCATTATCTTTTGAAACTATAATAGGAAACCATGAAGAAGAGCAATACCAGGACTCACTGGGATTGAGCTTGCTACATGTGATGATTCCTAAGATCTAAGTTACCCACTTGAGACAGGTGGATACCTAATGGGACCAATGTTCTTGTCCATCATTCAAGACTGTCTTAAAGTCATTGTGGCAGGAGAGTTTGCCATCAGTGTGACCTAGAGAGAGTGGGACCTGAAGGAGAGGAGTTTGATCCGGTCTACCCTCAGAAATGAGAGATGAGAGCAAGGATTCAAGAGAACTTCTGAGTATCTCTGTCCACAAAATGAAGGCAAGGCTAAGGGCTATGGGGACTCAATACAATTTCTGAAACATCTCCAACTTCCTGAAGTGAGTGTGTGTGTTGTGTGTGTGTGTATATATATATATATATATATATATATATATATATATATGCATATAGTCGTTGTTGTTATGTCTTACTGCAGTGGTGAGGAAGTCAATCAATAAAAGGAGAAACAGAACCCCGTAGAAGCAAGGGAACTGATGGGGCATCACCCTCCTCAGTCAGGTCCTTACTCATTCTGCTCAAGTAGAACCTGTCCCTTAATCAGCCTTCTTCCAGGTCTCTGGTGATGGACCCCTACCCTCCTGCTCTTACTCAGCTCCATGAACCAATGCTCTATATTGGCTCCCTTCTTCCTCACCCCATGGTCCTCTGAACAGCACACTGGTCTCTGAACACTGCCACCATATACATAGTCTCTATCTTAGCTTTCTTTTGGTGCGGAGAGAGACCTATTATCCACTCATTTTACCTCATAACTGGGGTACATATATAGGAATTTGAGACCAGTGCAAGAAAATACCATTATGTTAGCAAAAAGAACTTACTCTTTAGTGTCTAGTTAGTTAGGAGACCTGAAAAAGATGTTTTACTGGAATTAAATAGTATCAGAAAAAAAATTTTACTTAGAAGCTGTGCCCATGATTATTGTTTTTGTTAGGTGCTGTCAAGTCAATTTTGACTCATAGCAACTGCATGTGATAGAGCAGGACTGCCCCACAG
Source organism: Elephas maximus indicus (assembly GCF_024166365.1). Taxonomy (NCBI): domain Eukaryota; kingdom Metazoa; phylum Chordata; class Mammalia; order Proboscidea; family Elephantidae; genus Elephas; species Elephas maximus. The sequence continues at coordinate 37,574,968 of NC_064827.1, read as the reverse complement.
GGTTCGCTAGGATTAGTCACTATTAAAGTTATATTGTAAAGAAACATGAGGCACTCCTCCCTTTCCTCACCTCATTCCCCTAGTACAAAATTGTCTTCTCTCCTAATCTTTCACCCTCTTAGTTTGGGTCACAGTATTGTATAGCACAGGAAAGACATGATTTTCCCGAACACTCAGGCAAGGCAATAAAAGATCGTATTTTGGAAAATGAGAGGCCAGTCACAGTCAAGTCTGTCTCACAGACACTGTCTCAAGAGTACGGTAATTATTAGGAACACTGAAATGGATCCTTGGAGAGGTAGTGTCTTGAGAGGCAGGAAATGAGAGGGCACAGGAAACATGAAATGTGTGCCTTTGAGCCAATACATTAGCAAATCTCTGACCACAAAGGTTCAGAGGCTGCCAAGTTGGAGCAAGCAATGGGGGAAGCAACTGCAGCCCGGATTACTGACTGACAAAAAGTTCCCAGTGCAGAGTGGTAGAATTCTTTAAAGGTACCTCAAGTGGGATTTGATTGCACAGCCTCATGAAGTGCCAACATGAGTGATTCACCCTTTTTGGCGGTCAGAGCGGTTTGGGGGCTGACCAGTAATCTGCCTTCTCAGAGGCTTTAACATTTCTGAATTCAAATCTGCACAGCCTGGTGAGTGGGAAGCTCCTACAATTGATGAGTCTTATAATTACAGACCCACATCAACTGTGAGCAGCCACTTCAGGTCTGCCTGCATCTTGCGCTCAATTTACTTTTTCATTTGAGGTGAAAAATTTAATTATATGAGCAACAAATAGTGTTATTCTTTTCCCTCTTGGCAAAAGCCCTGTGTTAAGTGTCACCAATTATTTAGCTAATCATAACTCCATGCATGGCACCGCTAATCCCTTAACAGCATCATCTATGCAGGGTCAAGTTCACTCTCCCTTCGTTGCTAATGAATTTCCTTTCTTGGATTCATCAGGTATGACCTCAGCAGCACATCAAGGGGCTACATTAGCATTAAAATTGCCACCTTGATAGACCACACTCTGTGCCACGTAGAAGCAAAAATGTCTTCAAATTAGACAGAATTGTTTTTAAATCCAGTGTGTTAACTCATTTAAACATTTAGCAAATATTTATTGAGGACCTACTGTGTACCAGAACCCACACTTATTAATCACATAGCATGAAAACGTTACTTAATATTACAAGACTTATTTTCTTCAATTGCAAAACAGATATAATAGTACTTAAGGCATATGGTTGTTTGGTTACAATCAAAGAAGATACTATGTGATTAATAACAATTGATCTAAGGTATTTACTCTGTCCTAGGGTCACTGGGGCCCTGATGGTACATTGGTTAAGAGCTCAGCTGCTAACCAAAAGGTCAGCAGTTCAAATTCACCAACCACTCCTTGGAAACCCTATAGGGCAGTTCTTCCCTGTCCTAGAGAGCCTCTGTGAGTCAGAATCAACTCGATGGCAATGGGTTTGGGTTTTTTGGCTTATATATAAAACTAAGGAGCCCTGATGGTGCAGTGGTTAAAGCGCTCAGCTGCTAACCAAAAGGTCAGTGGTTCAAACCCACCAGTCTCTCCATGGGATAAAGATGTGGCAGTCTACTTCTATAAAGATTTACAGCCTTGGAAACCCTGTGGGACAGCTCTACTCTGTCTTATAGGGTTTTTATGAGTCGGAATCGACTCGGCAATTGGTTTGGTTTGGTTTGGATTATATATAAAACTATATTAAGGACTTCTACACACACTAGCACAATACTTGGTTCATGGTAGCTACTCATCAATGCTAATTACTTTCCTCATCTTCCTACAAGCCCTCTGAACAAGTCACTCACAAGACATTGGTACTGTTACTCTCTGATTTTCAGAAAAGCTTATGCTGCTCTGCTTCCTTGAAATAAAAATCTAATTCACTATTAGCATGAGAGGTGAAAAGCCTACCAGGAAAATATAAATTTGTTATACTGCATGTATACCAGAGGAGTCAGATGACTTCAAAGTAATATTGCTAACTCCTTTCTTTCCAGACTATTTACAAAATAAGTAGGCAATAGTGGTTTCTACTATGAAACTTGAAATTCACCAAGAAGAAAAGAAAAAGAAACGAGAAAAATATCTACCCTATCTTCCAATTCATTTCCTTAGCACTCCTTGGTTTTTACCAAGTATGTCCTCAGGGTTAACTTTTCCTGGCAGGGAATCCCTCTTTTCACACAATCAGATTATTTTATAGATTTACCCCTTAAATTCCTATTGTTTCCCTACATTTTTCTAGATGTCACGCTATGTCAAAGAACAACTCAGAAACATTCCATCCGAGTAGGGCTTGATGAACAACAGCCCAAGGGCCAAATCCAGCCTGTTACCCTGGTCCATGAGCTAAGAACGTATTTTTACATTTTAAAATGGTTGAAAATAAATCCAGAGCATAATATTTCATGACACGTGAACATTATATGAAATTCAGATTTCAATATTCATAAATAAAATTTTATTAGAAAACAGCCAGACTTATTCATTTGTATATCACCCGTGGCTACTTTTGTCAACAACAGCAAAGTTGAGCAGCTGCAACAAAGATGAGACAATCCATAAAGTTCAAGGTATTTAGAACAACTTTGCCGACCTCTGGGTTACAGTACAGCTAAAATTTACTCGTCTATGAGGGGGACAAAGCATATATAGATTGTCTCACTGAGCAAATGCAAAGGAAAGCTTTAACAACAAACATTGCACAATGTCTGTGGAACAGAGTCCTTTGGCACAACTGAATAGCTGAGATCTACGAAAAAGGGCAGTTTCTTCTAGAGCAGCTTGACAGAGTTATCAGCGAAGGCAATTTCAGTTATTTGAGGGGTTTCCAAGAAATACTGCTATTTCAGGAGTGGAGGATAAGTGATGCATTTGTTTCTGTGTTAAGGCTGCTGGTGACCTGTCCTTGGCAGCTTGCTTAGGTCAGGTCTGCACCATCTCCTCATAATTTCTCAATCCCCCTTCAATAAACCTTACCTGTCGTAGGACCTGAGTTGACTATGGAGACTTCACTTTCTTTTTGATTTTGTATTATCAACTGGATATCCACTTGGGATAATGGCTGCATAGCAAATTATAAGCACCTGGGTATCAAACAGAGAAGGAAGCCAAGAAATAGAAGATAATCAAAAGTATCATTAGAGCGCTCACTTCACCACCATATATACTAAAATTGGAATGACACAGAGGAGATTGGCATGGGCCCTGCACAAACATGACATGTAAAAATATCATCAGAAACACTTGGAATCTAATTTGTATGTAGTTTTCTATTCAGCCTAGACCTAACCAAGAGGATAAATCAGAGATGTAGTGGTGGTCAACGTTAGATATTCAAGTGCTCTTTCTCTAAGTTAATGATGGTTTCATCTTTTTCTGAAGTGTTTCCCTGGGCACAACAAGGTGTTTTCATATTTGTGCAGGCTATTTATTGACTGGCCAATAAACAGTAAAGAGAAAATCTATTATCCAGTACTTTGTGCTGGGCAACTGGGCCTCTAAAGCTTGAACTGCTTCATTTGCTTTTTGGGCCTTAGTCAACCCTAATTTGTGGATGTCACATTCTAGTTTGGGAACTTCTAAACAGGATAGAAATCATTATACATACTGCTGATATCCACTGTCTCAGACAAATACTGGAAAATTATTGTTAGGCACAACATTTAGCGTTCATCTGTTAACCTAAAAGTAGTTGGTTCAAAATCACCCAGAGGCTCCATAGGAGGAAGAGGTGGCCATCTGCTTCTGTAAACGTTACAGCCTAGGAAACCATATAGGGCTTTTCTACTCTGTCATATGGGGTCACTATGAGTCGAAACTGACTTAGCTGGCACCTCACAATAGCAACTGAGGAGGGGGGAGTTGCTTTTCAATACATGAGGAAGCAAGAAGGTGATTTCAAAAATATAGGTCATGTTTTGATGTGGTAAGCACAGAAGAGCCATCTAAACACCGTCACTCACTCCTGAGAGTGCATTTTGAAAGGACATAAATGTATTGCTTATGTTAAGCAGGTGATATCAATTACTCTATGGCCTTAATAGATTTGACTATGGCAAAGGACAAATTGGTGAAATTGAGCAGATCATGGAATGATTTGTGCATAGATTTATGAGAAATAACTGGACCATAGTTTGCATCATTAATCTCATGCCTATTTCTATCCCTGTCCTCTGAATTTCCTTGAGGCTCTGGAAGATATTAATAATATCAGGTAATTTTGTGGTTAATCATATTCCTGTGTTGATTATAAAAGGGAATGTGGCTGTACATATGGCTATAGATCCTTACCAGAGGAGTCTAGGGCCAGATGTCAAACCCAACAGTTGGAAAGATTATTGTCATCCATTGTAATTATTTGGAAATGGTGCAGTTAGAGAGCTTGAAGAATGTTAGTAAAAGAAATCAGCTGAAAGGAGAGCAGAAAAATATGATAAATGACCCTAAGTTTTATATGGACAAGAATATTTGTTTTTTACCCTGAAACAAAATAAGGTAGAAGACAATTTTTCAAGTAAATGTGAATACTAAAAATGTTTTGGTGTTTTGTTTTTTCACAAGTTGAGTATAAATTATTATAAGCTAACAACATTCGTTAATATAACTCCCAGATAGTTCTCCTTCTGAGTTATAATGTCAAAAAGGATCTGAAGTTTTCTTAAAGACCTAGAACATTTAAAGCATGAAGGATTAAGTTCCTTTGTTCATTAGAAATACTTGAGCTGCTTTATCCTATGTTTGTACAAGCACTAATTACTCTCTGTAAGGCAATCTGAATAGGAGCTCCTTTAAATTAAGATACTTTATAATCTAATTTATTAATCTCCTCCAAAGTAGGCAAATGTATTTCAGTCTATTTGCTATAAAAACACTAACACCTACTAGGAATTTCTGTGTTAAGAACCACACAGCTCTTCAAAACATTAGCATCACCACTTCAGTATTTCCTCTCATCCTCCCCATTCCTCTTTGCCTACACAACATCTTTACATTTTTAAATCTCAGGTCAATTTTCAGGGGGTTGGGGGGTTTAGGGAAGCTTTCAATACCTCTTATTCATAGCACATATTATAGTTGTAATTTCACATTTAATTTTTATGATTATTTACTTAATTCATACATTTATTTCTTAGTTCATCCAACTTTTATTAAACGTCTAGTACATTAAGGCACTGTGCCAAGCACTGAGGATAAAGTGACGAAAAAAAAAATGTGCTCTACTCTCCTGGAACATAAAGTCAAGCCAGTCGTTGTGGTGTCAACACCAACTCTTTAAGTAAATTATCACAAAAAATTACTATGTACATCAAAGGTGAATATGGTCATTGTTAAGACATAAACTAAATGACATGGAAGATCAAGTGAAAGAAAAATTCCAAAGTGCACAGCAAAAACACATGATTTGTATGATGAGGGCAATTAGACTTGGAATATGAGCTCCAAAGGAAATTTTAAAGAAAGGAACAGACGGACTAGAGGCTGTAATTAAACAAGTAATAGAATAAAATTTCTAGGAGCAAAAGAGTCTGCAAATTGAAACTGCTAAGTTCCAAAAAGGTTTGATGATAAAAAATACATGCTTAGGTTAATAAAATTCATGATCTCTAAGAATAAAATGAAAATATTAAGGTTTTCAGACAGAAGGACAATTGACTTACACAGGAAAAAGAATCAGACTGAAATCAGACTTTCATCTGCAACGCTTGGATATGGAATAACATTTACAGACTACTGAGAGAAAAGGAGTGAGACTCAAGAACCTATACCCAGACAAATATTATTCACCTGTTGTATGTATGGACTACCAAGTACTCACTATAAGGAAAATATGTGACAAGGGTAAGCAAAACAAAAACAAATCTAAAGTTACCAGAACAGGAACCTTAAAATTGGGAAGATGAAAAATAGAGGGGACAGTGGTGAGCAGTGAACCTAGCAGTATAAAAAAATATATATATATAGTGTTAAATACAATGGATGATGACAGACTGTGAAGTAATATAAATATACTATAATTGCTAAACATATTTTTATTCTTCAGCTTTATCTTGGAAGTTCTAGCAAATGTTGTATGATAAGAAAACCAATCAATTAGTTTAAACATTGAAAAAAAATTATCCATTTTTGCTGATTTAGAAAGCTTCAGTAAGTGGAAAAAAACTACTAGGATTAGTAAGAAAATTTGGCAAGATGGCTACATAAAATGTAAATTTAATATGACCTTAAATATAAAGACAAATCTGAAAAGTAGCTTATCTTTGTACTAACAAGAAGCCAATAGAAATGGAAAAAAGTCCAATTATTTAAAATAATATTTAGATAAAATAAGAAGGCTGCACACACACACACACGCTAACACCTATACAAACCATAATCCCAATTATGTTAAGTATAGTTGGTCTTGAGGTGGTGGATTATAGGTTAATTTAAATTTCTTCTTTACATGTAGAGGTGTTGTTTACGTTTTCTGCAGTTTGAACGTATTGTTTAAATCAGTGCTCTCCAAAATGAGCTGCAAACCCCTGTGGAAAGGGAAGTAATGGCAGTGGGCGGCAATGATGGTGGTGGGGTAAGAAGGTACAAGCCTATGCATTAAGGTAAGGAGAGTCTACTGTATTTGTTTTTATCTAAAAAATAAGAAGTAAATTAAACCTTACTGATATTTATTATACTTGTTGGCTTCTTGTCCTTAAGCTGGAGAAACAGACATCACTTAGGGTAAACCGACTACCCTGAGAGTTCCACCGGAGGGAGGTTTACAGCGAGTGGCATCCTCACTCATTTGCTCGTTTCCAGCATATTAGGTTGCTTTCACTTTCTATCTGCCTCATTAAATCATTTGCAAATTATATTATTTCAAAATGATAGAAGAGATACCATCCTTTGTAATGAAATAATGAGTAGCCAGAACAATTCTTGTACCACACAGATATTCACTGTTAATTACCTGGCAAAGGTTTTTCAAAAAGTGGTGGACCTCAAAGATGAATTACTCATTTTTCATTTTCCAAAAAACATAAAAATAGGACAAATATCCTAAATCAACTGACCTTTTCTATGATGAGAAGGGGTGGTCAGTGGTTTGTTACCTAACAGCCATTGAAAATAAATAAATATGTAAAAGAAATAAAAATGCTATCTGTACCTTCAACATAAATACAACTTTTTAAGAGTGAATGAGAAAGTAAGTTTGTTTAGAAAGAAACTGGTAGAATAGATAGCACTCTCTGATTTGTTTGTAGGAACTGATGGACATGAGAGAAGGTGTAAATTTACAAGCCAAATTTAGAAAAAAAAACTGCATAAACTGGTTGATCGTATCTGCCTGGCACAAAGACAATTTTTATTACATGTCTGTTAAATTAATGCGAAGGCACAGAGAGTTACATGTTTTCTATATTTCTTATAAGGCCTCAGTCTTGGCACTTTTCCATGATAAAAACACATGTTCAATAAATTGTTAGAGTCAGGCAAAGACTGTCAGAGTTGGATGGCTCATTGGACACTGAGATTCAAAGAAATTAAATGACTTTCCCAAGAGCATAATTCTTTCATTTGATTCTCACAGCAGATCTAAGAAGTTTGGGTGTTGATTTCAAAATACATAAATATTTTCCTATTTACTTTTCTTCCTTGGAGAGGGAAGTTGACATTCTAAAAAAATCATGGGAATTGGCATCAAATTTCTGCCCTGGGTTCCAGTCTTCATTCTACCAGTTATCAGCTCTGTGACCTTTGGCATATCACTTACCTTTTGAGCCTCAATTTCCCCAACAAAGTAATGGGGAGATTATTATTGATATGACACATATACATTCAATGTGCACACTGCACATAACAACACAAATACAGGTTTTGGTTGGTGTTATTTCTCAATTGCCTCCTTCAGATGACTGTTCCCCAGATGGTATTCTGAGAAACTGGCAGCCCAAGTTAGGAAAGTACTAATTGTGTCCCCTGTAGGGGAGCTAGACTTGCCTGCAGTACTTCAGCTTCTTTCTCTTTGTTCCATTTATCTTTCAGCTGTGAGTGGCTTTTCTTCTCTTAATATTACTTCGGCTATTTCACTGTGGACAAATCCTTCTGGCTATGTCTGTGTATATAATCCGTTTCTCTCAAAGGAGAGACATGTCCTTCACGGACTAGAGAAAATATGCTTTGAGAGCAGCTCTAAACCATCAGTGTTATCACCTCCTGTCTTGTTTGTTCTGTGGCAAATTCTAAAGTGTCTCTTTTTTTTTTTTCTGGTTAGTTCTTCATCTCCCACCCTGAAAGAGCTCACCAGTACCTCCTGGTTCATAAAATTACTTTCTGAATCAGAAAAGGCTTTTACTTTGTGATACAATCCTCAGCCTCGCACATCTTTCTGAACAAATAGTTCTGTTGATTTTCAACTTTGGAGGAAAAAAAAAAAACTTTTGGAGAAAAACTTCAATTAATCTCAGCTAGCTGTAAATCCTATCATTTGCAAATGCTTCTGTTTCCAGTAAATATAGAAGTTATTTATTGAGCACCTATAATATACTGAGCACTATACTTGGAATTTAGAGATGAACATAGCACAGTCCCTAACCCTTAAGGAGTTCCTGGACTCCTAACATGGAAATAATTACTTGGCGGTGCCAAAATGCCATGGTAGGGACACTGGTCTAACTTTTGGCCAGAGGCTTTTTTATTCAATTATTTCTATCCTGCCTTGTTTCAGAACAGATTTACACTTTCTTTTTTTTGGTATAACTTTGTGCATGTCTCCTCAGAATTTAATACATCTTTCTTAGTTCATTCATTGCACAATTTAATACCCTTTGGATCATTTTAGCATGTTGTACCTGTGGATAGAGTGGACACTGAGCCAGAGCTAGAAGAAATACAGCCATTCTACAACTCATTTTAAAAGGGAATATTGTAGAATTAGGAAGAACCCAGAAGAAGGCACCTGCAGATGCTGAGATAACCTGGCAATACGGTGACCAGACTGAGGCTGTTTAGACTGAAGAAAAAAATACTGTGAAGGCACATGATAACCGGTGTATTTTGTTGTCCACTGTTGCATAACAAATTACCGTAAACTTAGAGGCTTGAAACAACACCCATTTATTATCACGCATTCTGTAGATCAGAAGTTCGTGCTACTCAGGGTCTCACAGTCAAGGTGTTAGGCAGGCCGAGTTCTCATTTGGAGATTCTGGGGAAGAATCTGCTTCCAAGCTCATTCAGGTTGTTGGCAGAATTCATTCCCTTGCAGCTGTATGACCTAGGTCCTGTTTTCTGACTGGCTCTTGACTAGGAGTTGCACTCAGCACATAGAGGCTGCTCTCAGGTTCTTATCAAATGGTCCCCTCGATATTCAAACCCAGGAACAGCTGATCTCCCTCACGTGGAATCCATCTCATGCTTCAATCTCTGACTTCAGGAAAAGTCTAGTCCTTTTTAAGTACTCACCTTATTAGGCCAGGCCCAGGAAGGATAATCACCCTTTTTAAAGCCAACTGTGCTATCTAATATAAGCTAATCATAGGAGTGGAGCCCTGATGGTGTAGTGGTTAAGAGATACAGCTGCAAACCAAAAGGTCAGCAGTTTGAATCCACCAGCCACTCATCGGAAACGCTATGGGGCAGTTCTACTCTGTCCTATAGGATCGCTATGGGTTGGAATCAGCTCAACGGTAATGGGTTTGGTTTGGTAATTATGGGAGTAATTATTTCACCACATTCACAGTTCATACCGACACTCAAGAGGAGAGGATTATACAGGGCAGGAACATCAGGAGGAGGGAAACTTGGGGCCATCTTGATATACTGCCAACCACAGCCAGGTTCCTGTTTTGGTGTTGAGAGTGCTATAAGCCTTAAGGATATAACAGAAGGGAGGCAATCAAGGACAGTAGGCCAAGAAGGTTATAGACTTGGAGAGACAAAAAGACAGAGGGACCAAAGAAGGACATTCTAGAAAATTACTATGCATTCCTTGGTCTCTCCTCAGACCAGTAGCTGTACTTATATTGGAACACGCATTTTCAAAAAGACTGGCACTCTCTTTGTAAGTCAAAGAAAAAGAGGACTTTGCAATCCCCTTCATAACAATCCACCAAGTTTCCTAAAAGGACATTGTATTCAATTTGAAGTTGAAAATAAACTTACACCTAGCCTTGACATCTATCAGAACTGTACAAAGTTAGATAAAACAATATGGGAGGTTCCAACCCACCTGGAGCAAAGGAGAATGAAGAGCACCAAAGACACAAGGAAAATATTAGCCCAAGAGACAAAACAGCCACGTAAACCAGAGACTACATCTGCCTGAGACCAGAAGAACCAGATGGTACCCGGCTACCACTAATGACCACCCTGACAAGGAACACAACAGAGAGTCCCTGATGGAGAAGAAGAAAAGTGTGGTGCAGAACTCAAATTCACATAAAAAGACCAGCTTTAATCGTTTGACTGAGACTAGGGGAACCCCAGAAGACATGGCCCCCGGACTCTTGATTAATCCAGAACTAAAACCATTCCTGAGGCCAACTCTTCAGACAAAGATTAGACTGAACTATAAAACATAAAATAATACTCATGAAGAGTATGCTTCTTAGTTCAAGTAGATTAAAAAAAAAAAATTTTTTTTTTTTTTTTTTAGTTCAAGTAGATACGCGAGTCTAAATGGGCAGCTCCTTTCCGGGGGCAGAATAAGAAGGCAGAAAAGGACAGGAGCTAGTTGAATGGACATGGGAAACCCAGGGTGGAAAGGGGGAGTGTGCTGTCACATTATAGGGATTGCAATTCATGTCATATAACAATATGTGCATAAATTTTTATATGAGAAATTAACTTGAGCTATAAATTTTCACCTAAAGCACAATAAAAAAAAAAATGGGAAAAAGTAAAAACTATTCTTAGGGTGTACTTTTTCTTAACCTCCTTGACTACGAGAGAAGAATAAGCAAAGGCTGTTCTGGAGCAAGAAACCATTACACTAAAGATAATAATAGCTAACAGTAACCAAGACTTTAATACGTGCTAGGTCCTATGCTAAGCACTCTGCTGGCATCATTTTGTTTAATTCCTGAAACAGCTTAATGAAATAGGCATTATATTTTAGATGAGCTCAGACACACACACACACTTAAGTCTTGCTTGGGTAGTGGTGTGCTGACAAAGGTCTAGCAAGCCAAGTCAAATCAAGCCAAACCAGTTGCCGTCAAATCGATTCTGATCCACAGCAACCCCATGTGTTGCAGAGTATAACTGTGTCCGTAGAGTTTTCATGACTGTGACCTTTAGGAAGCAGATCACCAGTCCTTTCCTCCAAGGTGCCTCTGGGGGATCAAACCACCAACCTTTCTGTTAGAGGCAACTGAACTGTTTGAGCCACCCAGGGACTCCTAAAGGTCAAACAACCAGGCTCAAATAGATGAGAGTCAGATTCCTTGATGAGTAGCATTTGTAAATGTTCTTGATGTAAATACTGCCACTATGGCAGATTTCAGGCTACCAACCAGATACCACTGAGAGGCAACTCCAGGCTAACAGGAGGAGAAATGTGGAACCAGATTTTTAGGGACGTAATAGAGAATGGTCAAACAAGTAAAACTGTGCAATGGAAATGGCTCACCCAAAATCCACAGGTTCCCAGTACTCTCAGTAGTTGAAGCAGATCCTGATGTTGTTAGAGATAACTGTAAAATGAAACCTTGCATTGATAGGTTACAAAGATAGAGGGTCAAAATGGAAGTGTTAAAGATATCTGGTATACCTGTCTTCCTTCTACAATATCTATGACACAATCTCTCTAGTTTGCAGGTAAGACATTTTCCCATCAGTCGTTTGTTCTCCTGATGAGGGGCGAAATCTGCACAGATCCACTAGTTAATGATCTCAAGAGCAAGGCCAAAGGGGAACATCTCTGCTCTTTCCTGTACCTGAAATCTCTAGTCACTTTCACCTTTTTCTATTTCAACATTTTAGGCTAAGAATTTTCAAACAGTAGTTTATAAAAATCACATTCTTGGCAATTTTCTCCACCACTGTCTCCCAAAGATTAGAACTATAAATAATAGGAAACCTTAATTACTAATTTCATTTTTTTTAAACAGTGTTTAGAGATGTAGTGTTTAAATCTCCATAAAATTACACCTTTGAAATTGCTTAATTGTGTTTTCCCTGCCAATTTAAATGTCTCATAAAAGGAAGTTTTAAAAAATATGTAGTTTCTTATTCTCTCCTTGAATCATTACCATAACAGTGCTTTTGCTCCAGAAGATAGCAGGGCTGGTGCGAATACTGCAAACATCAGCAAATTAAGGTTAGACCCACAGTGATGTGGGAGGAAGAGGGAGGAGACACTTCAATCTCCTAGTTTGGTTTAATTTATGTCTAACAGATTAAAAAAAAAAAAAAAACACCCACTTAAAAGTTTGGTTCTTACTCAAAACCTTGCAGTAAAGGCGTGCAATAATAGCTTTAAAAGGCTTTGTTAAATTCTTTACAAAAATGTTGTTCTCTAGGACATGGGGCTCTGGCTTTCTTTTTAATTGCAATTATTACTATATTAGGCTCACTTATTTGCATAATTAAAATAATAGTTTGCATTTATACAATTTCTTTCTTCCTAGGAGCTCATAGTCTTAGTAAGCATATCTCACTTACTTTCAGAACATTTATCATGTGTACGAATTTTGAGCCAGCAGTCTAATAAATTGGCAACACTATGGAAATGTTCGTTGACAACTCTTTCCCTCTGTGCCCAGCATACCAATCTGCAAATAGGCCAGCTTTAGGGGTGCATCAAGTACTGTGACTCTGGCACAAAGCCTGCCTTCCTAGGTTTTGTGATCTACCATAACCAACAAAGCAGTTGTACCTCATGCAACCTTATATACTTCTAGGGCATGAAAGCAATGGAAGGAATAACTAAGAAGCGCGATGCTTTAAGAAGGGAAATCCACTCACAAATGCTGTAAAGCACTCAAAACTTAGCCTTCTGCTCTCAGTGCAGGAGGTAAACTAACAATTATTTTGTTACTTGGTTTTAGTACATTACACATAGGGATATAGCATATTCTGGTGGCTCCCAGACCTGGCTGCATTTTAAGATCACCTAGTGGGTTTTGGAAACTCTGATGGCATAGTGGTTAAGTGCTATGGCTGCTAACCAAAAGATCAGCAGTTCGAATACACCAGGCGCTCCTTGGAAATTCTATGGGGGGCAGTTCTCCTCTGTCCTACAGGGTCACTATGAGTCAGAATCAACTTGATGGCAACAAATTTGGTTATTTTCAAGTAGGTTTTCCAAACCAAGAAAACCTGTGACACCACAACCAGAGATTCTGAATAAATTGATCCTGATGGAGGAAAGTATTAGCATTTTAAAGCTCCCCAGGTGTTTGTAATGCACAGCTGTATGTCAGGTATCACTGGTCAATGGAAAGAGCACTAGATTGCTTCTGGTCCACCATTAACTGACTGTGTGACCTTGAGAAAATCATTGATCCCTCTGGGCCACAGGATATTAGGCTGAAAAATTAAACGGATTAGAAAGAACTCCCTTTCGCTATGAAGCTTAAATGGTTCTAAACAGTAAAATGGCCACTTCTAACCAGGAATTATAATTCTTAGCATACTTGCACTCAGCAATTACAACATGGAGATACTACAGGAGAAAATACATTGTTGGGATATTTACTCTCAGAAAATATATAAACTGTATAACCTATATGGGAAACCAAAACATATGCATAAAACTATCACAATTCAAAGTAAAAGTAGCATGTGCTAAATGTGTATAAAGGATTATTTTAATGCTAGCCATTTCTCTACTCTGAGTGGCACCCATGGTGTGCTTGGCTATGTACTAAAAGGCTGGCAGTTCAAATACATCCAGAGATACCTCAGAAGAAAGGCCTGGCAATCTACTTCTGAACAATCACAGCCATTGAAAATCCTTTGGAGCACAGTTCTACTCTGAAACACGTGGGGTCACCGTGAGTCGGAATCAGCCACTGGTTTGGTTTGGTTTGGGGATGACTTTCAATTTCTTCTTGTTGTTGGGCCTGAATTTCTCATAGCTGGATGCTTTTCTCATCTCTTGGCTTTTTAGGTTTTTAATCCATCACTTCCAAATTACACATTTTTTCACATTTTAACTTCTCTACAATGGGCTTGTCTTATAATTGATGGTGTCTTACAATCATCAGTGGCCTGGTGGCATTGATAACATTGTTATTGTGTGCTGTCAACTAGATTCCAACTCATAGCAACCTTATATGGCAAAGTAAAACTGCTCCACAGGGTTTCCTAGGCTGTAATCTTTATAGAAGCAGATTGCCAGGTCTTTCTCCTGCAGAGTAGCTGGTGGATTCGAACTACCTACCTTTAGCTACTAAAGCATTGACCTTTAGTAGTTAGCAGCCAAGCACGTAACCATTGTGTAACCAGGCCTTCTTAGTGCTGACATACCATATTGCGTAATGTGTCAGTCTTCAAAAAGACTACATCATGATGCGTCTTTGAATCAAAGTCAGTTTGTGGAAAGAAGCTACTGCAATTTCTACAGTGTAAATTTGATATTAGAGAGGTAATTATTTATTGTCAAAGTAATGATCGAAAACTCTCTGTTTTCTTGCAAAGAAACAAATGCTTTACATACATAGATGCAGCTGTGTTATATTTTGTTATTGAGGCTTCTGCAAAAGACATATACTTCTAACATACCAAGCAATAATAAAGACAGGAGAAACCAGCAAACCTACTGGGAAAGACAAGATGAATGCCAAAGCCATAAGAAGTTGGCGTGACTAGCTGTTAATACTTTTTTTTCTTAGTGGTACCTAGAAATAATAGTCTGCATTGTAGAATCAATGGAGTCTTAGACTTAAGAAAATACAATAGCTTTGCCTATTTGTGACAGCTGAGCCTACATCACATGTGCCAGCTAATTATGTTTGCCTCCCCCCAAAATCATGATTATTGAATCAGTATACACTTTTTCTACTACCCAACTGTCAATTCTCATACTGTGGTGCCTTTCTTATTGCTAGGAATCTGGAAACTATGCCACTGGTATTTCAAATATCAGTAGGATTACCCCTAGTAGATAGATTTCAACAGAGCTTCTAGACTAAGACTGACCAGGAAGAAAGACCCGGTGATCTACCTCTGAAAATTAGTCAATAAAAACACTATAGAGACCCAAGATGGCAGCTTAATCACACACACCATAACATCTTCCTGCGCCAAAAACCAAAAAAAAAAAAAAAAATCAAAACAGAAGCAGATAACAATCCAGGAACCCTGAACATTAAAAAAGAAAGTCTAAGAACTGAACCAAACATTGACTGGAAGGAAAAAGTGAGTGAAAGCAGCTAAAGAGGAGTAACAGAGGACAGAAGAGCTCAGCCAGCTCTCCTGGCCCAATGTGGCCAACTTAGGACAAAGCCAGGAGAAACCCCAGGTGAAGAAAACAGCAAGGCAACTTCACAATTTCCCCAACAGGGACAAAAAAAAAACCCACAACCCTATACGCACACAGGCCGTTGACCTCAAGAGTGAGTGGTACACACAAGGTGGTAGACCAGTGATGGTC
This sequence comes from Elephas maximus indicus, assembly GCF_024166365.1. Classification (NCBI taxonomy): domain Eukaryota; kingdom Metazoa; phylum Chordata; class Mammalia; order Proboscidea; family Elephantidae; genus Elephas; species Elephas maximus. The sequence continues at coordinate 37,559,358 of NC_064827.1, read as the reverse complement.
AGGAGGAGGTCTCCACCCAACCGGTACCTGGGCAGCCCTCCTCCTTGTACTTGAGACAGGACAGGTCCTGCTCGCTGGCTGTAGTGGATATGAGGTGCCCCAGCATACATGTATCCTAGCCAAAGGGGCACACCCCCCTCGCCCTTTCTTCCTGATTGAAGGTGGCAGAAGGTGCCATACCCCAACTGCTGCAACTAACTGGGGGGCCATAACATGAGCCTATTCTCTTTCCCTTTACCTCACCTAACCCCATTCACTACACCCGCTTGCCCACCTAATGAGTGAGACTAGGCAGGACCCTGTGTGTACACTCACCCACCACCTAAATCCCCAGAGGACCTTGTGGGGGTCGGGGCAATGAGACAGCGAGAGATCCTGCCTATTGCTCCTTTCTCCTTCCTCCCACCAGGCAAGCGGTGGAGGAAATGTGATTCTGTGCACATCCCTCTGCTGCTCCATCCTCCCTCCCCACACCTGGTGCAATGGAAGATGGTGTCACTGCACATGCATCCACCAGTCACAACTCCCTCCTTTAATCCACCAGAGAGGGGCAGGGATGCCACAACTGGGCACACAGCCACCCGCATCCACGTTCTTCCCCGCCTGGTGTGAGGTGGAGGTGGTGCCACTGCATGAGCATTCACCAGGCGTGACTCCCTCCCTTAACCTGCACAGCAAGGGGTGGAGAAGCCATGACAACATGTTCATCCCCCTGTAGCCCTTTCCTCACTCCCCATACCAGTAACGAGGTGGAGGTGGTGCCATTGCACCTGCATTTGCACTCTGCAACTCCCTCCCTTAACCCACCTAGTGAGGGATAGAGGAGTCAAGACTGTATGCACATCCCACTCTGTGGCCTATTCCTCCCTTCCCGTGCCCAGCATGAGGCAGAAGTGCAGCAAGTGCATGGGCATCCACCCACTGCACTTTCCTCCCTCTCCCTGCCCAAGAACATGAATACAGCACGGCTGAGCAGTCATCCACTTACTCTTTCTTCCTTTTCCCACCACATAGGAGGAATGGTATAGGTATAGGTATAGGTAGAGTGACTGCCTTCCCATCCGCCGCCCCCACCTACCACCCACACCTCCACCACAACCAATGCAAGGTGATGATCACACCCCCACCCACCTGCCACACCCACCACACAGGCCATTCTTCCTGCAAGGAGACAGAACCATTCCCTGCTCCTGCACCACTGAACCAAAGACAGAGGGAGGCCAAACCCCGAGCAACCCTTAGGTGCCCCGTAAGACAAGTAAATAGAAACCTGCGCTCCCATATCTACTCGCCACCCTACTCACACAGAGACAGATAGGGAGTGCTCCAACATGGCCAGTCCAGCAACCAGAGCACCACACCAGCATGGTTACCGGGAATCATCAAAACAAAAGAAAAAACAGGACCCAGCAAATAATTACACAATTAAAAAAATAAATACAATAGCCCCTTAATGTACTGGAAACAACAGACAAGAGCGAACCGCCTAAAGAAATAGGCCTAAATGGCCCCAGCAAGTGACCAAAAAAAGATCCAGAATTCCTCCCTGAGAAAGAAAAGGTAATGGATCTTCCTAATAAGGAACTCAAACAATTTATGGATAGGATTCTCAAAGGAATCAAGGAAAATACAGACAAAACTATGGTAAACACAGACAAAACCAAGGAAAGCACAGAAAAAAGGCTATAAGAATTCAGGAAAAAATACAAGAACAAAATGATAAAATAGACAACTGGAATTCATACAAAAACAGCAATTAGAAATCCAGACGCTGACAATAAAATTTCAGAAATAGACAACTGAATGGAAAGTCACAGGAATGGACTTGAAGCAACGGAAGAGAGGAGCAGCAGAAGACAAATCCCTTGACACTAATTTGTTCGCGGAAAAATAAAAAAAAAAAAAAAAAAAGAAGAAGAAGAAGAGAGGCTAACAGTCATGTAGGATACCATCAAGAGGAATAACTTACATGTGATCAGAATCACAGAAGGGGAGGAGTCAACCAAAAGCACAGAGAGAATTGTTGAAGATTTGCTTGACAGAAAACTTCCCTAATATAATGAAAGATGAGAAGATAACCACTCAAGAAGCACAACAAGCCCCATATAGGATAGATACCCAAAGAAGAACACTGAGCCATATCATAATAAATTTTTCCAAAGACAAAGAATCCTGAAAGCAGCTCAGGAAAAATAAAAGATCATTTACAAAGGGGCATCAACAAGACTAAACTCTGATTACTCAGCAGAAATCATGTAGCCAAGAAGCCAATGGGATGACATATATAAAACCTTGAAAGAAAAAAACCACCAACCAAAAATTTTATATCCACCAAAACTATTCCTTAAATATGATGGTAAAATTAGGACATTTCCAAATAAACAGAAATTAAGGGAATTTGCAAAAACCAGATCAACTTTACAAGAAATGTAATTTTCTGTCCTTCAGACAGAAAATTACCACTAGACAACAACCTGGGATTAAAACACAGGACAAAATCAGCCAGATATCAACCCAGATAAAGAACCCTCAAAAATAAAATAAAGCTAAAAGATGGAAAACAGAGAACCACAGACATCCATCTGTAACTGACAACCACCTCAAAACATAAAGAGGGACTTCCACAGGGAGGGGAAGTCAGGGTGATATCAAGAAATAAATTGCTACTTGTGATGGTTAAGGTTGTATGTCAACTTGACTGGGCCGTGATCCTCAGTGGTTTGGCAGTTGTGGGATGCTGTGATCACCTCCATGATGAGATTTGTTTAAGGAGCCATTCAGCTGAAAGGGAGTTTCCTTGGGTGTGTGGTCTGCATTGAATATAAATGGACATTCTGGCAACGCTCTGGGGCTTTTTGCTGGCGCTGGAACCTGCAGTTGGCTCCTGTCCTTCTGACCTCTGGTTCTTGGTATTTGAACTAGCAGCTTACCTGCGATCTTGCCTGCTGATATTGGGATTCATCATCTTGGCAGCCTGTGAGCAAGAGCTCTGTTCTCTAACCTGCCAATCTTGGGTTAGCCAGCCCTTGTGACCCATGAACTTGGGACATTCCAGCCTCTACAATTTACGTAAGTTATTTCCTAGATATAAATCCCTCTCTCTCTGCATATATATTTATACGCTTTACTGGTTTTGCTTCTCTAGAGAACCCAGCCTAAGGCACGGCTTTAAGCTTAGGAAGTTGTTGTTGTTGTTGTTAAGTGCCATCAAGTTGGTTCCGACTCATAGTGACCCTATACACAACAGAACGAAACACTGCTCAGTCCTGCACCACCCTTACAATCGTTGTTATGCTTGAGCTCATTGTTGTAGCCACTGTGTCAATCCACCTAGTTGAGGGTCTTCCTCTTTTCGGCTGACCCTTTATTCTGCCAAGCATGATGTCCTTCTCCAGGGGTGGATCCCTCCTGACAACATATCCAAAGTATGCAAGACGCAGTCTCGCCATCCTTGCCTCTAAGGAGCATTCTGGCCGCACTTCTTCCAAGATAAATTTGTTCGTTCTTTTGGCAGTCCATGGTATATTCAATATTCTTCGCCAACACCTCAATTCAAAGGCATCAACTCTTCTTCGGTCTTCCTTATTCATGGTCCAGCTTTCACATGCATATGATGCGATTGAAAATACAATGGCTTGGGTCAGGCGCACCTTAGTCTTCAGGGTGACATCTTTGCTCTTCAACACTTTGAAGAGGTCCTTTGCAGCAGATTTGCCCAATGCAATGCGTCTTTTGATTTCTTGACTGCTGCTTCTATGGCTGTTGATTGTAGATCCAAGTAAAATGAAATCTCTGACAACTTCAATCTTTTCTCTGTTTATCATGATGTTGCTCATTGGTCCAGTTGTGAGGATTTTTGTTTTCTTTATGTTAAGGTGTAATCCATACTGAAGGCTGTGCTCTTTGATGTTCACTAGTAAGTGCTTCACGTCCTCTTCACTTTCAGCAAGCAAGGTTGCGTCATCTGCATAACGCAGGTTGTTAATGAGTCTTCCTCCGATCCTGGTGCCCTGTTCTTCTTCATATCATCCAGCTTCTTGTATTATTTGTTCAGCATACAGATTAAATAGGTACGGTGAAAGAATACAACACTGAGGCACACCTTTCCTGACTTTAAACCAATCAGTATCCCCTTGTTCTGTTTGAACAACTCCCTCTTGATCCATGTAAAGGTTCCTCATGAGCACAATTAAGTGTTCTGGAATTCCCATTCTTCACAGTGTTATCCATAGTTTGTTATAATCCACACAGTCCAATGTCTTTGCATAGTCAATAAAACACAGGTAAACATCCTTCTGGTATTCTCTGCTTTCAGCCAGGATCCATCTGACCTCAGCAATGATATCCCTGGTTCCACGTCCTCTTCTGAAACCAGCCTGAATTTCTGGCAGTTCCCTGTCAATATAGTGCTACAGCCATTTTTGAATGGTCTTCAGCAAAATTTTGTTTGCATGTGATATTAATGATATTGTTCTATAATTTCCACATTCGGTTGGATCCCCTTTCTTGGGAATAGGCATAAATATGGATCTCTTCCAGTCAGTTGGCCAGGAAGCTGTCTTCCATATTTCTTGGCATAGATGAGTGAGCACCTCCAGCACTGCATCTGTTTGTTGAAACATCTCAATTGATATTCCATCAATTCCTGGTGCCTTGTTTTTCGCCAATGCCTTAGGAGCAGCTTGGACTTCTTCCTTCAGTGCCATCGGTTACTGATCATATGCAACCTCTTGAAATGGTTGAATATCGACTAATTCTTTTTGGTATAATGACTCTGTGTATTCCTTCCACCTTCTTTAGATGCTTCCTGGGTCGTTTAATATTTTCCCCATGGAATCCTTCACTATTGCAACTCGAGGCTTGAATTTTTTTTTCAGTTCTTTCAGCTTGAGAAACATCAAGCATGTTCTTCCCTTTTTGTTTTCCATCTCCAGCTCTTTGCACATGTCATTAAAATACTTTGTCTTCTCGAGAGGCCCTTTGAAATCTTCAGTTCTTTTACTTCGTCAATTCTTCCTTTTGCTTTAGCTGCTCGATGCTCAAGAGCAAGTTTCAGAGTCTCCTCTGACATCCATCATGGTCTTTTCTTTCTTTCCTGTCGTTTCAGTGACCTCTTGCTTTCTTCATGGAAGATGTCCTTGAAGTCATTCCACAACTTGTCTGGTCTTCAGTCACTAGTGTTCAATGCATCAAATCTATTCTTCAGATGGTCTCTAAATTCAGGTGGGATACACTCAAGGTCATATTTTGGCTCTCGTGGACGTGCTCTGATTTTTTTCAGTTTCAGCTTGAACTTGCATATGAGCAATTGATGGTCTGTTCCACAGTCGGCCCCTGGCCTTGTTCTGACTGATGATATTGAGCTTTTCCATCATCGCTTTCCGCAGATGTAGTCAATTTGATTTCTGTGTGTTTCATCTGGCGAGGTCCATGTGTATAGTTGCCGTTTATGTTGGTGAAAGAAGGTATTTGCAATGAAGAAGTTGTTGATCTTGCAAAATTCTATCATTTGATCTCTGGCATTGTTTCTATCACCAAGGCCATATTTTCCAACTACTGATCCTTCTTCTTTGTTTCCAACTTTTGCATTCCAATTGCCAGTAATTATCCATGCATCTTGATTGCATGTTTGATCAATTTCAGGTTGCAGCAGCTGATAAAAATCTTCTATCTCTTCATCTTTGACCCTAGTGGTTGGTGCGTAAATTTGAATAATAGTCGTATTAACTGGTCTTCCTTATAGGTGCAAGGATATTATCCTATCACTGACAGCATTGTACTTTAGGACAGATCTTGAAACATTCTTTTTGTCGATGAACGCAACACCATTCCTGTTCAAGTTGTCATTTCCAGCATAGTAGACTATATGATTGTCTGATTCAAAATGGCCAATACCAGTCCATTTCAGCTCACTAATGCCTTGGATATCGATGTTTATGTGTTCCATTTCATTTTTGATGATTTCCAATTTTCCCAGATTCATACTTCATACCTTCCAGGTTCTGATCATCAATGGATGTTTGCAGTTGTTTCTACTCATTTTGAGTCGTGCCACATCAGCAAATGAAAGTCCCGAAAGCTTTACTCCATCCACGTCATTAAGGTCGACTCTACTTTGAGGAGGCAGCTCTTCCCCAGTCATCTTTTGAGTGCTTTCCAACCTGGGGGGGCTCATCTTCCAGCACTATATCAGACAATGTTCTGCTGCTATTCATAAGGTTTTCACTGGCTAATGCTTTTTAGAAGTAGACTGCCCGGTCCTTCTTTCTAGTCTGTCTTAGTCTGGATGCTCAGCTGAAACCTGTCCTCCATGGGTGACCCTGCTGGTATCTGAATACTGGTGGCATAGCTTCCAGCATCACAGCAACACACAAGCCCCCACAGTACGACAAACTGACAGACGTGGAGGAAGCTTAGGAAGATAAAGGTTAATTTCAGGATAACCACAAAGAAAGTTAACAAACCTACTGATCGAAATATAAAAGAAGAAAATTTTGAAGACTCAGTACATACAAAACCAACAACAATGAAGGAAATGAAAAGATAAGCCACAATCGAAATATAAAAGAAGAAAATTTTGAAGACTCAGTACATACAAAACCAACAACAATGAAGGAAATGAAAAGATAAGCCACAATCAAAAAAAACCTTAGCACTGAAAATTGAGTGAAATGAAGAAACTGTCCAGACCACAAATAAATAACAACATGACAGCAATAAACTCATACCTATCAGTAATCCCGCTGAATATAAATGGCCTAAATGCACCAGTAAAGAACCAGAGAGTGGCAGAATAAATGAAAAAACAGAACCCATCTATATGCTGTCTGCAAGAGACACAACTTAGACACAAAGATATAAATAAACTTAAACTCAAAGGATGGAAAGATATATATCAAGCAAACAATAACCAAAAAAAAAAAGCAGAAGTGACAATATTAATCTCTGATAATTTAGACATTAAGGCAAAATCCACCATAAAAGACAAGGAAGAACATTATATAGTGATTAAAGGTGCAATCCACCAAGAGGACATAACCATAATAAATACATAAACACCCAATGACAGAGCTCTAAAATACATAAAACAAAGAGAAATAGTTCCACAATAATACTTGGAGGCTTTAACACACCAGTTTTGGTGAAGGACAGAACGACTAGAACTCAACAAAGATACAGAAGATCTAAATACCACAATCAGCCAACTAGACCTCACAGACATATATAGAATACTTCATCCAACAGCAGCAAAGTACACATTCTTCTCCAATACTCATGGATTATTTTCCAAAATAGGCCATATTTTAGGCCATAAGGCAACCTCAACAAATTCAAAAATATCAAAATAACACAAAGCATCTTCTCTGATGAAAATGCTATAAAAGTAGGAATCAATAACGGGAAGAGCAAGGAAAAAAAATCTAATACATGGAAACGAAATAATTCCCTGCTTCAAAACTACTGGGTAGTAGAAGAAATCAATGATGGAATTAAGAAATTTCTAGAATCAAACAAGAATGAAAACACAACACACCAAAACCTTTGGGACACAGTGAAAACAGTACTCTGAGGTAAATTTATAGCAATAAATCCACATATCAGAAAAGAAAAACAGATTAAAATCAAAACATTAACCCCGGAATTCAAACAACTAGAAAGAGAGCAGCATATGAAACCCACAGTTGGCAGAAGAAATGAAATAATAAAAATTAGAACAGAAATAAATGAAACAGAAAAACAATAGAAAGAATTAGCAAGATTGTAAAAGCTGGTTCTTTAAAGGGATCAATAAAATCCACAAACCACTGGCCAAATTGACAAAAGAAAAATAACCCACCAAAAGAAAAATAGAAGATGCAAATAGCCGAAAAAAGAAATGAGATGGTTGACAATACAAAAGAACCAACTGAAATAAAAAGAATCGTAACAGAATACTACGAAGAATTGCACTCCAACTAATACGAAAACCTAGAGGAAATGGACAAATTTCTAGATACACACTACCTACCTAAACTAACACAAACTGAGGTAGAAAATTTGAACAGACCTGTAACAAAAGAAGAAATTGAAAGGGTCATTTAAAAAACTCCCAACAACAACAAAACAAAAACCCAGTCAGCTTCACTGAAGAATTCTAACAAACATTCAGATTAAACATTCAGATTAGTTGACACCAAATCTACTCAAACTATTCCAGAATATAGAAAAGGAAGGAATACTCTCGAATTCATTCTGTGAAGCCAGCTTAACCCTGTTATGAAACCCAGGCAGAGACATCACTAAAAAAAAAACTACAGATCAATATCTCTCATGAATACAGATGCAAAAATTCTCAACAAAATCCTAGCCAATACAGTTCAACAGCACATCAAAAAAATAATACATCACAACCAAGTGGGATTCATGACAGACATGCAAGAATGGTTCAACATTAGAAAATCAATGTAATCCGCCACGTAAATAAAACAAAGAAACAAAATCACACGATCATCTCAATCAATGGAGAAAAGGCATTTGACAAAGTCCAACATACATTTCTGATAACTCTCAGCAAAATAGGAATAGAAAGGAAATTCCTCAACATAATAAATGAAATTTATACAAAACCAACAGCCAACATTATCCTCAATGGAGAGAGTCTGAAAGAATTCACTCTGAGAACAAAAACAGACAAGGTGCCTTTTATCACCACTCTTATGCAACATTGTTTTCGGAGTCCTAGCAAGAGCAACAAGGGAAGAAAAGGAAATAAAATGCATCCAAATTGAAAAGGAAGAAGTAAAACTATCCCTGTTTACAGATGACACGATCTTATACATAGAAAATCCTAAAGTTTCGATGAGAAAGCTATAGGAAGTAATAGAAGGATTCAGCAAAAAGGCAGGATACAAGATCAACATACAAGTACGAGCTGAACAAAAAGAACTTTGAAAAGGAAATCAGAAAAACAATACTATTTATAAAAGCCCCTCCTCCAAGAAAAAAAAAAAGCTTAAATACTTAGGAATAAGCCTAACCAGGGATGTAAAAGACTTATACAAAGAAAACTACAAAACACTACTGCCAGAAATCAAAAGGGACCTACGTATGTGGAAAAATGTACCATGTTCTTGGATAAAGAGACTTAACATTGTGAAAATGTCAATACTACCCAAAATGATAAATAGATATAATGCAATCTCGATCCAAATCCCAAAAGGGTTTTTCAACAAGATGGAAAAAGTAATCACTAGCTTTAGATGGAAAGGAAAGAGGCCCAAATAAGTAAAGTTTATTAAAGAAGAAGAACAAAGTGGGAGGCCTCACACTACTTGACCCCAGAACCTACTATACAGTCATGGTAGTCAAAACAGCCTGCTACTGGTACAACAAAAGATACATAGACCAATGGAACAAACTTGAGAACCCAGAAGTAGATCCAACCACCTATGGACAGCTGATCTTCAACAAAGGACCAAAGTCTATTAAATGGGTAAGAGACTGTCTTCAACAAATGGTGCAGGCCAAACTGGATATCTATCGGTAGAAAAATGAAACAGGGCCCATACCTCACAGCATACAAAAAACAAACTCAAAATGGATCAAAGACCTAAATATAAAACCTGAATCTCTAAAGATCATGGAGGAAAAAATAGGGACAATGTTAGGGGCCCCAATATATGGCATAAATAGAATATCAAACATAACTAAAAATGTACACTCAGAAGAAGAGGGACTAGACAAATGGGACCTCCTAAAAATTAAATACGCTCATCAAAAGCCTTCTCCAAAAGAGCAAAAAGAGAACTTACCTCCTCATATATTAATATAGACAATAGAGCGCACAATTGGCACAGTCAGGGAAACCTCTTAGACATAAACAAGCACCTCTTGAAATGAATTTCTTAGGCTCAAAGGCAAAGGACCTTAGACTCAAGGGACAGCCATGTCAACCAGCACCATATTGTTCATAAAGACATTGTTCTACATCCCACTTTGGTGAGTAGCATCTGGGGCCTTAAAAGCTTGTGGGAGGCCATCTAAGATACAGCTATTGGTCTCTTGCAGTCTGGAGCAAAGGGGAGTGGGAAAAACCAAAGACTCAAAGGAGCAATTAGTCCAAAGGACTAACGGACCACATGAACCACAGCCTACACAAACCTGAGACCAGAAGAACTAGATGGTGCCAGGCTGCCACTACCAACCACTTTGGCTGGGATCACAACAGAAGGCCCCGGATAGAGCAGGAGAAAAATGTAGAACAAAAAATCAAATTCACAAAAAAAGACCAGACTTACTGGTCTGACAGAGACTAAAGGAACACCCAAAACTATGGGCCTAAGACACCCTTCTGACCTGGAACTGAAGCCATTTCCAGAGACCACCTTCCAGTCAAACAATAGGCAAGACCATCTAATTAACATGCTCCTTAGAACAATCAATTATATGAGATCAAAAGGGCAATATTTGCCCAAAAGCAAAAATGAGAAGGCAGGAAGTGGTAGAAAATCAGGATGAAAGGAAGCCGGGAACCCAGGGCAGAAATGGGAAGAGTGTTGACAAATTGTGAGGAATGAAGCCAAGACCATTCAACAATTTATATACAAACCATTGAATGGGAATCTGATTTGCCCTGTAAACTTTCACTGAATCCATTGACATGGATTGAACTATGTCCCCCAAAATATGTGCCAACTTAGGTAGGCCATGAGTCCCAGTATTGTGTGATTGTCCTCCATTTTATGATCTGATGTAATTTTCTTATGTGTTTTAAATCCTAATCTCTGCCTGTGGCTAATGAGGCAAGTTTAGTTTATGTTAAGGAGGATTAGGGTGGGATACAACACGCTTACTCAGGTTACAGCCCTGATCCCATATAAGGGGAACTTCCCTGAGGTGTGACCTGCATCACCTTCTATTTTACAATAGATAAAAGGAAAGAGAAGCTAGCTGAGAGAGAGGTACCTCTTTACCACCACACAAGAAGAGCCAGGAGCACATTCTTTGGGCCTTGGGTTCCTGTGCTAAGAAGCTCCTAGAGCAGGGAAAGATTGATGACAAGGACCTTCCCCCAGAGCCGACAGAGAGAGAATATCTTCCCCTAGAGTTGGTGCCCTGAATTTGAACTTCTAGCTTCCTAAACTGTTCAGACCAACCACTTGTGGTATTTCTGTTATAGCAGAACTAGATAACTAAGACATGCATTAAACAAACAAAAAACCACTATGGATCACAACAGAATATTACCGTATAAGACGCTCAGCACCAGGAAACGTTTCTTTCTGAGCCAACCTGAGGGCAATAACGACAACATTTTAAACAAAAGATGTCTCAATCAAAATGAAGAGAAAACACATTCAGAGAAGACACACTGTTTTTGTGATTTTCAAATATTATTAATCTCTTCTCAATCTAACCCCTCTTTTGTTATTTTAACTTTAAACAGAATCTGTATTCTGTCTCTCAGCGTGCTAGGTGTGGAAAGCCACTGCTGCGTCTCGGGTACCCTGCTAATTAGTGTGAGAGAGCTTTCTGTGTATTCTTCAAACTCAAGGCTCAAAAATACCTATGCTTTTTTTTTTTTTTCCATGAAAAAGAACTACTTCATGTGGGTTTATAGTGAGTAAAATTCATTGATTCAGCAATGCCATAAGCAGGTAATGGTTTTAGTTTCCTTAACTTAATCCCAAAGGAGGGTAGTAAAAAAGTAGGCTGGATTTTCTTTAAAAGATGCCCTTATTCAAGTCCAAGTGAAAATATCCTTAAAGTGCCTAAAGTGAGGGACCCTAGGAGAATCATTAGCAACTTGTCAGTGGTTGCCTTAAATGGGGAATGGTTGGAAGTGGTCTTGTTCAAACTGTGCAGGAAATCCCCATAGTCCTGGGGGAGGCCAGTTGCCTCATGGCCTCTGGGTAACTCTCAGGTGTAGAAAGTGTAGCAGGGCGATGGCAATTCTAACTCTGTACCTTTGACAGTTCTATCTCAGTCGTCCAGTTGATTGCAGCAATAGCTGCCAAAACCTGGTCTCTGCTGCTCATCAGTGACATCCTCTTGCCTGGCCTTTCAAGTCCTAATGCTTCCTGGGAACTAAACGTATTTCAGAGGCCTCCTCAGTGACAAGCTGGTGAAAGATCATCATCATCAATGTTCTACTAACCTCAGAGCTCTAGGATGTTTGCTTTTTTTTTTGTGCGCAAGCTTTGATAACAAAGCAAAAATCAAACTTAGTAGCAGTAAGTTGGAGACCAAATGTTAGGGTTCAAGTCCTGACTCAGTCACTAACCATCTCTCCGAACTTGAGCAACTTGTTTAAAAATCCTGGGGCTCTTCATTTCACTAACTAAAAACTGGGAATTATGGTGTTGGCGAAGAATATTGAATATACCATGGATTGCCAGATCTGTCTTGGAATAAATACAGCCAGAATGATCCCTAGAATGAAGATGGCGAGACTTCGTCCAACATACTTTGGACATATTATCAGGAGGCACCTGTCTCTGGAGAAGGACATCATGCTTGGTAAAGTGGAGGGTTAGTGAAAAAGAGGAAGACCCTCAGCAAGGTGGATTGACACAGCAGCTGCAACAATGGGCTCAAGCATAACAATGATTGTGAGGATGGTGCAGGACCAGGCAATGTTTCCTTCTATTGTACGTAGGGTTGCTTTGAGTCAGAACCGACTCAAGGGTACCTAACAACAACAGCAACACAAATTGGGAAAATTCTTGTCAGAATCAAACATGATAACATGGGTTGGGGGGGGATACTGCAAACTATAAAATGGTCTACCAATATTAAATACTATAGAATTGTGACAAAAATGCCGCCATTCCTACACTCAGATGAGCCATAATACCTCATATAAGAAGGTTAAATGTATGAGAAAGAATGTTCTTTACAAATGGAAAAGGAATCTTTTATTTTACATTTAGTCAAATAGTTCACACTGCCTTACATTGGATTTCTTTAGAAGATCGTTTAAGAATCCTTAGAAGGTGCTAAGTCACTTGGTCAAAAAATTATAGCTGTAAAGGAAAAAATAGACAACAGTGAAAAGCTACTTCATAGAATGGAGATGTGGAGACGACTGTTTACAATATTGTTCTCCTGCTGAGATTATTTTAGAGTAATACTTAAATTGTGTATCACCCATCTTACATCGTTTTTTAAAAGTTTGATGGCATGATTCCTGAGGGGCACTTAAATCACAAATGTCATGTTGTCAAAATCCTTAATGTAACCTAGTCCTTTAAATGTTTGTTCCCTTTCTTCTTGAGACACTACTAGCATTTTAAATATCAGCAAACTTCCAGTCGAAGGAGGAGGATACTTGAATATTCTTTGTGACTCTGAGACACAGGCTACATCTTGTTTCTCTCTTGTTTCTTTTCTTTTGTTTCTACTCCTGGCCCCTAATAATGCTAAGGAGGGTCCACAGGGTTTATTTACTTTCTCCAAATAGAACGATACTACCATTACCCAAACCCATTTCCATTGGGTTGATTTCTACTCATAGTTCTACCCTGGGTAGAACTGCCCCATAGGGTTTCCAGGGAGCACCTGGTGGGTTTGAACTGCCAACCTTTGGTTAGCAGCCATAGCACTTAACCACTATGCCACCAGGGTTTCTGCATACTACCGGTTAGTAGAGGCAAAATGGGCAAAGGACTGAATATGATAGGAAACCATTGGTGATCAAATGATGCAGAATGCCTATGAACGCTTTGTGTCATTTGCAAAGTACTTGAATAATAATCAATAATAATAATAATAAATAATCAACATTTGTTGATTATTTACTATGTGTTGGGCACCGCGTTAACATGCTTTACATACAGTATGTCTTTTAAACCTTACATGGGATGGGTGGTATTATTACCCTGATTTTATAGAAAGGCTGGTGAGAAACAAAGAGCCTCAGTATCTTGCTCAAGATAACAGGGCTACTTGTATGCTGAAAGACATAATTTAGCTCAGATAGTCAGTCTCAGAGCCCAAAGTCTTATCCCCTATGTTCCAAGCACTGGGAGGTGTTTTTCATGACGGCAATACTAATGGAATTATCTCCTTCATCTGGATAATTGCTAATCACTTTCAAGTCTCAGTTTAAATTTCCCTAGCTCCTGGAGACTCTCTCCAACTCCATCATGCTTGCCATACCTAAGCTGCCTCCTACAGTTCCGGCTTGCTGTTATCCTATGTGGTCCTACATGGTGGCCTTTTCTCTGGCCTATAATAGTGTGTTTCTTTATAGGTCTGACAGTGAGCTTGTGAGTCTAAACAGTTCTCAGTCCTAAACCATTCTGGGTATTCAATCAGGGTTTGAACAAAAAGAATCAGCAGTTCTTGACAATTAAGAAAACTATAACCTATGTTTTACCACCAGAGATCTATGCCCAGAAAATAATCAGAGACTGCTTCTGAGTGGAAGTAACATATATACCTATATTACAGACATCTGCGCCTTAGGTGATCCTCAGCTTTCACTGCACATTAAAAATCACCTAGAGGAGGTGGAGCTAACATGGCACCCTGGACAGCCACAACGTGCCGTCCCTCTGTAGCAAACATCTGAAAAACTAAGTAAAACAGACACGAATGTCAATCCTGGAACCCTAAACAACAAACAAAGGGTTAAAGAACTAGCTCAAACACCAAATGGAAGAAGAAACTGTCAGAAAACAGAGAATAAGGAGAGATACGGAGTGGAAGTCCCTTGCCAACTAAAACAGCACAGCATCACCTTCTTGGAAAACAGCCAGAAATAACCTTGGACAGGGAGTATGGGAAGACAACTTCATGGAGCTCTCAACAGGAGACAGGGCACCCAGTAACCAGAGAACATGCTTTCCCACCCCTCACACTTCAGCAAGAACTTCAGTAGCAGCAAAAATCCCTGCAATCCAGTAGTCCTCACTGCTGGGGTCCACAATTCAAGCCCCCCCGCCAGACTCACCCTGCCTTCTCCTGCTGAACGGCTTCCCCCCCCCCTTTCTTTCTCTCTCCTACCTAGCCCCGTACACCACCTCCCTGCCTTCAACAGGAACTCATCACACCACCACAACCAGAGAGCCACCAGCTGCTGCTGCCCCAGTTCCACCCCACCGTCACTTGATGGTTCCTGCCATGCCTCAGTTTTTGTTTTTCTTTTTTTCCCTTTCTCCCTTTTCTTTAACCCTCCCGCCTAGCACCATGCGTCACCATGTCCTGGGGAACCTCTACTTTGCCACAGTGGCTAGAAAAACACTGGCCCACTGCAGCCTCAGGTCCACCCTACCCCACTGGCTCCAGCCACAACACCATTTTATCTACTATTTTTCTTTCTCTTCTGTCTTTTCTTTCTCCTTCCCACCATGCCTTGTACATCACCTCCCCTTCCTTGCCAATGGCCACTGGTCAGCCCCACCCTCACCTGCTAGCTCCCACCAAGCTGACATTTTTTGGTTTTCTCCTTTTTTCCCTTTTTACTTTTCTCTTTCCCCTTCTGACCTAGCTCTATATGCAACCACCCCCTTTCCTGCTGAACCCCTGCTGTGGCACTGAGGCTAGAGAGCCACTGGCCAACTGCTGCCCTGAGTCCACCCCAACCCCACCCAATGGCTCCCATTGCACCACCATTTTTTCTTTTTACTTCTCTTTTTTCCCTTCTCTTCTGTCTTTTCTTTCTCCCTCCCACCTAGCCTCATATATCTCCTTCCCTCCTTTCCTACCTGCCCCCATACCCACCCCACCCCTATTCACCAGCCCCTACCATGCCACCATTTTTAAATTATTATTATTGTTTTGTTTTTCCTCATTCTTCCTTTTCTTTCTTAGCACCATATGCCACCTCCTCACCCTTTCCACCAGCCCCTGCTGCACTGCTAAGGTTAGAGAGTCACTGGCCTGCTGCTGCCCCAGGTCAACCCTGCCCCAATCTACCAGCTCCTGCTACAACACTATTTTTTTCTTTCTTCCTCCCACCTGGCCCCACCTAGCCCCATATGTCACCTACACTCCCTTCCCATTAACCCCCAGGTCCTCCCCTCCGCTATTCACCAGTGCCCACCATGCCACCATTCTTTTTTCTCTTTCTTCCTGTCCTTTCTCCCTCACATTTAGCCCCATATGTCACGACCCCCCTTTCCACCAGACCCCAACTCTGCCCCACACCCACCCACTGGCTACTGCGTACTGCCCCTCAATTTTTCTTTTTCTTGCTTTCTGTTTTCATTTCTTTCTCCCTCCCAGCAACCCCATACACCACCTCTCTGCCTTCCAGTCGGCCACTGCTGCACCACCACAGCTGCAGTATCCCTAGTGCTCAGGACTGCTGCAGCACTGGGCCCACACTGCCCCCCTTCCTGCCACTAAACCAGTTGCTGAATGCTGGGAGGGAGCATATACCACTCCTCACCTGACACCCTGCCCATCTGATGAGGGACTGGGAGCCCTCCCACATCACCAGACCAATAGAAGGAGGCAGACAGTACCCACCCAGTTTGTCTTCAGCCACCTCAGTAAACCAGTGTACAGTGAAGCGGACTCACCCTGCCTCCTGCTGCCCTGCTCACCAGGACAAGGTGAATAGACCTATCATGGCCACAGGTGAGCAAGCAGCAAGGCATGAATGGCTTACCCACCTGGACTTATCAAAAAAAAAAAAAAAAAGCAGGGCAGGAAAATGAACATACAATCAATAAATAAAAAAAATAATACCTTAGTGTCTTGAAGATAGCAGACAATATCAAAATATATTAAAAAGCAGGAGAAGATGGCTCTAGCAAATGACCAAAATAAAGAATCAGTAAACCTTCAGGTAGAATAAAATTCAGTGGAAATACCTGACACAGGATTCAAAAGACTAATATTTAGGGCTCTCCAAGAGGTTAAGAAAGAGATCAAGGAAAGAGTAGCCAAAATCATGGAAAATACAGACCAAACCAATGAAAATGTACCCCAAATCGAGGAAAACACAGAAAAACCAACAGAAGAATTCAGGAAAATGATACAAGAACAAAATGTCCAAATAAAGAAACAATTAGAAATCACACAAAAACAGCAACCAGAACTCCAAAAGATAAACAATAAAATTTCAGAAATGGACAACTCAATAGAAGGCTTTAGGAGCAAATCTGAAAAAAAAAAAAAAAAAAAGAAGAAGAAAGAATCAGCAAAATTGAAGAGAAATTCATTGATATCACTTTGTCTGAGGAAAAAATCAGTGAAAAGAATGAGGAAAACCTAAAAATTAGGTGTGACACAATCAAGAGCAAAAATTTGCATTTGATCGGAGTTCCAGAACATGGGGAGAAAATGGACAACACAAAGACGATTGTTGAAGATTTGCTAGCAGAAAACTTCCCAAATATTATGAAAGATGAAAAGTTAACAATCTAGAAAGCTGAACAAACCCCATATAGGATAGATCCCAAAAGAAAGTTACCAAGACATATCATAATCATGCTTGCCAAAGACAAAGATAAAAAAAGAATTCTGAGAACAGTTTCAGAAAAAAGAAGTCACTTACAAAGGGTAAACAACAGGATTAAACTCTGATTACTAGACAGAAACTATGCAGAAAATAAAGCAATGGGATGACATATATCAAACCCTGAAAGAAAAAAACTGCCAACCAAGGATAATATATCATGAAAAACTTTCTCTCAAATGTGATGGCAAAATTAGAACATTTCCAGATAAACAGAAAATAAGGGAATATGAAAAAACAAAACCAAACTTACAAGAAATATTAAAGGGAGCCCTTTGGTAAGAGAACCAACATTAGACAACAACCAGAGTCTACAACACAAGACAGCACCAGCCAGATATCAACCTATGTAAAAGACTCTCAATAATAAAACAAAGTGAAAGGAAACAGAAGCGAGACAGAGACATCAATCTGTAAATTATGATAGCATCAAAACAATAAAAGGGGTACTAAATGGTATAGCTATAGAACTTGTAAATGGAGAGGAAGTCAATGTGATATCAAATAATAAAAGACTGATTCAAACTTAGGAAGATAAAGGTAAGTTTCAAGATAACCACAAAGAAAGTTAACAAACCTACACATCAGGATAAAAAAAGAAGAACAGCATAAAGACTCAGTAAACACAAAATCTGTAAGAAAAGAAAATCCACAAACAAAAGGAACTCAGCACAGAAAAGTAAGAGGAACAAAGAAAACATCAGCACCACAAAACAAAAGGACAATATGACAGCAATAAAGTTATCCCTACTGATAATCACACTGAATGAAAATTCCTTAAATGTACCTGTAAAGAAACAGAGAGTGGCAAAATGAATTAAAAAACACGACTCATCAATATGTTGTCTGCAAGAGACACATCTTAGACACAAAGACATAAATATATTAAAAACCAAAGGACAGAAGAATTATATCAAGCACATAGTAATCAAAAAAGAGCAGGAGTGGCAATATTAATCTCAGACAAAATAGGCTTTAAGGCAAAAGTAACCATAAAAGACTAGGAAGGATGTTATATAATAATTAAAGAGACAATCCACCATGATGACATAACCGTAATAAATACCTATGCACCCAATAACAGGGCTCCAAAATACATAAAACAAACTCTAGAGGAGGCGCAGCCAAGATAGCAGAATAGCCAGATGGTTCCTGCAATCCCTCTTATAACAAAGACTCAAAAAATCAAGTGAAACGATTGTGTTTATGACAAGCTAGGAACCCTGAACATCAAAATCAAAGTTAGAAAATGGACTGAGCAGCAGAGGGAGGGTGAGTCAGTTTGAAAGCGGAGAGAAATTACTGGACCTGAATCACTGAGATCCCTCAACCATTATTCCCAGAAGTGGCTGTGGGGAGCTGGTAGTGGCGTTTGGTCACAGTTTCCTTAGGGAGAAGCAGCCAGCCACGTAGGCTACTCTCACCTCCGGGCCCAGAGAGGAACGGCGCTTTCGGCAAAAACTAAGTACTTGTATATATTTTACTGTGCTCCCTGCCCCCATGCTGGCTTCAGTGGCTGTTGATTTCCCTGGGCTTGAGATTGGCCCATTTGAGCACCCTGAGCCATGCACCCGGACATGGAGAAGTAATAAATTCACAACAGGGGGAAAAGATAATTTGCCAGCTCCACTAACCAGGGGAGCTCAGGAAAAAAATTAATAAAAATAAAAAATGCTCAAAACAGGGAAACAGCAGTGTCATTATGTAAAAGAAGTCACCATTAAAATAATAAAGAGGAACTAAGAAATGCAGTCATAGATCTTTCATATGGAGAGGAAGACAAGACGATATAAAGAAATAAAAGTTAGGTTTAAACTTAGAAAAATAGGGGTAAATATTAAGGTAACCACAAAGGAGAATAACTACCCTACTCATCAAAATAAAATACAAGAAAAAAAATAGAGACTCAGCAGAAAAAAAATCAACAAAAACGAGGAAGAGGAAAAGACAATATATAAAGATAAACTGCTCAGCACATAAAATTAAGCGGGAAAAAGAAACTGTCAACAACACACAAAAAAAGACATCAAAATGACAGCACTAAACTCATACCTGTCCATAATTACACTGAATGTTAATGGACTCAATGCACCAATAAAGAGACAGTGAGTGGTAGAATGGATTAAAGAACACGATCTGTCTAGATGCTGCCTGCAAGAGACACACCTTAGACTTAGAGACACAAACAAACTAAAACTCAAGGGATGGAAAAAAAATATACTGAGCAAACAACCAAAAAAGAGCAGAAGTGGCAATAATAATTTCTGACAAAATAGATTTTAAAGTTAAATCCACCACAAAGAATAAGGAAAGACACTATACAATGATTCAAGGGATAATATACCAGGAGGATATAACCACATTAAATATTTATGCACCCAATGACAGGGCTGCAAGATACATAAAGCAAACACTAACAGCATTGAAAAGTGAAATAGACAGCTCCACAATTATAGCAAGAGACTTCAACACACCACTTTCAGTGAAGGACAGGACATCCAGGAAGAAGCTCAATAAAGACACGGAAGATCTAAATGCAACAATCAACCAACCCGACCTCATAGACATATACAGAACACTCCACCCAACAGCAGCCAAGTATACTTTCTTTTCCAACGCACATGGAACATTTCTAGAATAGACCACATATTAGGTAATAAAGCAAGCCTTAGCAGAACCCGAACCATTGAAATATTACAAAGCATCTTTTCCAACCATAAGGCCCTAAAAGAAGAAATCAATAACAGAAAAAGCAGGGAAAAGAAATCAAATACTTGGAAACTGAACAATACCCTGCTACAGAAGACATTAAGAAGTTATAGAAGATATTAAGGATGGAATAAAGAAATTCATAGAATCCAATGAAAATGAAAACACTTCCTATCAGAACACTTGGGACACAGTGGAAGCAGTGCTCAGAGGTCAATTTATGTCAATAAACGCACACATACAAAAAGAAGAAAGGGCCAAATCAAAGAATTATCCCTACAACTTGAACAAATAGACAGCAACAAAAGAAACCCTCAGGCACTAAAAGTAAGGAAATAATAAAAATTAGAGCAGAACTAAATGAAATAGAACACATAAAAACAATTAGAAGAGCTTTTTTTTTTAACAAGACCAAGAGCTGGTTCTTTGAAAAAACTAATAAAATTGATAAACCATTGGCAAAACTGACAAAGGAAAAACAGGAGAGGAAGCAAAAAACCCGAATAAGAAATGAGATGGGCGATATTACAACAAACTCAACTGAAATTAAAAGAATCATATCAGATTACTACAAAAACTTGTACTCTAGCAAATTTGAAAACCTAGAAGAAATGGATGAAATTCTAGAAACACACTATCTACCTAAACTAACACAAACAGAGGTAGAACAACTAAATAAACCCATAACAAAAGAAGAGATTTAAAAGGTAATCAAAATCTCCCAACAAAAAGAAGCCCTGGCCCAGACGGCTCCACTGCAGAGTTCTACCAAACTTTCAGAGAAGAATTAACACTACTACTACTAAAGGTATTTCAGAACTTAGAAAAGGACAGAATACTACCAAACTCATTCTATGAAGCCACCATATCCCTGATACCAAAACCAGGTAAAGACACCAAAAAAAAAAATTACAGACCTATATCCCTTATGAACTTAGATGCAAAATTCCTCAACAAAATTCTAGCCTATAGAATTCAACAACATATCAAAAAATATTCACCACGACCAAGTGGGATTCACACCAGGTATGCAGGGATGGTTCAACAATAGAAAAACAATTAATGCAATCCATCATATAAATAAAACAAAAGTCAAGAATCACATGATTTTATCATTTGATGCAAAAAAGAAGAGTTGATGCCTTTGAATTGTGGTGTTGGCGAAGCATATTGAATATACCATGGACTGCCAAAAGAATGAACAAATCTGTCTTAGAAGTACAACCAGAATGCTCCTCAGAAGCAAGGATGGTGAGACTGCATCTTACGTACTTTGGACATGTTGTCAGGAGGGATCAGTCCCTGGAGAAGGACATCATGCTTGGCAGGGTACAGGGTCAGCGGAAAAGAGGAAGACCCTCAACGAGGTGGATTGACACAGTGGCTGCAATGATGAGCTCAAGCATAACAATGATTGTAAGGATGGTGCAGGACTGGGCAGTGTTTCATTCTGTTGTGCATAGGGGTCACTATGAGTTGGAACCAACTCGATGGCACCTAACAACAACAACAACACCCAAAGCGATCTACAGATATAATGCAATCCCAATCCAAATACCAGCAGCATTCTTTAAAGAGATGGAGAAACTAATCACCAATTTTATATGGAAAGGAAAAGTCCTGAACAAACAAAGCATTATTGAAAAAAAAAAAAAAAAGAACAAAGTAGGACACCCCACACTATCTGATTTCAGGCCTTACTATACAGCCATGGTAGTCAGAACAGCCTGATACTGGTACAATGATAGACACATAGACCAAAGGAATAGAATCAAGAACCCAGATGTAAATTTAGCCATCTATGGCCAACTGGTCTTTGACAAAGGACCAAAGTACATTAAATGGGGAAAAGAGTCTTTTGAACAAATTATGCTGGCAAAACTGGATGTATATCTGTAAAAACATGAAACAGGACCCGTACCTCACACCATACACAAAAACTAACTCAAAATGGATCAAAATCTTAAACATAAAACCAGAAATGATCAAGATCATGGAAGAGAAAACAGAGATAAATGCTAATAAAACAAACAAACAAAAAAAATAGAGATAATGCTAGGGGCCCTAATATATGGCATAAGTAAAATACAAACATAACTAACAATGCACAAACACCAGAAGATAAACTAGGCAACTGGAACTTCTAAAACTTAAACACTTATGCTCATGAGGAAATGCTCCCAATCATTAAAAAAAAAAAAATCATTAGCCATTAAAAAAAAAAAAAAAACATTGTGGATGAGTCGACTCCGACTCATAGCAACCCTATGAGTAGACAGAGTAGAACTGCCCCATAGAGTTTCCAAGGAGCAGCTGGTGGATTTGAACTCCCGACCTTTTGGTTAGCAGCCAAACTCTTAACCACTGCACCACCAGAGATCCAATTTATATAATACCCCTTGCCATTGAGTTGATTCAGAGTCATAGTGACCCTATAGGACAGAGTAGAATTGCCCCATAGGGTTCGAAAGAGTGGCTGGTGGATTCGAACTGCCAGCCTTTTCATTAGCAGCTGAATGCTTAACCAGTATGACATAAGTATGCTTAATTACAGGTCTAGATTATTTACTCTTTATATAATATACTTTTTCTACATAATAAAGCATGGCCATGCTGAATACTAATCGATAAGAGATGTTAAAACATCATTGGAATAAATCACAAACATTGTCCCAGTCAACTGGAGTTTCCAAAAGCAACTCCTTACATAACGGGAAAACGTTAGGTTGGTCTTTCTCCCACCAAAGTAATACTACCGTTGATTGAAAATGAAAAATAACTCTCCTCAGTGATGCTGACCTATCTCCTTTGAGTCTTTTTACATTTCATACCACTTTCCCACAAACCAAGCCTTTAACGCTGACAGCAGCCAATTAAAAGTCAAAACAACAACAAAAAAAAACTTAAACATTAAAAAAAAAAATACACAATGCAGGTATAGTGCATGCCGTAGTGAAATGTGTTTTTTTCTTTGATGACCTAAGTTTAAAACTTGAAGTGCATCTCAAGAAATTTTCCAGGTTAACAAATGGCAATGGAAAACTAAAGCACGAACTATATCCACAGTAAAACTGAAAATATTTAGCCGATGTAAAACCAGAAAGGAAAAAAAAAATTAAATTCAGTATTTTGAACAAGCCTATAGCCATATTCGCGTAAGTTACTTCTATCCTCAGTGAATGCAACTGAAAAACATTATTAAATCATGAATGATTAAAAACCGTGGTAGGAAACACAATTTCAAAAGTTAAAAATGGTGTTTCATTCAAGGCATATAACAATGTTTTTAATTTGAGTATAAAGAGAAAAATACAGTTTTTACTAATAAAACATTAGATTATTCTATACCACTATACCACCCTATGCTACTAAATACATGTGTAAAACTATTTAAACGAGATTAGTTTAAGGAGATGCCAAATTATTTGGCTGCTCATGTTGCCCTCACGTCTAAGTTCAGCCCTGCATGCATACACCTTTATGCACAGCCACAGTATATGCTAAAAAACTATTTCTATATTGAAGGAAAGCACCAACATGATAGCTAAGTGGCTATATTCCTTACAGACATTCTGGCTTGACTAGAAATAGGGAGAGTCAAGCCTTGGAAGTTAATCAGGCATAGTTTGGGATCAGATGGTCATTCCAGTATTCAGGTTTCCAAAGTCCACCTATTTATCATACAATCTCCTGTTTCATTCATGGCGGAGTGCTTTCTGAAGGCTTTAGAAAGTCTCTGTGGTGGGGGCACAAACAGTACCTTTGGATTTTTACTTAGAAAACAAAGAACTTTTCCGAATAAAGTTAAAACCACCCTCAACAAGAGATGCTTAAACTATTCAACTAAGCTAGCTGGTATGCCAATTCCTGAACTCAGCTATAGGAAACCTGATGCTTGAAGAATCATTTTGTTGGAGGCAAGCATGCTTGGAATTCTGAACTCAACAAAAGAGTCTCGACTGTTTTGCTACTCCTTGATTCTTTTAAGAATGAGAAAGGAGGATGGATAGATGGGTGGATGGATGACAGATGGATAAAAAGATAGAAAGGAATAAAGAAAGGAAGGAGGAAAATGAAGGAAGGAAAAGAGAGGAAGAAGGAAGGAAGGAAGGGAGAGAGGGAGGAAGGGAGAAAGGAGCGAGGGTGGAAGAGAGAAAGGAGGGAGGGTGGAAGGGAGAAAGGAGGGAGCGAGGAAAGACAACGTAGATAAATAGATTAAATTGTATTTGGTAAAAACGTGCTGGAAGAAAAAAAAAAGGTACACAATAAGTCTGATAAGTCTGGAGCCCTGGTGGTTCAGCGGTTAAAGTGTGTGGCTGCTAACCAAAAGGTTGGCAGCTTGAACCCACTAGCCACTCCACAGGAGAAAAATGTGTGGCAGCCAGCTTCCGAAAAAATTTACAGCCTTGGAAACCCTATCAGACAGTTCTACTCGGTCCTGTAGGATCGCTATGAGTCAGAATCGACTCAACAGCAGTGAGTTTGTTTTTTTTGAATGTCAGTTAATAGTTCTATTGAAAAATCACATAGAATTTTTGCTTGTAGAAGGCCTTATTTTAGTTATTATGGAAAATTGACATTTAGAATCTGAACTGATTTGAGTATTCAAAATTGAGAGTCAAGTGTTCAGAGTCTCAGCACACGTCCCTGTATTTCTAAAATATTATGGTATCAGGCATGTTTTATCCTACCTACTTTTCTATCTCACATGCCAAGACTCGCTATGGAGGAACTATTTTCCCTCCCTTCAAGAAGCTTGTCCACATGGGAGAGGTATAGCATTGTGGTTAGAAGCACGAATTTTAAAGTCAAATAGAACTAGATTTAAATAACGACCTTCTCTTGATTTACCTTTGTGTGCTTTGGTTTCCATTTTTCATAATAAAAGAGTAATAATTTATCCTACAGATATATTGTGATAATTAAACAAGACAATATGTTTAAGCTCTTTTTATCTTGCCTGGCACATAAAATGGTAACTTTGGTCAATGAATAGTTCAAAGGGATATAATTATTTATAAGCATGTTATTTACTTATAGCCAAAGGAAACCAATAATAGATTGATTTCACTTACCAAATGCAAAGCCAGAATTTATAGAAGAGGATGGGGGAAAAGAAAAACCACAGACAGTTTGAAAACTGAGAATTGTGGATAATTTTATGATTAGCTAGAAAAGAGATTAATCATGGTATTTGTTCTTAGGTACGTGGATGGGTATTAAAGTAAATAAAGCCAGTAATTGATGAATTCTCCAGGAGACATTGACCATTTGGCTGTGGCATGGAGGATGAAATCTGTTGGTGTCATTTGTTAGTACTTCCATATATGTTACACCAGATTTGCACAATTTGTCTAACCAAAATTTTTTTCCTTCTTCACTCCAAATCTAAATTCGGTCCTGTTATGATAGCTTATACACCCTCTTCGCACTTTTCAACATGGTTAGTTTCCAAAGACCAGGTCATTGCACAAACTCAGTGTTATGTGAAAATGGAAGATGACCACATCAGATCACAAAATGGAGGATGACTACAGCATTACATAACTGCCAAATTACATTATTACATAACTCCCAAACCACTGAGAATCATGGTGCAGCCAAGTTGACACAAAGCCTTAATCATCAAAGCCAGCATTACTCTCATCTCGCACCTCAACATTCCCTACTGTTCGTTACTGCCAGACATATGTCATTGGTGTGCAAAATAATCCGATCTTAGATTATTTACTATTGTCATAAATGCAAAATGTCAAATAATGAAATAGTCAATAAATGAGGAGAAGGTATAGTGCTCTGTACTTTCCCTTTGTGGGACTCAACTTATTTTGCAATTATACATTTACTTTTCCGGCTATTTCTTTAGTATCTGTCTTTCCCATGATTAGACTCTCACACCCATAACAGCATGGACATTTTGTGCTTTAGTCACCACTGCATGCCCAGCGTGTAGTATAGGGCATGGCACCCAGTAAGTGCCCACGGTATTTGAGGGAGGAAGAGAGAAGTAAGGGAAGAAGAAAAAGGGAGGGAAGAAAGAAAGCAAGGAGGCAAGAGTGGTAAGTGCTATAAAAGAGCTAGTTTAGAGGCAGGACCCTGGATTTGGGCATAAATATTAGTGAAAGCTTCAAGGAAGAAGTGCCATTTTATCTTAGCTTTAATGCTGGGCAGAATTTCAGCATTCCCACTGGGAAAGCATGAGACATGGAATAAAATGTGTCTCAGTTTATCTGAAACATAAGGTCTCTGAGGTGACACTGTAAAAGATGAGGCTAGAAAGGTGTGCCAGGCATGTCAGACTAAGAAGTTTGACAATCGGGAGCCCCTAGAGGATCTGGGTCAGGGATGAAACATGCTCAGATCTGTACTCTAGAAACACAAGTCTGGTGAGGTGTAAAGGCTTAATATGAGAGGAAAGAAATTCGAAGCAGGGAGATGATTTAATATGGCCTAAGTTATGCTGTCTGTTATTTCTGTGACAGTGGAGTAGTTTTGTTTACACTGGCAAATAGCCTACCAAAGATGAGTTTACTTGATTTAAACAAATGTCGATGATGCTGAATTCTTTCAGAAAATGTTCTGTGAAATAAAATTACCAGGATGAATAATTAGAATATCTTGAAGACTATTCAAGCCTTTTCTATACACGGATTTATCTAAGTCTGGCTGACATGCAAATTGGAGCTTATAATCAAAATCACAGGAAATTATACCCTGAAATTCACATAGTGTAGATAAATATGAAAAGAACTATGCAGGTTGGAGCCTGTAGACCTCTCTCTTTAAATTAGAAAGGAAGGGGCAGAGCCAAGATGGTGGAATAGACAGATGCTTCCGTCAAGCCCTCTTTACAACAAAGACCAGAAAAAACAAGTGAAACGAGTATATTTATGACAAGCTAGGAGCCCAGCATCAAAGGCAAGCTTAAACAACGAACTGAGGGGCAAGGGGAGGAAGAGGCCATACAGAAGTGGAGAGCAGTTACCGGACCTGAATCACAGGGAGCCCTCAGGCACCATTCCCAGACCAGCGGCAGCGGCAGTGGGCTGGTACTAGAATTTAGCCGCAGTTTCCTCAGCGAGAAGCAGCCAGCCACACAGCCCACTGACACCTCCGGAACCTGAGGAGAATGGTGCGCTCTCAGCAAAAGCTAAGCACTTGCATATATTTTACTGCACTCCCCCCCACCCCCAAGCTGGCTTCAGCGGCTGAACCCCTGGGCCTGAGATAGACCCTGGTGAGCACCTAGAGCCATCCTCCTGGCCTTGGGGAAGAAAAAAACTTGCAACTGGAGGGAAAAGATAATCTGCTAGCTCCATTAACCAGGGGAGCTCAGGACAGAAGCGGCTCCTGCCCAGGCATACACCGTCCGTGGACCTTGAGCACCTTTCCCTTCTGCATGGACATGTGTGGGCCTAGTTTGGGAGAATAGGCCCTTGTTGACAAACTCCAGCCATTTCAGCTGTGCGGCAGAGAGGTGGGTGTTTGACCTTTGACATTGCTTTGCCTATTAAACAAGGTCCTCACCTATGCACAACAGAGACCTAAGGACTGGTAGCTCCACTCAGGTCACCCAGCAAACCATGACAGGGGTCCAAAGATAACTGGTACCTCCCAGTCCTTACAACCAAAAACTTTGGGTGCCCATGGTCCCTCTGCAGAACCCACCCACCAGCACTCTCTAGGGAACAGAGACGCGTTTTCCTGAGAGACACTTGGAGGTCAGTTCTCAGCCCCCTGCCTTGTTCAGAGCATGGCCTCCTGCTGCAATCAGATACCGGTATGTATGTCAATCACCCCTGCCCCTCTAAGACTGTAGGACAGAGCCTGTACCATGCACTTGATGATCAGCTGCCTGGAAACCTGAGCTGAATTCATACAAGAAAACCGAATGGACTCCTAGACTGATATACCTGATAACAGCTCTAGCCAGCTGGGGACAGGACACCAGAGCTCCAAAAGTGAAAATAATCAAGCTAGCTCACTCAAGCAACCCATAGGGGTATACCAAAACAAAAATAAGCAAGCAGCTACAACATAGTAAGCAAGCATAAACTAATACAATCACTTATAGATGGCTCAGAGACAATATTCAATATCAAGTCACATAAAGAAACAGACCATGATCAACTCAACAGGCTCTCAAAACATTCAGGGATCTTCTAGATGAAAGTGTATTCCTGGAATTACCAGATGCAGAATACAGAAGTTTAATATACAGAACCCTTCAAGACACGAGGAAGGAAATGAGGCAATACACAGAACAAGCCAAGGAACATACAGATAAAGCAACTGAAGAAATTAGAAAGATTATTCAGGAACATAATGAAAAGTTTAATAAGCTGGAGAAATCCATAGACGGCAATCAGAAATTCAGAAGATTGACAATAAAATTACAGAATTAGACAATAGAAAGTCAAAGGAGCAAAATTGAGCATGTGGAAGCTAGAATTTCTGAACTAGAAGATAAATCACTTAGCACTAGTATATTTGAAGAAAAATCAGATTAAAAAAATTTTAAAAAATGAAGAAACCTTAAGAATCATGTGGGACTCTATCAAAAGAAATAACCTACGAGTGATTGGAGTACCAGAACGGGGAGGGATAACAGAAAATACAGGGAAAATTGTTGAGGATTTGTTGGCAGAAGACTTCCCTGATATTGTGAAAGATGAGAAGATATCTATCCAAGATGCTCATCGAACTCCACATAAGGTAGATTTTAAAAAAACGTCACCAAGGCATATTATAATCAAGCTTGCCAAAACCAAAGATAAAGAGAATTATAAGAGCAGCGAGGGATAAACGAAAAGTCACCTACAAAGGAGAGCCAATAAGAATAAGCTTGGAATACTCGGCAGAAACCATGCAGGCAAAAAGGCAATGGGATGACATATTTAAAAAATTGAAGGAAAAAAATTGCCTGCCAAGAATCATATATCCATTAAAGCTGTCTCTTAAATATGAAGGTGAAATTAAGACATTTCCAAATAAACACAAGTTGAGGGAATTCGTAAAAACGAAACCAAAACTACAAGAAATACTAAAGGGAGTTCTTTGGTTAGAAAATCAATAATATCAGGCATCAACCCAAGACTAGAACATTGGGCAGAGCAACCAGAAGTCAACCCACACAGGGAAATCCAAAAAAACAAGCAAAATTAAAAAAAAAAGCCCAACACAGAGTAATGACGATGTCATTATATAAAAGAAGACAACATTAAAATAATAAAGAGGGACTAAGAAATGTAATCATACACCTTCCATATGGAGAGGAAGATATGGAGATACAAAAAAATTTAGTTTTAAATTTAGAAAAATAGGGGTAAATAATAAGGTAACCACAAAGGGGACAAACTATCCTACTCATCAAAATAAAATACAAGGGAAAACACAGACTCAGCAGAAACAAAATCAACAACAACAAATATGAGGAAAAGAGAATATATAAAGAAAATCTACGCAGCACATAAAATCAAGTGGGAAAAAGAAACTGTGAACAACACACAAAAAAAGACATCAAAATGATAGCCCTAATTTCATACCTATCCATAATTACCCTGAATGTAAATGGACTAAATGCACCAATAAAGAGAAAGAGAGTGGCAGAATGGATTAAAAAACAAGATCCATCTATATGCTGCCTACAAGAGAAACGTCTTAGACTTAGAGACACAAACATACTAAAACTCAAAGGATGGAAAAAAATTTATCAAGGAAACAACAATCCAAAAAGAGCAGGAGTGGCAGTATTAATTTCTGACAAAATATACTTTAAAGTTAAATCCACCAGAAAGGATAAGGAAGGACACTATATAATTATTAAAGGGACAATACACCAAGAAGATATAACCATATTAAATATTATGCACCCAATGACAGGGCTGCAAGATACCTAAAACAAATGCTAACATCATTGAAAAGTGAAATAGACAGCTCCACAATAATAGTAGGAGACTTCAACACACCACTTTCGGTGAAGGACAGGACATCCAGAGAGAAGCTCAATAAAGACACAGAAGATCTAAATGCCACAATCAACCAACTTGACCTTGTAGACATATGCAGAATACTCCACCCCACAGCAACCAAGTATACTTTCTTTTCTAGTGCACATGGAACATTCTCTAGAATAGACCACATATTAGGTCATAAAGCAAGCCTTAGCAGAATCCAAAACACTGAAATATTACAAAGCATCTTCTCTGACCATAAGGCCATAAAAGTGGAAATCAATAACAGGAAAAGCAGGGAAAAGAAATCAAACACTTGGAAACTGAACAACAGCCTGCTGAAAAAAGACTGGATTATAGACGACATTAAGGATGGAATAAAGAAATTCAGAGAATCCAAGGAGAATGAAAACACTTCCTATCAGAACCTTTGGGATACAGCAAAAGCGGTGCTCAGAGGCCAATTAATATCAATAAATGCACACATCCAAAAAGAAGAAAGGGCCCAAATCAAAGAATTATCTCTACAACTTGAAAGAGAGAAACCCACAGGCACCAGAAGAAAACAAATAATAAAAATTAGAGCTGAACAAAATGAAACAGAAAACAGAAAAACAATTGAAAGAATTAACAAGACCAAAAGCTGGTTTTTTAAAAAAATCAACAAAATTGATAAAGCACTGTCCAAACTGACAAAAGAGAAACAGGAGAGGAAGCAAATAACCCGAATAAGAAATGAGAAGGGCAATATTACAACAGACACAACTGAAATTAAAAAAATCATACCAGATTACTATGAAAAACTATACTCAAATTTGAAAACCTAGAAGAAATGGATGAATTCCTAGAAACACACTACCTACCTAAACTAACACAAACAGAGGTAGAACAACTAAATAGACCCGTAATAAAAGAAGAGATTGAAAAGGTAATCAAAATCTCCCAACAAAAAAAAAGCCCTCGTCCAGACAGCTTCACTACAGAGTTCTACCAAACTTTCAGAGAAGAGTTAACACCACTACTACTAAAGGTATTTCAGAGCATGGAAAAGGACGGAATACTACCAAACTCATTCTATGAAGCCACCATATCGCTGATACCAAAACCAGGTAAAGACACCAAAACAAAAGAAAATTATAGACCTATATTCCTCATGAATGCAGATGCAAAAATCCTCAACAAAATTCTAGCCAATAGAATTCAACAACACATCAAAAAAATAATTCACCATGACCAAGTGGGATTTGCACCAGGTATGCATGGATGGTTCAACATTAGAAAAACAATTAATATAAAAAAAAAAGAAAAAAAAAATTTTTTTTTACCACATAAATAAAACAAAAGACAAGAATCACATGATTTTATCAATTGATGCAGAAAAGGCATTTGACAAAGTTCAACACTCATTCATGATAAACACTCTCAGCAAAATAGGGATAGAAGGAAAATTCCCCAACATAATAAAGGGCATTTATACAAAGCCAACAGCCAACATCACCCTAAACGGAGAGAGCCTGAAAACATTCCCACTAAGATCGGGAACCAGACAAGGATGCCCTGTATCACCACTCTTATTCAACACTATGCTGGACATCCTAGCCAGAGTAATTAGGCTAGATAAAGAAATAAAGGGCATCCAGATTGGCAAGGAAGAAGTAAAAGTATCTCTATTTGCAGATAACATGATCTTATACACAGAAAACCCTAAGGAATCCTCAAGAAAACTACTGAAACTAATAGTTCAGCAGAGTATTGGGATACAAGATAAACATACGAAATTCAGTTGGATTCCTCTACACCAACAAAAAGAACATAGAAGAGGAAATCACCAAATCAATGCCATTTATAGTAGCCCCCAAGAAGATATAATACTTAGGAATAAATCTTACCAGAGATGTAAAAGACTTATACAAAAACTACAGTACACTTCTGCAAGAAACCAAAAGAGACTTTCATAAGTGGAAGAACATACCTTGCTTGTGGATAGGAAGACTTAACATTATAAAAATGTCTATTCTACCAAAAGCGATGTATACATTTAATGCAATTCTGATCCAAATCCCAAGGACATTCTTTAATGAGATGGGGAAACAAATCGCCAATTTCATATGGAAGGGAAAGAGGCCCCAGATAAATAAGGCATTACTAAAAAAGAAGAACAAAGTGGGAGGCCTTACTTTACCTGATTTAAAACCTATTATACCACCACAATAGTCAAAACAGCCTGGTACTGGTACAGCAACAGATACATGGACCAATAGAACAGAATTGAGAATCCAGACATAAAGCCATCCGCATATGAGCAGTTGATATTTGACAAAGGCCCCAAAACAGTTAAATGGGGAAAAGACAGTCTTTTTAACAAATGGTGCTGGCATAACTGGATATCCGTCTGCAAAAAAATGAAACAAGACCCATACCTCACTCCATGCACAAAAACTAACTCAAAATGGATCAAAGGCCTAAATATAAAATCTAAAACAATAAAGATCATGGAAGAAAAAATAGGGACATTAGGAGCCCTAATATATGGCATAAACAGTATACAAAACATTATAAGGAATGTAGAAGAAAAACTAGATAACTGGGAGCTCCTAAAAATCAAACACCTGTACTTATCCAAAGACTTCACCAAAAGAGTAAAAAACACTACCTACAGACTGGGAAAAAGTTTTTAGCTGACATTTCTGATCAGTGCCTGATCTCTAAAATCTACATGATACTGCAAAAACTCAACTGCAAAAAGACAAATAACCCAATTAAAAAATGGGCAAAAGATATGAATAGACACTTCGCTAAAGAAGACATTCAGGTGGTTAATAGATACATGAGGAAATGTTCAGGATCATTAGCCATTAGAGACATGCAGATCAAAACTACAATGAGATTGCATCTCACTCCAACAAGGCTGGCATTAATCCAAAAAACACAAAATAATAAATGTTGGAGAGGCTGCGGAGAGATTGGAACACTTCTACACTGCTGGTGGGAATGTCAAATGGTACAACCACTTTGGAAATCGATTTGGCCCTTCCTTAAAAAGCTAGAAATAGAACTACCATACGATCCAGCAATTCCACTTCTTGGAATATATCCTAGAGAAATAAGAGCCTTTACATGAACAGATATATGCACACCCATGTTTATTGCAGCACTGTTTGCAATAGCAAAAAGATGGAAATAACCAAGGTGCCCATTAACAGATGAATAGATAAATAAATTATGGTATATTCACATAATGTAATACTATGCATCGATAAAGCACAGTGAGGAATCTGTGAAAGATTTCATAACATGGAGGAACCTGGAAGGCATTATACTGAGTGAAATTAGTCAGTTGCAAAAGGACAAATATTGTATAATACCACTATTCTAAGAACTTGAGAAACAGTTTAAACTGAGAAGAAAACATTGTTTTGTGGTTATGAGAGGGGGGACAGAGGGAGGGTGGGAGAGGGCATTCACTAATTAGATAGTAGATAAGAACTACTTTAAAACGTCGAGAACTACTTTAGGTGAAGGGAAAGACAGCACACAATACAGGGGAGGTCAGCACAATTGGACTAAACCAAAAACAAAGAAGTTTCCTGAATAAACTGAATGCTTCAAAGGCCAGCGTAGCAGGGGCAGGAGTCTGGGGACCATGGTTTCTGGAGACATCTAAGTCAATTGGCATAATAAAATCTATTAAGAAAACATTCTGCATCCCACTTTGAAAAGTGGCATCTGGGGTCTTAAACGCTAGCAAGCAGCCATCTAAGATGCTTCTTGGTCTCAACCCACCTGGATCAAAAGAGAATGAAGAACATCAAGGACACAAGGCGATTACGAACCCAAAAGACAGAAAGGGCCACATGAACCAGCAACTACATCATCCCAAGACCAGAAGAACTAGATGGTGCCTGGTTACAACTGCTGACTGCCCTGACAGGAACACAACAGAGAACCCCTGAGGGAGCAGGAGAGCAATGGGATGCAGACCCCAGATTCTCATAAGACCAGACTTAATGGTCTGACTGAGACTGGAAGGACCCTGGTGGTCATGGCCCCAGACCTTCTGTTGCCCCAGGACAGGAACCATTCCCGAAGCCAACTCTTCAGACATGGATTAGACTGGACAATGGGTTGGAGAGGGATGCTGGTGAGGAGTGAGCTTCTTGGATCAGGTGGACACTTGAGACTATGTTGGCATCTCCTGCCTGGAGGGGAGATGAGAGGGTGGAGGGGGTTAGAAGCTGGCGAAATGGGCACGAAAAGAGAGAGTGGAGGGAGAGAGTGGGCTGTCTTACTAGGGGGAGAGTAATTGGGAGCGTGTAGCAAGGTGTATATGGGTTTTTGTGTGAGAGACTAACTTGATTTATAAACTTTCACTTAAAGCGCAATAAAATTTATTTTAAAAAAATTAGAAAGGAAGGAAGAATGTCATTTTGACAAAAGTCTTTGTGATTACCAAGTCTATGTGGTTAATAATAATAGCATTTACTGAGTGCCTCTGATGTTTCAGGGACAGCACTAGGGCTTTGTATACATATTTTATTTAATTGTCGTGTAAGGTAGGTGAATTAACTAAGGCTTAGGAAGGTTACACAGCCAGTAAGTGGCAGATCCAGAATTCGAACTTTGTTCTTCTAACATCTTCTCTACTAGTCTAGATTCTCCTACCTTTGCTTGGTAAGGAAACTCTGGTGGCATAGTGGTTAAGTGCTACGGCAGCTAACCAAAGTGTTGGCAGTTCAAATCCACCAGGCACTCCTTGGAAACTCTATGGGGTGTTTTACTCTGTCCTATAGGGTCGCTATGATTCGGAATCGACGGCACTGGGTTTGGTTTTGGTTTTGGTTGCTTGGTAAATGGCTCGTGACAATTTTTAAAAGCTTTTTCCCCAGACAATCAATTCACCACAAATTCCATTAATTGTAAATACACACACACTCGTCCTCACCTCCCCATTCTTATCCACATACCCACCCTCTCTTCAATGCCAGGTTCTGACCCCACACCTCATTTCTCTCAGCCCTACTTCCTCTGTGCAATTTGTAAGTGCTTAAAAAAAGACAAAAATTTTTTTTTTTTTTTTCAGTTAGCTCAGCTCCCTCACACTCCCTGTCCCAATAAGGCCGTGCCTGGATCTCATCCCATCACTTTTTCCTTCACCACCATGTGATGTGCAGTTGGCCCCTGCATCATGCTTTGCTGTCATTGGGCAGACATGATATTTATTAGAGCCCTTGTCATCTCAACCTTCCACCAACAGAGCTGTGGTAAGGGCGGCAGTGACTGATGGCAAAAGCTGATGAGGCAAGGGTAGTGGTGGCAGCACTCTAGCACCCCAGCACCCCAGGATTGGTGGGTGAGTATGCAGTTGCCTCTACATAGGAGGTAGCCAAGATAGTGGCAGTCGAGGAATGGCAGCTGAGGTGAAGCTTGTGCTAAGTGCTGAGAGTGCAGAGCCTTGCCTTGATGCAATTTTCACCAAAGCTGTGTGATAAGACTTCCTCCTTCTGCAAAGGAGATGGTATCTGGTGGGACTACACTGGGCAATAATAAGCCAAGATAAAGACTTCTTGAGACCAACAAAAAACTGAGAATTCATTGCCAAAAGGCCTACACAAAGAGAAACATTAACTTCTGCAGGCAACAGGAATGTGATACCACACTGAATCATGGATCTACACAAAAAAATTAAGAGTTATAAATGGAATTCAAAAAGGTAAGTATAAAATTCTTTTGGGCCCAAAATTCTGGGTTGACTGTTCTCATTTTTTCCTTTTCTTTCAGTACTTTGGAGGTCATTCCATTGCCTTCCAGTCTCATAGTTCTACACATGCATGAGCATGCACACTCACTCACAATTATATATACCATTGGTCATCATCCAGATAGGATTCTGTACAGTAGAATTTTTTTGTTTGCTTATGGTAGTGTAACTTGCGACAAATAGCTTCATTTTAACAAAGAGACAGAAATGTTTTAAATTGTTTCAGGTGCAGCTATTGACAAAAAATTCTTGTGAACAGAATGGCTAACTTTTACTAGGTGCATTTTAAGTGTCTGTGCAATCTTGATGAATTATTTCATTTATTCCTCACAAAAGGTAGATACTATCTATTATTATCTCTGCTTTTCAATGGAAGAAACTGAGTTTTAAGTCACTAGGCACATGGCTGATCCACTGAAATCTGAGCCGGGGCTAAAACCTAGATCCATTCATCTGGCTCCAGAGGCTGAGGTGGTTTAATTGTCACTCACATGCCTGGGTGATATGTTAGCATTTCCCTGGTCAGAGGTTTTGTTTGTTTGTTCAAAGAAAGATTTGAAGGGCTGACAGCTGTACTGTTTGGCAAAGCAATGGGGGAATGAGAAGAGAAGATGGAGGAGTTTACAGTTCTGTGACTACACCAAATGTAGGCCATATTAAGAAAATTTGGTTATATAAAACTCTGTAGGAAAGAATATGTCTTCTATCAAACATATCACAAAAAAATGGTGTAGCTAATATCTGTTGGCCATATTCATTTTACTAAATAAAGCCAGCTCTTGAAAAAGAGAGAAGAAATATACATTAAAAAGTTATTTCTGATTGATTTGTTTGAACCAGAGTTACTCAGATGATTTTGCTCTGAGTAATTTGATTTTTACATGTCATAAGGGGAAAAGGGAGAAAAAAGTAATATATCACATGCTCAGAGTTGCTATGATTGTCCTTTGTATTCTTAGAATATTTTTCTCTGCCTAATGCAACTTCTTCTGCACCTGCATGGAGTTAACTAACCTCACTAACAACACTCTACTAATGTCTCAGGCTGGGTTCTCTAGAGAAGCAATACCAGTGAAGCGTATATACGTATAGAGAGAGAGAGAGAGAGAGAAACAGAGACAGAGAGAGAAATTTATATCAAGGAAGTGATTCACATGGTTGTAGAGGCTGGAAAGTCCCACGTCTGTTGGTCAGGCATCAGGCTGGAGGCTCCTTCTGACTCACATGGCTGCAGGGACTGACTAATCCAAGATCGGCGGGTCAGATGGCAGGCTACTGGGTCAAGTCCCAAGAACCAGAGTTCATGTGTTAACAAGTCAAATGCAGGAACCAAAGCAGAGCAAAAGCGTGAAAGATTTGCCAGAAAGTATACATTGGGTACAGGCCATAGCCCTAAGGAAACTTCCATTCAACTGATTGGCTGCTCAAAGCAGATCTCATCATAGAGATTACATTATATCAGATTTCATCATGAAGGTGATTACATCATTACATCACTGTCAAGCTACATAATAACTGCCAAACCACTGAGAATCACTGCTCAGCCAAGTTGACACACAACCTTAACCATCACAGCCTACTCTTTGTCAGCTTGGCACCTGTATACATCTTAAACCATACATAATCTTTAAACAAAGACAATTATAAAATCATACTTGCACCTAACATGATACAACTAACATGCATACAGCCAAAAATGTACTAGCCTTGTTTGCATCTTATATTTTATAAGTGAAGAAAACAAAAATATTTGATGTACACCTACGAGGAAGAAATACTCAAGAATTACAGTCATCATTTCTGCAACTTGTCATGTGGTCATAGCTGGTATTTAGAAATAACTTCTTCTACCACCCATCCCATATCCCCTTTGCCCTCAGCAAGCACCTCAGCTGGTCATGGTTCTTTGCCTGGTGGAGTGACCCAAACCTTCATTCCAGAAGGGTCTGGGCCATTAGTAGTCATGTCAGAATTGGGTTGCTATAGTTTTCCATTGACTTTAATCACAGGGCACAGTAGTACTAAGAGATGCCCTAAGGTATCTCCTGCATTCCAGACATACTCTTCTTTACCTCCATTCCGTAATATCAATCCAATTTCCTCTTGGTAAGGAGGATCAATCACACCAGCCAATATGGTAACTCCCTTCTTTGCCTGTTGATCCAGAGGTGTAAGGAGCACAAAGTGGCAGGGTGACATTCTTAACTTCCAGCTCAATTGAAAGAGGGATGTGACTCCAGGTAGAAGCATTTCTCCCTTTAGAACTAAGACCTCTGGGCCTACAGAGCATAGGGTCCTGGGGACAGAAAGAAAAAAATTTGCAAGTGTGTCACTAGAGATGGTAGTGAGTGGTGACACTCCCATTTCCACCCCTTGATTACTGGGTGTATGAATTCTGGCTATGGTAGACACAGCATCAGATATTGGACACTAGTTTAGAGCATTACAACCTCCTGGAAAACATTGCTCCAACCCTGCAAGGTACTGTCATCTAGCTGATGCCATAATTGTGTCTTTAGAAGGCCATTCCATATTCCATCAAGCCAGTTGCTTTAGGATGATGGGGAACATGGTAAGACCAGTGACTTTGATGAGCATGGGCCCACTTCTGCACTTTATTTGCTGTGAAGCTAGTCCCTTGATCCAAGGCAATGCTGTGTGGCATACCATGATGGTGGATAAGGCATTTTGTAAGTCCGTGGATGGTAGTTTTGGCAGAAGTAATACATGCAGTAAAGGCAAATCTGTATGCAGAGCAAGTGTCTATTCCAGTAAGAACAAAACTCTGTTCTTTCCATGACGGAAGCAGTCCAGTGTAATCAACCTGCTACCGGGTTGCTGGCTGATCACCTTGAGGAATGGTGCCATATCAGGGACTCAGTGCTGGTCTCTGCTGTTGGCAGATTGGGCACTTAGCAATGGCTGTAGCCAAGTTGGCCTTAGTGAGTGGAAGTCCATGTTGCTGAGCCCATGCATAACCTCCATCCCTGCCACCAGGACCAATTTGTTCATGAGCCCATAGGGCAATGGCAGGACTGCCTGTGGAAAAAGGATGACTGGTTTCCACAGAACATGTCATCTTACCCATTTGACTGTTAAAATCCTCCTCTGCCAAGGTCACTTTTTGGTGAGCATTCACATGAGACACAAACATTGTCATTTCTTTGGTCCGTCCTGAGAGGCCTATCCACATACCTCTTCCCCACACCTCTTTGTCTCCAATTTTACAGTCATGTTTCTTCCACACCCCTGATCATCAAGTGAAACCATTAGCTACAGCCCATGAATCAGTATACGACTGCACATTTGGCCATTTCTCCTTCTAAGCAAAGTGAACAACCAGGTGCACCGCTTGAAATTCTGCCCATTGGGAGGATTTCCCTTCACCACTGTCCTTCCAGGAGGTCCTAGAAAGGGGCTGTAGTGCTGCTGCTGTCCACCTTTGAGTGGTGCCTGCATATGGCGTGACATCATCTGGAAACCAAGCACAGTTTTCTCTTCCTCAGTCAACTGATCATAAGAAACTCCCCATGAGTCCATAGGTGCAGCCTGGAAGATGGGAGGTAATGTGATAGAAGTGGAGAACATGTGCATTTGGGCCAAACTTCCTCGTGGAACTTACTCGTGCCTTCAGGTCCTACTCAGGCCTGATCTTGTATATACTACTTCCATATAACGATGGAGTGCTGCTGTGCACATCTGATTTCATGACTGTGTGGATTAGACAACACCCAGTTCATGATGGGCAGCTCAGGCCACATGGTGATTTGGTGATTTATGGTTGAGCATTCAGTCTCTGCTAAGGCCCAGTGTGTTAGTCATCTAGTGCTGCTATAACATAAATACCACAAGTGGATAGCTTTAACAAAAAGAAATTTATTTCTTCACAGTAAATTAGGGGGGCGGAGCCAAGATGGCGGACTAGGCAGACGCTACCTCGGATCCCTCTTACAACAAAGACACGGAAAAACAAGTGAATCGATCACATACATAACAATCTATGAACCCTGAACAACAAACACAGATTTAGAGACGGAGAACGGACTAATATGGGGAAGCAGTGATTGCTTCCAGAGCCTGGAGCCAGCGCACCAGTCAGGTACGGCACAAGCACAGAGACCTGCTCCACCCCCCTGAACTAACCCCGGGAGGGGGACCAGCCGGTTCCACGGGCGGCGTGGGACGCAGCCGGTAGGAGAAGTCCCCGGGAGGCAGTGACTGGTCTTGGAGCAGAAAGAGCAGCATCCGAGCCGGGGAACCGTCCTGCAGGGATTTGGACTGGACGCAGGCGGCTTCATTAACATCTGAATAGCCTGAGCCAGAGGGAGAACTCTGATAGGGATCTGACTGCATTTTTTTTTTAGCGGATTTTCTGGAAAAACTAGTTTCCCAGTGATGCCTCGGAGACAACAATCTATATCAAACCACTTAAAGAAGCAGACCGGGACAGCTTCTCCAACCCCCCAAACAAAAGAATCAAAACCTTTCCCAAATGAAGATACAATCTTGGAATTATCAGATACAGAATATAAAAAACTAATTTACAGAATGCTTAATGATATCACAAATGAAATTAGGATAACTGCAGAAAAAGCCAAGGAACACACTGATAAAACTGTTGAAGAACTCAAAAAGATTATTCAAGAACATACTGGAAAAATTAATAAGTTGCAAGAATCCATAGAGAGACAACATGTAGAAATCCAAAAGATTAACAATAAAATAACAGAACTAGACAAAGCACTAGGAGGTCAGAGGAGCAGACTCGAGCAATTAGAATGCAGACTGGGACATCTGGAGGACCAGGGAATCAACACCAACATAGCTGAAAAAAAATCAGATAAAAGAATTTAAAAAAATTAAGAAACCCTAAGAATCATGTGGGACTCTATCAAGAAGGATAACCTGCGTGTGATTGGAGTCCCAGAACAGGGAGGGGGGACAGAAAACACAGAGAAAATAGTTGAAGAACTCCTGACACAAAACTTCCCTAACATCATGAAAGACGAAAGGATATCTATTCAGGATGCTCATCGAACCCCATTTAAGATTGATCCAAAAAGAAAAACAGCAAGACATATTATCATCAAACTCACCAAAACCAAAGATAAACAGAAAATTTTAAAAGCAGCCAGGGAGAAAAGAAAGGTTTCCTTCAAGGGAGAATCAATAAGAATATGTTCTGACTACTCAGCAGAAACCATGCAGGCAAGAAGAGAACGGGACGACATATACAGAACACTGAAGGAGAAAAACTGCCAGCCAAGGATCATATATCCAGCAAAACTCTCTCTGAAATATGAAGGCGAAATTAAGATATTTACAGATAAACACAAGTTTAGAGAATTTGCAAAAACCAAACCAAAGCTACAAGAAATACTAAAGGATATTGTTTGGTCAGAGAACCAATAATATCAGATATCACCACAACACAAGGTCACAAAACAGAACGTCCTGATATCAACTCAAATAGGGAAATCACAAAAACAAACAAATTAAGATTAATTAAAAAAAAAAATACACATAACAGGGAATCATGGAAGTCAATAGGTAAAAGATCACAATAATCAAAAAGAGGGACTAAATACAGGAGGCATTGAACTGCCATATGGAGAGTGATACAAGGCAATATAGAACAATACAAGTTAGGTTTTTACTTAGAAAAATAGGGGTAAATAATAAGGTAACCACAAAAAGGTATAACAACTCTATAACTCAAGATAAAAACCAAGAAAAACGTAACGACTCAACTAACATAAAGTCAAGCACTATGAAAATGAGGATCTCACAATTTACTAAGAAAAACGCCTCAGCACAAAAAAGTATGTGGAAAAATGAAATTGTCAACAACACAC
The DNA here is from genome assembly GCF_024166365.1 of Elephas maximus indicus. Lineage (NCBI taxonomy): Eukaryota > Metazoa > Chordata > Mammalia > Proboscidea > Elephantidae > Elephas > Elephas maximus. The sequence goes on along the minus strand of NC_064827.1, from coordinate 37,517,634 downwards.
ATAAAAAGGCATCAAAATGACAGCACTAAAAACTTATTTATCTATAATTACGCTGAATGTAAATGGACTAAATGCACCAATAAAGAGAAAGAGAGTCACAGACTGGATAAAGAAACACGATCCATCTATATGCTGCCTACAAGAGACACACCTTAGACTTAGAGACACAAACAAACTAAAACTCAAAGGATGGAAAAAAATATATCAAGCAAACAATAAGCAAAAAAGAAGAGGAGTAGCAATATTAATTTCTGACAAAATAGACTTTAGACTTAAATCCACCACAAAGGATAAAGAAGGACACTATATAATGATAAAAGGGACAATTGATCAGGAAGACATAACCATATTAAATATTTACACACCCAATGACAGGGCTACAAGATACATAAATCAAATTTTAACAGAATTGAAAAACGAGATAGATACCTCCACAATTATAGTAGGAGACTTCAACACAGTAAATTAGGTTAAAAGTCTAAATTCAGGGTGTGAGCTCCAGGGGAAGGCTTTCTTTCTCTGCTGGCATTCTCAGCAATCTTCCCCCAGACTAGGAGCTTCTTTGCACAGGAATCCTGGGTCCAAAGGACATGCTCTGGTCCTGACACTGCTTCCTTGGTGGTAGGAGATCTCCTGTCTCTCTGCTCATTTCTTTCTTTTATATCTCAAGAGGTTGCCTCAAGATACAATCTAATTTTGTAGGCTGAGTCCTGCCTCACTAACGCAACTGCCACTCATCCTCCCTCATTAACATCATAAAGGCAGGATTTACAACATATAAGAAAATCACACAATACTGGGAATCATGGTCCAGCCAAACTGATATCCACATTTTTTGGGGGGACATAATTCAATCCATGACACCCAGTAACAAGTCAAAAGATATTTTCCAAAAACAGAGTAGTTATCTGCAGAGAACGGCTGGGCTTTGCTCCAAAATCCTGAGGGTCTGCCCTGTGATTCACCAATAGGTGCCTGTCGAAGACTCCAAACTTCATCGCTATCTGCCACTGACTCTTCAAGCACAAGTGGATAAGCTGGATCATGTGGCCTAACTGGCACAGCAGCTTGCATGGCAGCCTGAACCTGTTGCACAGCCTTCTCTTTTTTTCTGAGCCCCACTCAAAACTGGTGGTGCAGTGGTTTAAGAGATTAACTGCTAACTAAAAGGTCAGCAGTTTGAAACCACCAGTGGCTCCACGGGAGAAAGATGTGGCAGTCTGCTTCCATGGAGATTTACAGCCTTGAAAACCCTATGGGGGTCACTATGAGTCAGAATCAACTCAATGGCAATGGGTTTTACTCAAAACTAGCAGCTTTTCCAGTCAGTAAATAGGCTGGAGTAGCACACCCAAATGAAGGATATGTTGCCTCCAAAATCCAAAGAAGCCCATTAGGTGTTGTGCCTTTTTATTTGTGGGAAAGGCCAGATGCAATAACTTATTCTTCACTTTAGAAGGAATATTTTGACATACCCTACACCACAGGAACCCTAGAAGTTTCACTGAGGTAGAAGGCTCCTGAATTTTTGTCAGATTACTTTCCCACCCTCTAGCATGCAAATGTTTTACCAATAAGTCCAGAGTCATTGACAATTCTTCCTAACTAGGACCAATCAGCATAATGTTATCAGTGTAATGGGCCACTGTGACATCTTGTGGAAGGGAATGGTGATCAAGTTCTCTGCAGACTAAATTATGACATAGGGCTGGATAGTTGATATACTCTGAGGTAGGACAGTGAAGGTGTATTGATGGTCTTGCCAGCTGAAGGCAAACTTCTTCTGGAAGTCATTTAAAAGGTATGAGTAAAAAGATATTAGCCAGATCAACAGCTGCATGTCAGGTACCAGGAGATGTATTGATTTGCTCAAGCAATGAACCACATCTGGCACGGCATCTGCAATTGGAGTCACCACCTGGTTAAATTTCTGATAATCCACTGTCATTCTCCAAATCCATCTGTTTTGTGTGTGTGTGTGCATGCGTGCACAGGCCAAATGGGCTAGTTAAATGGGGATGTGGTGGGAATCACCACCCCTGTATTCTTCAAGTCCTTGATGGTGGCAGTAATCTCACCAATCCCTCCAGGAATGTGATATTGCTTTTGGTTTGCTATTTTCCTAGGTAGGGGGGCAGTTTTAATGGCTTCCACTTAGCCTTTCCTACCATGATAGCCCTTCCTGCACATGTCAGGGATCCAATGTGTGGGTTTTGCCAGTTACTGCATATGTCTATACCAATTATGCATTCTGGAACTGGGAAATTCACTACAGGATGTGTCCAGAAAGCCACTGGACCCACTGTGAGATGGATATGAGCTAGCAGCCCATTAATAACCTGACCTCCATACACCCCCACTCTTACTGGTGGATCACACTGACATTTTGAATCTCCTGGAATTAGTATCAGTTCAGAGCCACTCTCCAGTAATCCAAAAAAATCTGAATGGTTCCTTTTCCCCAATAAACAGTCACTCTCATAAAAGGCCATAAATCTCTTTTGGGAAGCTGAGAGAAATATTAACAGTATAAATTTTTGGCAGTGTAGTGGGGTCCTTCCTCAAGGGAACAGGCTTCCCCTTCATTTATTGGGCTGTGGGTCTGTAAATTCACACAAGCCTGGGAATTGATTGAGGAGCTGTGACTTTCTATTCTGTCACTTCGAGTTAAACTGTTGTTCACTTGACCTAGAATTCTCCTGCTTGTACAGATCAAGAAATATTTAGTAGATTTCCCATCTATTTCACTTCTAGGGACACCATAACTAAGTAGCCAATGCCAAAAGTACATATGAGTCAGACTATATGTCCATAATGGTAACCACACCTACCTTGCCTTGGTTGTTTGAGTGCCGCCACTTGGCCCCTACCACCATGGGGTCCAATCAGCCCCATTGTGGTTAGGTTTCTTAATTCAGTTATGGCAGGTCCTACTGTGAAATCTGACTTACATAAAATAGCAATCATGGCAGTCTTCAAGGATGCTGGGGCTCCCTTCACAAATTTGTATCTCACTGTTGTAGTAAGAGGTGTGTCCTCTGGGCACTTCAAGTTTGAGTCTGTGGGTCTGTGGGTCTAACCTGATAAATCAACTCTAACATGCCAATTTCCTTAAGCCTTTGGACACCTTCTTCTACAGCATACCAAGGAAGCTCTGGTACTTCAACTTGATTTAGGGTAAACCCAGTGCTGTCGAGTCGATTCCGACTCATAGTGACCCTATAGGGCAGAGTAGAACTGCCCCATAGAGTTTCCAAGGAGCACCTGGTGGATTCGAACTGCTGACCATTTGGTTAGGAGCTGTAGCAAAATCCATGCTTCAGTGAGCCAACCAAATAAACTATTAGATCCTTTCCTAACATGTAGAGATAAAACATTGAATAAAGAAACTGTGCTTAGTAGGCCCATATCAATGAACTCAGACTGATCCATCTTTATGTTCCTTGCACCATTATCCCACAGCCTTAATAGCCATTCCCACACATATTCCCCAGGTTTCTGTTTGTACATATTAGAAAAGTCATGCAATTCTTTTGGAATATAGCATACCTCCTCCTGGGTCACACTTTTTACTTCATCTTTTGGGGCTTGCTGGGACTTAGTCCACCTATAGGTCTAGAAGCAAAAATGGGTGATGGGGATGTATTTGGAAAACATTCAGCAATGTCTTGTAAGGCATATTCCTTGGGCAATGCTCCAGGCAGTGACTCAGATACTGCCCCAGGCAATATCTCAGGCAATGGCTCTTCAGACACATCTGGGTTAATCTCATCAGATGGGGGTGGACACGCTATGGTTTTGTTGGGAGGAGTGATTCAACCAAATTTAGGGGCTCAGTATCCCCAGCTTCCTGATAATTTGCCCATATGTCCCCATGCCAAGTTTCAGGATCCCATTTCTTCCCAATCAAAGCCCTCATTTTAACTTCAGACATCACTCGAGGTTTGGTATTTAATTGGCGTTGTAATTCAGTCACTATTACGATAAGACTCTGGGTCTGGTTTTCAGCAATATCAGCTCTGTTACTACAAAAAATAAGGCTTTGTTTCAGGGCACAAGTGGTAATTTTCAGGTCACTTATGTGGTACTTGAGCTTTGACTAAGAAGCCCTGAGCTCATCATTTTCCTTCCCCACTTAGTCTAATGAAAGTAGGACCAACCAACCAGCTTCCTTACACTTCTCATTCTGTCAAAATTGTAGAAAAATATCAAACATGTGATCACCCAGACCCTCGTCTCTCACCAACACTTAATCTATTGGAGGTAATATTTTGTGTATTTCTATTGCTACTTCATGCCATGAATTAGCAGCGCCCTCTTTACTACTGGAAGCAGGGTCATCAACATCTTTAAGACGAACCAGACATGAGAAACAATTTTAAAAACTTATCCTTACAATTTTGTTTCTCTAGAACCACTCTCAGTACCAAATATCTTAGGCTGGGTTCTCCAGAGAAGCAAAACCAGTGAAGTGCATACACACACACACACATACATATAAAGAGAGAAAAAGAAAGAGATTTATATCAAGGAAATGTCTCACGCAGTTGTAGAGGCTGCAAAGTACCAAGCCTGTGGGCCAGGCGTCAGGCTGGAAACTTCTCCTTACTCACATAGCTGCAGGAACTGACGAACTCAGGATCAGTGGTTCAGATAGCAGGCTGCTGACTCATGGGCTGCAGAGGCTGACAAATCCAAGACCAGCAGGTAAGGTGGCAGACTGCTGGTTCAAGTCCCAAGAACCAGAGTTCAGATGATGAAAATCCAAATGCAGGATCTAGAGCACAGCAAAAGCCCATAAGCTTTGCCAGAAAGTCCATATATATTGGATGCAGGCCATACCCCCGAGAAAATTCCCTTTTAACTGATCAGATGCGCATAGCAGATCTCATCATGGAGGTGATTACATCATTACAAAACTGCCAAACTACTTTGTCACTGCCAAACCCCTGAGAACTCTGTCCCAGCCAAGTTGGCACACAACCTTAACCATTATCACAAATTTTCAAAGACTCTCATCTGATCCATATCACAGACTTAGGTGCCATAGAGTCAGTTTTGACTCACAGTGACCTTATGTACAACAGAATGAAACACTGCCCAGTCCTGTGCCATCCTCACAATTGAAGCTATGTTTTGAGCCCATTGTTGCAGCCACCGTGTCAATCCACCTCATTGAGGGTCTTTCTCTTTTTCACCAGCCCTCTACTTTACCAAGCATGATGTCCTTCTCCAGGTACTTGCCCTTCCTCTTAACACATCCAAAGTACATGAAACGAAGTCTCGCCATCCTCACTTCTAAGGAGCATTCTGGCTGTGCTTATTCCAAGATGGATATGTTCATTCTTCTGGCAGTATATGGTATATTCAACATTCCTCTCCAACACCACAATTCAAAGGCATCAATTCTTCTTTGGTTTTCTTTATTCATTGTCCAGCTTTCACATGTATATGAGGCAATTGAAAATACTATGGCTTGGGTCAGGCTACCTTAGTCTTTAAAGTGACTTCTTTGCTTTTTAACACTTTAAAGAGGTCTCTTGCAGTCGATTTGCCCAATGCAATAATGCATCATTGATTTCTTGACTGTTCTTCCATGGGTGGGGACTGTGGGTTCAAGTAAAATGAAATCTTTGACAACTTCAACATTTTCTCCATTAATCATGATGTTGGTTACTGGTCCAATTGTGGGGATTTTTGTTTTCTCTATGTTGAGATGTAATCCATACTGAAGGCTGTAGTCTTTGATCTTCATCAGTAAGAGCTTCAAGTCCTCTTGGCTTTCATCAAGGAAGATTGTGTCATCTGCATATCACAGGTTGCTAATGAGCCTTCCTCCAATCTTGATGCCCCATTCTTTTTCATATAGTCCAGCTTCTTGGATTATTGCTCAGCACATAGATTGAATAAGTATGGTGTTATGGATTGAATTGTGTCCCCCAAAATATCTGTCAACGTGACAAGGACATGATTTCCGTATTGTGTGACTGTCCACCATTTTGTCATCTGATGTGATTTTCCTATGTGTTGTAAACCATATCTCTATGATGTTAATGAGATGGTATTAGTGACAGTTATGCTAATGAGTTAGGACACAGTCTACAAGATTACATTGTGTCTTAAGCCAATCTCTTTGAGATATAAAAGAGAGAAGTGAGCAGAGAGACTTGGGGGAACCTCATACCATCAAGAAAGTAGTCCCAGGAGAAGGGTGTGTCTTTGGACCCAGGGTCCCCATACTAAGAAGCCCCTAGTCCAGGGGAAGACTGATGATAAGGACCTTCCTCCAGAGCCCACAGAGAGATAAAGGTTTCCCCTGGAGCTGACACCCTGAGTTTGAACTTCTAGTCTACTAGACTGTGAGAGAATAAACTTGTTTTACTGAAGCAATCCACTTGGGTATTTCTGTTACAGCAGCACTAGATAACTAAGACACATGCTGACCCACACCTTTCCTTATTTTAAACCACCCAGCATACCATTGCTCAGTTTGACTACCTCTTGGTCTATATACAGGTTGCACATAAGCACAATTAAGTGTTCTGAAATTCCCATTCTTCACAATGTTATCCATAATTTGTTAGGATCCACACATTCAAATGCCTTTGAGTAGTCATTAAAACACAGGTAAACATCTTTCTGGTATTCTCTGCTTTCAGTGTCAATGAACAATTGCTCATACACAAGTTCAAGCTGAAGATGAAGAAAATTAAAACAAGTCCATGAGAGCCAAAACATAATTTTGAGTATTTCCTGCCTGAATTTAGAGACCATCTCAAGAATGGATTTGATGCATTGAACACTAGTGACCAAAGACCAGAAACATTGTGGAATGACATCCAGGACAGCACACATGAAGAAGGCAAAAGGGCGTTAAAAAGACAGAAAAGAAATAAAAGACCAAAATGGAAGAGACTCTGAAAGTTGGTCTTGAACACAGAGTAGCTAAAGGAAAAGGAAGAAATGATGTAGTAAAAGAGCTGAACGGAAAATTTCAAAGGGCAACTCAAAAAGACAAAGTATTAGAATGAAATGGGCAAAAACCTGGACTTTTAGAAAACCAAAAGGGAAGAAAATGCTAGGCATTTCTCAGGCTGAGAGAACTGAAAAAAACTTCAAGCCTCGAGCTGCAATATTGAAGTATTCTTTGGTCAAAAAAATGAATGATGCAGGAAGCTTCAAAAGAACATAGAATAAACAGTCACTGTACCAAAAAGAATTGGTCAATGTTAAATATCACAGTCTAGGGGGTCAAAATTGCTATTCATCTTACTGTTAGGATTTGTTTCTGAATCTACTTCTTCAATTCCTCCCTACTTCTTTTCTGTGGCCACATTATTTTAATTATTTATTGTTCTCCTCCTCCATTATCCCTCAGCCTCTTTACCTGATCTGTTCTTTCTGCTATTCACTTCTTGGACTTGTCTTCAACTACCTTGGTTCTTCCTTACAGGGTATCTCCAGAAATGATAACCTGGTAATAAACACTGTTGACGTGGTTCCGGGTTCCCACCAAAGCTGGCTACTTCCCTCAAGGGCAGTCATGACTAGGCAAGGATGAAAGCAGAAGAATCTCTCAATCCCACTTTTAGGCTTATTCTCTAATAATTAGTCCCGATGGCCAATAAAAACAAACAAACAAAAACCCGTTGCCATTGAGTCGATTCCAACTCATAATGACCCTATAGGACGCAGTAGAACTGCCCCATATAGTTTCCAAGGAGCGCCTGGTGGATTCGAATCGCTGACCTTTTGGTTAACAGCCATAGAACTTAACCACTGTGCCACCAGGGTTTCCCGATGGCCAGTAAGCACATGAAAAGACGCTGAATATCATTAGCCATTAGAAAATTGCTATTCATCTTTCTGGCAGAATGGAGATACCATATCACACCCACTAGATAGGTTATCAGAAAAATGAAAAACGAGTGTCAGCGAGGATGTGACGAAATCAAAACCCTTGTACATTGCTAATGGGAATGTAAAATGGTACAGTCACTGTGAAAAACATTTTGGTGATTCCTCGAAAAGTTAAAGCACTGAATTACTATAACCGAATTACTATATGACCCAGCAATTCCACTCCCAGGTATTTATCCAAAAGACTTGAAACCAGGGATTCAAACAGATATGTGAACATCCGTGTTCATTGCCCCATTATTCACAATAGTCAAAAGGTGTAAACAACCCAAGTGTCCATCAACAGACGGATGGATAAACAAAATGTGATATTTACATACAATGGAATATTATTCAAAGATAAAGAGAAATAAGTTCTGATACGTGCTACAATATGGATGAACTTTGAAAACCTGATGCTAATTGAAATAAGTCAGATACGAAAGAGCAAATATTGAATGATACCCCTTCTATGGAATATCTAGGAGAGGCAAATAAATACATAGAGACAAAGTTTGTTAGTCGCTACCAGTGGCTGTGGGGAAGGGCACATGTAGACATGGGTAGTTGGTGCTTAATGAGTACTGAGCTTCTCTTTGAGGTGATGAGAAGTTTTGGAAACAGTGATGGTGGTTGCACAGCATGGTAAATGTTATTAATATCACTGAGTTGTACACTTAAAAATGTTAAAATTACAATAATTTTGTTATATATATTTTACCACAATAAAAATAAAAAGAAAACAAACCTAAAACAGTACTTCCTAGTGTTTCAAAGCTCAGGAATTCCCCGTGTGAGAAAACAATCTTATATTTTTATCTGCATCCCTTTTGCACCTGAGTTTGGTGTCTGATGACTAACATGAATTGCCATGGCCCTTTGACAACTAGGATACTGTACTCAACCAAGCCTGGGCACCTGACTCTCTTCCTCTTAGAATGGTTTCATCAGTTCCTCAGGACAGTTGACCGCTATTGGGCAGGACATGTTTGCATCTCAGCTGGGGGGACATGTTAGCTTTCAAATGCCATAACTTGGCCACGAGAGCCACGCAAGCTTCCAGTCTGCAATTTACCATGGGATACTTAGGTGGTAAATCAGATGGCCTGCAGTACTCTTGGCTTGAAGGACTCGGGAACTCTGAGATATGGAAAAGGAAACTTCAGAAACATGTGGTGGGACATCAGGACATCTGCACTGAGACTTTGAGAGAGACAAGGAGGTAGAGGCTGCCCACTAATACGAGGAGCCTACTGTGGTTAAAAGCTCAACTGTTACCGAAAAGGTCAGTATTTCGAATCCACACAGCGGCTCCTTGGAAACCCTGTGGGGCTGTTCTACTCTGTCCAATAGGGTCACTGTGAGTTTGAATCAACTTGATGGAAATGGGTTACTCTGCAGTAGGGGGAGATAAAAGGAAGGGCACGTATTCGGTGGGATGCAAAGGCCTGCCATATGACTTTGGACAGTGTCACTCAAATAGTCCTCATGCCCAGGCTTCAGAAATACAATTTTTTCAACAGATGTTGCTGGAATTCTAAAGAAGCCAAGCCATTTATGGTCTCCAAAAGGAGAATAACTTAGGTGTGAGACCCTTTAAGGATGGTAGAAAGAATGATCCCCTTCATAGAGAAAAATCTCTTCCCCTTTGAGACAGCGAAGTGATGATCCTTGGCAGGGCAGTGGGTGAGAATCAGCAACCAGGGAGCAAGGACAGAGTTCTGAGGGGCACCCAGGGGAGACAGGAACAGCAGGACCCAGCATCCCCAACACACGTTGGTGCAGTCCAACCCAGCAGCAGGAATATGAGCCACACTGGGCCCTGGGAAATGGTAAAACTGTGCTGTGGCTGCACCATTTTCCCATCAGAAGCATCCAAATAAATTACCCAAAGATGAATAACAGGTGGATCTGGTGTCCTTAGGGGAAACCGAGTAGGGACTGTAACAGATGGCTCTGTGGCTGTCACCTAAACCACAGATTGTTCCTAAACTGCTGTGGTCTGACAGAGCAAGATTATATAAGATGGTACATAGTTATTAGTATATACACAACATGCTCCCTGAAAAGTAAGCCATGACTTACTTAGGGTAGTCTCACTGATGTAAAAAAATGTCTAAAAGAAAATATACAATGAATCAAACACAATAGAAGTGTATTTCTTGGTAAAGAAATAGGTTTCCTGGGCAGCTAAGTGCATTGGCCGGACAGTCTTTCTCTGTGGAGACATTTACAGATGCCAGAGAGAAAGACAGAAGCTCTGCTACCTTCAATACACACCTTCAACAGTCTCCTGGGGGACCATCACCATCCCAGGCAGCCAGAAGGAGAAAAGGACACAGAAAATTCATGGGAGGGCTTTCTTCAGCAGGCCTAGAAGTGGCACATGTCACTTTTGATAAAACTCAGTCACATGGCCACACCTAACACCAAGAGGGACTTGGAAATGTATCTCTGGATGGGCAGTCACCTCCTGGTGATGGCTGTGTACTATAGAAGGAGAGCACAGATGTCTGGTGGACAGCCAGCCATTTCTGCCACAGCTCATAACCATACTTTGTTATCTGTTGGGGGGTGAGGTATAAAGAAATGTGACAGAACAATTATGATATCTATGATTTATTGAACACCTAGATGCCAGACATTGTGTTCAGCTCTTTATCTATGTTGTGTTATTGTTAGCTGCCATTAAGCTGGCTCCCAAGTCGTGGCAACCCCATGCATGACAACACAATACTCTTCCCAGTCCTGCGCCAACCCCATGATCAGTTGGGGATCAGACTTTTGTGATCCATAGGGTTTTCATTGGCTGATAATCAGAATTAGATTGCCAGGCCTTTCTTTTTGTCTGTATTAGACTGGAGCTCTGCCAAAACCCATTCATCATCATACCAATATTCAAACCTCCACTGACAGATGGGTGGTGGCTGCACATGAGGTGTATTGGCCAGGAATCAAACTCAGGTCTCCTACACTGATGGCAAGAATTCTACCACTAAACCACCACTGCCTTCTCTTTATCTGTGTTGTTATGTGCTGTTAAGTCAATTCCAACTCATAGCAACCCTATATGACAGAATAGAACTGCCCCAAAGAGTTTCCCAGGTGGTAATCTTTACTGGAACAGGTCAATAGGTCTTTTCTCCCATGGAACAGCTGGTAGGTTCAAATCGCATGCCTAATCTGTTGTTGTTGTGTTGTTGTTAAGTATCGTCAAGTCGATTCCAACTCTTAGCAACCCTATAGGAGAGGGTAGAACAGTCCCATAGCGTACCCAAGGAGCAGCTGGTGGCTCTGAACTGTTGACCTTTTTGGTTAGCAGCCGAGCTCTTAACCACAAGGCCATCAGGTTTCCACCTTATCTATAGACCCTCGATTAGATTTTTTTTTTTTTTAAACTAAATAATGCTGGGGTGGGAGGGTGGGAAAGGGGTGGGCAGCAGTCAGTGTCCCTGAATAGCCAGGAAAGCCTGCTATTGTAAGTCCCTCAGGGCCCTTCTCAATCTAGAAAACTGAGTATTTCAAAGCATTTTCACATTTATTATCTCATTTGAGCCTCATGGCAGCACAGTGAAACAGCTAAGAGGGGTCTTATTGCCATTCTGAGGATAAGGAAACTGAAGCACGAGAGGTCAGGGGCCTTACCTAAGGTCCCACAGGTAATGAGGACTAGGCTAGATTTCTGACCTGAGAGCTGTAATCTAGTACTTAGTGCTGATTCCAACGTACCTCACTGCTCCCCTCGTACTTTAGCAGGAATGCAATTGTCCAACGGGCAATTAAATTGAGACCTTTCCAAGAAATGGCATTTCTTGATTTCTGATCAGTAATAGTGTGGATTTTATTTGACTGCTGCTGAATATTTTAGCATTGAAAAAAATATATTCCTCCCACCCTTTATCCTGCCTGCTGAGAGAGGGTAAAGACCTTTGACTTGGAGGCAATAGAGGAGCTAGGATAATGCGAACTATGGTAGGTTGATTTCCTGGTATCTTAGAAAACCTAGAGCATACCAGAATACTGGAAAGAATTTTGCATTCTATTGGTCAGTCAAGTAAACAATGCTATTTAACTGTTCAGGTCCCTCTGTGATATGGAGGCTACACAGAAATCGTGTACAGATTGATCTGTCTGGTAAGAGGCGCATAGGCCCAGAAGCTGGAAGTCTATTGGCCTGTGCTTTGATCATGGAATTATATCACTCTATTCAATCTTCTGATGAAAGGGTAGAGTATGGTGGTGAATGGCTACTTAACAAACCCCACCCTGACCTTCAAGGCACTTGGAAACTCTCAGAGGTAATATCCTCCATAAAGTGCTAAAGTAAATTAGAATCTACCTCACAGGATCGTACATACCTTTACATACTTCATGATGAATGCTAGCACTATGGTGTGGCAAAGCGATGACTCAAGCCCAAGTCAAAGGACAACATTCTCCTGAATCTAGTATAATTGAGGTCTTTTTAAACATATTAGAATGGGATATCCTTTGAAAAAAATGATAATAATCTCAACCTAAATCTCACACTTTATAAAAAAATTTACTCGAAACAGACCACAAACTTAAATGCACAATACAAAACTACAAAACTTGTAGAATACATACAGGGAAAATCTTTGGGATCTAGGTCTATGCAAATAGTTCATATACTTTACACTAAAAACATAATCCATAAAAAGAAAAAATTGATCAATTGAGCCTTATCGAAATTTAAAACTTTTGCTCTGTGAAAACCCAGGCAAAGAGGAAGAAAAGACAAGTTACAGACTATGAAAAAATATTTGGAAACCAACAAAGGACTAGTATCTAAAATAGATTTTAAAAAAATTATTAAAACTCAGTAGTAAAAAACAACCCAATGAGAAAATGGGAAAAAAAACATCAACAGACATTTCACTGAAGAGGCAAATAGGCACATGAAAGATATTCAATACTATTAGCCATTATTTAAATGTAAATTAAAACCACAATGAGCTATCACTCTCTACCTATCAAAACAGTTAAAATTAAAAAAAAAAAAAATTGTGACAATTCCAAACAGGGGGCAAGGATGTGGAAGGAATGTAAAATGGTACAGCCACTCTGGAAAACAGTTTGGCAGTTTCTTAAAAACTAAACATGCAACTTCCTTAGGACCCAGCAACTAGACTCCTGAACATTTATCCCAGACGAACACAAACTTATATTGGCATACATACACAAAACCCTGCATGTGAATGTTCATGGCAGCTTTATTTAAAAGCCAAAATAGGAATCAGCTGAGACGAATGGTAAAACAAATTGTGGTATACACATATCATGGAATACTACTCAGCAACATAAAGGAATAACTGTCGATACATGCAAAATTTGAATGAATCTCTAGGAAATTACGCTGAAGGAAAAAATTATCCTGAATCCATTCCCAAAGGATTACATACTGTATTGTTCCATTTTTGTATTTTAAGAGTGACAACATTTTAGAAATGGAAAACAGGAGTTAGGGACTGGGGTGGAGTGAGGGAAGGCAGCAAGAGGGAAGTCAGTGTGATTACAAAAAAAGGCAACAGGAAGGGTCCTTGTGTTGGAATTATTCAGTATCTTGACTGGGGCACAGGCTACATGAATCCACAAAAGTGATAACATTGTGTAGGACTGAAACACACACAGACATGCACACAGTAGCCATACAGAGTTGTGATATTATACTATAGCCTTCCAATATGTTACCACTAGAGGAAACTGGGAAAAGTGTACAAAAGATCTCAGGTTATTATTTCTTAGAGCTGCATGTGCATCTATGATTGTCTCAATAAAAACACCAATTTATAAGTCTTCTGCAATTCACTCCCAATTTAACCCCTCTCTCTTCTCATTAGCCTGTACTTTAGGAAGCCTATAAAAAAAAAAAAAAAAAAAAAAAACCTTTTTTTTTTTTTTTTTTTTATCTAGGTTTAGTGGTTAAGTGCTACGGCTGCAAACCAAACGGTCGGCAGTTCAAATCCGCCAGGCAGTCCTTGGAAACTCTATGGGGCAGTTCTACTCTGTCCTACAGGGTCTCTATGAGTCGCAATCGACTCAATGGCACTGGGTTTGGTTTTGTTTGTTTTTTTTTTATCTAGGAGGTAAGGCAGAGGAGCATATTTGATATTCTCAAATGAGGGTCCTCTCATATTTTCATCTTCTCCTGGGTTCTACAGAGTCCTGGTGGTGCAGTGGTTAAAAGCTACAGCAAGCTACAGCTGCTAACCAAAGTGTCGGCAGTTTGAATTCACTAGCTGCTCCTTGGAAACATTATGGGGCATTTCTACCCTGTCCTATAGGGTCACTGTAAGCTGGAATTGACTCGATGGCAATGGGTTTGGGTTTTTTTCCCACCCTGGTTTCTATACTGTGTGATGTATCACATCTGTCACTCAGTAATTTAAATGCCTCCAGATGAACTCAGGTGCTTCAGCTATTTCAGCACCAAAGATATCACTAAAAGTCAAATGAATCCTCCCCATTGCCCAGTATCCATACATCAAAAGATGAGCTCCAGATTTATATACACCCCACATTGCAAACAGGTAATTGTATTCCAGTCAAAAAGGGAATAATCTTTCAAGCCAAAAAGAGTATAGAATGACCACAGATATCCTCATCCAAAAGTGAAGAACTAAAGATGACAAAGTGTTAACCACAGCAGCAGTTAAGCAGAAGAACATAAATTATCACAAAAGCCAATCTTCTATCACATCAGCTAGTTGAGTGCATTGCCCACCTCAATTCCATTTGAGCCTAGCAACCATGTCAATCACAAGACAGACAATAACTTGGTATTACACCATAAATGGATACTCTCAGGCTGTTGGAGGGAAACTATGTGTTGAATAGCCCGTCACCTCAAAAAACAGAAGATAGAGGCCACTTGTAGCATTCCCAGGATCCAAAAGCCTTGAGTGTATGCTTAAAGCTAAATTTTAAGATAGATTCCTGGTAGTTTGTTAGAATCCTCCTTCAACTTCTTTGGTGGTAAATCAATAGCAGTATGGTGGGAGGGCTTCAAATGGGAGTGCTCACAAATGAAGCCTCAGTACCTCCAAACTTATCTCCACAAGCTGAGTCATGAGTGCCATCAGCTGTAGCGCAGCCTGCAGCACTGTGGTATCTTGATGACCACATCCACTGTCCTTGGGATAATGAAGAGTGAAAGACCAGGGACCTTAGTTTCCAAATAAAATTTCAGAATCCGCTTTTCTTTTAGCCCAAAGGGCCTAGACCAACTAGCAGTGTTCCATATGGTCCAGGAATGATATGAGCATGACTCATCTGAGTTTTAAGGTGTGTGGAAGTTAGAGAGTATGCCAAGCAAAGAGCTTGCTGAGCAAAGAGTTTAAGGTAGAAATCAGTTCATAAGCCAGAAAAAAGAATCCAAATGGGTCAAAAAACATGGAGGCCATAGGAAACAAAACCACATGAAAGTCAAATATCAAAATACCAGGGGAACACACAAGGAGCGGTGGGCTCAGTACAAATAGAGAGGAAACTTGAACAAATACCAGGAATAGGGCCTTGCTGACTGAGCCAGCTTTCCTGTGCTTGCAGAGATATTGTGGGGCGAGGGCCAGCTGTGATAAAGGATGAGGGATAGGAATTTAGATAGGAAAAAAGATGTGAGTGATTAAAACCTACACAAAACACCTGGTTTCCTAACTCAGCTACTGACTGAAGAGTACTGAATGGGCTCAACAGCTTGTAATATAATTACTTAAAAATGCCAACCATGGTGTCCCTCTGAGTTCCACTGGGAGTTCCTAGAAACAGCTAACTCACAAGGGAACAAAAAGAATTAAGAGGGTTTCAACAGTTACTTTCCTCTTGTTAAGAGTCAGTGTGCTATCAGGTCTGAATGTGAGAGCAAATTCCCAGAAAGTTCCTTAAAAAAAGGTGAGCACACTGTGACCCTACTATATTGCAAGAGCAGATAAACACAGAAAGAAATGAGATTTGACTGAAGAAGGTTTGGGAATTAGAACAAAAAAAAAGATTAGAACTTAGTGGGCTGTGGGTGAAATGTTTGGCAATCATCAAATAGCCAGGCCAGCAGAGGAGGCTGGCCATAGGGAGTTCCATGTCAGGAAGCATTTCTTCAAGGCAGACGTAGGTCACTGAGGCAATGGAAGAAAGCAGTATTAAGTTTCTCATGCTTCTGTCACTGGCTCTTGGGACTTCAGAGTAATGATGGGTGGTAAAATATTTCCGTTCCCTGTGGATGTAGATTGGATCAATTGCAGGACAGATATTCCCCCAAAGACAAGAGGGCTCAAGAGAGGAATTTCAAATCAATGATATAATTCTGTTGGGCACTCAAGAGAAAAATACTAGTAACCTTATTGTTCCTGTGGGCAGGTTTGATTCTCCAAGGATATCACCTGGGTGCAATAAGGAAATTCATGACTACCGTATTGCCATGGGAGCCGAGGGTGAATACTAAATAACATAGTTACAAAGACTCAAGCAGATGGGCACCGCATGAAAAAGAGGTAATGATGTCAAAGGTTACCAAGGCAAGAATGTAACAGCAGCAAGATTTTACAGACTGAGGCCACCTAGATGACAGTATGAGTCACTACTCAGATTTAAAACCATGTCATCTAAGGGAAAGAAACAAATGCATTATACACATGCTGCACGATGGTTAAGAGCTACAACTGCTAACCAAAAGGTTGGCAGTTCAAATCCACCAGTCACTCCTTGAAAACTCTATGGGAGAGTTCTACTCTGTCCTGTAGGGTTGCTATGAGTCGGAATCGAATCGACTCTCTGGCAACAGGTTTATTTCAGTAAAGGAAACTGACTACTACCGAAAAGTAGATTGTGGCCCACTTCTTTCTCTTGAAGGAGTTGCTCAATATTATAAGAAAGGGAGCAGCTGTTTCACTTCCTGTTTCCTGTTGTCATTAATTGCCATAGAGTCAATTCCAATTCGTGGCGACCCCATGTGTACAGAGTAGAGCTGTTCCATAGGATTCTCAAGACTGTGACCTTTTGGAAGCATATCACCAAGCCTTCCAAGTCACCTCTGGGTGTATTCCAATTGCCAACCTTCCAGCTAGTAGTCTAGCACTTAAACATTTGTGCCACCCAGGGACTCCTTCCTGTTTTTAGCATCTTCACATTCTCTGCCTAACATCTTCATATCCTCTGCCTAACATCTTCATATCCTCTGCCTGACTGTCAAGGTCCTCTGTTATCCTATTCCCCTCCACCCACACACCCTTATCCCCATTCACCACTACCCAGCTTGCCATCCATTTTAGTCAAGTATGTGTAAGTAAAGAAAGCAAACAGAAATACCTCCTGGTTGTGCTTCCTTATAAAAATGCTTTCTTGTGTTGAAAAGATCACTCCCTTATGCAGAATAAGACATCTTAGAAAGGTGTAAAAAGGATCCTGGAGGTAAACAAAGCTGGTCGCTGAAGCCTAGAAGAGCTAGGCCAATCATTGATCTCAGAATACATCGATATTTTTCTATCTGCAAATCGAACAGTGCAAGGGGGGCCATCAGTCAGATGTGGGAAGCTAGAGAGAAATCCAATACGGAATATGGATTTTGAAATGCCATAGGATAGATTCTGCTGTAAACTCTTAGCTCAGTATTTCCCAAAGCATATTCCTCAGGACTTAAATGAGGATCAGTGATAAAAGGGTCTGTACTTGAGAAAATGTGGGAAATGCTGGATTAAATCAAAGTAAGAATATGTCTTCCTCAAAGACTTCTTAGAGTCATTAATTTGTGGATACAGACTGTGAATCTCCAAGGAATGGTAAGGGAAAAAGGTGTGTCAGACAACTACAGTATAATTGTATGTCACATTATCCATTGATATTTGACCTTAAAATCCTTTTTTCTCAGAACACCTGTAAGGATTAGTGTTTCTTGGAACCAATTTTAGGAAGCTTTGCATTATGGAAATCTGATAAAAATGAACAGGGTCCAGGATAATGATGCTTTTCAGAGCTACCACATGATACGAGGCCAGACAGAACCTTAAACTTGTGGATGGACTGACTTTTACCAAAGAGGAGACCTAATGAGGGTCTACCCCAAAGATAAATTAGAATGGAACAAATGAACATGGCAGGAAAGAAGGCGATGCCCCAGAGCTGTGGAAACTTACAGGAGAACCAAAGACAGCAAATGTAAGATCAGAGCAGGGTGACATGGAGGCAAAAAGAAGACCCTCAGGAATTCAGATATGGACAGTTTTACATTTGTGTGGCTCTGGAGTTGATACACAACGTGAGAGCTCCTGATTCCATAAATAATTTATTCCCAGAACTTCTTAAAATGACAGCTTTGTTTGTGGAGTAATGAAAAGAACACTGAAGTAGAAGTCATGAGAACTAGATTCTCAGTCAGCCCAGGGGTGTGCTAGACCTGACTTGCACCAGCTCAACACAAGCACCTCTTCCCAACTCCACACTGAGTGAATTCAGGTTGGTAGCTTGAAATTAGCCATAGTGGGAATATTTACACTACAGAAATTGGCAAATGTTACAAATCAGGACTTTCTTTCTTCCTCAGAGAGATGTTTGTTAAACATAATAGGACACCACTAACCATTTATGACATTGGTTTATCTGGCCTTATCTGTAAAGTTAAATGACTGAAATTTTCAATTGCCTATAAACATGCAAAAGCTGGACAATAAAAAAGGAAGAGCAAAGAAGAATTGATGCATCTGAATTGGGGTGTTGGTGAAGAATATTAAATATACCATGGACTTCCAAAAGAACAAACAAAACCTGTTTTGGAGGAAGTGCAGCCAGAATGCTCATTAGAAGTGAGGATGGCGAAACTTAACTCTTGTTTACTTCAAACGTGTTATCAGGAGGGACCAATCACTGGAGAAGGACATTATGCTTGGTAAAGCAGAAGATCAGGGAAAAAGAGGAAGACAGTCAAAAAGATAGATTGACCCAGTGACTGCAACAATGGAGTCAAACATATCTACTATATGTATGGTGAGGGTGGCGCACAACCCTGCAATGTTTTGTCATGTTATACACAGGGTCACTATGAGTAGGAGCCCACTTGATGGCACCTAACAGCAGAGTAAGGAGACCCATTAATAAACTCAAAAAAAGTATCAGATATACACATGGTAAAGTTTGTATTTTCAGTAGTATTTGTTTACTGAGGAAAAATGCATAAAGTCAAATAGCTATTATGAATCAGATAATTTTTAAAACACATATGTTTTATTAATCATGATAACATCTGTATGTTTGACATGTATTAAATGTGAGGGAAATAAGTGATATTTATTTGATCAGAAAAAAGGTAGCATTTTAAATAATTAAAATAACTTTATATCCCACCAACCCTTGGGAGTCAGGGCCCACAATTTGGGAAATAGTAGGTTTCCTAGTAATTCCCCAAAATGACCAAGCAACAGAATTACTGGGGAGATTCCAGGCTCCATCCCAGAGCAACCTAATAAGAATCTCTGAGGATAGGCCTAGAAATTTGTATTCTTAGCAATCTCTGTTAATGATTCTTATGTAATTACTTAACAGTGGTTCACCATATTTAGATTTTTATTGGGAACCAATGAACTTGATCTTTTATTTCCTTCTAGCACAAACTTTCTATAATTTCAAAAGCCTGTATCATCTATCCTGTTTAAAGTTCATTTGAAATATTATTTTTGATTCTGGATATTCCAGAAAAAAACTGGAACATATCAAGAGGAGAAGGACCAACATGTGAGGAGTCTATAAACTATGCCTCAGGAAAAATGGTTAAAGAACCAGGAGCAATGTCAGAAGAATAGCTATCTTCAGATATTCGAAGGAGAGCAAACGAGATTAGACTGACTTTCGGGGTTCCAAAAGGAAAAATGAGGATAAATGGGTAAACGGTCCTAGGAGATAGATTTTAGTTTGCTATAAGCAGGATAACCATATATCACAGTCTGTTTGAGGCAATCCCCATTTATGGCTGTTGTCCCAGAGTAATTATTAATAACACTTCCTCTCACCCTCTATATATACCAGTTTGGACGATAAATTGTAAGGTCATCATAGCTATAAAGAATACTTTTCTAACAAATATATATCTAAGATTACAAAGGACTGCTTCTTGAAGCAGAAGAAATTCAAGAAGTAGGATAAATAAAGAGGCCCAGTTAAGCAGCTTTGCTTGATCAGTTATTTTAAAAAAAAAAAAAAGCATATTTTTTTTTTCCCCAAATGAAACCCTTACCCAGAATCATAGTATGTAAAACAGAATCAAATGTGGCCGAAAGGACCAATAGACCCAGATTCCACCTGCTGTCTGCCTTTTGCTCTTTGAGGTGGTGCTTGAGGCACCTCCCATAGAACCTTAGGAATTGGTAGTTTGAAACCTGGCTGACTAGATGAGCATCCCTAGATGACCTTTCCAATATTAAGGGCTAGAATTTTTTGATGACTCAGCATTTTGAATGCAGAAGTAAGATGACAAGAGAAAGAACAATATTCACCAGGCTTATGATTCCTGGCTTTTATACTTTTTGAAAACATATATTAAGTGCACTCATATTGTGGGCAGTAAAAAAAAAAAAAAAAGCAACCAACATCCAAGCTGCCACTACTAAGTTAAAGAAAGAGAATATGTGGATTCTTCTTAGTTTTCCTAGTGCTGCTGTAACAGAAAGACCACAAAATCCCAAACCAAATCTGTTGCCATTGAGTTGATTCTGACTCACAGAGACCCTATAGGACAGAGTAGAACTGCCCTGTAGGGTTAAAAAGGAACAGATGGTGGATTCGAACTACCAACCTTTTGGTTAGCAGCCGAGCTCTTAACCACTGCACCCCCTGGGCTCCGAAATACCACGAGCGGGTAGTTAAAGAAACCCTTTCATGACCCAATTATTTTCTGCTTTGAATTTTTTGTTGATACTATGTGTTTTTGCTAACAGAAAGCATGCTGAATCAAGAAGCATTTCTGAAAATTTTTAATGAAATATGGAATTTTATACATATTATGTGGGGCACGTATATCCTTCTGGACTCTGTATTGCCTTCTTGATTTCTTGATAGGTACGTACAATGTATGGCACCTGAAAATGAGGTAGTCATGCAAACATGGAATCATCACGAGAAAGACAACTTCCAAATAATGCAAAGGAACCTGGCAATATTCTTACAAGAGCCGAAGGAGAAAAAATTTTGTGCAATCATGCCCCCCAGGATGCAATACCTCATGCCATATAACCTGTGAAAACAGTAATTCGTGGCGCATGCCTGTTTTTTCCATTTCAAACTGTTCTGCAGGTTTCTGCTTGCATGGAGCAGGTACTGTCTGTGGGAGAGCAGCTGCTCAATAAACCCCGCAGGTGGAAAAAGTATGTGGTACCTATATGTACCAAAGTCACAAAAGGGTTTTAAAGAACAGAAATTTATTTTCTCACAGTTTTGGAGGCTAAAAGTCCAAGACAGGTTTTCTACCATGTTGATGCCTTCCGAGAGCCTCTCTCCTAGTTCTGTTGTTTGCCTGTGATCCTTGGTGTTCCTTTGCTTGTTAATGATTCCCATATGTCATCTGTCTTCCCTGTGTGTGTGTGTGTGTGTGTGGGTGGGTGGGTGTCTATTCTGATCCTTTTCACTTCAGAAGTGCTTAGGTTTACGATTCACCCTACATTGGTATGACCTTAACTGGCTGATAGATTATATTACATTATGTAGGGTTATTACTTTTTTTTTTTTTTTTTAGGTTTATTACTTTACATGTAAGATAATCGTGTTACATTACATGACATTACAGAAGGTAATCTGTTCTGCCCAAGGCCAACTGATTTAATCATATGACACTATTTCATGAGAGCGGATAGACTAGTATTTGCCCAAACGGATAGACTAGTATTTGCCCAAACTGGGAACCATAGCTTAGCCAAGATGACATATAAAATCAACCATCAGTGTATTTGAAACTTCCTCTCCATCACTCTCCTTTTCCATCTTCCTTCTCTCCCAAAACTCCACCCCAAGAGCTAACCAAATTTGGAATTCGTATAGGCCATTCCCTTCACAATTTAATGAGATACCTTTAGCCAGGTAGTGTAAATAGTATAAACGGCTATCAACGGAAAGGTTGGAGATGTGAGTCCACCCAGAGATGCCTTGGAATAAAGGCCTGGCAACCTACTTCCAAAAAAAAATTAGCCACTGAAAAACCCCATGGAGCACAGTTCTGCTCTGACATGCATGGAGTCACCATGAGTCAGAACTGACTCGTTGGCAACTGGTGGCTCTAACCAGAAACGTCTGAAGTATGAGATGAGGCCTTAACGATATAGTGAAAGGCACCTCTCTGTCTTCAGGATCCACAATCGGCGAGAAAGCCCTTGAAGCTATATTCCTAGGACTGTTTGAATTAACAGATAAAAACCCAGGACTTGGCTATTTTCCAGGCTGGTTTGAAGTGGCTAGTATAGAAATGGCAATTCCATACAGCTAGGCAGAATGTTCAGGGTTCTGACTAAGGAAATGGGTGAATCTAGCACAGAAAACCTTCACGCTCCAGTGATTGTCACAGTGTTTTATTGTCTGCAGAGAAATTGACTGCAGAGGTCTTTTCAAAGAAAAAATGGCCTCATTTAAATCAGAAAGCTAATTGAAGACAGGAGTTAACAAGAGAAGACATCAGATATTGGAGGCAAAGGGGGGCG
This sequence comes from Elephas maximus indicus, assembly GCF_024166365.1. Lineage (NCBI taxonomy): Eukaryota > Metazoa > Chordata > Mammalia > Proboscidea > Elephantidae > Elephas > Elephas maximus. The sequence goes on along the minus strand of NC_064827.1, from coordinate 37,495,051 downwards.
GGGGGACAAGAAACTATAGCTTAGTGGTCTGGCCTGTTCAGTCATTAACTTAGAAAACACTTTTTGAGAAACCGTGTTTGCCTTATACGGACCTTGCCTACGTGTTGCTTAAACTTTATTTGAGGAGAAGACGAATGCAGAGAATAACTATTTTATGATCAAGGTGGTATACTATTGAATATCTGTATACTCAAGTGCTAAATTGTGTACCACAGGTCATTGGAAAGTAGCATAGTACCGTATGACAAAGTGGAAACTGTGAGGTGAAGTCAGTAAGTGCAAGAGACATTTGAAAAGGGAAAGTCAGTTTGGCTAGTATCAGAAAAATCTTCACAGAGGCAGGAATATTTGATCTGGAACTTGAAAAGAGGGTAGGATACGAGGAATTGGAGAGTGAAAGCATTTTATACTACTAAAAAAACCGACTAACATTCATTGAGTTTCAGCACTTTACATGCATTATTTCATGTAATCTTCCCAACGACACTCTAAAGTATGATTATTGTGTCCATTTTACAGATAGGGAAACTGAGACTCCCAGAAATAACTTGTCTGACGTCACATGATTAGATAGTAGCAGAGCAGTATTCAAGCCCAGAATACATGACTGAATAGCCAGTTTTCCCACATGATGCTGTACCGCCTAGGTAAAGGAGCAGCGTGGAAGGAAACCTAAAGATTGTCAAGGTGTCAATAAGGATGACACCCTGTTGAAGGGGCAACAGGGTGTGGGTGTTCAGTCAAGTCATTACTCTGCTCAAAAGCCTAAAATATCTCCCCATTTCCTGTGATTTGTACACAGATATGTTCAAGAATACTTGTTAAATTTAATCGGCAATATAAGGCAATGTCCCAGAATGAGAAGCAGTGATATAATTGGGACTCTTTGTCTGTTATAGCTTCCAGCTGGCTAATATTTTGAAGTTTAACAGAGCATGAACAAGTCTATATGACCCACTAAAACCCACTGCCATTGAGTTGATTCCAACTTACAGCGACCCTATAGGACAGAGTAGAACTGCACCATGGAGTTTCCAAGGAGCGCCTGGCAGATTTGAACTGCTGACCTGTTGGTTAGCAGTCATAGTACTTAATGACTTCACCACCAGGGTTTCCAAGTTTATATGAAAAAAAATTCAAGACATCAATACAAGTTGGGAAAATAAGGGATAACAGTAGAATGAGTCTGTGTTTTGACTTGGAGAGGTTATCTGTTATTCATTCATTCGTTCAACAAATATTTCCTGACTGGCCACTTTATATCAGCCCAGGCACTGAGGCACTAGGGATATGGATCTCTCCAAAGGGGCAAAACAACAGAAATAAGGTTCCACTATGCTTTATAACAAAATAGAGTTCAATTGAACACCTCATCATGCATTCAACAAAGGGCATTAATCAAGCCCCACTATGTGCTTGGTGCTATAAGAGATGATATATATATATATATATATACACACACACACATCTGTCCTCAAGAGCCCCCAAGAAGAGATAAATAGGTAGAAAAGTAATTGCAACATAATGCAATGAGTCCTACCTAAAGGGGTTTATAAATCAAAACAAATGTGTGTACCAAAGGAGGCTATAAAGTTCTAATCTGATCTATATCTATTGAACTCCCTCAAAATAAGTTCAGAAGTTTTCTGCCTTGGTCGATTAAGAAGTTTATCATCCTGGAAACCAACGACCAGATCAGATGATCTCCTGAAGAACCTTACAGTTCTAGGTTTGTGATTCTGCACTCCTGCAGCAATTGAGAAATTGGGCATCTTTCTCCACAGGCCAAAAGAGGAAAATAATCCCAAGTAACAGAACACCAAGTACAGTGTCCAGGCTGACTAGGCAGAACAGGTATGTTCACTAAAGGTTAATGTCTTTATTTATTTGGCATGCCACTGAAATAGAAAACATTCATTTATTCATAAGCATATTAAAGTCCCAATTTTGCAATGTTAAGGAAATAGTTTATGAGGCTTTTGCCTAATTGCTATATTACAGCAGGTCAACAGCAGTCCCCTGAAAGTCAGATGTCATTAGCCAGAAAATGTAAACTCAAGTTTTTAGAAAATAAAAAATTTGGAAAAAAATTGAAATTTAAGTTATGTGTTTAGCAGAACAATTTCAAACCAAAGCTCAAAGATCTGCACACAGAGAAAGGACTATAATACTAAAGGTAATTTTTTTTCCATTAAAATCACTAGAAGCGTCTGCTCTTGAGACATAGCTTATGAGATCGTGTGAAATTACACCAATCACTTCCTCTCTAGGCCTCAGTTTTTTCACCTGTAAAATAAAGGTTTTAGACTAAATGACCACTGAAGGCTTCATCTTTATCCCATGATATGAAAACCTAGCAATTTAAAATTGTAGTTGAGGGACAAATATTTTGGACTCGAATGATATCTTCAGTGGATTGGTATTTATGAACTATCTGGAGCATGGGGAAGGATTCTAAAACCCAGCTCAGGCTCAGAGAAAGAGAAAAAAGAACATTACCAACATCTGGAAGGGGTAAGTGGGACGAGGAGCACACAGAGCCACCCTGTTTTAGTTGAATCTTCACATTTTTTGAGCTAGAAAACTTGGGTCTTGAGTGGTTCAGTGACATATTATTGTCACAAAGCAAATTAGTGAGTGACACAAATTCTAAGTCAAATTTTTATTAACTTTCACCTTTTTTATAAAAAATTAACATGTTATTATATCATCTTATACCTCATTTCCAAAAGAAGCTGAAGTGGCTTGCCTAAGTGCATAAAATATAGAGAGGAAATGAACAATAAAATGAGACAAATGGAAATCTATTATTTTATTTTATCATATTCAGTGCTGTGAAATTAATTTGTCCAAAGAATAGTTCAGATCATATTACTACTCTCAATAATTCCCAATTCAAAGTCCTTAATTATCTAGCCCTAACTGCCCTTCCAAACCTGTATTCCAAACACACTGTTCCACAGTTCCCTTTAAACACTGCCAAAAACCAAAAACCAAATCCACTGCCATTGAGCCGATAGGGACCCTATAGGAGAGTGGGGAACTGCCCCACTGGGTTTCCAAGAAGGGCCTGGTGGATTCAGACTGCTAACCTCTGGGTTTCCACTGCAGTAGATACCAAATAGGGGGTATCTGACCAGCATACAAGCCATCTCTCCCTATCCAAGGACTTTTCCTAAAGCTTCTTCCCCTGGAAGCTACATTTATTTGAGAATTCACTCTATTGGCTATAGTTCATAGAACTAACATAATGTGGAGCAAGAAGATTCTCTTTGCTGCCCATCAATTCAAGGGTTGGGGGTAATAGCCATAGTCTACTGTGTGAATGGAGAAGCAGAGAAAACAAGTCTGCAGAGAAAAAGAATGAATCAGAGGAAAGAAATGTCCCTACGTTCTTGATAACTTCTCAACCTTGATTCCAGTTCCTTCCTGAGGCCTGGCTGTATCTCTGTCTTAAAAAAAAACCCACTCTGTCTTAGAGTTTCTCAAAACATCTCTGTAGCTTTACAGTAATTTTCCCCATCTCTTAAGGTTGTTCTAGTCGGGTTATCAACCAGTCTTAATTAATGTACGGAGTCTTTGCCATCTCTATCTGTGCCTTTGCCTCATCCTACACCCTGCCTTCAAGTCCCTGATCTTTGTCACTTCCACCAGGAATCTCCTTCTGATTTCTCCCAGACAGAAGTAATGTCTTCATCCTATAAATTCCACAGTACTGCGTCTACATATTTTTTATGACATATTTGCCTTAGATCATGCTTTTATGACTGCACATCTTGTTTTTTTAATCATAATTTCTACTTTTCTTGTGGGGATGGACTCATGCATTATTCATTATTGTAATCTCCATATGCCAAGCACAGTAGTAACGGGCAGTTGTCAATCTTTATTTGTTAAGTGAATCTTTACTGCTTTACTGCTGTGTGAATCCCTAAACCTCTCTCCTTCAGGCTGGTTCTATAGAAGTGTAGATTTGATCAGCCAATTTAGCCTGTTAATGTGAGCAATGTAGACAGACAAATAGGGTAACTGTAGCCCAGAAATCTACTTCGGGGCCGGAATGATGCTGCTTGGTTGTCAATATTGATCACATTTAATTAGAAAATTGCCAGATCTCTGCTGTTCTTAGTACTGTGTGGGCATCAAAGGGGCAATAAGCTGTTCTGAGCTTCTTCAGTCTTTGTGTAATAAACAGGTTTTCATTTAGGAAAATTTGTGCCAGATTCGGAGCAGGATCAGGGACTTTTAATAGTTCGTGTAACTTTTTCCAGTGAAAACTTTCTGCAGCGGTGATGATGAGGGAACCAGTAATGTATAATTCCTAAAGTTATTAAAATAATGTTATTTTATTTTAATTCACTCCATATAAATGAGAACTTGCAGAGTGGATTTAGAGTAGGGTTAAAAATCAAGATTAGGGTTTAAGAAATAATTACTTTGGGAACAGAATGAAGTTATCTGAGGTGCAGCATGACATTCTGAAGTGGGTTATTAACCTGTCAGGTACATATGTTCCTTCCAAACACCTCTTTGGTTCTTGCTTGACCCTATCAGAGCCCTTTCAAGATGAAAGCAATAGCTATGATCACTATGTTTTATGCTGTACATTCAGTTTCTCAAATAGCGCATTACTCTTGTGGTATGACTTGCCATATGAGCTATCTATATCTATCTTGATCCACCACCAGAACAGGAAAAAAATCTGTCACTCAGCAGTAATAGTTAACAGAGGGTGAGAGCAACAAAAATGCAAGTGTTCATTTGGCCAGTAACCATAATTTGAAATGCTCATTCGGCAGTAACCAATTTGCTCATTTTGGTGTTCAGGTTTAAGCGTGTTGCATTTGCATGCAGTTACTGGTGAATAAGCCTCAAGTGTGAATCAGTCAATTGTTATTATAAAGAATAAGCCAACCTGAAGCCCACTCTTCAGACAAAGATTAGACTGGACTACAAAACAAGTTTAAGAAAATAAAAAAAAAAAGAATAAGCCAAGACTTACCCACATCCATGTTCACTGCAGCATTATTCACCATAGCAAAAAGACAGATACAACCTAAGCGCCCATCAACAGATGAACGGATAAACAAATTACGGTACATACACACAATGGACTACTACAGAACAATAAAGAACAATGATGAATCCACAAAACATTTCACAACACAGATGAATCTGCAGGGCATTATGCTAAGCGAAATAAGTCAGTCACAAAAGGACAAATATTGCATGAAACCACTATTACAAAAATTCAAGAAGAGGTTTACACACAGAAAAAAACAATCTTTGATGGTTATGAAGGAGGAGAGTGGTGGAGAGGGGAAATCACTAACTAGATAGCAGACAAGTGGTAACTTTGGTGAAGGGTAAGACAGTACGCAATATTGGGAAAGTCAGCACAACTTGACCAAGGCAGTCATAGGAGCTTCCTAGACATATCCAAACACCTTGAGGGACCAAGTTACTGGGGCTGAGGGCTGGTGACCATAGTACCAGGGGACATCTAGATCAATTATCATAACAGTTCATAAAGAAAATGTTCTACGTCCTACTTTGGTTAATAGTGTCTGCAGTCTCAAAACCTTGCCAGCGGCCATCTAAGATACATCTATTGGCCCCGTCCTTTCCAGAGCAAAGGAGAATGAAAAAAAAAAAAAAAACGAAGACATAAGGAAAATATTAGTATAAAGGAGTAATGGATCATATAACCACAGCCTCAGCCAGTCTGAGCCCAGAAGAACTAGATGGTGCCAGACTACCAACACTGACCACTCTGACAGGGATCACAACATAAGGTCCTGGATAGAGTGGGAGAAAAATATACAATAAAAGTCAAATTCACACACACAAAAAGACCAGACTTACTGGTCTGGTAGAGACTGGAGGAGCCCCAAGACTATGCCCCACCACCCCCCACCCCCCAGACACCCTGCTAACTCAGAACTGAAGCCACTCTCAAAGTCCACCTTTCAGCCAGGGATTAGACAGGCCTATAAAAGAAACAATAACACACGTGAAGAATGTGATTCTTAGTTCAGTCAAGTATACAAGACTAAATGGAAAAAACCCGCCCAAAAGCAAAGGTGAGAAGGTAGAAAGAAACAGAAAAACTGGACAAATGGACACAGGGAATCCAAGGGGGAAAGGGGGAGAGTGCTGACACATTGAGGCAAGGCCGGATGACCTAATAAGCAAGGTACGCACAACCCCAGTTTTGCCTTCCCACCAATCTGCAGTGCACAATTTCTCCTGCTCCCCATCATGCCAAAGATGTGGTAAAACCCATGTGAAATTGCTCGCCACAGATTAGCAAGTAGTACAATTAAGCCCATGTGTACCTTGCTCAACACGAGCTGGTGCATACCATGCTTACTGGTTAATCTACCCCTGCATTGCAGGTATTGCAACCAATGTTACAAAACAATTTGTATTTAAATTTTGAATAAGAAACTAATTTACACTGTAAACTTTAACCTAAAGCACAATTAAAAAAAGTATAAGCCAAGGATTAAGACTCTTCATATCTATGGCATTTTCATATCTGTGTTTATCAACTCAGGGTATTGCTTATATTATGAACCAGCAAGAATCCCTCCATATTGAGAAAAATAGTGAAAGGCAGTGTTCACTATCTTCAATACAAACAATTGATTGTCATATTTTCTATAATTTGAAAGTGTCTTTTTACCTGAAATGAACAAGTCTTATAAAGATTGGTGAGAGAGAAATTTGAAAGGAGGATCCTTCCTTCACTTGCTGAATTCATTTTAGCCATCTAGGATAGAAAGCAAACAATGCAGTAAACCATATATATATATTATATAAATATTTAATCACCTTTCATTTGACTGTCCTGAGAGAACTATGGTTAACATTTTGTTTTACATTTTTTTCAGTCATTTTCAGTCATGCGTTATTCATTATTGTAATCTCCGTATACCAAGTAATGGGCAGTTGTAGACCTTTATTTATTAAGTGAATGGATGAACAAATGAATACCATTTATTTTTTCCCTACTGCTGTGCGAGTCCCTAAACCTCTCTCCTTCAGGCTGGTTCTACAGAAGTGTAGATTTGAGCAGCCAGTTTAGCCAGTTAATGTGAGCAATGTAGACAAATAGGATAATTGTGGTCCAGAAATTTACTAGACATACAAATGGTGTGATTAAAATTTATGTTTAAAATTAAATTGCTACCATATTATTTGTACTGTTTTGTAATAAACTTTTCCCCTTAATAACATAGTATGTATATATATCTGATGTAGGGGTTAGCAAGATTTTTTTCTGTAAAGTGTCAGTAAATGTTTTAGGCTTTATGGGTCATGCAGTCTCTGTCACTACTACTCAAATCTGTTGTTACAGCACAGAAGCAGCCATAGACAATGTGTAAATGAATGGACATGGCTGTATTCCAATAAAACTTTATTAACAAAAACAAGTGGCAGACATGTCACATTCATGGATTATAGGACTCAACACAGTAGATTAAAAAAAAATTCATCAAAATTAAAAACTTTTGCTCTGTGAAAGACCCTGTTTAGAGGATGAAATGATGGAAAGACAAACTACAGACTAAGAGAAAATATTTGCAAAACATATATATCTGACAAAGATCTCACATGATAAGCCAACATTACAGACCTACTAAAAAACCAAAAAATTAGAAAAGCTAAAATAAAAAAAATAATGGCAATACTAAATGCTGGTAAGGATGCAGAGAAACTGAATCTTGTAAACATTATTCAGGGTAATGTAAAATGGTACAAGCACTCTGGAAAATTGTTTGACAGTTTCTTAAAAAGCTAGACATCTCTTTATCATCCAACCCAGCAGTCACACTCCTAGGCATTTGTCCCATAGGAAAAAAAAACTTTGTGTCCACACCAAAGCCTTATTTGTAATAGCTAAATCCTGACAACAACCAAAATATCCTGCAATGACATAGTTAAACAAGCTGTGGTACATCCATACCCTGGAATACTACTAAACAATAAAAAGGAATGAGTTATTGATACATGCAACAACTTGGATGCATTTTCAAGGACATTATGCTAAGTGAAAAAAAAGCCAATATTAAGAGGTCAAATACTGTATGATTACACTTACATAACATCCCCAAAGTGACAAAATTATAGGTGTGGAGAACAGTTTAGTGGTTGCCAAGTCCTACTGATGCTAAGGGCCATAGAGATGGGCATGACTATAAAAGGGTGGCACTGGGGTATATTCCCAGGCCTGAACCTAGACCTACTAAATCAGACTCTCTGAGGTTGGAAATTGGGAATACATATTTTAAAAAATGAGCATATAAGATAATTCCATTGCGCACTAAGGTATGAGAACCACTACAGTAAGGACCAGTTTTAGAGTGATGCCTTGTGTCATGAAGAAAAGGGTATGTTATATTCAGTATCGTCTATTATTTACTAAGGCAGGCAGTATGTTACCCATTTAGAAATATGTTACCCTTTTCTTTTAAAATTGACTCAATAGCAGCCCCTGCCCTCTGTGCCTCAGCTCTGCTGCTCTCCCTGGGTCCTTTACCTGCCCATCTTCTTGGCCAATCCTGGCTTTAACAAATAGTCCATCAGTAGCCTCAGCCCCAACATTGGAACGCTATTGTGTTGCTGTGCACTGGCATCAGGGGTGGCCTAAAGTTAGTCTTCTCCAACCACCACTATATTATCTTACACCCTTAAAACTGAGCTTTTGCCTCAGTTTCCTTGTCTGGCACTCAGGTCTTAAACTGAGATTGCTATGACCCTAATTTGATTCTAAGAGCCTCAGATTCGCTGCCATTCTAGACAGCCTCCTCCATAGAGTTATATAGATTCTGTTCCCTATACACCTGGGATCTGAATGGGGTTCTACCTCAAAAGATTGGCCGCTTGGGACCAACAAGCCATCCCATGCCAAATATTGCCTAACTGCTCTTTCCAGCTGTGTGCCCTTGGGCAAATGACCTAATCTCTCTAAACATCATTTTTCTCTTCTGTCAAATAGAAGATAAAACGAACGTTGTTAGGAAAAGTCAGCAAAACATTTTAAGCAAGGTAAGGGTGGAATTGCATTGTGGTAGGTAAAATGATGGCTCTTCAAAGATGTCCACATCTTAATCCCTGAAACCTGTGAATATGCGACCTTACGTGGCAAAAGAGACTTTACGAGTGTGATCCTGAGATGGCAAGATTAGCCTAGATTATTCAGGTGGGGCTGTATAATCACAACGATTCTTATAAAGGATAGACAGGAGGGCCAGCCAGAGAAGAAGTTGTAATGACGAAAGCAATGGTCAGAGTGATGCTATTGCTAGAAGGAAGCTGCAAGCTAAGGAATGTAGACAGCTTCTAGAAGCTGAAAAAGGCAAGGAACGGTCTCTCCTAGAGCATCCAGAAGAACTGCTATCCTGCTGACTTCCATATTTCAGCTACATAAAACCCATTTTTGGATTTCTGACCTCCAGAATTAGAAGATAATAAATTTGTGTTGTTTAAGCCACAAAAACAAAACAAAACAAAAAAAAGGTGGCACTAGGGAGATCTTTGTGGTGATGGAATAGTTCCAGATATTGATTGCAGTGGTGGTTACAGGAATCTACACACGCATTGCACCAACATCAGTTCCCTGGTTTTGTTATTGTACTGTAGCTATGTAAGATGTAACCAGTGGGAGAAACTGGCTGAAGGGTACAAATAACTTTTCTGTAAACCCACTCCTCACTTACTCGCTTATCAACTACCTCGTTATCTGACATTTCACATTTATGACAATAGTAAAAAAAATCTACTATCTGACTATTTTGTGCATAACAAAGTATGTCTGCAGTAACGAATGGCAAGGTGCAAGGCGAGAGTAATGCTAGCTATGATGGTTAAGATTATACGTCAACTTGGCTGGATCATGATTCTTGGTAGTTTGGCAGTTATGTGATGATGTAGTTTGACAGTTATGTAATGCTGTAACTTAGCAGTTATGGAATGATGTAATTTAGCAGTTAGGTAATGATGTAATTTGGTAGTTATGTAATGATGTAGTCATCTTCCATTTTGTGATCTGATGTGGTGATCCTTCATTTTAGCATAACGCTGATTTTTGCATAACCTAACCATGTCCATAAGTGCGGAGTGGGTATGTTCATAACTTCCTGTGAATCTACAGTTATTTCAAAATACAAAGTTAAAAACAATGAGAGTAGGAGGCAGGCTGTTTTGCCACACTTTGGCTACGGGTTGCTGCTCCTGATCTAGACCATTAAATATGTTTTGACAATAATATTTTTACTAGCTCCACAGTATACTTTCAATAAATATATTACAATTTAGTTAACCAATCTGTATTTTTCCAGTTTTTCTCTCTATAAAACCAAGACCTATGATATTTTTGTATCTTTTTAAACATTACAACTATTTCCTTAGAATAAATATCTAAAATTACAGTGTCAAATGTATACAAATTTTAAAACTTTTGACATACATGTTGTTTGTTATTGTTAGCTGCTGTTGAGTTGGCCCTCAACTCATGGTGACCCCATGCACAGCAAACGAAAGTTTACCTGGTCCTATACCATCCCCTTGATTAGTTGGTGATTGGACTGTTGTGATCCATAGGGTTTTCATTGGCTGATTTACAGAAGTAGATCACCAGGCCTTTCTTCCTAGTCTTATTCTAGAAGTTCTGCTGAACCCTGATCAGTATCACGGCAACACACAAACCTCCACTGACAGATGCGTGATGGCTGCTCCTGAGGTGCATTGGCCAGAACCTGAGTCTCCTATATGGAAGGTGAGAATTCTACCACCGAACCACCATTTGTCTGCTTCTGACATACATAACATTGCCAAATTACTTTTTTAAAAATTCTTACCAATTTACATTCCTATCAGCAGTGTATGAGAGTATGTACCCACACACTCAATAACAATGTGTATCCTTTAAAAAAAAAAAATCTTTGCATGATTATCAAGAAAGAGTATCTCCTTGTGTTTTTATTTGCTTGTTTTAAATAGATTGTCTCTTTTACTTCTAAATCTTTGTTGATCGTGGCTTCTTGCCTGGGACTTATTCTCCCCCTTACCTAGTTAATTTGTACTCAACATTTGAGTCCCAGGTACAAATGACTTCCTGCAGGAAAACTTCCCCTATGCCTTGAATTGGGTTACAACACCCTGTATATACTTCCTCTACCATATCGCTTATGCCCTGCGGTCATAGCTTGTTTAATTGTGTATCTTCAATCTCTAGACCTTAATATCTGTGAGGGCAAGGGCTGCGTGTGTCTTGAACCCTCTTTTAACCCATCATTTACACATTGCCTGGCAAATCCACCACCCACCCATTGTCATCGAGTTGATTCCGACTCATAGCGACCCTATAGGACAGAGTAGAACTGCCCCACAGGGTTTCCAAGCAGCGCCTGGTGGATTTGAATTGCCGACCTTTTGGTTAGTAGCCATAGCTCTTAATCACTACACCACCAGGGTTTCTGCTTGCAAATAGTAGGCATTTATTAAATACTTACTGAATCAATGAATGAAAAAATATGTCATTCAGGAAAGGGATGTTATGCTTGTTGAGAGTTCACAACGATACTATTGGTAGTATGTTTCCAGGAACGGGCGAGAGAAAGGGTCTCTTACCTGTTAATATTAAAGCAAAACTATACGAAGAAGAACAAGGCATCAGGATGAGAGGAAGACTTATTTACAAGCTGACATATGCAGATGACACAACCTTGCTTGCCGAAAGTGAAGACGACTTGAAGCACTTACTGATGAAGGTCAAAAACTACAGCCTTCATTATGGATAACATCTGAACATAAAGAAAACAAAAACCCTTACAACTGAACCAATAAACAACATCGTGATAAATGATGAAGAAATTGAAGTTGTCAAGGACTTCATTCTTCTTTGATCAATAATCAATGCTTATGGAAGCAGCAGCCAAGAAATCAAATGACACATTGCATTGGGTAAATCTGGTGCAAAAGACTTCTTTAAAGTGTTAAAAAGCAAAAATGTCATTTTGATGACTAAGGCGTGCCTGACCCAAGCCATGGTATTTTCAATCGCCTCATATGCATACAAAAGCTGGACAATGAAAAAGGAAGACAGAAGAAGAACTGATGCATTTGTACTGTGGTGCTGGTGAAGAATATTGAATATAACATGGACTCCTAGAAGAAAGAACAAATCTGTCTCAGAGGATGCACAGCCAGAATGCTCCCTAGAAGTGAGGATGGCAAGACTTCATCTCACTTACTTTGGACACGTCATCAGGAAAGACAAATAGCTGGAGAAAGGCATCATGCTTGGTAAAGTAGAGGGTCAGTAAAAAAGAGGGGGACCATCAACGAGATGGATTGACATAGTGGCTGCAACAGTGGGCTCAAACATAACAATGATTGTGAAGATGGCACAGGGCCAGGCAACTCCTTGTTCTGTTGTATGTAAGGTTATGAGTCAAAGCCAACTCAAGGATACCCAACAACAATAACATATTTAGCTATCTGCAACCATACCTAAATTCCTCTGAAATTGTCCAGGCAAGTCCGGTGCAAAAACTTGTAACTGCATGTCTTTGTCAATTCTCAGGTCCAGTCTACGGAGATGAGTAAGTCTATCCCGAGTGGCACAGTTCTGAGTAGGGAAGATGTGTTGGTTAAGATTGTGTGCCAACTTGGTTGGGCCATGATTCTCAGTGTTTATATGTTATTACCCCCATGATGGGATCAGCTGCAAGTAGCCAATCAATTGAAAGGGAATTTCCTTGGGCATGTGGCCTACATCTGACTATAAGTGGACGTTATGACTTTTGCCTGCACTGGATTCTGCGGCTGCCTCCTGTTCATCTGACCTCCAGTTCTTGGGAACTGAGCTGGAAGCTTATCTGCCAATCTTGGGATTTCTCAGTCTTTACAGCCTGTGATCAAAAGCCCTGCTCTCCAACCTGCCGATCTTGGGCTCACCAGCCCCTGCAGCTGCATGAATCAGGAGAAGCCTCTACCCTGACCCAGAGATTTGGGATGTTTCAGCCTCTACAATCACGTGAGCCATTCCTTGATATAAAATCTCTCTCTCGGGAGGCGGAGCCAAGATGGCGGACTAGGTAGACGCTACCTCGGATCCCTCTTGCAACAAAGACTCAGAAAAACAAGTGAATTGATCACATACATATCTACGAACCCTGAACAACAAACACAGATTTAGAGATGGAAAATGAACAAATACGGGGAATCAGCGATTGTTTTCAGAGCCTGGAGCCAGCGTCCCAGTCAGGTAACCTTGGTGCCCGATTTAGGGCAGGGCCCAGGGGAGCTGACAGTGCAAACAAGGGGCACAGCCCTACCCCCCTGAACTCATCCCGGGAGGGGGCCCAGCCGGTCCGCGCGGGCGGAGTGGCGACGCAGCTGGTTGGAGAAGTCCCCGGGAGGCAGTGACTGGTCTTGGAGCTGGGAGTACAGCGTCCCAGCCGGGGAATCTTGCCACAGGCCTTTTGACTGGGCGCTGTCACGGCAGAAGCACGGGGAGCAGCCCCACTCCCCTGAACTAACCCCAGGAGGGGGCCCAGCCGGTCCGTGAGAGCGGCGCGGCGACACAGCTGGCAGGACGAGAAGTCCCAGGGAGGCAGCGACTGATTTTGGAGTCAGGAGTGCACCATCCCAGCAGGGGAACCTTGATGCTGGGTGTGGGACTGGCAGCGGAGGATCTGACTGAGGCTTCAGCGGGCCAGATCCCCGGGGGCAATCTCCACACAGCCAGCACACATAGGCGACACGCCCCTCGGGAATCTCAGATAAAATAGTCATTCCAAGCAAGACAAGCAACTCTGGCTATATTCTGAGGTGCTACTCTCCTATCTCTCTGATCCCTCCCACACTCTCCCCAGGCAGCTTCATTAACATTGGAATTTCCTGAGCCAGAGGGAGAACTCCCCGGCTGCAGGCGGCTTTGCTTCCCCGCTCCCCCCCCCTTTTTTTTTCTTTTGGTCTTTTCCTAACCCACTCTTCTGGCCTGAGAGAAGGAACCACAAAAAACCCAGGGACCAAAAATCCACCCCGAATTGGACTAAAAACACAGAACCAGCTACAGCCAAGCATATATGATACAAATCTCAGACTTTCATCCTTACAGGGAACAAGGTGGCAGTTATAATCCAAAGGCAGTTCTGATAGGGATCTGACTGCATTTTTTTTTAGCGGATTTTCTGGAAAAACTAGTTTCCCAGTGATGGCTCCTAAACAGCAGTCCATATCAAACCACATAAAGAAGCAGACCATGACAGCTTCTCCAACCCCCCAAACAAAAGAATCAAAATCTTTCCCAAATGAAGATACAATCCTGGAATTATCAGATACAGAATATAAAAAACTAATTTACAGAATGCTTCAAGACATCAGAAACGAAATAAGGCAAACTGCAGAAAAAGCCAAGGAACACACTAATAAAACAGTTGAAGAACTCAAAAAGATTATTCAAGAACATAGTGGAAAAATTAATAAGTTGCAAGAATCCATAGAGAGACAGCATGTAGAAATCCAAAAGATTAACAATAAAATTACAGAATTAGACAACGCAATAGGAAGTCAGAGGAGCAGATTCGAGCAATTAGAATGCAGACTGGGACATCTGGAAGACCAGGGAATTAACACCAACATAGCTGAAAAAAAAACAGATAAAAGAATTTAAAAAAATGAAGAAACCCTAAGAATCATGTGGGACTCTATCAAGAAGGATAACTTGCGTGTGATTGGAGTCCCAGAACAGGGAGGGAGGACAGGAAACACAGAGAAAATAGTTGAAGATCTCCTGACACAGAACTTCCCTGACATCATGAAAGACAAAAGGATATCTATCCAAGATGCTTATCGAACCCCATTTAAGACTGATCCAAAAAGAAAAACACCAAGACATATTATCATCAAACTCGCCAAAACCAAAGATAAACAGAAAATTTTAAAAGCAGCCAGGGAGAAAAGAAAAGTTTCCTTCAAGGGAGAATCAATAAGAATAAGTTCAGACTACTCAGCAGAAACCATGCAGGCAAGAAGGGAATGGGACGACATATACAGAGCACTGAAGGAGAAAAACTACCAGCCAAGAATCATATATCCAGCAAAACTCTCTCTGAAATATGAAGGCGAAATTAAGATATTTACAGATAAACACAAGTTTAGAGAATTTGCAAAAACCAAACCAAAGCTACAAGAAATACTAAAGGATATTGTTTGGTCAGAAAACCAATAATATCAGATACCAGCACAACACAAGGTCACAAAACAGAACATCCTGATATCAACTCAAATAGGGAAATCACAAAAACAAATTAAGATTAATTAAAAAGAAAAAAATGCTCAAAACGGGAAATCATTGAAGCCAATATGTTAAAGATCACAGTAATCAAAAAGAGGGACTAAATACAGGAGGCATAGAACTGCCACATGGAGAGTGATACAAGGCGATATAGAACAATAGAAGTTAGGTTTTTACTTAGAAAAATAGGGGTAAATAATAAGGTAACCACAAAGAGGTATAACAACTCCATGACTCAAGATAAAAGCCAAGAAAAACGTAACGACTCAACAAGCAAAGTCAAACACTACGAAAATGAGGATCTCACAATTTACTAAGAAAAACGTCTCAGCACAAAAAAGTGTGTGGAAAAATGAAATTGTCAAAAATACACATAAAAAGGCATCAAAATGACAACACTAAACACTTATTTATCTATAATTACGCTGAATGTAAATGGACTAAATGCACCAATAAAGAGACAGAGAGTCACGGACTGGATAAAGAAACACGATCCGTCTATATGCTGCCTACAAGAGACACACCTCAGACTTAGAGACACAAACAAACTAAAACTCAAAGGATGGAAAAAAATATATCAAGCAAACAATAAGCAAAAAAGAGCAGGAGTAGCAATATTAATTTCTGACAAAATAGACTTAAATCCACCACAAAGCATAAAGAAGGACACTACATAATGATAAAAGGGACAATTGATCAGGAAGACATAACCATACTAAATATTTATGCACCCAATGACAGGGCTGCAAGATACATAAATCAAATTTTAACAGAACTGAAAAGTGAGATAGACACCTCCACAATTATAGTAGGAGACTTCAACACACCATTTTCGGAGAAGGACAGGACATCCAGTAAGAAGCTCAATAGAGACACAGAAGACCTAATTACAACAATCAACCAACTTGATCTCATTGACTTATACAGAACTCTCCACCCAACTGCTGCAAAATATACTTTTTTTTCTAGCGCACATGGAACATTCTCTAGAATAGACCACATATTAGGTCACAAAACAAACCTTTGCAGAATCCAAAACATCGAAATATTACAAAGCATCTTCTCAGACCACAAGGCAATAAAACTAGAAATCAATAACAGAAAAACTAGAGAAAAGAAAGCAAATACTTGGAAACTGAACAATACCCTCCTGAAAAAAGACTGGGTTATAGAAGACATCAAGGAGGGAATAAGGAAATTCATAGAATGCAACGAGAATGAAAATACTTCCTATCAAAACCTCTGGGACACAGCAAAAGCAGTGCTCAGAGGCCAACTTATATCGATAAATGCACACATACAAAAAGAAGAAAGAGCCAAAATCAGAGAACTGTCCCTACAACTTGAACAAATAGAAAGTGAGCAACAAAAGAATCCATCAGGCTCCAGAAGAAAACAAATAATAAAAATTAGAGCTGAACTAAATGAATTAGAGAACAGAAAAACAATTGAAAGAATTAACAAAGCCAAAAGCTGGTTCTTTGAAAAAATTAACAAAATTGATAAACCATTGGCCAGACTGACTAAAGAAATACAGGAAAGGAAACAAATAACCCGAATAAGAAACGAGAAGGACCACATCACAACAGAACCAACTGAAATTAAAAGAATCATATCAGATTATTATGAAAAATTGTACTCTAACAAATTTGAAAACCTAGAAGAAATGGATGAATTCCTGGAAAAGCACTACCTACCTAAACTAACACATTCAAAAGTAGAACAACTAAATAGACCCATAACAAAAAAAGAGATTGAAACGGTAATCAAAAAACTCCCAACAAAAAAAAGCCCTGGCCCGGACGGCTTCACTGCAGAGTTCTACCAAACTTTCAGAGAAGAGTTAACACCACTACTACTAAAGGTATTTCAAAGCATAGAAAATGACGGAATACTACCCAACTCATTCTATGAAGCCACCATCTCCCTGATACCAAAACCAGGGAAAGACATTGCAAAAAAAAGAAAATTATAGACCTATATCCCTCATGAACATAGATGCAAAAATCCTCAACAAAACTCTAGTCAATAGAATTCAACAACATATCAAAAAAATAATTCACCCTGATCAAGTGGGATTTATACCAGGTATGCAAGGCTGGTTTAATATCAGAAAAACCATTAATGTAATCCACCACATAAATAAAACAAAAGACAAAAACCACATGATCTTATCAATTGATGCAGAAAAGGCATTTGACAAACACCTCTTTATGATAAAAACTCTAACCAAAATAGGAATTGAAGGAAAATTCCTCAACATAATAAAGAGCATTTTTTTACGCAAGCCAACAGCCAACATCACTCTAAATGGAGAGAGCCTGAAAGCATTTCCCTTGAGAACGGGAACCAGACAAGGATGCCCTTTAGCACCGCTCTTATTCAACATTGTGCTAGAAGTCCTAGCCAGGGCAATTAGGCTAGACAAAGAAATAAAAGGCATCCGGATTGGCAAGGAGGAAGTAAAATTATCTCTATTTGCAGATGACATGATCTTATACACAGAAAACCCTAAGGAATCCTCCAGAAAACTACTGAAACTAATAGAAGAGTTTGGCAGAGTCTCAGGTTATAAAATAAACATACAAAAATCAATTGGATTCCTCTACATCAACAAAAAGAACACTGAAGGGGAAATAACCAAATCAATACCATTCACAGTAGCCCCCAAGAAGATAAAATACTTAGGAATAAATCTTACCAAGAATGTAAAAGACCTATACAAAGAAAACTACAAAGCTCTACTACAAGAAATTTAAAAGGACATACTTAAGTGGAAAAACATACCTTGCTCATGGATAGGAAGACTTAACATAGTAAAAATGTCTATTCTACCAAAAGCCATCTATACATACAATGCACTTCCGATCCAAATTCCAATGTCATTTTTTAAGGTGATAGAGAAACAAATCACCAATTTCATATGGAAGGGAAAGAAGCCTCGGATAAGCAAAGCATTGCTGAAAAAGAAGAAGAAAGTGGGAGGCCTCACTCTACCTGATTTCAGAACCTATTATACAGCCACAGTAGTCAAAACAGCCTGGTACTGGTACAACAACAGGCACATAGACCAATGGAACAGAATTCAGAACCCAGATATAAATCCATCCACGTATGAGCAGCTGATATTTGACAAAGGCCCAGTGTCAGTTAATTGGGGAAAAGATAGTCTTTTTAACAAATGGTGCTGGCATAACTGGATATCCATTTGCAAAAAAATGAAACAGGACCCATACCTCACACCATGCACAAAAACTAACTCCAAGTGGATCAAAGACCTAAACATAAAGACTAAAACGATAAAGATCATGGAAGAAAAAATAGGGACAACCCTAGGAGCCCTAATACAAGGCATAAACAGAATACAAAACATTACCAAAAATGATGAAGAGAAACCAGATAACTGGGAGCTCCTAAAAATCAAACACCTATGCTCATCTAAAGACTTCACCAAAAGAGTAAAAAGACCACCTACAGACTGGGAAAGAATTTTCAGCTATGACATCTCAGACCAGCGCCTGATCTCTAAAATCTACATGATTCTGTCAAAACTCAACCACAAAAAGACAAACAACCCAATCAAGAAGTGGGCAAAGGATATGAACACACACTTCACTAAAGAAGATATTCAGGTAGCTAACAGATACATGAGAAAATGCTCTCCATCGTTAGCCATTAGAGAAATGCAGATTAAAACTACGATGAGATTCCATCTCACTCCAACAAGGCTGGCATTAATCCAAAAAACACAAAATGATAAATGTTGGAGAGGCTGCGGAGAGACTGGAACTCTTACACACTGCTGGTGGGAATGTAAAATGGTACAACCACTTTGGAAATCTATCTGGCGTTATCTTAAACAGTTAGAAATAGAACTACCATACAACCCAGAAATCCCACTCCTCGGAATATACCCTAGAGAAACAAGAGCCTTCACACAAACAGATATATGCACACCCATGTTTATTGCAGCTCTGTTTACAATAGCAAAAAGCTGGAAGCCACCAAGGTGTCCATCAATGGATGAATGGGTAAATAAATTGTGGTATATTCACACAATGGAATACTACGCATCGATAAAGAACAGTGACGAATCTGTGAAACATTTCATAACATGGAGGAACCTGGAAGGCATTATGCTGAGCGAAATCAGTCAGAGGCAAAAGGACAAATATTGTATAAGACCACTATTATAAGATCTTGAGAAATAGTATAAACTGAGAAGAACACATACTTTTGTGGTTACGAGGGGGGGGAGGGAGGGAGGGAGGGTGGGAGAGGGTTTTTTACTGATTAATTAGCAGATAAGAACTGCTTTAGGTGAAGGGAAGGACAATAATCAATACATGGAAGGTCAGCTCAACTGGACTGGACTGGACCAAAAGCAAAGAAGTTTCCGGGATTAACTGAACACTTCAAAGGTCAGCGGAGCAAGGGCGGGGGTTTGGGAACCATGGTTTAAGGGGACTTCTAAGTCAATTGGCAAAATAATTCTATTATGAAAACATTCTGCATCCCACTTTGAAATGTGGCGTCTGGGGTCCTAAATGCTAACAAGCGGCCATCTAAGATGCATCAGTTGGTCTCAACCCACCTGGAGCAAAGAAGAATGAAGAAGACCAAGGTCACACGACAACTAAGAGCCCAAGAGACAGAAAGGGCCACATGAACCAGAGACCTACATTATCCTGAGACCAGAAGAACTAGTTGGAGCCTGGCCACAATCGATGACTGCCCTGACAGGGAGCACAATAGAGAACCCCTGAGGGAGTAGGAGATCAGTGGGATGCAGACCCCAAATTCTCATAAAAAGACCATACTTAATGGTCTGGATGTGACTAGAGGAATCCCGGCGGTCATGGTCCCCAAACCTTCTGTTGGCACAGGACGGGAACCATCCCCGAAGACAATTCATCAGATATGAAAGGGACTGGACAGTGGGTGGGAGAGAGATGCTGATGAAGAGTGAGCTAATTATATCAGGTGGACACTTGAGACTGTGTTGACATCTCCTGTCTGGAGGGGGGATGGGAGGATAGAGAGAGTTGGAGGCTGGCAAAGTTTTCACGAAAGGAGAGACTGGAAGGGCTGACTCATTAGGGGGAGAGCAAGTGGGAGTAAGGAGTAAGATGTATATTAACTTATATGTGACAGACTGACTTGATTTGTAAACGTTCACTTGAAGCTCAATAAAAGTTAATAAAAAAAAAATCTCTCTCTCTCTATATATATTTATATGCTTTACCGGTTTTGCTTCTCTAGAGAACCCAGCCTAAGACAGGAGCTAAGTACATATTTCAACAGAAAATGTATAAAATTCGGTGGGCAGGCTCAGGCCTGCTACCAACTTTCATGTTTCTTTTATGGCTTCTGGAGAAGATAGTGTTATGAATTGAATCGTTTCCCCCCCAAATTGAATCGTGTGCCCCCAAAATGGAAACCCTGGTAGCGTAGTGGCTAAGTGCTATGGCTGCAAACCAAAGGTTCGGCAGTTTGAATCCGCCAGGTGCTCCTTGGAAACTCTATGGGGCAGTTCTACTCTGTCCTATAGCGTCGCTATAAGTCAGAATCGACTCGATGGCACTGGGTTTCGTGTTTTTGGTTGGCCCCCAAAATGTGTGTTGGATTCCTAACTCCTAGGGCTTGTAGAAGCAATCCTGTTTGGAAATAGAGTTTTCTTTGGTATGTTAATTAGTCCATATCAGTGTAGGATGTGTCCTAAACTTAATCACTTCTGAGTTATAAAAAGAGCAGATTAGACACAGAGACAAGCAGATGCTGAGGAAGACAGATGCCATGTGGAGGTCATCTATAAGCCAAGGAACCAGGGAATGCCCAGGACTACTTACAAGGAAGGAACTGACATAGCCAAGACCCTGATATGAACTTTTAGCCTCCAAAACTGTGAAAAAATAAAATTCTATTCTTTAAAGCTACCCTCTTTGGTATTTCTGTTACAGCAGCACTAGGTAACTAAGACAGATATCAAATGCCCTTTCTCTGTCAGCTCTTCCATTTCTCATTCTGCTCAGTAACCAAGCAGCCATGTCAGTCAATGAAGGAGCCTGTGGTATTCCTCCTATTTCTTTGAAAATGAGAAAAATTGATGTTCAGAGAAGTTAAATTGCTGAGATCAAGAGACAATATTGGCAGAGCTAAGATTCAACCGCCCAATCTGGCTCGATTCTGTTCTCATTCCACCAGGCCATGCAGTCTCCCTTGTGTTCCATGAACCACAGGGTTCTGGGGGTATTTATTTCCTCAGGCCCTCCAACATGGGAGGGTATGCTTTAGGCTCCAGCCCTGCCCCTACTTCATCCAGAATAGATCCACTTATATGTTTTGTGATTGTTACTAATACTTAATTCAGAGGACAAAAGGTCTCAGTAATTTTAAAATGTTTGCATAGCACTTGCAGGAGAAAGAAACTAATCACACCCTAATCTAGAGTATCATCTTTTTTTAACTCATCGATGTCACTTATTTTCACATACATTTCAGGTGATCCTCTCAGAATGAACAGCCACTCTCTCTATTCACACATCCTCAGGTACAGCCTAAGAAATAATGGAGCAATAGTACATGTTCAACAAATGTTATTTTGTACCTTCCTTTTTTTTTCTATCTTCTAGTTACATTTAACCTCAGCTACACCGAAGATGACTGCAGGGTGGTAGATTGGAATCCTTAGATGCTCATGGTTTATAAAAATTCTGTAGAAGCTATCAATGTATAATTTTAATTTCTTGGTAAATATGCTCAGGGCTACATCAAGACACCTATCTTTTCCACTTCACTTTTTTTTTTAATTCTCCTGCTCCTGCCTCCACTCTCTTCTTTTCTTTGAGCCAGTGGATGGTAATGTGTGAAGAGAAAGGTCTACACTGAGAGAAAATGGCTGTGCTCCAGGCGGCATGTGTGAGCAAATGGTAGATAACCAGATGTACTCCTGGCCAATGTTTTTTGAAGTAGAACATTTGGCAACTTCACAGTCAGAGAAGGGATAATAACATCTGAAGTTAGCTACAGGGCTTCAGAAAGGTCAATATGTGATCAACAGGTGATGGAGCAAGTCAGAAGAAACACCAGCAGGCGAAATAGATAAGGACCAAAAAAAATCAAGCAGACAGCTTCAGACTTGGGAGATAGCCTCAGGCATTTGTTGGGTTGGGAACTTGCAGCACTGAGTTTGAGTATTTCTAACCATTTATAATTGTGTCATTCATCAAAGAAGCCACTGGATATGGAGGGCTAGATTGAGTGATGTGCCCGCTGACTGCAAGGTACTTACAATTTGTTCAGGGGTGGCAGAGGGACAGAGATGAAAGCCTCCCATTTCCTGCATGGGACTGCTTCCCAAAGCTGGAAGATGGCCAGTTGTCACAGCTGTGATCCTGGCAGTCTTTGCAGAGGCAGTAGATTGCTGGAAGGATATTCTAAAATGATTGACTGAGGCATTCTCTTACCCCATAAATATTTACAGCCAGGACTAGTATCCCTACAGGGGCATAACATGATATATCAGACATGCAGCTAGATCAAATAAGATCATAGATTTAGACATCCTCAGCACAGCCTGTGTCACATAATAGTTATTCACTAAGGGTTGGCAATCTTCTTCCCTGAATTGAATTCATTTTGGACACAGTAAATTTGAGATGTCTCCCTGGGTGGTGCAAATTGTTGACATGCTTGGCTGCTAACCAAAAGGTTGGCAATTCTACCCTACCCAGAGGTACCTCGGAAGAAAAAAAAAAAAATTGCTGTGAAGTCACTTTCGACTCACAGCAACCCTATAGGGCAGAGTAGAACTGACCCACAGGGTTTCCAAGGCTTTCCAAGTCTGTTCGTTACAGGAACAGACTGCCATATCTTTCTCCTGCGGAACAGCTAGTGGGTTCAAATTGTCGACGTTTTGGTTAGCAGCCGAGCACTTAACCACTGTGCCACCAGGGCTTCTTTGAAGAAAGACCTGGCACTCTATTTTCAAAAAATCAGCCATTGAAAATCCAAAGGAGCACAGTTCTCTTCTCACACAAATGGGTCTCCATGAGTCATAATCAACTCAACGATAACTGGTACTGGTAGAGGACCGCTACATGGAGATGTCAGTATTCAGTGGGACACCACTGAGGACAAGTTCAAGTTCAAAAAAGAGAGGGAGGTTTCTGAGAGTGGGAAGGGGTGAAAGTGGAAAAGGGCCTTTGGTGAACATACATTTAGGGGCTAAAATGTCTTTTCCACCAGTATCCTAAGGGCTGAACAGGTCCTTAACATTTTCACTTACATTTTGATTCTTGATCACTGATTGGTCAGTGACCTGACTTATGGACCATGTTTATTCTATACTCATGATAAAGTGGGAAGCTAAAACCTTAAGTTACTGGACTTAGAAAAAGGAAATTTCTGGAATGGCTTTTGGCCTGGTAAGTGTCTGTGTGCATTCACATACATCTCAGACCTGAAATCTAAGCTCTAGTAATTGCTCAGTGTCTACCTTTCTCCGTCAATAGAAAAAAAAAAATATATCTAGTGATTTGAGTCATGGCCTTTTCTCTTCCCTTTTGCTTGTGGAGAAGAAGAAACACACATTTTAGATTTCAATTATGAGGTCTCCTACTTGGCCCTGCCGGCTTTGAAACCATAAAATGATCCCTTTCTGTGTTTCGTATTTCTCTTTTTAGAAAGAGCAAGTGAGATCAATTGGTAGGAACATGTGATTTAAAAAAAAAAAAAAAAATTGGAGTGAAAAATGAAACTGCTTTAAACACCAGATGTCAAAAGAACAAACCTGGTTAATGATCTAACATTTAAGTATATTGTGTGCTTTCTAGCAAAGAAAATAGCAGCAGGAAAGTAGGCAACATAAATGTGTCATAATGTCCACCCACTTAAAAAACAATGCTTTCTAATGTGACTGCAGGTTGGGAGGAATAAGTGAAAGAGAAATACCGGTAATACTATTTGAACTCCTACTATGTGCCAATTACCTTGATATATATTTTATGTATTATGTCTTTTTCCCTAGCCACAATTAAGTATTTTAGCCTCCTCAAGAAACCATTTGCAGTTTGGGTGGAGTTTAAGTCTTTGTCAGCTTGAACATTGACACTTACTAGATGCCCAGAGTAAAAAAGCCTTTTTAGGCTCCTTTAAAAAATAAGTCAGAAATTCTGTTTCAAATGGTGTGTTGGGGTGTCCGAGACCAGCCCTATGTTTGGAGATTCACCAGAAGGATTCATGAGACTCGGATATGGGTATGCGCCTGCCTAGAATTTATCATAACAATGAAGAATCCATAGCTGGATCAAAAGGGGAAACTCCATAGGCAAATTTGGAGGAATCTATATGCAGGTTTTCTTATGCTCTTTTCCTTCATGAAGGGTCACACAGAGCACACTCTCCCATAGCAACAAAAATGCAGCAGCATGTGTACATATGTGACATTTTTCTGCCCAAGAAAACCCATTAGAAACTCAGCACCGAAGGTGTTTATTAAGGGCTACTTCATGTAGGGTGCCCGCTGCCTAGCACATACAAAGTTCCAGACTCCCAGAAGGAACGCAGGTATATAGCAAAAATCGTATTGTTTATCAAACAGTCTAGGCACTGCAAACCCACTGTATCAGCTGACTACTGGCTGAGAACGTTCCAACAATTAAATCCAGAGATGCGGGCCAAGGGCCACCTCCCAAGCAAGGCTTTCTAAGTTTAGCAGTCCCAGGCATGCTATGTTAACTTTTTTCTGCCCAGATGGTATAGTAAGTTAATACTTCCTTGTATACTGCTGCCAACTACCAACCCTGCATCCAAACACACAGAAATGATAGATAAAATATAAAAAGGTAAAATACAAAAGAAATAGCTAGACTCAAAAAATAATCTCTGTGGACCAGAAACAACAGCAATGTAGAGCTGTAAATGGTATTGTAGCTCAGTATGTAAGAAGAATAAACCCTGAAGAATGCAACAATATTTGACTAGGCTAGAACATAAAGTCAGGAACGTGTTTATTGATCCTATACGTTTGCTATGAATCAAAATCAACTTGACAGCACAGAACAACAGGAGATGTCACTAATTATAATAATTAGAACTCACTATTGGATGCATATTATGTTCCCGGTACTGTGCTAAGTCAACCATGTGAATTATGTCCTATATTACCCAAAAAACCCTATGGGATAAGTCCTAAAGATCCATAATTCTTAGCAAAAACCTTTGGGGAAAAATGAGTTTACAAATACAAAATATTTTAGATTTTATAAGAGCAGTACAGTAGCCACTGGACACCCTATTAACTCAGAACTGAAGCCACTCTCAAAGTCAACCTTTCAGGGAAAGATCAGACAGGCCAATAAAATAAACAACTCATATGAGGAAGGTGCTTCTTAGTTCAATCAAGTACAAGAAACCAAATGGGCAACACCTGCCCAAAAGCCAAGATGAGAGGGACAAGAAACAGGAAAACTGGACAAATGGGCATGGGGAACCTGGGGTAGAAAGGGGGAGAGTGCTGGTACGCTGAGGAGATTTCAACAAAACGATTTGTGTATTAATTTTTGAATGAGGAATGAATTTGTGCTATAAAATTTCACCTAAAATACAATAAAATTAGAAAAAAAAAAAAAGAAATGTGCTTATTGAACATTATATCTAACCTGGAAATCCATTTGCAGGTGGCCTTGCGAATGGAGAAATTTGTAGAAAATTTAGAGAAAGCTGAAAACATTGACTAGAATGGTTCACATCCATTAGGAATATTTGCTCAGTTTGTACCTTAGCAGAATTTAAGTAAAGCTTAACTAAATGAACCAGGTCTCCTTGATTCCAGGATCATTTAAATCTAGTCCTCAAGGGTGCCAAATGTCCCATAAGTAGCTTTGAATGCGGTATTGCCCAACACAACTTTCTGTTATAATGGAAATGTCCTCACTGTCCATTATAATCACTACTGGCCACATGCCTCTATTGAGCACTTGAAATGTGGCTAGTATGACTGAAGAAATGAATTTAAATTTTATTTCATTTTAAATAATTTATATTGTTATGTTTGACTAGTGACTTCTGTATCGGATAGTGAAGTTGACTGTCTCATTTACTGTTATCACAGAAGCTTCTTACAAAATGTGCTGACAGATCAATTGATTTTGAGAGGTTGTGTATGCGTGTGTGTCTGTCTGTCTTTGGTCAGGGTCAGCAGCACCATTTACAAGTATGCAGACCTAATTATCTGAAAGAGGAATTCTAGGACTACTTTCAACCATCTTACCTTAGCTCATCTCTCATCTTACCACATTTTTAACTAGATTCCTTGAAAATCTATAGCCAAACCTCATCCACTTAAGTGAAAGGGGCAAGTAAAGCTTCTTGAAATTCCAACTTCTTTGGAATCTTACTGAATAAATAACTCCACCACCACTGCCTAAAAAAAAAAAAAAAGAACAGGAGGTGATTAGTATTGTCCAGCAGAATCTATGTGAATGAATTAGGGTCAAATTATAGTTTTACTTATTTAGATTTTGCTTTAACAAACAGGATGAACTATTTCCCACTTTTCTGTAAGGATTTAGATTATTTTGAAACTAAAAATTCATCGGTATACCATCTGAATTCTAAAAATAAGTGGAGTTGAAACATTAGGCTAGATTGCAGTGAGGAAGCTTCAGGGAGTGACACTCTTTTGTCCATTAACTTCGTAACAGCCACTGTAATGTCTGGTACACAAGGCACTCAGCTAAGTACAATAAAGATAAGTCCCTGACCTCAAATAATTCTCATCAAGCCCTGGAACTTGGAGTCAATAAATCTTTTAAAGAAAGGTGTCAACACAGTATATTCCTAACTTTATTGGCCAATTAGTTCACTTTTACATACAATTTTGCTTATGAGTATATCCAGAATGGCTATGATCAGAAAATAGTCAGTGATGAAAAGCCAGGGTATTCACTCCTCCATCTTAAAAATAGATACAGACCAAATGCAACATGATATCCTGAAGTGGATCCTGGAACAGATACAAGCCACTAGTAGAAAGCCAGTAAAATCTGACTAAAGTCAGAAGGTTAATAGTAATTAATTTCTTACTTCTGAAAAAGGTACCACAGCAATGCTAATGTCAGAGGACCCTGGGTGAAAACTGCACAAGGACCCTTTTGCTGTACTATCTTTGCAATTTTTCTGTAAACCTGAAATTTAAAGTTATTGAAAATGGGAAAGAAAGGACAAGTGGGATCGTCTAAAGCCTCTTAGAATTCTGAGTTCCCTGGCAATGAGCTATCCGGAACTGGGAGCTGAACTTCCCCTAGCAGGGTCACTTGCACATGACTTCAGTTTACCCCAAGGTCTCTGATAACTCCTATAAACAGATTATTTGGCAATTTGTCCCCAGTGACAAGGCCACTCTCATACTTGTTCCATAATAATATACAGCCAGAGGGACGGTGTCACCTTCCTGGATCCCATTCCCAGCGTATGTCCATCTGTGCCCATATGCACCATTAGGAGAGGACAGGAGACCCACGCATCTTGTGATCCTTCTTTCTATTAATTCCAGTATTTCCCATGTTGCACAAGCCCCTTTTGTGAATAATATTATGGAAATGCCATGTTACTTTGTTCTTTAATTTTACTTTTTGAACATCTCTGTGGTCTGTCTTTTTATGGGTATTTGTTGTTGTTGTTGTTGCTGTTGTATTGTTTTGTTTTTACTAAGAGAAAAAGAAAAGTTTGAATAGACAACCTTTTGAAAGCTGAGAACCAAAGAAGTAGGGAGATGAGGTGGTGAATTAAACATAGATGACAGAGCAAAATCCGAAAGGATAGAAGAGTAAGTGTTTCAACTCTTAACCAGTCTTTAAATTGTCATCCTCAACTTTGATGAATGCAGAATTTGTGCAAACCAGTGTTTTGAGTATAAATATTTAGATTTGCTTACTCAAAAAAGTATTAAAAAAAAAATAAATCAATAATTTCAACGACTTCTTCAGTTATTTTAAATACCTGGAGATATATATACATATAATTTTGTAAGCCAGAAGTATAAACATGGATAGAAAGATCTACTAAGTCATATGCATAAGCTTAGAGGTTAGGGTGAAGTCGCTTTAAATACAGAGAAGCTAAAATTTTGAAAAATGTCTGTAGGAAGCTTCAGTTTTCCTCAGGGAATTAGTCTGTACACTTAATGAGGAACATATCTTGTCTTCACAATTTCAAAAGCAGCTGGAGGTTTTTACACATTGGTATAGACAAGCCTATGCAAGACCTTCTCACATTGTGAACAAGTTTCTAAATAATGTGTGA
Source organism: Elephas maximus indicus (assembly GCF_024166365.1). Taxonomy (NCBI): domain Eukaryota; kingdom Metazoa; phylum Chordata; class Mammalia; order Proboscidea; family Elephantidae; genus Elephas; species Elephas maximus. The sequence goes on along the minus strand of NC_064827.1, from coordinate 37,466,436 downwards.
AAACTCTGAGGTTGTAATATACTTAGTCCTCTCACATGACAAAATCAGAGAAGAAAAATCAATTCCCATTCTACAAATGAAAGAGTGGTCTTGCAGGAACCATATACCAATTGAAGGAAAAATTTCAAATTTGGGCCACAGACTTTTTGGAAGAACAGATTTATATCCTATGTGAAAATCGGAGGCTCAGAGTTTCTTCAAATACTTTCACAGGAAAAATCAGTAAATTTCTTTGGAAAAAAAGAGCTAAAGGCAAAGCACTATCTGAATCTCCTCTATCCCCGGTCCCTGAAACCTTCCACAGCCCCTTTGTGGCCATCATTTTTCTTTATTCTGGGAAAATCAAGAAGCCTTCTCCATTTTCCTGTTGATTCCATAAAAATAAAGTATGTTTAGCCTGTCTCAGATACTTTTCAAAAGGAAACAGGGCTTCCTCTTCTGGCACAGTAGGATAACCCCACTATAGGCTTCCTCTTCTGGCACAGTAGGATAACCCCACTACAGCCAAAACCAGTTGTCACTGAGTCAATTCTAATTCATGGTGGCTCCATGTGTGTCAGAATAGAACTGTGCTCCATAGAGTTTTCAATGGCTGATCTTTTTGGAAACAGATCACCAGGCACCAGCCTTTCAGTTAGCAGCCAAGTGCATTAACCATTTGTACCGTCTGGAAACTCCCCTTAAAAATACAGAAAGCAATTGCCTGAGAACTCGAAAAAGTTAGCAAAAGGAGGTAGATCGTGGAAGAAAGTAAAAACTTGGAGAAGTAAACCACATGGTGGGTGAGAAGCAATGCAAGTAGCTAAAATCTCAATAGAAACACCATATTTCTGGCTAGGGGAATGTAATCAAGAGGCCCTGGAAGGCTGGAGACTAGAAGGGGGGGGGGTGGATTCCAGAGAGCTGATGGCTAGAGTAAGGGATACTCTTATTCTGTACAAGGACCCACATATGTCTCATGCTCACTCTAAGCTTCCACTTGTAGGAGACACACAAAGCAGAAGAGCAAAGGCTTTAAGAACGGAGGTGAGATTTAAACCACAACTCAAACACAGAATAACACCTGAGAGGCACATACATAGGACAGACCCGAAACAGCAGAGGAAAGACTTTGAAAACTAAACTGAGATTGGGGTCCACAGGTGACAAGACAAAAAGTATGATTTGAAACAAAACAGTTTGATAGCCTGCTAAACAAACAGCAACAAGAATCAGTATCTTCTAGAACAAGGAACATGAACAGGAATATAAAAGTACATTACAGCTCCCCAGAACTTCTGATGGCACAGGACAGGAACCATCCCCGAAGACAACTCATCAGGCATGAAAAGGACTGGTCAGCGGGGGGGAGAGAGATGCTGATGAAGAGTGAGCCAATTAAATTAGGTGGACACTGGAGAGTGTGTTGGCAACTCTTGACTGGAGGGGGGATGGGAAGATAGAGAGAGAGGGAAGATGGCAAAATTGGCACGAAATGAGAGACTGAAAGGGCTGACTCAATAGGGGGAGAGCAAGTGGGAGAAGGGAGTATGATGTATGTAAACCTACATGTGACAGACTGATTGGAATGGTAAATGTTCACTTGAAGTTTAATAAAAATTAATTAAAAAAAAAAAGTACATTACAAATGATAAAGCGGTCAATTCTCCACAAAGCTATAAAAATCCTAAATATCTATGTGCCTATCAACAGAACCTCAAAATACATGAAGCAAAAACTGGCAGAACAGAAAAGAGAAACAGAGTGCTTGCTTTGGCAGCACATATACTAAAATTGGAATGACACAGAGAAGATTAGCATGGCCCCTGCACAAGAATGACAAGCACATTCATGAGGAATTCTGTATTTTTTCACTTAAAGCAAAATTAAAAAAAAAGAGAGAGAGAGGAACAGAAAGATCCACGATTCTGTTTGGAGACTTCAGCATGCCTTTCTCAACTACCAATAAAACAACTTGACAGAAAATTTCAGTGTTGTTGTTAGGTGCCGTCCAGTTGGTTCTGACTCATTGCAACCCTAAGTACAACAGACAAAAAAAAAAAAAAAAAACACTGCCCAGTCCTGCACCATTCCCACAATTGTTGTTATGCTTGAGCCCATTGTTGCAGCCACTGTGTCAATCCATCTCATTGAGGGTATTCCTCTTCCTCATTGACCCTGTACTTTACCAAGCATTATGTCCTTCTCCAGGAACTGATCTCTTCCTGACAACATGTCTGAAGTATGTAAGACACAGTCTCGCCATCCCTGTTTCTAAGGAGCATTCGGCTTGTACTTCTTCCAAGACAGATTTGTTCGTTCTTTTGGCAGTCCACGGTAGATTCAATATTCTTCGCCAACACCACAATTCAAAGGCATCAGTTCTTCTTAGGTCTTCCTTATTCATTGTCCAGCTTTCACATGCATATAATGTAACCGAAAATACCACGGCTTGGTCAGGTGCATCTTAGTCTTCAAGGTGATATCTTTGCTTTTCAACACTTTAAAGAGATCTTCTGCAGCAGATTTGCCCAATGCAATGCATCTTTTTATTTCTTGACTTCTGCTTCCATGGGTGTTGATTGTGGATCCAAGTAAAATGAAATTCTTGACAACTTTAATTTTTTCTCCATTTATCGTGATGTTGCTTATTGGTTCAGTTGTGAGAATTTTTGTTTTCTTTACGTTGAGGTGTAATCCATATTGAAGGCTGTGGTCTTTGACCTTCATGAGTAAGTGCTTCAAGTCCTCTTCACTTTCAGCAAGCAAGGTTGTGCCATCTGCATAATGCAGGCTGCTAATAAGTCTTCTACCAATCCTTAATGCCCTGTTCTTTTTCATATAGCCCAGCTTCTCAGATTATTTGCTAGGCATACAGATTGAATAGGTATGGTGAAAGGATACAACCATGACGTATAACTTCCCTGACTTAAAATCACGCAGTATCCCCTTGTTCCGTCCAAGCAACTGCCTCTTGGTCTATGTACAGGTTCCTCATAAGCACAATTAAGTGTTCTGGAATTTCCATTCTTCGTGGTTATGCACAGAAAATTAGTAAGGATATGTAAGACCTGAACAACATTGTCAACTAATTTGGTATAATTAACATTAATAGAACATTACACCCAACAACAGCACAATATACATTGTCTTTTCATTCCTTTACCAGCATGTTTTGCGGGGCAGAAGTTTTTTTTGTTTTGTTTTTCAGAAGTTTTCTGCTTAGCATCATGGCCTCCTGCCCCTTCTACAGAATTCTGCTAATATCTTGAAAAGCAAACCAGTCATATATCAGGCTCAGTTCTCCATGCTTCCCTTCTCACTGGGAACTTGGCACCCAAAGTCTCTAGTTGTGTTTCGTCAGCCCTCTAAAAGTTCCCAAATCTGTGTTGGTTTCTTTGTCCCACAATACAGCTCCTCTGCCTAGGACACCATGAATTCTCAGCTTCTTGCCCTATACTCACAGTCAGCAAATGTCCCGAGGAAAAAAGTGTGTCCGTAGTATGCCAGCTCAACTCTCTGCAGTCCTCCTTTCTCCACACTCTCGGCCCCTGTAGACCTGGCTGCTTCAACAGCTCTATAATGTCTTTAAATAATTTTTTTTTAATTCAGCTTTTCGTATTGTCCTCATTGATAGCAATGATCTTCAACAAGCTACTGCACTAAAACAATAAACAGAAATCACTGTGGATTTTTGCACTGTATCTTTAATTTGTTACAAAAGCAAAAACATATGGGTTTTTGAAAAAGATTAAAATGATTAATAAATGATGTATAATATAATGAAAGGAACCCTGGTGGCTTAGTGGTTAAGAGCTCAGCTGCTAACCAAAAGTTCAGCAGCTCAAATTCACGCGTCACTCCTTGGAAACCCTATGGGGCAGTTCTGCTGCGTGCTTTAGGGTTGCTACGAGTCGGAACCGACTCAACGGCACCCAACAACAGCAACAATATATGAAAGCTAAAATGTGAAAGAGATTTCCATCAATAAATTTCCTTTATTATTTGTATTTTTGATTACTAAATTTTTATTATGCGAGTTCATTATATTTGTTTAAACTATCTGCAATTATAATAGTTACTCAGAACCACAAAGCTTTATGTAGTTGTTTTTCCATCCTATTAGTTGGTCTTTTCTATTGAGAAGTCTGAATTTTCTTAATTTTCTACCTTTTGGAGTAATTCCAGGAGAGTCTTTTATATTTGCTTTCTCTTGGCTCCCTTAGCGCTCTCTAATTTTATGATACTTTATTCATTGATTTTCATTATATCAATAATTAGCATCTTAAATGGTCTCCACTGAAATTGCGTCAATGTCGTTTTTTCATTTTAAGACTAAAAGAATAATTGATTATTGAAGTGATAAAATAATGAAATACCACATGTACCACTATAAGTCCATAAAAAATAATGAGGTATTTGTTCAGGTACTTATTACGTTAGTAGGTACTTATTTTGAAGCACATGGTGTTATTCTATTTACAGGGTTTATGCAGCGCAATAAACGCAACTGCAGCCTAAATTCTTCTATGGCAATTTAATGTAGAATTGAGCTTGAATAGAACTTTATAAATAATAATGTTACTTTCTTTTCAGCCTTGCCTTTCAGAGAGAAAGCTTAACAATTTTTGCTTATAACTATGCGCAAACCAACAATAGTTTAAACGTCAAGAGTTGAAGTTATACTGCTGGTTAATAATTAACTCCAAATTCCTGCTAAATTCTTCAGAACATAATTAGATTGATACTCTTAAAAGGCTGTATCTCTCTGTTCATATAGAAGCTAATTATTTTTTCTTTATTGTCCACTTAATACACATGAACTTAAAAAGTTTATCAGAAAACTCTTTCATCAAGGATATAAAGCAACAACTCTTAGCCTCATGTTATTGCTCATTTATAGAATCAAAAATACAAACTGACTTTTTTCAATCCCCCTCCCCACACAAAGAACTTTCCAATCCCTAAGGCTATCCCTACTGCCATACACAAAAACATTTTTTGAGCAGTGCCAACTAAAAACTTATACAAAGCTGGCTAAAATCATGGCAAACTTAAAGTGTTTTTCTTCAACTATAATAAGAAATCAGGGAAAATTTAGTGGTTTTCCCTATTAATATTTCTCCCTGGTTTTGTGTTTTCCTGAATCTTTAGGAAGATGAACAGAAAATTCCGTCTGAAAGGCTGTGGGAAGACTTCTAAGTTTAAAAGTGCCTGGTGCTTATATTCAAGTGGAGTCCTGTTTGTGAAATAGCCTTGTTCTTCATTCAGCCAAAGAATTCTAGAATTACAAGAGTGTGGTGTGACTGATGACTTTTGTGTGACCTTTCTAGCTATGGTCTCGTAACCCAGGTGATTGGGCAGGACTGTGTGATAGGGTAATTGTGGCCTACCAAGGGGATTGGTCAGTTTTGCCTTAAAAAAGAGCCAATTCCAGAGCAGACAGGAGGATCCTACCACCACCACCAAAGAAGAACAGCCAGGAGTGAGTGGAGAGTGTGTCCTTTGGACCTGGGATCCCTGCACTGAGAAGCTCCTGGAAGCAGGAGACAGAGAGAGAGAGAGAACAAGCTGTAACTCTGCAGATGGTGAGAAGCAGTGGCAGAAGAGACCTGGCAGCAGAGATCGGGTAGCAGGAGACAGCACGGGGGGCTTCCTGGCCCACGGAGAGAGAAAACTGAGTGCCTTTGGGTAGAGGTCAAGGGCCAGGGAGAGGTATACCTGAGAGTACAGCCGGAAAGAGGCTATTCTGATGGAAGAACTGTATCCTGAGTGTTCCTGAGCCTGAACTTTAACTGTTACTTCCCTAATAAACCCCATAATCATGAATATAGTCTATAAGTTGTGTGTGGCCATTGCAATGAATTATCAGACCCAGCAGAGAAGCAGAGAGTGCTGTGTGAGGGAGGGTCAGTGTCAGAATTAGTAAAGATGGCGGAGAGAGGAGGCTTGCCTGTCCACCTCATGGGAGTCAGCCTTGCGCTGTTGGTTTTGGTTCTCCTTCCCCCTTGTGGGGTTATGGAAGGTCAAACACTACCCCCATGTATTTTTACAAAGACCTTACAAGTTGTCGACTCCAATCACCCATCTGAGGCAAGCCCTCCTCAGCTTGCTCAATAGGTTATCCAGTTGTTGCTTAGGTACTCCCAGTGAGTATCCCAAAGCAGTTTGGGACATCTTTGGATGAAATCTATGTCCTAGGAGCTTTCACTTATTGATTCTCATTAAAGTCTTTCAAACTATACAAAATAAATCTAATCTCTCTTCACACACAGCTTTTAAAATATTTTAAGACCTCTATATGCTATTGGACTTGAACTTTCTTTTCTCCAAGTATTCCCCATTTGGCTTAGTTTTGAGTTTTTCCTCCAAATAAATATTTATTTTCATTAGAGTGGAAAGTACTATCTAGTGGCAGAGGACTATTAAAATAATTTTCTCAATATAACTTCTGAAGAAGCAGATTGAGAAAGCTTTTATGAAAATAAGCCTTGATGAGTGACTAGTAATAGTCCATTCATTCATACGTTCGACTATACAGAACACACCCATTATGTGTAAGACCCTGCAAGGTTCTGAGGATTCAGAAATAAGACCAAACAATCATCTGTTGGAACAGAAGAGTGAATGAATAAATGGGCGAATGAGGCACTGCATTTGACCTCACAAAGCTTATAGTCTTGTGAATGCCATTTCAATAAATTTCTTAATATCTTTTGCTCTTAAATAGTCTAGGAATTATCAACCAAGGGTCTACAAATCTTTACATTTAAATCATTAGGCATAATTTATGTCTTATGACTTGTAAATATTTCCACTGTACAGCTCAGGAAATGAAGTACTCAGCTTGATTAAATCTTTGGGTATCCAGCTTACTGAGCTGTGCACATCACTAATGTATCTTCAGAAAATACTAAAATGCTTTTTATTATGCCATATTTGGAATACAATACTCAGCATCTCTCAGGAGTGCCACCTCCTGTGAACAGTACCTGTGTATTTACCCTCTGTGCTTGGTACCAATGAGTTCCAGAAAATGGTTTCCCACAAATCTCCTTATACATATTCTAATTTTAATTTTTTTCAAGTTTAAGGTATTGTACACAAGTTCAAAGAATAATGACTTAACAATTTTTTAAAAGAATACTTTCTTTCCCTACTTGTAATCTCACTGCCCAGATCCATTCACTGTTGACAGTTTAGAATCTATTCTTTTATTCTTCCTGACTTTATTTTAATGTTTGAACATACAGCATGTCATAGAAATATTTCCAAGTCATAACATAAATATTCCTACCCAGTTAAAAAGTAGAGATGAAAACAAAACCCAAGATTCTTGAGCCTTCAACCATCTTTCTACTCATCATTTATGCTGCAGCATTTTCTTTTCTGCTAGTATTCTAGTAGGACTTGAAATCAGTATGGATTGTTTTATATTGGGGGAAATATATATAAGTAGTTGGTGCTCTATCTTATGGTTATCTGGAGTTTTGAAAAGTAAAATTTTGTCAACTATCATGTTGGGCTGAACAACTCCTTAAGTGTGCCAGGCAGTTAATATAGAGAATTTAATTCATTTGCTTCTTCTGAGTTTTGCCATTGAGGTTTCTGTGGGAAAGCTCTCCCTAAAAACACACTTTATTGGCTCTAATTAAGAATGCATCCAGTAGTGTTCTCTCAGGCTTTAGATGCCTGCTGGCTTAATTTTTAAGCTTCTCCATTCTCGATAAAAGTGCTGAATTGAATTTAAAAGTCTATTCTTACAGAATTACCCCTTAGTGTGCACACCACTCCCACATCTACAGAAAAGATTAAAATACTATTTACTATACATGGCAGACATTGTTTTTAAAAATGAGTCTATATTTTAGCAATAATTTTGAAATGAAAGGTTGTTTCAAATGTGTGTTTTTTTTTTTTACCCAGAACCAGTACAGAAGTTATTATCAGTAGGGTCACAGAATGTAAGAAAATAGATGTTAAAAGTCAGCAAACAGATTCATATCCTTTATTTTCAAAGGTTGGAAAAGTTATAGTTTTTTATTTATTTATTTTTTAACCAGTACGTATATAACTAACCTTGGGATTTTCTCATTAAGTGAACCTAGTTAATTTAACTTTGATTGGACACCATGGGTAGTTTTTCCTTATCCAGTCTTTAACTGGTTCTATTATGGAGAGATGGCAACATTTGTCACCATTACTTACTGGCCCCAAATGGACTTTTTGGGGTTTGGGTTTTAGAAAACTATTCAATGTCATGCAGGCTGATTATATTCTTCTTATAATAAAGGAGGAAATATTGTATGCCAAATTGTTCACTTAACTATTCATGGAAAACATATTAAGTCCTACTACATGACAGATGTTAGGCTCAACTGTGGTGCTATAAGGTGTTAATAATCTAACTGAGGAAAACTGAAGAATAAAAAGAATTTATGAAACACTAAGGTAGATGCAACAGAGAGGTATAAATTCTGTACAGTGAGGTACAAATGATCCAGCAACCAACTCTGCTTCAGAGAATCTCATAAGGTTTTTAAGAAGAGGTGTTTCTTGACAGGGTCCTGAAAGGTTAAGTAGATATTAGACAGGTAAATGGTAGATGAGTTTGGTAGTGGAAAGTCTTCCTAGGCTTCAGGGACACCTGTGCACAGGGGCAAAAACATGAAAGAAAGAAATAATGGAAAGATCAATGAAGGTTTTTATTAAATTTAGCATTTTCTCTTTCTACTACATTGAAGTATTTATTAGGAGTGATAATGGTGATCCATATTGAGGCATGAAGTCATCTGATTTGTACAAAATCACTCACTATCTGTGATGTGGCAAATAAGCAGTAGTGGCATGTTATGAATTGAATTGTGTCCCCACAAAACGTGTATCAACTTGACTAGGCCATGATTCCCAGTACTATGTGGTTGTCCACAATTTTGTGATCTTATATGATTGTCATATGTGTTGTAAATCCTAACCTCTATGATGTTAATGAAGTAGGATTAGTTAGTTATGTTACTGAGGCAGGACTCAGTCTACAGGATTAGGTTGTATCTTGAGTCAGTCTCTTCTGAGATATAAGACAGAAGTGAGCAGAAAGGAGTGAGACATTATAACACCAAAAAAAATGCACCAGGAGCAGAGCACATCCTTTGGACACAGGGTACCTGTGCTAAGAAGCTCCTAGACCAGGGGAATATTGATGATAAGGACCTTCCCCCAAAACTTACAGAGAGAGAAAGCCTTACCTTGGAGCTGGAGCCTTGAATTAGACTTCTAACATCCTAGGCTGTGAGAAAATAAACGTTTGTTAAAGCAGTCCACTTGTGGTATTTCTGTTATAGCGGCACTATTTTTAGATAAGCATGGGGTAAGAGTGCAATAATTTAGGAGAGAAATGATGGTGGCCATTAATAGAATGAAAATGACTAGTAGAGGTCACATCCAGGATATAATTTGAAGACAGAACCAACAAGATTTACTGACAAAGCCTAAGAATGTGTCATCTGAAGAAAAGAGAGGAATTAAGCATGGCTTCTAGGATTTGACCTGAGCAAATGGGAAATGTGGTACCATTTCCTAAATGTGGGAAGAGTGCAGGAAGTACAGGTGTGTGTGTGTATATGCCCATAAACATACTCATTTTAGGGTGGAAGAAAACCAAAAATGCTGTTTGGGACATGGTAAGTGGGTGGTGCAAACAGTTAAAGTGCTGAAAGTTTTGAGTCTACCCCCCCTCCCCAAAAAAAGGCTCCTTGAAAGAAAGTTTGGTGATCTGAAAAATCGGTCTTTGAAAACCTTATGGGGCACAGTTCTACTCTGATGCACGTGGGGTCACTATGAGTCTGCACTGACTTCACAGCAACTGGTTTAGTTTTAGATGCATTTGGTGGAGATTCATTAGGCAGTAGGATGTAAGAATATAGTAATCAGTGGAGGGTCCATGCTAGAGATAAAAAAAAAAAAATTAACATCACGGGACTAGATAAGATCAACAAAGGGGTCGGTGTACTTAGAGAAATATCAGGGCCAAGAATCCATCCTCAGGGCTTGCCAATATTTAAAGGCCAGAGAAAGGAGGAGGAGCCAGCAAAAGTGACAAAGCAAGAGCAGCCAGCGAGTGTGATGTCTCTGAACTTGAGTGAAGAAAATCTTTCAAAGAGAATAGAAAAGTGTATCCATTTCTACAAGGCTCAGCAAGATGAGGAGAAAGATGTCATCACTGAGTTTGGCAACATGGAGGTCCTTGGTAACCTTGGCAAAATCAATGTTAGTGAAGTAGAGATAATGAGAGCCTCATTGTAAAGGGATTGCAGAGAGATAAGGAAAGTGAGGAAATAGAGACAGAAATGGGGCATTTTGCTTTAAAGGGGAGCAGATAAATGAGATGATAGTTGGGGGGCAATGTGAGTGAAGACAGGAGGTTTATTTTAGGATGAGAATGTTTATTTTAATATTGACACTTGTGTAATTTAAGATGAGAAATATAACAGCTGATAGAAATAATCCAGTGGTAACTGGGCACGTTTTGAATGCAGAAAAGAGGGGATAATTGTTAATGATGTTCATGTGCAGATGAGAGGGGAAAGGATCCAGTGTCTGAGTGGAAAGCTTGGCCTTAGCAAGCAGCAGGAAGAGTTCCTCCAATTGAGCTCCAGAGTATTGGATAGATTAGCTACCTGAATACCAAAGTTGCCAAAACAATAACAGAAGTAGTGGTAAAGAGGAAGATAGTGCTAAATCTTCAAGGAATAAGAAGAGTGGCCAGGAAATCAAGAGTTAACTATAGCAAGGAAAAGTAGTAGTAGTATTGTTGTCATTGGGTGCCGTCAAGTTGACCCCAACTCATAGAAACCCTGTGTGACAGAGTAGAACTGCGCCATTGGGATTTCTTGGCTGTAATCTTCACGGAAGTATATCACCAGGTCTTTCTCCCATGAAGCTGCTGGGTGGGTTTAAACTGCCAAACTTTTGATTACCAGCTGAACATTGAACCATTGCACTACCAGGGCTCCTGAGGAAAAGTAGGAGGGGGGTATAATCTGATGGGTCTTCTAAAGGTGATTATTTTTTTTTGAGAGAAGGAGGAGAAGAAATGCGTTGGAAGTAGAAATGAGGAGTAGGTAGGACACTCTGTTCTCTTCCATGCCCAGTGACATCAGTCTGAGATTAAAAAAATGAAAAACAACTACCTGAGAAGGATTCAGGGAAAGCAGTATCCTTGGGGTAAAAAAAAGCCAGTTCAATTAGAACAACTAATAAAAGAATAGAACATTCTCATAAAAGTTGAGAATGTGGGAAATTTTGCTCATGACAGTCTGAGAGTGGAAGAGTTTGGATAGATAGGGAGTGGTATGAAACAGTCTCACTAGGAGATTTAGAACACCATATGGGAATTATATTTTGGAAAATGAGTTTTAAACTTCTGATGGTGAAAGAGGCAAACAGGGATGGAAGGCATGACCGGATTGAGTCTGGTGGTCTTTTAGGAGAAAGTAAGAAATTTGTTTTAGTGACAGTGTCCTTCTTAGGATTAATGTCTCACTGTTGATAGGAAATGGTAGATGATATCATGGTGTGGAAGCATATGCGTGCACTGCTCTAACCTCCCTCCAAGATAGAACTTATGGTTAACTAATAGCCTCTACCTGCCTCATTTTAGCAATCCACTGCAGTGCTCATCCTAGGGTCATGCTCTTCCTGAGCTACTCCAAGGCAGACTGAGCATGCTGGCTGTGATGGTTTATTTCATGTTTTTTATTTGGTTAGGTTATGGTTCCCAGTAACTTAGCCAAACACTAGTGTAGTTGCTTTTCTCTAACGTAATCTAATGTACTCACCTTCCATAATGTAACGTGATCAATCAGTTGAAAAGGGAGTTTCCTTAGGATGTGTTCCGTTTCTAGACTATAAACAGATATTTTGGCAGAACTGTCTCTCTCCCTCTTCACTCTGCACTCTTTTTGTTGCACCTGACCTATGGATCTTGGGGCTCAAGCCTGTAGGAGTCTCCAGCCTACCCTATGACCTTTCGGTTTTGGACTTGCCAGCCCCCACAATCACATGAATCAATACCTTGAAAAAAATAGATATATATTCCTTGAAGTAAATAGATATTTTGGCATATACATATATAGAGAGAGAGAGAGAGATGTAATACAGATATACAGGAGATAGAGCCAGATACATTTGTCACTGATTCTATTTCTCTAGAGAACCCTAAGACAGTTGGAGTACTAGAGACAGGCCATTCCTGCCCAAAGCAGGATTCCTCTTTGCTCTGAGCCTCCCCATTGGCCTAGTCAAGACTTTCTTAGGGCTTCTCTATAGTCTAAAGCTCTTCCTACCCAACTGTCCTTTCTGTTTTTTTTTTTTTTTTTTTTAGTTGTACTTTAGACGAAGCTTTACAGAACAAACTAGTTTCTCATCAAAAAGTTAGTACACGCTTTGTTCTATGACATTAGTTAACAACCCCATAACATGTTAACACTCTTCCTTCTCAACTCTGGGTTCCGTATTACCAGCTTTTATGTTCCTTCCTGCCTTCCAATCCCTGCCCCAGGGCTGGTGCCCTCCTTTAGTCTTGTTTTGTTCCATGGTCCTGTTCAATCTTTGGCTGAAGGGTGAACCTCAAGAGTGACCTCATTACTAACCTGGAAAGGTGTCTGAGGGCCATACTCTCAGGGTTTCTCCAGTTTCTGTCAGCCCAGAAAGTCTGGTCTTTCTTCCAACTGTCCCTTCTTCCCCCTCTCCCTCCATAGGTGTCAGACCTACCTTGAGGTCTCAGACTCTCCTCCTTGTGTCTGCTCCCTTTCCCTTTTATCTTTCACAGACATTCACCATAATGTATCTCTTTCCTTTCTAACTGTTAGCATCTGCTTCCAGGAGGGCATGAGCTGACACACTTAGAGAGGAGTGAGGAGGATGTGGAGCTGGAAGTAAAGTACAGTGGATTTTGCCAGGAACACGCAGAGCTTGGTAAGCCTTTTCTGAATCTCAATGTAGAGATGTGATCAGTGGAAAACTGGCTTACCAGGAACAATAGAACTCTGGGGATTTCTCTTAAGTCTTGCGTAGGTGGTGTCAGAGCCAGGGTAATGCAAAAGCTTTTCCATCACTGTGTACTTTATTATCTTCCTTGTATGCCAAGTTAGTGATGCTACAAAACAGCAAGGAAGTAAGCAAGAAAATATGTCTTGAAGGCCTACTCTGTGCTGGGCATTGGGCTGAAGGCTTCCCATTCATTCAGAATACTTTTACTGAGTACCAAGGTTCATGGGGCACCATTTTGAGACAATATCAGGGACAACAGTTGATTTTAAAAAATAATTTACATCCTGCCTTGCTTTATAGCAGCACTTTGTCTTCAAGCAAACACGCTCACAAGCTGCCATCTAGTATAAATTCGCTTTGCTCTCTTGCTGACTGGATGCTTCTTGCTTCTCCCAGCTGCATCTCAGTTTTCCTTCTTCAATAGAGCTAACAAAGGGTCTCTTTCTTGCCACTGCATGTTGTGAATGTTTCAAAAACGGCAACATACCCCCAAGACACTAGGAACGCGTGGGAATCTGTGCCTTCATCAAAGGAGTGTCTTGTGTTGTCCACTTCACGGGGGGTCCCTGCCAACAGGTATTTCTGCTGCTTTCCAAGTCCACAGCCCAGCCTGAGTGAAGGCAAGAAAATGTTAAGCCCCTAACTCATGAGAAACAGAGCTGTGGGCTCCAGGCTCCTTTGAACTCTTGACTCACTTATTTGACTTGTCTCTGCACTTTTCTGGGTTAGTGGTTGTTTAAAATTTCAAACCTCTACACCCTTTTATTCTTCCCCTTAATGAAAGGCTTAATTAAGAGCAAAATGTGTCTTTGCCTCATAAACACATTTTAGAAGTTAACAGGAGTCCCTGGCCCCTGCTAAATGCTAACCAAATGTGTTAAAATCAGCAGTTTAAGCATACCCATAGAGACAGTTGGAGGATGGGGAGGGAGGGGATTGAGGGAATGTCTCACAGCTGGAAAAACCAGCAGGAAATCACGTTATTGGAGACTTGAGAGGAAGAAAACATCAAAATAGGAAAACAGAGAGAGAGAATGAATGCATGGGAAACCAGTTCAGCCAGGTCACAGAACTAGTAAGGGGATACAGCTACAGCTCAAAAAGATAAAATTAAGAGTAATTACTTTTTTTTTTTTTAATTACTTAGAATTGTCTAATTAGACAAATTCTTTTACTGTAATTAAATATTAATCCACTAAGTGCTTATTATTGTAACTCCTGTGCATGTGTGCAGTAGTGTTATTCAAAAGTTTAATGAACTCACTTCTAAACACATACAAGTCTGTTTACTGTGGTCATTAGCCATAAACTTGCAAGAGTCAGAGAGTTGTTGATAGCCTTTTCGCTAGATATGCCACTCCTGGGAACAGAGGGCAAGAAAATGACATATAAGTGAAGGTAGATGTTCATATCGGTATTAACTCTAAAAGCAAAAGCTTGTCAAACAATGACAATTGTTTTAGAAATTATATAATGCTAGCACAAGAAAATATTATGAAGACTATAAATGTTTTAGAAATTAATTTTTGTGTTACATGATGTTAAATGAGTCTTTTCCTATTGTCTTCTGAATTTTAGCTGAATTGAAAATTCAATAGATTGTAACACTAAAGAAAAGTGCTAGTTTTATCCATGTTAAGAATGGCAGAAATAGTCCAGTGATTATCAAAATCTGTCACCCACTTAATAGGTTCAGTAAGGGAAAACTTGGACTGGGTTTTTAAGGGAAAACTAACCAGTTGCCATCAAGCTGATTCCGACTCATGGCAGCCCCACCTGTATCAGAGTAGAACTGTGTACGGTAGTTATCAATGGCTGGTTTTTTTGGAGTAGGTCACCAGGCCTCGCTTCTGAAGTGCCTTCGAGTGAGTTTGAACCTCTAACCTTTCGGTTAGTAGCCAAGCATGTTGATCATTAGCACGTCTCAGGGACTCCAAAGAGAAAACTGAAAATTCCAATAGGTGATAGAAGAGACTTGGTAGGAGAGTTTTTTTCTGAGGTGAAAAGTGCCATGGCTTTACCTCCCTCTTCTCCTTGGGGAACAGAGAGGGTGCTTCCCCTCAGAAGTTGTTGAGAGGGGTCTAAAAAAAGGTCTATAGGGTAATAGCCCTGTGTGAAGGAAGGTTGGTATTCTCACTGTGTGTAGGTGTTTGCTGACAGACAGCCACTTATGGGCCCAATCCAGTGCAGCCACCTGAGTGAAGAGGGGTCAGAGAGTTCTCAGGAGAGCTTGACACGTGTCCACTGAAATCTCACATCTACCATTCATCTGGAGAATTCTGAAGGCAAGCATCTTGCTGGAGCAGCATACAATGGCAAGTCAACAATGATTGTTGAATAACAACAAAAAAAAACCAAACCCAGTGCCATCGAGTCGATTCCGACTCATAGCGACTCTATAGGACAGAGTAGAGCTGCCCCATAGAGTTTCCAAGGAGTGCCTGGCGGATTCGAACTGCCAGCTCTTTGGTTAGCAGGCGTAGCTCTTAACCTCTATGCCACCAGGGTTGAACAACAAGGATGCATAAATTCTGTGAGCAGCAAGTGTATGCCTGAGCCATCTGGAAAGTACTCTGGCCAGAAGTACGAGACGATGGGTTCACCACTAGCAGTAGCAGCAAAAAGGAAGTAGGTATAGGAGATTAGCTAGCTAGAGAATGCAGTGCCCTTACTGGGTAGAATATGGCGTTCCAGGACAGCCTTCAAGGAATTCACAAATGTTCCAGCCGGAAAAAAAGAAAAGCCAGCATTTAAATATCTGTCATGGAAAACATAAATAACTACAAGAGAAATACGAACAGCATTAACTAATTAAACTTTATTTCTTCTGGTCTTCTTTTTTTTTTTTTTTCCCGTCCTCCAATCCTGCAGAATTTAGAAGGATATAGGAAAGAAAGAAAAAAGATCGAGGAATAGTAAGAAAGAATATCTTGCCACCTGCCCCACTGCAGATCCCCAAGCCACAACTCAGGCCTGCTGGAGGGAGGGGAAAAGGTTGATTGGATGTGAGATTGAATTTGTGATTTTGACTGGCCTGGATCTGACTTTAAAAAAAAAAAAAAAAAGAACCAATAGTGTTAATTACCCTAAATGACACCCGTTTCTAACTGAAAGTACCTGGAAAAACTATGGGGTATCCTCAGACATATTTAGAGGTGGGAAAGTCAGCACTGCTCTTGCCTTTTAAAAGTCCTAATTAGTAAAAGACTTTTTATGTTTGTACTCTCGTTGAGTACACATTTCCTGTCTTTTTTTAAGTTAATGTTCTTTTTTTGCCATCAAACATTTATTTTTCTTACCTATTCAGCCAGTGGTGCCATTTCCTGAAGGTCAGCATAGCACCTCAAAGGCTTCCTTGGCAGTACAAGCAGTTAAGCACTCTACTACTAGTCAAAAGTTTGGAGGTTTGAACCCAACCAGAGGTGACTTGGAAGACAGGCCTGGCAGTACACTTCCAAAAGGTCACAACCTTGAAAACCCTTTGGAGCAGTTCTACTCTACATACATGGGCTGTCCATAAATCAGAATCAACTATGTAGCAACTAACAGTAGCAACATAGCTTGTCTTTAAAAAAACAACTAGATAGCAGCTCAAAAGTTACCCATGCAAGTGAAACCATGGGCTCAAAGGAAAGACCTGTAGCCTTAAACCAGCCACTCACAAGGCTTCATTTAGCCAAAATGTTTTTTGCCTATGAAGACAGCTGACTCAAAGGTTGGAGCATGGAAAATGGGTAGAAGAAGATAAGGATCTTTGTCAAAGGCAAGAAGGGATCATTGTTTAGGTTTGGATACGGGGTGGGGGAATCTTAGAACTTTCCTCAAAAAAAAAATCTTAGTTTTGTCTCTGGGAACAATCTCACTAGCACCGGTCACAGGTATGTAAAGTAAGAGTCTAAAATAGAACCAAGAAAGAAACAGAAAATGCTCCAGGGTGTGTTGAAAAACTGCCTTGCCAAGCTCCATAGAGCATCGGTATATCAAATGAGCCCTCAAGGTCCAGGTCTGTCAATTCCACTCCCTTCAGAAGGAATGGGTCCTTAAAAATGCATCTATGCCATATTTAAATGAGGAAAACCTATCAGCCTCTCTTCAGAATTTACAGATGGAAAATAGCTGAGGGTTTTTCTTAGTGAAAATGACAAATAGCAGAGTTTGTCATTTGAGATATGCCATTACCTAAATCTGACTGAAAGGAAGGTGATTTGCATCAATTAATTGACTACGTTTAAAGTTTATTCTAATTTCCCCCAAACCACAAGAACCTCCATCACCCAATATTATAGGCAAGCTGCAGGCCTAAAAGAAAGAGGGGGGCTTTCTGTAGGGTCTTCACAGTGGCTGTGTTGCTTTCTTTCTCCTTCCATAGGGAACTGGGACAGAGCTTGTCTCAGAGAAGGAGGGGAGCAGGTTATTAATGTGCTTATACGGATGAGCTGGTAACTCTGGTGGTGTAATGGTTAAGTGCTACAGCTGCCAACCAAAAGGTTGGCAGTTCAAATCCACCAGGCGCTCCTTGGAAACTCTATGGGGCAGTTCTTCTCTGTCCTGTAGGGTCGTTATGAGTCAGAGCTGACTCGACGACAACGGGTTTTTTAGGGATGGGCATGGGGTTAACAACAACATATACAGCCTTTACTGAGCATTTACCATGTGCCATAGACTGTCCTCAGGATTTGATATATTACCTCATTGCATCTTCATAACAATCATATGTGAAGGAGGGTACTTTTACTATCCCTAATTTGAAACACTGGTGGTGTATTGGTTAAGTACTATGGCTGCTAACCATAGCACTTAAGTTTGAATCCACCAGGCGCTCCTTGGAAACCCTATGGGACAGTTCTATAGGGCTGCTATGAGTCAGAATCGGCTCGATGGCAAGGGGTTAATTTACAAATGGGTAAGCTAAGAAAAAGGAGCCCTGCTGGAGTAGTGGTTATGTGTTTGGCTGCTAACTGACAAGTCGGTGGTTTGAACTCACCAGTTACTCTATGGGAGAAAAATATGGCAGTCTGGTTCCGTAAAGTTTTACAGCCTTGGAAACCCTATTGGGCAGTTCTATTCTGTCCTATTTGCTATGAGTCAGAATCCACTCAACGGTAAAGGCTTGGTGTTTGGTTTTGGTTAAACTAAGAAAAGGGAAGGAATAAAACGATTAATAGGTAAAGAACTGAGGGAAGGAAACCAAAGAGACACACATTGAACTATAGAAAGTTAAATCTAGAAAGTGCCATGGAAATCATTTAAGCCAGCGGTTCTCAAGCAGGGGTGGTTTTGTACACCAGGGGATATTTGGCAATGTCTGGAGACATTTTTCATTGTTACTACTGGGGTAAGGGGACAGTGCTATTGATACCTGGTGAGTAGAAACCAGGAATGCTGTTAAATATCCTACAATGCACAAGACGGGCCCCTACAACAAAAATTATCCATCCCAAAAAGTCAACAGTGTTGATTAGACAGATCCATAAAACAAAACAAGACTAAAGGAGCACACCAGCCCAGGGGCAAGGACTAGAAGGCAGGAGGGGACAGGAAAGCTGGTAACAGGGAACCCAAAGTCAAGAAGGGAAGAGTATTGACATGTAGTGGGGTCGATAACCAATGTCACAAAACAATATGTGTACTGTTTAATGAGAAGCTAGTTTGTTCTATAAACCTTCATCTAAAGTGCAATTAAAGAAAAAAGAAGTACAGCCAGAGTTTTCCTTGGAAGTGAGGATGGTGAGACTTCATCTCATGTACTTTGGGCATATTACCAAGAAGGACCAGTCTCTGGAAAGGGACATCATGCTTGGTAAGGCAGAGGGTCACAAAAAAGAGGAAGACCCTCAATGAGATGGAATGACACAATGGCTGAAACAATGGGCTCCAACATAGCAACAATTGTGAGGATGCTGCAGGACCAGGCTGTGTTGTGTTCTGTTGTATGAGTCGGTGGCTCTGAGTCAGAACCAACTCGATGGCACCTAACAACAACAACCTAGAAAAAGCCACCAGCCAAATCTGGTTGAGGCTTAGTGCAGGGCTGGGCATGGCTGGCACAAACCACCAGGCAAATCCTCCAGCCATGCTTCTCTTGGGATTGGTAGAGCCCTAATGGAATGGAGGGATGTTCTGTACATTTAGAGAGGCAAAGCTGGAGACACCATATAAATACACACTCTCCCGATGGATCGAACTGCTGTTTACCATCCTCCTGGAGATTAAAAAAAAAAAAAAAGTCACTGAGGCCCCCTGGTGGGTGTGCTAAAGAAAATATCTGAGCAGCTAATTCAAAAGAACACGCTTTTGCTCTCATCACGTGTGAGGCTGGAAGCTGCATTTTTCTGATTACACCACATCTTATCCACTCTCTTGTTGATGCCAACCCACATTTCTCCTCTATTAGAATAGAGGCCATTTTTTATTCTAAGCAGCTTTTCTAAAAGTTTTTTTTTTTTTTTTTTTCCTTTTCTTTGTCTTTTTTCTTACAGATGCTCAGTCTGAGCAGAAAGCTTTCTGATATTAGCTCTGAAAGTAATGTCAGGCCTTCTACACCTGGTAACCCTGTGTTTTCCCCCTGAAGCAATACTGAGCATAGCAATTTGAACCAATAGAGATCTCCTTCCCAATACTGTTAGGGATGTGATAAGTTATTCAGGGGAGTCTTCTCAGAAAATAATAAAAAAATCCCCAAACCAAACCTCTGCAGATATTCAATGTGACCCTTGATGCTAAGTTTAATTTCTTGAGGGAATTTTGGACACCATGAACAGCTAATAGGTCTGTATTCTTTTCTTCCAGATTATTTAGGATGCCATTTTATGCACAAGGCAGGCTAGGTGTTACAGCGGAAATGTGATGGCCTAGCATTGCAACAAAATTCATTTTTTTAGAAGAAAAGCAAGCTATTAGGCAAGAGAACAACAAAACCACTGGTTGAAATTGCTATCCCTACATAAATAAGAGATGAAAGAAGATTAGTAAGTAATTCTACCAAGCTCTTATCCTTGAAGCACACCAACTGCGGTATCTTCAAGAGCTTCGTTCCACAGGTAGGGATGAGAATAAAAAGAAGGCACAAGCGAGTAGCTTGATTTAGGTATTTACAGTTATCACCAGTTAACACTTACACAGCATAAACAATGAGCTGGAGGCTGTGTTAAGTACTTTATACATCATCATATTTAATTCTCCTAACAGGTACGTACTATTATTATCCTCATTTCAGAGAACAGGCACAGAGAGGTTAAGAAACGTACTAAGGTAACTAGCGAGAGTGTTCATAAATATTTCTGTTCTCATAAATATTTCTGTTCTCCTCGATACGTTATAGAATTACACTTCCACCACCTTTGAAATGAGGCATGGCCTTGTGACTTGCTTTACCAAGGAAATGGGTAGATAAGTGACTCCATAACCTCTAAGCGGAATCTTTAAGGGCCAGTGCTTGATTTTCCATGTTCTCTTTGTCCTGACCTATGATCACTAAAGTATGCACGGGGATGGAGCCTGCATTAGCCTAGAGCCCTGAGTAACTGCAATGATGTGACCCCCAATGCCCCCCAGAATGTTTTCTCCTTTTTGAAAATGGGCAACAGAGAGCTTAACATAACTAAGGCCATGATAAGCCTCTAAGTTGTTCTGCCTCTGCCTTCCTCCTTCGCATACTTCTGTTAATGACTTTGTTTTGACCAAATGTTAATGACTTTGTTCAGTGTTTTAAACTGATGCAAATAACCTTTTGTTCTGTCTGGACTACCTGTGGCATACAACCCCCACAGGAAAGTTGGAGCCCAGGTATCAGATATGTATATCTTTAGCCTAATAAAGAAATGTCCAGCGGGGACTACAAAGACACCTGTAACCCTTGTGAGATTCCATATGAGCTCTAATGTAAAACTGCTCTTTGGGACTCCATAGAGACACGCTGTATTGCTGCTGGGTCCCCGGTGACGCATGCATCTCCTTAATAAACTTTCTCACTCTTTCTGACTTGGAGTATGTTTCATTGGCTTGACTGCTCCAGGGCACGGACCCTAATCGGGTGACAGTGATCACAGACCTCCTTTCAAGCTCTCTGGGACATTTAGCATGAGCACAAAAGAAACCTGTACTAACCCTCTTTACTTGAAGCAGCTTTTCTAAAAGTTTTTGTTTTCTTTTTTCTAACCAGTGCTCAGTTTGAGTAGAAAGGTTTCTGATATACAGTGGCATCACTAGGGAGGTTCAGGGGATGTGGACCATACCAAGTGACACTGTCAGAAGGAGTGACAGCAAAATGACTATTTATAAAATTTTTGTGCAGTGTTTCAGCAGAAGTTTCTTATTTTTTATAAAAATATTCCTGTACTTAGCTATATGCCAAGAAATTTGGAAGACAGCTACCCAGACATCATGGTTGGTAAAATAGAGGGTCAGAGAAAAAGAGGCAAAGCCTCAAGGAGATGGACTGACACAGTGACTGCAACACTGGGCTCAAGCATAACAATTGTGAGCATGGCGCAGGACCAGGCAATGTTTCATTCTGTTGGACATAGGGTCGCTATGAGTTGGAACCAACTTGAGGCACCTAACAACAACAACAGATAGTTATAACAACAACAACAGATAGTTATAACAACAAAAGCATTTTTCTGTAAGCCCAGCTTACATGTATCAACATATCTACAAGGCTAAAACTCTATGCTAATTTACTTTTTGAACATTCTAATGTGCCCCCTCAGAGCTGTCTTTATTACCCAATTACAATGATAATTTGAATTTTGTGGCCATACTACAAGCATGCTCTATTGTTTTCATTGCTGCTGGTGTTTTTATAGTCCACTGATTTTGTCAAATTTTCTGGTGTTTCAGCTACAATACTGTGGTAATTAGTATCTGTGGAATCTTTATCAATAATTTTCTTGAGAGTGAAGTAATAATTGGAGGAAAAGAGGGAGAAAACTAAAAAATGGCTTTCGCTCAGTTACTCATAACATTGTAATCCAATGTAGAAAGATTTTAAAAAACAATTTTGTTGTTAGTATTCGTATAATCTAAGGAACATTGCATCTAAGCAATTTACAGCTATATCACATATTATTCTATGATTAAAATTGATAATAAACATTACTAAGGATTCTGTACAGTTTGGTATGGGAAGCGGTCCATGAGTAACACCGTGAGTTACCACACCGGATAACACCAACACCAGTGATGCCACTGCTGACATAAACTCTGAAAGTAATGTCAGCCTTCTACAACTGGTAACCCTGTGCTCTAGAGTTGTCTACTGGGGAGTAGTTACAGGAGCGCATGCCAGCCTATTATGGCTGGTACAGTCTATGGTACAGCTGGTATTTGAACACAAGCAGTCTATCTCCAGAGTCCATACTCTTAAGTATGCTATACTCCCTCCCAAGTGTGTAATATTGCCTTTACTCTCAAGGAGCTACCAATCTATTGCAGAAAATGGACACACACTATGAAAGCAGCCAAATAAGAGTGCTAAGCAATACTTGATGGATTGAGAAAATAGGGCACAGACTAAGTAAATGGAAGTTCAGATAATGGGAAGAGCACAGTATCCAGGTGATTAAGTCTAAGCTGATTAGGTTGGAAGAACAAGAAGCCTATTCTGATTGTTGTTGTTGTTGTTCTTAGTTTCCATTGAGTCAGTTCCAAACGATAGCAACCCTATCTATGTACATCAAAATGAAACACTGCCCAGTCCCGGCAGTTCAAGGTTTATTCAATATTCTTCACCAATGCCATAATTTAAAGGCATCAATTCTTCTTTGGTCTTCCTTATTCATTGCCCAGCTTTTCCATGCATATGAACCAAAAAAAAAAAAAAACCATTGCCATCGAGTCAATTTCAACTCATAGTGACCCTATAGGACAGAATAGAACTGCCCCATAGGGTTTCCATGGAGTGGCTGGTGGATTTGAACTGCCGACATTTTGGTTAGCAGCCAAGAGCTTAAGCACTTCGTTACCAGGACTTCCCATGCATATGAGGTGATTGAAAATATCGAGGCTTACGTCAGGCACACCATAGTCCTCAAAGTGACGTTTTTGCTTTTTGGTACTTTGAAGAGGTCTTTTGCAGCATACTTGCCCAATGCAATGCATCTTTTGATTTCTTGACTGCTGCTTCTATGGGTGTTGATTGTGGATTCAAGTAAAATGAAATACTTGACAACTTCAATATTTTCTCCATTTGTCATGATGCTGTTTATTGGTGCAGTTGTGGGAGGTTTAATTTTCTTTATGTTAAAGTGTAATCCACACTGAAGGCTGTAATCTTTGATCTTTATCAGTAAGCAATTTAAGTCCTATTGGCTTTCATCAAGAAAGGTTGTATCATCTGTATATTGTGGCAGGTTATTAATGAGTCTTTCTCTAATCCTGATGCCATGTTCTTCTTCATATACTCCAGCTTCTTGGATTATTTGTTCGGCATACAGATTGAATCAATATAGTGAAAAGATAAAATCCTGACGCACACCTTTTCTGATTTTAAACAATGTAGTACTCTCCTTTTTCATTCAAACAACTGTCTCTTGGCCTATGTACAGGTTCCTTATGAGCACAATTAAGTGCTCTCGAATTTCCATTCTTTGCAATGTTATCCATAATTCAACTATGTCTTTGCATAGTCAATAAAACACAGGTAAACATCTTTCTGGTATTCTCTACTTTCAGCCAAGATTCATTTGACATCAGCAATGATATCCCTCATTCCACGTCCTCTTCTGAATCCAGCTTGAATTTCTGGCAGTTTCCTGTCAATGTACTGCTGCAACCACTTTTGAATTACCTTCAGTAAAATTTTACTTGCATGTGATGTTAACAATTTCTGCATTCTGTTGGCCCACCTTTCTTTGGAATGGGCACAAATATGGATCCTTTCCAGTCGGTTGGCCAGGTAACTGTCTTCCAAATTTCTTGGGGTAGACAAGTGAGTACCTTCAATGCTGCATCTATTTGTTAAACATCTCAGTCCCTATTCCATCAATTCCTAGAGCCTTGTTTTTTGCCAATGCCTTCAATGCAGCTTGGACTTCTTCCTTCAATGCCATTGCTTATTCATCATATGCTACCCCCTGAAATGGTTGAACATCAACCTATTCTTTTTGGTACAATGACTCTATGTATTCCTTCCACTTTCTTTTGGTGCTTCCTGAGTCATTCAATATTTTGCCCATAGAATCCTTCAAAAGTGCAACTCCAGGCTTGAATTTTTCCTTCAGCTCTTTCAGTTTGAGTAATGCTGAGCATGTTCTTCCCTTTTGGTTTTCTAACTCCAGGTCTTTGCACATTTCTTTATAGTACTTTACTTTGTCTTCTCCAGCCACCCTTTGAAATCTTTCATTCAGCTCTTTTCTATTTCTTTCATTTGCTTTAGCTTCTCTGTGTCCCTGATCAAGTTTCAGAGTCTCTTCTAACATTCATTTTGGTCTTTTCTTTCTTCCTGTCTTCTAATGATCTTTCACTTTCCTCCTGCATGATGTCCTTGAAGTCATCACACAACTTGTCTGGTCTTCAGTCATTAATTTTCAGTGCATCAAATCTATTCCTGAGAACGCGGAGCCAAGATGGCGGACTAGGCAGACGCTACCTCGGATCCCTCTTACAACAAAGACACGGAAAAACAAGTGAGTCGATCACATACATAACAATCTACGAACCCTGAACAACAAACACAGATTTAGAGACAGAGAACGAACTAATACGGGGAAGCAGCGATTGTTTCCAGAGCCTGGAGCCAGCGTACCAGTCAGGTACGGCACAAGCGCAGAGAGCTGCTCCACCCCCCTGAACTAACCCCGGGAGGGGGACCAGCCAGTTCCGCGGGCGGCGTGGGACGCAGCCGGTGGGAGAAATCCCCGGGAGCCAGTGCCTGCTCTTGGAGCAGGAAGAGCAGCATCCCAGCCGGGGAACCGTCCCGCCGGGATTTGGACTGGACGCAGGTACGGCATAAACACGGAGAGCTGCTCCACCCCCCTGAACTAACACCGGGAGGGGGCCCGGCCGGTTCGCGCATGCAGCGTGGGACGCAGCCGGTACGAGAAGTCCCCGGGAGGCAGTGACTGGTCTTGGAACGGGGAGAGCAGCGTCCCACCCGGGGAACCGTCCCGCCGGGATTTGGACTGGACGCAGTGGATTTTCTGGAAAAACTAGTTTCCCAGTGATGGCTCGGAGACAACAATCCATATCAAACCACTTAAAGAAGCAGACCATGACAGCTTCTCCAAGCCCCCAAACAAAAGAATCAAAATCTTTCCCAAATGAAGATACAATCCTGGAATTATCAGATACAGAATATAAAAAACTAATTTACAGAATGCTTCAAGACATCACAAATGAAATAAGGCAAACTGCAGAACAAGCCAAGGAACACACTGATAAAACTGTTGAAGAACTCAAAAAGATTATCCAAGAACATAGTGGAAAAATTAATAAGTTGCAAGAATCCATAGAGAGACAG
Organism: Elephas maximus indicus; assembly: GCF_024166365.1. Classification (NCBI taxonomy): domain Eukaryota; kingdom Metazoa; phylum Chordata; class Mammalia; order Proboscidea; family Elephantidae; genus Elephas; species Elephas maximus. The sequence continues at coordinate 37,440,947 of NC_064827.1, read as the reverse complement.
CATGTAGAAATCCAAAAGATTAACAATAAAATTACATAATTAGACAATGCAATAGGAAGTCAGAGGAGCAGACTCGAGCAATTAGAATGCAGACTGGGACATCTGGAGGACCAGAGAATCAACACCAACATAGCTGAAAAAAAATCAGATAAAAGAATTAAAAAAAATGAAGAAACCCTAAGAATCATGTGGGACTCTATCAAGAAGGATAACCTGCGGGTGATTGGAGTCCCAGAACAGGGAGGGGGGACAGAAAACACAGAGAAAATAGTTGAAGAACTCCTGACAGAAAACTTCCCTGACATCATGAAAGACGAAAGGATAGCTATCCAAGATGCTCATCGAACCCCATTTAAGATTGATCCAAAAAGAAAAACACCAAGACATATTATCATCAAACTCGCCAAAACCAAAGATAAACAGAAAATTTTAAAAGCAGCCAGGGAGAAAAGAAAGGTTTCCTTCAAGGGAGAATCAATAAGAATAAGTTCAGACTACTCAGCAGAAACCATGCAGGCAAGAAGGGAATGGGACGATGTATATAGAGCACGGAAGGAGAAAAACTGCCAGCCAAGGATCATATATCCAGCAAAACTCTCTCTGAAATATGAAGGGGAAATTAAGATATTTACAGATAAACACAAGTTTAGAGAATTTGCAAAAAAACAAACCAAAGCTACAAGAAATACTAAAGGATATTGTTTGGTCAGAGAACCAATAATATCAGATATCACCACAACACAAGGTCACAGAACAGAACGTCCTGATATCAACTCAAATAGGGAAATCACAAAAACAAACAAATTAAGATTAATTAAAAAAAAAAATACACATAACAGGGAATCATGGAAGTCAATAGGTAAAAGATCTCAATAATCAAAAAGAGGGACTAAATACAGGAGGCACTGAACTGCCATATGGAGAGTGATACAAGGCGATATAGAACAATACAAGTTAGGTTTTTACTTAGAAAAATAGGGGTAAATAATAAGGTAACCACAAAAAGATATAACAACTCTATAACTCAAGATAAAAGCCAAGAAAAAAGTAACGACTCAACTAACATAAAGTCAAACACTAAGAAAATGAGGATCTCACAATATACTAAGAAAAACGCCTCAGCACAAAAAAGTATGTGGAAAAATGAAATTGTCAACAACACACATAAAAAGGCATCAAAATGACAGCACTAAAAACTTATTTATCTATAATTACCCTGAATGTAAATGGACTAAATGCACCAATAAAGAGACAGAGAGTCACAGACTGGATAAAGAAACACGATCCATCTATATGTTGCCTACAAGAGACACACCTCAGACTTAGAGACACAAACAAACTAAAACTCAAAGGATGGAAAAAAATATATCAAGCAAACAATAAGCAAAAAAGAAGAGGAGTAGCAATATTAATTTTTGACAAAATAGACTTTAGACTTAAATCCACCACAAAGGATAAAGAAGGACACTATATAATGATAAAAGGGACAATTGATCAGGAAGACATAACCATATTAAATATTTATGCACCCAATGACAGGGCTGCAAGATACATAAATCAAATTTTAACAGAATTGAAAAGTGAGATAGATACCTCCACAATTATAGTAGGAGACTTCAACACACCACTTTCGGAGAAGGACAGGACATCCAGTAAGAAGCTCAATAGAGACACGGAAGACCTAATTACAACAATCAACCAACTTGACCTCATTGACTTATACAGAACTCTCCACCCAACTGCTGCAAAATATACTTTTTTTTCTAGCGCACATGGAACATTCTCTAGAATAGACCACATATTAGGTCATAAAACAAACCTTTGCAGAGTCCAAAACATCGAAATATTACAAAGCATCTTCTCAGACCACAAGGCAATAAAACTAGAGATCAATAACAGAAAAACTAGGGAAAAGAAATCAAATAATTGGAAAATGAACAATACCCTCCTGAAAAAAGACTGGGTTATGGAAGACATCAAGGAGGGAATAAGGAAATTCTTAGAAAGCAACGAGAATGAAAATACTTCCTATCAAAACCTCTGGGACACAACAAAAGCAGTGCTCAGAGGCCAATTTATATCGATAAATGCACACATACAAAAAGAAGAAAGAGCCAAAATCAGAGAACTGTCCCTACAACTTGAACAAATAGACAGTGAGCAACAAAAGAATCCATCAGGCACCAGAAGAAAACAAATAATAAAAATTAGAGCTGAACTAAATGAATTAGAGAACAGCAAAACAATTGAAAGAATTAACAAAGCCAAAAGCTGGTTCTTTGAAAAAATTAACAACATTGATAAACCACTGGCTAGACTGACTAAAGAAAAACAGGAAAGGAAACAAATAACCCGAATAAGAAACGAGAAGGACCACATCACAACAGAACCAAATGAAATTAAAAGAATCATTTCAGATTATTATGAAAAATTGTACTCTAACAAATTTGAAAACCTAGAAGAAATGGATGAATTCCTGGAAAAACACTACCTACCTAAACTAACACATTCAGAAGTAGAACAACTAAATAGACCCATAACAAAAAAAGAGATTGAAATGGTAATCAAAAAACTCCCAACAAAAAAAAGCCCTGGCCTGGATGGCTTCACTGCAGAGTTCTACCAAACTTTCAGAGAAGAGTTAACACCACTACTTCTGAAGGTATTCCAAAGCATAGAAAATGACGGAATACTACCCAACTCATTCTATGAAGCCACCATCTCCCTGATACCAAAACCAGGTAAAGACATTACAAAAAAAGAAAATTATAGACCTATATCCCTCATGAACATTGATGCAAAAATCCTCAACAAAATTCTAGCCAATAGAATCCAACAACACATCAAAAAAATAATTCACCCTGATCAAGTGGGATTTATACCAGGTATGCAAGGCTGGTTTAATATCAGAAAAACCATTAATGTAATCCATCACATAAATAAAACAAAAGACAAAAACCACATGATCTTATCAATTGATGCAGAAAAGGCATTTGACAAAGTCCAACACCCATTCATGATAAAAACTCTTACCAAAATAGGAATTGAAGGAAAATTCCTCAACATAATAAAGGGCATCTATGCAAAGCCAACAGCCAATATCACTCTAAATGGAGAGAACCTGAAAGCATTTCCCTTGAGAACGGGAACCAGACATGGAAGCCCTTTATCACCGCTCTTATTCAACATCGTGTTGGAAGTCCTAGCCAGGGCAATTAGGCTAGACAAAGAAATAAAAGGCATCCGGATTGGCAAGGAAGAAGTAAAGTTATCACTATTTGCAGATGACATGATTATATACACAGAAAACCCTAAGGAATCCTCCAGAAAACTACTGAAACTAATAGAAGAGTTTGGCAGAGTCTCAGGTTATAAAATAAACATACAAAAATCACTTGGGTTCCTCTACATCAACAAAAAGAACACCGAAGAGGAAATAACCAAATCAATACCATTCACAGTAGCCCCCAAGAAGATAAGATACTTAGGAGTAAATCTTACCAAGGATGCAAAAGACCTATACAAAGAAAACTACAAAGCTCTACTACAAGAAATTCAAAAGGACATACTTAAGTGGAAAAACATACCTTGCTCATGGATAGGAAGACTTAACATAGTAAAAATGTCTATTCTACCAAAAGCCATCTATACATTTAACGTACTTCCGATCCAAATTCCAATGTCATATTTTAAGGGGATAGAGAAACAAATCACCAATTTCATATGGAAGGGAAAGAAGCCCCGGATAAGCAAAGCACTACTGAAAAAGAAGAAGAAAGTGGGAGGCCTCACTTTACCTGATTTCAGAACCTATTATACAGCCACAGTAGTCAAAACAGCCGGGTACTGGTACAACAACAGGCACATAGACTAATGGAACAGAATTGAGAACCCAGACATAGATCCATCCACGTATGAGCAGCTGATATTTGACAAAGGACCAGTGTCAATTAATTGGGGAAAGGAAAGCCTTTTTAACAAATGGTGCTGGCATAACTGGATATTCATTTGCAAAAAAATGAAACAGGACCTATACCTTACACCATGCACAAAAACTAACTCCAAGTGGATCAAAGACCTAAACATAAAGACTAAAACGATAAAGATCATGGAAGAAAAAATAGGGACAACCCTAGGAGCCCTAATACAAGGCATAAACAGAATACAAAACATTACCAAAAATGATGAAGAGAAACCCGATAACTGGGAGCTCCTAAAAATCAAACACCTATGCTCATCTAAAGACTTCACCAAAAGAGTAAAAAGACCACCTACAGACTGGGAAAGAATTTTCAGCTATGACATCTCCGACCAGTGCCTGATCTCTAAAATCTACATGATTCTGTCAAAACTCAACCACAAAGAGACAAACAACACAATCAAAAAGTGGGCAAAAGATATGAACACACATTTCACTAAAGAAAATATTCAGGCAGCCAACAGATACATGAGAAAATGCTCACGATCATTAGCCATTAGAGAAATGCAAATTAAAACTACGATGAGATTCCATCTCACACCAGCAAGGCTGGCATTAATCCAAAAAACACAAAATGATAAATGTTGGAGAGGCTGCGGAGAGACTGGAACTCTTATACACTGCTGGTGGGAATGTAAAATGGTACAACCACTTTGGAAATCTATCTGGCGTTATCTTAAACAGTTAGAAATAGATCTACCATACAACCCAGAAATCCCACTCCTGGGAATATACCCTAGAGATACAAGAGCCTTCATACAAACAGATATATGCACACCCATGTTTATTGCAGCTCTGTTTACAATAGGAAAAAGTTGGAAGCAACCAAGGTGTCCATCAACGGATGAATGGGTAAATAAGTTGTGGTATATTCACACAATGGAATACTACACATCGATAAAGAACAGTGACGAATCTGTGAAACATTTCATAACATGGAGGAACCTGGAAGGCATTATGCTGAGCGAAATGAGTCAGAGGCAAAAGGACAAATATTGTATAAGACCACTATTATAAGATCTTGAGTAATAGTAAACCTGAGAAGAACACATACTTTTGTGGTTATGAGGGTGGGAGAGGGTTTTTTATTGATTAATCAGTAGATAAGAAATGCTTTAGGTGAAGGGAAAGACAACACTCAATTCATGGAAGGTCAGCTCAATTGGACTGGACCAAAAGCAAAGAAGTTTCCGGGATAAAATGAATGCTTCAAAGGTCAGCAGAGCAAGGGCGGGGGTCTGGGGAACATGGTTTGCGGGGACTTCTAAGTCAATTGGCAAAATAATTCTATTATGAAATCATTCTGCATCCCACTTTGAAATGTGGCATCTGGGGTCTTAAATGCTAACAAGCGGCCATCTAAGATGCATCAATTGGTCTCAACCCACCTGGAGCAAAGGAAAATGAAGAACACCAAGGCCACACGACAACTAAGAACCCAAGAGACAGAAAGGGCCACATGAACCAGAGACCTACATCATCCTGAGACCAGAAGAACTAGTTGGTGCCCGGCCACAATCGATGACTGCCCTGACAGGGAGCACAGCAGAGGACCCCTGAGGGAGCAGGAGATCAGTGGGATACAGACCCCAAATTCTCATTAAAAGACCAAACTTAATGGTCTGACTGAGTCTAGAGGAATCCCGGAAGCCATGGTCCCCAGACCTTCTGTTGGCAGAGGACAGGAACCATCCCCGAAGACAACTCATCAGACATGAAAGGGACTGGTCAGCGGGTGGGAGAGAGACGCTGATGAAGAGTGAGCTAATTATATCAGGTGGACACTTGAGATTGTGTTGGCATCTTCTGTCTGGAGGGGAATGGGAGGATAGAGAGAGAGAGAAGCCGGCAAAATTGTCACGAAAGGAGAGACTGAAAGGGCTGACTCAAGAAGGGGAGAGCAAGTGGGAGTAGGGAGTGAGATATATGTAAACATATTTGTGACAGACTGATTGGATTTGTAAACGTTCACTTGAAGCTTAATAAAAAAAAAAAAAATCTATTCCTGAAATGGTCTCTAAATTTAGGGGCGATATACTCAAGATTATATTTTGGCTCTTGAGGACTTATTTTAATAGTTTTCAGCTTCAACTTGAACTTGCATATAAGCAATTGATGGTCTGTTCTGCAGTAGGCCTCTGGTTATTGGAGTGTGGTATTAGGTTACAAATCTCTTGGAATCTAAAGCAAGAAAATAAGAGCAACAGAGCTTTCTGTGAACTAGTAGTAGATCTGGAAAATCAGCAATTTCAATTGTTTCCTCAGAGATTGCGTGTACTCTCTTATCTGCATCTCTTCTCTCTCTCCTTATCTCTAAACTGCTCTCTGCCTGGCCAAACATGACGGCCTATCTTACCGTGACATACCAGATTCATCATTCTCGGCAGTGGAAAGGCTCTGTGTCAGGTTACTGAAAGAGAGAATCTGCTTGGTTCAATAGGTTTCCCTTTGGTCAGTTTTAAACCTCTGGTCCAATTAAATTGTGACAGAGAGAGGATCCCCTGGCTGTCTGGGCCAATCCCTTGAGTAGGAATGGGGTGAGAGGGTAAGTCCAAAGAAAGGGGTATGTGACTAAATGAGAAATTAAAGATGATTTAACGAAAGAGATGAGGAGGGGATGTGATTTAGATAAGCAAAGAGACGTGTGGCCAGAGCATTGCAGGAGAAAAAAATCAGTAACTGTAAAGACACTCATATGTTCATATTATTTGTAGACAATGAGGAAGCCTACAATGACTGGCTAGAGAAAGAAAGCACATCTTACTCAGTGGATGGAGAGAAGGTTAGAAAAGTGAGGTGAGTCATCAGCAGATATTTATCAGTGACCTCAACCTAAAATGTCCTTCACAAATCTACTTTTCAGATTGTTTTCAAAGTTTGTGCTGATATCTATAAGTCAAAGGAGTGTATGTCCCTTTTTTGAGCTATGACATTTCTTTCATTGGAACACTTCTTAATTTTTTCAATCACCTATATTTTACAGAAATTAATAAATATTTCTTATATTCCCTACAAAACTAAGCCAGCTTGAGGAAGAGACTGTCTTATACCTATTCCTAGCATCTAGTTCAGTTCCTTTCACATAACAAAGCTTTATAAATATTTGTTGAAAAGGTTAATTAAAAATAAATAAACCTTTCTTTAGAAAGAACACTTATGTATGTGGCAATACCACAAAGAAAGACTTGGAGGTCTTTGAAAAACATATAGCCTATTTTTTTTTATCCTCTTAGAAGGTCATGCTAAATCACTATCATGATTCCCTAGTGTTCTTTGTTTGCTTACTAGTGGTGGTGGTGGGATTCCCTCATTGCTCCTCCAAAATACCAAGACACTTTTGAAAATAATGTATGAAGTTTTAAACATTTGAATCAATTTCACAACACAATAATATGTTCTGCCCTGGTGATGCAATGGTTAAGAGAGTGACTGTTAATCGAAAGGTCAGCAGTTCGAATCCACCAGCTGCTCCTTGGAAATCCTGTGGGGCAGATCTACTCTGTTCTGTAGTGTCACTGTGAGTCAGAATTAACTTGATGGCAATGGATTATTACTAGATTATTAGGGCATGTGTGGATGATCTAATATTGGCTGGAAGTGCTCAGATTATACAAAATCAGAGACTTTCAAACCATGATTGGCATCTCCAGCTCTACTTTATTTTAGGCAAGTTACTTTACTTCCTTGAATAAGAAATTGAATACAATGAAACCTCATATACTTATCGTGAATACTACAAGAGCAAACACACAAAGTCCTTAGCCCAGTGGCGCATAGTCAGTGTCAAGAAGTATTAGTTATCTTCCTATCTTCCCTGCCTTCCCTTGATGAGAATTGCCTTTTGCTAAGCTGAATGATGCCACATAACTTGTGTGCCATATTGCTTTTTGGACAGAAGAACCAAATGCAATTTAGACTGCTGAACAGAACCCCCAGTGCTAACTTATACAGCCACTCAGGCCCCAATGGCCTTTGATCTCTCCAGAGTGCTTCATCTTCTCTAGTCAGCAACTGTACCTCCTTCTCACTCTGGAATAACAGGTCAGAACAGGGCCCCACACTATTGCAAGTGACAGACTATTCTCAGCACTGCAATTTGGCTCATTCCCTGTTATGACAATGATGGTAACAAGAACTGAAAATGGTACAACGCAAATCCATTCTTGAGACCAAAATTGTAATGAAGGTGGGAAGTTTTGCAGGAGCCTGAGACAGGCTTTTTATTATAATCGTGTGGGGTTTTATTTTTCTTTATTTCTTTTTTTTTTTTTTTTTATAATCCTATGTTCAGGTCTTGGTATTGGCATTTGGTGAAAATTGTTTGACCAGTCAGAAAAACAATGATGTTCCAATAACAAGATTGTGAAATTTGAATAGACCAAGGCAACAAATGCTGAAGATATTTTCCTTTGCAGAATTAACTCTTTTATGTTATACCTTGAACGTATTAAGGAATAAAACCACTCAAGCCAAGATCCTTGTGAATAAAATTTATGTTTTGAGAGACAGATATTCTACTAAAGCAACTGTTCTCAAAGGGAGGGTAATATTGCCTCCCCGGGGGACATTTGGCAAGATCTGGAGACATTTTTTATCGTTAAAATTTGGGGTTGTTGTTGTTAGGTGCCATCGAGTTGGTTCCAACTTATAGCGACCCTATGCACAACAGAATGAAACACTGCCTGGTCCTGTGCTATCCTTACAATCATTGTTATGCTTGAGCTCATTGTTGCAGCCACTGTGTCAATCCACCTCTTTGAGCGTCTTCCTCTTTTCTGCTGATCCTGTACTTTGCCAAGCATGATGTCCTTCTCCAGGGACTGATGATCCCTCCTGACAACATGTCCAAAGTATATAAGACGCAGTCTCACCATCCTTGCCTCTAAGGAGCATTCTGGTTGTACTTCATCCAAGATAGATTTGTTGGCTCTTTTGGCAGTCCATGGTATATTCAATATTCTTCACCAACACCACAATTCAAAGCCGTCAACTCTTCTTTGATCTTCCTTATTCATTGCCCAGCTCTCACATGCATATGATGCAATTGAAAATACCATGGCTTGGGTCAGGTGCACCTTAGTCTTCAAGGTGACATCTTTGTTTTTCAATACGTTAAAGAGGTCCTTTGCAGCAGATTTACCCAATGCAATGCATCTTTTGATTTCTTGACTGCTGCTTCCACAGCGTTGATGGTGGATCCAAGTAAAATGAAATCCTTGACAACTTCAATCTTTTCTCCCTTTATCATGATGTTGCTCATTGGTCCAGTTGTGAGGATTTTTGTTTTCTTTATGTCGAGGTGTAATCCATACTGAAGGCTATGGTCTTTGTTCTTCATTAGTGAGTACTTCAAGTCCTTTTCACTTTTAGCAAGCAAGGTTGTGTCATCTGCATAATGCAGGTTGTTAATGAGTCTTCCTCCAATCCTGATGCCCCATCCTTCTTCATATAGTCCAGCTTCTCAGATTATTTGCTCAGCATACAGATTGAATAGATATGGTGAAAGAATACAACCCTGACGCACACATTTCCTGACTTTAAACCAATCAGTATCCACTTGTTCTGTTTGAACAACTGCCTCCTGATCTATGTAAAGGTTCCTCATGAGCACAATTAAGTGTTCTAGAATTCTCATTTCTTCACAGTGCAATCCAATTCGACTGATCCACACATTCGAATACCTTTGCATAGTCAATAAAACACAAGTAAACATCCTTCTGGTATTCTCTGCTTTCAGCCAGGATCCATCTGACATCAGCAATGATATCCCTGGTTCCACATCCTCTTCTGAAACCAGCCTGAATTTCTGGCAGTTCTCTGTCAATATACTGCTGCAGCCATTTTTAAATGATCTTCAGCAAAATTTTGCTTGCGTGTGATGTTAATGATATTGTTCAATAATTTCCACATTCGGTTGGATCACCTTCTTGGGAATAGGCATAAATATGGGTCTCTTCCGGTCAGTTGGCCAGGAAGCTATCTTCCATATTTCTTGACATAGACAAGTGGGAAGGGTGGTGCTATTAGCATGTAGTAAGCAGAAGCCAGGAATGTTGCTTAACATCCTACAATGCACAGGACAACCCCTCCACAACAAAGGATTATCTTGCCCAAAATGTCAATAGTGAAGACATTGAACAACTTGTGTGAAAGAACTCAGACTTCTTGCTTTGCTTTAATCCAATATCTCAACATTTCATTATCAAATGTTTTTCATCTCTTTTTCATGGGGCTCATTACAAGAAAATAAAAGGAACACATGAAATGGAAACTTGCAAAATAGGTTCTAAAAAATTTTAAATCTATCAAACCTTTCAGAAGTCAATATGAACTATACAAGTAAACATTATACTAGTCATCTTTTCATCATTAGCATACTCACAATTCCAACCACTTGCATTACACTTTAATTAGCACATTCAATTTAAATCATCTCATTTGATTTTCGCAAAAGCCCTATGGGGTAGGCATAATTATCTACAATTTAAAAGGGACAGAAGACACAGAAAGGTCAAGTACTTGTCCAAGGAAACATGGGTAATAAAGGACAGCTTGGAACAATGAGAACAGTAAATGCTTGGGAGGAGGAAAGCTGAGCTTCCTAAGCTATATCATTTGCCAGCCATGTGTCATTGTTTTATTCTACTAAACCTTGGCTTCCCAAGCTATATAATGGGAGTGGTGATAACTGGCTCAGAGGGCTACTATAAGAATTAAATGTGGAGATGGATTTCAAATAAAATAGCTTGCATGGTATGAAATAGGTATAGAGGTGGCACAGAGCCAGGGTCTAGCCAAATACATTCTGATTTCAAATCCAGTACACTGTCCTCCACCCAGAAGAGCTCTACCATGTGTTTAAAATATCGTAGGCATTTGAGGTCAGAGATTTCAGTAGCAAATGTATACAACAGACCTGGGGAAAAAAAACAAAGACAGAAAGAAACACCTTAAAATCACTTAGAACTTCACTTTCAACTGTATTGTTCAAAACTGCCAGGAGAGTTCTTGCTCAGCCAGGATAAGATAAGCAGAAACTTTCCATTTTCCAGGATCAAATAGTGTGCTTTTGTGTGTGTGTTTTTGAAGGGTGGGGGGAGTAAAAGCATTTCAAAACAGTCTAAAGCAGAAGAAGTACTTAATTATCTTCCCTGAAATGAAGAGAACATATTTTATTTGTTCAGAAGAATCTCAGGCCAAGGGAGCATATTTTTCTCGAAACTTTTTGGACTAGAATCAAAAAGAAGTGAAAATTAAAAAAAGAAACATTGACCTTGTAATTCCATTTTTGGGAATTAATTTGAAGAAAAAATATATATATATACACATACATATAGTTTTAACATCTTATACACAAATTCTAGTATCATCAGTGCAATTCTATAAATTATGAAATCTTCCATAAATATGGAAAAAATGAAACATAACTAAATATACAACAAAAAAAGAATGGTTAAATAGTCAATCTTTTCTGTTACCAACCGCTTCTTATGCCTCTAGGCCTCAGCAATAAGGCGTTATTCCAGTTCTAATGCATTTAGCATCAAGGCAGACCTCTTCTGAAATACATGAAGATCAGCATACCTGAGTTGAAGTCTCATTGTTGTGTAGGTTGAGCATCCTATTAGGTGATGCTTCCTTGATGTGTTAACTTTATAAACTTCTGCCTTTTTTTCCTTTACTTTTGTGAGATACAGCTTGCAAGCATAATAATGGCTTTCCTGTGTGCTAGGGAGCCCTGATGGGTTTGTTTTGGTTTTGGTCATATTTGGAAAACCATAGGTTCTCCATGTAACCTAGTGGAAAGACACCTACAATAAATTATTTATATAGCTGTCACAGGTATATTGTCATACCTCAGATCAATGGCATCACAGTGCAACTTGCCTCATTGGTGGCTTGTATTACCAGATCACATTTCTCAAAATCCATATTACTAACCAAAAATTTAAACACACTCAATTAGTAAGCATGCATTCCAATACTGAAAACACATGCCATGAAAAAAAAAAATTAAGGAGAAAAAAATGTAATGATGAAAGTGTTAAAAATTATGTTAAAGTGGTTGTGCTGGAAGTCTTAGCTAAAACAATAAGGCAAGCAAAAGAAATAAAGTGCATCCAAATTGGTAAAGAAAAGTAAAACTATCCCTATTCACAGATATGATACTATACATACAGAACCCTAAAGACACCACAAGAAAATTACTGGAGCTAAGAGAAAGATTCAGCAGGGTAGCAGGATACAAGATAAACGCAGGATACAAGATAAACACACAAAAGTCAGTTGGATACCTATACACCAATAAAGAGAGCTACAAAAAGAAAATCAGGAAAGCAATACCATTTATAATAGCCCCTAAAAAAACAAAATACTTAAGAATAAATCTATTCAGGAATGTAAAAGACCTATACAAAAAAACCTACAAAATACTACAGCAAGAAACCAAAAGAGGTCTAAATGAATGGAAAAATATACCATGCTCATGGGTAGGTAGACTCAACATTGTGAAAATGTCAATTCTATCCAAAGCAATCTACAGATACAAAGCAATCTCAATCCAAATACCAACAGCATTTTTTAATGAAATGGAAAAACTAATCATTAACTATATGGAATGGAAAGAGGACCCAGTAAAGTAAAGTATTATTAAAGAAGAAGAACAAAGTAGGAGGACTCACGTTACCTGACCTCAGAACCCACTATACAACTGCAGTAGTCAAAACAGCCTGGTACTGGTACAACAACAGACATATTGACCAATGGAACTGAATCAAGAACCCAGACGTAAATCCATCCACCTATGGTCACCTGATCTTTGACAAAGACCCAAAATCCATTAAATGGGGCGAAGATAATCTTTTTAACAAATGGTGGTAGCAAAATTGGATGCTCATCAGCAAAAAAAAAGAAACCCCACAAACAAAAACAAATTGCAAATGGATTAAAGACCTAAATATAAAACCAAAAACTATAAAGATCATGGAAGAAAAAATTGGATCAATGCTAGGGGCCCTAATACACAGTATAAATAGAATACAAACCATAATTAACAACACACAAATACCAGAAGATAAGCTCGGTAACTGGAATCTTCTAAAAATTAAACACTATGCTCATCAAAAGACTTCACCAAAAGAGTAAAAAGAGAACCTACAGGCTAAGAGAAAAAATTTGGCCATGACATATCTGACAAAGGTCTAATCTATAAAATCTGTGGGAAAATCTAACACCTCTACAACAAAAAGGCAAATAATCCAAATAAAAAATGGGCAGAAGATATGAACAGACACTTCACTAAAGAAGACTTTCAGGCATCTAACAGACACATGAGGAAATGCTCCCAATCATTAACTAGAGAAATGCAAATCAAAACTACAATGAAATACCATCTTATGCCAACATTATTTGCACCAAAAAAATAAAATAAAATAAATAACAAATGTTGGAGAGATTGCGGTGAGATTGGAACTCTTATGCACTGCTGGTGGGAATGCAAAATGGTACAACCATTTTGGAAAATGATATGGCACTTCCTTAAAAAACTAGAAATAAAAATACCATATGATCTGGCAATTCCACTACTAGGAATATATCCTAGAAAATAAGAGTCCTCACATGAATAGACATATAAACAGCCATGTTCATTTCAGTATTATTCACAATAGCAAAAAATGGAAACAACCTAAGTGTCCATCAACAGATGAATGGATAAACAAACTATGATACATACAAACAATGGAATACTACACAACGATAAAGAACAATGACAAATCGGTGAAACATCTCACAACACAGATGTATCTGGAGTGAAATAAGTCAATTACAAAAGAACAAACACTGTATGAGACCAAAAAAAAAAAAAAAAACCAAACCAAACCTGTTGCCGTCAAGTCACTTCTGACTCATAGCAACCCTATAGGACAGAGTAGAACTGCCCCATAGAGTTTCCGAGGAGTGCCGGGCAGATTTGAACTGCCAATCTTTAGGTGAGTAGCTGTAGCACTTAACCACTACGCCACCAGGGTTTCCAAATTCGTGAAAAGGCTTACACACAGAAAGAAACAATCTTTGATGGTTATAAGATAGTAGATAAGTGGTAACTTTAGTGAAGGGTAAAACGGTACACAAAACTGGGGAAGTCAGCCCAACTTGATGAAGGGAAAGTCATAGAAGCTTCACAAACACATCCAAACTCCCTGAGGAAGTGAGCTGAGGGCTGGGGACCGTGTTCTCAGGGGACATCTAGATCAATTGCCATAACATAGTTTATAAAGAAAATGTTTTATTTTTATGGTAAGAAGGGAAACCCTGGTAGCATAGGTTAAGAGCTACAGCTGCTAACCAAAAGATCAGCAGTTCAAATCCATGAGGTGCTCATTGGAAACCCTATGGGGCAGTTCTACTCTGTCCTTTAGGGTCTCTATGAGTCAGAATTGACTCAACTGTAATAGGGTTGGATTTTTTTTTGTATGGTATATAGCATCTGGGGTCCTAAAAGCCTGTGAGTGGCCATCTAATATACATCTATTGGTCCCATCTCAGGTGGAGAAAAGGAGAATGAAGAAAACGAAAAACACAAGGGAAAGATTAGTCCAAAGGACTAATGGACCACAACTACCACAATCTCCACCAGCCTGAGCCCAGAACACCAAAATGGTGCCTGGCTACCACCACCAACTACTCTGACAGGGATCACAATAGAGGGTCCCAGACAGAGCAGGAGAAAAATTAGAACAAAATCCCAATTCACAAAATCAAAGACCCCCAACTACTGGGACAGAAACTGGAGAAACCCTGAGAGTATTGCCCCCTGACACCAGTTTAACTTAGCACTGAAGCCACTCCCGAGGTTCACCCGTTAGTCAAAGATTAGGTAGGTCTTTAGGGCAAACAATACCACACATGAGGAACATGCTTTGCAGTTCAATTGTGTGTATGAGACTAAATGGGCACACCAGCCAAAAAGCAGTCAAGAAGGCAGGAAGGGACAGGAAAACTGGAAGAATGGAAACAGGGAAACTGGGGTGGAGAAGAGGAAGAGCATTGACACATCATGGGGGTGGCAACCATCACAACAAAACAATTTGTGCATTAATTGTTTAATGAGAAACTAATTTGCTCTGTAAACTTTCACCTAAAGCACAATAAAAAAAATTATATCAAAGTGGTAGTTATAACAACACGATTAATGGCTGCTACGATAGTAGTTAGGAAAAGAGCAAGAACAAAACTACAGACAATATAAACTCAATTTTGTTTGTTTAAAAAGCCTAAATAAACTGGTGGGAGAGAGTCTAAAATGTTACAGTGTTAGGATTATGAATAATTTTTCATGTTTCTTATTTTCTGTTTTCCGGCTTTATAAAGTGAACAAATATTTTTGCTGTAATGAAAAAGGAAATAAACGTAATGATGAAGAGCGCTTAAAAAAAGAAAAGGCATTATATTTGAAAGGTACCTAGAATCTTTATGTGGAGAATTTGCTACTGCAAATAAAATAGTTGAGTAAGGCAAGGGAACGAATAACTTGATTGTTACACCATTGCAAAGCCCTTAAGACCAAATTCCTCTCAGCCCATCAACTTCACATTGATTTCATCTTTACACGTAACATGCCCCTCAGTTCTACAATAAAAGAAACCATGAAATATCAATGGTGACTTCCAGAGGACACATATCCACGAGGAAAGCCATGTTGATTGAAGATTAAATTCTCAGCAGGGTGGCTCCTCACTGATATCCTGCCTTTTGTGTGACATAGGTCACGTGACCTTAATGATTATTAAAGGAATGTGCTTTGAGCTGGCTCTGAGTTTCTAGAGAGTACAAGTTATTCCAAAGTAAAATCACAGAGGAAGCTCTGGTTTGACAATATGTTTTATTGGAGAACAACACAGTGTAAGAAATTATATGATGGTCTGAAATGCCATTAGAAGCTACCAGTTTATGAATCTTAGTGATATCTAATTCTAAATATAGGAAAATCTTTCTGGGTGGCAACGTAGCGCCTGTCGTTTCGGACTTACTCCGTGAAATATTTTTCCCCGCTTTTTCTTTTCCTTTTCACACAATTGCCCAGCAAAACTTTCAATAGTACATGACCTGGGAGTGGGGGGTGATTAAAGAGATTACTTAATCAAGTAATCACTGGGACTCCAGCTGGAGGAAGCATGTAGATAGCTGTGAGCTGAAATGTAGATTCATAGCAACAGAAACAGGAGGGTCACCACGACAAGAACAGACTTTAAACTACCTTGTGATTAACTTAATGGAAAGAAATGAGTTAGCTCAAAGTATCTAACCCTGCCATGGTTGGGTAGAAGACTGCTTTGGGCAGTCACAACTACCTCTCTTTGTGACAAATACTTCCTCACCCAGAAAGGTCATTTCTAAGCCAGGTAACTTTACCCTCCTCCTGTTATTCATAGTTTATTGGACCAAAGGTGGACACCCAATCAAAGTTGAGTCAATCAGACACTCTATCCATTGAAATTGAAGTTGGCTTTCAAAGACAGTTAGTTGTTACAAGAGGCTAGAACCAAAGGCTATGGATATGGTCATCTGCTGTGTGTGTAAAGAATCAAACAAAGCCGATCTGAATAAACTATAGGAAAAAAGAGTTGCGTTGGGTTTGAGAAGGCCCAATAAGAAGACTCCTCTACCTTGCCCAAGTTCTGAAGCAATGAGAGATACAGAAGACATATTGAGATCAAAATATACCATTCACTTGTGATAATTCTGTTGCAGATGATAACTTCAGGTCTGTGACAAAGCTAGCTTCCTAGTCCATTCCCCCAGGTCAGTCTCCCTCAGTCACAGTCAGTGCTACAGGCTTTCCCTGAAGGCACCTTCCACTTGAAAACATATGGGGTGAAAAAGCAGAGCATAATGTATGTTCTCTGAAACCAGATAGACTCCAAAAAGAAGGAAGTGCCAAAAAAAGCTGAGCCCAACATACCCAGTTTATTCTTCCAAACTCATTAATTAGATAAGTCACCTCTCCCCTAGGAAGAAGGGAGTGAGGGTGTGGAAAGCAGCCAGGAGTGCTACACTAATGGGGTCTTTCCATATGGTAACATGCTGAGTGAGGAAAAGTGGTCCCCCCTAATAGGATTAGAATTGTATGGTCTGGGTTCCAGCTGGGCTGCCCTTGAATTCCATGGGATATTATAGTATCCTCATAAATTTCATATACTTTGGACATGTTATCAGGAGGGATAAGTCTGTGGAGAAGGACATCATGCTTGGTAAAATAGAGGGTCAGCGAAAAAAAGAAAGACTCTCAAGTAAATGGAATGACACAATGGCTGTGAAACAGGCTGCTCAGCCATATCTTGAACAGTACCGAACCAATTTTTTTTTACTTCTTCTTTCTTCTTTCTCTCCTTTCCCTCCCCTAGCCCATTCCTCCCTCTAAGTAAGATCCTGATGTTAGCTCCCCAAATGGTTAAGTGTTAACCAATGTTTCCTCTAAGACTGTGGAAAACAAGTGATATTGACCTAAGCCTGTCAAATAAGACGAAGGATGGCACCAGCTACCCCCTGAGCTGATGGGATAATGGCAGGAAAAGACCAACATGTTTGACATACAACCACCAAAACCAAACAGAAGAAAGAAAGCACACATTCCACAAGTCCCTAAAACTTATGGCCCCTTTTCCCTTAAAAACCCGAACCCATCGGTAGTCTGGTGAGACAGACGACTTTAGGAGGAGATCATTCCCCTCTGTCTCCATATACCGGTATATCTAATAAAGCTCTTGCTACCCACCTCACCCCGTCTCAAGAATTGGCTATTTGTGGCAGGCGGCTCTAACTCGCAAAATCGCGGTAACAGCTGCAACGATGGGCTCAAGCATAATAACAATTGTGAGAAAAGGCGCAGGACCAGGCAGTGTTTCATTCTTTTGTACATAGGGTTGCTATGAGTTGGAACTGACTCGACAGTGCCTAGCAACAACAACAACATAAATTTCCTTTTAGTTTCTATTATAATCAAAATCATCCAAAGAAAATTGTGTGCCTGTGATTGACATTCTACACTAGAATACTGAAGGGGGACGCCAAGGACAAATGCTCCCCACCCTTTGTTTTTATTGTAAAATTGAGGAAGCAACATGTATGTATATGGCTCAAACAGTACTTGCTTTGGGCTTTAATTAGAACCATCATTTGAAAGATAGAAATAATACTGAGTCTCAGAAAAACTCCCCCACTTATACCCCATTAGTTGTGTTAAACTGAGCAAGGGAAGCAACAGGATAAAGAGCTGATGAGGCAGAATCCAAGAGCATGAGAGGTCTTTGGGTATCAGCAGTCTGCAGTGTCAGAGCACATCAAAGTACCAATGGAGCCATGCAGAGGACACAGTGGTGCATCACTCAAACACCTCTTCAGGAATGAGGTGTTTATTCCTCAGCTGCTGTTAGGTGTTGGTAACTGACAGCTCACTCACTGCTTAGTCCCCTCCCCAGAATTTGCCCTCCTTGAAAGAAAGTTGCTTCCCCAAGTTACATCCCTTCTTCAAGAGAAAGGTGAGACAGCTAATATCCAAAGACTGTCAGTGCAAGAGTAGAGAGGTCTGGGCCTCTGCCTCAATTCAGGGTAATTCCAAAAGGTCATCCCAGCTTCAGAGCTCCTCATGAGATACGTTGATGCCTCTTTATTTATTTATTTTTGGCTTTAACAAACAAATCTACTCTCTCACAGTCTAGGGAGCCAGAAGTCCAAATTCAGGGAGCCAGCTCCAGGGGAAGGCTTTCTCTCTGTCAGCTCTGGAGGAAGGTCCTTGTCATCAATCTTCCCCTGGTCCGGGAGCTTCTCAGTGCAGGCACCCCGAGTTCAAAGGATGTGCTCTGCTTCTGGCACTGCTTTCTTGGTGGTATGCGGTCCTTCTCTCTCTCTCTCTCTCTTTTTTTTTTTTTAATTTTTATTGTGTTTTAATTCTTTGTATCACCATATCTTCCTCTCCATATGGAAGATCTATGATTACATTTCTTAGTCCCTCTATTGTTTTAATGTTGCCTTTTATATAACAATATCGCTGTTACGCTGTTTGGGACTTTTTTTTTTTTTTAATCTTGCTTTGTATTTTTGATTTCCCTGTCTGGGTTGACTTCTTATTGCTCTGCCCAGTGTTCTGGTCTTGGGTTGATACCGGATATTTATGATTTTCTAACCAAAGAACTCTCTTTAGTATTTCTTATAGTTTTGGTTTGGTTTTTACAAATCTCCAAAACTTCTGTTTATCTGGATATGTCCTAATTTCACCTTCATATTTAAGAGGCAGTTTTGCTGGATATATGATTCTTGGCTGGCAATTTTTCTCTTTCAATTTTTTAAATAAGTCATCCCATTGCCTTCTTGCCTGCGTGGTTTCTGCCAAGTAGTCCGAGCTTAGTCTTATTGGCTCTCTTATGTAGGTGACTTTTCATTTATCCCTAGCTGCTCTTAAAATTCTCTCTTTATCTTTGGTTTTGGTAAGTTTGATTGTAATATATCTTGGTGACTGTCTTTTAACATCTACCTTTTGTGGAGTTTGATGAGCATCATGGATAGATATCTTCTCATCTTTGATGATATCAGGGAAGTTTTCTGCCAACAAATCCTCAACAATTCTCTCTGTATTTTCTGTTATCCCTCCCTGTTCTGATACTCCAATCACTCATAGTCCCACATGATTCTTAAGGTTTCTTCATTTAAAAAAAAATTATTTTATCTGATTTTTTTTTCAAATATATTAGTGCCAAGTGATTTATCTTCAAGTTCAGAAATTCTGGCTTCTACTTGCTTAATTCTGCTCCTCTGACTTTCTATTGAATTGTCTATTTCTGTAATTTTATTGTTAACCTTCTGAATTTCTGATTGCTGTCTGTCTATGGATTTTTCCAGCTTATTAAATTTTTCATGATGTTCCTGAATAATCTTCCTAATTTCTTCAATTGCTTTATCTGTGTGTTCCTTGGCTTGTTCTGTGTATTGCTTATTTCCTTCCTGATGTCTTGAAGGGTTCTGTATATTAATCTTTTGTATTCTGCCTCTGGTAATTCCAGGAATGCACTTTCATCTAGAAGGTCCCTGGATTCTTTGTTTTGAGAGCTTGTTGAGGTGATCATGATCTGTTTGTTTATGTGACTTGATATTGACTGTTGTCTCTGAGCCATTTATAAGTTATTGTATTAGTTTATGCTTGCTTACTATGTCATAGCTTCTTGCTTTGTTTTGTTTTGATATGCCCAAATGGATTGATTGAGTGAGCTAGCTTGATTATTTTTGCCTTTGGAGATCTGACGTACTGTCCCCAGCTGGCTAGAGCTGTTATCAGGTATGTCAGTCTAGGAGTCCATTCAGTTTTCTTGTATGAATTCAGCTCAGGTTTCCAGGTAGCTGATCATCAAGTGTGTGGTACAGGCTATGTCCTACAGTCTTAGAGGGGCAGAGGTGATTGGTGTATGTACCGGTATCTGATTGCAACAGGGGGTCATGGTCTGAACAAGGCAGGGGGCTGAGAACCAACCCCGAGTGTCTCTGAGGAAAGCACATCCCTGTTCCCTAGAGCGTGCAGGTGGGTATGTTCTGCAGAGGGACCATGGGCACCCAATATTTTTAGTTGTAAGGACTGGGAGGTACCAGTTATCCTTGGACTCCTGTCACGGGTGGCTGGGTGACCTGAGTAGAGTTACCAGTCCTTAGGCCCCTGATGTGCATAGGTGAGGACCCTGTTTAATAGGCAAAGTAACGTCAAACATCCAACAACCACCTCTCTGCTGCACAGCTGGAACAGCTGGAGTCTGCCAACAAGGACCTATGCTGCTGAAATAGGCCCACACAGGTCCATGCAGAAGGGAAAGGTGTTCAAAGTCCATGGACCGTTTATGCCTGGACAGCAGTGCTTTTGTCCTGAGCTCCCCTGGTTAGCAGAGGTAGCAAATTATCTTTTTCCCCAGTTGCAAATTTTTTCCTTCTCCAAGGCTAGGAGAATGGCTCTAGGCACTCAACACTGCCTATCTTAGGCCCAGGGAATTCAGCCGCTGTAGCTGGCTTGGGGGTGGGGGGGGGGTGTAGTAAAATATACGCAAGTAATTAGCTTTTGCTGAGAGCACCATTCTTCTCTGGTTCTGGAAGTATAAGTAGGCTGTGTGGCTGGCTGGTTCTCCCTGAGGAAACTGTGGCCAAACACTAGTACCAGCCCGCCGCTGTGGCTCCGTGAATGTTGCCTGAGGGCTCCCCATGGTTCAGGTTCCATAACTCCTCTCCACTTCTGAACCATCTCTTCCTCCCTCTGCCCCTCTATTCGTTTTCTAAGCTTGCCTTTGATGCTCAGGGCTCCTCGATTGTCATAAATATACTCGTTTCACTTGTTTTTTCAGGTCTTTGTTGTAAAGAGGGCTTGCCGGAAGCGTCTGTCTATTCTACCATCTTGGCTCCACCTCCCAATGCCTCTTTTTTGACTGCACCACACAGTTCATCCTGTCTCTTTGCCTGATCCTACGTCTCTCATTCCCTTACAGATTTGTTTCCTAGACCACTCCCCAATAAACCGCCTGAATGCAAATCTAGGCCTGTGATCTGTTTCCTGGGAGACTCAATCTATGCCAGTCCAGGTGTCAGAAGCAAGCAGTATCTACAGCAGCACAGGCCAATAGAATTCTTAGCAATGATTACACTATTTTATAGCTGTGCTGTTCAATACAGAAGCCACTAAATACATGTGACTATTGAGTACTTGAAGTATGTCTGGTGTAGCTGAGGAACTGACTTTTTTTTAAATTTTATGTAATTAATTTAAATACCCTTACATAGCTAATAGCTACCACATTGGACAGAGTATCAGGACAAGAACTAAAAATCCATTGACAGGTCATGTCATAGTCACACCAAAAGTCTGTGGAACATAAGTCAAGCAAGATAGAAAAGGAAGGAGAGTAGGAAAGGAAAGATACGAGAGCAGCCAATTCATGTTCATTGGATTGAATTGCTGGCTGAGTAATTCAACAGGGTCAGATTCAAAACCACAAACTCTGAACAGAAGTTTCCAATCAATTGATCCAAAAAAACTGATGTGAATTATATCCAAAGGGTACTGATCATGTGTATGGCTTGGATGTCTTAACCACACATGTGTACGCTGTTTTAATACACCCATAGTTTCATGTTGATTTATTTCTTCCTAAAAAAAAAAAAAAGGAATTTTTCTTTTTTAATATACCTACCCCTCCAGCCTGGCTTCTTCCTGAGCAGCAAATTACAGGGTGGAGTCTGCTATCTCTGAATACAGGACACATGGAAACACTCAGGTCTCCACAGAGCTTGAACTGATGTCCTTCACTAGCATCATGCTTTTACCAGCTGGGTCCACCCACTGCAGATGTGCCAAAATGGATTTGCTGTCATGCTGACACCTGTAAACCACACATTCTTTGATATAACCTAGAAATGTCCTTCTGAGTGGTAGACAAACACCACTGAAATGGACAACTTCTGTATTTCCTGACTTTATAAGTGTATCTCTGGATTAACATTATGGAGGTTATAGAACTGCCCCCCCACCAGGCACTTTAGTCTATAAATCATGCTATTTATATTTATTTGCCCCTAACTGTCCAAAGGAGACTGTCCTTGTCACTGAAAAATAAGGATGAGTGGTCATACAATGGCAAAACACAGGCAATCACAAATGGTCAGAGAAACAAAAACTAGCAACAAGATGAATGTACTAGAAGCAAGTGTAACAAAGAGAGGTGGCAGTGAGCATGGACCATTGCTTCAGCAACACAGACAGTGCCTCTGTGCATAAACGCTCAGCAGGCTTCAGAGGGGAAGCTGGAAAAAAGTTTATACCTGAGGCAAAATAGACTGTCAAGTCAACTTGAGGCCCAGCAGAAGAATGGGTAAGAGGAAGATAGAATGATTGGCAGGGACTACTTGGCATTTACTGCACCACATCCTAGCCTGTCTAATCTCAAAGAACATGAGTCTCCTGACCAAGAGCCAGTGCAGAAGGTCTTTTTAGCCTGCCTCTCTCCTCTGCCTTGTATGTCCTACACGAAACAACAATTGCCATTGAGTTGATTTCGACTCATGTGCCCCATGTCATCAGAATAAAACAGTACTCCATAGGGTTTTCAAGGGCTGATTTTTTCAAGGTCTTTCTCCTGAGGTGCCTCTGAGTGGACTCGAACCTGCAACATTTCAGTTATTAGCCGAGCACTTTAACTGTTTGTACAATCCAGGAACTCCAGACTGAAGGGATAAGCATACAACAGAAGTGCTAAAATTCGGGGTTCAGTTTTTATGTGTGACACTCAACAGTGGTGGTTCTTGCTCTCTTGTCATTAGCTCAGCTACCAGAGGGGTGTACAGAGTTCCCTATGCTGCCCCTAAATTGCAGCAGCCAAAATTAAACTTGTTTTGAAGCTGAAACAACTTTGATGTTTTCTTAACACAGGCAGGCGCTTCATTAAAGCACTATGGAGTATACCAGCTATGTTTTCCCTGGGGTGAGCTGGACGAAATCCAAGCTAGGATACGAGACACGCACAGGCAAAATTATACAGGCAGGGAAGTAAACCTCATTATCTTCCCAAGACACAATTTTACCTGCTTTAGTTAATTGTTATGTTTGTGCAGGGAGGGGAGTCACGTTGTCAAAGGCACATTTTCGAGAGATGTGTAGTGGTCGGGAGTTTGTGGGCTACTGCCCACATCAGGGGCTTGCAGTCTAACAGGAAGTCCAAGCACGACAGCCAGGAACAGTACTTCCTCTACGTACACAGGCAACAGAGCAGAATCTGGGTCAGTGCAGGGAAAGCCTTAGTTCCTACCGGAGAGGCCACGCAGAGTGGAGTCCTTTGGGAACTACAATTTTCCCTATTGGAATCAACATTATTTCACCTTAATTTTGCTTAAAACCGACCAACATCAGTCAGGGGAGGGCAGGAGAAATGCTTTGAAGGCATTGGCATGCTCCCTAGGATTTAAGCAGTATAGTGTCTATATGAAGAGTTGAGTCCCTACAAAAAGCATCTTATTTCGTACCACAATTCCCAGGTCATTTTTCTCACTTATTCACTCATTAATTCTTTCAATAAGTATTTATTTTCTATGGCTCAATCACTGTGCTAAAAAAAAAAAACAACAAAAAACCACTTCCGTCAATTTGATTCTGACTCATAGCAACCCTCTAAGACGGAGTAGAACTCCCCCATACAGTTTCCAAAGAGTGCCTGGTGGGTTGGAACTGGTGAGTTGGAACTGGTGACACTGTGCTAGGCCCTAGGAACATGGTAACAATAAGACAAGCCTGGTTTGTCTCCTTATATAGCCTAACCAGTTAAACAGGTAACACAGTATGAATGTTTTTTTTCTTTAATGAAGGCACATGGGCATGGAGAACGCATACATGTGGATGAGGAGCCTATCTATGGGGTCATGGAGGCCTTCCCAAGGAAGTGTACCAATCAGGATACCCTGGGTTATGCTGTGAGAACTAACAACCTAAATCTCAGGGCTTTAAAACAAGAAAAATTTACTTTTTGCTAACCCTACATGTCTATTGGGGGTCAACAGGGGCCTGCTAATCGTGGTTACCCAAACCCAGGCTGATGGAATAGCCATCAACTCCAGTGTTGCCAAATGCTAAGCCAGAGGGGTAAAAGAAATCTCTGAGTGTCTGCCACCTAACAGTGACACACATCAGTCTGCTCACATCTCACTGCCCAGGGCCAATCATGTCATCCCACCCAACTAAGAAGCTAGGAAGTATAACTCTCCCATAAGCTCAAAAATGACTTATTACATTGGGCCCTGGGGCAGGGTACTAGTTAGACTATGAACTAGGAGGGGAGGTCAGAGGCCTCAGGAAAAGAATTCCAGACTAATGCAATAACATGGGTTAAGGCCACCTAATTTCTTTCTGAAGTGAACATCTGCGGACATAATTATGTAGATGTCTACCTTTAGGAGAGATTGTAAATTTCCAAATCCTAACTCAGCGCCTGGCACAAAGTAGGAGTTCAATATAAGCTTGGAAATAAGGAAAGTAAGATGGCCCATTAGATATAATGGATCAGTGCAGGGACATGCAACATTTCCTTGTGGAACCATAACCACCCCCAGGCCAGAGCAGGACTGACTTGAAGGCTTTCCTGATCTGCCTCTGTCCCACTCCCACTCAGATAGAACTGACTCCTTCCTCCGTTCCCCAACTCTAAACTGTAAAGGTAACTGCACAGGACCTCTAACACCTTCTTGCCTTCGTGAGTTTGTCGCACTCATGCTATTAGACTTTAAGGGCAGAGTCCCATCTTATTTGTTCCAGTGGGTAGCCCAGTGCCTGACACTTGATGGTGTTTGATAAATGCTTATTGAGTGAATGAATGAATCTGAATAGAGAGGCATCAGTAGAAGGGTGGTTGGGTAGCAATGGAAGTGAGGGGAAATTAGGGAAGTTAGATACTGCCTTAGGGGAGTCTGTAGATATGATCCATAGACTGAAACAAGCACCCTGTTTCAGTGGCAGGTATGTCTTCCAAGGAGAGATGGGTACGGAAGTTATGTAGCCCAGTTTGAATTAGATTTAAATCATGCTAGTAACTCCATCTACTCTAATACTGTGCTTATACATGATATTCAAGACAGAACATGCTATCATTTACATATACACTCTGGTCTCTCCAACGCAACCATTCTCTTTCCTCTTCATGTTTGTTTAAGACCCCACTTATCTGCCCTAAGCCAGTAACAACCACAATAGCATCGAGACCTTGTATTTGTATAGCACTTGAACTTTATGAAATGATTTTATGCCACTTATCCCACCATCCAGAAGGGAAACTTTTGTGATATCCACCCATAAATAATGATTTGTTGTCATTATCAATCAAAGGAAGAGAAAAAATAGCATGCTGCTCTTCACCTCTCTTTCAGGTATGATTTTGCAGAGTAGCTGAGATGCTGTTCAACCTCCTCTCTCTCCCTGCTCTATTGGCCTCTGTAACTGCCTGCAATAGCAAGGCTCCAGGCAAATAATCAGGCTTAAAAAAAAAAAAACAGAAATCCAAACACAATGCCAGTCAGTCTCCATGTATTCAAGGTGAACCAGGCTACTCTAATTCTAAGGAATTGTACGTTCTGCCAGGAGAACTGCACCCATAGTGGCAGAAGCAGTTTGTTACTGCCACTACTACGGTTGCTCAAGGAAGGACTTGTGAAATGCAATTTTTCACACTGTTAATGCATTGCTTACACCAAGCAGCACAGTTGGGAGCCCTGGGATTCTTTTAAAGGCTTTGGTGAGAAGTCTGGAAACCTGACTATTAAAGAGAAAGCGAAAGGTGATGACCTGGATCCTACCAGCTAACTCTGCAGGGAACCCACCACAATTTATGTGTTTACCAGAGCTATGCTTCTGATGGTAATGGGTCCCCTGACAAAGTGAAGGATTTTTGCATTGCTGCACTTAAAGGAGACTAATAGCATGTCACCGTCAGCTTCCAATGCCTTTTCTGATGACCCATGCATAATAGCTTCCTGTGCATAGACCTCAAGCATCCATGACTCGCTTTGCAGCTCATACTTACATTGGAATGGAATGCTAGTCATTCCATCTGTACATCCTAAATTTCTATTATGAGCCTTGTGATACAGTTAATGGTTAAGTGCATTTACTTTGCAGTTTTACTGCTTGTATTCAAATCTCTGTTCCTCCCCTTTCTAGTTCTAAGTCTTCAGACAAGTTATCCTCTCAAAGCCTCAGTTTCCTCATCTTTAAAATAGGGATAAAATAGCAACTGTTTATCATGAAAGATTAAGTAAGATAATCAATGAACAGTGCCAGGCACAGTAAATTATAACTATTTTTATTGTCTTTTTTAAATAAGATCTAAGCTTGTGGTTTTATGAGATGGTATTTTTTTATTAAGATTAATGCATAGAAATTATAGGGAGATGAGGCTTCAATTTCAGTAAGGTGTCTCTTTCCAGGCATTAAGCTCTGCCCTAGATGAAAGAAAGTGCATGCCTTCCACAAACATTTATCAACGACCTATTATATACGAGGCACGAGGCTCCAGGTAGATCAGTTGTCTGTCATTGTATGTGTTTAAGTGTAGACCCAGGGCATAGTGTATCTTTTACCACAGAAAAACTAATAGCAGCCTAGTGGGCTATTCTAGAGAGAGTTTTAATCAGATTTCTAGGCTGACTCATCAGCTTGCACCCACGTGAATCAACCCAAAGTTGTGTGGGGCCATTTCATTCTAATAGGTATCAGTATCATAAAGAAGGATAAAAGAGAAAGGGGAGGGGAGAGTAGAGGAAAAACTATATAATTGCCTATTCTGAATGGCTTGAAAGTCTCACCTGAAGAAACACGCAACATAACTAAGGCCTCTGGCTTCCATTTAAGAAAATGCTAGAACAGCTCAATGCCTTTGCTGCCCAGCACTCCCAGAGTTTTTTCTTCTGTCGCCATTACTATTTTACTGAAAAGTGCTAATCATTATTGCAGGTCTTCAGTATCACAATATGGAAGGGAAATCACCTCTGTGTCTCCAGCTACTTTTCTTTTTATATGGACACTTGAGAGGTGGGTGCAGAAAAAGGGGTGGGTAGGCAGGGGCATTATATAAATAGACAAGTCACAATTGTGTACTCAGCATTGCTTCAGGCCAGCCAAAGCCATTCCACCTGACGAGTTCCCAAAGCCCTCCCTTGAGGACACAGAGAACCTGGGGAATGAGCAGCTGCTAGGCTGAGAAGGTGGTAAGGCAAGCTGACAGCCCAAGCAGAGCATGCGGTTAGTGGGTGAGAATGTACCAGGGGAAGAAAACTGGCAAAGGAAGGAAAGACTGAAAAAGGCCCACAAGTTACATTCTGAGAAGGCAGCCCACCGAGTGAGCTCGAAACAATATGCTCCCAGATGTCCCTTTTGTGTTATTCATCTGCAGCCACGGTTCTCAAACTTGCATATGCATATGAATCACCTGGAAATCTTGCTAAAATGCGAATTCTGATTCTGTAGGTCTGGAGTGGAGCCTGAGATTCTGCATTCTGACAAGCTCCGTGAACAGTCTGCAGACCCCACTTTAAGTAGCAGTGTGCTAGGCCAGGGGTCAACAAAGTACAGTCTGCAGGAAATCTGGCCAGCTGCCTATCTCTGTAAATAAAGTGTTATTGAGCACAGTCATGCCCATTTTTTTACATATTGTCTGTGGTTGCTTTCACTCTACAAAGACACTTGAACAGTTGCAACAGAGAGAAACCTTATGGCACACAAAGCCTAAAATATTAACCCTCTGGCCCTTTACAGAAAAACGTTCTGACCCCTGTCCTAGAGGATACTTGGTGTTGAAACTAAGAAAAAAATGAGAAAATGGTGTTCTGTTGGCCTGAAGGAAGTGTATCATAAATTTCAAAGAATAGAAGGAAAGTTCTTACTTTGATCAAAAAAAAAAAAGAGAGAGATAATTTTAATACAGAGATTTGGAGGAGATACACAGACTGTCTATAAGTGGATTGAAGGCAGAAATAGTCTAGAATTCTCTGGCCCCTTAGAAATATTCTGTAACGCTGAAAAGAAGAACTAGTACAATCTCGTGTGTTATCTAAGTTGAAAGTAGCATGCTAAAATGTCTTAGGTCAGTTTCTCTAGAGAAGCAAAATCAGTGAAGCATACATACACACACACACATATGTATACATATACCACACACACACCCACATATATATATATATATATATATATATATATGTACAGAGAGAGATTTATCTCAAGGAAATAGTTCATGAGGTTGTAGTGGCTGGCAAGTCCCAAGCCCGTGGATCAGATGTCAAGCTGGAGGCTTCTCCTGACTCATGTAGCTACAGGGGCTGATGAACCCAACACTGGCAGGTAAGGTAGCAGGTTGCTGGCTCATAAACTGTGGAGGCCAACAAATCCCAAGGTGGACAGGCAGTACAGCAGGCCACTGGCTCAAATCCCAAAAACTGGAGGTCAGATGATGTGGAGCCAGATGCAGGATCCAGAGCAAGCCTCTTCACTATCTCATCGTGGCTTCCTTAGCTCCTAAAAGAGTTCTTTATCTTCAATGAAGAACCTATAGCAACAATAATCCAACCTTAAGTTTTCATGGCACAGCATGCTTTCCAACTTGTTTTTCACATGCACTCTAACATTTGATCTCCACATTAATCCTCCAATGTAAGTAAACTAATTCAATTTGATGCAAAGAAGCAGCGATGTACAATCTTCTCTCAAGGAGCTCACAAGCTAATCAGAGAGAAAGAGAAATAAACATCACACATGGTGTGATAAATGCTAATAGAGTAGACAGGCACAGGTGCAGTTCAGAGGAGGGGATGGGCTGTGGAGAGTTGCTTTCCAGAATTTACCTTCCAGACCTTTTAGTTGGGATAAGTGTTGTGGTGAACAAATGAGAAGATTTCCACCACGGAGATAATAGAACCAAAATTCGAAAAAGAAATAAAATACTAATGACAGCATTTTATAGAGAATGCTCTTATGAGGTAGATGTTTTCCTCATATAGGAAATAAGAAAATTGAGGCTCACAATTGATATAGACTAATTAGTTAATGAAGGCAGGACTCATACTGAAGTCTTCTAATTCCAAACATTGGTCGTTTCTACTTCTATATTAGCTTTCCAATGATGATGTTTTTCTTCAGGAATGATGATTTAATGTGATTATAATGACAAGGATGATAATGATGGCTAATGTTTATAAAGTGTGCTTTCTATGTGGTAAACCCCATTTTCCAAAGACGGGTATCAATGCATGGATGTTAAATGGTACAAGATATCAGCTCAATGTAGTAAAAATCTCTGGAGCTGTCCAGCAAAAGAATAGGTTCTTAAGTTGCCCAGCAAAACAATCAGCTCTCTCTTAAGGGAATTGCCTACATTAAAGTTGAATTCACAAGATGTTTCACATCAGAGATTGTTTTGCATTGGCTGAGAGGTCAGACTGGATGAATTCTAAAACCTTTCAACTCTATGTCCCTCCAAAAAATGACGTTTCCGGGGCCACCCAGTTACTCAGCCCAGCCAGAGCTAGAACCTAGATCTCCCAGTTCTCTTTCCTCTACCTCCTCCTGTTGAGACTATTAATATCAGATGTAAGTGGTGGGATGACTAATGAGGGGCTTTCTATTCTTGAAGCCAAGTGGAGTCCGGTAGATACAGTCATATGTAGATAGTCGTGATTCTCAATGGAACCCTGTAAGGGACTGAATGAGTCTAAGTTGAGCAACTGAGAGATTTCCTCACTCTCTCAGTCATTAAGATACCATTCTCCAATTACTTTTCCATGCCATTTAGAAGTGTTCTTGGGTTCTTTTTCAGGAATCACTCAAATGGCCTACATCATGCTTAGGCCCTTTTTTATTATTCGCTACTTCTCCCTTCCTCCTTTTTTTTTTTTTGTTTAATTCCAATGCCATGTTACATAGCTTCCTATATCACAATTATCTAGCTATGGAAATATGTATGAGGAACCTGTGTGTGTATGAAACAAGATACAGTGAAACCTCAGGAAATAATGTAATCTTTTATTTTATAGCATATTGCAATATTTTAGGATACAATGGATTCAGTCACACGTTTTCTTTAAGGAATGACCTATCAACCCAATACTCTTTCCATCGTAACTCAAAAAGCACTTACTGCACATCTCAGCTCTGAGCCTAGTTCCCCACTAGGTACGCAAGCAAAAGGAATGTATTACTTAATGAGATCGGTACTGTAATCTTAAGGGGTTTTACACTCATTGAAGGAACAGGAGATTTGCAAGGATGCAGCCAACTGTTAGAGAAAAAAAAAACAGAAGACCAAAAGAAGTGGAATAGACAGTAAGTAAGTGCTGCAGAAGGGGCTTCAAAATTGAATGGGAATTTTAATGACTTTAATTTGCATACTTCAGCCACATTATAGGTTGACTACAATACCCCTGATAATTGATTCATTCATTCTGTCTTGACAGCAGCCAAATGGTTGATCAGTCATCATGCCATATAATCAGAATACAAGAACCACATCCCATTTGAGTGAGATTAGCTGGCTACTGCAGCTACTTTATGATTTCCCTGTAATGCTTGTTTCCTATAATGCTTCTATAATACAAAACCTAATGATTTTTTTTTTCTTTAACCTGCGTGGTCTCCAGAGGTGGTACATCTGATTCAGTCTCTAAAGTAAGGTAAACAGTGTGGTTTGGAGGTCAGCACAGCAGGTTAGAAGGCAATAGACACAGCTGTGCAGCCAAGGAAAAGGCTTAGGATTCTTTTGAAGCTGAGTTTGGTTTTGTGGTGCCAGAAAAAGGAAATCAAAAGTACTGATACTCCTCACCCTTACTCTAAATACAGATTTTCATAAATTAGTCAAACAGCTCTAAGAGTTGGTTTATCTTGAGGTTAATCTCAGATGAGAAATTAGTGTTTAATTAATTTTAGTCGAGTTAAGAGGTGGCAGATATGCTTCCTTTCTTTTTGTTTAATTGGAACCTAATTACAAAGAGGTCATTTATTCATTCATTTACTCGTTCAGCAAATTATTTGTTTAGCTATCGAAAGTCATCTTTTTTTTAACTAAAGCAAAATTTACTAGAACGTTCTTAATTTCAGTCATCTGCTTTTCTCTCCAGTGGTATCACCCTTGCCTTGAGTGAATATTTGAGGACACTTACATAAGAAAATATTTGCCACCGGTAACCACTTTCTAATTAGTAAAAATGCCCAATCAGTGCTTTTTGAATTCTAAATGACTTTGACATAATGAAGTAATATTCTAGATTAGTTTAAGTAAGCTTTAGTTAAGTAAGTAAATTTTCACCAACTAACAAATGAACTTTCTCCCTAAATTGGTAATTAAACCCTCACCATGCCATACTGTTACTTCTTTGTTCCTCAAGATCAGTGGTTCTCTAACTTGCCTGTGCACTGGAATCACCTCAAGAATTTTTTTAAATGCTGATGCCTGGTCTTCACTCCCAGAGAGACTGATTTCCATCCGTCTGGGGTCAGACCAAGGTTTTGTTTTATCACCCTAATTGTTCCAAATGTGCAGCCAGGATTGAGAACCACCACTTTAAATGATGAGAACACAAACATTTGATCACGTCTCTCCTAAGCTGTTAGATAAAATCCAGAATCCCTAATATGGCTCCAGTGACCTCCAAGATCTGGCCCTGGCCAACTTCTCTATCTCTTCTCAGTCCCTCAGAAGTGCACTTGCCATGCTCCACGCCTTCAAACCTGCCACTCTCAATTCTGTCTGTGGTCTTTGGCACAAGCTGTCCTCTGTCTGGAATGCTCTTCCCCCCACCTCTTCATTTGTCCGGTTTATAACCAGTTGCCACTGAGCTGACTCTGATGCATGGCGACCCTATGCGTGTCAGAGTAGAACTGCATTCCGTAGGGTTTCCAGTGGGTGATTTTTTGGAAGTAGACCACCAGGCCTTTCTTCTGAGGTACCCCTGGGTGGACTGGAACCTCCAAACTTTTGGTTAGCAGCCAAGAGCATTAACCATTCACACCATCCAGGGACTCCGCCCAATGTCTACTGATACTTAATTTTGGCCCAGAGTCACTTCCTTAGGTAGAACTTTTTTGACCCTATCCCACGACATTTACCTAACCCCTTACTTGTTCATTGTATGAAGACTCTAAGGATCTTGAGGGCAGGAACCTTGTCTATCATTTTAATTACTATGTTCTTAGCACCTAAGACAGTGTCTGGTCCATAATAGCTGCTCAGTAGCTATTACTGAATCAGCTAGGGTCATCAGAAGAAAGAAAACATACCAGTAATCTGAACATGAAAAATTTAATATAAAAAAGTCTTAACTAGTAAAAGGTGATTAACTACTAAATGGGTCAGAGATGACTCATAGCAAATGTTGGCCACAGTTGCTAGCTCTAGAATGAGAAGAGTTTCAAAGGGAGGAATCAAATATTTAGAAGAGAACCCCTGTACCACCAAGGCTAAGATTAAAACCTCATTGAAGAGGGTGTGGCTGCCACCTGCTGAATGAAGAAAGTCTTGGGCTAATGTGCCATGGCCAGACTAGTGTGCTGGAGGTCGCATGCTGAAGTCTGAAGAAACTCTCCTGAGATGGAGTGCCACTAGGCCTCCCACTCTGCTGACAGCTGTGCCAGAAAAAGGAGAGCACTGGAGAGAGAAGGCCCTTTCTCTGCTGCTCCTGCAGTGTCCCTCTATCCCCCTCTATCGACAAAACCTAGCAATGCACCAGCGGGCAAAGGAGAAATGTTTATAGGATCTAGCCCTAGAGTCACAAAATAAGATTTAGAGCTGAGAGACAATCAATTGATAAGTGGCACAATAGATAGATGATAGATAGATAGATAGATAGATAGATAGATAGATAGATAGATAGATAGATAGATAGATAGATAGATAGATAGATAGATAGATAGATAGATAGATAGATAGATAGACAGATAGATAGAGACAGATATCCCTAGTAAAAACAACAAAAAATAGATCTTTTTGCAAATGTAAGAACCAACAGCACGCCCAAAAGGAAAGCTTTGTATAAGTTTGACATTCACTTTCTACTATTACATTTCTCATTACCTTTCTTTCTCTAGTCACAATCTGCTATTATCCTAAAACCCAAAACCTATTGATGGTTGCCTTTCCATCTGTCCTTATTAAAGTTGCACTTTTCTCACCACTGATCTGAAAAGGCCATGTAACTTGGATGAAGCCAAATCTTGGTGGTTTTGGCTATCTGTGAATTAGACACTAAATCCCTTTAATTCCAGTTTTCAGGAGATTCTGGTAGCAATGATGCAAGCAGTAAAAAAGCATATGCCAGAAAAAATAAATTAATCAGGATATTGCTGGTCATGCTCTCATATCATTAAGAATATTTGAGTGTCAAATGAAAGCTTTGATGCAAAAATTAGAGCACAGAATTGCAAGATTCTTTTTATCCTTGATCAGTTTTTTTTTTTTTTTCCCAGTGCTTATAACTTCTGCAGAACACCCACTGTGGCTAAAAAAAATTAGTTTTCTGCTATATTTAATAATCAAATAGTGAAAATAAAATGCATGTACCAGGAAGATGATCTTTTGCTTGTGTCAAGGACTGAATAAATAACCATCCATTCTAGCCTTCACCCATCATGGAAATGACTCACAATCACACGAATTTCTGAAGGCAATTAAACATGCTTGGAAACCCTCGTGGTGTAGTGGTTAAGTGCTACAGCTGCTAACCAAGATGTCAGCAGTTCAAATCCACCAGGCGCTCCTTGGAAACTCTATGGTGCAGTTCTACTCTGTCCTATAGGGTCACTATGAGTCAGAATCGACTTGATGGCAGTGGGTTTGGGTTTTTGGGGAGGGTTTTAAAGCACTCATGAATTTCTGGGAGGACAGTAAATGGTACGACCCTTTTGAAAGCCTTCATGAAGAGCAATTAAACAATATGCATAAATAAGGAAATAATCAAATATAGAAGAAAAGCTTTAGTATAAAGATATCTACCATAGCAATATTTATAACCTACACCCATTCCATGCAAATAAACTAAATGGACAACAGGAGAATTATGGCGCCACCTATGATGGACATTCACACAGCCACTGAAAATGGCATACAACAGGCTTTGAAGCGACATTATGAAATGATAATCTTATGCCATAACATAAAAACTATAATCATTTTATGTTGAAATAAATCATTTCAGGTAGCCATATTCATTTTATGAAAAAAGTGGATACAAAATCATGTCCATTAGATAATCACAACTGTACTCAAAAATGCATGGTAGAAAATCTGGTAGGATTTTTATCTTGTCTGTGGAATGATTTTCTATAACTACCAACACAGGATTATAAAAGAAAAAGGAGCAAATTTAAATTTTAGTAGATTGCCAAATTGTCCCCCAAAAAGAAGGTACAATGCATTTACTCTCCCCCAACAGTGAATTTTTCATATTTTCTAAATATTTTATAATGTGCATAGGTAACATTTATATTGAGAAAAATAGCTTTTAAATTTTGCTTTAAAACTCTCAGAGTCCAAATCTAGAGATATTGCCAATACTTTGATAAAATGAGTGAACTAACCGGGAGCCCTCCAGTCATTGTGAGCCCATATATATCAGAGTAGCACTGTGCCTTTTACAGTTCCAGTGGCAGATTTTTCAGAAGCAGACTGCCAGACCTTTCTTCCAAGGCACCTCTGGATGTGCTCAAAATTCTAACTTTTCAGTTAGCCTTTCAGTTAGAATTAGAGTGTTAACTGTTTTTACTGCCCAGGGACTCCAACTTGAATGAAGACTGTGTAAATGCCTGCTTCTTTTTCACTGCCACATTTTCTGAGTGTAAAAGATCATGTCTGGAATGTCAAGCTATGTTTAATTCATCCCATCACCATCTTTAATTGAACAAATATATGTGCAAATTACTAAATGAGGTTCTTCGGGGAGGGACATGAAAATAAATCAAAATGGAATCCTACCCTCAAATAATTCACAGTCTTATCACACATAAATAATGATAAAACTAGGTATGAAGAGCTAAGTGCCACCAAGGAGATAAAGGGTGTACAGGTGTATACTATGATTTGTGATATGTATAGATAGGTAGCCAAAGCAAAAGGAAAAAAATGATGAAGTAAAAGAGCTGAACAGAAGATTCCCAAGGGCAAATCGAGAAGACAAAGTAAAGTATTATAATGACATGTCCAAAGACCTGAAGTTAGAAAACCAAATGGGAAGGACACATGCAGCATTTCTCAGGCTGAAAGAACTAAAGAAAAAATGCAAGACTCCAGTTGCTATGTGGAGGAATTCTACAGGGAAATATTAAAAACGATGTGGGAAGCATCGAAAGAAGATAAAAGAATAAGCAGAGTCACTATACCAGAAAGAATTGGTTGATGTTCCACCATTTCAGGAGGTAGCTTGTGATCAAAGAACTGATGGTACTGAAGGAAGAAGTCCAAGCTGCACTGAAGGCCTTGTTGAAAAACAAGGCTCCAGGAATTGACGGAATAACAATTGAGATGTTTCCACAAACAAATGCAGCATTGGAATTCCTCATTCATCTATGCTAAGAAATTTGGAAGACAGCAACCTCGCCAACCGACTGGAAGAGATCCATGTTTATGCCTATTCCCAAGAAAGGTGATCCAGCCAAATACAGAAATTATTAAACAACATCATTAATATCACATGAAAGTAAAATTTTGCTGAAGATCATTCAAAAGTGGCTGCAGCAGTACATCCACATGGAACTGCCAGAAATTCAAGCTAGGTTCAGAAAATGACGTGGAACCATCTGATGTCAGCTAGATCCTGGCTGAAAGCAGAGAATACCAGAAAGATGTTTACCTGTGTTGTATTGACTATGCAAAGGCACTTGACTGTGTGGATCATAACAAATTATGGATAACATTGTGAAGGATGGGAATACCAGAACACTTAATTGTGCTCATGAGGAACGTGTACTTAGATCAAGAGGCAGTCTTTGAACAGAACAAGGGGATACTGCGTGGTTTAAAGTTAGGAAAGGTGTGCATCAGGGTTGTATCCTTTCACCATATTTATTCAATCTGTAGGCTGAGCAAATAATCTGAGACGCTGGACCCTATGAAGAAGAATGTGGCATCAGGATTGAAGGAAGACTCATTAACAAGCTGTGATGTGCAGATGACACAACCTTGCTTGCTGAAAGTGAAAAGGACTTGAAGCACTTACTGATAAAGATCAGAGACCACAGCCTTCAGTATGATTTATGCCTCAACATAAAGAAAAAAAAAAAAAATTCTCACAACTGGATCAATAAGCAACATCATGATAAATGGAGAAAAGATTGAAGTTGTCAAGGATTTCATTTTACTTGAATCCACATTCAATTCCCATGAAAGCAGCAGTCAAGAAATCAAGCGATGCATTGCACTGGGCAAATCTTCTGCAAAAGGCCTCTTTAAAGTGTTGAAAAGCAAAGATGTCACTTTGAAGACTAAGGTGCACCTGAACCGACCCATGGTGTTTTCAATCACCTCATATGCATGTGAAAGTTGGACGATGAATAAGGAAGACTGAAAAAGAAATAATGCTTTGAATTATGGTGTAGCGAAGAATGTTGAATATACCATGGACTGCCAAAAGAACAAACAAGTCCGTCTTGGAAGGACTATAATCAGAATGTTCCTTAGAAGCAAACATGGCAAAATTATATCTCACATACTTTGGACATGTTATCAGGAGGGACCAGTCCCTGGAGAAGGACATCATGCTTGGTAAAGTAGAGACTCAGTGGAAAAAAGGAAGACCCTTAATGAGATGGATTGACACAGTGGCTGCAACAATGGGCTCAAGCATAACAATGATTGTGAGTATGACACAGGACCAGGCAGTGCTTCATTCTGTTGTACATAGGGTCGCTATGAGTTGGAACTGACTCAACAGCACCTAACAACAACAACTACATAAGTATGAACTGAGTAGTAGTCAATCTTGATTGTAACCTAGAAAACTTCTTGTCAGGAATACAAGGACATAGCCTGTGCCAATTCTATGTTCTCACCTTTGTTCTTGAAAATGATAAACCTCCTGTGACACTTAAATTCAAGAATATTTTCTATTGTCCATCCTTGCTCATGGGATTACATTTATGAGCAACCAGACATGGTACTTGATGCTAGAAACGCATACATCAAATAAAAAGATAAGTCAAGGCAAGATGGAATAAGATATTAAACAGTTCCTCCGAACTCTACGTGCTCACACTTTAGTGAAATAAGAATTCAAATGATCAGAAATCAAAATGCAGTTTGAGTAAATACCTAGGAGTGGAATAGTTGAATCATATGCTAGGTATACTTTTAACTTTTTAATAAAGTGCCAAACTGTTTTCTAATAGGTGTGTTGTACTATCTCATATTGGCTTTAATGTGCTTTTCCCTAATGACTAACATTGTGCATTTTTTTACCTGCTCATGTGTCATCCATATGTCTTCTTTGGTGATGTGTCTGTTCAAACCTTTTGCCTATTTCTTTATTGGGTT
Organism: Elephas maximus indicus; assembly: GCF_024166365.1. Taxonomy (NCBI): domain Eukaryota; kingdom Metazoa; phylum Chordata; class Mammalia; order Proboscidea; family Elephantidae; genus Elephas; species Elephas maximus. Next base: position 37,402,904 of record NC_064827.1, on the reverse strand, counting down.
GTTTGGCTTCCTATTATTGAGTTCTGAGGGTTTTTAAAATATATTCTGGTTGCAAGTCCTTTTCCAGATATATGCTTTGAAATTATTTTCTCCTTGTCTTTTCATTCCCCTAACTTGTACATAAACATTCATAGAAACCAAAAACTGGAAATAATGTAAATGTTCATCAACAAGTGAATGGATAACCAAATTGTGGTATACCTATACAATGGAATATGACTCAGCAATAAAAAGAAATGAACTACTAACATATGCACCAACATGGATGAATCTCAAAATAATTATGCTGAGTAAAAGAAGCCAGACAAAAAAGAATACAAAAATTTATCAGATATTTAAAAGAATACATTCCATTTTCATAAAACTCTCAAAAATTCAAGTTAGTCTATAGCTACAGAAAGCAGATCAGTGGTTGCCTGGGGAGGCTAGGGGTGGGGGGAGAGGGAGGAGTGAGCAGGAGCGGTTACAAAGGGAAACTCTTGAGGATGGTGGGTCCACTCATTACCATGATTGTGGTGATGGGTTTACAGTGAAATCAAATGTCAAAGGCTATCAGGTAGTACAGTTTTAATATTGTATGTCAATTATACTCAATATAGCTGTTAAAAGTGCAGTGTGATAATTGTGACAATATAAATAATTACAGACTATTATAGAAGCTCAGAGAAAGGGCATCTAGTTTTAACTCACGGGTTAGGAAAGGCTTCCTGGAAGAAAAGGCACCCAAGCTGAGCCTTGAGACAAGAAGCAAGGTAGGAATGGTGTACGTGCTACCCACTTCCCATCCTAAGAACCAACAGACCTTATAATCAATCATAGGATTCTCTCTCCTGGAGACTTCATGCCACATCAGAGTCATTCTCAACACAGTACTCTAAGCAGGGAATAGTAATCTAATACATTTGTGATGAGAGGTAAATTTTATCTGCCATTCCTGGGATAGGACTTCTTCTGATTAAGGAGGTGTTCAACAGTCTTCAAATACCCAGAAACCCACTGCCGTCAAGTCGATTCTGACTCATAGCAACCCCAGAGGGCAGAGTAGAACTGCCCCAAAAGGTTTCCAAGGGAGGGCTGCTGGATTTGAACTGCTGACCTTTTGGTTAGCAGACAAACTCTCTTAACCAATGTGCCACCAGGACTCCAATCTTAGAATACTCTGTTTCAATTCTGGTTCCCCATTTAATCCATCGTAAAACCTCAGCGGATTGACCACAGGACTGCAATTGTTTCTAGAGTCTTCTCTTAACAGACAGTACTTGACCAGGTTGGAATTCCTCCTAGAAGAGCCTGAGATGGGAATTCTCTGATTTAGGTAGGACTCTTTTTTTTTTTTTTTCCTCAGGTAAAGCAGAGGACCAAGGAAAATGAGGGAAATCCTCAATGAGATGGATTGATGCAATAGCTGCAACAAGAGACTCAGACATACCAAAAATCATGAAGATGGCACAGGACCACGCAATATTTCTTTCTGTTATACATAAGGTTACCATGTGTCAGAGCTGACTCACAGCAACAACTCAGGTCACAGGGACAGCGAAACAGGATAGGGCAAGGAGAGCAGCTGAGAATAGATGTGGTCTCAGGTGGAACCTAATTTCAGCCTGACCTTATGGGTGCTCTGGAACAAAAACTGCACAGCACGTTACTTCTCATCTTTGTACCCTAGGTTAATCAGTCATTGGCTGTGGGCTACAGGGTGTGTGTATGTGGGCGGGGGTATCTATCAGAGGCCAGGAACTCTCCTGGCAAGGCGAGAGATTGGAGAGGGGGAGCCTGGAGGCTTTAGCAACCAACACTCAACTGCAGCTCAGGGGTGAGAGCCTCAGCCTGGAAAGGGGGATCAGGACTGGACACCAAGAGCTTTTACCACGGTAACTCACCCCCAGCCCCTTCTTCTTCTCATGTTCTGAACTTAAGGCTTTAGAACCAAAACCAGTACATCCAAACTCGTTCCCATCGAGTCAATTCTGTCTCACGGCGATCCCACGAGTTAGAGAGTAGAACTGCTCCACTGGGTTTTCTCGGCTGCAATCTTTATGGAAGCAGATGGTCAGGACTTTCCTCTGTGGAGCTGCTGGGTAGGCTTGAACCACAAACTTTTAGGTTAGCAGCCAATCACAAACCACTTGGGCCACCCAGGAATTGGGATCCTAAATTGAAATGTCTGTGAAAAGAGGCATGCAAATGAATGAGATGGACTGCATGTACAAAAAATATTTCTCTACTTTAACAAAAAAAAAGCACAAGTGTGATAATAAATAACTCTGAGAGGTGACTGAGGCTCAAGGAGAGAGTAGGGAGAACTGGGGACTGGTTGGCTGGAGGGCATACTCTGCTCTGGCCTGTGTTTTCACAGAGTAACAGAGATCTGGCACTGCAGAATCTTCCATTTTTTTAAGAAAACCAACTATCTTAATTGTAATATGAAGGTTCCCAATTTTTGACTATCGGCCCAAATTAATAATAATTATTATTAAAAAACATTGTTCACAGGTCAGAGTTGACTCATGGGTAACCAGCTGGCAATCTCTAGTTGTTGCTGGGTGCCAGTGAGTGAATTCCAACTCATAGCAACCCCACGTGATAGAACAGAACTGCCCCATAGGGTTTTCCTGACTGTAATCTTTGTGGGAGCAAATCTCCAGGTCTTTCTTCCATGGAGCCACTAATCATTGTGCCATAAGGGCTACTGATCTCTACTTTATGGAAGTATAAGAACATAGCTGCTCTCCAAAAAAAAACTTCCCACATTTTTAGAGTCCAAAATTAGTAAGTTGGCAGCAGCAAATAGACATCCTTACTCCACTGTATTACAGAAATCTAAGAATCAGGTGTAATATAGAAAGCAGCATAAACCTCTACAAAACCAAACCCATTGCCATCAAGCCAATTCCAACTCATAACTGCCCCATAGGGTTCCCAAGGCTGTAATCTTTATAGAAACAGACTGCCGCATCTTTCTCTTGCATAGTGGCTGGTGGTTCGAACTGCCGACCTTTCAGTAACAGCCAAGTACTTAAACACTGCACCACCAGGGTAGAAAGAACCAGAGAGACAACATATTAGGAAAAGAAAATACACAAGGCATGCTACAAACTGTCCACTCACACAAGGGAAATTCGTAGAATTGTGCATCCTAACTTTTGGGCAGTATATTTAGAGCTCTTTGAGGATCCGATTAACACTGTGGGCTCTCTCTTCAGAAACATATGCAGAGATGGATGTGCACACATACAAACGTGTATGCAATTCCAGAGGGTTTGTGGACCCCCTGAAGCCCCTGGGTGGACTGCAAGTTAGGAGCTCCTGAAATGGAGGCAGAGAGAAATAAGATAGAGCAGACAGAGAAAATGAAAGATGGTATCACACAGAGAAGAGCAACTGCGGTTTCTTCCTCTTCGCTTCACAAAGAAAGGCATGAACAGCTGGTTTCAGAAACCTTCCAGGATTCTAACCTTCCCTCTGAGAAGGTGTCACAAATGGTGAAGATGCTGAGGAGGGAGGATGCTATAGGCCCGTGGATGATGCCCTCAGGTGAGGCCTTGGGGATGATGATTCCACAGAGGCGCAGCCTCTCCAGCCTCGTGAATGAAGAAAGGACATCCCAGGTTGGCATTTTGGTGGCAGGGGGAATTTGGCTTCTTCCTTATGAAGGTGCTGATTTGATGCTTATTTGATTTGACTTGATTTGATTTCCAGAAGTTAAATAAGTTAACTCAAATATACTCTTTGTTAAGAGATATCGTTAGGAGTGAGGGGGGAGGAGACTAGGCCAACCTTGGCCATGTCTGTGACGTGAATTGCCTGTGGCAGGTGCTGGACACTGGTGCCACACCCAGATGTCATCACGGCCACCCTATGAGAGTCACTAAGCAGTGACAAAGAGGGCCACTAAGCCTGATTCCAAATCTAGAGCAGGAGCACACTTTTCCTGGAGGCCACGAGGCAAAGCCATCCCGCTGTAAACGCTTTCTGCCAGCTGCCAGGTATGTCTCTGAGCATCTCAATTTTTCTGTTCTGTTAAAATGGAGCTATGTTGTTGCTGTTGTTAGGTGCTGTCAAGCTGATCTGGAATCACTGCAATGCCATGTGACAGAGTAGAACTGCCCCATAAGGTTTTCTAGGCTGTAATCTTTGTGGAAGCAAGTGGCCAGGTCATTCTCCTGCGGAGCCACTCCCTGGTAGGTTCGAACCTCCAATCTTTCCGTTAGCAGCTGAACACTTAACCACTGTGCCACTAGAGCTCCTAAATGGAGCTATAATATCTATCAAATAACAAATATTTATTGAGTACAAGGCACAGAGCCCTGGAAAAACATGGGTTGCCTTCCCTCCATGCCAAGGGAAGTACCAGGATTTGATTGGGAAAGTAATGATGTTATCTAACTACTCCACAAATATGTTGCTGCAGGTGATACTGGCAAAGGTATCCATTTAGTTCAGATTATTTCCCACCACTCCTTTCCCTTTAAAATGCATGAAATAAAAGCTTCCTCTTTTCGTTTGAGAAAAACAGAGAACCCTCATCACTGTCTGGTATATTCTTCCTTGGGCTTTTTAATTGCAGAAGCAATTTTAAACTCTGTCAACATCGGCCTTATTAACCCAGATGGTGTTAATTTACCAGAGCTCTTTTCTCTACTTAGCATCAGTGTTACCTTTGCATTAAACAGAAGTTGATTCCTTATTCCAAATCCTACCACAGTCCCCTCCGAAGACACACTTTCTACTAGCGACAACCTGCCTGGTATGTAGATCAGCTCATGGAGATGAAGTGAAATCTCTCAGGAGGCAGAATAACGTAGTTTAAAGAGGCCCACATCGCACACATCCGCCTGTATCCAGAGGGCTGGAGCCATTACGGAACAACGCAATTCACACTGTGTTTCAATACTGCGGTGCTTTTAGATTGCTTCCCAGTAAATACAACTCCTGACAGCCGCCTGTAATTGACTATGCTGCCTTGTCCAGCAGATACTATTGTTTTTATTTGTAATGAAGCTGAGAACTCGATTCTCAGCAGCCTTTTAAAGTCTCTTAGAGGCTATTCCATAAAATTGAAGTTTTTCTGTCCTATTAAAAACTTTTTCCCAAAGTACAAGGGTTTGAAGCCAGCCCAGCTTGATAATTGACTGGGAGGGATCAGGCTAGATGCATCCTGGCTGCTTGATGAGGGAGCAAAGATCAACTCACGTTTCTTAAGCACTTACTATGTGCCAGGCCCTGTTCAAGGGAGTTTATACATGGATTGAACATACGTTACATTCAATTTTATTCTCACAACCAACCTCAGAGAAAGGCAATGCTATCAACACTTTGAACCACAATGAAAGCTCTGGAGAGTCCCAGGCATTGACGTAATTAGAAAGGACACAAGTTTGGGGGTAGGTTTAAACCTTTCCACTGTCTCTTACTAGCTATTAGCCCTAAGGGTGAGTCAGTTTCCTTATACCTGTTGTTGTTGAGTAAGGTCAAGTCAATTCCAACTCATAGAGACCCCATGTGACAGAGTAGAACGGTCCCACAGAATTTTCTCAGCTGTAGTCTTTACAGAAGCAGATAGCCAGGTCTTTCTCCCACAGGTAGGTTCCAACCACCAACCTTTCAGTTAGCAACCTAATGTTTAACCATTGCACTACCAGGGCTCATAGAGAAATAGAATACTCAAGGCTGTAGGATTAGTTTAGCTAGTGAATACAGAAGCTCTCAGCATGTTGTCAGGCACATAAAAGTAGTTTTGTTCTCAGGACTCTTTCTAAAGCTTGTGTGCGTGTGTGTGTGTACACCACATGCCTCTGAGCTTGAAACCAATGTGTAGGAAGTTCTTACTGGTGACTGCCCTAAAACATAAAGCCCAGGAAAGTTCTTCTTTGGGCCTTATTTCCTTCTCTGCCCCTACTTTTTAGCAAATGCTCTTCTATGCTCTCATCCTGCCCTTTCCCCCTCCCCTTCTCTGCTCGCCTACCTCCTCTCCTTTCCCCACCAAATGCTCCCTCCTCCCAGGATGCCAATCTGATTCCCCCAGTGGGGACTCTTTGTCACGGAAACCTGAGGGGCACCCTGGCATCACGACACCCATAAGCAGCCACTGGGCCCTGTGGGAAGCTGAGCTAGTTACTTATGTAGACCTTATTTTCAAAACCCTTGGCAGAATTCTAATTTCTGTGAAACCACTTCATTGTTTGTGTTTAAGAGTCTATTTTAAAATGGACCCTACTGATTTGAGATGAAGGTGTCATATCTACACGATCCCACCAAGTCCATTTCAACCACAAAGACAAGGCCTGCACCAAAGCCCTGAGGGCAGTCAGTAATCACACATGTGACTTCTTCTGGTTCCGCTCAATTACCGCAATCACCTTGTTTCTTTGAGTATTGACACGCAATTTTCCATGCCTGTTTTCCTTGCTTGGTCTTTGTCTACTTATTGGCTGGAAAATCAATGTATGTACTCTATTCTTGCACCTCATGAATCTGAGAAAATTGAGGAAACTAACACTTCTGTGGCATAATTCCCTTAAATGCTGAAGGCTCTGGTCACAATCAAAGCTCGTTGTATATCATGGTCTTGTTCTCCATTCTGACCCAAATGTAACAGCAATCATGGTGGGAGCCTTATGGAGTACTTCTGTGTGTTGGGCACTGTGCTAAGCCCTTTTCACAACAACCCTGAGAGGCTGATAATATTGTCCTCATTCTGTAGATGAAGAAACTGAGTTTCAGCAGCCTCTTCAAAAACAAACATAAATTTATAAGGAATGAAATGTCTTCTAAGGAGCCTATGCATGAGCTATTGCAGTGGAAAGACGGTGGACTTCAAACCAGATAGTCCTGAGCTCAAATTCCAGACACGCATGAGCTCAGTGCCCGAGAAAAGTTGCTTTACCTTGAGAAGCCTCAGTTTCCTCACCTCCAAAATGGGAATAACAATCCCTATTACACAGGGATCGTTGTAGAAGTCATTGTAGGGATAAGTAAGCGAATGTACAGAATAGAGTCTGGACCATAATAAAACCTCCCCAAATGTTAATTACTTTCTCTTTGTTATGATTATAACAAGCACATATAGAGAATATGAGAGGCTATAAGTTAAAAAGCAAAGATGTCACTTTGAGGGCTAAAGGGATCCTGACACAAGCCATGGTATTTTCAATCACTTCATGTGCGTAGGAAAACTGGACACTGAATAAGGAAGACTGGAAAAGAATTGATGCCTTTGCATTATGGTGTTGGTGAAGAATACTGAACCTCCCATGGACTGCCAGAAGAACAAACAAATGTGTCCTTGGAAGAAGTACAGCCAGAAGGCTCCCTAGAAGTGAAGATGGCAAGACTTCATCTCATGTAATTTGGACATGTTATCAAAAGGGACCAGTCCCCAGAGAAGGGCATCATATTTGGTAAAGTAGAGGGTCACAGAAAAAGAGGAAGACCCTCAATAATGAGATGGATTGGCACAGTGGTTGCAACACGGGCTCATGCCTTACAATGACTGTGAGGATGGCACAGGACCAGGCAGTGTTTCATTCTGTTGTACATGGGGTCACTATGAATTAGAAACGACTTGATGGTACCTAACAACGATACAAGTATACTGTCAGATATTTTGGCTATGTCATCCCATACCCCAACCAGCTGGCCTTTCAGCGTGCTAACCAAATTTGAAAATGTATATTTATTACCCAGACACCATTTAGGGCCATTATAGTCTTGTGGAGATCCATCTCAGTTCACAGCTCATTGGCCCAAGTAATCATTAAAAGCTAATAAGAGTATGTTTTGTCACTTCAGGGGTCACGCATGAGTAATAAGTCTTTGCACTACAAATCCGCTTGCAACATTTGTTTTTAACTCATTGCATATTTCTGCAGTGGATTTTTAACTTAATTCCTTTTGTCTTTGTTTATCTTAGAAGGGAGAGTGAGTTAGCTCAAAGAACCCATCTTTCCTGCAGTCATGTTGGCTGTCTGGTGAGCCCAGATAGACCATGCTTTGCTGCGTGGAGGTGACACCTGGATGAATCTGTGCATCCCAGGCAAACTCACACCCTTGAAAATAAAGGCTGAGAATAGGAATGCTGACACCACCTTAACACAAACAGCACAAATGCAGGGCTGTAATTTTCTCTGCTACTTAATCTCCTGCTACAAAAACCTCTGTTGCTTAAGGGAATTCTTCATCTAGTCCAGAAGAAAAAAATATTCTCTCAAGGATGTAATAAGTTAACAAACCAAATTAGTATGTGGTAGGGTTTTGTGGCTCTTATCATCCACATTAACCTCAGGGCTCTCCTGGGCTAATATCTTTAGTTGTGCTGTTTTTTGCTTGCTGTCTCCAGACCACTAACCTTATTTCTCTATGGGGAAATTGACAGCTCTGCTCTTTGCGAATCTCCTTCAGATTTTCATTCTTTTTGGTGGAGCTAAGCCTTCAGTTTCCAAGGTCAAATGAGCTAAGCCCCTTCTGAGAGGAGCTTACTTCTGACTGACAAAATAAGGGGCTACTCTTTTTAGCAGACCCTTGCACAGGCATCATTAAAACACTTCTCCACCATTTGAAACGCAACTTTCTTCTCTACATACACTTGAAGACCCTCAGAAGAGACACATAGAACGGCAGCGCCACCTGCTGGTTCTTAACTGCAGCGTAATATTTGCAGCAGTGCCATCTTTGGGTCTCTGCTTTTGCATTAGAGAATGAAGTCGACTTACTTTGAGATCTGTTATCCACATGAGGAACGAAGTCCAGCTCATCATTAAAGAGGTCTTTTTTTAAGTCCCCTTCCTAATGAGGTGCTTCATTTTTAGAGCCTAAATTTTGAGATGGAGGGGAAAATAGGAAAGTCAAAATAGGAAATACATAAAACGTTTCTTGTGGGCTCCTGATGGCATCTTCTCTGAACCTCTGTGGGTGTTCCTGTTCAACCTGATGTGTGTCATGTTGGCTGACAGGAGCCTATTTGCATAGTTGACACCATGGCGTACGGTCAGCTTCTACCTCTCTATCAGAGGGGAAAATAATGGTCCAAAAGTGATTGTTACCTTATGCAGAAGCTTTCCCTTAACTTGTAGGAAAGCTGCCTCATAAATATAACATGATGACAAAAACGCCTCGACACGGGAATTGCATGTGACACCACGAGTGCCTTAGTGATCAGCTGACCAGTTGTTTGGTGCTGTTTCCAAGGAGGCCAAGATCATAAATTTAACTCCAAGGGCAAGTTTAGAGATGTTCTGTTCCACAGAGAGGGAGAACTGACATTTACAGGTATAAGGTGCCTTCATGTATATATGCCGTCCCATTTAATTCTACCAACTATCCAGTGAGGAAGACATCATCACTCCCATTTACAGAGGAGGAAACTGAGGCCCCAGAGATTAATCAATTTGCCCAAGGTGGCGAGCCAGTAAGAGATGATCCTGGAATTCAGATTCATATCTGTCTGAATTCATACCTTGTGTTCTGAAAACCACAAATACACCTTTATGCCAGGTTAGCTGTCTTGAAGAATGGCCCCCCTCATCACAAGATGAGCCGAATGAAGTATTGAAGCATGCTTCAAAATCCTTGTCCCCTTCTGCAGAAACAGCTTCATGGGCCTGCTCCTCAGTGATAAATAGTGTTCCCTTCACTAGTGACAGAAAAAAAAAAAAATGTATTAACTATCAGCTGCAACAAAGGAAGTTATAATATTCCCTTCCTACAGGAAAAGTTACAATTCATTCCAAAACTCACAACGAGCCCATTTCACCATACACACTCTCACTTGGCAGATCACATTATCTGATTTTCTTATCCAGAAAAATAAAGAACAGCATTCTCAAGATTTTGAAGTGACTTATCCCTGTTAGGAGACTTTAGGTCAGGAATTTTTTGAAAAGAATATCTATAAACCCACTTGGAAATCAGACGTGTCCCACCACTGCTTTGACACAGTTCTTTCAAGGTCACCAACAGCTTTCACCTGTATGAGCCAATGGTCAATTCTCAGTCCCTGGCAGCTCAGAGAGGAGAAATGACCCCCCAAGTTGACAAGACCAGTCAGAGGTTGGGCTAGACCTTCACTCTCCTGCCTCCTGGAGCAATGCACTCTCTATAGCAGCAGGCCGCCTTTCCTTGAGCCTCAGGGCCTTCAGATCCCTCACGGCATCCTCTCCATTATATTTTAGGTGTATTTTACAGCTTTTTATGTTATAAGAAATAATACAGGTATAAATGTGAAAACTATAGGAAAGGATGAAGATGAATATAAAAATCACTCATAATTCCACTATTCAAAGATGACCATTGTTAATATGTGCGTGTGTGTGTGTGTAAGAGAGACAAAGAGAGAGACGGAGATAATTTTTTTCAGTTTTTCCATTTGGGATATTCTTTATTCATGCATGCGTATCCTATAAGTGATATATACATATTCCTATGTAGATATCATTACCATGATGTTGTTGAGTCTACCCCCAACTCATGGTGACCCCACGCATGACAGAACAAAACACTGCCTGGTCCTGCACCATCCCCATGATCAGTTGCACGTCAGACCGTTGTGATTCGTAGGGTTTCCATTGGCTAATTTTCAGAAGTAGATTATCAGGCCTTTTATTCCTAGTCTGTCCTAGTCTGGAAGCTCCACTAAAAGCTTTTCGGTGTCATAGCAACACACAAGCCTCCACTGACAAATGGGTGGTGGCTGTGCATGAGGTGTATTGGACGCATCTCCCACACAGAATTCTATGAAGCACCACTGCCCTCTACCATCATCATACGTATCAGAATGGAGAAAATGGCGTAATCTTAACAGCTGACATCACAATTCATGTCAACGAAAGGAAAGACCTTGAAAAAAAAAATTGTTAAGTGCTGGGGTAGGATGTAAGCCCTGTCTGACCCCAACCCCTACTACCTCTCTCAATCCAATCCAAGAACTGAAGATTAGCTGGCACTGAGGCTTAGTGGAGCAAGGAAGATTGTAAAACAGAGGAAGAATTTAGAGCTTCTGAAGGCAATTCAAGGGGTAGACAATGACAGAAAGAGATGTGCAGGGAGAGGAATAGAAGGACGCAATGTGGAGGGCAAAAGGCTACACTCTTCACCAAGACCAACCACAACTTTCCCTGGAAGTTTAATAACCTCACTGGCCCTTGTCTGAGTTATGGCGGTGAAACTGGAGAAGACGATGAAGTTCTAGTGTAGAGCAGGACAGAGGCAGTGTGCAAAGAAGCCAGAACCCAAAGGCCTGTGATCAGAACAAGAGATACTGCTGAGGCCCAGGGGAAATTCAGGGGAGGGCTTTGAACCTTCCCAGTCTATGGCACTAGTAAATTCAAGGCAATTTAACCCAGACCTCAAAAGTTGCAGGAATCTCAATCAACAACTGAGTTACACATGGTTGAGATTATGCGGTTTTTATAGTTCTTTACATGTTCCCCAGTTCTCAGTGGTTAATCTCAAGCCTTTCCAGAAGATTCTAAAGACACTCCCACTTCGTTCTTCTCTTATGAATGGAGGTTTCGTAGCCTAGGAAGAAGATCATGATGGGGTTGGAGGAAACAATGCCTAGGCTTCTACAGATGGAATAAGAGACTATTCATTGAAGTCCTCCGAGAAGTAAACTACCTTCAGCCTAAGCTGCTGACAGGGGAAATTTTCCAAACTGTGGCAATATTTACTGTGTTATGTATAGTTAATAAGTTGGTGAGTCCTATGTGTACAGCTTGGAGTCCAGAATGTTTTAAATCAATCAAAAGCTCAGAAGAGATTCTTTTCCCAAGAGCTAAATAATATCCAAGTCTCTTCCAATCTACTGTATATGGATTTTCATCTATTGATTATGTCAGATGAGTTATTATGGAGCAGAAATTGATATTAAGGGCCTCTTGTAATACTCCAGGTGTGAGATGTTAGGAGTTTGAGTTAGGATGATGCAATAAAAAAAAAAAAAAAGATGCGTGTTACAGATGCTATAAAGGAAGACAACTTTGTGAATGGCTATCTGTAGAATTATGGAAGAATGAAGAATGAAATATGACTTCCTCCTTCCCAGACTGAGAATGAGTAAGAGAAGCAGAGGAGTAAGGGCAATTGGGTTGGAGAGAGAAAGTTAATGAGTTTTGTGTTATTTTTACAGAGGCCCCTAGCTAAGGCAGGTCAAGCAGTGAAAATGACCAGTAGTCAGATGGAGATGTGGGGCAGAAGTTGAGAAGGGAAGTCAGAGCCAGAGCTATAGGTTTGGAAGGTGTCCAGATGGGTCAATTGAAGTCAATAGTGTGGGTAAGATCTCCAAGGAAGGGAGGGTAAAGTCAATACACTCCATAACACACCCTTTAGCTTACTTGAAGAATTAATTCCTTTTCTCCTTTTCAAAAACGGTTATTAACAAAAGGCAGTGAGAGTCTTAGGGGATTTTCATTTCACTCTATGGGAAAGCAGTCTGACTTCAGCTCATGTGTTTCTAGAGTGCTTGATTCGAGTAACGCAGACAATCTGAGGTCAAAATCATGGGAGGACAAGAGAGGAGTTCTTTAAGTTTAGAGCCCTGGGTCTGCTTTGGATAGTCTAACAACAACAAAAAAAAAGTTTGCCCTTTAGCAGAAACTGAAAACATCACTGGTGCCCTTACTTCTGACCCTTACCTGAAGAAAGAAAATATTTAGAATGCCAGAAGGAAGTACCTTGATCTTTAAGCAGCTGGGCCTTTCCAGAACCCCAGAGTCAGTTCTCTTTCACCAACAAAAAAAAGAGGCTAAGTGAAAGGCACGGCAGAATGGAAATGAAGAAGACCAGGCATTATTGGAGCAGTGCTTTGAGCTTACCAAGTGTCGCGGTGGCCTCTGAGAATATAAATTCAGAGCATTTTCTTTTGGAGTTTATGGGGAAAAAAAATAGAATGCATATCTAAAAAGAACAGCATGGGCAACAATGCCTGATTCCATCCTTGATTCAATAATCCTGTGTATCAACATTCTCACAACGAACTCACTACATGAAAAAAATCAATTTACAGGTGCCCTTCTTGAATTGTTATTTTCTTTCTTAATAAAAATAGTCCCACATCCTTAAGTTATGTTACTTGTTATCCATTTTTTAAGGTGGACCTCTGGCATCAGAAATCCTGGGATGCTTATTTAAAATATAGATTCCTGTGCACCACAGAGATTTGCTCATTCCAGGTTGTCAACGAGCAATCCAGGGTATCCTTGCACATTAAAGTCTGAGAAAGATTATGTGAAGGAGTCTTGACCTTCCAGAGACTCTGAGCCCCATACATTTGAAGGTAACCTCAGTTTCTCCTAATCCTTTAGCTCAAAATGTCATAATAAACATTAGCTAGTATACAAAAAAAAAAAAAAATTTTTTTTTTTTAGTATACAAAGCTGACAGGAACAGAGGAAATCAATAGTTATATTCCTTGGGTGGAAGTGGATGTAATCTTAGGTCTAGACAAAATTTTGTAATCCTTCCATAGATTGCCAATGAAAATCTAGAAATAAGTGATTTTTTTTCCATTAGACACATGTCTTAGGCTGAGTTCTCTAGAGAAACAAAACCAGTAAGCATATAAATATATATAGACATTTATATCAAAGAAATGGCTTACACAACTGTAGAGGCTGAAATGTTCCAAGTCCGTGGATTAGAATAGAGGCTTCTCCCAATTCACATAGCCCCAGGGGCTGGCGAACCCAAGATCGGTAGGTCAGAAAGCAGGGCTCTTACGCACAGGCTGTGAATATCCACGAATCCCACAACTCGCAGGCAAGACTGTAAGCTTCTCCTGATTCATGTAGCCATAGGGGCTGGCAAGCCCAAGATCGGTAGGTAAGCTGATAGCTCAAGTCCCAAAAACCGGAGGTCAGACTAACAGGAGGCAGCCACAGGATCCAGAGCAAGCAAAACGAGAGAACATCTGCTTATATTCGGATGCAGGACACACCTCCAAGGAAACTCCCTTTATACTGATTGGCTACTCACAGTAGAATCCATCATGTGAGTGGTCACATATAAACACTGAGAATCATGGCCTAGCCAAGTCGACACACAATATTAACCATCACAGCACACATACACACAGAACAAAGACATTACAATTGGGAAGCTTTCTAAATGAGAGTGGTGGTGGTGGTGGTGTGTGTGTGTTTTCACTGACAACGTTTATAACCTTATTTTTATACCAAACCAAAAGCCAAACTTGTTGCCGTCAAGTCAATTCCAACTCATGGCAACCCTATAGGACAGAGTAGAACTGCCCCATGGAGTTTCCAAGGAGTGCCTAGTGGATTCAAACTGCCAACCTTTTGGTTGGCCACCGTAGCATTTAACCACTACACCACCAGGCTTTCCATTCTTATATTAGACTAATTTGGAGTAAGATAGGGTAGAAAAGAAAGGTAGATAAGCAATTAGTGATACTAAAAATTCATCAGAATTAAACATTTTCAGACTTACATATGGGGGAAGAAAAGGAGCCGTAGTAGCAGAACAGTTAACAAAAATGTTGGTGGTTCAAATCCACCCAGCAGCTTGATGGGAGAAAGACCTGGTAATCTAAAAAAGATTATAGCCAAGAGAACCCTACTCTGTCACATAGGGTTACTACGAGTCCAAAATTAACTCCATGGCACTCAACAACAACATAGGAAAAACAAAATCAAAACAGACCTTTTACTTCCCACCCCAAAACCCCACACACATACGTTAATAGGTCTGCCAAGGAATATCTGTTTCTATTCATTTCTAAACTCAGGGACTTTTTTTAAAAAACTTAAACCAAGACTTTTTCCAAATAAGGTAGCTTTTCACAAAACTGTTTCTCCTCCTACATTTCTGTTCCCAGTGTCAGCAAGCCAGAGAGACTGCTATATTCCAGAGCTGTCATTGTATTCCATAACAAAGCACCCTTCCCGTTTGCTGAGCTGAAAACTAGAAGCACCTTCAAACTGAAGTTCTTAAAAACTCTAGGCATTTTTACCTTTAGCTGTGAGGTCCAACTTAAACAATTTTCCTTCCTTCTCTTGACTGATGCTCATTTTAAGCCCAAAGAACAGTAAGTTGTATCCCAATTCTCCTGCAAGGATTCTGTAAAACAAAACAAAACCAGCATCACACTTGATTCTTCGATATTAATCCATGTCTCAGGACATTAGGGGGTACAGAGGTGTCTGAGAGCCAAGAAAACCAGTAACCATGTGGCAGCAGTTAACAGCAGTAAACACCTTAGGGTCTGCTACCAAAGGGATGTGGCAAAGATTACTTGTGTCCCGCATGCTTTAGACAGTGATTTGGAGCTGGAACTGGAAATTGAGTCTCTTAAGCCATTGACAATAATATAGACTAAATTGTCCACATGTTGTTGTTGTTGTTAGGTGCCATCAAATTGGCTCCAACTCATGGCAACCTTATGTATAACAGAACAAAACATCGCCCTCTCCTGCACTATTTTCATGATTGTTGGTATGCTTGAGTCCATTGTTTTGGCTATTATGTCAATCCATCTCACTGAGCGTTTCCCTTGTTTTTGCTGACCCTCTACTTTACCAAACCTGATGTCCTTTTCTAGCGATCGGTCTTCTCTGATGATGCGTCCAAAGTAAGCAAGCTGAAATCTCGTCATCCTTGCTTCTAAAAAGCATTCTGGTTGTGTTTCTTTTAAGACTGATTTGTTTCTGGGCAGTCCATAGTATAGCAAGCAAATCGTCATAGAGGCTTCATAATTTCTCTCCTCTTCTGAACCTGACCCTACGGTACTTCCTGAAACTCAGAATGCATTTATCACTCATGCTGATTATTTTTATGTATATTTAATTCTAACAAAATCTCATAGCTATGATGTGCCAGGCACTGTTTTAAACATCAAGGGTTTAAATAGTAGAGGCAAAAAAATGTATCCTCAAGTAATTCACAGGTTAATAGGGAAACTAGAAATTTCTGTGTCATGCTCCAGCGCTCAGCATCACCTCTTCCAAGACGTCTTCCTTGATCTATACCCTGGAGATAAGCAGAATTCTAAGATGGCCTCCAAGATCCCCATCCTCTGCTATACTAGGCCTGTATTATCCCTACCCCCTGAATGTGAGCAGGGCCTATAAATATGATCGGAAGTCACTCCTGTGATTAGGTTATGTTATTTGGCAAAGGTGAAGGGATTTTGCATATGTAATTAAGGTTACACATAAGTTGACTTTGAATTAATCAAAAGGGAGGTTATCCTGGGAGGGCCTGACTTAATCAAGTGAGAGCCCTTAAAAAAAGAAGTGGGACCTGAAGGGAGACAGTCTCCTGCTAGCCTTGAAGAAGTAAGCTGCTGTATGATGAGAGGGCTGTGAGGGAGCCACATGGCAAGGAACTATGAGAGGCTTCTAGGTGCTAAGAGCAGCTCCTGAGAGTCCAGCAAGAATATGAGACCTTAATCCTACAACCACAAGATTCCGCCAACAACCGGGTTGGAAGAGGACACTGAGCTCAAGAAAGGAAGGCAGCCCAGCTGATATCTCGATTGCAGCTTTATGAGACCTCGAGCAGAGGATCTAGCTAAGCCACGTCCAGACCCTGGTCCACAGAAATTTGGAGAAAATAAAACAGTGTTGTTTTAAGTTACGAATTGTGTGGTAACTTGTTATTATGTGGTGGGGAATATTCTCACTATATAAGGACCTCAATTCTGGTCCTGGCTCTCCTAATTTGCTGTGTGACACTGGACAAATCACTTTACCTCTTAGAGTCCGGCCCAGTTTACTCACACATAAAATGAGGGAGTTGAATGATCCAAGACGCCTCCAACCTCCAATATTTTTAAAGGCTATGAAACTGTGTCCTCCATAACATGGGCCACTCACCTTCCATCAACACACACCAAGTGGTAGCTCCCCATCAGCTGCCCAGGGTACCAGTGAAATAGAAACTTGCGAGGGATGAGCTTTTAGAAGAATAGAGAGAAGCCAGCTTTCTTTCCTCTTCTAAATGTCTTTACAGTGGCATGAAGGGCAGCCCAGGGATGCACCCAGGACCATTCAGACTCATGACATAAAACTACAATAGACACCAAGACCTCAAAGGGTCCCTGGTCTCAGGGACTTGTGCACCTCTTCAGAAACCACAGCAACTGATAACAACCTCTCGGTGTTACCACGCTTATGTTTCAAATCATCTGATAATAATTTAAAAAAAAAAAAAAAAACAGCTGCCATCATGTCCATTTTGACTCATTGTGACCGCATGTGTGTCAGAGTAGGACTGTATTTATTATTGTTGTTGCTGTTAGGGGCTGTTAAGTTGATTCCAACTCATACCGACCCTACACACAACAGAATGAAACACGGCCTAGTCCTGCGCCATACTCAACAGTAGCTGTTATGCTTGAGCCCATTGTTGCAGCCGCTGTGTCAATCCATCTCACTGAGGGACTTCCTCTTTTTTGCTGACCCTCTGCTTTACCAGGCATGATGTCCTTCTCCAGGCTCTGGTCCCTTGATAACATGTCCAAAATACGTGAGATGAAGTCTCACCATCCTTGCTTCTAAGGAGGATTCTGGCTGAGATTCTGTCTTAGAAAAGTACCGCATTTATTGAGCACCTAATATGAAAGCACTAGCTAAGTTGCTTTGTACACATTACCTCTCACTGAGGGTAGATGATTCAGCGGAGGTCATGCAGTGGGGAGTTAGAATTCTAACCCAGGTCCATCTGCTCTGCCTGATACTCACGTTAGTGTCACAGCAGTTACTCATATGTCCTCATTCATTCAATGAACATGTCATGACCACTCACTCATATGCCATCTCACAGGGTGAGCAACTATCCCAGTTATCCCAGGACTGAGAGGTTTCCCATGATGTAGGATTTTCAGTATTAAAACCAGGAAGTTCCCAGGCAAACCAGGACAGGTTAATTGCCTGTGCTTAGGGCTGGGAATAAAGAAGTAAAATGCAGGGGACACGTGGGGATATAAAATGAAATTCCAAAGGCAAAGTGTTTTTCTAAGGGAGTCAGACACTGTATCTCACTCCTTGAGTACAATCCCACGGGACAGGCCCCCAGTACAGTCTGTCCAAGTACTCTCTTAAAACAGCCAAGATTGGGACTGTAAATTATAGATCCCCTTGTCTGCTGGGATGTCTTCCAAAACCTAGGTTCCAGGTTTTTTCAGTCATCTGCAGGCCTATGCCATTCAGTCTAATACCCTGCCTGAGTTACAGGGGGGTTCGAAGCCTAACTATTCTCCTTTTAGCCATTGTTGCTCTTTGATCCATTTAATACATAAATCCCTTGAGAAGAACTTAAGACTTTTCATAGAGTTGTTACTCTGTTGTCGACCTCTAATTCCAAAGCCATGAAATCTCTTGCTGACTTAATAGCAGTATGTCAGTTCTGATATGCAGCTCTGGGAGTTCTCTTGGAACTCCATAACCCTATACACTGGGGACGAGAAAAATAGGCAGGGAAGGCTATTGATTGAGAACATATTTCATCTAAAATTTATTTTTTTAATCTTGGGAAACCTGACCCTGGTCCCTCTGCTTCTAACTTGGAATTAACCACAGGAGTCCAGTGCTCACACGAGCTGGACTTTGGGGGCCTTTGGCCACAGTAAACTGCAAGGCCAGCATCTCCAACTGATTCAGGCCTATGTCAGGTTCAGGAGCAACCTCTCCAAGCAGCTGAACCTCTTGGCCACTTTTATCGGAATAGCTAAATGCTCCTGGTACTAGAACCAAGATACATCTTTTTGCCTTGGATACTTGAGTGTCCAGTCGGATAATGCCCCTAATGCCCAAAGGCTATCTACCAGATAACCCCATCTGAAAGTTGTCCACTGTGGAGTGATGTTATTTGGGGTTTTAACCAAAAAGGAAAAACCAAACAAATGGCCATTGAGACAATTCTGACCCATGGCGACTCCTTGCATATTAGAGTAGATCTTTGCTTCATAGGATTTCCAATGGCTGATTATTCAGAAGTAGATTGCCAGGTCTTTCTTCCAAGGTGCCTCTGGGTGTACTCGAACCTCTGTTTCAGTTAGCAGTTGAGTATGTTAACCATTTGCACCCAAATGAAATGAGAGACAGCAACCACAGAGGAACATGGCTGTGCCCTGAGGGTTGTGGCTGCCTCCTGCCTTGGCTCACCTATGCCAAGGGCATCAGTCCCTGGTTTTAGGGGCCCCAATAAATATCATCTTTTTTCCTCAGTTAAGGATTGAATAAACTAAAAAATAAAATAAGAGTGGTAGATTGAGGCCAAAAATATCCCTTTTATTATTGATAAAGGCTAAACTGGAGGGTGTAGTCTAGTGAGAGCCATATACGCCTGCTAAGTGAACCACAGAACTAGGCAGATTTGTCTCCTCCCTCCCCAGTTGACCTTGGGAAGACTCTCCTCTGGTGCAACATTGGAGAATTAATATTCTCTCGAGCGAGGCTTCCAAAGAGGGAAAAAGAGAGAGCTAGGCTGCTTGCACCTTGTTTATTCTTCCTGAATTTACCAGGCAGATAAATCACTTCTCTCCCACATCCTCACGAATAAAGGGGCTGAAGGGTACATAAGAGTTACACTAAACTGATTTCACTTCACTTGAAAAAAACATCATGTATGGAGGACAAGTGTTCCCCAACATATACACGCGAGCATTCGAACAGATCCAGATGGAGCAGGGCTACAATATGTCCAGCTGTAGATAAGAAGTGGAGTTTGCTCCACCAAGGCAAAAACACTAATTGGGGTTTTCGTTATATGCCAGGGTGGGTGGGAACCCAAGATTAATTGGGTGTAAAAACTTTACGTGCTCCAGGGAGAGAGAGGAGGAAAGGGGAGGGTGTGTAAGAACTCAAGGCAGGGTTCTGAGATAGTGAGAGGCCTAAGGTAGAAGGAGAGGGTGAGAGTAATTTGGACAGCAAAAAAAAAAAAGGGAAGGTGGGGAGAGGGGCAGGGATGACATTCCCGATCAAGAAAAAAGGCAACGAGGATAGAGAAGTGTGGTGTGAAGGAGGTGTGAGAGGTAGAGGGTAAGTAAGATTTCTGTCAGTCAGACCAGCAAGACTTAATGCTGGAAGCATCAGGAAGCCATTAGAGTTCCTTAGCCGAAAGTAATAGGCTTAAACTGGCGTGAATGCTTTTGGAGACCAAAATTTCAGCCATTTCAAACATTTGGTTAACGACATAATCATACTTTTTTATGATGTTTAGTTTCACATCTACGCAAATCATATTATCTGTAAAAAGCAAAAATGTCTATATGAAAAGCATTGGCTATATTTTTATTTCCCACGGAAATTAAACTTTCTGGCAGGGCAAAGCTTTTAGGCTTGTTTTGGCAGGCAGTAGGAAGCCACTGCTGGCATATGATGGTGGGTGCTCAAAGCCCGCTGAAGGGTGCCCTTGGGGACAGTCCCTCTGGCAGGGCATTCACAGTGGATCAGATGAGGAGAGCCAGCAGCTGAGACCATGGTCCGTATTCTCTTAGCACAGGACTCTCCAGAGTCCCTCAGGAAATGCTTACGGGTCGGCCAAAATCTCCTAGGCACAACTTACTGAGCCAAAATTTCAGGAAAATCTGGAAGCATGATGGATTTATTTAAACGTTTTTGTCAGGCCTACGAGACCTTTTTCAAATTAGACTATTGCAACCCTCTCACTCTAGCTAAATAAGTCTAGAAAAATGAGTCCTCAGAAGACTATTGCTCCTGTCATCTATCAACCTTTTCCTCCTCCAAATCCCCTCCCTTCGGGAAAACAGAATCTTTCCACCTTTTCCCCTCTCTGCCCTTCAAAACCTACCTCAGGTAGGTTCAACTCCACTCCAGCGTAGATTATGATCAGAAGTAATTTCCATTTAACACTTTGAGTTCTCACTGGACAAGGCAAGGCTTTTCCCCCATGGTAAGAATTTCAACCTTTGGGAAGCTAGGGAGAGGGAGATTTCTGTAAAGGACTTTCCAGAACCTCTGTCGTTACCCCCAAAGACAATAGGGCCACCTCCCAACTCCTCCTCCAGCCTGCAGCTCTCTCTGCCCCGGGGTGGTTTTGCCTGCACCCGTTCCTTCCAGGCATCGTCTGTCTGTGTCACCCAGAGGATGCACTTTTCACCTCAGCCCCAGGGTGGGAACGCCTGCCTCCAACGTGAAAGATAGGAAAACCACCTAACACCAGAGCTGCAAGATTCTTTCCTGGCCCTTTTGCTTTGATCTTCTCGGCACAGTTTGCATTCATGCCTCAGGACATGCTTGCACCGCAGCCCCACAGGGCTGAGCTGAGCAACATAGTCTCCGCCTTGGCTGTCAGAAGTGAGATTACAGAGGTGAGGGTGGGGAGGTCGGAGAGAGTAGTCTCCACACACGCTTCTGGCTACTGCAGAGAGCCCCCAGGGGCCAGCCTGTCAGTCAGGTAGTCAATCAACAAATCCAGCCAAGCACTTAACAAGATGGAGTATAAAATATGACGATATCCTCCTTCAAGAGCTTTAAATACTAGGATTTTAATATTAGGAGGAATCTTGGAGGACATCTGCTCAAACCCTTACATGTAGCAGAAATCATCTTTCCCACATGCCCGCCAGTTGTTCAGTGGAGGAAACCTGTTTCCCCCCAAGGACAATTTCAGTTCTTAGAAATTATTTTTCCGCCCTGAACCAAAATCTGCCTTCATGTCCATCTATTTCTAATGCCTAGAGAAAGTCCCTATTCCCATGGGAGTCCTTTCATCATTTACAGGATTCCTTCTTGAATGTTCCCATATGCAGCATCAAAACCTACTGGTCGAGTCACTCATTCCTAACTAAAAATGACTCCTGGGCTCTTTTCCACCTAAGATGCTATGCTGTGGATGTGCTCCAGTGTCCCATGGTTCCCCCTTACCCCGCCATTTATTGCCCCGACCTGAAGGTAGTGCTCCAGAAGAGGGGTACATGATCACCCCCAGTACACAGAGGGGCTTGTACTGTCCCTGAGCTGCTACTGTGTTTCTCCCCTGTGGCCTTCGGATCTTCCGGAGACATAAGTGGACGGGAGACACAGGGTAGTGCATTGAATCAAATAACAAGGACTCTGGAGTCAGACTGGCCCAGAGTTCTAATCACAGCTTTGCCAGTTACTAGCTCTGTGGCCTTGGATGACTTACTGAACCTCTCTAATGCTGAGTCATCATGTGTATGATTGAGATGATGATGCTTTCTTTATCAAATTATTGTGAAAAATTATATGAGATGTTACATGTAAAAAGCAAAGCACATGTTAAGAGAACAATTGTTGGGAGCTAGTATTGTTGTTAGTGTCCAAAAGCCAGATGGACTAGAGAAAAGATCTGTATTACTTTTCAAGGCTTGTTATTAGATCCTTCTTTCCAGCAGAGTCCTGGCCCTCTGGATATAAAGCTGTTCCCTCCCTTCCCCTGCTGGTGAGAAGGGAAGATAAATATCATTCCCTTGGTGAGTTTGCTGAATATCCTTGGGAGAACCCAGTCCCTGCCAGGAAAGGTTCTGCTTTTCTTCAAGTTAGACACGTTCTCCGTCTCTGGCAGGATCCCGACTGTGCTCGCAGGGAGGAGTGGGGTTTGGGTATGGCTTAGAGAGCACCAGGACCAGTCCTCCTTGTTTTACCTCCTGCTGCCCCACCTCCACATCCCCACGTGTCCTATTCTTAGATGAGGCCACATCATAGCTTACTCCACTGGCACCCGTGCAGTGCCCTCTCCTCGCCTTAACCACTTAGCCCTAGTCCTCAAGCCTCTGCTAAAAACTCACATCCAAAAAGTGCTGTTGGAAATCATTTCCTGGAATGGGTGGCAGTCACTGGGACACTGGGAAACATCACAGTCAGATGTCTCACTTGCGCTGAAGAACCCCATTCCCTGGGTCTTTGGGTTCCCTTGAATTTAGGGTAAAATGCAAAAGGACCAAGAAACACAGGACCCTGGAGGTCCCTCCTATGTGGCTATCTCTCTATTCATCTGCATAGTCACCCCAGCAGGACTGCTATTTTCCATGTCAATCACTGGGGAAGAGGCAGGTACTGAGGGACAGGTCACTGGTTGTCTTTAGAAAGACTGACCACTGTTTTCCCTGGGTCTCCTGTGGAACCTGGCCATTGTGGAGTCGAGGTGATTGATCTTGTATCCTTGGAAGGCAACCAGATCTTTTAAACCAGACTTTCTGATTACATATGATTCAATGTTTACTTCCCTTTTGTTGTTTCCTCCTAGCCTTCATTAAACCTTAGCAATATGCTCTAGTCTTAGATCTCACCTGGTTTACTAAGAGAAGGGGCTTTTGGGCCACACCACTGGCCTAAACCTATAAGGTGGCAGCCAGAACACCAGAAGGGTTGTCTCACCAGAGACACGGGCTGTGCTTCAGACTGATAGCCCTTCCTCCTGGCTGCTTCTACTTTTCTTTCTTATCTCTTCTCCAACTTGTCTAGGACTTCTGGACAGAGAGATAATATTTGTTCCTTCAACAACTTTTGGGTTCCTGTGACTACATTATTTTGGAGGAAATATCCAGGTGTCCTTTCCTTTACCCTGGGACAAGCCCTGAGCCTCCCTTTCCCTTTAAGGTCTGCCTCTCCATCTTCTCAGACTCTGCCTCAGGTCTGGTCCTTTGTATTTCTCTCCTGGTTTCCTGCTAAGGCTCCTAACAGCATTCTCTGCCTCCAGCTTTCCTCCGCCTTTCTCCCCAGCATCCTGACTTACTACCCATCCCATTCAGCAGGCTGCTGCCAGAGTGGCCCACCCTGGCTCCCAGGTAAAGTCGAAGTGCTTTCTTAAAACATACAAAGCCCTTTGTGTGAAGCACCCTAAACTGCCTGCATTTCCTGAATGCATGGTGCTTTCTGTCTCCCACTGTCAAATTGGCTTCTCAGAGCTTGCCCCTCCACTGTGTCAAGAGCCATTTCTGTCCTCTCTTAAACAAAAGACGCCTTGCTTTCCCTTCCTTTCTCCGCCTCAGGTTTCCCTGGGGCTTTCTCACCCAGTCTGCAGCCCACCTTTTCATGATCTAATCTGATGCAGGATATGGAAATCCAGCCACACATGGCCCATGTTTCCTGGCTCCATATGTCCCACAGAAGGTCCACTCCTCCTGCCTGCATTCTCTCTGGCCTCCTGCCTGCATTCACTCTGGCCTCCTGGCTACAGTTTATCTTCACCCCTTTCATGACTATATCCATCAGGAGAACAATTGGGACAAGGCTAAAAACCAAAAAAATAATAATAAAAAAAAGGAGAAAAAGAGAGACATTCTCCTTAAAGGAGAACAGTTCTCATTTCTGAAATGTTTCCTGCTTTAAAGATCTGTATACACCACCTCAAGGAGCCCTGGTGGAGCAATGGTTAAGTACTCAGCTGCTAACCAAAAAGTTGTCAGTTCGAACCACCAGCCACTCCAAGGGAGAAAGATATGGCAATCCACTTCCATAAAAAATACAGCCTTGGAAACACCATGGGGTAGTTCTACTTTGTCCTATAGGGTTGCTATGTGTCGGAGTCAACTAAATGGCAACAGCTTAACAGGGTTATACACCTCCTCGAGTCCCAAAGGAACCCAAGCTCCAAGCCTTCAGACCAAGGACAGAACCTACAGGGTCATAAGGCAGACTGTCTGGGTGCCCACCATCTTGCCCTATCACAGATAGAGAGGTAACCAAAAACCAAACCAAACCCATTGCCGTTGAGTCAATCTGACTCATAGCGACCCTGTAGGACAGAGTAGAACTGCCTCATAGGGTTTCCAAGGAGTGACTGGTAGATTCAAACCGCCAACTTTTTGGTTAGCAGCCACAGCTCTTAACCACTATGCCACTAGGGTTACTTATTTTTTCCATATTCACTCTCCCTGACCCTTAGCTATCAGCATTCCAAGTCTTTTCTGCTCCTTGCAGGGGCCCTAACTTCTTGGGATCCTCACTCACCGCCCTCTCAATCCCTCTCATCTCTTCACCTGGGGTTACTCAACTGTCTCACATATCTGCATATGCTTCATGCTGGGATAATACAGATCTCCATAATCTCGTTCTGCCCAAAACCCTGGTCAAACCATAGCCCAGCTCATTAAATTTCTGCCAGCCTTCCCAAAGCCATAGTTTTCATCAGAAAACACAACTAGAGATGCCAGTCCCTGCTGGTGACAGACTGGCACCAAAGCCCAGCCAGAGGCAGCTGGGCCAGGAGCTGCAGATTGCCTTGCCTCATCAGCAGAGCGAGAGGAAGGGCTTCTTTTTCATCAGAAAGGCTTTCCCTTTCTGAACTTCAGTTTCTTTTAAAAAGTGAAGCTGCTAAGCTTGTTGTGTGCCCTCCAGTGGATTCTGACTGTGAACTGCCCCCACAAGGTTTCCTAGGCCGAAGTCTTTACTGGAGCCCATCTCCAGATCTTTCTCCCATGGAGCCACTGGATGGTTTCAAACAGCCAATCTTTCAGTTAGCAGCCAAATGCTTCATCGTTGCACCATCATACCTCTTTTTTTTTGTTGTTGTTGTTAAACTAGATGGTTTCTAACTACCCCTCCTCTTTGTTCCCCTTGTAGGCACACACAGGGAACAATATAAAGGGGAGGAAATCCGTTTAAATAACTGCATATCTGGCCCTGTTTCTGTTTCAAACAGTACATGTACAGGTGATGCCGCAGGCACAGCTGGCAGACATCAGGCCCTGGGCTCTCCAGGTTCTGTGCTGCCTCAAGGTTACTTTGTGCCCTCAGGAAATAAAATAACTGCAACGGTCCCACCACCATGCCCACTCCCCACGTTTCCCTTCAGCCCACACTGTGAGGCCTGACTTCTTACTACATCCCTCTTTCTAAAAGTGGGTCAACTCAGTCTAGGCCCACATCTGCTTGAGTGCAGATGACCAGTGCTAACCTCCTGCCTCCAGGACAGCTTCTCTCACCTCCTCTCCTTCCAGTTGCTTCTGCTTTGACAGCACTTCCTGGCTGGACTGGGGACCAGCCTTTCTCAGGCAAGTTCCTCCAGACCTGGTACTCTTGTCCCTGAACCAGTGTATTCTTTTAGCTCCGAAATTTATCTCACCTTGACTTTCCACGAATTGGGTTAAGTAGCATTCAAAAAATCTCTAGATGTATTTCCACTTACTTCAAACCAGTGGCAGCCTTTAGTCTTAGTGCCTTCTTGAGACCATTCAAAGCTCAAATGCTCCAACCTTGTCCATAATCCGGAAGTCTTCCCTGTCCCCAGGTAAAGCTCACACCCAGCAGACCTCATATTCTCACTGACCTCTCCAAGGACAATAACAATTTTTCCTGCTAGAAAACTGCTCCTTGATCCACATTCGCTGATTTTTTGCTGGAACTACATTTAAACACAAACACCTTCTTGGCTGTCCCGAACATTTTGTCTCAAAACAAAATCTCATTTAGGTTGCCCTAATGAGGGAATAAGAAGACACAATACTTAGGGGTCACTGAGCTTCTGTTAAGGGTGATAGAAAAATTCAGGAACAATTAATGGTGACGGCTGAACGACACAATGAACATAATTAATGTCATTGAACTATACATGTGATGACTGTAGAAATGGTAAATGTTTTATTATCTATATATTTACCACAACAAAAAAAATTCTAAAAAAAAAATTGCTAGGATTTATTCACTTATTTATTTATTTAGGATTTATTCATTTACCTAGTCACCACTTCTTTCTTAGTATTGCCAAAAGCATTCTCTAGTTGCACAGTCCTAATAGTTAAGAACATGAAAAAGATTTTTTTCTAAATGGCCTGCATCCCTTCATCCTCACAAACTTTGGGTTTTCATTTTTCTAATCCTTGCCTGTAAAAAAAAAAAACATGAAAATAAATGCTATGTAGTTGAATGTAGCTTTGATACAAATATTTGTAAATGTTCTTTCATTTTATGTTACAAACCTATTCCACTATTGCTACAGAGTCTTCAATTATAATCCCTAATGGTTTCAGAACAGTCCATTGATTTGATGAGCTTAACTTATTTCATGCTTTCCTAATATTGGACTTTTAGGCAATTTTCAGATTTTCTCCAAAACAGACAATACTGCGACGAATATCATGGTGCATAAAGCTTTGTCCCTTTATCGGATTATTTCTTTAAGAGCAATTCCCAGGAAAGAAATCCCTGTATCAAAGTATAAACCTTTTATAGCTCTTAAAACATTTTGTCCTATCCCTTTCCAAATGGGTGACAGTCTTGTCCCCTGCTACTGAAAGTTATAAGCACAGAGATGGGGAGTGTCTGCATGTGAACTCTGGTTAAAACAGATGAAAAAAGCATTTCATTCTCCAAAATAGTAACCAAAGGTCAAACTCAACAACCCAAGCTCTGTGCCAAGGAAGGCTCAATCAGTTTATCTGATCTTCCTTCCTGCCTTCACTGATGCCAAGCAGTGCTCTTCTAGGCTCACTTTTCACGGATTCTTTCAATACTCTACCTCACCACCCACCACCACGCACCATCACCACCCCCAGACCACAGCACAGCGTTCAGAAGGAAGAACACTGTTTCTCCCACCACATTGTTAGAGGCTGGGTAAATTTCAATTGCACATTGAGAGAAATTTTTTCTGGAGTTTTCTTGCCCTGACTTTCACACTGCTGGTGCCTTCCCCTAGCATCTGTAGATTCCCCTCTTCTTGGCCCAGATAGCTTTCCTTTCCAATTGCCCTGACAACTTCATCATCTTCCTAGGCCCCAGTCACCTAAAGCACTCTTTCTGGAGTTTCTAGCTTCTCCAAGTCTCAGTGCCTCCCCCATCACTGTTGTTTCATAGTTTTTGTACCCAGAAGAAGAAAAAAAAAATTGACCCTCTTCCAAAGGAAACAGAGGAGAGTGAATGTAATATTCAAAGCAGCAATAAAAGCTTAAACCAAGAAAATTCGGAGAGGAACAACAAAGTTGATATTCTCCCAAACCCTCAGCCAGGAAAAAGAAATATGTTGCCTTCCTTCAGCAAAACTGATAAGAATTTGAAGACCAGGTTTCCCTTTAATAAATGTAGGTTCATGCACAGCTAAGGTAACCATTAGGTAGTGGTGTCTGCCAGATGCTAGAAGTCCAGGAAACAGGTTTGGAGTATTGGCTGAAAACATCAAGGACACCAGAATGGAGATTTTCTATCATCATTTCCTAGCTGACACTGGCATGTCAGTGCTTGGGCAGTACCAAGGACAACGCAAATTCAAAATACGTTTCTAGATGACTCCATCTTATGGACAACATAGCACCCACCCTTCAAACCTTTAGACTGCAGCTACCCACAGTGATTTAATGAAAGGAAACCCACAGACACACAAAAGAAGAAACCCTGTGGTCTGTGTTTCTCTTTTCAATGCCTCCAAGTGAAATATAATTTCTTGCTTCTTCAATAGGATTTGACTAGAACATCCAGAGGTAAAAACTCACACAAATACATGTGTTAGAACTTGGGAGGTGAGTAAGAAGATGCAAACATAGAATTACTAAAGAAATCAATTCCCCCACTTAAACATTTACTACATCTTCCAACAGTTAACTCACAATCACTACTCATTAGCCAAAGATACATGTTCTCTGAGCATGAGGTTCAGTTCCCCTGTTTATAGACAGACACTGATCCCTTTAATGCAAAGTCTATGGAATTTCCACTTTTAAAGTCTAGGAACTTGCAATGTGAATTGAGGAATTTCAGAAATTTGGAAGTGAGTCCCAGCAGAGAAAAGGAAGTGAGGAATTAAAGAGAAAAGGAATGGGAAAAAAACAAACAGTATTAGCACCTTATCCCCACTACATGTCAGGCAGAGTCTCTGGGTGGTAAAAACAGTTAAGCACTCGGCTAACCAAAAGGTTGGTAATTCAAATCCACCTAGAGGTACCTCAGAAAAAAGGCCAGCAATCTACTTCTGAAAAAATCAGCCATTGAAAACCCTGTCAAGCACAGTTCTACTCCAACACACTTGGGATTGCCAGGAGTCAGCGTCAACTCAATGGCAACTGGTTGTGGTTAAGCGCTCAATAAATGTGAGCTGTTATTGTAGCTTAGCATATTGATTGAAAGGAAACAACATTGATACACACCTTTCCTGACTTTACACCAATCAGTATCCCCTTGTTCTGTCCGAACAACTTCCTCTTGATCTATGTAACGTTCCTCTTGAGCAGGTGTCAAGCATTGTGGAGTTTTCATGCTTCGCAATGTTATCCATACTTTGTTATGATCCACACAGTCGAATGTCTTTGCATAGTTAATAAAACAGAGGTAAACATCTTTCTGGTATTCTCTGCTTTCAGCCAGGATCCATCTGACATCAGCAATGATATCCCTGGTTCCATGTCCTCTTCTGAAACCAGCCTGAACTTCTGGCAGTTCCCTGTCGATATACGTAACGACTTATGGATAACATTGTGAAGAACTGGAGTTCCAAAACACTTAATTGTGCTCATGAGGAACCTTTATGTAGATCAAGAGGCAGCTGTTTGGACAGAACAAGGGGACACTGATTGGTTTATAGTCAGGAAAGGTGTGTGTCAGGGTTGTATCCTTCCACCATACCTATTCAATCTGTACGCTGAGCAAATAATCCAAGAAGCTGGACTGCATGAAGAAGAACAGGGCATCAGGATTGGAGGAAGACTCATTAACAACCTGCGATATGCAGATGACACAACTTTGCTTGCTGAAAGTGAAAAGGACTTGAAGCACTTACTAATGAAGATCAAAGACAAAAGCCTTTAGTATGGATTACACTTCAACATAAAGGAAACAATAATCCTCACAACTGGACCAATGAACAACATCATGATAAACGGAGAAAAGATTGAAGTTGTCAAGGATTTCATTTTACTTGTATCCAATCAACACCCATGGAAGCAGCAGCCAAGAAATCAAAAGACACATTGCATTGGGTAAATCCGCTGCAAAGGACCTCTTTAAAGTGTCGAAAAGATGTCATCTTGAAGACTAAGGTGGGCCTGACCCAAGCCATGGTATTTTCAATTGCACCATATGCATGTGAAAGCTGGACAGTGAATAAGGAAGACAGAAGAACTGACGCCTTTGAATTGTGGTGTTGGCAAAGAATATTGAATATACCGTGGACTGCCCAAAGAATGAACGAATCTGTCTTGGAAGAAGTACAAACAGAAGGCTCCTTAGAAGCAAGGATGGTGACACTACATCTTACATACTTTGGATATGTTGTCAGAAGGGATCAGTCCCTGGAGAAAGACATCATGCTTGACAAAGTACAAGGTCAGTGGAAAAGAGGAAGACACTCAATGAGGTGGATTGACACAGTGGCTGCAACAAAGAGCTCAAGCATAACAACGGTTGTAAGGATGGCGCAGGACCGGGCAGTGTTCTGTTGTGCATATGGTTGCTATGAGTTGGAACTGACTTGATGGCAACTAACTACAACAACAACAGCACATTTATTTAATGAATGAATAAATTCTGATCCCCAATTAATTTCACCTCTACAATAATAATAGCTACTGCTTATCGAGTGTTTACTCTGTGCCAGACACCATTGTAAGTGCTTTAAATGATTTACGTCATTTTATTTCCACAACACTTCTCTGAGATAGAAAGTGTTGTGGCAGTTGAGAAACTTGACCAAGGTTAGACAACTAACATGTGACAGAACTAGGCTTCTATCCCAGGCCTATATCTTCAAGGCCTGGGCCCTTAATCATTCCATTGTCCTGCCTCCTGCCAATGAAGCATCATTTCTAATCTATAAATCAAAACAAGTTATGTAGTTTAAAGAAAGAGAGAAGGGAATGGGGGGAGCTTCTTCATATACAGTGATTCTTACAGTGAAGTTGCTCAGTGGAGGAGCTTAGGAATGGAAGAACAGAGATAGACTTTCAAGATGGGTAGACTGCCTGGCACACATGGAGGAGGGAGGTGGTCAGACATGTTATTATTGATCACAGTCCAAACCTGAGAGTCTCTGGGGTCTTCTTGTGCTCTTCAAAGGGAACATGAGCTTATAAAGCTTGAAGCCTCTGTAGTCAGAGATGGACAGGAATTTTCCAAATCTGAAGGAAGGAAGCTGTACGATTTCAAAGGCATGATGCTCCAATGGAAGTTTTCAGATTCAGGTAACAGGTGAACCCTTGGTTTCAAAGAAATGAAGTTTGAGTCCCAATGGCTAGACAGTTTCAGAAGAGACTACATTAAAAGCAAATAAGACCAAGCTCCCGGCAAGGCAGCCTGGAAGTGAGAAATACTTCCATCCAGAAAAGAGGGCAGGAAGGAAGGCCTATAGGAGGGAGGTCCTGCCTTTTCAGTGACAGAGGGACCAGTTATACCTGTCCCGTAGCCTGCGTGTTGAATACGAATACCTGCCTTCCCCAACCAGAGCCTGGGTCAACAGAATGGGAAGAAAATTTCCAAAAGGACGAGATGAAAATTAAATACTCAATGCTACTACTACATCACTGAAGGGTTTTCTGAGATCATTGCAAGAGGGGCAGGCCACAGCCAGCCCAGCCAGAGCCAGCAAAGAGGGCTGAGGGAGACATGTGACAGCAGTGTCACTGTCAACCTGGCAAGAACAGAGAACTGGAAAGGAATATTAGAGAAAGTACAGAGAAATATCACAGAAGTGACTCCGATAGGTGTCCTTTGGGAAGATAGACAGGTCAAAGTACAAAGGAGAAAATGTTATAGCTTAATGCCACTTGCCCCCCAGTCCAAAAGTCACACTGTCCTGCCAAAGAAGGATACAGATGCTTAAAATTCAGGACAGTTGCTCCTCTGCTTCAAAAGTAAGCTCGGGCACTTGATTAAAATATATAGATATATATGCTAAGAAATGTAGCATAGCATGACATTTAAATTTATTAGCTGACAAACACTGTGCTGTGCCATCTGCTATCCTGTACTAAACTTCCTGTAACTAAAGACACAGGAACCCTGGAGAATAAGCATTAGGTAAAATAGATTCATTTGATTTAATTGAACATAATTGTGCATGTAATGTTTTAACGTAATATTACTCAACAGCTGTGCAAATAATGGAAGGGTTATTCACCATAGACCATATGCTGGCAATGAGATATGAAGGCGGCGCTCTCTCCAACCAGTGAACCCACACCCTCACTGGGACAGCGTGATGACTTGCTTAAGAACAGTGTGGAATAAAGGCAGAAACTGAAGCAGAGTGTCACAGACCTCAAAAGCCCAGGGGAAATGTCATCCCCAACTCCCACTGGAGAAAGGGCTGTGCCTCTGCGTTTTGTCAGTTTTATCTCATGTCACTCTCTGCTCTTCCCAACATTAGCTTCTTTTGCATGACTTTTCTCTCTCTGTTGCTCTAACTTTGTGATGCTTTCTTATTCTTTTACAACCACATATTGACTGACTCCAAGTGGACACACCTTCTCTAGCTCTACATTCTGCTTGAAAAGAATATGGCGAATGAGCTCTAGAATCAGAAATCTAAATCCCTAAATGACCGTTGTTTGCATTCTCATTAAGCTTTTTCAAGTATATTTTAAAAAATTGTAACCTGAAACTTTTTATTGTGGTAAATATACTGGTAACAAAATATTTGACATTTCAACAATCGTTGGGTTCACAGTTCAGTGGCATTAATTAAGTTCACCATGTCATTCAGCTATCACCCTTATCCATTCCCACAGTACACCATCAAGCTTAACAGAAGCTCAGTAAATCATTACTTTTTAAATTCTTCTTAATATTAAGGTAGATTTCATCACTCCCATTTTAGAGATGAGAAAACTGACACTCGGCATTTTTGTTGTTAGATGCCGTCCAGTTGGTTCTGACTCACAACGATCCCATATACAACAGAAGGAAACACTGCCCAGTCCCGTGCCACTCTCAAAATCATTGTTATACTTGAGCCCATTGTTCCAGCCATTGTGTCAATCCACCTCGCTGAGAGTCTTCCTCTTTTGTGTTGACCCTCTACTTTACCAAGCATGATGTTCTTCTCCAGGGACTGGTCCTTCCTGATAACATGTCCAAAGTATGTGAGACAAATCAGTAAGTGCTTACTGGGCCATGCTTAGATGAGTCATTTGCCTGCAGTGGTATCAATATTAAACGGTAGAGCTAAGGGTTAGGATGTAGTGCTTTGTTCTTTCTATCATTGCCTTTAGCAGTTCACTGCTGAATGGCTTTGGAAAAGCTACTTAATATGTTTATGGCTCAGGTTCAAACATTTGTGAAAGAAGAAGAACAACAACAAAAAAAATCAAGTAATTGGAATGTATCTATGTGTACCCCTCTGATCAGATATAAAGATTTTTAACATCTTACCAAAATCAGTCCATAAATGTTCAAATCAGTGTATCCCATTTTAGCCTGGGATTCAGTTAATTTTAGTCCACCCTCCTCTTTAAAGCATACAACTTTTTTTTTTTTTTTTAAATCCTGCTTGGCTATAGTGGCCATTTCGTCTGTGGAAATAAAATGAGGTCTTTTTTTCCCAATGTATTATGCTAAATGTCTTACCTGCAGGCTATCTATTGTAAATTGCCTCAACATCCACTGTATTATATGTTTCACATTGTTCTGCCCGTAATATTAAAGCTTGGTCTCTTGGAAAATATTATAATGGAATTTAACTGTACATAAATATTAATAGGTGCAATAAAATAAGAACAGTATAAAAGTATTTCAGTGCTAAAAGTTAAATGCATTGGATACTAAGGAGAACCTTTTACTCTTTTTCTTTTTAAAATGTCTTTAAACTTACATAAGATGACGAAATGACAAAAATGAAAATAAGAAAATCCAAAAGAAATATTTATTATGTGATATTAAGAAAAGGAGTTAGTGGCTTAGAAAGCCACAAGATGACAAAGAAAAGCATAAAATTCTAGAATTGAAACAAGTTACCACAATTGCTCAAATACCACTCTCTACCACAATGTAGTGGCATTTTTACTAACACTCAGACAAATATAATAATCTCAGACTATTTTAAGGTTGAGAGAAGGTTATGAGAAGGAGTTACCGAAGCCAATAAATATTAAACTTGGGGCTGACATTTGGTCTCAAATCCCCAGTGTTTGCAAGAATTTCAGCACAGGTGGTGAGTACAATCACCGTATGTTCAAACTAGAGACATTTGCAGAATCAAAACCAAGAGATTGTCAACTTAAATGTACGTTCTTTTGGCTAGAGAAGGAGTTATTTTAAGATATAGTGAGAATACTTTAGCTTAATACCAAATCACTTGAAAAATCGAAGATTAACCCAATCTGTCAAGCAGAGTTCTGATCACTGAGTTTCCAAAAGAAGCTGTGCAATTTAGGTGTAGGATTATAGTCAAAATTATAATTAAATTAAAAAGAGAGGCTTAGTTATCCCTTAATTTCTCTGATCTTCAGTTTCCTTTCTCATGAATTGAGGAAGTGAAAGTGGGGTTATATCCCTATAGCAGTTCTACAATTATATAAAAACCCTGAAAGGCCGAATAGCATGTAACCCTTCCAGGGTAATTTTCACATCCAATTGGAAATTAAAACATTGGCTTAAAAAGTAAAATTTCGGTCCCATTAGCCAATTAGTTCCAGGAGATTCTCTGCTACAAAAGCAAGAAGCAAATCCTGTCAAATCAACTTTCAGAAATATCTAAAGTCTAATCATCACTCTCCACCTTCACCACTACTACACTGACCCATACTACAGAAATAGATACAGCAGCAGTCAAGAAATCAAATGATGTATTGCATTGGTCAAATCTGCTGCAAAATGCCTCTTTAAAGGGTTAAAAAGCAAAGATGTCACTTTGAGGCCTGACCCAAGCCATGGTGTTTTCGATCTCCTCATACCCATGCGAAAGCTGGACAATGAATAAGGAAGACTGAAGGAGAATTGATGCCTTTGAATTATGCTGTTGGTAACGAATATTGAATATACCATGGACTGCCAGAAGAATGAACAAATCTGTCCTGGAAGAAGTACAGCTAGAATGTTCTTTAGAAGCAAGGATGGTAAGACTTCATCTCACACACTTTGGACATAACATCAGGAGGGGCCAGTCCCTGGAGAAGGATATCATGCTTGGTAAAGTAGAGGGTCAACACAAAAAACGAAGACCCTCAAAGAGATGGGTTGACACAGTGGCTGCAACAATGGGCTCAGACATAATAACGATTGTGAGGATGGTGCAAGACCAGGCAATGCTTCCTTCTGTTGTACACAGGGTCACTATGAGTCAGAACCAACTCAATGGCACCAAGGAACAACAACTGTTTTCCTTGCTTCCACTCTCATTCCTGCAATTCATTCTTTGTATAGTGGCCAGAGTGCTGCTGGTTGTAAAATACTTTTAGAGGTGTTGGCCCACCCCTGACCCTCCCTGTCTTGATTCTACTCCTTCCTAGTCACAGTTGATTGGATACCGGATCCAAGTTGAACCAAAGTGATTCTGTATCCCTGGAATATGGAATTAGATTCATAGACCCAAGTCATTCTCTGTCAGTCACATGATATAAGTGAGGAGTCCAGCTCCTGACTAAAAACCTTTCCGTGATTTTTCAGGCCTGACGATAGGCAATTACAAAGGCTTTACCTGGCAGGCCTCAGGGGAAGCTTCCCTCCCCAGCCAGACTTAGTGCACAGCCAATGCGTTACAGTCTGAAGGGAGTCAGCCAGGGATGAAGTGCCCTCGTTTCCCAGACCAGTCATGCTTATTCGCATATCTACTTTCCTAGCCCAGGTACCTCCATAGGGAGGCCTCTTTATTGGGGACTTTCGGCAGAAGCCTTCCTCGGATGCCTCTGCTAAAGCCTTCTTATGAGGTAGGGGAGACTTCGAATAGATTTTCCCCCACTCTGACCCAGTACTCAGTACTTTTCCACCACTAGCCTTTCCCATCACCTTCCCTTTGCCCCTCCCAGGTCCATAAAACTGCAGGAGCCTTTTGTTTGGGGTTGTCTCAGCAATGACACTGGTCCCCACATCTGTGCTGATCCACCTGATCCTTGCCCAGGCACTGTTCCTGGGGAAAAATGGAACAGGGGGAGCCAGAGCCACTTTCTCCAGATTTCTCATGCTAATACTCTTGCAGCAAGTGATTAAAGGAGTGGCTGTTACTTCCATTTGGGCTCACTGTCTTAATCAACTACTTGGACACCAGGCAGCTCAGCTTGGCTCCTTGACAATAAGATCCATACATTTGGTAGCTATAAAAATGTCCACTTTTCGCCATATGTTCAAAGAAGAAGAAAAAAAAGTCAATCTTTTTTTTTTTTTTTTTTACTGCACTGTAGATGAAGGTTTACAGAACAAACTAATTTCTCATTAAACAGTTAGTACACATATTGTTCTATGACACTGGTTAACAACCCCACGACATGTCAACCCTCTCCCTTCTCAAACCTCAATTCCCTATTACTAGCTTTCCTATTCACTCCTGCCTTCCAGTCCCTGCCCCAGGGCTGGTGTACCCCTTTAGTCTTGTTTTGTTCCATGGGTCTGTTCAATCTTTGGCTGAAGGGTGAACCTCAGGAGTGACCTCATTACTGAGCTGAAAGTGTGTCTGGGGGCCATACTCTCAGTGTTTCTCCAGTCTCTGTCAGGCCAGCAAGTCTGGTCTTCCTTTCTGAGTTAGAATTTTGTTCTACATTTTCTCCAGCTCTGTTGGGGACCCTCTATTGTGATTCCTGTCAGAGCAGTCAGTGGTGGTAGCCAGGCACCATCTAGTTTTACTGGACTCAGTCTGGTGGAGGCTGTGGTAGATGTAATCCATTAGTCCTTTGGACTAGTCTTTCCCTTGTGTCTTTAGTTTTCTTCATTTTTCCTTGCTCCCAAAAGGAGGGGACCAGTGGAGTATCCTAGATGGCTGCTCATAGGTTTTAAGACCTCAGAAGCTACTCAACAAAGTAGAATGTAGAAAATGTTCTTTACAAATTATGTTATGCCAATTGAGCTACATGTTCCCCGAGATCATGGTCCCCACAGCCCTCAGCCCAGCAATTCGGTCGCTCAAGAAGTTTGGATATTTCTATGGAGCTACCATGATCTTGCCTTGTACAGATTGTGCTGGCTTCCCCAGTATTGTGTATTGTCTTGCCCTTCACCCAAGTTTCCATTCTATTTTCTATTAAGTATTCTTCCATCCACACCCCTCCCTTCCCTCATAACGATCAAAGATTTTTCTTTTTGTATGTAAACCTTTTCATGAGTTTTTACAGTAGTGGTCTCATACAATATTTGTCCTACAAAAGTCAATCTTCGGGAAGAAAAGACGCAGCAGATGCTCAGAGAGAAATAGGGACAAGAGACCGTGGAGAGAAAAGAGAGAGAAGCCAAGCCTGGCTCCTTGGTGATTTTGAAGTTGCTGATTCCAGGCTCTCATTGGAGCCCAAAGTTCCATAAGATACCTCTGTATCCTTATAATAAATTCCCTTTGGTAACCAACAGTGGTGTCAAGTCCACCACTAGAGGTATGAAGTCAACAGCCTTCCTTAGATTTCACCAGATCCCACAGTTGAGAAAAATCTAATCTCCATAATAAATTCTTTATTCCATATCACTCAAAGTCATCCTATGATTGATATGGAATAAAGACAGAACACCAACTGATACATGAAGGGTCTGCTACTAGGCCACCAGATTCTTACACTTATTTTCTGTGTGACCTCGGGGGAAGTCACTTCTCTAAGTTTCAGTCTTGTGATCTGTAAAATGGCAATAATGATTCCCAAGCATCTTATGAGCATCGAAGGAAGAAATATATATAAAATGCTTAGCTCATAACACAGTATACAAAAAGCAAACCCACTGTCGTCGAGTCAATTCCGATTCATAGAGACCCTATAGGACAGACTAGAGCTTCCCCATAGGGTTTCCAAGGTTGTAATCTTTACTACATGGAGCACTGGTGGCTCAGTGGTTAAAGTGCTCAACTGCTAACCAAAAGGTCTGCGTTTCAAAACCATCGGCAGCTCCTCGGGAGAAAGATGTGGCAGTTAGCTTCCATAGAGATTTGCAACCTTGGAAACCCTATGGGGTTGCTATGAGTTGGAATCGACTCAACAGCAGTGGGGTGGGTGGGAAACTTTCCTCCTGAAGCCGACAGCCACATCTTTCTTCTGCGCAGAAATCTTCTACAGATAAATGTACCGTGAGTTACACACTGAACTTATTATTGAGATGTTTTAACTACCGGTATGCTCTTCTGGAAGATAACAGAATTTAAGTGCTTTTGTTTTTGCTTTATTCGAATTCAGAGTTACTTACTGTGTGGCAAAAGGTGATACAACATCTCAACACTGCATCTGTGTAACACTTGTGAAGCTCTGTTTAGGGAGAGTTAATATCCTAATGGTAGTTATGCTATGCTATGACTTCCAGCCTGCATTTTATTTTTACTTTTTTGTTTATTCTTAATTTTTCACTTATCAGGATTGCACTGCGGAAATTGAACCAAAGGAGGCCAGTGCAATAACAATAAAATGCACTGATACGACACTCTTGAGTGTACAGCAACAGCAGCAGGAACAGTGTTGGTGGGTTCAGCCAAAGGGCAATGTGAAACAGCCCAGGAAACGTGCCAATGGGTGGTCGAGACTCCAGTGTCAGGTCTGCTGGGCCACTGGTCTCGGGCATCACCTCCGAGAGTATCAACAACACATCTTCTGTTGCTCCAACCAGCAGGGTAGCTTTTGTGTAGTCCCTTTTTAAAGGAAGTATAACTGCCATGGCTGCAACTCCACTGAGGATGTCCTCTATTTTTAAGCTCATGAATTTCATTTTCCCAACCTGACAAAAGATTCCGTGTTGGATGACACATGGATGCAGGGTGATTACACAGGAACCATCAGAGAGACAAGACTGTCTGCTCTTATTAGATTTGATGGCTAGGCAAGGCATATGCTGCTGATCTATAAAAGCTATGAGGACAAGAAAGTTTTAAATTGGGTTAAGGTGACTTCAGGCAGAATTTGAGATGTCAGTTGCTTCAGAAATAAAACTGTGCTGACATTCTTCCAAAGTCCCCTCCAGGGAAAGAAGAAAGGCAGGTTCTCAAACCACAGAGACACTCCGTAGCATCATATCTGCAGACCAGGCGGTAAACAGACACCCAATGTGAAGAGAAGAATCAGGAACACAGAGTAAGGAGGATGAGCAAAAAGGCTAAGGGAAGTAATTGTCTCCTGCTTCCTTGGTACATTCTTCAAGGAGATCTGCCCCCGGCAAGTCTTCTCTCCCAAATGTCGACTCTATTTTAAAAAAATAATAAAATTTATCTTTCCGAGTTCAGATATGATCATTGTTGAAAATGTTTTTTTACTTATTTCTCTCTCCATCCTAAAGCAACTGTGAATGATTTTATGCATTTCTCTCCAGTATATTCCCAGAAGAAGCCTTCATGGTGTAGTGATTAAAGCGTTCATTTGTTAACCAAAAGGTCGCCCGTTCAAACTCATCAGCTTTTGGAAACCCTGGTGGTGTAGTGCTTAAGTGCTACGGCTGCTAACCAAAAGGCTGGCAGTTCCAGTCCACCCCTTGGAAACTCTATGAGGCAGCTCTACTTTGTCCTATAGGGTCTCTATGAGTTGGAATCAGCCCCAAGGCAATGGGTTTGGTTTGCTTTTATATTACTATACAGTGTTTATATACATGTGGTTTAACACAATTATTATTGTTTTTCATAAACAGTTTCAGAATCTACCTTAATTTTGCTTAATATTAGATCAAATAATATTGTCCTATTATCACCTAATCTTCATTTACATCATTTTTTTAAACTCTGCATAATGTTCTATCACTATTCTCCATTTAGGGAACTCCAGAAGTCAAGGAAAAAAGGGTTTATGGGGATACGTTTCTGAACTGATTGGTTTTCTAGTCACATGCATCTGGTGTTGTACTATTACTTGTTATTTTACTGTTCTTTGGCACTATCAGCTTTCTCTCACTTTCTTTTAAACTCACATTCATCTATGGAGAAAGTGACTACTGCTATAACCATCTGGGACAACTCGACTGATTGATACTCAGAGTCAAGACTAAGGAGCTTTGTGATCACCTCCCAAGTTTTCAACCAATGTTTTTTCATGATGTTGGGAAAATAAACATGGGATAGCCTCTGATACTGGAATGTTTCCTTCAATGCTGGTGTCACAGTGATATGATAGATGAGATTCACACTCAGGTGCAGTTGGTAACATGTTTTGTAAGGCCACAAGATCGTTCTCTCCATGAAGTTTATCATTATTATTTTCAGACAGAATTAGTCTTTCCCTTCTTTGTGTTTTAACTAAACTGTTTTTAGCCATCAAACATTTACTTTATTGTTCTTGATTCTACAATTATTTGTGATTAGGTATTTCCTCCACAGGTAAAAATGACCTTGAGTGCAATCATTCAGTCATCCATAAAAGTATCAAACACTGACTATGTGTAGGGTATGGCATCTGGCACAGAGCATAAAACCAATACATTTTGAAATAAATTGTCAATAAACAAACATTTATAGAGTGCCTTTTATTCTTTCTCTGAAAAATATAGGATTGGCTTTTGCCAGATTTGATCTGACATACCTGCTTTGCACAATAAGAAAACACTTGGTTCAATGCTTTTTCTAACTTTGTATCCATGTGTCTAATGGAGCCAATAAATTAAGCCCTGTTGGTAAGGTAAAATATCTTGAGCAAAATTCAGGCTGGGGAGGCACTGTTAAACAGCAACCCATAAAATAACTGTAAACCTGTTTATGAACTACCTGGAAAGTAATTTCAAGATAGTAGAGAAGGAACTGATTACCAAGAACAATAGATGCCAAGATATTTTACACCAGTCCTTTATAAATGGAAGTCACCTTAGCAATCTTCACCAGCCTCCCACAGAGAAGAAAAGCAACTTGTATTTAAAGATTTATAATGCCTACTTAAAGGTGACCTGGGATGGAATTTGCTACTTTTAACATTCAACTCCTCTAGGTCCATAATTACTGTGACACAGAGAATTCTACCCACTAATGTTAAATTGCCTTGCAGTCTGTATCAAGTAAATGGTCCTTCAATTCTCATGGCCAGTTCCAGTCAAAATCCCATTGACCCCTGCCCTTGACTAACAAGAAAGTTTAGAGGACTTCCAAGATACACCATCATGCTCCCAAAACTTAGATAGCCATTTTAGAGTTAAGACAAAAGCTGCTCAATTGCAGATAAGCCAATGCAGCAGCCCTGGTGTTCAGTAAACAGCCACAACTCAGGAGGGCAGCAGGACTCACCACAACTCTACCATGCAGGTGACTTCTCCATAGGCATAGGGGTTGTGACTAACGTGAATGTCAATGGCTCTTTCGCAATCTCCCTAACTATAGGAAGGAACAAGGACAAGGTCCTCTGGTGTCATCAATGTCCACCATTTCTAAGACCTCTCTAGGGTGGAAAAATAATCTCCAATATTCAGCTGGCTTAAAGCCAATAGTCTTTTATGATTCCTTGTCTAATCATTCTGTTTCCTCAGGGTTCAGCAAGACATACTATTCAATTAGACGTACATTGATCGGGTTTTCTTTTTGTTTATCTTCATGGTGGGAAATTGAAAATACCTGTTTTGAAGATTACCTGAGATAAATATATCATAATCATGCTCAAATATAAAGTAAAACATCGGGACACTCATCATCTGTTCAACCCTCCATGTTAAATCAGACACAGGACAGTTTTCTGAGGAGGGCTCTGCTCATGATCAAAGACGCTATGAGGCACATTTTGAAGCCTATGGGATAAGAGTACCAATTCAGGTACATGTCTTATTAGAGTTCTTATTTTTTCAAGTGACCTTTATTCCATCTTCTGCCCTATTGTTGAGCAAAGCGCATGAATCTGCCCTACCTAGAATTGCCATATCCAAGATACTTGACTGCACTTGTGAACTTAACTCTCTGCTATTCAATTCTTTCCAGAAGTTCGGTTGTCCAAAATCATCTTTGTGAAAGTCCCTAAAGGACCTTCATGTACTTGTTGCTCCAGATATCCTAAATTTTTATACAGCTAATGGTTCTCTACCTTATTAAAATGTATTTCAGTGTTGTGTCCAAAAGAAATAAATAAAAGATGGGAATGGAAGATTGAATGGAGGCCTGACACTACCAATCATGGACATCTGCTGATTTAATCTCCAGGGAGCCCTTCAGGTTACTACAGAATTGCACAAACTTCCATTGACAGAAATGGTCCTAATGGGTAAGCAGTGAAAACAACACAAATATAAACTTCAAAATGCTCTCCCATACCACAACTGGTTTTTACGGTTACATAGCTTGGTATGTTCATCTAACTTCTGTAAAATAGAGATAATAAAACCTTCCTCCTTGGTTTCTGGTGACAATTAGTATACTGAGCAACAAGTGCAACTGATCTTAATCCATAAAACCAAATCCATTACTATCGAGTTGATTTTGACTTATAGAGAGCCTATAGGACAGGGTAAAACTGCCCCATATGGTTTCCAAGGCTACAATCTTTACAGAAGCAGACTGCCACATCATTCTTCTGCAGAGCAGCTGGTGGGTTCAAACCACCTACTTTTCAGTTAGCAGCCAAGCACTTAACCACTGCCCTGCCAGGGCTCTTTCCTACTGACCTTACCTCTGTTTTATGTCTAAGCCTGCCCTGATCATTAATCTCTAGACTAAGTTATTATTTGTAATCAAAACATAGTATTATTTTTATCATAACTTGTTATTATATATGAATTTGTTTGTATATTTGTTTATTATCTACCTTCCCCATTAGATTTTGAGCTCTATGAGGACATGTACCATGCCTTGTTTTGTTAACCACTATAGACCTGGTACCTATAATGTTCTCGATGATACTTAAAGTTGTGGCCATTTGGCATACCATTTATGAAAATTTCAGAGGTTTTGTTACTTGCTAAAAGATTACACAGGTTATTGGAACATGATAGTAAAATTTACCTATATAATAGTCATGTATTTTGGAGTACTTCAGACTCCTTTGAACTCTTATTTTACATTGATACAATTTGTATAAAAACAAACTTATGTTTACAAGACCAAGTTAAGTGACAAAACCAGGTCAAAAACTTATATGGGACCAGCGATGACCTCAACTAACCTGAGAAGGGAAGAACTGGATGGTGGCAGGCTACTACCATTGACTGATCTGACTAGGGCCTCAAGAAGCACTTTCCTCACATATGTTATTGTTTATTCTATAGATTTGCCTAATCTTTGGCTAAAGGGTGAATTTCAGGAGTGGCTTCAGTTCTGAGTTAAAAGGGTGTCTGAGGGCCATAGTCTCAGGGGTTCCTCCAGTCTCTGTCAGACCAGTACGTCTGGTCTTTTTTTATGTGTGTGAATTTGAATTTTGTTCTACATTTTTCTCTTGCTCTGTCCGGGACGCTCTATTGTGATCCCTGTCAGAGCAGTTGATGGTGGTAGCCGGGCACTGGAACAGACTGCTCAGTCATATCTTGAACAGAACCTGTGCCGTTTTTCCCTTCCCAAGCCTGTCTCTGCCTCCAAGTATAACTTTGCTGTTAGCTCCTCTAAAAGTTAAATGTTAACCAATGTTTCCTCTAAGACTGTGGAAAAACAAGTGATATCTATCTAAGCCTGTCAATCAGGACGATGCTCATCAGGATGGCACCAGTCACCCCCAGGGCTGATGGGATAATGGCAGGGAAAGATCAACATGTTTGAAACATGACCACCAAAACCACACAGAAAGAGAATGGACATTCCACAAGTTCCTAAAACCAATGTCCGCCTTTCCCTATAAAACCCCAGCTGGACTGCAGTTTCTTGAGACAGACAGCTATAGGAAGAGACCATTCCCCTCTGTCTCCATATACTGGTAACCCACTGCCATCAAGTCGATTCTGAATCATCGTGACCCTATAGAACAGAGTAGAACTGCCCCATAGAATTTCCAAGGAGCGCCTGGT
This sequence comes from Elephas maximus indicus, assembly GCF_024166365.1. NCBI lineage: Eukaryota > Metazoa > Chordata > Mammalia > Proboscidea > Elephantidae > Elephas > Elephas maximus. The sequence goes on along the minus strand of NC_064827.1, from coordinate 37,359,045 downwards.
GGATTCGAACTGCTGACCACTTGGCTAGCAGCTGCAGTACTTAAACACTATGCCACCAGGGTTTCCTCCATATACTGGTATATATATAATAAAGCTCTTGCTACTCACCTCACCCTTGTCTCAAGAATTGGCTGTTTGCGGCAGGCGGCTCTAACTGGTAAAATTTCAGTAACAGCACCATTTAGTTCTTCTAGGTTTGGGCTGGTGGCAGCTGTGGTATCTATGGTCCATTAGACCTTTGGACTAATATTTCTCTTGGGTCTTTGGTTTTCTTCGTTCTCCTTTGCTCCAGACAAGATGGGACCAGTAGATGTATCTTAGATGACCGCTTGCAACCTTTTAAGACTCCAGACACTATTCACCAAAGTTGGATGTAAAACATTTTCTTTGTGAACTTTATTATGCTGATTGACCTAGATGACCCCCACGACCATGATCTCCAGTCCTCAGCCCCAGTAACTCAGTTCCTCAGGTTGTTTAGATGTGTCTGTGAAGCTTCTATGACTTTGCCTTGGTCAAGTTGTGCTGCCTTTCCCTATATTGTGTACTGTCTTTTCCTTCACCGAAGTTAACACTTATCTACTATCTAGTTGATGATTTCCCCTCCCTAACCATCCCCTGTCCTCCATGGGTGACCCTGCTGGTATCTGAATACTGGTGGCATAGCTTCCAGCATCACAGCAACACGCAAGCCCCCACAGTATGATAAACTGACAGATACTTGCATGTGAAAGCTGGACAATGAACAGGAATGGTCAAAGAAAAATTGATGCCTTTGAATTGTGGTGTTGGCGAAGAATATTGAATATACCATGGACTGCCAAAAGAATGAACAAATGTGTCTTGGAAGAAGTACAACCAGAATGCACCTTAGAAGCAAGGATGGCGAGACTGCATCTTACATACTTTGGACATGTTGTCAGGCGGGATCAGTTCCCGGAGAAGGACATCATGCTTGGTAAAGTACATGGTCAGCGAAAAAGAGGAAGACCTTCAATGAGATGGGTTGACACAGTGGCTGCAACAATGGGCTCAAGCATAACAACGATTGTAAGGATGGCACAGGACTGTTTCGTTCTGTGGTACGTAGGGTCTCTATGAGTTGGAACCAACTCAACGGCACCTAACAACAACAACCCTCCCTTCCCTCATAAACATCAAAGATTGTTTCTTTCTGTGTGTAAGACTTTTCTGGAGTTTTTGTAATAGTGGTCTTATACAGCATTTGTCCTTTTGTGATTGATGTATTTCACTCAGCATAATGCCCTCCAGAGTCATCTTTGTTGTGAGATATTTCTTGGATTCATTATTGTTCTTTATAGTTGGGTACTATTCCATTGTGTGTATTTGTGCCATAGTCTGTCTATCCATTCATCTGTTGATGGGCACTTGTTTCCATCTTTTTGCTATTGTGAATAATGCTGCAGTGAACATGGATGTGATAACTTTCTTAACAGCTATTCTCTATTGCCTCCCAACTTTACTGAAGCCTACTTCCCTATAAGTAAACCAACACAGACTAAATTACCTATGAGAGATTTCCAAAGTTACAATATGCCTCTGAAGATTTTTCTTTTGCTTGGAAATGAGTACTATATATACACTCATCATAATTATTTTGACTGGATCATAATATGAAATCTTAACATGTAAGTATTTCCCCTGCATTTTCGCCTTTCTCTTTCAAACAACTAGCTGCTCTATTTCATTGCCTCAGGGAAGATAAGGTATGTGAGTTTTTAAAAGACTAAGCCCTTGGCGAGATTTGACAGGTAAGATAATGGATGCCCAGTTAAATCTGAATTTCAGATAAACAATGAATAATTTTTAATATAAATATGTCTCATGCATATTTGGAATTTTGGGTCTGTGTTCTTATACTAAAAATGTATTTGCTGTTTATCTGAAATTCAAATTTAACTGGGCATCCTGTATTTTTATTTGCTAAACCTGGCAACCTTACTCTGGAAAACCAAATTTATGGATGAAGTAAAAGAACAAAAGGCAGAGTACACAGAAAAAGCAGAAGAAAGAGTGTCTAGGCAGAAAAAACCAAAAGCAGCCTGGAAAAAGATTCCAATGTCTAAGACTAGCAAGAAAGGAACAGAGGGTAGCAAGGAAAGTCTGCGAGAGGAAAGATGGCCATGGGGACCAGCCACGTCCCACTCTCCTGTGCCATATCAGAGCCACGCTACAAACCCAAGTTATAAAACTGAGACACAACCAAGAAGCCCAATTCAGAATGTTGGCCCAAAATGAAAGCATCATGAACAAAGAAGAGAACTATCATACAGGAAAAATATGGATAACCAGTAGTTTTTATCAAGAAAAATTAATACTAAAGTTCAGTTTATGTGGGCTGGAATAGATTAAGAAGCTCCTTCTTCAGTCATGAGTGTTCTAGAAGCTGAAGCAAAACTATGCCTGAAGGTGTAGAGGCTATTTATTAGACCAAATTCTGAGCAATGAATCTGAAGTGCTCATTGAGTCCATGTGCCCAGCCCTGTACCACAACCCATGGATACTGAGAAACACACAAGCCTTTCAAGCACTTGCAGTCTGGTGGGCAAAAGCAGCAGATAAATAAGCAATTTCAACACTTGAGTTCTCCATACAGAACAAAAGTCTCAGAGGAGGGAAGGGTTAGCTATCTAGGGAGTGACAGGGAGAACCTTACAAGGGAAGCTGCACCAGAGAAAGATTTTTAAAAAATATATTTTATTGCGTTTTTGGTGAAAATATATACAGCAAAACATGTTCCCATTCAATAATTTCTACACAAAATGTTCAGTGACATTCATTAGATTCATCACATTTTGCCAACATTCTCATTATTTCTGTTCTAATGGTTTCACTCCCTTAGCCTCACTGCCCCCTAAACTTCTCATCTATTTTAGAATAACTGTTGTCCATTTGGCCTCATATAGATAATTTTTTAGAAGAGTAAAGTTATCTCAAGGGTGACATTCTTTACTTTTTAAGCTAACCTGGTATTTAGTTAAAAGGTGACTTCTGGGAATAGTTTCACTTCAAAGTCTAAAGAGTATCTCAGGGCAAGAGTCTCAAGATTCCTCCAATCTCAATTGAGAAAAAAAAGTTGTGAAGACAAGCTGGTGTTTGCCAAGAAAACAGTGTTGAGAAGGATGGCCTCTCTGAGTTTGTTTGATACTTCCAGGACACACAATGGCCAAGAGAAGAAAAGTAGGCTGAAGCCAGATCACCAGTAGTCTACAAGAAGTGCTTCTCAGACTTTATTGAGCATGCAGATAACCTGGGGATCTTGTTAAAACGTAGGCTCTGGTTCAGTAGGTTTGACACGGGGCCTCCGAGATTCTGCATTTCTGACAAACTGCCAGATGATACAAATGTCCAAAAAACATATTTTTGGGTAGTAAGGCTGTATGCCTTGCTTTGGATCTTGAAACTTTTCCTGCAGGCAATGGGAGCCATCTTGTGGCTTTTCTAGCCTGAGAGTGACTAGAATTCAGTAAAGTTAGTAGGGACAAGACTGCATCTTTGGTCCAGGAGAGAAATGGCAGGTGCCTAAACTGAAAACACTGAAGATAAAAAGAAGAGGATAAATTTAGCAATACTGAAAAGGCAAACTCGCCATGATTTGATAATCAGTGGAGGCAGAGATAGATGAAACGAGGTAGGAGACGAGAATCTGTTAGGGGGCGAAGCTAATTTTTTTTCACACTTATATGACATGACTTATGTTGTATTAATTGTGACACCTTTTTAACTACAAGATATGGCTTTACAATGATGAGTTGAGTTTTGGATGTATTTTGTGGATTCAGTTACTTTACTTTAAGGTCACTCCTTAATGTATGTCCTGTCTTTCCAGAGAGTGTAAATTAGCCTGTTCCATCCCCCAGCACTGAGTATGTGCCTAGTACATAAAAATAAGTGGATCTTTATCAAAACCATGCAGTATTTCTTCCTCTCTGGTCGCACTCCTATTAATACAGAGACATTTCATTTCTGATCAAACACTTCATCTCACAAATATGAACACATGGGAAAATTCCAAAGCACCCATTTCAACAGAGTTTCAACATTTATGTTCTCCCTTCTCATTTTTAAAATTTGAAATAATATGAGACTTCAATGCTGATACTGTAACTAAGAGCTCACTCATTTCTCAAGTTCTGTAATAATATCCTGAGTTACAGATCCCAGTGGTCCTTCTTAACAACTGATTAGAGTTCTTTTCTTTACCTCTTCCTGACGATTACTTGTTTCGGTATCACAGATTGCTTAGCCAGTTAGCTTAGCACCTGTGCTAATTACTTTATCCTGTTAGAATCTGATTGTCAAAGGGTTGAAATGTTAAATTAAGCCAGTGGTTCTGAGCCCTGGCTACACATTAGAATCACCCAGGATGCTTTTTGGAAACCCTGGTGGCACAGTGGTTAAGTGCTACGGCTGCTAACCAAAAGGCTGGCAGTTCAAATTCACCAGATGCTCCTTGGGAACTCTATGGGGCAGTTTTACTCTGTCCTATAGGGTCATTTTTTTTTTTTTTTTTATAGGGTCGCTATCGAGTTGGAATCGACTCGATGGCAATGGGTTGGGTTAGGATGTTTTTCAAAAGAATGCCCAGGCTCCACCCTCAGGGGTTCTAATTGAATTGGACTGAGGTGGGTTCCAGGCAACAGTACGGCTTAAAAGCTCCCCAGATGATTCTAACGCACAGCCAAGGCTAAGAACTGAACGGAGATTTTGTTTTCCTGACTTCGGCATCCAAAGCTGCCTCCACTACACCACAACCCACACAAGAAAAAGGAAATAGAAACTGTGATAACATTCACCTAAGTCTAGCTAAAGCAATCACACCCACTAGGAACACAGATAAGAATGAGGAAGGAATACAAACCCCCGAACAAGGTATAGCAGTATGAAGTCTATATTAAAGTGTGCTGAAGTAGAAAGAGCCTACGTCAGTGTGATACATATCTGGAAACAAAAACCAAGTCTATTAGTTTACTAGGTATCTGATACTGGAGAAATCATTCTCTGAATCTCAGTTTTCTCAATCCATTAAATATCCATAAAACTTCCTCATGAAGTTGTTAAATAGATTTAATGAAGGCCCTGCATTGATTTGCTTAGGAAATAGTTTGCTCAGATTTCAACTCCTCTTGAGACTTTTACATCACTCCAGGTATATTTTTCTTTTTTGCTATGCTGTTGGCTTAACCAGTTAATCTAAGAGCATTTGTAACTTAATTTTATTTTCTAAGTAGTATTTATCAACTGGATGGTGCCCAGCTACCATTACTGGACATTTTGATCAAAGATTACATAGAAGGACCATGAATAAAAAGGGAGAAAATTTACAGCATAATTTCAAGTTCTCATGGAATTCAGGCTTTCTGGAGCCACTGTGACTGGATGAAGCCCTGAAACTATTGCCCTGAGATGATCTTTAAATCTTAAAACTTAAGCAAAAATATCCTCTGAAGTCTTTTTTAAACCAAACATTAGCTTAATTAGTAAAGAATGTCTGTCTTGAGCATTGTGCACTTTTAAGAACTATCCATATGGGATCAAATTGACAACATCTAAAGACTAGATGGTAAACTTAGTGGACAGTGACTTTATGTTAATGGGGGAGGAACAATTCAGAAAAGAAGTGTGAGAATGGTTGCACAACTTAAAGAATGTAAGCAATGTCACTAAATTGAGCATGTAGAAATTGTTGAATTGGTGTATGTTCTGCTGTTTATTCTCAAAACAATTAAAAAAAATTTTTTTTTCAAAACTTGTAACAATATGAATGATGGCATTGTTCTGTACCTTTGTGGGTATCTGAACCTCATGCGTATATTTTAAATACTTTTCTTTTTCAATATCTCTAAGTCAACAAGAAAGTGACAAGCAACAAAAGATCCTGACATGCCCAACATTAGTGCCCAATGTTATGGGCCACTGAACACCAACAGTCACTGGGCAGGTTGATTATTTGGCAAAATGGCCTGATCTCATGGTTTTATCCCTGAGGTAACCTGCACTTGGCTCAAGATCCACCTGCCACAATAAGCCAGGGACTAAAAGATGTGCTTGAGTTACAGAGACTAAAAATGTAGGGGCAGCTGGGTAGGTACAACCCACTGTCCAACGGTAATTGTCAGATCCAAGTTCTCAAGAAGCCCAACAGGGTCTTAACTGGGTATGGGAATATGAAATACTTCATCAACCACAGTAGTGAAATAGCATGGCTTTATGTTTACATATAAAATCATTAGAGCACCATTCTTCTAAAATTCTACTTAGTTCAATCCTCTTATCAAATTATGAAGTATGCATAATTTTCACAGCCACAAGCTCAGATCTGCAAAGGTAGAGCTTTTTCTTTATAACTGAACTTAATATCTATCTCAAGCCCTCCATGCTTCCTGATAGAATATTGAATCTGGTCACTTTCAGGTAAACTCAATCACTTCAGTAATTTCTTAGTTATTTCAGTATCAAACTCAATCAAATTATGAGATCCCTTTGGATATTGGATATTTGGATATTGAGACTCCTTTAGATATCTCTCTTTCTCTCTCGGCTAAAATATGTGCCCTTATTGGGGGCATGAGGAAGGTTCAGTTTTTACGCCACATCTCCCCAGGGCAATGGGACAATTTGGGCCCTTTCTACCTCTGACACCACAGGCAGCCATCTTTACTGCCCCCACGCCACTGTGGCATGAGAATATTCGTGATGCCTCTACCTTCCGGTGGTCCATATGGGTAGCAGAACACTTATCCTAGTCAAGATAGGGTACTCTGTGTTGCAATAATATAAAATGCCCAGTCACAAACATACTCTTTCAAGGCTCTGCTTCCATCTCATCTGTTAACATTCCACAGGCCAAAGAAAGTCACTTGGCAGAACACAGAATCAACACAAAACGTGGATGTAAGTAGAGATGAAGACTCATGACCAAGCCATGCCATTTACATCTAGGAGCTGTCTTACCAAGAGGGCCCCAGCAAGACTGCAGAACTTATTGGCCTGAACACTAACAAAATGCTGAATGAAACTTAAAGTAGGGACCAGCTCTGGAGAACTGAGGGAAAAGAGACCAAGAAAAGAAAATGAGACATGAAACTGAGACTTACAAGTAAAACCGGGAACTCAAAAACTTTAATTACAGAAATTAAAACCAGTGTTAAGAGAATGAGAATGACCGAGAACACCTTATCTCCATTTCACCTGAATACGCACTACATTATATTTCATAGAGTGCTGAGTGATTTACAAAGTTTTTTCACTCAGTTTACTTCAATCATTCCTAACGACAGTCTCTGTGCACTGGCAAGGTAGACATCACACCTCAGTTTAAAAGCAGGGATATTGTGGATTGCAGAAGTAAATGAAGTGACTTGCCCAAGGCAACAAAACTAGTAAGTGACTCAGCTGAGGCTCAAACCCAACCCTAGTTCTTTTTTTCACTATATAATAAAACTTTTGGAAAATGTGTTTAGACATAGTAACATTTAAAACATCTTTCCTATAATTCTCCACCATAAAGGTCAAGGTGTCAAGTGTCATCCAAGTTAGAAAAGGATAAGCAAATTGGTGGTTGCTATGGATTCACTTTAGCATTTCCTTGCTTGTGAAGTTGGGGTTGACACTGAAGGCTATTAAAAGTTAAAGGGAATCACGAGTCAATGCTAACATATTTTCTAAGTAATGACAAAAACATGACATGCTTCACGTGGAACTGGGGAAAAAACGGTTCAAAATGCTATTAGAGAAGGTCGGCAAGGGGGATTCAGGGGGACTCAGAATCAATCGGCAGATGGAGCCTTTGATGGGAAAAGATCATTTTGAAAAATGGGGCAAAATAAAAGCTATAAATCATGACTACAGAAACAAATACCACTTGCTAATAAGGGAAAAAAATCAAAGATAACAAAATATAGGTAAGAGACCTAAAAGACTGAAAATAATGCAAAGATGTAGATTATTACCGATCACAGAGGAGGAGATAAGAAACCTGTCTAAAGTTTGCAGAAAAATCTAAACCCAGTGATAATTTATTTTTCTTCAGAATTGAAAATGTGTATTCCTGAACCAAACCCACTGCAGTCGAGTTGATTCTGACTCATAGCAACCCTATAGGACAGAGTAGAACTGCCCCACAGAGTTTCCAAGGAGCACCTGGCGGATTTGAATTGCCGACCTCTTGGTTAGCAGCTGTAGCACTTAACCACTATGCCACCAGGGTTTCCTGAAAGGATCTCTTAACATCACTAGATGCAGCCCATATCGAAAATGTGTTGGAAATAAAAAAGAAGACTTGAATCTGTTCCACACTTAATACCAGAGTTCTGTTCGCCTTTGAAATGACTTGAAGACTAGTAAAAAAGAAACTGGGGTGGATTTCTGTGATCTGTTACCAGACATAGGTCTGTTTTCTTAGAAAGCACTGGGGAAACAGGGTGTTACAAACTAAATTGTGCCTACCAAAAAAGTGTGGAAGTTCTTACCCTGTACCTGTAAATATGACCCTGTTTAGAAATAGGGATTTTCTTTCGTTAGGTTAATGAAGTCATACCAGAGTAGGGTATATCCTAAACCCAATTTCTTCTGAAGGGTATTGAGACGGATAGGGTTAACTGTGCCAGCAGCTGAACAAAAGAGGTGTTAAAAGATTACCATCTAGAAGTTGGGTAAAAAGGAACCCACTCTGTTAACCTGAGATAAGATTGAAACAATCCAGGAATTACTATCTCCTTCTTAGTGTTTTTCTAGTCCCCTCCTTCTTTACAGGCTCCACATGCACAGAAGAACAGTGTGACCACTGTTTAACCTTCCTTAGCCCTCTGCAGATGGCGATGTAGTGCTGAAGATCAAGTGCGTTTGCACTATATCCCATAATAAGTGATGCCAAGGGCTGCCGAGAGGACTTCATCTTAATCATCAGTGGGTTCCCTCTTAGATTCCAGATGCCTGAGCAACCTAATTAGCATAACTGCCATTCTGAGAAGTACCTGCCCCTTGAAAAAAGCCCACTAAATATTCATTACTCTATTGTCTCCACCAAACCCATATAAGCCCTAGCCTTGCTTCCTTTTTCAAGTCAGTCTTTTAGAGAGGCTTAGATCCTTGCTGACTCCTTTTGCTTGACTCAAGCAAAATAAAGCTTGCTGAAGATAAAGTTTGTCTTTCGTGTGTATTCTTACTCAGGAAAAGTCAAGGACCCTTAGTATCAGATTGGCAATTGGTAGTAGTGTTTTATAAAATGAGCAGAATAGACACAAAGATACACAGGAAGACACCATGTGACACAGATACATCTATAAGCAGCAAACAAATGCCAAGGACTGTGGCAGCCACCAGAAACTAAGAGAGAAGCCAACAGAAGGAATCAACATTGCTAAGACTCTGATTTGGACTTCTAGCCTCCAGAACTGTCAGAAAATAAATTTGGGTTCTTTATTTATTTATTTTTTTTTTAAAGCCACCTATTTGTGATATTTTTTGTTACAGGGCACAAGGTACCTAATGAGATGTGCTTCAAAGCAGTCACAAAAACCAACCAGAGTAGAACTGTACTCTGTAGGGTTTTCATGGCTGTGACCTTTCAGAAGCAGATCACCAGGCCTTTCTTCCAAGGTGCCTCTGAGTGGGTTTGAAACACTAACCTTTCAGTTAGTACCTGAGTGCTTAATCATTTGTGCCACCCAGGGACTCCTACAAGAAGAACCGAACCAACCAAACTCATTGCCATTGAGTCGATTCCAACTCACAGGAACCCTATAGGCAGAGTAGAACTGCCTCACAGGGTTTCCAAGGAGCAGTTGGTGGATCTGAACTGCCAACCTTTTGGTTAGCAGTTGAGTTCTTAACTACTTTGCCACCAGGACTCCTCTGCAAGAAGAAATCAACTCCCAATTAACTATAAGGCCTTTGATTGAAAGACCACAGAAATCTAATGAACTGAAGAAAGGAATTCCGGAACAGCAATGGCAAAGCTCCATGTAAAGGGCATGAAGAGAGGAGGTCACTGGTTAAGAAGAGCAGATTATCTAGTCATTAATACAATTAGCACCGCCTCTGTCTACTCCTGAGATAAGTCCCAAGTAACCTGAGGAGAAAAACAAATGCAAAGTAGACAGAGGCTTAGAAAACCGTTTCATAGTCATTGCTCTCCCCTTATCAGGTCTTGCTTTCAGCAGTGATTTAGATAAAGAGAGAATGCTGATCAAATTCTTTGAGGAAATAGCAAGTATATAACATAATAGAGATGCACTGAAAAGAAACGTCCTTGAAACAAAGGAAACTGGTAAGATGAGACTCAGGAGGAATAAAAATATTATGTTAAAGGTAGGTTCAGAAAACCAGTTCCACAAGTCGTGGGAAGACATGGAAGAGCAAGCAGTACATAGGGAAATGAACTCAGTGTTTGAACTGGCTACAAGCTCAATGTCAGCCTATCAGTAAAACAGCGATTCTTAACCTCTTTGGGGTCATGGATCGCAGAACATGATAAAAAAAAAAAAAAAAAAAAATCAAGGGTTTTTTACAGCAGAAAAGCGTATTTTCACACAACATTTTGCACTTAGTTTCAGGAACTTAACAGAGGGCCTCATGGTGTGTCATATACAGTTTACGGATTAGAACATGGAACTTGTTCTAAACAAGTCTAAAGTCAGTCTAGGATCCAATCATGTCTCTGTCACTTACTTCCATACTATGACTGAAAAACTAATGAAACCTCTCTGCTCATTTGTAATAACAGTGGTACCTACCCCCTTGTAGTGTTGTATTGTAAAACATTCAGAAACTAAACATCAAGAGCCTTTAGTTTTTTTATTCTTATTATATTCATTGTATTTTTATTATATTTAAAATATATTAGCATATTTTACTATATATATTATATATTTACTATATAATATATACTATAAAATATATACTATAAAATATACAAACTTAGCAATATATACTATAAAATATATTATATATTTACTATATAATATATACATAAATATTATATTATTGTAATATTACATTATATAATATATTAATAATATATACAGTAAACATATATATATATATTATATTGCCTCTGACATAATGTGGCTACGAAAGTCAATTACTACCTTGTGCTGTATCTTTTTAGTTTACAGAGCAGAAGAGGTGGTTTCCCCACTGGGCTGCTTGCCACTTGGAATAATATCTGAAACCTTTACTTCTGATCTGGGCATCTTAGTCTAAGAGGCACAAGTGTGTCAACTGAAACACAAGCAAGGGAGGCCAGACAGGATGGTGAAGAGATGCTCAACACAGTCACAAGAAGACAGGAGGAAGAACCAAGAATATTTAGTCCAGGCAACAGAAGGCTTAACAGAATTAAAACACATAAAAGTTGTATTGTGGTGGGAGAAGGGGGATTGTTCTGAATGACTCCAAAAGTGGGAATTTGGGCCAGTAAGGAAGAAAAATGTCAGCTGAATGTTAAGGAAGGGTGTCTTAGCAATTAGAAAGCTACATTTCTCTATCACTGAAGGTTTGACATATTCATTCATTCAGTAAACATTTATTGAGTACCCATTATGTGCCAGACACTGTACAAGATACTGGGGTTACAAGGGTGAGTAAGACACAGGCTCTGCTCCTTTAATAGGCTCCTATTCTGGTGGGAGATAAAATAGGTAATCACAACATAAACTGAGGCAATGATATTGCCTAAAGAACAAGAAAGTTCACTAACCCAGCCTGTGGGAAGGAGGCAGCACTAGGGTTAGAACGTGAAGGGTATTAACCAGGTGGCCAGGCATGCTCAGCAGAAGTGAGAAACAGCATGATGATGTGTTCTGAGATTGCTGGGCACAAAGGATGAGGCAAGGAGGAGGAGGGGAGAAGAGTTTAGACATGATCTTACAGGTCTGATGGAGCCAATAAAGGATTTTGAGCAGAGGCAGGACCAGGTCGAATCTGTGTTTTAGATATGGACACATCATTACTAAAACGGATGATGAGATGAGCACTGGTGGCACAGATCCCACGCTTGTGGTGGTTCTACATCTCCCCATGAGAGACAACTAAGGAGCTTCATGATAGTCTAACATTTTTTTCAATGGATTTTTTATTTTTGTGGGTAATACAAGAATGTTTCAAGAGGCTAGCTGAATTGGGTGTTGGGGCAAGACTGGACATCTCAGGATAAACTAAGAGACAGAAGTAAGAAAACAGACAAGGGATGTGAGGGCTTGGACTAGGTTTGTAAAGCTGTGGAGGAATTGGGGAATGAATATGATCCTTTCTAAGGTCCTCCCCAAACTTGGTTTCTCACAGTTAGCTTTGAAACTGTCAGTGGTTTCATTAGTTTTTCAGTCATAGTAGGGAAGTGAGTGGCAGAGACATGACTACATCCTAGACTGACTTTAGACTTGTTTAGAACAAGTTCCATGTTCTAACCCATAAGCTATACATGATGCACCATGGGGCCTCCATTTTCAGAGACATTAGAGACTACCTCATCCAACTCTTCCATTTTAGAAACTAAACCCTATCAAGGGAAAGTGTCTTTCTCACTTGCCCATATAGTGAGTTGGTATAAGAGTTAAGGCCAGGACACAAAATCCTGACCATTGCCCCCCTTCAGCCTTGGTTCAGTGAACTTTTGTTGTGCCATATTACTCAAATTTCCACTAAATCTTTTTTTTGTACCAAATATACTTTTTTTTAATTAAGTCTATCAAGATATAGTGTCAAGATACAAGCTGTTTATCAAATGGAAGTCAGCATTGAATTTAAGCGCTGTCATGAATCACAGATATCTTATGGAGTAGGAAGGATCTCCTTTTAATACCTTTCAGGGTGACAGAGAGGACACAGGCTGATTTACACGTGAGTTCTACATTTACTAACAGAGTGACATTGAGAAAGTCACTTTAACCTCTGAAGCTTGGTTCTTTCATCTGTAAAATAAATTATTCTTATCATAAGGAATTTTAGATTTATAAAGTACCTACACAGGCTTGGAGCTCAATGCATGTTGGATAGGTCCTTTCTGTTTGTGTTTCCTTTCCTCTGCCTTCTCCATCAAGAATTCTGCCATCCTGTCCAGTCTACCAGCAAAGCAGTTAGAATTTGGTCTCTGGTACCAGGCAAACGAAATTATGACTCTTGACCCTGTGTGAACTTGGACACACACTTTCATCTCCTTGAGATTTGTATGCGTCTATAATAATCTGGCTCAGTGGTCAAGAGCTTGGGTGCTAACCAAAACATCAGCAGTTCGAATCCACCAGCCACTCCTTGGAAATCCTATGGGGCAGTTTTCTATGCTGTCCTACAGGGTGCCTACGAATCAGAATTTATTCAACAGCAACGGGTTTGGTTTCTGGTTTTATAACAATCTGATAAGATGACTATTCCTATCTCATAGGGTTGTCGGGCGGATTAAATGAGCTAAATACATGAAAGGTGTTTAGCGCAGTGCTTGACATACAGTAAACACTCCAGCTGTTGCTATGATTGTGTTGATTTTATGTGCAGAGAAGCAGGTTACATTGTAATTTCCCTTGTCTCTTTAGCCTCCTGGTTAATGATCTCCTCTTTCATGCACAACTTCATCTTTTCAAAAAAATAGTTGCAAGCATTTGTCTTCAGATCTGGAAGAAATGGAAAAGGTTCTTCTAAAACGTAATTAAGGTAAATGGGATCAATGGATTCAACTGACTGCCAGAAATGGAGTAGTGGAGACCTTAATATCATCCAATTCAAAGTATTGGGCACCCATCTATTGATTTGTTCCCTGTCTTTGATTAGAAATCAGTAACTCCTCGTCCCTCATTCTATAGGCCAGAAGGCTCCTAAAAGTACTTTTTTGTGATTCAGTGGTTAGATATTCCCTTGTGAAGACAATCAGGGTCAGGACTAGAATTGACCTTTGCATCATCTTCAATGCTAAACACAAGATAGGTACTCAAAAAAACCTACTGAGTAAACCAGTCAATGAAGCCTTCATCACTGAGTGCCTTGATACTCCATTAGTCTAGGGGCCACCTTACATTGCATTTGAGAACAGAGGACAAACGTGGCTGACCAAGAGGAGTGAATAACATATTGGACTCTGGAGTGAGACTTTTTGAATTCTGGCCCCATTGTATTTGTGACTTTGGGCATATCCCTTAAGCTCTCTAAATCTCAATTTCCTCCTCTATAAAATGAAGAGCATTATAGTTGTACCTAGAAAACCCTGGTGGCGTAGTGGTTAAGAGCTACATCTTCTAACCAAAAGGTCGGCATTTCAAATCCACCAGGCACTCATTGGAAACTCTATAGGGCAGTTCTATTTTGTCCGAAAAGGTCGCTATGAGTTGGAATCGACTCGATGGCAATGGATGGGTTTTTTATAGTTGTACGTAACTAAGAGAGTTGTTATGAGATTGAGATAATGCTTGTAAAGAGCATCATATCAAGCAAGCATTCAATAAATTTTATTATTAATATTATTTCAATATAAAAAGATTAAGTGCTATATAATGTTTCACTGCTTAAAAATGTACAAATGGAAAGTCATAAAAGGGGATGATCACTGTGGGCATTAGGTGGAATATACATCTCAACCACCAGGTAGGTGTTTCTTGGAGAAGACAGGTTCTGAACCCTGAACATGCAGAAGACAGAGTGTGTAAATGAACAACCGCAATTTTGATTATGTGCAAAAGGGACAAGAATAAAGACACTTCAAAGTCTCCTGTGGAAGCAGCAGGCAATTTTAGAAAAGACAGGTTAGTTTAGTGATAAAAACCATGGCATGGAGGTGAGCATAGACTTTGGCAGCGGACAAGCCTACGTTTGAACCCTCAGACAAATCACCTAACCTTTCTAAGCCTCACGTTTTCCCATCTTTACTATGGGGATATTCCTAGTTACCTTGCAGAATTGTTGGGAGGGTCAAATAAGTTGTTGTCAGCTAATGTGACTATCCAGTGCTGTTCTAAGAAAAGCAAACACTAAAGGGATTTATTTAATTCACCTGGACAAACACTGAGGCAGAGGCAGGGTTGCCTAACTGCAGATGCATCAGAAAAAGCTTATCTTCCCTCCGGCTCCTCCTAACTCTCTTCACTGGTTTCCCTAGGAATCTTGCTGTGAAAACATTCAGAAACAGTGTAAATATCATGATTTCACAGAAGATATATTTATGCAAGCCTTTAACTTTTCCTTAGTCTGTTGACCCATCTTTTGATTCATTTTATTTCAAAAATGGAATTACAACAAAAGCAATTTTTCAAATGAGTGGTTTAAAACACATATTTATTCATTTTATAATTTCCGTTTTATAAAAAGCTTGATTCTATTAAAAGTGATTATGAAGACTATATAGACACACAAAAATATTTAATCTATGGCAGTAAGTAAAAACAGAGAATACAAAATTATTTTAGTCATGTAACCACTATTCCTAAAGACAAATATAGGAAGGTAATTTGCAAAAATAAAAATCATCCTCATGTAATAGTTACATAACACTTTCTACAATATTATGTAATAAAGATTTATTTATAGCAAAAAAATTAAATAACTGATTTCTTATATTAACTCAACTGGCTGTTACATGTGATATATATATATATATTCCCCTATTTTAACATTATTATATTTATATTTGGCCTGGCCTAATGTCAATTTGTTCACAACATCAAGAACTCGATTAAAACAAGTTAAAAGATTAAGGAAGAAAGCAAAAATGTCATGCTTCATTCTTTTTTCTTTTTCTTACAAATTGCCTAGTGAGTTCAAATCAGTGTCTCTTCTAGGATATTTTTCAGTTCCCATATACCACTATAGAAAAACTTTATAATACCATGCATGTAAGTAAAAATTAAATTCACTTGTTTCTCACTTTCTTTAGAATGAAATGATCGGTCAGCCAGATTGCATGAGCATAAAGGAGTTCATTCATGTTGAGTGCTTACAACAGGGCCTGGTACAGAGTTGAGTAGATTCCAACTCATAGTGACCCTATATGAGTCGGTACAGAGTAAGCTTCTCAATAAATTTTAGCTCATAATGGTGTTGTTATTGTTACTGATTATGGTTTGGGTAGAGCAGGTGTCCCATGGTGGTGAAGAACAAGTGTTCAATCATCAAAATGCTAGAATTCCCAAGAAAAATAAAAGCCTGTGTCCACACAAAGACATGTATGCGAATATTCATAGCAGCACTATTCACAACAGTCAGGAAGTGGAAACCATCAGATGTGGTATATCCATACAATATAATGCTATTCACCAATAACAAGGACCAAAGTACTGAGATGTGCTACAACACTGTTGAATCTCAAACATGCTAAGTAAAAGAAACCAGACACACACAAAAGACCACAGATGGTATGATTCCATTTATATGAAATGTCCAGAGAAGGCCAAACTATTACAGGCTGAAAGTAGATTAGCCTGGAACTGGTGGGAATAAACAGGAATAACTGGAAATGGGCATGAGGATCTCTTGGTAATGATGGAATTTTGTTCTAAACTGGATTTTGGTGATGGTTGCATAACTCTATATATATACTAAAAATCATTGATTTACGCTTAAAATGGGTGAATTTTATGGTGTAAATGACACCTCAATAAAGGTGTCTTTATAAAAAAAGCCAGGGTTTAAACATCAGCACTGCTACTTGCCAGCCCTACGACCTTGGGCAAATTTCTGAACATCTCTAGGCTTTAGTTTCCTTCGCTATAAAATGGTGGTTAATTGCTGCTTGGGATCAAGCCAGAATGTCTAAGTTTTTAGCGAATAGTGTAAAGAAATGTGAGGTATTCTCAACAACAACAAAATAAATACAATTAAAAAACGAAAACCTTTACAAGTCTAATCAATGGACTATAGAAATGAACAGCTGCTTTCAGCTTTCTAGTGTTCCTAACTAACATTAATAATAAAACATCAAAAAAAAAAAAAAGAACCGCGAGGTATTATCATTAATATGGTTTAGGTTTGAGCTATACATATCTCATTTAATCCTCACAACCTTGAGACAAAGATAATTTTATGGTCTCATTTTACAGATAAAGAGGCTCAGAGAGGTTAGCCACTTGTCCAAGCTCACACAGAAATTAAGTGATGGAACGGGGATTTGAACCCAGTCATTCTGGTTCCAAAGCCTGAGCACTTTGTGTACCTCTACAGACTGCCAGCAGACAATGCTGAGGGCTTAGAACATGTTCCTACTGGCCTAGACCTGCTAGGAAACATGGGCCCACTTGAATTCAAGAAGAAAAAACAGTCCTATAGGGAAGGGTAGACATGATTATGTGGCTGGCTAGACAGTCAACTGGAAGAATCACCTCCTGCAACATCCATTTCAATTCTTCTCTGTAATATAATTCTCATTTTAATTCATAGCAGGCAAACCCTTACACATAAATGCGTTGTGGATCTGGCCTCTGCTTCATGGGGAAGTGCTTGATGAAGTTATAGTTTTGTAATGGCAGAGAGAGAGAGTGCCTTCAAAAAATAAAAAAATAGCATCCTTAAAAAATAGGCCTGGTTGAGCCAATGACTTTAATTGTACAATCAAAACCAACGCTATCAATTGCAACCTTGTTCAATCTTAAGAAGTAAAGCCTGCCACCTTTGGTACTACTTAGAAACTATTTACCCTTTCTCTCAGACCAGAAATAATTGAAAATCAAATTTGAGAATGTCGTGGGCTATCTGAAGAAGATTCAGTGAAGAGAGGGTAAAAAGATTGAAAGATTAAACTACTCGTTCTCATTTTTTTTTTCTTCTCAACTTTCCCCATTTTCCCCAGGTCTCCCATAACCAATGAAACCTTCTTACTCCTAACTTCTCAAAGGGAGGGAAGGGAGAAGTGAGAAAGAGATGAAAGAGAAGGGAGAGGACAGGCTGAGAGGAATAAAGGGAAGAAAGGATATCAGGTGAGTGGCGTCTAAGGTTAAAGATACAGTGGACATGGGCTGGAGACAGGGAAACACAGACAGTTCTCAGTGCATCAGCAGAGGAGCATTCTGTGAGATGATAAGGCCCCACGGTACAATCAGGGAGCAGGTTCCTAGTGGCTTGAAAGTGGAAGTAATGAGAGACAAAGAAGGCCAAGAAATGTGGAGTTGAAATCACCTAAGCTATCGGTAGCTAAATCTTCACCAGGAGGCCCTGACGAACATCCCTAGAGGCCCTCAGGTATTTCATACTCTGGGTTCTCTGAGTGTTTGCGGTTTTGTCAGGAAGATAAAGACAGATCGTTGCCATAGTACTTATAACAGTGAAATGTGTGTTTATTTAGACGATAGACTGGGAGCCTTTGGAGCAGAGACTGTATTCTATTCCATGTGCACATAAAACCAGCAGTCACTGAGTCGATTCCAACTCCTGGAAACCTTATGTTATGACAGAGTACAGCTGTGCTCCAGAGTCGTCAGTGGCTGATTTTTCAGAAGCAGATCACCAGATCTTTCTTCTGAGGCAACTCCAGGTGGACTTGAACTGCCAACCTTTTGGATAGAGACTTAACCTTTCGCACTACCCAGGGACTCTTATGTGTACACCTTGTTGTTGTTGTTGTTGTTAGCTGCCTTCTAGATGGCCCCCAACTCATGGTGACCCATGAACAACAGAATGAAACACTGCCTGGTCCTGCACCATCCCCATGATCAGTTGCAGATTGGACCATTGTGATCCATAGGGTTTTCACTGCCTGATTTTTAGAAGTAGATCACCGGACTTTTCTTCCTAGTTTGTCCTAGTCTAAAAGCTTTGCTGAAAGCTAGCTGTCCAGCATCATAGCAACACACAAGCCTCCACTTGACAGACAACTGGTAGCTGTGCACGAGGCGCATCAACTGGGAATTGAACCTGGGTCCCCAGCATGGAAGGTGAAAACTCTACCACTGAACCTCCACTGTCCCCTGTGTGCACACACTTGGTGCTTAATAAATGTTTGCTAGAAGAAGGGCAGGAAGAAGGAAGGGGGAGGAAGAAAGAAAGACACGCAGATAGGCATTGAGGAAAATAATTCCTCCTTATCTCGATCAGTATGAGCCAGATGGTAACTTTGGTCTCATGTTAGCCTTTCACCCTTCCATATCTAGTGTGTATTTGCCCTGACAATTAGGAAAGAGAAAAAAAGGCAAAGTGATTCATATTGTATCTTTTTTATTAGAAATTTTGAAAATTAGCGACAGCCATATTGTGAATAACTAAAATTCAAGGGCAGATATTACGAACTCAATAAACTATTATCTCAAAATAATTGTTCTGAATGAGCTTTTAAAAATGGTTTTATGCCTTTTATGTCCCCATCTGTCCCATGCTAAAATACCCTCAACGCTTAGCATTTTGCCTTCGAAATCTTAACTAAGATATTCAGATAAATTACTGGTAATTTTCCAACTTCCTAAAAGATAGAAAATGCAGTAACAATACCTTATATTGTGGTCATTTTCTTTCTTTTTCAAACTAGTTTCTTATGTTTAGTGTACTTTGAGCCTCACAATAAGGCTCTGAGGTAGACAGAGCAAGTACTATTTTTTTTTTTTTAATAGATGTTGTCAGGTTAGGAAGAAAGGCCTAGAGATTCTATTTCTGAAAAATCAGCCAGTGAAAACCCTATTGATCACAACTGCCTGATTCCTTGCCTAAAATGTTGGCATGAGTTGGGGGCTGACTTGATGGTAGCTAACAACAACAGTAGATGTGGAAACTGAGGAAGGGAAGATAACAGCACAGAGTAGGTTAATGTCAGTAAAAAATGAAAACCTAGGACTGAGTTTTAGCTAATCTCTTACCATGCTACAATGTCATTCTAGAGTAATGTCACTCTAGAATGTTCTTTGGGTGTGTCTTTTGAAGCAGAGAAAGGGGCAAAGTATATATGTGTATATCAGTCGAACTCTTACACATACTAATGGCTTTATTTTACAAAATAGATTTTTATTATTCTCCTGCAGACACTGTTTTCAAATTTCTTTCAACAGCAGAACCTTTTTATAAAAATGTCATGCTGAAACCCTATATACAAAACAGATAGCAGTGGAGCTACACTGGTTAAAGCAGGGCTGAGAGATATGGAAGAGGTTTGGTGGTAAGGGGTCATTGGCCTCAGTCTCAACACTAAATAGGCAAAGAACACGAGGACACCACCAAACACAGATTGAAGACCATTGTTATAGGGCATATCTGACTTTTGGTGGTGTGAGAATAGGAAGGACTTCACAATCCAACAGATTCGGATTTCAAGTCTGCCATTTGCTCACTGTGTGACATTGAGGAGGGTATCCACCTTTCTAAGCCTCAGTTTCCTCATTTGTAAAAGAGTCATAGCAACACCTGCCAGTTGTGAGGACTAAGATACCTTAAGTGAATTAAGGATCACAGTGCTCAGCACTCAGTAGCTTCTCAGGCAATTTCCTTCTGGAAGGTCCTTGACAAACCTAAAGAGCTTTCTGACAAAGCAGAAATGTTCTTCTTTCCTCAGAGGGTATCAACTCCATTTAAGTCCAGCAGATGCCCTTAGCAGCCGAGAGCTCGCACTGCTCCCTCAAACATTTAGCATTTTCTATTCAGTTAGCACAGCATTGAGACTTTAAAAACAGCTTGAAAATAAACTTGATTCCAAATATGATTTACAATGTCCCAAGCAACAGCTCATTTGCCCAAGAAAGCTCCATCAATTATTGACAGATGTACCCTCTGAGGAGAAATAGCATTAAGACTAGCAGGCTGAGGGAAAACATGCCTCAACCCCTTAAGCCAATTATCCAAGGTGATTTTGAGCATTAAATCCTCAGATATGCTTAATTTACTGTCCTTTGCCTGTAAGCACAGCAAGAAGTGTGAGAAGAGGGAAAAAAATTAAGCAGTTTAGGACTGTTTTTTAAAAATAAAGACAAGGAATAGCATAGAAAGGAAAAATATTGGAGCCCAGATGTGGGTGTTAGATGCATGTGGGCTTATAGATTGAGCACCTCCAGCCCTCATGTGCCTTGCCCTCTCATTGCAGAACCAGTTACACCCCACCTGTCTTTGTTAGTACAGAAATAATTGTGCTTACCTACCTCTGACCTAATAATTACGGCGGTGCCTGATTTTACTCTCAGCGTGTTTATTGTGGTCGAATTTCCGCGGTTTTCAGTGCAAAGACCTTACTGAGGTTGCCTAGTGTTACTTGCTTTAACATCAAGCTAGTGACAAGGCTTTATAAGGTTCTGTAAAAAGCCAAGAGGCCAGTGTGAATCCAGCACAGGGGGCTTGTAATCTGTGTTTGACACGCAGATATTAGAAAATGTTGGCAAGACAACAAGGTTTGCATGTGAGTGAAAAAAGGGAAGGCATGAAGCCAATAAATTTGGGAATGCTAATATATTTCTCCATAAGCTTCCCAAAAGGGGAAAAACAGCAGAGGCTCTTTTCCAAAATCCAAATGATAAGGCAAAAGCTTACCAATTATGCCTACTTAGCTTTAATTTGCACATACTGATGAGTGTGTGTGTTTGTGTGCATGTGTGTGTGCACACACACACACCTGTCTATACCCTGAACGTGCACTGTGGAAGAGCATGGGTAGATGGAAGTAAAGAAACTTAGAGGAATGGGAAAAAGTCTAACCTATTTAAAAATCTTTGTGTGATGAATTTCACATTCTGTATTGAGAAAGTAAATCCTGCCATCAGAGACCTGAAAAATTACTGCTCTGACTTAATGCAATCTATGGTGTAAAGTATAATTATAGAACATTCTAAAATTACCTGCTTACACCTGATGTCCTGGCAGAATAATTATAGACTAGATTCTTTCATCTTTTTTACGTTTTTGTTGCTAAGAATTAAGAGACTCACTGTATTCAGTTATTAAAAGCCTGACCTCTATTGCATGCATTTCTATCCCATTATTAAGCTATGTGTATAAAATATAGTAGGCCTTAACTTTTATAGCTTTAATTTCTAAATTTCAGATACAAAATCAACATTTGAGTGCCAGGAACTATACTAGTGCTTTCAAAGACACTGCCTTATTTGATCAACACCCAAGTCCTTAGCCAGGTCTTCAGATTCCAATCTAGTGTGCGTCCTACCATATTACAACCTTCTATCATTGTGTTATTATGAAGTCTTTGAGGAAGTTTAGGCAGTGGGTGGAAGTGGAGGAGCAGTGCCAGCCTCACTGGTAATGCAGATTGGTGTACCTAATGGATTGAACTGTGTCCTCCCAAAATATTTGTCAACTTGGCTAGGCCATGATTCCCAGTGTTGTATGATTATCCACCATTTTGTCATCTGATGTGATTTTCCTATAAAAGAACCATGGCTGGAAAAGCCAGGAGGATCTCATGCCAAGAAGGCAGTACCAGGAGCAGAGCACGTCCTTTGGACCCAAGATCCCTGTGCCTGAGAAGCTCCTAGTCCAGGGGAAGATTGATGACAAAGGCCTTCCTTCAGAGCCAAAAGAGAGAGAAAACCTTCCCCTGGGGCTGGCACCCTGAATTCAGACTTCTAGGCTATTAAAAAAAAAAAAAAAAAGTGGGAAATAAACATCTGTTTGTTAAAGCCATCCACTTGTGGTATTTCTGTTATAGCAGCACTAGATAACTAAGACTATGTGCTACATGATAAAATCTGCCCATCTGCTACATCACTGACCTGCTGTTAGAGGCATATGCCTTTATTCTTTGGGGCTACCATTTCTCTCAATGTGAAACTGACACAATAATATAGGACCCTTAATCAACCCACAAAAACGTTGTCAAGGATCTTAAGCAATTTTTACCCCTTTGAGAATTCTTATGCATTCAAGGTGTGACTCTAAACTATACAAAACATCAAATGAATGATGTATCCTTCGACAAGAAATGAGCTTTTGAAGGCTAAACCCCTCCTCTTACTCTCCCTGTATGGAAAAAAGTGGGACCTATGAACCTGACCCGTGATTATAAGAAATGATGATGATGATGATAAAAATAACATTTATTGAGAGCTTCCTACAGTCTATGCACTGTTCCAAGCTCTATGTGTACTGATGCACCTCTCACAAAACTGTTGTTATTGTTAGTTGCTATGGAGTCTGATCTGACTCTTGGAGACCTTATGTACAACAGAGCAAAATGGTGTCCAGTATATATAACAGGAAAAAATGTGCCGTCTTCATGATTATTGGAATGCTTGAGTCCATTGTTTTGACAATTGTGTTAATCCATCTCATTAAGAGTGTCCCTCTTTTTCGCTGACCCTCTGCCAAACATGATGTCCTATTCTAGCAACTGATCTTTTCTGATGATATATCCAAAGTAAACGAGGGAAAATTTCACCATCCTTGCTAGTAAGGAGCATTCTGGTTGTATGTATTCTAAGACTGATTTGTTTGTTCTTCCGGTAGTTCACAGGATATTCAATATTCTTCACCAACTCCATGATGTGAATACATCAATCCTTCTTCTGTCTTCTTTTTTCGTTGTCTAGCTTTTGCATACAAATGAGGCAGTTGAAAAGATCATGTCAGGAGCACCCTAGTCATCAAGGCGACATCTTTGCTTTTCAAAACTTTAAAGAGGTCTTTTGCAGCAGATTTGCTCAGTGTAACACATCATTTTATTTCTTGACCATTGCTTCCATGGGCATTGATTATTGATTCAAGTAGAATGAAACTGTTGACAACTTCAATTTTCTCTCCATTTATCACGATGTTATCAGTCTAGTTGTGAGGATTTTCATTTTCTTCACATTCAGGTGTAATCCATGCTGAAGTATGTAGTCTTTGAACTTCATTAGTAAGTGTTTCAAGCCATCTCATTTTCAGCAAGGAAGGTTGTATTATCTGCATTTCGCAGGTTGTTAGTGAGTC
The DNA here is from genome assembly GCF_024166365.1 of Elephas maximus indicus. Classification (NCBI taxonomy): domain Eukaryota; kingdom Metazoa; phylum Chordata; class Mammalia; order Proboscidea; family Elephantidae; genus Elephas; species Elephas maximus. The sequence goes on along the minus strand of NC_064827.1, from coordinate 37,335,219 downwards.
CTCCTCTAAACCTCATGCCACATACTTCTTTGTATAGTCCAGCTTCATGGATTAAAGCCCTATTAAGTAAATATTATTATGCCCATTCTGCACATAAGGAAACTGAGGCAACAGAGAGAAAAAAAATGAGGCACAGAAAAGGTCTGTGCCTCAAAAAATTGTGGAGAAAGCCATGGCACATCTCTCCCCTCCTAGTCTTCTATTTACTAATCCTGTATTAGTGTGCTGCACTAACTCAGATATATCCTCCTTTCCAGACTGCAGAATCTTTTCACACTAAAATTAGACCAAACAGAGGGAAGAACCGTATGTGGGGAAGCATCTCCTCTGGCTGGTTCTTGGATCCCAGAGCCCAGGCCACCTGCCTCCTTCATTGAAAGTACTAGCATCACCTTCTTCATCACCAGTATTCTATTCAGCTTATGACAGGAAATGTGGTAAGAAATAATAGCTCCCCTTTGCATAAAGAGGAGCCCTGGTGGTGCAGTGGTTAAGAGTTCAGCTGCTAAACAAAAGGTCAGCAGTTCAAATTCACCAAGCGCTCCTTGAAAACCCTGTGGGGCAGTTCTACTCTGTCCTATAGTGTTGCTATGAGTTGAAATCAACTCTGTGGCGATGGGTTTTTGCATAGAGACATCTCTCTTTGCTGGATTGGTCACCATTCCACACAGAAAATGAGTAATTGTCATGGTGCATGTTCATTTTTCCAACAGAAGGGATGCTGGCACCTATTTTCCCCAAGTTCCTGTCCTGGTTATAATAATAACTATGCTTCACATTTGTATAGTTCTGTCTTAATAATGTCTTTCTCATACTGACTGACCTAACCCTAAAAACCACCCTTAAAGATTAGCTCATGTATTAGTCAACAAATATTTATGAAAAGCCTACTCTTTGTCAGATCCCAGGGATAAAACAATGAGCAAGATCATGATCCCTGCCCTTATAGAGTTGACATTAGTAATGGGTAATATAACCACAAAAAGGAAACAAATACATAAAATAATAAAATTGTGGAGTTTTAAAGAAAAAGACCCCTATAAATAAAAAATAATAATCAAACAAAACATGGAGATACCTATTTTTAGAGAGCAGGTTAGTCAAGGCTTCTCTGAGGAGGCAATATTTGATAAGAAGTAGGCAGCCCTGTGAAGTTTGGGGTAGTGCCCCCATTCAGAGAAATTGGCAAAGGCGAAGGCCCCATGAAGTGGGGTGCGACATTCACCCTGGAAACGATCAGAAGACACATTGCTCTGAAGAACTGAGAAGGAAGGAGGCCTGAAATGAGGTCACAGGGGAAAGAGAGGTCAGACCATGTCTAGGGCTGGTACAAACAGGCCATGTACAAAGGGTTTTATTCTAGTACAGCAGGAAGGGTTGATAATATCACTGCCATTTTACAGGTGAGTAAATTCAAGCTCAGAGAGGTGATGTAGCTTGTCAGAGTTTTTACAGCTGGCAAGCATACAGCTCCACCCAAGTCTTTTCATTCCTTCCTCCTTTCCACAAACAGGTACTAAGTACCTGCTGGGTGCCAAGCACATTACTATTTGCTAGATATGATACAGCCTTAATCCCAATTAGATTAAGTCTGGAATTGAAAATGATCATGTGAACAAATGCGATAAAACATGGAAAGTGCTAGGCAGGAAGTCTCCACAGAATATAGGAGAGACCTAGAGGAGACAAAAGTCAGTTCCATGTATGGGGGTGGGGAAGAGTCAGAGAGTTAGCACTGAGCTCAGTCGAGAAGATGAATGCTTATAAGGAAAATGGGGGTAGGGAAGAATAATCAAAGCAGACAGAAAAAAAAAAAAAGAGATACATAGAATTAAAGAGCCTGGTGGATTCTGGGAATATCAAGCTGCTTTCTGGGATGTGGTAGGAGTACGGGGCTGGAGGGTAAGGTTAAAAACATAGAAATGCCCTAAAGACAGATCATGACACTTGTGGCATGCCAAAGAAGTTTGGACTTCATTCTCTAAGCAAGGGAAGCCAGTGGCAGGGTTTAAGCAGAGAGGCAACCTGGTCAGATGGGTTTCAGAGAGATTCCACCAGCAGAGTTTTAAGGGGTGAATTGTAGTATGGGGGTGGGGGAGACAATGTTGGAAAGAAACAGTTAGAAGACTTGCAAGGTCTAGGCAAGTGGAAATGGAGGCCTGAAGTAAGACATGGGTGTGGGATTAGAGAGATGAGGATAGATTAAACTGACGATAAGAAGAAAAAGGAGTGCCTGAGTGGTACAAACTCACTGCTAACCAAAAAAATTGCCAATTCAGGTCTACCCAGACGTACCTTCAAAGAAAGGCTTGGCAATCTACTTCCAAAAAATCGACCATTGAAAACCCTATGGAGTACAGTTCTACTCTGACACACATGTGGTCTCCATGAATTGGAGTCAACTAGATAGCAACTGGCTTTTGGGGAAAAAGGTGAAGAATTTATGACACTGGATATTTTGAGTATGGAGATTTAGAGTAAGTTCTTGGTTTCTATGGCATTTGACTCTAATGCCAATACTTTTGAGATGGAAAATTTTTCCTACTTTATACGAAAGAGAATCGTCTATTTGTTGCAAACAGTTTAACATGTCTTTTTTGCCAGCTAAGAAAAACTTGCTTGAGATAATTCACATTTTAAATTATTTTTAAAGAGAATATAATATGCTTTTCTCTGAGAAACTATTATTTAGAAGACAATGAACCTCTTTTTTACCTAAAATGATCAGCATAATGTCCTCTACTGAGATAAAGAGCAAATTTCCACACTGCCACTGGCAGGACTGATATCTAAGCAAAAGAGGAAGGTAAGTTTTAACAAACTGAATTTTCCTGCAATTTAAGTTTCCATCAAAGGGAAAATATTAGTATTCTATTTAAGAAGATAGCTCTCTCTCTGGGATCCTTGGAAAAATGTGAAATAATAATTCTCTTTATGTTCAGACCTGTCTTGACATGCCCTGATATCATCATAAACACAGCACACAGAAGCTCAATTTCTATTCTCAGATTCTCAAGAAATAACTTCAGATTAAAGTCTGAGATTTGACTTGAAAGACATGATATTAACATAACATAGATGGTACCTGGAAAATAAAACATTTAAAAAATTATTTCTAAAAACCTTTCAAATAATGTGGCTTTGGGGGACAAATGTCAGTGACATTTATACACTAATTGTTCCAAGGGCTTATACAGGACACCTTCCATATACATCTCCTTCCTCATCTCTTGTTCCCATGTGTCCTCTCTTTCTTGCCTATTTCATTTTGCTGTCCTTTGTTTGTTTACTTATGTATTATTTATTTTTTGAGAGGTATAGAAAGCCTTTCACCATGCTTAGGGGGAGAAATGATCCCAGATTCCGCCTTCTTCATGTTTTACACAGAATCTGCTATGTACTATCAAAGTTAAGGAGTTAGGACCTTGAATGATCTTGCGGAAAGCATTACCATTGATGATCACTTGGGAGAACTGTGCCAGATACTTGAAAGATTCAAATATATGTGATTTTCTCCATGGTAAAGATAAAAAAACTACAGATTAAGTAATTCACCCAACGCCATGCAGCTAGTAAGTGATGGAACTGGGATTCAAACCCACATCTGTGACCCTAAAGCTGAGGAAACAAGCAGATAGCTAATTCCAGTGAACTACCCAACACAAAACAATTTTGGGGGAACTTTTACAAATGCCCTCTAGATCTTTTTATCTTTTTTTCCTCAAGCACAAACGTGGAAAATGATTTTGATTTGTATGCATGCATCCTTAATTGGCTGTCCTACTTATTTATATCAGAATGCAAAGGCACATTCACTTACTAAACCTCTGGGTGTTTTCACAAATTGGCAAAGAAAACAGAAATAATGGACATAACACGCTTCTTGAAATAGCCAGCAATTAATGGAAAGGGCTCTCATAGCCATAGTTAACTCAGCTGTAAACTCATATTCTTCCCGTCTAACTCCAGAAGCAAATTTCTGAGTAAACAAACAAGTTAATTTGCTGTCTGAGCTAAAGTGGACCAAGGAGAGGCAATTCTCTACTGAGTAAGTAGTGTTAGAGTTTACTAATGACAACCTTGGAGTAGCCTAACATTACAGTCTCCTATAATAAATTTTGGTTTTCTAAATCTAAATTGCCAGCTACTAAAAATCAGTTGCTTCAGGGGGAAATAGGCTGTCAGCAGTGAGTATGAATGTGGGGAGGAGACAGCATATTTTTAAAACAGATTTTGACATAATTCAGTAATTTTCCAGAGATATAGGTTATTTGGACTAGGTGAGTGATTTCTCCAACCACGCTTCCTATCTTTGTGGGCTAATTTGGTGTATATCAGAGAAGCTATAGGATATTATGGGATGTTACAGGAATCTTGTATATGCCATAGAAATTATTGTATGGTACTGAATGTATAGCAAATTGTAGAATGATGTGGGAAGTCATAGGATGGGCCAGAAGTTAGAAGCACCCAATTTAAGAGATCAGGAAGGTAAGACCCAGGGAGGCAGATGGAACCTGACCAGTGGAAATACCAGAGCTACGTCCAGGGATCTCTCTGGGATCAACACTGCTAATGCTGTTTCCTATTGTTGCTGTAACAAATTAACATGAACGTTGTGGCTTTAAACAATGTAAATGTAATATTTTATAATTTCTGAAGCTCAGGAGTTTGGTGGGCTTACCTGGGCCCTCTGCTTAGGGTCTCATAAGGCTGAAATCAAGATGTGAGCTGGGCCATGCTCCTTACTGGAGGCCCTGAGGAAGAATCTGATCTCAAGCTCATTCAGGATATTGGCCGAATTCAATTCCTTGCAGTTGTGGGACTCTGGTCCCCTTTGCCTTGCTGGCTGTCAGCTGGGGCTGATCTTTGCTCCTTGAGGCTGCCCACACATTCTTTCTCATGTTTTCCATGTGGCACCCTCAAGTACCCTCTTTCCTGCTCTAAATGTCTCTGATTTCTCCTTTCACTATGTCTCTCTGACTCCAGCAAGTTCTCTGCTTTTAAGTAATTGTATGATTAGATTGAGCCCACTCAGATAACCAGTTAACCAGGCTAACTCCCCCTAACATAAGTACCTAGCCTTAATTACATCTGCAAAGTCTCTTTTGCCATATAATGTAACATAGCCACAGTATGCCACCAAAGGGCCAAATTCACAGGGGCTCAAATTCTGCCTACCACAGGCACCATTGTTTCTCAGGGACCTGGAATATAAGTGCTCTATAAAAGAGCTGCCCAAACCACCAGGCTGTCTTCCAAAACTCATAAACGTGAAGAAAACCCTATGCAAAACCCTAAAAGAAGTGCCTCTCTGTTCAGAAGATAATCAAATCAATTTGGCTTATGCCAAACTGTTTTGAGCTCTGAAAGACACAGAGTACTTTAAAGTAGTATGACAAAGAGTACAAGTTAATAGAAAACTCAGAAAACAGGTCTGCCTTATCAGGAAAATGTCATCAGAAAACACTTGGGGTAAATTTAACAATAATAATAGCCATTATTTTCTTACTTTGTGCCAGGTGTTACATAGCCTTTAATATAGGTGGTTGTAAACATTCCCATTCTGTCAGCCCTTTGAAAATGTCAATAATGAGATATAATTGTTCCTTCTGGAGAATGGAGAAACATATTTCATAGCCACCAGTGCTGTAATGAAACACCGTACCAACACGATAGTCTCAGCCTATATGTCCTGTGCCCACGAAAGCTTTCCATACAGGACTATGTTATCAGAACTTACATGTGCACAGTGTGGTAGAATAAGACTGTGCATAACATGCTTCATTGCTGTTAGAGGAGAATTGTTGAGTATTGTGATCACCAACCGTTGTCACAAATTTCAAATCTGCTTTGACATCACAGTCTCCAAATTATAGTCTATCAGCAGACACAGCTCACTGGTCTGTGCTCATTCATTTTCTTATGCAATAAAATAATTTCCCAGCAAGAATACAATTGCATGAGAGTCACTTCACAGTGAGAGTCATCCAGCACCGGTAGTTAAACTCCAGGGGGTTACACAAATACAAATAAAGTCAGAATTTTAAAAATTCCTTGAGTTGGTATTTAAAGGATGCAGGTGTTTAACCTCTCTGGACAATCTAAATAGTAACTTGACGAGACTAAGAAGCTCTTTATGCCTAGAGATATTTAACATTGGTCTTAATGACTATGACTTGTATTCTAGATCGATCTTAGTGCCAATGAGTCAAATCATTCACAAATTTACTTATTCCTCTCCTGGAAATAACTTCACAGCACATTGAGTTAAAGTCAGTTCTAACTAAAAAAGCTCAAGTGGTGTGGCCGGAGACACAGGTTCTCTTCTGAATCTATCACTTAATTCTGGGAGTCATACCACCCCCAAGGTAATTTTCCACCTTCCTTTTAACTACGGTAGCCCTGGTGGCATAGTGGTTAAGTGCTATGGCTGTTAACCAAAGGGCTGGCAGTTCAAATCTGCCAGGCACTCCTTGGAAACTCTATGGGGCAGTTCTACTCTGTCCTATAGGGTCACTATGCATTGAAATCAACTCAACTAATTTTAGAGCTGCTCCATAGGGTTTCCAATGGGTATGGGTATTATAGAATGGAAAATGGCAACCATAATAAATCATTCTGTATCTTTCCATGTTTTCTATTCTGTTCCTTGTAATTGACAACTGCTATTGGAAACTGGGGCTCGTTGAACTTTAGAATAAATTTCGAATCACCATAATTTTTATTAATATCCTTCAGAACATCTCCCTGTGTATATTGTTCCTTAAAAAGAAATAATTGATTAGAAGATTTAGAAGATCAAAATGTAATACAGTTTTAATTAAAATTGAAAACCCTGGTGGTGTAGTAGTTAAGAGTTATGGCAGCTAACCGAAAGGTCAGCAGTTCAAATCCACCAGGTGCTCCTTGGAAACCCTATGGAGCAGCTCTAAAATTAGGTCCAAATAGGGTTTCATGATTTTTAGCATGTCACACTGCAGGTACAAATAAAAAGTCAGCATATTTACTTGCACACTTAGGTATCAGTAATGGATAAGGTATATCATTTTTTGTATCAAAACCAAAAGAAGAGTTGTACTCATTCTGCATTTGAGTCTCTTTTACTATCTAACTAGAAAATGAATTCAGTAAAAATACTATCAACTTTTATATAAAATCTGCCAAATAGAAGCTCTCTAATGGAAAACTGTGTGACCTTTAACACAGCTTAACAACCTACAATAAAATCTTATTTTCAGTCTCCGTTCTATATTACCTCATGCATTATCAGCCCTAGATAATTTTCAATGAAAATAATTTCATCACAAGTGTCTTAATATAACCTATATTCAAATTCATTGAAAGTCATGTATCACTTGTACAGCCTCTTTCTTGACATTATTTTCAAAATATTGCTTACATCCAATTCTTCTTTTTTGCACACACTCAAATTCATAGTATGACTGTTATAGAAATAGCTAATTTACATATAGATTAAAAATTACCTTGAAGCCCATTTACACCCTGATGAGTTAAAGACAAAGTAACTCAAAGCTAATAGCTGGCTTCCATTAAATCCAAGTATTATGACATACTAAACTAGTCAAAATTCAAGCTTCAGGCTCATAGCTTGGATTCTAAAATATTAGATAGGGTGATGGCAGCTAAGCAGATATAACCAAATTCAGATCTATTCTTCAGTGTAATCTACAATCTATACCTTCTACTGCAGATATTATTGTGAGGTGCTGTTGAGTCAGTTCCAACTCATAGAGACCCTATGTACAACAGAATGAAACACTGCCCAGTTCTGTGCCATCCTCACAATTGTTGCTATGCTTGAGCCCATTGTTGCAGCAACTGTGTCAAACCATCTCATTGAGGGTCTTCCTCTTTTTCACTAAGCCTGTATTTGCCAAGTATGATCTATTGCAGATATTGAGATACTGTTACTTAAATTGAATTACCTCTTTGCTTATTCTTTATGTTTCATCCAAAAAGTATTAATAAACATTGTTTTTAAGTCATGTCAGTTAGCAGACCATTGGCAGTCTAGACAATTTTAACTAGACTTGAGGGGAAAATGTTCTTTAAAAATGAGAAGTTTGAAGTTTGACAAGCTGCCTAGTTTGATATCCCTATCTGTCTGTCTGTCCATTTACTAAACTTCAGGGAAGCATTAAAGGATTACTGCCTAATAGGACAGAGTTTCCTACCACTTCCAGTAAGAGGAAGTCCATTCAGAGTAGACATGACATTCAAATGACATTCATCTTCCACACCCAACATTCCCTTAAACTCTCCCACCCATGGTCCCTGTTTGAAGAGGAAAATTAGAACTGTGTGTCCCTGTCCCTGACCTGACCACAATTATTGGGAGAAAGTTGGACAGCTTTCTCTATGCTTGTCATTCTATTGGCCTATCTATTACCGATAGAATTCTCCCTCTTGAACTTCTAACCACATGTATTGTTGTCGCGCAAAGTTGAAAGTCCACGTAGAGCTGAGGTCAGAGTTGGTGCCAAGGCAAAACAAGTTTGTCAGGAGCAGAGATTATGGATCACAGTTTAAACTATCCAGTGGAGAGGAGAATGAAGAAGATGTTTAGAGAATAGCAGAGATAAGAAAACATATTGTAAAAGAGAGACATGATGAAGAAGAAACACAGAGAGAGAAAGACACACAGAGAATTGCAGAGTCAGACACAGAGATGACTTTGCTCCCAATGGCTTTCCATCTCCTAGCCCAGTTACCATGTATTTGGCTATAATTTTCTACCCTCAGTTTAGCAATATACCCTTATATCTTCTCCATGCACCTCTTTTTACCCGAACTGGTTTGGTCAACTGCCTGTTTCTTTTAAGAAAACTCTGATTAGAACACCATTTTAAAGGATTGTTTCAAGATATAGCAGCAAATCAACTAGCTTATATCTGGATTTAGGAGACAGAAAGAACAAAAGTATGTATCTGGTAGAAGCAAGAACAATATTTGAGCATCCTGATAAAAAAAAAATTCTTTAACCTAACATCTAATATAATATGCTATTAAGACAAAACAAAACAAAACAACAAAAAACACTTTCTTTGCTTTTTTTTTTTTTTTCCTTCCATGAGAAAGTACTGTATACCTAAAAGTTCTCACCCCTGAGATTTTCTAAAGTCTTTACGGTAAAATGACACGTTTGTATTCTAAAAGATGAAAGGGACTTAAAGATGAATAATTTTGAAGTTTCTTCTGTACTCAGAATTTACACTTTGATACTCATTCAAGAGACTTAAGTCTTCTTTTTCTATATTCATCTTACTCCTTATGCTTAACCAAGCCTTCCTACCTGTTACAGATTGAATTATCCCCCAGAAACATGTGTTATAAATCCTAAACCCTACGCCTGTGGGTGTAATACCATTTAGGAATAGTGTTTTCTTTGTTATGTTAATTAGGCTAAATCAATGTAGGATGTGCCTTAAACCAATCACTTTTGAGATATAAAACAGCAGATTAGGCACAGAAGTAGGCAAGGGGGGGAGGGGGAGGAGATAGATGAGAGATCACAGGAAGATGTCCAAGGAACTGAGGAATAGAAGCTGAAAAGAGACAAGGGCCTTCCCTCAGAGTCCACCGAAAGAGAAAGCCTTCCTCTAGAGCCAATGCTCTGAATTTTGGCTTCTAGCCTCCTGTGAGAAAATAAATTTCTGTTCCTTGAAGCCATATTTCTGATATAGCAGCACTAAGAAACTAAGACACTACTCAAATCATATAGTAATGATGCAGGAACTTAACTCCTTCTTTGCCTTACCACGTACAGTATCTTCTTTCTAAACCTTACCACATAGAGTATTTCCATTTTTCCCCCATATAAACTATGACAAGTTACCAGAAATATAGATAACACTACAGAGGAAATCACAGTAGGTCAGGGCTACTTGCCAGATTCTAACAAGTTAAACATCAACTAAGATTAAAAGAAAATTAAACAATAGCTATTTTCTACCAGAAGAACCTTAATCAAATAGTTGTATCAAAAATAAGGAGGCACGTATTTGAGGCTAAAAGAGACCAAATCATAAAATAAAGGAAACACAACAAAGAAATTTTAAATAGGAAAAACTTAACCCAGAAATGCCACTTCTATATATTTATCCAAGAGAAATAAAAACATATGTCCATACAAAGACTTATACAAGAATGTTCATAAAAGCTCTATTTCTAATAGCCAAAACCTGGAAACAACCCAAAAGCCCATGAACCATGGAATACACAAATAAATTGTGGTATATCCACATAATGGAGTAATACTCAGTAATTTAAAAAAAGGAAGTGCTGATATATACAACTAAGATAATTCTCAGCAATAATATGCTGAAAGAAAGAAGCCAGACACAAAAAGTAGGTATACTATATGACTCCACTTAGTGAAATTCTAGAAAAATCAAAACTAATCTGTAGTAACAGAAAGCACATCAATCATTGCCCAAGGTCAGATATGTGGCAATGGGGAGAGGCTGACTACAAAGGGGCATGAGGCAACTTCTTAAGGTAATAGAAAGTTCTTGATCGAGATAGTGGTCATGCAGTTGTATACATTTGTGGAAGGTCATTAATTTGAACACTTAAAATGCGTGCATCTTATTGTATGCTAATTATACCACAATAAGTTGATTTTAAAACAAAAAAACTTAATCATAAAGCTGGGCATTCCCAATCCTTAACATTATAGAGACATAATTGACCTTAAGTAAAATAATTATTTACATAAATGTTCAAACTAATTTAATATTATTTGACATAGATTCTCCATGCAGCAACCTAAAATCACTTAGTCATAATTTAATGGAACCTAGTCAGAAAAGATTTTCTAACTATCCTCATCTTTATAAAATGAAAGATTAAAAGTCTTATGTATTTCTCAGGCAAGAAGGATAAAAGTTTGGGAATCTTTGAAAAGGAAAAAAAAAAAAGAGAAAATTTGCTAGGCCATTTTCTTCTCTAATCTAACCTATTAAGCATGTTGTGCAGTACCTGTGCTTTTGAATACATTTAATTGCTTATGATTTAGCTTCTCTGGGTGCTAAGTCTAGTAACTCCTACTTCGAAAGTGCCCAGTCATTTTCAAAAATTAGATTAAAAATGTTCCTGTGACTGCATCTACCAGATAAAAATCACTGATGTACATGATGGTGAAAGCAACCCATATTCCAACACAAAAATCTCCTGGCCTCCAGGAAACCTTAAGAAATCGTAATGCCCAGAGGCTGTAAGAAATTGGCATAGTTATCAGCTGAAGATAATAGGCCTCTTTGGATAACTAGGAACTCTGGTGGTATAGTGGTTAAGAGTTATGGCTGCTAACCAGAAGGTCGGCAGTTCAAATCCACCAGTTGCTCCTTGGAAGCCCTATGGAACAGTTCTCCTCTGTCTTACATGGTTGCTGAGTCGGAATTGACTTGTTGGCAATGGGTAGTGTATGGTGTGGATAACCAACCTCACCCATCCACACCTAGTACATTAATGAATATACTAAGACAAAAATGATCCAAGGTGGCTCTAATGAAAGAGGCTCTAGGAAAAAAGATGCACATCAGATGCAAATTTTCTGCCCTTTCCATAATCTCTTATAGCACAGATTTTTTTTCTTTTATGAGTATATTATTAGTCATTTCTGTTGATGTTATTAGGTTTTGTTGAGTCGGTTTGACTCATAGTGACTGTAAGTACAAATGAATGAGGCACTGCCCTGTCCTGCACCATCCTCACAATCATGCTGTGTTTGAGCCCATTGTTGCAGCCACTGTGTCAATCCATCTCATTGAGGCTCTTCCTCTTTTTCGCTAACCTCTATCAAACATGATGTCCTTCTCCAGGGACTGGTCCCTTCTGATAACATGTCCAATGTACGTAAAATGAAGTCTCACCATCCTCCCTTCTAAGATGCACTCTGGCTGTACATCTTCCAAGATAGGTTTGTTCGTTCTTCTGGCAATCCATGTATATTTGATATTCTTCGCTGACAACATAATTCAAATGCAACAATTCTTCTTTGGTCTTCCTTATTCATTGTCCAGCTTTTGCATGCACATGAGGTGATTGAAAAATATCATGGCTTGGGTCAGGCACATTTTAGCCCTCGAAGCAACATCTTTGCCTTTAAAGAGGTCTTTTATCATTACCCCCAGGTAATTCACCATTTCGATTAATCTATGATGTTTATAAAATGCTTCAGGGACACAGTATAATTACTGAATTTTGGTAGCTGATGTAAAAAATTCCTGTGTACCACCTGCAGTCAGAACACTGCTGGCTTCTGACCAGATGAATTCACCTGTGGGCCAGGTGGTCAGAATGCCAGTCACTGATGCACATCCACAGGGGTCCATAGGCTATGATAAAGGCTCTTTCAGTGAAATAACATTGCTCATGTTTTATACAGAATATGAAAGTTTTTAATTGTCCTAACTGAATGTCTAACAGCACACAGTTCAATGAGTGATACTCTTGCAGCACAATGACTTCCTCTAAAATAGATGAAAGTACATGCCTGTGTACATCAAATGTGAAGCCCAAATATCGCTTGTCCTAGGAGGCCTAGCCAGTATAATTATAAGAGCTCAGTATTACCTTCAAGCTGCCCCATTATTATTTCTGAGCATCTCCAAAAAAAGTACCTCATATGTCCCCAATAAGGACAGTCCCCAAACAGAGTCAGATTTTTCTTCTTTTCGTGATCCAGTCCCCATGATCCATTTCACTTTTCTAGAGTTTGCTGAACAAAACACCACCCTCATCAGCCAGCCTGAGAGCAGCACTGTCCACACAAGGATGATGTCTCTGTCAATGCCCATAGTTTTCCATCTAAGGCAGCCAGAAGGCAGGGGAGGAGACTTTGTTCCTCATCTGTGACACATTTCATCACTGGGGTCTGAAGGATTTATTGTGCTAGTGGTCTCACAAAGTGAGCTTATAATTCTACCTTTCTTTCTATGGTGTTTCAAAACCAGTTCAAAGAACCTGGTCCTAGAAAGGTGCCAGTCATCCATACCATCCTCCTTGCCATCTACCCCGACGCCACCCCAGGTGATGTCTGACCAGCGGTAGGGATGAGGGACCTATCTACACAACAGCAACCTGCTATACCAACACTTAAGTGAATGGGGACAGAACCAAGGGAGAGACTCGAGTCAGTTTTTCTCAGTGTATGGTCCCCTGACCATCTGGATAGAATGCTTGGTGTGCTTATTGAAAATACATATTCTTCTTCCAGACCCATCCTCGACATCTAAATCAATAATCTGGAGAGATGAACAGATTCTGACTTTATTTTCTTCTTTTAAACAAGATCATGAGTTGATTTTTGCATGGAAAGAAGTCTGAGAACCATTGCTAGGTAAACACTGGTACAATTCAAATTCATTGAGATAGGCAAAATGTGGATATTCTCATGTATCTCAGAGGTTCTCACTCAGCAAATAGAATGCTGCCAAATCGGTATTATTGGCATTCGGCTGAAATGGAGGTTGTTCAAAGGATGCAGGCCTTAAAACAATGGAGTTCATGAGAAACACCTTCTAAGATATCCACAGCTTCACGTGGGTGTTTTCTAATGAGAGAGATGAAAGCACTTGACATTTTTGAAATGATGATGAGAATTCTGGGTGTTTAATATTTGCTTCTAAGGGAAAAAAAAAATAAGGAAAAAATGAGATATTTTATTTTCCTAATTTTTTTAATCACTCTTTAAAAAACAGATAAAGACAGGTTGTTTAGGGAGATAAAGAATACATTTAATTTTCTTTTCTCTTCGAACTATCATTTTTGATATGCTGAATCAAGGGCATAGTTTGTGTGAAGAAAACTGGACCAATTTATTCACTGAATTCACCTTTAGATGTTTTAATTTATCAGATGTAGCTGCAAGCTGCTGAGCTCTAGGGCTGTAAGGATACCGTTCTCTCCATTTCTTTCTGTTAATGAGAAGTAGGAAAATAACTGAGGGAAAGAGAAGGGAAATGAATATATACTGTGTAGTTACTACATGCTACCCCTTATAATAAGCAGTATACAGGCTATGTCTAAGAAGAAAAGGAAATGTGAAAAGTAATTTTCTAAATACACTAGAGAAAATTGTTTTCACAACGTGATAGCTCCCATCGTGACAAGAAGCTACAGAAGGCATTCATATTCAGAAAAGCAAAAGAGAAAAAAAAGAAAAGACCATTGTTGAACCCAACATTTGCCAATGCTGCTGTCTTTTCAGCTCCCTGACTCACGATGACCCCACTCACAATGAAGTGAAATGCTGCCCAGCTCTGAGCCATCGGTTGTGGAACTGGTGTGATCCACAGGGTTTTTATTGGCTGATTTTTGGAAGTAAGTCGCCAGGCCTTTCTTCCCAGTCCATCTTAGTTTGGAAGCTCACTGAAACCTGTTCAGAATCATAGCAATGTGCAAGCCTCCACTGACAGACGAGTGATGGCTGTGCTTGAGGTGCACTGGCCAGAATAGAAGCCGGTCTCCCGCACAGAAAGTGAGAATTCTACCATTGAACCATCTCTGCCCCCCTCGCCAATATCAACTTAGTCTAACTCAGTGGTTCTCATTAAAATCACCCAAAAGGCCACCCTGAAGTTCCTGATTCTGTTAAGTCTGCACTGGGGCTAGAAAACCTGCATTTGTAAGCTCCCGGGTAATATTGAGAATGTTGGTCTGGAGACCACAATTTCAGAACCACTAGTCTAACTAGTTTTATTACCTCGACTGAAGCAGATCCTGTAACCTTGTGCAGATGCTGCGTGAGGTGTATCGTCGGCATAGTGAAAAACGTATCCTGGAACTAATACCTGATGGTCTTTCTGATTCTGTAATTGTTTTTGTTTTTGACAGGAAGCAGGGAGGAGTGTTATTTCAAAATTATATTTTGTTGCAAGTGAAAAGATTTGGAGAAAAACAGAAAAGTCATCTTGCAACAACTGGAAGTACCTTTCCAACACCAAGTCTTAGTTTCCACCTTCTTTTGTAATCCATTCAAATACAGAGATTGCTTTGCTTATATTTCTGCTTTTGCAACTTGGTTACAGAAGATCAGCAGAGGCATAAAATGGCTGACAACAAAATTTGCCTTGTTTCTCAGTTGTTTTACTTTCTTTTGCACTTTTTAAGAAAAGATGCACCCTAAATCTCAAACATATTTTCCCCCTGGGCTATACGGTAGAAATTACCTTGTTCAGCTGCATTGTCTCTTGAAGAAATCAGCTTAATAATAACAGGAAATTCTGCAGAATTCATTACCATCAAGTATCATCATCTTCATACTGCTGGATACTTTAATATCCCCAATTACTAATTTTCTTAAAGAGTTTCATTGTATTCTAGTAAAAGTATATTACTGTTTCACAAAGACAGCATTCCAATCTAAACTTCATGTCAGAGGATCGTTGCTTCCTAGGGCAGTTACTATAATAAGAGGACACTTTTTATCTTTTGAGGATCCCTGGTGGTACAGTGGTTAAGAGCTTAGCTGCTAACCAAGAAGGCTGGCAGTTCACAACCACCAGCCGCTCCTTGGAAACCGTATGGGGCAGTTCTCCTCTGTCTTATAGGGTCAATATGAATCAGAATCAACTTGACGGCAATGAATCTTTGGTTTTTATATTTTGTAATTTTTGTTTTCTGAAGATATTTTCAAGAGTGATTAGCACGATATGATGTCAAGAAGCAAATCTGAGCCACGGAATATATATCTTAACAGAATCATGGGATAGTTATCTATCATTTCTCTATACCTTTCATTTTATTTACACCATTAATTAACAAACAAATATAGCAGATCCTAACATTCAAAGGATGGTATAATAAAGTTGGTGGCTATTTTCACAATGAAAGAAATGGTGGGTCACTATGTGTTAGAGCATTGTAACAATTAATAGAGAATTAAACCTTGGTTTAAGAAACAAAGAGCCTGGTCTGAGGTGTCCAAGCCCAAGTGAAGTGAGAAAGATTAGCATGGTGGCAGGAGCTCAGATCAGATTGCTGAAGCATGGGGGAGCTGAAGAAGGTACCCATGGCTAGGGGGTAGGATGATGGCAGCAGCCCGATTTGGGATGCCAGAGCCTGTGTGGGGTAAGGAGGGCATCTTCATGGGGAAGACTGCAACAGCAATGAGAAATCAGTCACATATAAGGCAATAGATATAAGGCTAATGGGAGCCCATTTTCTCACTATTGGAGAAGGAAGTTACAAATATGGAAAGGGAGAAAACTAGAATGAACTATGTGGTATTGGATTGAAATTGGAAATATACATGTGAGATATATGTGAAATTGGAGATCTCATGGTTTTCAATAAAGATAGACATGGAAATGTGATTTAAATATGATTGTAGATAGATAGATAGCAAGATAGACAGACAGATATACAAATATTACCTAACTCTGTTCACCGAGAGGCCCTCAGAGCCCCAGCATCCCAGTAGCAATGAAACCAACTAGTGTCTAGCTCTTGGCTTCTAAATACCTTTCTCCACTGATACAGGGCTCCTTGGAGTAATGGCTGATTTCATTATTGGGGCGAGGAAAGTACAGAAGCCTGGAATATCTTAATGCACAAGAAAATAAGGAAGTACATGCTCCCAAAATGGTGGAGACATGTCAAAAGAACACAGAAGCCAGCTTGAATAGACTCCCACTGGATAAATCTGGGAGAATATCATGAGGTTACATTAAAAAATTAAGGCGATGGAGAAGGAAGAGTCAAACATGATGGAAATAGAGAGAAAAGGCAAGGAGAGAAGATAAACAGGACTGTGCTTTATATGCTTCTGATTGCCAGAATGAGATCAGTCAAGAACACAGAAGGAATCTTAATAAGTAGAGTTAAAAATCTTTGTCAAAACTCTACTACACATATTTCACTCCTGGTTAGCCTGGCAAAGGTTCTTCACCTTATGGAAATGGAATTATCATGAAGAAGAAAAATTCATGCAAATGAAATAAACAACCATTATAAACAGGGTCATTCTAGGTCTGGTTAACTTTACACGGTCATGGAAAAGTTCTGTCTGGATAAGAGTTTGGGAAGGGTTTGAGCTGAGAAGATTAATGTTATGAAGGGAAAGGATATGAAAGTCAAAAAAGAATTGCTTTGAACTCCTATTCATAAATAGGGTTTTCTTTGTTGTTTTAATTTGTCAGTGCCTGAGTGTCATGGATTGAACTGTGTCCCCCAAAAATATGTGTCAACTTGGCTAGGCTATGATTCCCAATATTGTGTGACTGTCCATCATTTTGTCATCTGATGTGATTTTCCTTAATGATGTTAATAAGGCAGGATTAGAGGCAGTTATACTAATGAGGCAGAACTCAATCTGCAAGATTAGGTTGTGTCTTAAATCAATTTCTCTTGCGATATAAGAGAGAGAAGTGAGCAGCAATATGGGAGCCTCATTATGACCAAGAAAGTAGAGCCAGGAGCATGCATCCTTTGGACCTGGGGTCCCTGCACTGAGAAGCTCCTTGTCCAGGGCAAGACTGATGACATGGACCCTCCCCCAGAACCAACAGAGAAAGTCTTCAGGAGTTGGCACCCTGAATTTGGACTTCTAGCCTCCTAGAGGGTGAGAGAATAAATTTCTCTTTGTTAAAGCGATCCACCTGTGGTATTTCTGTTAGAGCAGCACTAGATAACTAAGACATCGAGTAAGGTGGGTTCTAAGAACTCATTTGCTTCTGAATTATAAAAAGAGCAAAACAGATACAGAGACACACACAGGGAGAAGAGGAAAACAGACGGCAGAGACAGATGCATCTACAAGAATTGCTGGCAGCTGTTTTTTTACTAGAAACTAAAACAGACAAGGAAGGACTTCTTAGAGTCATACTCTGAATTCTGACTTCTTTGTGTTATGGCAGCACTGGGTAACTAAAACACCCAGATTAGGATTGCCAGATAAAATACACGATGTCCAATTAAATTTAAATTTCAAATAAATAACTTTTTTTTTTTTACTACAAGTATGCCCCATGCATCATTATATACTTATATACTAAATTTTTTTACTTACACTAAAAAAATGATTCATTGTTTATCTGAAATTCAAATCTGAGTTCCCTCTGTTTGTATTTATTAAATCTGCCAACCCCACTCCCACTCAGGGGCCCAGATCTGAGAAAGGCTGTTCTGGTGCCTTGGATAGGGGCTCAGAGCAGTTAGAAGTCCCACTGCTTTGGACGGCTCTCCTAGCTGTTGTGACCACCAAAGGGCTGGATTCTCTCAGGAACAGGTGTTACGCTGAAGTTTATGTGTCCTTCTGTATTCACATTTGCCCATCTTTCTCTAAGCCTGCAAGGAGCTGTGATTCATTCATTTTTTCCTTCACTGAGTCTTCTCTTATTTTGTCTTATTCTGATTCTAAAAGCTGTCTACTCAGAGAAGGCCTCCTGGGGCAGTGACATGCTTGTCTTATTTATAAATTCTCCGTTAGGTATATTCCCATTATTGACAATTATATTGCAGAAGACATTTTTTTTTTTGCAAATGCTGGTCAAATTTCCCTGAAATTCTAGGTGACTTCTTATCTATAAATTAACCAACTAAGGGTTTTTTCTTCTTTTTGCCATTAGTTACTTAAGAATGCTGATGGCCACTCCATAATATGAAAGTAACAAGAAAGGAAAAAAATACCAGAATGAAAATTCAAAGATTGAGAACCCTATAAAGAGGAAAGCAGCTGGCAACAGGAAGTCTGAGAGGTGGTAACATTTGTGTCCCAACAGATGGGCACAGCACAGTAATGGGCAGTTTGGAACAGTAACTCTTCAGATGTTTAGGCGGGCAAGGAGACAGTCAGCCCTTTGGAAATCTGTTATCCTCCTAACAAGCATGAATAAACGTTTGGGGATGGGGTGCTATAGGAATTAAGGTTTATGAATTAGGCAAGAATTCAGATATCACACCTGCAATATGTGATTAGAATCTCAACAGCATAAGCACAAAGGTAACTTGTTAGTCTAGATCAGAGTTTCTGAACCTTGGCACTATTGCCATTTTGGGCCCGATAACTGTTGTGGGAGACTGCCCTGTGCATTGTAGGATGTTTAGCAGCAGCCCTGGCCTTTGCTCACTAGGTGCTGTTAGCACCCTCCCAGTTGTGACAACCAAAAATGGCTCCAAAAACCCATCGCCATCAAATCAATTCTGACTCACAGCGACCCTATAGGACAGAGCAGAACTGCCCCATAGGGTTTCCAAGGAGTAGCTCGTGGATTCAAACTGTCGACCTTTTGGTTAGCAGCTGAACGCTCAACCACTGAAGGCAAAATCACTCCTAGTTGACAGCTACTTGTCTAGAATAAATCGTTGTATTTAATGTAAGCTGAACCTTATAAGAACCTGGGAGTCTTTCTAAAATGTCCATTCCGTAGTCCCACCCTCGAAGATTCAAATTTCATTGATCTGGGATGGAACTCAGGCACTGGTATTTTGTAAAACCTCCTTAGGAGTTTTCATATGCAGCCAGGATTGAGAACCACCAGGATAGATGTTTACATATATATATATATATATATATATATATATATATACACACACACTGTCTTCTAAAAGATCACTCTTGGAAACTGGGGCAGGGCTAAGTTCGTATTATGAATAAAAGGACTTCAGCTCTTGAACAAAAGACGAGGAGGCTAGGCCTGGTAGAGCCAGAGCCTGGCAGATGAGATCCACTTCTCACAGTTTAACTTGTTTTTAATTGCCTTCCCCCCGCTACCCCGCCAAAAAAAAATTCTCAGATTTTTAGTCTGTGGTTGTATTAATGAGTTTGCAAGATGGGAAAGAGAACAGAAAAAAAGAAATGAGAAATTGCAGAACTCTGATTTTTTTTTTTTTTTGCTGTTAAAAAAAAGGAAGTCTTCACTTACTGGTTCTTTTTCAATGTTTAAAAGCCTTCTGCTGTGTTTCTCCTGTGAGATTACCAGCTATTGCTGGGGAACATTAGTAGTCATTAGGAGAGACCTTGGTGATCCTCTTCAAGTATCTGAAGATAGTTAGCATGTGTGCCTTTTCCTAAATCATACAGAGTGAGCCAAAAAAAACAAAAAACCAAATCCACAGCCATTGAGTCTATTCCAACTCTTAGTGGCCCTATAGGACAGAGTAGAGCTGCCCCATAGTTCCCAAGGAGTGCCTGGTGGATTCAAACTGCCAACCACTTGGTTAGCAGCTGTAGCACTTAACCACTACGTCACCAGGGTTTCCACAGAGTGCGCAGTAAAGAGTTAAAAGGCAGCCTGCTGCTCAGCTCTGTACTTCTAAGGCAAGCAAGACTTTGCCCTTGCAGGGACGGCTCTTCCAAGGGAGGCAGCTTATAAGTATTATAGAGACGGGTTTATAGCTTGCTAGGGCATGGCCTTCCTAGAAACATTCTGCAAGCCTCACCTTGTTTAAATAACTGCGAGGTAATAAAGGATGGGTTTATAATGAGTGATTGTTAAGATGCTCATGGTTCTCTGAGGAACAGCATTAGTGATTACGTCTTGCTCAATCATTTCAAGCTAAGACTCTCAAATGCACTGTAAGCTTCTTGGATACAGACACGTCTTTGCTTTCTCTTCTGCTATAGAAACCATTAACATTCATTGTAATTCTACCACTCAAATGGAATTCTAGAATGAGAACTTAGATCTCAAAGATCTTCTTTGGACTCTTCTGCTTCTCAATTCAATGAAAGTAAGTACAACACAATAAGGAAGTAAATCCAGCGGGGCGTGAGATCAGCCTGGAGCCCGGGGAGAAGTCTTGGGAAGTCTAGGGCAAGCGTAGTCGCAGCAGCAGCAGCAGCAGCGGCAGCGGACCAGTGCAAATGCCCAATGTGAAGCCGAAAGAGAATGTGAGCAGGAGAGAGAAATTAGAGAAAAGAAAGCAAGAGGTAGGAAAATTAGATTTCAAGTATTTGGAGAAATTAGAGAAAAGAAAGCAAGAGGTAGGAAAATTAGATTTCAAGTATTTGGAGCCAACACAATACTTGGAAAGGCGATAGTAACACAATACTGAAGACAATCAGTAAAGTGAGTCATACTCAGTAATAGGGGCTTTCTTAAACACTTCCTCTCCCCATTTCTGGAGCCTGGTATGTCTGCTGCTAAGCTAATTGAGTGTGGACCATTTGTACTATAACTCAATCATTACCCTTCACGGCCTGAAAGATCTAATGGTGTGTTAGATATTTCAAACCAACACTGCCTTGAAACCCAGGCAAGAGGTGCCACTGCTCTGTGCCTGTGCTTTATAGGGTCTGACGTATCACAGGCTCTCAGAAATAAATTTATTAAAAAACCCATGGTGAGGAGGGAGGGGCCTCTGCCACTGGGGAGCCAATGCTCAGCACTGGCACAGTAGGACACAACTACAAACCTCTGCTTCTGTGACCGACACCACTCAGACCCCAGAGAAATGCTTTTCCACATCTGTTGTCCTGTGACTGCAAAACAAAAGGCAACTGCACCTGAATTGTGTGAACGTTTGTGGGTTGTACCAGAGCTGAAATAAGAGGCAGACGAGGCTTTAGATAGTGGGGAGTATTTGAGTGGCAGAAGAACTTAGGTAAGAGAAAAGACAAATTAATTAACTTGTCAAATCCTTGTTCTCAGATAACATGAATGCAATAGATTCGTGCATAATGAAGCACAGCTTCCCAGGAGTGCCATGCCTCTATTTTTGTTTTGTTTCTTTTTATGCTTCAATTCATAGTTCTTGAGGTACTCGTGAATTAGAACAGTTTTTGAAAATTAAACACGATTGGTGAAGAACATTTTGCAATATTGTATATTTCGTATTAGCCTTACGTTTACAAGCTTAGATGTAATATGGTTGAAATATTAGCAAATTAGATGGGCATTGAACATAAAAAACACAAATAATTTTATTATTCTGAAAATACTGAACGATACAATTTTCCAAAAAAGTGAAATAAAAATTTAGCTTTACTTAATTTTTTAATTTTCATATTTATTTATTATAATTTTTAAAAATTATCCTTTAGTTATTATATATTTTCTTTTAATTATGTTGGATCATTTTGATTAAATTACAAATATTTGATAAATATGATAATATTTTAGAAATTAACTTTTTTGAAAGTGTTGTTGTTGTTTCGGTTAGGTGCCGTTGAGTCGGTTCCAACTCATAGGGACACTATGCACAACAGAACGAAACACTGCCCAGCCCTGCGCCATCCTTACAGTCATTGTTATGCTTGAGCTCATTGTTGTAGCCACTGTGTCAATCCACCCCGTTGAGGGTCTTCCTCTTTTCTGCTGACCCTGTACTCTGCCAAGCATGATGTCCTTCTCCAGGGACTGATGCCTCCTGACAACATGTCCAAAGTATGTAAGACTCAGTCTCACCATCCTTGCCTCTAAGGAGCATTCTGGCCGCACTTCTTCCAAGACAGATTTGTTCGTTCTTTTGGCAGTCTATGGTATATTCAATATTCTTCACCAACACCACAATTCAAAGGCATCAACTCTTCTTTGGTCTTCCTTATTCATTGTCCAGCCTCACATGCATATGAAGCAATTGAAAATACCATGGCTTGGGTCAGGCACACCTTAGCCTTCAGGGTGACATCTTTGCTCTTCAACACTTTGAAGAGGTCCTTTGCAGCAGATTTACCCAATGCAATGTTCTTTTGATTTCTTGACTGCTGCTTCCATGGCTGTTGATTGTGGATCCAAGTAAAATGAAATCCTTGACAACTTCAATCTTTTCTCTGTTTATCATGATATTGTTCATTGGTCCAGTTGTGAGGATTTTTGTTTTCTTTATGTTGAGGTGCAGTTCATACTGAAGGCTGTGGTCTTTGATCTTCATTACTAAGTGCTTCAATTTTTTTAAGTAGTTTTTTTATATTTATTTTAATTTAAATTTTTGATGAAAATTTTTCTAAATTTTTTGCATTTTAAATATAATGACTTAAGTCAGAATCGACTGGACAGCAACAGTTTTGGATTTTGGTATCTATTGCTGCTGTATCAAATTATCACAAATCTAGGGGCTTAAAACAACGGAAATTTATTATCTTATAGTTCTGGAGGTCAAAAGTTCAATATGGGTCTAGCTGGGCTAAAATCAAGGTGTTATGTAGGTCTGTGTTCCTTTCTGGAGGCTCTAGAGAAAAATCTATTCCTTGCCTTTGTGGCTTATAGGGGCTGCTTGCATTCCTTGGTTTATGGCCCCATCCTCCATCTTCAAGACCAGCAACATATATTTAATTTGCATTCTCAATAACTCCCTCAAAAGTACTAGGCACATTAAAAACAAAAACACAAGCCAAACTCTAAAACTTTAATATTTTACAGGTGATAATCACTGGAAAATTCCAAATGATCGTTTTAGGGGAATTCTTAAGCTAATAACTGGCTAAAAGATGTTTCCTAGGTCAAAGCTTGGGGTGGTTAATAGACTTAGGATCAGTAAACTGGGTGGATGTAGAGCTGCAGGTAACAGAAGAGATCCCAGTTGGTATATATACATAGTACCCAAATATCAGACAGACAACTAAATGCAAACCAGGAGAAACACCAGCTTTGAGCCATCTGACATGACATGAGATGACAAAATATCCTAAGAGTTGCACTCAACACAGTGATGCCAATCTGCAAGCAGACAGTACTGACAAGATCAGTGTCTTAGTCATCTAGTGCTGCTATAACAGAAATACCACAAGTGGATCGCTTTAACAAACAGAAATTTATTTTCTTACAGTCTTGAAGGCTAGAAGCCCAAATTCAGGGCACCAGCTCCAGGGGAAGACTTTCTCTCTCTGGCTCTGGAGGAAGGTCCTTGTCATCAATCTTCCCCTGGTTGAGAAGCTTCTCAGCACAGCCACCCCGGACTCAAAGAATGTACTCTGCTCCTGTTGCTTCCTCTTGGTGGCATGAGGTACCTTTCTTCTCTGCTGAATTCTCTCTTTTATATCTCAAAAGAGATTGACTCATCATACAGCCTAATCCTGTAGATTGAGTCCTGCCTCATTAACATAACTCCCTGTAAGCCTGCCTTATTAACATCATAGAGGTTAGGATTTACAACACATAGGACAATCACATAAAATCACAAAATAGTCATCAACCACGTAATCCTGGCATCATGGCCTAGCCAATTTAACATACACTTTTAGGGGACCAATTCAATCCATAACAACCCAACAATTAGTTAGACTAGCAGCAGGCAGCAACCATCAGAGAATGGGCTTGAGGGTATAGGTGGTCAGTAGGGTAGGAGGAGCAGGAACTATGTTCCATACTAAAAATAATTCTTAAATATTAATGTGTATACGAATCCCCTGGAAATCTTGTCAGAAAGCATATTTTAATTTAGTAGGTGTTAGGTAGAGCTTAAGATTCTACATTTCTAACAAGATCCTACGTCATCTGTCCGTTATTTTGTGGTATTGTGGTGGCTTGCATGTTGATATGATGCTGGAAGCCTTGCCACTGGCATTACAAATAACACCAAGGTTCCCCATGGTGGACAGATTTCAGCAGAGCTTCCAGACTAAGACTAGGAAGAGAGACCTAGCAATCTACTTCCAAAAATTAGCCAATGAAAACAGAAAACCTTCTATTATAGTGTTGGAAGATGAGCCTCCTCTGTTGGAAGGCACTCAAAATACACAGTAGCCTCAACAATGGACTTGAGCATTCCAACAATCATGAAGATGGCACAGGGCCAAGCAACATTTCTTTCTGTTGTGTACGGGGTCACCATGATTTGGGGTTGATTTAACTGTAACTAACAACAGGAAAAAAAAAAAATTTTTTTTTTTTTTTTAACAACAGGATCACAGTTGATGTTGACGTTGCTTACTCCTGACCTGCACCGTAGCAGAGTCCGTCCTAACAGGCTTCTGATACTAAGCACAGAGAAGCCCCATTTATTAAATCTGTGGCACAACAAGATAGGAGCTTGAAGAAATGCTAATGGCACAGTGTGAGGCAGCCACTCATATCCCTCCTCCCTGTGCTCAGGATGGCTTTCTAAGATCCTGTGCGTGGGAGTCCAGGAGGCTTGGGCTTTGGGAGACATAGGACCGCAGAGGCTAACAGATGGGCAGGGACCAGAGACATCCCATTGCTTTTAAATTTGCACGTTCCATGGAATAATAGCAGCAATAAACTGCTCCACAGTATCTGTGTTCTCAGCATCTTGAAACCCTTTCACATATTGCTACCTCCATTAATGGAGTCTTTTGCTGCTATTTCTATTTTTCCCTCCAGCTACCCACATTGTAGCTTTTCACGTCTCCATCAGAAGGTGGCCAGAGGAAATAAAACGTGCTGGACTGAAAACTTGCTCATGTGTCTACTGGTTGCCAGGACTAGACAAGGAGGAAATTGAATGTATTTTTAAAACAGAGATTTTCAAACTTTTTTTTTCCTCCTGTAGTTTATTTAGGTGAATTAGAAGACCTGAAACCCACCTACAACTTGGGCTCTCACTTTTCAATGGAGAAAGAATTCAGTGCTATAAATGAATGAATACAATTTTTTAAAAAAGGAAAGGCACAAAATAATGAAGATGGTACCAAATTTTAGTATTCTTCAGTAACACACATAGTAAATTAAGTAGCTTTTAGTGACATATAAGAAAGATTAAAATCTACAAAAATTTGCATTATTTTCTTATGAAAATTATCATTTCACAGTATGTCAGGAGAAAACCCATGGGCCACAGGTACCTATGGATTGCATACTTTGAGGATCCCTGGTCTGAGGTATAGACTTTCAGAACTTTGTTCTAGGAAGCCTTGAGCTTTCTTGGGACCTGGAAGAGTAGAAGGTTCCAGCCTCCAACACTTGTTTTAATCAAAAGTTCCACTTTAGTGTGTTTTCTATATCAGGCTAATGCATAACATTTGGATCAAAGAAAGGCTTCCAGAGCTAAAGCAGAAGTTTGTGAATCACTGATTCGGTTTCAAATTTCTGTGTATTACCTCTGGGTTTGACTTATTCACCTGATACCATCGTATACTGACACAGATATTACAGTTAACTAAGGTCTACAAAGGGGGGTATTCTCAAATTCCTTTACTAGATAAAACTTGTGCTGCAAATTACTTGGATGAAAAACTAATTCATAAAAGCTGAGAACAGTGTAATTGGGAATAATAAATACACACTAATGAAGCATCTTGAAAGGAAGGAGCCTCAGGTATTCTGAAAGGTTAGGCATTCAAGTGTAACGCTCCTGGCTTTGATCGTTGTTTTTAAATATAACTTCATTGCAGTTCATTATAAATCAGTGTCCAGGAGCATGAAGTGGTTCTAAAATAAGAATTAGATGCTATAGATAATGAGACTAAATGAGACAGTGTAGGTAATGACATAGAATTTCTTGTCTTATTGTTCATGGGAAGAAGTCGATAATGGATGGTATAATATACTAGAGCAATGAGAATTATTGACTGTTTTCCAGATTTACTTGTATAATCAGCCACAATGTCAGACAAAGGAGAAAGTCTAATAGTAAAATAATCAAAGTATAGTAATAACAAAGGTGAACCTTGCGGGGTTTTGTTTTGTTTTTTCTGCAGTAGAACAGCCTTACTGGTAACTTTCAGCAGAAAGCTAGTGCTTATGAGATTTTCTTAAGGTATCCTTTTCCAATTAAAACCTATTTCACAAAAGACCTTCATTCTTGCCTGTCATCAGGGAGAATGGTCCATTCTGCCCCTGGTCCAACGGCGATATAAATAAGTGACACTCCCACTCTCAGAATCACTTGAGCATTCCTGAGGTGTTTTATGAAAGTGAGGCCAACTCCCTTAGTAGGCTACTCTGACTCCATACTTCTTGTGCCCAATGTCTTCTGGAGTTTTAACTTCATTTAGGGTGAAGGCGAAATCTAAAGAATTACCTTTGTGGTTGGTAGCTAAAAACTGGGGGAGTTGGGACTGTCTCCAGAGTTCCACGTGACTACAGGTTACACGGAGCCCTGGTGGTGTAGTGGTCAAGGGCTACAGCTACTAACCAAAGGGTTGACAGTTCAAATCCAGCTGCTCGTTGGAAACCCTGTGGGGCAGTTCTACTCTGTCCTATAGGGTCACTGAAAGTTGGAATCCACTTGATGGCAATGGGCTTTTTTTTTTTTTTTTTGGACATGATGCAAGTACTGTGGTTGCATCTCCAAATGATAACCAGTCCCAGGTGACAACCCAGTGGGGTTCTCTCGACTCTGATCCACAATTTCCAGTTAGGAAATGTTTAAAAGGGGTTCAAAAAGTAATTTTGGAGAGATAGGAAGCTTCTGCTCTTCTTCCCTTGGTAACTTCTTGTGATAGAGCAAAAGCTTTTGTGGAATGGAACTGTCAGGGTCCTCTTTTTAAAAATCAGCTTAAATAACATTTCCTCAGAAAGGTCTTCCCTGATGCCCTCATTCTAAATTAAGTCCCAACACTACTTTTATTCATGTAATTCTGTTTTCTTCCTTCACAGTACTCATGATAGTTTTATTTTGTCTTTACTGTGTGATTACTTGCTTCATGCCTATCTCCCCATCAGACTGAAAGCTTCAGGAGAACTGGTTCAAGTCTGTCTTCACCCTCCTTTACTTCTGTGACTGTCATTACATTGTTACTGCTACTAACACAGTATCTGCCCATAGTCCTGGTGTGAATACTTGTTGAGAGAATGTGTTTACCAGGAAAACATTTGACCCATAAGGCCAAGTTCAGGGTCCCAATCACTCCAGCTGCAAGTAATCCTTCTCTTTTCAGTCCTCCAATACTTACGTCCTTAGTTTGTGCTATTTGTGTCTCCTCCCCCTTCCTTCCAATTTGTTTGATCACTAAGGGAAGGATGCTTTTGTGTGTACTTGTATAAGCTTCAAAGTACTTAAGGTGATGCCTTGCACATCACAGACCCCCAATAAATATTTATTAGATGAACGAACGAATGAGATTATTAGGTATTCTAAGATGAGATACAGCTGGACAGAGGATATTATAATGTTCTTTGATAATGAAACTGGAGTTAATTATAGAGTCCTGGGTAGAAATGGTTGCAGTGTTGTTTTCATTAATATGAGCATGTGTATGTATTACCAGTACTCACAATTTCTGGTATGAGTCTGTTTTGCCTCTCTGCACACAGACTGTGGAAATCCTGGGAAACAAACTGCCACCCCAGAGCTAGTGCCTAACATAGGTGTTTTTAATCCTTGAGGGTTTTCTATGGTCAAGCAATGTTTTTTTCAAATGTAATATGACTGATATGCAGACATATTTATTATCCACTCACAAAGCCATTCCTCAATATGATTACAATATGCCCTCCTAGATGTCATTAAAAAACAGGGTCTCATTTTGCTAGGATGGGTTAGCTGACATTCTGCATGAAAGCAGGTAATGGAAAATATGATTTCTCAAGCCCCCTTTGGCCTTTTGATTTCATTCTGTAAACTTGTCAGTCTGTCTCCAAAGTCAACGTACCCTTCTTGCAAAATCATTGGCTCTTTTGAGTAACTTTTGTTCTTAACACATGTTCCCAGGAGCTTAATAAATGTTATTTTTGCAACTTGTTTTATGGCAAAATAATGAGTCCTTGGTGTATGCTTATTCTCTGCTTTGTTATTACAGAAGATATATTCAGACCTTTTTAATCAAAACTCAATTCAATGGCAGGGAGCAGTCCTGAAAAACTGCTAAAATTCAAATATTTAGTAACTGTATGTGCAGCTGGAAACCCTGGTGGTGCAGTGGTTAAGAGCTGCGGCTGCTAACCAAGAGGTTGGCAGTTTGAATCCGCCAGGCGCTTCTTGGAAACTCTATGGGGCAGTTCTACTCTGTCCTATAGGGTTGCTATGAGTCAGAATTGACTTGACGGCAGTGGTTTTTTTTTTTTTTTTTTTGTATGTGCAGCTTGTGCATTCTAGAAAGGGCTATTATTTTAAATGATAAATTGTACCTTGTTGAGGAATTTCAAGTATCATCTGAATGTATTAACAATTGAAAGGCTCCCAAGTTCACCAAAAGCTCTCAATGAAATCGTAACCTTGAATAGGCAAGCACATATGGAGGAACAATTTTAAAACCATCTCTTTTTTGTTTCCTCACGAGATCTACAACAATGTAAAGTACACTAAAGCTGATAAATGGATTGCACCACAGCTTTTCCTGCCTCTCTTGCCTTTCATTTGTCCATATTTCCAGTTCTACTGAAATGACAGACTTGATGCTTTGCCTCTTTGTCTTCTAATTGCTTCCCTTGGTTCCTTCTTTTTCTAATGAATCTTCGTTTTATTGATGGGAAAACCCACATCTTTGCATCCTAATATTTTTCATTTCACATTATATCACAGATTTTATTTCAAGTTGCTGTGAAGTCTTCAATCATCATTTTTAAAAATCACATTATAATCTGTTCTTTGAGTGCATTGTCAATTATTTAAACCACTCCTCTCTTATCGGACGTTGTTGATGCTGCTAGGTGCCATTGAGTTGGTTCCGACTCATAGCAACCCTATGACATACAACAGAACAATACACTGGCCGGTCCTGCACCACCCTCACAATCGTTGTTATGTTTGAGCCCATTGTTATAGTCACTGTGTCAATGCAACTCATCGAGGGTCTTCTTTTTTTTCACTGACGTTCTTACCTTATCAAGTATGATGTCTTTCTCCAGGGACTGGTCCCTCCTGATAACATGTCAAACGTATGTGAGACAAAGTCTTGCCACCCTTATTTCCAAGGAGCACTCTGGCAGTATTTCTTCCAAGACAGACTTGTTCGTTCTTCTGGAAGTTCATGGTGTATTCAATATCCTTCGCCAACACTATAATTCAAAGGCATCAATTTTTTCAGTGTTCCTTATTCATTGTCCAGCTTTCACACGCATATGAGGTGATTGAAAACATCATGGCTTGGGTGAGGCGCACCTTAGCACTCAAACTGACATTTTTGTTTTTCAACACTTTAAAGAGGTCTTTTGCAGCAGATTTACCCAATGCAATATGTCATTTTATTTCTTGTCTGCTGCTTCCATGGGCATTGAATGTGGATTCAAGTAAAATGAAATCCTTGACAACTTCAATCTTTCCCCAGTTATCATGATGTTGCTTATTGGTCCAGTTGCAATGATTTTTGTTTTCTTTATGTTGAGGTGTAATCCATACTGAAGGTCTTTGATCTTCATCAGTAACTGCTTCAAGTCCTCTTCACTTTCAGCAAACAAGGTTGTGTCATCTGTATATTGTAGATTGTTAATGAGTCTTCCTCCAATCCTGATGTCTTCTTCTTCTTCATATAGTCCAGCTTCTGGGATTATTTGAATATGCATGGTGAAAGGATACAACCCTGATGCACACCTTTCCTGATTTTAAACCAATCAGTATCCCCTGTTCTATTTGAATGACTGCCTCTTGGAGTATGTACAGGTTCTGCCTGAGCACAATTAAGGTTCTGGAATTCCCGTTTTTTGCAATGTTATCCATAATTTGTTATGATTCACAGTCAAATGCCTTTGCATAGTCAATAAAACACAGGTTGTTTAAAAACTGTTGCTATTTTGAATAATAGTTGAATGAACAATTTTGTGTATATAGCCTTTTCTGTTGAGTTACTTCCTAGGGATGCATGACAGGAGTGTAATTACTCAGTACATAATCCTAATAAGAGAAAACAATTTTAAGTAGCCAATCTTCTTAACCCAATAAAGAGTTTGTGTTTACATTTTAATTTAGAGATCATTTGCTGTTTATATCATCACTTAGCTTTTATGGAAGGAGCCCTGGTGGTGCACTGGCTAAAGCACTCAGCTGCTAACCAAAAGATCGGCAGTTCAAACCCACCAGCTACTCCTCTGGAGAAAGATGTGACTGACAATCTGCTCCCTTGGAATCCCAATGGGGCAGTTCTACTCTGCCCTCTAGGGTTTCTATCAGTCAGAATCAACTTGATGGCAACCAGAGCTTACAGAGATTCTATTTTTAACTGAGTGATTGCTTAAATAATCTAACTTCTCTACACTTTAAAGATTATTTCATTGCAGTGCATCTATAAATCAGTGTCCAGGAGCATGAAGTGGTTCTATAAGATGCTACAGATAATGAGACTAAATGAGGCACTGCAGGTAATGACATAGACATTCCAGTTTTATTGTTCATGGAAATAAGTCAATAATGGATGGCATAACATATTAGAGCAACGAGAATTATTGAAAACTTTCCAGATTTACTTGTATAATCAACCACAACATCAAAGACTGTATATTACAACTCCTTCAACTTTAGGCACCAACCACCACGCTAACAAAGCGAATTCACACAATACCTATCTTATATTATCTTGAAGGTCAATCTCCCTTCAAGTCCTCGTGTGCATGCAGTGACTACAGGCCAACTCTAATTGATGAAGGAAGCACAACACGTGCTGGAAGTGCCATTGAAGGATCAGGGTCACCTGGTGCTGAATAAGAGCATTAATAGACACAGTTTAATGAAGAGTATTGAAGCACCCAATTACCTGGCATTTTCCCAGTGAGATAGGTCACTTAGCAGTCAAAATTAGTAAAAGAGATGATGGCCTTGGGAGGGGCTGCCTACTAGACTTGTTAATGGCCTGAAGCAAACGGGTTCAAGCCAGAAGCCTTCAGTAGGATGAAGCTAGGATTCAGATTTTTTATTCAAGGTTAAATAACAACTCACAGAAGTGATTAAGAATAAAAATTGGGGAGTATTAGTGAGAATTAATATTACATAATTCTAAGAAAAAATTCCTATTAGAGAAGTCTTACATAGGCCTAACATTTATGCCAAATTTAAGGGCACCATGCTATCCCCTCCTTCCTATTTTCTGGTTCTTGGGGCTCTCAACATTCAGTGTTAGTCTTAGAATAAGGGCACCTGGAAAATGAAAATAGTTGAAGATATTTAAATCCTAATGAATATACTGACCTTGTTGTATATCATTTAGTATAACGTAAAGATAAGACTCTCTCCTTTCCCCCAGCCAAACTTTCTCAAAGACTTTATTACAGGAGATGAAATGTGACGGTAATGGAAAGGGATCAGATTTTGAGGCAATTGGGGAAGATAATGTGTGACATCATCTGGAAAAGTTTTGCATAAGTTTCCTCTGATCAGGCTTAAGATCTAGCTTGATTCTGCAATGTCACACACACACACATACACACACACAAAACAATGCTGTCAAGTCAATTCTGATTCAGTGTGTTACACAGTAGAACTGCTCCATCGGGTATTCCTGGTTGTAATCTTTATAGAAGCAGATCACCAGGCCTTTCTTCCCTTGCCTCTGGGTGGGTTCAAACAATCAACCTTTAGGTTAGTAGATGAGAGCAACGTCACAAGGCAACATGAAGTCAGTAAAACCTTTGGAGATTCTTCAAGCCACACAGACCTCTGTATTCTCTATGTTATCCTGGGATTCCAAACTCTTGGCATTTACTACAGATACTTTCTCCGTTTTTTATATTAGTACTTAGTCACAAACATTCTGATCCTCTTAATATTTCAAGTGTAGATAACTCATCTCCCAAAGATACTGCAAAATTTATGAGCCCAGTTTTGGGGTTTAGTTTTTACATTACTGTCAGATTTTAGAGAGTTAGACTTCCTGATTTCTTTAACAATATTGTTTGTACTTTTGTATGCTAAGGAATCTTTCTCTATCAAAGATAGTATGAAGCAGACTAGAAGAAATAGAATTTGACCTCAAAACTTCTGGAATGTAGAATGACCAAAGCAGCATTTGGAGATCTACAGAGGATGGTCGAATATATACCTATTCTTAGACGTTGTTGTTATTAGCTGCCATCAAGCCGGCTCCCAATTCATGATGATCACAAGCACAACAGAATTGGACCATTATGATCCATACAGTTTTCATTGGCTGGTTGTTTAAAAGTAGATCTCCAGACCTTTTGTCCTATTCTTAGAGATATTGATGACGTACTTTATAATACAAAACCAAATGACTCCACTACCACGTACTCTTTGGAACGGCAAACTAGGATCAGAGCACTCTTCTCAGGTTCTGTCAAAGAATTTACTGAAATAAGCTTGTACTTGCTTAAACTGTAAATGTCAATGGTCTTATAGCTCACTACTCTGGGACAAAAGAGGCTTCTAAAAAATCCCTCAGGCACGATCCTCCTTTTTCTTCCCCTTCATGGGTAATCTGGAGGCCACTTGGCAAGGATGGTGAGGTACCAAGTTGAAAGAGCCTGGACTTCTGATTCCCTGTTTAGGGAACAGATCACCAGAAGAATAGCTAGATTAGGAACATCTGTATTAGACTTTGTGTGAGCAAGGAATTAACTTCTATTATATTGAAATATTGAGATTTGAGGGTTATTTGTCATAACATCTAGCATTATTACCCTAACTAGTAAAACATTTTTGTGTCCACCATGTGAAATATACAGTAATGAATAAAAGCTTATTGAGTTGATTCCATTGTTTATATTCCAGTAGTTGCTAATTCTACTTTACCTGATTTCAGTAGGTGACCAAAGGCGAAAGTAGTGCTGCCCATTCCAACCCAGGCAACAAGATCACCCAAAACCTTTTGAAAACACAGCTTTTAAGAGCCACCCACAGACATGTTGATTCAGTAGGCTTTTAGGTGGAGCCCAGGAATCTGAACTTTCTAACAAGGCTTCGAAAGAGATTCTGATGTACAACAGCCAAGTTTGGGAACCATGGGACTAAAACTTTATCAAGAAGAGAACAAATATTACCCCCACCCCTCTCAGCACCAAGGACAATGCCTTGATAATAGAGTACATTGAATAAAAGCTTGAAGAATGGCAGATTGGTTAATAGGTGGAGGGGCTAGCCTTACACAAAACAGTAAGATTAGTGATGTTTTTGTTGAAGCAATTATTCACCTTTTATTCCCTCTGGTGGCCAGGACTCTGTGTTTCCTTCCTCCTATCCCCTCTCCAAATCTACTCTCAGGGGAAAAAATTATTTGCCTGATCTATGTTGTTGTTGCTGTTAGGTGCCATCGAGTCTGTTCTGACTCATAGTGACCCTATGTACAACATAACAAAACACTGCCTAGTCCTGCACCACCCTCACAATTGTTGTTATGCTTAAGCGCATTGTTGCAGCCACTGTGTCAACCCACCTTATTGAGGGTATTCTTCTTTTTCCCTGACCCTCTACTTTACCAAGCATGATGTCCTTCTCCAGGAACTGACTCCTCCTGACAACAAGTCCAAGGTATGTGAGACATAGTCTTGCCATTCTTGCTTCTAAAAAGCATTCTGGTTGTACTTCTTCCAAGACAGATTTGTTCGTTCTTTTAGCAGGCCATGGTACATTCAATATTCTTCTCCAACACCACAATTCAAAGGCATCAATTCTTCTTCAGTCTTTCTTATTCATCGTCCAGCTTTCACATGCATAGAAGGCAACTGAAAACACCATGGCTTGGGTCAGGTGCACCTTAGTCTTCAAGGTAACATCTTTGCTTTTCAACACTTTAAAGAGGTCTTTCACAGCAGATTTTCCCATTGTAATGCATCTTTTAATTTCTTGACTGCTGCTTCCATGGGTGTTGATTGTGGATTCAAGTAAAATGAAATCCTTGACAACGTCAATCTCTTCTCTGTTTACCCTGATGTTGCTTATTGGTCCAGTTGGGAGGGTTTTTGCTTTCTTTATGTTGAGATGTAATCCATACTGAAGGCTGTGATCTTTGATCTTCGTCAGTAAGAGCTTCCAGTCCAGTCCTCTTCACTTTCAGCAAGCAAGGTTGTGTCATCTGCATAATGCAGGTTGTTCATGAGTCTTCCTCCAATCCTGACGCCCCATTCTTCCTCATATAGTCCAGCTTCTCGGATTATTTGTTCAGCATAAAGATTGAATAGGTATGGTGAAAGGATACAACCATGACACATAACTTCCCTGACTTTCAACCACACAGTATCCCCTTGTTCTGTTTGAACAACTGACTCTTGATCCATGTACAGATTCCTCAAGAGCACGATTGTTCTGGAAAAAATTCCTTGCCTATTCTACACCTAGGTATAAATTAATGCTGTTCAAACTACCTATGGTGAAGGATACATTGAAGACCAATGCTTTTTAAATGCAATAAAAATTAGTTACTAGAAAAATGAAATTATAAAAGCAAATACATACAAAACACAAACCTCTATTATTTTTATTAGCTTTAAGAGATTTAAAATTACATTTCAATAAATAAAATCAAAATGAACATAACATAGCAAAAATAATCATCATGAACTGGCCCAGTCTCAGACTGCACTTTGCCAAAGACTGCCATAAATTACCAAGAATCAAAATCCTTCCACCTGTGGGCATTTCCATTGATGAAATACATAAGTGAAAGTAAAGATGCCTTTGTTTTAGAATGCCAGGCATCAGCTAGCAAGCTTTAAGTGTGTGTTTAGACACAGAGATTTTCTAGGCCTCTCGGAAGTCAGCATGTATGTGTTCAGACATGTGTTCAGGGTACAGAATTGGCCAGAGCATGAGGCATGCATAGGGAGAAAAAGAAAAAAAAGAATGTCACCAGAAGTTTGACAGGTAGAATTCTCACACTTGGTGACTGTAAATTCTCAAGCCCCTCATTTGAAGTAATTTGGGTTCTGACTTGTACCTTTATTTTCATTGAATCGGTGTATTAATAAGAACCTGTTTGCAAAATTCCACTAGCTTGTGGCACCAAAATGTCTAAAATGTAGAAATTATTAAATGTAAAATTAACCTAAGTTAAGCAGTTCTGTTCAGGAACAAAATTTGAGGGTTAACAATGAAGTAAGATTAATGGATTAATATTGTCAATAAGAAACAGGAAAAAGACCATAATATTAAATAAATGGGTCAGTTAGGAATCACCTGATAGATTCTTAATAAAGATTGTAAGATGTGTTAAATATTAGACTATATGGAGATAGTGTTTATAACTTTAATATTGATAGTTTTACTTGACGAGAAATATCATGGACATTGCCTTATTGTTTATTGGCACAGTTCTAGAATTACAATTCCAGCATTTTGTTTTGACACCATTGCCTTGAAGTAAATTGATGAGAACCTGTTGCCACTGAGTCAATTTTGACTCATAGTGACTCTGTAAGAGAGAGTAGAACTGCCCTGTGATGGTTAAGATTGTGTGTCAACTTGGCTGGGCCATGATTATCAGTTTATATGTGATCA
Organism: Elephas maximus indicus; assembly: GCF_024166365.1. Classification (NCBI taxonomy): domain Eukaryota; kingdom Metazoa; phylum Chordata; class Mammalia; order Proboscidea; family Elephantidae; genus Elephas; species Elephas maximus. The sequence continues at coordinate 37,299,033 of NC_064827.1, read as the reverse complement.
CCCCCATGATGGGATCTGCTGTGAGTAGCCAATCAGGTGAAAGGGAGTTTCCTTGGGTGTATAGCCTGCATCCAAATATAAGTGGATGTTCTGGTTTTTGCCCTCTCTGGGTCCTGCAGCTACCTCCTGTTTATCTGACCTCCTGTTCTTGGGACTTGAGCTAGCAGCTTACCTGCCAATCTTGTGATCTGTCAAACTTCACAGCCTGCGAGCAAAAGTCCTGCTCTCTGACCTGCCAATCTTGGGTTCTCCAGCCCCTGCAGTTACGTGAACCAGGAGAAGCCTCTATCCTGATCCACAGGCTTGGGACGTTCCAGCCTCTACAACTTCTCCCTCTTTATATATATACATTTTACTGCTTTTGCTTCTCTGGAGAGTCCAGCCTAAGACATTTGGTACCAAGAGTGGTTCTACAGAAACAAAATTTTAAAGATCAGTTTTCTAAATTCATTCTCAAGTCTGGTTAGTCTTAAAGTTGATGACTCTGCAGTTCAAATATGCAAAACTTTGCCACCAATAGATCAGGTATCGGTGAAAGGCAAGGCTCTGGGTGACTGCATTTATGATAACTTTACAATTTTGTCATAAGGAGAAGTATAAGGAAGTTGGTTGGTTGGTCCTACTTTGGCTAGACAAACTGGTGAAAGAAAGAGATGTGCTCAGAGCTCCAGAGTTAACGCTTAAGTGCCGAATACAGGACCTCAAAGTTTCCACTTGTGCTTTGAAATAAAGCCTTATTTCTTGTAGTAAAAGAGCTGATGTTGCCAAAAACCAAACCCAGAGTCTTATTTAAGAGTGGCTGAATTACGACACCAGCTCAATTGCCAATCTTGAGAGGTGTCTGAAATTAAAGTGAGAAAATTGATTGTGAAGAAATGGGATCCTGAAACTTGGGATAGGGGCATATGAGCAGATAATCAGGAAGCTGCAGACACTGAGCCCCTAAATTCCATTGAATCACACCTGCCAACAGAACCACTCCTATCTTAAGAGATTACTTCATGTTTGTCTGCTACATCACAGTGCCCAGAAAAACCATTAGCCCCTCTACACCCATTTTATGAGATTAGCCCTAGCCTGGCTGCCTCCAAAGAGCCCTTGCCTGAGTCATTGACTGGGGCATTGCCTGAGGCAGGTGCTTTACAAGACAATGCTGAATGTTCTCAAAACAATTCTACACTACTGATTCTGGCTTCTAGACCTATAACGAGACTTAAGTCCCAGTGAGCCCCAAAGGTAAAGTACAAAGTGTGAGCCAGGAGCAGGTACACTACACTCCAAAAGAACTGCTTGACTTTTCTAATACATACAAACAGAAACCTGGGGAATATGTGTGGGAATGACTATTAAGGTGTAGGATAATGGTGCAAGGAACATAAAGATGGATCAGTCTCAGTTTATTGATACGGGTCCACCAAGCATAGATTCTTCATTCAATGTTTCAACTTGAGAAGTTAGTAAAGGATCTAATAGTTTATATGGTTAGGTCACTGAAGCTTTGATTACAAGGATGCCTATACTAAATTAAGTTGAAGTACCAGACCTGCCCTGGTATACTGCAGAAGAAGGTATTCAAAGGCTTAGAGAAACTGGCATGCTAGAGTGGATTTATCAGGTTAGGCTCACAGACCCACACATGGAATGCCCAGAGGACACACTTTTTATCACAACTGTGAAGAAAAAATTTTTGAAGGGAGCACCAGCATCCTTGAAGACTGCTGTGATTGCTATGTTATGCAAATAAAATTTGACAGTGGGATCTGCCCTGAGTTAAGACACCTAAATACAATGGGGCTGATGCGACCCCATGGTAGTAGGGGCCACGTGGAGGCACTCGATCAACAAAGACAAGGTGGGTGTGGTTACAGTAATGGACAATGGAGTCAAGGCAGTAATCAGAATAGTCTGACTCGTATGGACTTAAGGCACTGGCTACTTAGTCATGGTGTCCTAAGGAGTGAAATAGATAGGAAATCTACTAAATATTTACTTGCTTTGTACAAACAGATGAATTCTTGGTCAGGTGAACAGCAGTCTAACTCAGATCACCAGAATAGAGATTTTTGCTTCCTGTCTCCATGACCTTATGCTCCACAGGTCTAGAAGTCTTAGTTCCAAAGGGAGGAATGTTCCCACCTGGAGACACATCACTGATTCCATTGAACTAGGCGCTAAGAATGCCACCTGGCCATTTTGGGCTCCTTATGCCTCTGGATCAACAGGCAAAGAAGGAAGTTACCATACTGGTTGGTGTGAATGATTCTGATGACCAAGAGGAAATCATATTGATATTACATAATGGAGGTAAAGAAGAGTATGTCTGGAATGTAGGAGATTCCTTAGGTTGTCTATTAGTACTACAATGCCCTGTGATTAAAGTCAGTGGAAAAGTAGAGCAACCCAATTCTGACATGACTACTAATGTCCTGGTCTCTTCAGGAATGAAGGCTTGGGTAGCCCCAGCAGGCAAAAAACCACGACCAGCTGAGGTGCTTGCTGAGGGCAATGGGAATACGAAATAGGTGGTGGAAGAAGGTAGCTCTAAATACCAGTTACGGCCATGTGACCAGTTACAGAAAGGAGGACTGTAATTGTTATAAATATTTCTGCTTTGTATGTGTGCATCAAATATTTTTGTTTTCTTCACTTATAAAACCTAAGATGTAAATGGGGCTAATGCGTTTTCAGTTGTATGTGTGTTAGTTGTATCATGTTAGATGCAAGTATAACTTTATAATTGTCCTTATTCAGAGATTATGCATGGTATGGGGAGATGTGTACAGGTGCCAAGCTGACAAGGGGTGGACTGTGATGGTTGAGATTGTGCGTCTACTTGGCTGGGCCATGTTTCTCAGTGTTTATATGTGATCACCCCCATTATGGGATCTGCTGTGAGTAGCCAATCAGTTGAAAGGGAGTTTCCTTTGGCGTATAGCCTGCATCCAAATATAAGTGGACATTCTGGCTTTTGCTCTCTCTGGATCCTGCAGCTACCTCCCATTCATCTGACCTCCGGTTCTTGGGACTTGAGCTAGCAGCTTACCTGCCAATCTTAGGATTTGTCAAACTTCACATCCTGTGAGCAAGAGTCTGCTCTCTGAGCTGCCAATCTTGGATTCTCCAGCCCCTGCAGCTACATGAATCAGGAGAATCCTTGCGGTCTTACTTGCTGATCTTGGAATTCATCGATCTTGACAGCCTGTGAGCAAGAGTCCTGCTCTTTGACCTGCCAGTCTTGCGTTCACCAGCCTCTGCAGCTATGTGAATCAGGAGAAGCCTCTATCCTGATTAACAGGCTTAGGACGTTTCAACCTCTACAATCACGTGAGCTGTTTCCTTGATATAAATCTCCCTCTCTCTGATATATATATATATATACACACACACACACACACACTTTGCAGGTTTTCCTTCCTTAGAAAACCCAGCCTAAGACAGCCCCATAGGGTTTCCAAGGAGCAGCTGGTGGATTCGAACTGCTGACTTTTTGGTTGGCAGCTGAGTTCTTAACCATTGTGCCACCAGGGCTCCAGATTGATGACAGGACTAGAAATTGTATATATTATCAAACTGTGAAATAGGTAAGGTCTATGTCTTAGTTATCTAGTGCTGCTCTAACAGAAATACCCCAAGTGAATAGCTTAACAAACAAATTTATTCTCTCACAGTTTAGGAAGCTAGAAGTCTGAATTCTGGCATCAGCTCTAGGAAAAGGCTTTTTTTCTCTGTCAGCTCTGGGGAAAGGTCCTTTTCTCCCTTCAACATCTGTGGGTCTGGCTTTCCTTGGAAATTTCTATGTATCTTGGCATCAATCTTCCCCTGGGTCTAGACAGCTCTCAGCACAGCAAACCCAGGTCCAAAGGACATGCTTCACTCTTGGCTCTTCTTTCTTGGTGATAGTAGGTCCTTATCTGTGCTTGCTTCTCTCTCCTTTTATATCATGTAAGATAAAAGCTATGACTCAAGTAAGGGCATGACTTGAATCAGGGTGGTAAGGGTAGTGACTTGAGTCACACCCTCTAGTAAGACAGTGATTCAAAATACATCCCACCCTAATCTTGCCTCATTAACATAACAGACAATTCATTCCCAAATGAGACCATAACCACAGGCATAGAGGTTAGGATTTACAACTCATCACAAGATGGAGGACAACCATATAATACTAGGAACCGTGGCTTAGCCAAGTTGACACATATTTTGTGGGGGGCACACTTCAATCCATAATGGTCTATATTCTCCTCCTGCTTCCCCTTATTTTAGCATTCCCAACAGAGCCTAGTACCCTTCTCATTTTGTCCTCTACTTCAGGTCCCCATCTTCCTGTTTCTTTCCTTCTCTTCCCCACAACCTTCTCACCCTACAATTATACAAGATATTACCATCTCAGTGATTTGTTTCAGCTTTTACAACTTGTCTTTACTATTAAGTAATACCATTGGAGTGCTTTTGTTTCATGGTAGAGTCCCAAGACCACGTGACCCTTTTGAGTCCTTGATCAAGTCTCTGTTAGGAAAAGTAAAATAAATAAATAAATAAATGGAGGCAATTTTCCACTAATTTCAGCTACAAATCCTATTTTGCCTGAGCTGCCTGGATGATGAATAATCTGTGAAAATGCTGCTCTCTAGCGCAATAGAACTGCATAAAATGCAGTATAATCTATTTCTTATAATCCCACCCAACATATCCCTAAAGGTTCAAATCTAACGGAACAGAGGTAATGTGGTAATTGAATCATAAGATAAGTATGGGGAAAAGGAAGAAATTTCAAGCATGAGGACATTGTAACAGGGTAATTATGCTGTGTTAAGGGGTCACAGATAAAAGTAATATTGTCAGTCCATCAACTGGCATTTACTAAAAGCTTACCACAAATTAAGAAGCAAAGTGTAGATTAAAAGGAAGCATAAAATGTAGCCTCTAATTCCAAGTTGTTCTTTTAATTTGGTCCAGGTGAAAGATATGAATCAGGAGAAGACACATTTGACAGCTAAAACACGTGGTATGGATTCTATGTCATTTTTGGTAATGTTTTGTATTCTGTTTATGCCTTGTATTAGGGCTCCTAACGCTGTCCATATTTTTTCTTCCATGATCTTTATTGTTTTAGTCTTTGTGTCTAGGTCTTTGATCCACTTGCAGTTAGTTTTTGGGAATGGTGTGAGGTATGGGTCCTGTTTCATTTTTTTGCAAATGGATATCCAGTTATGCCAGCACCATTTGTTAAAAAGACTATCTTTGAGGCGGGGCCAAGATGGCGGACTAGGTGGACGCTACCGCGGATCCCTCTTGCAACAAAGACTCGGAAAAACAAGTGAATCGATCACATACATAACAATCTACGAACTCTGAACAACAAACACAGACTTAGAGACGGAGAACGAACAAATATGGGCAGACAGCGATCGTTTTCAGAACCAGGAGCCAGTGTACCACACAGGTGACCTTCGGAGCCCGATCTGGGGCAAAGCCCAGGGGGGCAGACGGCACAGACAAGGGGCCCAGCCCTACCCCCCGAACTCATCCCGGGAGAGAGCCTAGCCAGTTGGTGTGGACGGCGTAGCGGTGCAGCCAGTGGGAGAAGCACCCGGGAGGCAGTGACTGATCTTGGAGCAGGGAGAGCAGCGTCCCAGCCGGGGAGCCGTCCCACCAGGAGTTTGGCGGGAAGCGGGCGTGGCGCGAGCGTGGGGATCAGCTATATTTCCCTAAAGCGACCCCGGGGGCAGGCCTAGCCGTTTGTGCGGGCGACGCCCACCCAGTTTGCGCGAGCGGAGCGGAGCACCGGAGGGAGCAGTCCCCGGGAGGAAGTGACTGGTCTCAGAGAGGGGAGAGCAGCGTTCCAGCCAGGGAGCCGTCCGCTGGGATGTTGGCGGGCGCGGGTGGGGCGTGAGCGCGTTCCCCTGAATAGACCCCGGGGGCGGGCCCAGCTGTTCGTGAGGGCGACGCCTACCCAGTTCGCGTGAGCGGAGCGGAGCGCTGGAGGGAGAAGTCCCCGAGAGGAAGTGACAGGTCTTGGAGCAGGGAGAGCAGCATCCCAGCCGGGGAGCCGTCCCGCCGGGATTTTGGCGGACGCGGGCGGAGCGTGAACGCGAGGATCAGCTCTATATTCTGAGGTGCTACACTCCTAGCTCTCTGATCCCTCCCCCACCCTCCCCAGGCGGCTCCATTAACATCCGAATACCCTGAGCCAGAGGGAGAATTCAGATAGGGACCTGACTGCATTTTTTTTTTAGCTAATTACCTGGAAAAACTAGTTTCCCAGTGATGGCTCGGACACAGCAGTCCATATCAAACCACATAAAGAAGCACACCATGACAGCTTCTCCAACCCCCCAAACAAAAGAATCAAAATCTTTCCTAAATGAAGATACAATCCTGGAATTATCAGACACAGAATATAAAAAACTAATTTACAGAATGCTTAAAGACATCGCAAATGAAATTAGGCTAACTGCAGAAAAAGCCAAGGAACACACTGATAAAACTGTTGAAGAACTCAAAAAGATTATTCAAGAACATAGTGGAAAAATTAATAAGTTGCAAGAATCCATAGAGAGACAGCATGTAGAAATCCAAAAGATTAACAATAAAATTACAGAATTAGACAACGCAATAGGAAGTCAGAGGAGCAGACTCGAGCAATTAGAATGTAGACTGGGACTTCTGGAGGACCAGGGAATCAACACCAACATAGCTGAAAAAAAATCAGATAAAAGAATTAAAAAAAATGAAGAAACCCTAAGAATCATGTGGGACTCTATCAAGAAGGATAACTTGCGAGTGATTTGAGTCCCAGAACAGGGAGGGGAGACAGAAAACACGGAGAAAATAGTTGAAGAACTCCTGACAGAAAACTTCCCTGACATCATGAAAGACGAAAGGATATCTATCCAAGATGCTCATCGAACCCCATTTAAGATTGATCCAAAAAGAAAAACACCAAGACATATTATCATCAAACTCGCCAAAACCAAAGACAAACAGAAAATTTTAAAAGCAGCCAGGGAGAAAAGAAAGGTTTCCTTCAAGGGAGAATCAATAAGAATAAGTTCAGACTACTCAGCAGAAACCATGCAGGCAAGAAGGGAATGGGACGATGTATACAGAGCACTGAAGGAGAAAAACTGCCAACCAAGGATCATATATCCAGCAAAACTCTCTCTGAAATATGAAGGAGAAATTAAGATATTTACAGATAAACACAAGTTTAGAGAATTTGCAAAAACTAAACCAAGACTGCAAGAAATGCTACAGGAGATTGTTCAGCCTGATGACCAATAATATCAGGTACCAGCACAATACAAGGTCACAAAACAGAACGTCCTGATATCAACGCAACTCAAATAGGGAAAGCACAAAAGCAAAAAAAATCAGATTAATTCTAAAAAATAAATAAATAACAAAATAATACACATAACAGGGAATCATGGAAATCAATAGATAAACAATCACAATAATCAAAAAGAGGGACTAAATATAGGAGGCATTGAACTGCCAGATGGAGAGTGATACAAGGCGATATAGAACGATACAAGTTAGGTTTTTACTTAAAAAAATAGGGGTAAATAATAAGGTAACCACAAAAAGGAATATCAATTCCATAACTCAAGAAAAAAGCCAAGAAAAATGTAACGACTCAACCAACATAAAGTTAAACATTATGAAAATGAGGATCTCACAAGCTACTAAAAAAAATGTCTCAGCACAAAAAAGTATGGGGAAAAATGAAATGGCCAACAACTCACATGAAAAGGCATCAAAATGACAACACTAAACACTTATTTATCTATAATTATGCTGAATGTAAATGGACTAAATGCACCAATAAAGAGACAGAGAGTCACGGACTGGATAAAGAAACACGATCCATCTATATGCTGCCTACAACAGACACACCTTAGACTTAGAGACACAAACAAACTAAAACTCAAAGGATGAAAAAAAATATATCAAGCAAATAATAAGCAAAAAAGAAGAGGAGTAGCAATATTAATTTCTGACAAAATAGACTTTAGACTTAAATCCACTACAAAGGATAAAGAAGGACACTATATAACGATAAAAGGGACAATTGATCAGGAAGACATAACCATATTAAATATTAAATATTTATGCACCCAATGACAGGGCTGCAAGATACATAAATCAAATTTTAACAGAATTGAAAAGGGAGATAGACACCTCCACATTTATAGTAGGAGACTTCAACACACCACTTTCGGAGAAGGACAGGACTTCCAGTAAGAAGCTCAATAGAGACACGGAAAACCTACTTACAACAATCAACCAACTTGACCTCATTGACTTATACAGAACTCTCCACCCAACTGCTGCAAAATATACTTTTTTTTCTAGTGAACATGGAACATTCTCTAGAATAGACCACATATTAGGTCATAAAACAAATCTTTGCAGAATCCAAAATATCGAAATATTACAAAGCATCTTCTCAGACCACAAGGCAATGAAGCTAGAAATCAATAACAGAAAAACTAGGGAAAAGAAATCAAATACTTGGAAACTGAACAATACCCTCCTGAAAAAAGACTGGGGTATAGAAGACATCAAGGAGGGAATAAGGAAATTCTTAGAAAGCAACGAGAATGAAAATACTTCCTATCAAAACCTCTGGGACACAGCAAAAGCAGTGCTCAGAGGCCAATTTATATCCATAAATGCACACATACAAAAAGAAGAAAGAGCCAAAAGCAGAGAACTGTCCCGACAACTTGAACAAATAGAAAGTGAGCAACAAAAGAACCCATCAGGCACCAGAAGAAAACAAATAATAAAAATTAGAGCTGAACTAAATGAATTAGACAACAGAAAAACAATTGAAAGAATTAACAAAGCCAAAAGCTGGTTCTTTGAAAAAATTAACAACATTGATAAACCATTGGCTAGACTGACTAAAGAAAAACAGGAAAGGAAACAAACAACCCGAATAAGAAACAAGAAGGACCACATCACAACAAAGCCAAATGAAATTAAAAGAATCATTTCAGATTACTAGGAAAAATTGTACTCTAACAAATTTGAAAATCTAGAAGAAATGGATAAATTCTTGGAAAAATACTACCTACCTAAACTAACACATTCAGAAGTAGAACAACTAAATAGACCCATAACAAAAAAAGAGATTGAAACGGTAATCAAAAAACTTCCAACAAAAAAAAGTCCTGGCCCAGACGGCTTCACTGCAGAGTTCTACCAAACCTTCAGAGAAGACTTAACACCACTACTACTGAAGGTATTTCAAAGCATAGAAAAAGACGGAATACTACCCAACTCATTCTATGAAGCTACCATCTCCCTGATACCAAAACCAGGTAAAGACATTACAAAAAAAAGAAAATTTTAGACCTATATCCCTCATGAACATAGATGCAAAAATCCTCAACAAAATTCTAGCCAATAGAATCCAACAACACATCAAAAAAATAATTCACCCTGATCAAGTGGGATTTATACCAGGTACGCAAGGCTGGTTTAATATCAGAAAAACCATTAATGTAATCCATCACATAAATAAAACAAAAGATAAAAACCACATGATCTTATCAATAGATGCAGAAAAGGCATTTGACAAAGTTCAACACCCATTTATGATAAAAACTCTTACCAAAATAGGAATTGAAGGAAAATTCCTCAACATAATAAAGGGCATCTATGCAAAGCCAACAGCCAATATCACTCTAAAAGGAGAGAACCTGAAAGCATTTCCCTTGAGAACAGGAACCAGACAAGGATGCCCTTTATCACCGCTCTTATTCAACATCGTACTTGAAGTCTTAGCCAGGGCAATTAGGCTAGACAAAGAAATAAAGGGTATCCAGATTGGCAAGGAGGAAGTAAAGCTATCACTATTTGCAGATGACATGATCGTATACATGGAAAACCCTAAGGAATCCTCCAGAAAACTACTGAAACTATTAGAAGAGTTTGGAAGAGTCTCTGGTTATAAAATAAACATACAAAAATCACTTGGATTCCTCTACATCAACAAAAAGAACACCGAAGAGGAAATAACCAAATCAATACCATTCACAGTAGCACCCAAGAAGATAAAATACTTAGGAATAAATCTTACCAAGGATGTAAAAGACCTATACAAAGAAAACTATAAAACTCTGCTACAAGAAATTCAAAAGGACATACTTAAGTGGAAAAACATACCCTGCTCATGGAGAGGAAGACTTAACATAGTAAAAATGTCTATTCTACCAAAAGCCATCTATACATATAATTCACTTCCAATCCAAATACCATTGTCATATTTTAAGGGGATAGAGAAACAAATCACTAATTTCATATGGAAGGGAAAGAACCCCCCGATAAGTAAAGCATTACTGAAAAAGAAGAAGAAAGTGGGAGGCCTCACTCTACCTGATTTCAGAACCTGTTATACAGCTACAGTAGTCAAAACAGCCTGGTACTGGTACAACAACAGGCACATAGACCAATGGAACAGAATTCAGAACCCAGATATAAATCCATCCATGTATGAGCAGCTGATATTTGACAAAGGACCAGTGTCAGTCAGTTGGGGAAATGATAGCCTTTTTAACAAATGGTGCTGGCATAACTGGATATGCATTTGCAAAAGAATGAAACAGGACCCATACCTCACACCATGCACAAAAACTAACTCCAAGTGGATCAAAGACCTAAACATGAAGACTAAAACGATAAAGATCATGGAAGAAAAAATAGGGAAAACCCTAGGAGCTCTAATACAGGGCATAAACAGAATACAAAACATTACCAAAAATGATGAAGAGAAACCAGATAACTGGGAGCTCCTAAAAATCAAACATCTATGCTCATCTAAAGACTTCACCAAAAGAGTAAAAAGACCACCTACAGACTGGGAAAGAATATTCAGCTATGACATCTCAGACCAGCGCCTGATCTCTAAAATCTACATGATTCTGTCAAAACTCAACCACAAAAAGACAAACAACCCAATCAAGAAGCGGGCAAAGGATATGAACACACATTTCACTAAAGAAGATATTCACGCAGCCAACAGACACATGAGAAAATGCTCCCGATCATTAGCCATTAAAAGAGAAATGCAAATTAAAACTACGATGAGATTCCATCTCACACCAACTAGACTGGCATTAATGCAAAAAACACAAAATAATAAATGTTGGAGAGGCTGCGGAGAGATTGGAACTCTTATACACTGCTGGTGGGATTGTAAAATGGTACAACCACTTTGGACATCCATCTGGCGTTATCTTAAACAGTTAGAAATAGAACTACCATACAACCCAGAAATCCCACTCCTCGGAATATACCCTAGAGAAACAAGAGCCTTCACACAAACAGATATATGCACACCCATGTTTATTGCAGCTCTGTTTACAATAGCAAAAAGCTGGAAGCAACCAAGGTGTCCATCAACGGATGAATGGGTAAATAAATTGTGGTATATTCACACAATGGAATACTACGCATCGACAAAGAACAGTGACGAATCTCCGAAACATTTCATAACATGGAGGAGTCTGGAAGGCATTATGCTGAGCGAAATGAGTCAGAGGCAAAAGGACAAATATTGTATAAGACCACTATTATAAGATCTTGAGAAATAGAAAAAACGGAGAAGAACACATACTTTTGTGGTTACAAAGGGGGGAGGGAGGGAGGGAGGGAGAGGGTTTTTTATTGATCAATCAGTAGATAAGAACTGCTTTGGGTGAAGGGAAAGACAACACTCAATACAAGGAAGGTCAGCCTAATTGGACTGGACTAAAAGCAAAGAGGTTTCCGGGATAAAATGAAAGCTTCAAAGGTCAGCGGAGCAGGGGCTGGGGTCTGGGGAACTTGGTTTGAGGGGACTTCTAGGTCAAGGGGCAAAACAATTCTATTATGAAAACATTCTGCATCCCACTTTGAAATGTGGCATCTGGGGTCCTAAATGCCAACAAGCGGCCATCTAAGATACATCAATTGGTCTCAACCCACCTGGAGCAAAGGCAAAGGAAGAACACCAAGGTCACACGACAACTAAGAACCCAAGAGACAGAAAGGGCCACATGAACCAGAGACCTACATTATCCTGAGACCAGAAGAACTAGTTGGTGCCCAGCCACAATCGATGTCTGCCCTGTCAGGGAGCACAACAGACTACTCCTGAGGGAGCAGGAGACCAATGGGATACAGACCCCAAATTCTCATAAAAAGACCATACTTAATGGTATGACTGCGACTAGAGGAATCCTGGAGACAATGCTCCCCAGACCTTCTGATGGCACAGGACAGGAACCATCCCCGAAGACAACTCATCAGGCATGAAAAGGACTGGTCAGCGGGTGGGAGAGAGATGCTGATGAAGAGTGAGCTAATTAAATCAGGTGGACACTGGAGAGTGTGTTGGCAACTCTTGACTGGAGGGGGGATGGGAAGATAGAGAAAGAGGGAAGACGGCAAAATTGGCATGAAACGAGAGACTGAAAGGGCTGACTCAATGGGGGAGAGCAAGTGGGAGAAGGGAGTAAGATGTATGTAAACTTACATGTGACAGACTGATTGGAATGGTAAATGTTCACTTGAAGCTTAATAAAAATTAATTAAAAAAAAAAAAGACTATCTTTTCCCCAATTAACTGACACCGGGCCTTTATCAAATATCAGCTGTGGATGGATTTATATCTGGGTTCTCAATTCCGTTCCATTGGTCTATGTGCCTGTTGTACCAGTACCAGGCTGTTTTGACTACTGTGGCTATATAATATGTTCTAAAATTCGGTAGAGTGAGGCCTCCCACTTTCTTCTTCTTTTTCAGTAATGCTTTACTTATCCGGGGCTTCTTACCCTTCCATATGAAGTTGGTGACTTGTTTCTCCATCACATTCAAAAATGTCATTGGAATTTGGATCGGAAGTGCATTGTATGTATAGATGGCTTTTGGTAGAATAGACATTTTTACTATAAGTCTTCCTATCCATGAGCAAGGTATGTTTTTCCACTTAAGTATGTCCTTTTGAATTTCTTGTAGCAGAGTTTTATAGTTTTCTTTGTATAGGTCTTTTACATCCTTGGTAAGATTTATTCCTAAGTATTTTATCTTCTTGGGGGCTACTGTGAATGGTATTGATTTGGTGATTTCCTCTTTGATGTTCTTTTTTGTTGATGTAGAGGAATCCAAGTGATTTTTGTATGTTTATCTTATAACCTGAGACTCTGCCAAACTCTTCTATTAGTTTCAGTAGTTTTCTGGAGGATTCCTTAGGGTTTTCTGTGTATAGGATCATGTCATCTGCAAATAGAGGTAATTTTACTTCCCTCTTGCCAATCCGGATGCCCTTTATTTTTTTGTCTAGCCTAATTGCTCTGGCTAGGACCTCTAGCACAGTGTTGAATAAGAACGGTGATAAAGGACATCCTTGTCAGGTTCCCGTTCTCAAGGGAAATGCTTTCAGGCTCTCACCATTTAGGGTGATGTTGGCTATTGGCTTTGTATAAAAAAAAAATATAGATGCCCTTTATTATGTTGAGGAATTTTCCTTCAATTCCTATTTTGCTGAGAGTTTTTATCATAAATGGGTGTTGGACTTTGTCAAATGCCTTTTCTGCAACAATTGATAAGATCATGTGGTTTTTGTCTTTAGTTTTATTTATATGGTGGATTACATTAATGGTTTTTCTAATATTAAACCAGCCTTGAATACCTGGTATAAATCCCACTTGGTCGTGGTGGATTATTTTTTTGATATGTTGTTGAATTCTATTGGCTAGAATTTTGTTGAGGATTTTTGCATCTATGTCCATGAGGGATATAGGTCTGTAATTTTCTTTTTTTTGTGGTGTCTTTTTTTTTTTTTTTTTACCTGGTTTTGGTATCAGGGATATGGTGGCTTCATAGAATGAGTTAGGTAGTATTCCATCATGTTCTATGCTTTGAAATACCTTTAGTAGTAGTGGTGTTAACTCTTCTCTGAAAGTTTGGTAGAACTCTACAGTAAAGCCGTCCGGGCCAGGGCTTTTTTTTGTTGGGAGTTTTTTGATTACCGTTTCAATCTCTTTTTTTGTTATGGGTCTATTTAGTTATTCTACTTCTGATTATGTTAATTTAGGTAGGTAGTGTTTTCCTAGGAATTCATCCATTTCTTCTAGGTTTGCAAATTTGAGTATAGTTTTTCATACTAATCTGAAATGATTCTTTTAATTTCAGTTGGTTCTGTTGTGATGTGGTCCTTCTCCTTTCTTATTCGGGTTATTTGTTTCCTTTCCTGTATTTCTTTAGTCAGCCTGGCCAAAGGTTTATCAATTTCGTTAATTTTTTCAAAGGAACAGATTTTGGCGTTGTTAATTCTTTCAATTGTTTTTCTGTTCTCTAATTCATTTAGTTCAGCTCTAATTTTTATTATTTGTTTTCTTCTGGTGCCTGATGGGTTCTTTTGTTGCTCACTTTCTATTTGTTCAAGTTGTCGGGACAGTTCTCTGATTTTGGCTCTTTCTTCTTTATGTATGTGTGCATTTATCGATATAAATTGCCCTCTGAGTACTGCTTTGGCCATGTCCCAGAGGTTTTGATAATAAGTGTTTTCATTCTCGTTGCATTCTATGAATTTCTTTATTCCCTCCTTAATGTCTTCTATAACCCGGTCTTTTTTCAGCAGGGTATTGTTCAGTTTCCAAGTATTTGATTTCTTTTCCCTAATTTTTCTGTTATTGATTTCCACTTTTATGGCCTTGTGGTCTGAGAAGATGCTTTGTAATATTTCGATGTTTTGGATTCTGCAAAGGTTTGTTTTATGACCTAATATGTGGTCTATTCTACAGAAGGTTCCATGTGCGCTAGAAAAAAAAGTATACTTTGCAGCAGTTGGGTGGAGTGTTCTGTATAAGTCTATGAGGTCAAGTTGGTTGATTGTAGCAATTAGGTCTTCCGTGTCCCTATCGAGCTTCTTATTGGAAGTCCTGTCCTTCTCCGAAAGTGGTGTGTTGAAGTCTCCTACTATAATTGTGGAGGTGTCTATCTCACTTTTCAGTTCTGTTAAGGTTTGTTTTATGTATCTTGCACCCCTGTCATTGGGTGCACAAATATTTAACACGGTTATATCTTCCTGGTCTATTGTCCCTTTAATCATTATGTAGTGTCCTTCTTTATCCTTTGTGGTGGATTTAACTTTAAAGTCTATTTTGTCAGAAATTACTATTGCTACTCCTCTTCTTTTTTGCTTGTTGTTTGCTTGATACATTTTTTTCCATCCTTTGAGTTTTAGTTTGTTTGTGTCTCTAAGTCTAAGGTGTGTCTGTTGTAGGCAGCATGTAGACGGATCGTGTTTCTTTATCCAGTCTGAGACTCTCTGTCTCTTTATTGGTGCATTTAGTCCATTTACATTCAGTGTAATTATAGATAAGTATGTGTTTAGTGCTGTCATTTTGATGCCTTTTTGTGTGTGTTGTTGACAATTTCATTTTTCAGTTTTGTGCTGAGACTTTTTCTTTGTAAATTGTGTGTTCCTCATTTTCATAGTAGTTGACTTTATGTTTGCTGAGTCGTTTTGTTTTTCTTGGTTTTTATTTTGAGTTATGGAGTTGTTATACCTCTTTGTGGTTACCTTAATATTTACCCCTATTTTTCTAAGTAAAAACGTAACTTGTATTGTCCTATATTGCCATGTTTCCCTCTCCATATGGCAGTTCTATGCCTCCTGTATTTAGTCCCTCTTTTTGATTATTGTGAACTTTTACATATTGACTTCAATGGTTCCCTGTTTTGAGTGTTTTTTTCTTTTTAAAATTAATCTTAATTTGTTTTTGTGATTTCCCTATTTGAGTTGATATCAGGATGTTCTCTTCTGTGACCTTGTGTTGTGCTGGTATCTGATATTATTGATTTTCTGACCAAACAATTTCCTTTAGTATTTCTTGTAGCTTTGGTTTGGTTTTTGCAAATTCTCTAAGCTTGTGTTTATCTATAAATGTTTTAATTTCGCCTTCATATTTGAGAAAGAGTTTCACTGGATATATGATCCTTGGCTGGCAGTTTTTCTCCTTCAGTGCTCTATATATGTCATCCCATCACCTTCTTGACTGCATGGTATCTGCTGAGTAGTCTGAACTTACTCTTATTGCTTCTCCTCTGTAGGAGACCTTTCTTTTATCCTTGGCTGCTTTTAAAATTTTCTCTTTATCTTTGGTTTTGGCAAGTTTGATGATAATATGTCTTGGTGATTTTCTTTTTGGATCAATCTTATATGGGGTTCGATGAGCATCTTGGATAGATATCCTTTCGTCTTTCATGATGTCAGGGAAGTTTTCTGCCAACAGATCTTCAACTATTCTCTCTGTATTTTCTGTTATCCCTCCCTGTTCTGGGACTCCAATCACACGCAAGTTATTCTTCTTGATAGAGTCCCACATGATTCTTACGGTTCCTTCATTTTTTAAATTCTTTTATCTGATTTTTTTTCCAGCTATATGGGTGTCAATTCCCTTGTCCTCCAGATCCCCCACTCTGCATTCCAATTGCTCGAGTCTGCTCCTCTGACTTCCTATTGAGTTGTCTAATTCTGTAATTTTACTGTTAATCTTTTGGATTTCTGAATCCTGTCTCTCTATGGATTCTTGCAGCTTATTAATTTTTCCACTATGTTCTTGAATAATCTTTTTGAGTTCTTCAACTGCTTTATCAGTGCGTTCCTTGGCTTTTTCTGTAGATTGCCTTATTTCATTTCTGAGGTCATCCCTAATGTCTTGAAGCATTCTGTAAATTAGTTTTTTTGTATTCTGCATCTGGCAATTCCAGGATTATATCTTCATTTGGGAAAGATTTTGATTCTTTAGTTTGAGGAGTTGTAGAAGCAATCATGGTCTGCTTCTTTATGTGGTTTATATTGACTGCTGTCTCCGAGCCATCTATAAGATATTGTAGTGATTTATTTTATATTTGCTCACTGAGTCTTACCTTATCTTGTTTTCTTTCATGGGCTACTAGATTGTGCTGTCTTGATTGTTGTAGCCCTTGAATCACTTATGTCCTATTACCAGCTGGTTTGGGCTGTTACCAGATATGTAAGCCTAAGAGTCCATTCACTATTCTTGAGTAGAATCTGATTTGGGGTCATCAAGTGTGTGGTGCAGACTGTCACCTATCTACCTAGAGAGGTAGTGGTGGTAGTTGTGTGCACCAGTTTCTAGTAGCAGCAGGGGTTCACACTCCGGGGGGGCAGGATGCTGACAGGCTTCCCCCAGGTGCCAGTGAGGTAGGTGTGTCTCTATTCCTAAAGCACTTTGGTGGGTGGGCTCTGCAGCTGTACCTTAGGCACCCAATGCATGTACCTCTACAGATTGGTAGGTGTCACCCTCCTTAGACCCTTAAGGCAGGAGGCTAGGTGGTCTGGGGGGAGCTTCAGCCCTCAGTTCCCTGTTGTGGGTCAGTGAGGGCTCTGTTGAATACACAGAGATATCAGACCTGGGAAACTTGTCTTCCCAGTAATCCGCTAAAACAATTACCGTCAGATCCCTATCAGAATTGCCTTTGCATTATAATAGCCACCTTGTTCCCTGTAGGGATGAAAGCCCAAGACTGTGGATCGCATATGCTTGGCTGGAGCTGGTTCTGTACTTTTAGTCCAATTAGGGAAGGATTTTTGGTCCCTGGGTTTTTTTGTAGCTGCTTCTGTCAGGCCAGGAGAATGGGTTGGGAAAAGACCAAAAAAAAAAGAAAAACCGCAGCACACTTCACTCTCTGGCTCAGGAAATTCCAATGTTAATGAAGCCGCCTGGGAAGAGGAGGGGAGGGATCAGATAGACAGGAGTAGCACCCCCAAATATAGACAAAGTTACTTATCCTTCTTGGTGATGACTGTTTTATCTGAGATTTCCGAGGGGTGTGTAGCCTGTGTGCATTGGCTGGGTTGAGATTGCCCCCGAGGGTCAGGCCCAAGTCCCATGCTTGTGCTGTCTCGGAAGCCATGGTCAGTTCCTCCGTTCCCAGTCCAAAGCCCAGCGCCAAGGTTCCTCAGCTGGGATGCCACACTCCAGGCTCCAAAACCAGTCGCTGCCTCCCAGTGACTTCTCCTCCTGTCAGCCGCGTCACTGTGCTGCCTGCGTGCACTGGCTGGGCTTCCTCTGAGGTCACTTCTGGGGGCTAGGGCTGCGTCCTGTGTTTGAGTTGCCTCAGGATGCCATGTTCAGCTCCCCTGCGCCCAGTCCAAAGCCCAGCGCCAAGGTTTTCTGACTGGGACACTGGCTCCAGGCTCCAAAAGCAGTCGTTGCTACCCCGTGGTTGCTCATTCTCAGTCTCTATCACTCAAGTCAAGTCTTTAGATCTGTGTTTGATGGTCAGGGTTTGTAGATTATCATGTATGTGATCGATTCACTTGTTTTTCTGAGTCTTTGTTGCAAGAGGGATCCAAGGTAGCTGCTACCTAGTTAGCCATCTTGGCCCCGCCTCCTTGGTATGGACTCTAAACCTACAACCTGTTGCCATCGAGTTGATTCTAACTCATAGCGACCCTACAGAGCAGAGTAGAACTGACCTGTAGGGTTTCCAAGGCTGTAATGTTTACAGAAGTAGACTTCCACATCTTTCTCCCCCAAAGTATCTTTGAACTGCCTACCTTTTTGTTAGCAGTCAAGAGCTTAACCACGGAGCCACCAGGACTTCATTCTAAATCTATACTGCCCAATATAGTAGTCACTAGCCACTCTGAACACTTGAAATGTCACTAGCTGAAACTGGGATATGCTATAAATATAAAATACAAACCAGATCTTAGCAAGAATGTATCTCAATAATTTTTAAGTTTATTACATAGAAATAATATTATTTTGAATTTATTCAGTTAAGAAAAATATATTTACCTGTTTCTAGGAAGTTTAAAAATTACATACGTGGTTTACATTTAATTTTTATTGGATAGCATTGCTTTAAAAAAAAAAATGTATTTCAGCTGAAAGTGAGCTTAGTAGGGAATGGAGTAATCTAGGTTTCCTGGAAGACATGGGCCTTGAATGGGTCTTGAAGTATGGGCAGAATGTGGAGAGACAGAGGGAAAAAAGGTAAAGTTAAATCTGGCGAATGGGTTAAAGGAATGAAGGTTGGAAAGAAGGTGAAAGTAGGAGTGGGGCACAGGGCGGAGAGGATGCAGTCTGAGGGAAAGCACAGAGAACAGCCTGGCCAGGAGGAAGGAGGAGGGAGATAGAGGGGATGCAAGGAAATTGAGACTTTAAAGCCAGGTACAGGCTTTTTTTTTATTCTCTATAGCCAGAAGTAACTCTGAAAATTCTTTAGTAAGGGCATTATTGGATGAAAGCTGAAGTTAAGAAGACAAGTCTAGTAGTAAGTCATTTAAATCCCTCATCATATTAGAAGATTCTTGTACAATCATTAGGTGTCCCTGGATGCAAAAATGATTAAGCACTCAGCTACTAACTGAAATGTTGGCAGTTTGAACCTACCCAGAGATGCCTGAGAAGAAAGGCCTGGCAATCTACTTCTGAAAGATCACAGCTGTTGAAAATTCTATGGAGTGCAGTTCTATTCTGAAACACCTGGGGTCGTGGGGTCACCATGAGTTGGAATCAACTCAACAGCAACTGGTTTAAGGTTCTATATATATATATATATATATTCATTAAATCCAGATTCCTAAATAATATCACAAAAATCATACAGTACAGCCACCCAATTCGCTGATAACATATAACAGGACAGTCTTACATGCATCCAATTAACCTTGGCCTTTAGTCAAAGTTTGCTTTTTTTGTCATTCTCAAATGCTATAGCACAAAGTTGCTGTGATGTCTAAGGGGGAAGAGAGTGAAGAGAATGAAATATAAAGTAAGTAGGAGGTATGGAAAAGCTTTCAGATGATGCCATCTGAATTAACAATCAGAAGGCCCTTTTTCCTGAAAGTCCTTTTAAATAAACATCAATTCCCTTTCAATCGTAATGTCTGCCAGTTTGTCTTCCTCTATCTCACCCTTTATGCTGACGCGGAATACAATTGTCACAAATATCTGGGTGAGCAAGATTATGAAATGTGGTCATAAAATAAGTGATTATTTCTAAACCCATCTTTGTCACATTGTAATACTTCACAAAGCATCCCTGGGCTACAAGAGTCATTTTAATTGATTCCATCAGTACAATATCTGTATCCCGAGCAACTTCACAATACTCTCTCTTTCCAGAGAAGCCAATCAAGTTATGGGTTTGTCAGTAATAAAAATTACCAAGGAGCAATTTGTGGATGATAAGAGCAATGCAAATTCCAGAAAGAAGTAATAAGAGAAATAATGAGCAACCTCCTTACTTCTCAGAAGTAAACAATTCTGAGCTCCCTGAAGCTATACTTAACCTATTGTATTAAACAGTAATGCCCAAATATTAGAAATGCCCGTGTCAGCTCTTAGACTCTGTCCACACCAAAATGTCATTTAAAAATTTAGTTCTCCAAAGCATTCTTTGTCACGTTTTCTTCTGCAGTATTCTTTTCCTACTACTACAGAGCCTTAAGCCCCAGAAGAATAATTTTCCTCTAATGTTAATGATGTCTTTACTGGTTCATTCCAGAGCATTAGCTGGAAAGAGAAATAAAAAAGTAGAGAATGAAATAGGGAAGTACCATAAATAATCTTTTATGTCCCATGATTTTCGACTATGTCATTATTGGTAGCACTTCCCATTGCCCAAACTATTTGCAAAGCTTAGTAAATTAGCATTCGGCTAGCTGCTACAGAGACTTCAACAGGCCTCAGGTATTTCTGCTTTACCCAGTCTCTTAAGGAAGGGCATCTGCTGAACCTTTATGACATGTAATAGAATGAGGAAAGTAATAGAATAACAGCCCCAACTGCATGGGCAGCCCATCTTCCCTCCTCCCTCTAAACAAAAATTGGTTGGACTGGAAGGTGGGTTGTTGGGGGAGCAGAGTGAGAAAGATGTGATCAAGTCAAAAGAGCCTGGGAGAGCTCATTCTAGGAGGCTGTTAGTTTGGAAAGAGACTTAATGAGTATGATTTACTTGAGGCAATTTGTAGGGCTTTTGTGGGAAAGAAGTACATACTGAATTGGAGGTGCCTCCCAAGACTCAGATTCTAGAGAGCTAAGGGGGCTGGGTGAAGAGTAGGCAGGAGTTAAGTGATGTCAGACATACAGTACCAGCCTTCTTCCCTCTCATGCTTGAGGCAGACATTGTTAATCAATCAAAGCATTGTTATCACAACCTCTCCCAATAAAGGGATCCACTACCAGTGAATGCAACACTACTAGTGAATGGACATTTGCACTTGAGGTGAATCCCATTTGCCATACCTGCCTAGGCTTTAGGTTTAAAAATAAAATGAATCATCCATTTTCCTTCGATGTATCCAATCAAAGGAATTTTAGCTTGATTCATCCAATGCCACTTGGAGAAAGAAAAGAGGCAAAGATTTGGAGGAGAGCAAAGATATACAACAAATTGATATACTAATATTAAGGACAATCATAAAAAGAGCTGTCATCTTAAAATTTTTATGTAAATCATAAAAATTCTTGAGTCCCTACATTTGCAATGTGTCAGGTATCATAGTGCATCTCTAATCCCCATGATAACTCTTTGCAAGGGGCATTATTATCATTTCCCTTTTATTGAGGAGGAAACTGGGACTCAGAAAAGTTAAACAATTTCCCGGAAACTAGAGAATTTGTTAAGTGGTAAAGCTGAGATGAGAACTCTGGTCTTGTGACTCCAAATCCCAAATCCGTTCTTCTAAGGCAATGATTCCCAAAGTGGGAGATGGTTTTAGATGGTACAAAAAGATACTTACATTTAAAAAGGTATGCATTTATTTTAGTTATATTTTATTTATGGGAAGTAATTGTGGTTTTCTATTTACAGAAGTGATATAAAATCTTCCTTTAAATTTCAAAACTAAGATTGACTTAAATATTAAGTAAATAATAGCTCAGATATCTACCAGGATATGGCAAATGACACTGCGCTATATACATCAGTTTACCAGGAAGTCAAAGTGAAACAGCTAGTAGTAAGTGGTATTTGTTGAGCACTCCTTAAAGCTCACACAAAAGAGGTAGTACTCAAACTGACAGACATACAAGGTGAAGAAATTGCTTACACGGGCTGTCCGGCTTCCTCTTCTACAGTCTTAGGAAACTCCCCTCTGTATTAATCAAGCACTCAGAGGCCTAGAAGGGAGTTTTCTATTCTCAGTAAACTGAGATTGTAGTAGGGAAATTAAGAGGTATCTGTCCTGCACTTCATTCCCTCAAGGTCAGGATTTGTGCTTTTAATAGTGACAATCAGCTATTATATATAATTATGTCAGGCAAATGAACTAAAAGAAAGCTAGAGCAGAACCCTGGGCACCAGTTTCCTTTCCCAGACATCTTTTACAAGCAGTACTCTAAGGGCCGACTCAAAAGGTGAGATTGTAAAGGTGGTAGGAAGGAAGGGTAGACCATGGGACAAATGTCTGAGGGAAAAGAGTTTTTGCAGAGCTCCTGAAATAAAATGATGCACTAATGCCCCCATTAGCTCTAGAGAGTAGCTACTTTCTACCTCCAATGATAGCCAACAGACCAAACCAAAAACCAAAACCATTACCATCCAGTCAATTCTGACTCATAGCAACCCTATAGCACCCATAGGACCCTACAGAACTGCCCCATGTGGTTTCCAAGGAGCACCTGGTGGATTCCAACTGCCAACCTTTTGGTTAGCAGCCATAGCTCTTAACCACTACACCACAAGGATTATAAATTTCCAGAGTGACTTCCTGAATTTTTTTTTTTTTTTTTTTGCTTCTTTACTTTTAGGGGAAATTCTACTAACATTAAGCTACCTCTGGCCAATATCAATTACTAATGTCATCAGCAAATGGCATTAACGCAATGCCTGAATTCTAAGGTATACTTTTCCACTGATACTTCCACATTTCAGAAATTTGACTGTACCTCACACCTGATTATACATTTAATGTGGTCTTCCTTTTTCCTTCTCCATTGCATCTCACAACTGATTGCATCTTGGAATTGAATAAATATAATGTTCACGTGTTCATGGGAATTTTTTTTTTTATAATTTTAGAAGTGTGTCATCAAATATAGGCCTCTCTACATATTATTGGATTTTTATTTTTTACCATTAATTACTAAAACATTTTATTTGAGAAATTGGCTTCAAACAAGAGACAAGGCAGGTAGAAAGAAAAAATCAGGAGAATGCTATCGTGCCCTTAAGGTTAGAGTCACCTTACTATGAAGACAGAAAGAACAGAGTAAGGAGAACCAGATAATTCACAAACTGAAAATTCCAGTGCTCATTTATCTTTATTTTAATAATTCCATTTGTGTGTGTGTTAGATCACAAGGTTGTAATATTATTCTTTATGCTGACTTCTCATGTAAATTACAAATAAGTTTTTATGATAATGTTTTACAGGGTAAGCTATTCATCTTCTCAACAGACTTACCTACAAAGAAACAGTTATTCTGCCTCTGAGGTGGAATATCATGAAAGGAATGGTTTCCAAAGGCTTTGATTAAAATGCCTTAAAAAATATATGCAACATAAAATTCCAAAACAGGAAAAATGAATCCTGCTAGCTGTCAAGGTAACAGTTACTTTTAGTGAAAAGGGAGGGGTAGCAGCAGAAAGGGGGCTCAAGGGTCCAGACCCTTCTGGAGAAAGGAGAGACTAACACTGTTCTTTTTCTTTACCTGGGCGGTGATTAACAATGGTTTACTTTATGATAATTCACTGAGCTATGCATCTATGAACTGTGAACACTTCTGAATATGTGCTATATTCTTCAATTTAAAAAGTTTAAAAAATAAATGCAAGAGACACGGAACTTCCTAAAATACATTATACGTTGACCAAAAAAAAATAACAGGTTTATTCTCCTCTCAGGTAAACTGTACCAGTGGTTTTACCATTACATTGCCTAAGGGGTAAATGCCGACACTGGGAATATTAACCTTGATGTTCTCTCAAGTCATTATCTGCTCTCCAACATTATCAGAATAGAACATATTACTATATAAATGACAGTGACAATTTCTGGTCATTCTCAAAGAATAACACTAAGCATGAAAATCAAAAATACGGATCTCGTGTTACATAATGATGCTTCTCTTGATGTGAAATAGCTTCAATAAAATGGTACAGTTGCTGTCCTAACATGCATAATTTATCCTGGTATTGTGCTGTTCAGAAGATGACCACAACTGGGAACGGCTTCCCGGAGTAAGCAGGTTCCAACAGGATGGTTGAAGGGTATGGAATCTGGGTCCCTCTACCTCAGGTTACTGAGGACCCGAAGGAGCTCAGTAGTACTCCCCCTACACCCCCCGCCCAGAACAGAAGAGGATTCAGGGTATGGTAGGCCTTTGGACAGGGTGATGAGAAAGGAATGGGAAGGAGGGGGCTCATGTCTCTGGGAATTAGTCAAAATGAGGACACTTAAAAACATGTTTGAAATTCTAACACCCAGCTGTGTGGGGGGGGACATTGACTCACATGTCAAATTTGCTTGTTCCACTACTGACTTGGGGTACAAAAAAAAAAAAAAAAAACCTTTGGGTAGTGCCTGTTAAAGATGGGAACAAAGGTAAGCAGGCTCCAGTATCTTTTCTCACTTCCACAGAGAAAAGATTTGTGGCAATGGGCAAGAGCTTGTATTTGTACTTCTTAAGTGGGTGGAATGTTGGCCCCTCAAAAAGATACACCCATGTCCTAATCCACCAGAACCTATGAATGTGACCTTATTTGGAAAGGGAATCTTTGCAGATGTAATTAAGGATCTTGAGATGAGGTCATCCTGGGTTACCCAGATGAGCCCTAAACCCAATGACAAGCATCTTTAGAAATGACAGGAGAAGAGAGACTTAGAAGAGGTGATATGAAGACAGAGGCAGAGATTGGAGCGGTGTAGCCACAATAAATTTTGAGAGGGATACAATTCAATCCATGCTGCATACTTAACACTTTTACTCTTTACTTTGCTGTATGTGTTATTGCTGTTAGCTGCCATCAAGTCGTTTCCAACTCAGTGACCCTATGCGTAACAGAACGAAACATTGCTCAGTCCCGGACCCATCCTCACAATAGTAGGTATGTTTGAATCCATTGTTGCAATCACTGTGTCAGTTCATCTCACTGAGGATCTTCCTCTTTTTCACTCAACTTCTATTTTCTATTTTACCAAGCATGATGTCCTTCTCCAGGGACTGGTCCCTCTTGATAACGTGTCCAAATTAAGTGAGACAAAGTCTTGTCATCCTCCTTTCTAGGGAGCATTCTGGCTGTACTTCTTCCAGGACAAATTTGTTCTTCCAGCAGTCCATGACATACTCAATATTCTTTGCCAACACCGTAATTCAAAGGAATCAATTCTTCTTTATCGTCCAGCCTGGCACATAAG